>NC_044037.1:89858454-91058454 GCF_901765095.1 Microcaecilia unicolor
AGGTACATTTGCTTAGCATGCCTGGAATAAAAGGGCCCTGCTGTAGATAACTTGACCTAAGCTTTAGTAAAAGACCCCCCCCCCCCCCCCCCTCTGTGTCTTCTTCCATTCCAAGTATAACAAAAGAGAGGGAACAAAGTACAAACTAAAGTCCAAACAAAAAAAACAGCACCACGGGCCTTTAAAATGGAACAAAGTTCTTTAATGAATGAGCCTTGACCCGACACGGGCCGTGTTTCGGTGACTAGCACCTGCGTCAGGGGTCACAGTGATGACGTGGAAAACTTGGGGAATAACTCGAATATTTTCATCTACAATATTCCTTACCCCACGTCTCATGTAGTAAAAGCTACAAAGCACCAAGGCACTTTCACTTTCTGTATCAAAATGGTGCTTTGTAGCTTTTACTACATGAGACGTGGGGTAAGGAATATTGTAGATGAAAATATTCGAGTTATTCCCCAAGTTTTCCACGTCATCACTGTGACCCCTGACGCAGGTGCTAGTCACCGAAACACGGCCCGTGTCGGGTCAAGGCTCATTCATTAAAGAACTTTGTTCCATTTTAAAGGCCCGTGGTGCTGTTCTTCCATTCCAAGGACATACGACTTCCATTGAAGATGGATGGAAAACCCCACTGTTAATGTACCAAATTGCTTGCTCCATAAACTTCAATGGAAACAAATCAGACCAATGAAATAAGTCATTCTTTATCCTAAAACAAACTGAACTGAAAATATTTCCCGTTCACATGGTTAGTAATTTCTACAACAGGGACATGGGAAGGGCATGATAGTTCACACTGTGGTGTTTTCCTCATCTTTGTCTTTACTTATCTTGGAACAGAAAAAGAATGCATTCACCCATACGGTTGGTCAAGAAAAGGATGTTTGTATATAATATTTCATTCTATTTTTCAATGAATAGAAAATCAAAAAGAGAGAGAAGCAGGCCACTTATAAGTGTGAAATGTATACTCCCAAGCAGAGTAGAAAAGGCGTCCGCAAAAATATTTCTCATGCAAGGCTGCTTTTTAACATGTCATTGATACTACTAAAACAATCCAGTCATTTGGCGAATATATTTCCTATGTTCTGCTGAGATTAATCTAGTAGGTCTTTGTTTTTTTGTGTGTATATGTCCCATTAGCTACAGTATGCCAGTGCAATGAAATGCTTACAGATTTAAATATAAAGCTGTTGCAAAAAGTATTGGAAAGAGAACTGTGCTGTACTCACAGTCTAGCTTTTCTCTTTCCCTTGTCCAGCACCAAATCCCCCATCTGTGCGAGAAGAGCTTTGTACAGCTTCCCATGACACCATCACAGTTCACTGGATTTCTGAAGATGAATTCAGCGTGAGCTCGTATGAACTCCAGTACACCATCTTCACCGGGCAAGCCAACTTCATTAGTAAGTACAGAAAGGAACTACTGGGGCTGGTTTTCATTTTCAAGAACATTTACCTCATAATACAGCTTCTTTGATTTTGGTTCCATCTTTGTTCTTTCAATAACTAGCCCAATGTATATGATAACTGTACGGTGGTATTATTGAAATTGATATTCAGAGCAAGTTATGAATTTGTCAGCAGGTGGCAAATACAGAATTTGCTTATCTGTATATTTACGGTTATTTTACAGATAAAATTGTGCTCACTGAATGGCCAGATTTTTTTTTCTGTATAATAAGGGTCCAGCATTGAGGAGGAACAAAGGCAGAATTGGTACTTATCCATTTAGGTAGCAATTCTGTAAGTGGGCACCTCTCTGATTCTGCCCAGTAAGAGTGTATTCCATTATAGAATGCTAACATAACTTGATATCGGTATGCCTTTCATTTAGGTATGCACAGACACATCTACCATAGACCTGGTGTAAATATGGATGCCTAACTGCGGCAGGGGATCACGTAACTTCCAGTATTCTGTAAATTAGACATCTAATTGTGTTCTGCCCATGCTGCGCCCATATGAATGCCTCCTTTGCACTTATGCACTATCCCCCTAATTCTGTAAAAATTGCCAAAAATCGTGCACACAAATTTACACATGCAATTTAATTGAATAACAAGCTAATTAGCACCAATAATTGGCTTTTTAACAAGCAATTATTGACACTAATTAAAGTCAATTCAACTTTATGCATGTAAATATAGGCACGATTTGAAAAAGGAGGCACAGAAATGAGTGGGACATGGGCAGAAAGGGGGCGTTCCTAAAGTTGACACATGTTTTTACAGAATAACGGGCATGTTTCAGTTGGTGCAAATGGCCATGCCTAAACTTAAGCGCGATTCCTGGGTGTAAGCATTATTCTATATACCACGTCTAACTTTAAGCGAGGCTTATAGAATAGCGCTTTTTGGGATGCTGATTTTTTTTAGCGCCATAAATCTATGTGTTCTCATACAGAATAGTGCTTAGGGCACTTATATTCATAAGTGCTACTTTTCTATGCATTTACACCTGTAAAGTGGCACGTCACCACAGGCACCTAGTTATAGAATTGCCCTTTATGTGGCACCATTCAACTACTAGAGCAACAAGAAAACAAAAGCAAAAAAGGGCCTTCAGGAGTGGAACAATCAAGACCCGACACAGGCCATGTTTCGGCGCACATACACCTGTGTCAGGGATCAAATGGAGATCAATGCTCTTAGATAAAACTATAAATGAAATAGCATAGCGTGCTGTCAAAAAAGAAGATAAAAATTAATATCTCAAACTGACACTAAGCTATTTCATTTATAGTTTTTTCATTTATAGTTTTTTCTAAGAACGTTAGAAAAACCCCTGATACAGGTGCATGTGTGCCGAAACACAGCCCGTGTCGGTTCTTATGAATAAAGGACTCTTGATTATTCCACTCCTGAAGGCCCTTTTTTGCGTTTTTTTTCTTGTTCCACTTGTCTGCATTCTTGGACCCTGTCTTTTTTTGCTACCATTCAGCTACAAAACAGATAAGTACATAAGTACATAAGTACATAAGTAGTGCCATACTGGGAAAGACCAAAGGTCCATCTAGCCCAGCATCCTGTCACCGACAGTGGCCAATCCAGGTCAAGGGCACCTGGCACGCTCCCCAAACGTAAAAACATTCCAGACAAGTTATACCTAAAAATGCGGAATTTTTCCAAGTCCATTTAATAGCGGTCTATGGACTTGTCCTTTAGGAATCTATCTAACCCCTTTTTAAACTCCGTCAAGCTAACCGCCCGTACCACGTTCTCCGGCAACGAATTCCAGAGTCTAATTACACGTTGGGTGAAGAAACATTTTCTCCGATTCGTTTTAAATTTACCACACTGTAGCTTCAACTCATGCCCTCTAGTCCTAGTATTTTTGGATAGCGTGAACAGTCGCTTCACATCCACCCGATCCATTCCACTCATTATTTTATACACTTCTATCATATCTCCCCTCAGCCGTCTTCTCCAAGCTGAAAAGCCCTAGCCTTCTCAGCCTCTCTTCATAGGAAATCGTCCCATCCCCACTATCATTTTCGTCGCCCTTCGCTGTACCTTTTCCAATTCTACTATATCTTTTTTGAGATACGGAGACCAGTACTGAACACAATACTCCAGGTGCGGTCGCACCATGGAGCGATACAACGGCATTATAACATCCGCACACCTGGACTCCATACCCTTCCTAATAACACCCAACATTCTATTCGCTTTCCTAGCCGCAGCAGCACACTGAGCAGAAGGTTTCAGCGTATCATCGACGACGACACCCAGATCCCTTTCTTGATCCGTAACTCCTAACGCGGAACCTTGCAAGACGTAGCTATAATTCGGGTTCCTCTTACCCACATGCATCACTTTGCACTTGTCAACATTGAACTTCATCTGCCACTTGCACGCCCGTTCTCCCAGTCTCGCAAGGTCCTCCTGTAATCATTCACATTCCTCCTGCGACTTGACGACCCTGAATAATTTTGTGTCATCGGCGAATTTAATTACCTCACTAGTTATTCCCATCTCTAGGTCATTTATAAATACATTAAAAAGCAACGGACCCAGCACAGACCCCTGCGGGACCCCACTAACTACTAACTAAGTTATCTCTTACCACATAGCATTATTAAGGTAGACCTGGGGAAAGCAACTGCTTATCCTTGCGGGTAATTAGCATGGAGGCTATGTACTTTTTGGGATCCTGCCAGATGCTTGTGGAACAGTATGTATTTTTACTCACATACCCTTTTACATCCATAAAAAGGCATGTACATGTAGAAACTTCTTTATAAAATTACCCCCATAAATTATACATCTAATTGGCGCTGCCTCCAGAACACTCCAAATTGTACTCCCATTTTGTACATTTAATTTGGGCCATACAATAACGTATACATCTAAAATTATCAGTTATTTATTTATTTATTTATTTTATTGCATTTGTATCCCACATTTTCCCACCTATTTGCGGGCTCAGTTTGGCTTACAATACATTGTATTAATGGAAGTACAATTTGTTACAACTCGATTGTGGTTACATTGTTAGGCATTGAGTTTAAAACAGAGTCTACGTATCGTTAAGAGAATAGTACAATGGAACAAAACAATGGAACAAAGGAAGAACAATGGATACTGATAGGACTATAGAACGATAGCGCGAAAAACATTCGGGTATAGCATTTTTACCTGTAGATTAAGGTTTAAGTATGTTAAAATGAGAGTACAGATGAGAATGTTGATGTATTACTAACAGCGTGCGTAGACGTCATGTGTTTTGATCCTTTCGATAGATATTTTCGAAGAGATGAGTCTTCAATAGTTTGCGGAAGTCGGTCAGCTCGTTGGTCGCCTTCAGGTTACGTGGAAGATTGTTCCAAAATTGCGTGCTCATATAAGAAAAGGTTGATGCGTGCATCACTTTGTATTTTATGCCTTTGCAATTAGGGAAGTGGAGGTTCAGGAAAGTTAGGGATGATCTTTTAGCGTTTCTAGGTGGTAGGTCTATTAAGTCAGACATGTAGGCTGGGGCTTCACCGTGAATGATTTTGTGGACTAGTGTGCATACTTTAAAAGTGATGCGTTCCTTGAGTGGGAGCCAGTGTAGCTTCTCTTGTAAGGGTTTTGCGCTTTCGTATTTTGGTTTCCCGAAAATGAGTCTGGCAGCTGTGTTCTGGGCTGTTTGAAGTTTCTTAAATATTTGCTCTTTACAACCAGCGTATAGTGAGTTGCAGTAATCCAAATGGCTAAGTACGAGTGATTGCACTAGGCTGCGGAAGACGGATCTTGGGAAGAATGGTCTTATTCTTTTCAGTTTCCACATGCTGTAGAATATCTTTTTGGTTGTGTTGTTTGCGTGATTTTTGAGTGTTAGGTGGCGGTCAATAGTGACTCCAAGTATTTTTAAAAGTTTCTGAAATTGGAAGATTTAGTTTTGGTGTGTTTATAGCGGTGAATGCATTCGTGTTGTATTGGGAGGTAAGTATCAGGCATTGAGTTTTTTCTGCATTCAGTTTCAAACGAAATGCATCTGCCCAGGTGTTCATGATGTGTAAGCTTTGGTTGATTTCATTGTGGATTTCTTTAATGTCTTGTTTGAAAGGGATATATTGTTACATCGTCAGCGTATATATGTGGGTTAAGGTTATGGCTTGCTAGAAGTTTTGCCAGGGGTGTCATCATTAGGTTGAAGATAGTTGGTGAGAGGGGTGATCCTTGTGGTACTCCACATTCTGGTGTCCATGCTGCAGACGTAGTTGAATTTGATGTGACCTGGTATGAGCATAAGGTTAGGAACCCCTTGAACCAATTTAGGACATTGCCTCCGATGCCAAAGTATTCAAGTATATGTAGTAGGATTCCGTGGTCCACCATGTCAAAGGCTCTTGACATGTCAAATTGTAGAAGGAGTATATTGTTGCCGGTTGCAATCATTTGTTCTTTTATCAAGTTTCCTGCCAAGGTCAGTCTGAGAGATTAAAGGTCATTCTTCAAACTGAGACACCCACATGGAAGCGGACTGTGATAATCAACAGGCTGTTAGCTATCTGTGAGACAGCATTTCTGCATACCAACCTACAAACTATCTAGAAGATCAATGACAAATGCAGGGCTTTTTATTTCTGGGGTACTTGGCGGAACGTAGTATCAGCATCTTTCTCCAGTGCATGCTAAAATTGACTACTGTTCCCAAATATTAATGAAAGAGCCCAGACTCGCACACCAATGCTGCCTTGTCATAGATTCTGTGGCGGGCTGCAGGGGGCCTGGTTATTTTGGGGCAGGTCTCCCAGGCCCTCATGATCAAAAGCCCCGTGCTGTTCCAAACACGCTTTAAAATAGCGCTGGAACAGCGCGGGGCTTTACCGCACCGATGATCAGGGATAATGCATGCAAATTTAAGCAGTGCAATTATCTCTGATCATGGAGTAGAAGTGCGGGCGAATTGTGCCGAGCATGCGCTCAGGCACAAATCCTCCGCACTTGTTTGACAGGTCTGGGCTATCAAAATCTCAAACCTGTCAAACACAGAGGCTGGAGGTCCATGGACCACCAGGCCCTGACTACCCCTGCCCCGAGCAACGGGGGCTGGAGGTCCGGTGGACCTCCGGTCCCCCCCGACGATCCCAACCCCCCCCCCCCCCCAGGTTCAGGGAGGGCTGGAGATCCGGTGCGTCTCCAGCCCCCCCAAACCCCCGAAAAAGACTCCCTGATGGTCCGGTGGTCCAGTGGCTGCCGCCGGCGGTCAGCCGCCCCCCTCCCTCCCTCCCAGCGGCGACAGGGGTGGGCGAACCTCCAGCCCACCCCAGAGTTGTCTGCCGCCGAATCCCTGGTAAAAATAACCCCAAACCTCCTCCCGGGGCCCCTCCTTAGTTGGAGGAGGGACGCAGCCTGCCTCCCTCCTCTTCCTTTGATGCCACAAAATGGGTACGCCCTGCCCAGTGCATCCTGGGATGCGCTGGGCGGGCTACACACCATATAAGGGAGTTTCCTGGTAGAAGGGCAGGACCCACAAAAACTCCAAGAGAGCAGAGTGGAAGAATAAAAAGGTGCATCTGTTGCCAGCAGAGTCCCCTCCCATTACCATCTATAATAACATAGATGCTATTACATACCAGTGGGCTGATGCTCAGAACCAAACTAAAGCAGTAGAGGCAATTAGCGCCAGATTTGCGCCTGCATTAGTGAGCGCAGAAAGCTCAAATGCTCTAGTGTGGGAGAGTAACTTGTGTGCCAAAGATTAGTGTAAATAGAATGCTAATGTAGTCAAACGGATGTTAAGTGAGGTCATTTCCTATTCTCTCTCCCAATGCTTAGAGAACGAAACAAAGCCACCTTACTGCCAAAAAGAAAAATAACGCCAGCTCGGAGCAGGCATTAGGGTGTTTTGAAGAGAGGATTTCTTATGATTCTTTCTTTTTTTTTTTAATCTTTATTTATCAATTTCAATTTTTTCACAGCATTTACATCTTGAATAAGTAAAGTAGTACATATTAAATAGTATAACCATAGATAATAAAGCAAAAATTGTATCACTTGCATTAGACCACATGAGGTGGGGGGTTAAGCAGTTACTCAGGAGATGAGATTCAAATTAAGAAAAACAGTACAACATAATCTCTAAGAGAAGGCTTAGCCTAATTTAAACCAGTTTATTTACATTGTGTCTCTTTAGATCTATTACTTGAGGCAAATTGTACCTGTTAGTCACAACATGTATTAAATATCTTTTTCTGACCAATAGACTGTTTTAAATGTTCAGGATTTAGAAAACATATTTAACCCCAAGATATTTGATGTTGCATTTACATGGGTAATTCAGATTGAAAGAGGCTCCTAGAGCCAGTGTTGCAGGTCGAAGTGCCAAAAACTCTTTTCTCCTTGCTTGTGTCTGCTTTGTAACGTCTGGCAATACCCAGATTTTGCCCCCATAAAATGGGGTTTGTAAGTTTCCTCAGCATGATTTTCCTAACATTTTCCAAGTCCTGATGAAAAATAAATGATACCAGAAGATTTTGGCGCTCGGTTGACTCTGTTAATGAAGATTCCAATAGTTCTGATATGTTGAGATCATTTCCTTCCTTTTGAATATCATATTCTTTTTCCTTCACTTTTTTCATTGGAAGATAATATATTTTATTCAGCGGAGGTATATTATCTTCAGAAAATTTCAAATTTTCTATTAGATATCTTTTAAAAATTTCATGCGGTGGGTAGATTGGAGTCTTGGGGAAATTCAAGAAGCGTAGGTTTAATTTCCTATCAAAATTCTCAAAATATTTCCAACCTCCCATGTATCAAAGTATTATCTTGTATTAATTTTACAGTGGGTTCCTTCAACTTATATTTTCTTCAGATAAATGATTTATCTTATCTGCAACATCATTTTTCATAGTAGTAAAAGAAGAAGTCAAAGTCTGAACATTTACTACTAAAGATTCTATCTTACTTGTTGATGCCAAAACAGTCTGGAGCGTCCCCCATATTGCCTCAAGTGTTACCGGCGCAGCTTGAGCCTCCGATGGTAGAAGGACCTCGGGAGAGGTTTCAGCTATAGGGCCCAGATGAGATACCAGTCCTCCACTTTCACGGGTTCGTGATTCACCTCTAGAGCTGATCTCTGCCGGTTGCGGCGGAGGAGAACGCGTTGGGGGGGCAACGATATGTCCTGTCCCTGGAGTACGGCTTCTCTTTGCGCACGTTGCTCTGTGGGAACTCCCCACGCCTGGCTGGTTCTCGCGAGATATCCCTCGATTGTTTGCTGGGTTGGTGTCGATGTAAGAACCAGCTGGGCTCCCGTTCTAACAAAAGCCTTTCTCTTAGTGTGAGCATCGTGGCAAAGAGGTAAGAAGTAAAAAGTTATTTTAACAACGGTAGAAACACTTGAGAAAGGTTTAACTCCAGCAAGTTTCTCGAGGTTATTCGCGGTAGAGTATTGCGGCCGCCATCTTGCTCCCCCCCCCCTTATGATTCTTTCTTTAAAATCTGACAGTTTTTATATAATTTGGAAGCAGAAGGAAGCTTGTGCAAGCCCCTAAGCACTGGTAGTGAGAGACAAATGTTTGCGGGTCAGAGCAAACCCAAAAGTGATTTGTTTCCTGCATTTAAATATAAGCTTTCCAAATAAAAAAAAATTGAAATGATTATATTTAAAGGTGCCAATATGTGCTTCACTTTCAGGTTTGTCGGGCACATGCACACAGGAGTTGAGCTTACCGCAAAACTCTTCCGTGCATGCACCAAGCGTGTTCCAACCTTGTTTTTGCTTTTACAGTGCATATATAATTTGAATACTACTTCCTTTGATCATTGGTGAGCTAGGTTTGTACGCTGTTCCAGCAGTATGATTTCTGCGCTATTGGCTTACCACAGGAGTTCTGAGTATCGACCCACAGACGAGTCTCCTAGAAAAATATGGCACTTGTTAATTGCACTGGGCTAGCCAACAAAAAAGGTGCTTCTCTCTCCCAACTTAAGCTTAGAGTTACTAATGTGTACTATTGCTTTAGCACATGCTAATGTCGTTAACGTACATTATTTTCCCGCAGGTCCTATTTTATGCAGTGAGACCTACTTACAATAACACACATTAAGTGTTCATTAGTCTCTCTATGCTGTTAGTGTCCTCAGTGAGAAAGTATGCTGTATATGACTTTTTACATCAGATCCTGGACAGAAAGGGTAATTTTGTAAGACTGTAACCTTGGGAATATCCTTTGAGAATCTGTTTCTTACATTTCAAGTCCTATATCCTTCACGTAATTTTTAAAAAATCTAACGTTTCTAAACTACATAAATATTGAAGTTGATTGGGTTCTAGTATTTTATTTGGGGTTTCTTACTAAGCTCTACATATATTAACCCTGACTTACTTGGATCCTGTACATTCTGGTTGCCACTTTGATGTTTGTAATCTGTTTATTCTCCAAATTCTAAATAAAGACTTCTTTCAATTAAAAAAAAAATCCTTATATGAATTAGAAACATAGGGGCTCTTTTACTAAGGCACTTAGGTGCCTACGCATGTCCAACGTGCACCAAATTG
This sequence comes from Microcaecilia unicolor, assembly GCF_901765095.1. Lineage (NCBI taxonomy): Eukaryota > Metazoa > Chordata > Amphibia > Gymnophiona > Siphonopidae > Microcaecilia > Microcaecilia unicolor. Next base: position 89,868,456 of record NC_044037.1, read on the forward strand.
GAACTACCGCCCAGGTTAACCGCGTGCCCCATTTGGTAATTCCATTTTTGACGTGTGCTCAAAACTCGTGGTAGAAAATATTTTCTATTTTCTACCGCGTGGCGCTTAACTGCGGTAATGGACACTTTATGTGCACTGGCCGCTTACCGCCCGGTTAGTGCGTGAGACCTTACTGCTAAGTCAGTGGGTGACGGTAAGGTCTCAGCCCGAAAATGGATGTGCGCTGGTTTTAATTTTGCTGCAAGTCCTTTTTCGGCCACAAAAAAAGAAGCACCTTTTTTCCAGGCTCGCTGAAAAATTGACCTTCGTGTGTACAAACATGCCCCTCCAACAGCGCAGGCCACTTTTCAGCGCACCTTAGTAAAAGGGCCCAATAAATAGCAAACGTGTGACAGGTAGACTACAAGACTTATCCCTTCTGCCCATGCCCAAAATCCTTTCCTCTCCCTTAGAGATCCTCCATGCTTTTCCCATGCTTTCATGAATTCATATGCAGTCCCAGTGCATATTTTCTAGCGAAAAAGATTCCGGTACTCAAATGGCAGGCCACCCTTCAGGGTGGGAGTGATCACTGAGGGACCCACCCCACAATAGCCAAGCCCCCTGCAACTAGTAACTGAACCTATGATAAGGCAGAATTGTTGTGTAGAGCCTGAGCTCTTTCATTAAAACTTGGAGACCCATGGGTCAGTTTTAGCAGACAATGGCAAAGGTGCCAGTACTCAGTACCCCCAAGTACCCCCTCAAAAAAAGCCCTGTACAGTCCTCATTTTCACCATCTCCACAAGTCACTGGGAGGGTGTTCCACACATCCACTAACAGTACCTTTCCATAAAGAAATATTTCTTGGAATATCCCGAGTCTCTCCCAGTTCATAGAAGCTGTTGAGAAAGTCATGACTATGCAGTTTCTGTCTGTGTCCTTTTCAGTTTACATATGAGTTTCCTGTTGCTAAGGAAAATTGCCTTTGTTAAGTTTTGTCCAACTGGAGAATAGCTTCGTATATCAACTCTTATGGATACAGCAAGATGGCACCCATTCCTGCATCTGAGATGACATAAGCACAAAGCTTTCCTATGCCAAGGAAGACACACATGTAAACCGACAAGCAAAAGAACATATAGTCAAAATTGCCAAAGAGACATGTATACAGATACTGGAGGAGATTCTATAAATAGTGTGAAAGATTAGGTGCTGAGGGGGTCTTTTACTAAAGGTTAGCACAAGTTATCTGCAGCAGGTCCTATTTTATTCCTACGGGCCCTGCTGCAGATAACTCGAATTAATCTTTAGTAAAAGATCCCCCCTCCCGAACCCCTATTCTATAAAGGGTGCCCGACCATTATAGAATACTTTATATAACAGGGTTAGTTCAAACAGATAACTTTAAAGCGATCCTTCATCAAACATTAGAATATATAGAAATGCCCAGATAATTTACTCTCAAATTTAAAGGACCTCTGTTGTTCCACTTAAGATGTAACCTTTTCCATACCTTGAGGATTCATATACCCATCGACCCAATAAATTTGTATATTTTTGTAAAAAATGTTGACATATCTTTTATATGACAAATATATACTCATCTGGAAAGTATTTTATTCAAGCCAGTCGGGGGCCATTTCCGACATGACTCATGTTTCGCGCTCAGGCTGTCTCAAGGAGTGTCCCCCTAAAATAACAAACCACTGTGAGGAGGCAGGAAACTACAAAGTCCAGAATGCACTGAAGCAGCAAGGGAATCAGAGTCAGGGGAAGGAGCTCTAGGAAGGAGAGTGAGAAGCCAGGAGTTGATTGGGAGATTGAATCAGGTGTGCGAGGTTTTCAGGCAGCTTTATTAAGACAATGGTGGAAAGCTGGAGGGTGGAGATGGAAGCGCTGGGGAAGCTCTCTGCTGAAAAGGTGACAGCTGCACTACCCTCTGAGAAGGAAAAGTAAATGCTTTTGTTTGGCTGTTTGAAATGTGTTAGTTTGAGGAACTGCTTTATGTCTGAAAGGGTTTAATTAGAAGACTCTGAGTAATGCCTTTTTGTTATGCTTGAGTTAAAGAAGCAATGTGTGAGTTAAAGAAGAAATAAGCCATGAAGATTATGTTAAATGGCAACTAATAAAACCTTTAGTTATAAGAAGCCTGGTGTTGATGAACCTTTGTGAAAGGAGAAGAGGAGGCAGAGAACTCCCCTGTGTTTGAGGCAGTCCTGGTGAATTACTGAGAAGTGTAGAGCCCAACAGTGACTGTGTGTGAAGGAAGCTAAGCAGGGTCAGCCCTGGCTGGGTCCTGGAAGGGTGACCAGCTCACACCACATATTAAAACCTTTAACTCTCAAAGCTTTATCTACCTTTAAGTGGCACTGCTGACTCCTTTAAAATTTGAAAGAGTAAATTATCTGGGCTTTATAGAATGGTAGCATAGTGTGCAGGTCATGGCTAAGTTTGGGCATAAGACTTATACATCTTCAGGTTTGTCATCTTAGAGTCAGTGGACACCATTTTGGAAAGGTTTCTGACACAGAATTTGGGTTAGCCCCCTGAGGAAGCTCAAGAATAGAGTGAAACGGAGAGCCCTGTTGGGTGGAGATTTAAAGCTAAGAGTCATAATATATACCTCATGAAGTGCCTTAGAATGTTATAATTATTAAGCAATATCAAATGATTCATGGAATGAAAATTGATGTAATGAATAAAAACTTGGAGTTTTTTGATCAATGATAATAATAGAAACATAGAAACATGACGGCAGATAAAGGCCATATGACCCATCCAGTCTGCCCATCCTTTGTAACCCCTAATTATTCCTGTTCCTAAGCGATTCCACATGCTTATCCCATGCCTTTTTAAATTCTGGAATAGTCCTCGACTCCACCACCTCCACCGGGAGGCCATTCCACACCTCCACCACCCTTTCTGTGAAATAATACTTCCTTAGGTTACTCCTAAGCCTATTCCCTCTTAACTTTGTTGTATGCTCCCTCATTCCAGAGCTCTCCTTCATTTGAAAAAGGCTCTCTTCCTGTACATAAATGCCCTTGAGATATTTAAATGTTTCTATCTTGTCTCCTCTCTTCCAGCGTATACATGTTGAGGTTCATAAGCCTGTCCCTATATTTTTGCATTCAAGACCGCTTACTAATTTCGTAGCCGCCCTCTGGACCGACTCCATCCTGTTTATATCTTTCCGTAGGTGCAGTCTCCAGAACTGCACGCAGTACTCCAAATGAGGCCTCACCAGAGGACTTATACAACGGCACTATCACCATCCTTTTTCCTGCTGGTCATGCCTCTCTTTATGCACTCAAGCATCCTACTGGCTTTGGCCGTCGCTTTTTTCTACCTGTTTGAAAGCTTTAAGGTTGTCAGTCACAATCACCCCCCAAGTCCTGCTCTTCTTTCGCACACTGAAGCACTACACCCCCTATACTGTACCGTTCCCTCGGATTTTTGCGACCCAAGTGCAGGACCCTGCATTTTTGCGATTGAACCTTAGTTGCCAAATATCGGTCCACTCCTCTAGCTTCGCTAGGGTCCTTCCTCATGTCATTCACACCCTCCAGAGTGTCCACCCTGTTGCATAGTTTAGTATCATCCACAAAGAGACAAACCTTACCAGACAGGCCCCTTCCGCAATATCGCTCACAAAGATGTTAAAAAGAGCCAGCCCTAGGACCAATTCCTGCGGTACTCCACTGATGACCCAATCAGTTACTCTAGGTCCCGCACCAAGGGAACTCAATTTATTTATCGGTCGCCTGTGCGGAACCGTGTCAACGGCTTTGCGCCCCTCCCAAATCCAACTGTTTGGTCACCCAGTCGAATAAGACAGTCAGATTCGTCTGACACAACCTGCCACTAGTGAAGCCATGCTGCCTCAGGTCTCGCATTCCATGTAGTTCCAGAAATGTCACAATCCTCCTCCTTTTCAGAAGCGTTTCCATTAGCTTACTCACCACCAATTCCCAACCTCTTCCTTACTTCCACTCTTGTGCAAAGGAACCACATCCGCCCTTCTCCAGTCCACCGGGACCACTCCAGTTTCTAAGGAAGCATTGAAGAGGTCCATCAGCGGAGCCGACAGAACTTCTCAGAGTTCCTGAAGCACTCTTGGGTGTATCCCATCAGGCCCCATCGCTCTGTCTACTTTTAGTTTGGCAAGCTCCTCACAAACACAGTCCTCTGTAAACGGGTCTTGGTCTACCAAACATCCATCCCCTTTAGCCTAATGGAGTCTAGAAGAAGCTGGCACTTAGAAAAACATTTTTTGATCTTCTGCCAAGCGTAGACTATTGAGGTCTTTTTCTTCACAATATAAATTAGAATTATATCATTTGGTAACAGCTCATGGTGACTAGTTATCATTTTTTTTTTTTTTTTTTGAAATTTCAGCTTGCTAAGTGCAAGCCATTTAAATGGTCAGGAGCCTCTCCTGGCTGTTAAACGGCTTTAAATATAAGTCGATTGGATCTCCTGGATCCCTGTCACAGGCACATAGCCAAAATGTGGCCATGTCAGGTCTGTTTTTTTCTTGTTGAATGTTTGTGACCGATAAAGCTTTGTTTTCCTGCCTGATGGACCTTTGATGGAATGCCCTCTTATGGTTTCCTCCCAGCCTCCCCCCCCCCCCCCCCCACACCATCTCTGCCCCCTCTCTTGTTTATAAGCAAGGTCCTGCCTGTATTCAATTATATGTGAATAAGTTCTTGCGTGGCTTATAATTGCAAGCCCGACAGATAATAACTGAATGCAACCAGTAATAGCACACACACACACATTAAAAGCTAAAGCTGAACAATAGCTGAAATCTAAAAACCATATGATGCTCAGTAATAATGAGACCTCACTAATAAGGGCAAAAGCAAAGTAAATTAAGCTGCTAACAATTATAGTGAATGGAAATTTGCCTGGTTTTTAGTACTGTAGCAATTGGCTTCATGACGATCACAGCATTTTATTGCAGTTTAGAAGTCTTTAAAGGCACAGACACATATTTTAGCATTTTGTACCCTTGCAGAGATCCTTACCGAGTCTCTATGGCAACTAGCTAAAGTAGAGCTGGTTTCTAGGGCAAGTTCTGAAGTCGTACAGTATATGGCCTTTTTGAAATAAAAAAACAAAGGCCTGACAGCAGCTGGCTCTGATCACTGGCGGATGGCAAGTTTCGATGTCTGTGTAATTGTGTAGGTAAGGTTTTTGCCAAGTGCAAACTTTTATACATTTTCACTCTTTGCGTCTGCACAAAACAGGAATATTTCACATGGAGATGTAATGGCCAAGTTAAAGAAGCCTTCAAGGAGGATTCACTCTTTGCTGTAATTTTGCCTCTGCCTTTGTGACCCTCATTAGAATAGAGTGCTCGAAAGGGAAGCTATCGAATGCAGGCACATTCAGTCCTGTTATTCATGTGAAAATTCCATTACTTGAGACTTTCTGATATGGATGCAGGTAGGTTTAACTATTCTTCTAGGGCTCATTTCTGGAAAATTCCTGAGCTCCATAAATAGCTGAGTATCTGGAAGATATTCAGGCCAGCTCTGGAGATCTTCAGCTCTGTCCCATAGAGATTTATTCCATTGTATGCTGACAACTCAGTTCCCCTGCTGAGGCCAAGCAAGCTGTTTAAAACGTGAGAGTTTCCATAATGAATAAAGTTATTGCTGCCAAGTCACTTGTACACTGTCTGCTGCCAACAGTTTCACTGTCAATGAGGTACCTTGGCACACTTTCAAAGGTCTCACACAGTTAGCTATTTTTTCCCTACTTCCTCCACTTATCCCTTTTCTCTTTCAAAATGTCATTCCCCCTCTTATCCTCTCTCTCTGTCTCTCTCTGCCGTTTCTTTTTCTTCTGAGCTGATGTTTTCCAGACGATACTCTCCCCTTCTTGCTTCTTGCCCCTTCTTTTTCCTGTCATCTAGCAACTTGCAAGGCACACTTCATCGCCTTCCTTTTCTCTTTACCTTACCCCTGTTTCTTAACATGATCTTCTTATGGTGCATTATTATTTTGCTGTGTTTCCTCAATCAGATGGCCCAGTGACAACTGGCATGTTGCTCTTTTCTTCACAAATACCAACCCCAACACTTCGTCTGTAGCCTCATCTCCACCATAGCAGTACCATCATTTCCTTCACTTCTCCCTATATTCATATTGACTGATATTGAAGATGACACCCTTTCCTTTCTTGTCCCGTTGATTCTCAGATCCAGTTTTATTTCTCTCTCTCTGTCTCTCTCTTCTCCCAAGAAGCATTTTCCTATATACCATTTCCCACTCTTCCATATCTCCTCACATAATAGATGATGAGAGTACAGGATATTTTATTAACTCGTATAGTCCACCAACTTAAGAGCTGTCTGTGTGTGTATTTTCTAAGGAAGATGGTTCAGACTATGGTATTTATTTGAGTACTGTAATATTTGTTACCAGAAATTGCCAACCCCATTGCTGTGGTGGTTACAGCTTTTACAGAATGTTGCAGCTAAATTGATTTTTTTTTTTGGGGGGGGGGGGGGGGGGAGGAGGTTGACCTTGAGATAGGGCCATCCCTTATGTTGTCTTTTGAAGGCTCCCCCGAAGAAGCCTATGATTAGGTGAAACCAGTACTGTGTTGCAGAGAAAGACAAATCTTAATTCCATAAGGAGGGATTGTAAGCTAATTATTAATTGTTTATAGCTCCCAGAGGAACAACATATTTGAATAAGATATGTTTTTGGACGTTTCTATATTTTGTGAACATTTATGAAGAATAGCACTTTTGATTTTTTTTGGTGATACTTAGTATGTCGGAGGTTTTTCCATGTGCGGTGAGGAAGATAATATGGTTTCAACATAACCAATGCTCTAGCCTAGCTTCATGACAAACACACAATTGTACACCACTACCGTAGCTCTTAGGGGTGAAGGAGGCAACTACATGTGGGTACAGTGGGTTGTGGAGGGCTCCCATTTACCAGCACAAGTGTTACAGGTAGGGGGGATGGGCCTGGGTCCACCTGCCTTAAGTGCACTGCCGTACCCACTAAAAGTGCTCCAGGGACCTGCATACATGCAGGCCTCTAGGACTTGTTGCTGCTGTATAACCTTGGCATACCAGTTGACACCTGAAGACTAATCTCTTTGAAAAAGTCCTTTATTTGAATAAGCACGTTTACTCACAATTAACTGCAGATCAGAGGTTGTGCCCCACTGGAAAAGAGTCTCCCTGGTACTGAGATTAGCAGTAGGTCAGAGCTGACAGAATGATGTACAATGCCCTCTTTCAGCAACATTCAAGGTAATAACTAAGTTCTCTAACGTGGGTAACACATGAAAGGGATCTAAAACCTGCTGACAAAAATGGCCACTACCTCATGGACTATCGGAAACAAAACTGGCAACACTGTGACCCAGTTAGCAGGGGGAAAGCACCATGGAAGTAGAGCCCACTACCCTACACCCACCACAATGCATTGCTGATGTGACTCTTGCAGTGCACCTAACAGAAAAGGTGTCACACTCACCCGAGAGCCACATCACAACCAGGGAAAGGCTGTCAGAGGATACAACACATTCTGCTGTCATGGAGGTGGGTACGGCATTTGAGGCTGGCATACAGGCTGGCAAAAAAGGTTTTTAGTTTTATTGTTTTAGTGTGGGAGGGGGTTGGTGACCACTGGGGGAGTACGGGGAGGTCATCCCCGATTCCTTCCGGTGGTCATCTGGTCAGTTGGGGCACCTTTTTGAGGCTTGGTCGTGAAAATAAAAGGACCAAGTAAACCTGGCGAAATACTGCTGAACACCGCTTTTCTTTTCCATTATCCGCGAAAGCCGGCCATCTGGTAGCCATGCCCATGCCCGCCCATGTCCTGCCGTCGCTTCGCCGCCGACACGCCCCTTGAACTTTCGCCAGCGAGGCGACGGGAAAGCAGCGATGCTGTCAAAAAAGCCGCTTTCGATTATACCGATTTCGCCGCTTTTGCGAGATCGCCAGCCATCTCCCGATTTATGTCAGATGGCCGATGATCACTTTCGAAAATAAGCTGGATGGTCTGCTGATAGTCATAAGTGGCAGCAGTTATATTTGAGCACATGGTTTTCCCCTTCCTTATATTCTGTGTTTTCTACTTTGAATTATATTTTGAATTGAGTTAGATTTATTTTTTAGTTAGAGTTTGATGTACTATTAAAGTCTGTGTAATATGAAACATTTGACTAGCCTCTTTTTGATTGTCTCATATTTTTCACCTGGAATGCCAGAAAACATCCCACATCAGTCAGACTTCCTGACTTAGCCCCACACTTGTTTTTTTTTTTCCTTTAGATTTGTAAGTGATCAGCATTTGAATCATTCTCCTAGCCATGCCCAATTTCCACACAGACAGCAGACAAGACGTTCTCATAGGTCTCCGTTAATCTATGGTTATTTTAGCTGCCAGTGGAGGCAAGAATAAAGTTTAAAGTCTTATGTTTAGAGTTTTGTGCTATATATGAAATGGGGTTGGGCTATTTTGCAGAAGAACCTTCAAATCTAGTTATTTGTGTCTGGGTACAACCTTGAAATTGGTGATCCTAGAATTAAAGGGCTTCTGACTAGTTAGCACTAAAAAGCAAGTCTTCGCTAGGGTAGTTTTGGATTTCTAGAATAATCTACCAGTGTCAATGGGAGAGGAATTAAGCCAGGAAATTTCAGATAGTTTGTTAAAAGCGTTGCTGTTTAATCATTATTTTCCTGAATTCCAGTGCTAATAATTAGGAGGAGATTGTTAGCTGATTTTATTGTTTGATTTTTCTTTTATGTACGTTATTGTGGAATTTTGTTCTGTAGGATATGTGTGTCTGTTTTGATATTTGTAAGATGCTTTGTACATCCTTTCAGGTGACAAAGCAGGTTTTACATTTGTAACTAAAATTAAAGTAAACTAAATTAAATACTTGCTGCCTATATCTCTGTGTCTAATTAAAAAATTACCCCCTGAATGCCTCAGCCTGCAATATACCATGGCTCTACTCGCAGAGCACCAGCCTTCAACTGAAACAGTGCTAGTTTGAGGTTGGCCAGAGCCCCTGAGTTCTTTTATTGTGTATCTTCTTTTGCTCTTGTTGGTCTGGTTTCTGTAACTACTGTATATCTTCTCTTGTTATGAAGTTATTATTGTGCACCACCTCTTTCTGCTTTTGGGCAGGTTTCTGTTGTTACGCTCCACATTGACTTTGTTAGAAGGCAGGTTTCTTTTTATTTTTTTTGTTTTTTTTATTATGTATGGACTATTGGTGTCATTAGGGGAAGGCACAGTCATTGGGCAGTTTTTGTTGGATTCATTCTTTGTTATATAGCTTACAGTGATGTAGGAAGTTCTCAGTCTTCCCCCTGCCTCTTCCCCAAATGCAACAGGATGGCAACAAATTCTTTCAAATAGCTGTTTATTCCAACATAGTCTGAAATCATTCACCCAGGAGCAGAGACCTAGAAATTCCACATAAGGAGGTTGATGTAATAAGCAGTGATAACATGGGCTGCTATCACCCATTAATTAATGCATGATAATGACCCATGTTAATTATATGCAAATGAGTATGAAGTTAAATAGAGCATGTTAACTTTCATTAATGCAGCCATTATCGCAACAAGCTTAACTACATAGCCCTAAGGAATAATCTGATTATGGTGTGACTGGATAAATATAAATCATACAGCTGAATTTTAGTTTGAATTGTGTTTAATTATGGAGTTAGCAGAAAGAGGATGTGGATTGTGCACAGTAATGACACAGTAGTGACCGAAACCCAACCAGAAAAAGCAAAATAAGAAGACTCAAGGGGGCTCTGACCAATCTCAAATCAGCGATCCGTGGAACCAGCAATAACATTTAGTGGTTTGTAACCATCGGTTGACACACACCTTATCTTGACAGCTAATTGGATGGCATTGGTAGCACTTGAGATATGATGAATAATAGTTTCCCCTCTAGTCTCCTTTTCTGTACTCTGTGGATGGAGCTCATGGTCTCAGGTTGATCTTTGATGCAATATGTAAACCACAGAAATGCAGTATATAAAAGAATCTAATAATAATTATGGATTTAGCTCAAACCTTTTTCAGGAACAGTATGCATTTAAGGGTAAGAAATACCCAGTGTATTTGAATGTAACTCATCTTGAGCTATTACTGAAAAAGGTATGAGCAAAATCCAAATAATAATAAGTACTAGGAATAAGAGTAAGGGGATAAGAGACTAAAGGGCCCTTATATTAAGGTGCACCGAAAAATGGCTTGTGCTGGTGTAGGCACGTGTTGGACGTGTGCAGGTCCATTTTTCAGCGTGCCTGCAAAAAAGGCCCTTTTTTCCCTAAAATGGATGTGCGGCAAAATTAAAATCAGCGCACGTCCATTTTGGGCCTCAAACCTTACCGCCATCCATTGATTTAAAGGTAATGTCTCACGCGTTAACCGGGCGGTAATCTTCAGCGTTCATACACTGCCAATTACCACCCGGTTAGCGCCACGGGGTAGAAAATAGAAATTATTTTCTGCTACGCGTTTTGGATGCATGTCAAAATTAGAATTACCGCCCGGAACACGTGGTAGCCACGTGGTAGTTCTAATTTGACATGCGTTGTACGCACGTAGGTGCCTACGCGTCTTAGTAAAAGGGCCCACTACGCTAAAAATAATTTAGGAGGAGAAGGAGAGGTAGGGCCTGAGTCACAGTGATATCTATTCCTGAAGGCAATTGGGAAGAGAGGGAGGGACTGCTGTCAGCATACTTGTGGGGGTAGGGCAGAACCTCATAGATGCAGAACAGGAAAACTACTTTAGTAAATTACAGGCCCGAAAGGAGCAGTGGAAGAGCTCAAAGAAGTCCCCTTCTGCAACACCCCACCCCCCAACTTTTCAACTTTAGTAGGGAAAAGAGGTTGAAAAAGCTCTGATCCACTGGCTTTTTACAAAATTAGTCAATGCCTGTTTTAACCCCTTTGTTTGTGAGTAGGTGCTCTTTAGAATGCAACCTGGAGGGGAAGATGAGTGGTCTGTCAGACAGGGCTTTTTCAGACCCAGGGTGATGATTCTAGGCCTACAGTCCTGACTAAGTGATTTTGTACTGTGCTGAAATAAAGCGCCCTTGTTGAGGCTTGTGACCGGCTAATTGCTTTCCATGATTGGTTGCTGTATATCTTGTCTGCCTGTTAGGCTTTAGTGATGACTGTGCATCTTTGTTTGCTTTCACTAGGCAGGGTTCAGTCGTTACTGTGTATCTTCTATTACTGCTCTCAGGCCCACATCAGTCATTCCTGTTGTCAGGCAGTATTCAGTCACTACTATGTACCTTCTCTTGCTGTCTTTGGCAGGCTGCAGTAAGTGTAATATCATGAAAAATAAGGAAGATTAAGAAAAACAAATGTAAGAGTGTTGGTAAAAATTGTTCCTCATTTCATTGTGAGCAAGGAACCTTGTCCCAATCTGTTGGCTTTGCCAGTCTTAACAAGAAATCCCTTCTTTATTTCCTAACAAAAATAAAGAACCTTTTTTCCTATCATAGACGTTTCCTTTCATCTTGTAAATTATCCTCTGTGCCCTCATACTGCTAGTTTCAGCTTTTCAGATGACCATAAATTAGGCTGAAAGATGCGTGACCTGTGAACTTTTGCTTAACAGCTCTGCAAGTGTGCCTGACGCTCTGTTTCCATCTATTATTTGCCCATAAATCTCATTCTTCTTCACGGCAGGTTTGTACAACTCTATGGACAGCTGGATGATTGTGCCCAACATCAAGCAAAACCATTACACAGTGCACGGGCTCCAGAGCGGCACCCGATACATCTTCCTCGTCAAGGCCATAAACCAGGCCGGCAGCCGCAGCAGTGAGCCAGCACGACTCAAAACAAACAGTGAGTTTTACGAGCAACGTGAAGGGCGCATACAGGGGAGAGAAGAGTCATTCCTCTTCGTAAGCAGTCTCTGTTTGTCTGTTGCATGTTCACCAGTACCAAATCATTTTCTTGCCTTAGAAATGATGTAGAATGTATTTCTGAAGCTGAAGGAAGCCTTCCCAGGGCCTGCATTATGCGTGAGTGGCTGTGTTTTTCACTCATGGCCCCATTTTTCAGCTCCTACTGATTTATGTAAATAGTTATGCAGATGAGGCCCCACAGTGAGTCTCTGCACTTGGCCTCACATTCCTCATTGACCACCTCTGTACCCATCTGCTGTTATTCTTTCAGGTGTATCTTGCCTTCTGGCATACCTTGATTTCATTTTTCCAAAATTACCCTTTTTGTTGTCAAGAGATACATTTCTGGACCCTGATGTCTTTTGAACACTTTGTTGAATCAACTTTATATTTTTTAATTCTGTTATTATCCCAATTGGTCTCCCCTGTTTCTGCTGCCTGTGCTTGCTATGTAAGCTTGGTCACTGTGAGCTCAGCTGCAGATAGGGTGTTTTTAGATGCAGTGAAAAGTTTGGACAAACAAAACCCAAAAGCACTTAGTATTGAGAGTAAGCATGCTATATTGATTCCAAAGAGCTGATGAACAGTCCCATTACTTTGTGTGAAACGGATACAAAGGGGTTGATGGAGAAAGCTTGCATTGGTGTCTAACACGAGGTTTTGTGTAGGATTAACTTTTACGCAAAACTCTTTTCTACATCGTGTGTCCACAGTATTGTGCGCAAACCTCACTCTGACCGCATGCTTCTATCTGTGCAAACTTTTTGCGTTGGTCACTGAAGGGCCCTTCTACAAAGGCCCGGCAGGCTCTACACGTGTGCAGCACACGCCAAAACGAGACTAGGCTAGTGCGCTCCCTGGTGATAAATTTGGATTTGGTGTGCACCCATATCGCCAGGACAAATTATTTTTATTTCCTACAGCTTGCGGCGTTTCCGGCATTAATCAAGCAGTTGGTGCATGCCGACCGGTCACCACATGTGTAGCACGCGAGCCCTTACTGCTAGATCAGTGGGTGACGTTAAGGGCTCAAGCCGTAAATAGACGCATGTTAGTTTCAATTTTACCACAGGTCTTTTTCCCTGGCCCATTGAAAAAAAGTCCTTTTCCCCAGACTCCGTAAAAACTGGCTCGGCATGAGCCAAAAACACGTGCCCACACTACCGGAGGCCACTTTTTACTGCGGCTTAGTAAAAGGACCCCTCAGTGATCAATGATCTGCAGCTTTTAGGCAGTTGTTTGCAATAATTAATAAAAGGGAGGCCAGTGAATGCTGAAAAGGGCAGGCAACAAAAATTATGTAGTAATACAGGAGAGCGTTTGAAAGTACAAGAATAGTTTCCTGTCACATTAAAATGCAAGGTGACACAAAGTTACACACAATAAAACATTAAAGTATATTTCTTTCTAAAGCCAAAGATGTTAATATAACAGTTTTTGAAAAGTTGTATTAGTGGGGAAGGTGTTTCTTCGTAGTTTATGGGACAATTTGAGGCCTCAGGACAAAACAGACACCTTGAAACTCATTACAGCATGACCTACTAGAACCCTCCCTCCAGAAATTTTATTTTAAAACTAAACTCACAAATTCTTATTCATCTAAAAATTGGTGAACTGCAATGTTCAGTGTCTTGTTTATTTCAGTGATTTTTTTTGTAATAATGGAATGAAAGAGATTCCCATCCTATCATTTTAGGTTGCTCCTGTGAGGTTCATCCTAGAAACTAGCTATTTTGCTAGGAATCAGTTGGAAGTCAATTTTTTACAAAACTTCTAAATTGTAAGCACCCATACCACCTGCATTGTCAACTGAAAATTCTTTAAATATAGGAGCTTAAACTTAGTCCTGCAATTCATTTGCCCAGCTGCAAAGCCTGATTTTATGTCTGTTATCTAGGTAGGAAAAAGGATGTCCGGGTATGAACATTCTACCAACTACAAATATTCAATACAATCCTCAATAAATATTCAAGTCTGTGAAGTAAATCTATAGATTTAAACAAAGCGAAAAGTGGGTGGAAAAAGCCTCAAAAAGCTCCAAGTAGAACACCTTCGGAGCTAATAATTCTTCATCATTGGCAAAAAAATCACACCACAATTTACATAAGTGCAAAAGTGTTAGGCACTAGGTTATCAACTAATCATACTCTATATACCACTCCTAAATCTAGGTGCTGCTTGTAGAATATGTTTAGGCAGAAATGTTTTCCACACGGATTTTTTTTAAACGCCAAATATAGAATCTGGACCTACGTGCCAGGTTCTGTAAATGGCCCTCAAAAATCTGCAGTGGAAAAAATTGGCTCAGTGCTGTTCTATAAAGGTTGCTCAGAGCCGAGGGTCCTTTATAGAATAATGCATAGCGCTAATTCCCGTACCCAAATATGGGCACCTAGTCTTATGCCTGCTGAAACAGGTGTAATTCCTGGTTCCCAGTTTAGGCATGCATCCCCTGTATTCTGTAACACTGCATGAAGATGTTCAAATCGCCCCTGACCCACCTATGCCCCTCCTATGGCCATGTCCTCTTTTGGGTTCCACACATGGAATTTGGATGCCCAATGTTACAGAACAGCATGCAGCCAGATGTGCAAGCAAATCCTAATTGATGCCAATTAACATCAATTATCGATTGCTAGAGCCCAATTATTTCTGTTATTTGGCTCATTAACCAATTAAGTTGCGTGTGCATCTCAGGATTGCACCCAAATTTTGGCACAGGAATGTGGGCGATCTTTATAGAATCCAGGGGTATGTGACATACGCGCGCCCTTCCTGAATAATGTTTAGCTGCTTTAGCTGCCACTTAACCCATGAAAGAGCTGGTAATGCATTGCTTGGGATAAACATAAAGGAATCCTGATTGGAAAGAATGGATCAAAAGAAGCTTAGTGGAGATTAGATAGCAACACTGGTGATTGGGAAGCAAAACCATTGCTGGGCAAGACTTCTAAATTTACATGCATACCTATGCCCTGATTGTGGCTGATTAGATTTGGATGGGCTGGAGTGGAGCTTTTTAGGGGCTTTGACAACTTCAGAAATTTAGAACTAGGACAGTGCTGGGCAAAGTTCTTCGATCTATGCCCTGAAAATGGCAAAGACAAATCAAGATCAGGTATACATATGAAGTATCACTTCATAAACTCATTACATATGGTATCTTGTTGGGCAGACTGAATGGACCGTACAGGTCTTTATTTGCCGTCATCTACTATGTTACTATATTCTGTGCATTAACTTGCACAAGTGACACGTAAAAGTGGACGCCCAGTTATAAAAGTGAACTTTACGTGCCTAACCTTTTACTTGTTCTTAGCCAACCCCGTGGCCACCTATTTCTGGAGCTCCTAAATTTAGATGCTTAATGAAAGTTGGCTTCACAGTTTAGGTACTCTGCTTTAATTGCTTATGATTGGGACCACTTAAGGTGCCTAAAACCCCTTTAAACCCAGCTACACTAGCTGCTTAGACCACACCTTCCAGTAACAAATTCACTGTTAGCGTGTTGAGTAAAAAAATACATTTTCAATCTATTTTAAACAGGGCTCTGGAGTTTGTACACCAAACCTTCAACTCCAGCTCTGACTCTTACTGATATTAGGCTTTAATTTTTTTGTTCTGGATCTAAAGTACTGGTAAATATAGCTTTAGATCCAGGACAAAGATACATATATAAAAGTATAAAATTATAAATTTACGATGTATTATAAGTTTTTATTTTGAAGTAGAGTCGGAGTCGGTACATTTGTACCGACCCCAACTCTGACTCCATCCAAAACTGCTTCCAACTCCACCATCCTGATTTTAAATCTGATTTCTGTTGAAGTTATTGAGTGTCCCCTAGTCTTGTTGCTGTCTGAAATGATAAATAAGTTATTCTTTAAAAACTGACCCCCCCCCCCCTATGTACAGTAGTGTCCTTGGTATTTTGTCCAGCAATGCTAGATTTCTGATATACCCTTGGGAATTGCTTGGCAGATGATACTTGTTTCTGATTCAGATGCAGTGTATTTAGATGTGTTTTTCTACAGTTACTGTTTTGTGCAAAATTTCCTTACTACTTTACACTGAAACCATACAAGAAACTGACCATAGGAATCCGGTTCCAATATGGGGTCCAGCTTACTTACTTTAAATGTTAGGGTTTGTTTTTGAAAAATGCCTTGATGTCCCTGTACATTGTTCAAATGGAAGGGGCGAAAAAAAATTAAGGAAACCACCAGGAGATACCACCACATAAAACTTTTATCAAAATAGCCAAATGGTTAGTGCAGTGGGATGAGAACCAGGGAAACCAGGTTTGATTCACCCTGCAGTTCCTTGTGACCCTGGGCAAGTCATTTAACCCTCCTTTGCCCCATGTACAAAAACTTAGATTAGGAGCCCACTAGGGACAAAGAACGTACCTGCATATCATATGCAAACTGTGCTCGTTGTACCACAGAAAGACAGTATATCAAATGAATTACCCATATCCCCAGACCTGCCAAGTCACTGACAAGCCGAGATCTCTGCTGAGCAGCTTCTCCTTCCAGCGGCAGTAGGAGACACCTTAATAAAACATCATCTCCTGCTGCTACGGGACCAGTCTCATAATAAAAACTGGGGGACTGGTCCAGCGGCGGCAGGAGATGACATGTTATTAAGGTGTCTCCTACTGCCACTGGAAGGGGAAGTGACAGTTGGTGCCACAGGCTGCCATCAGGGTGTCCCAGGGCGGAGCTGTGGGTGGCGCTGGCCAGAAGTGTGGACGAGCTGGAGGCATTTAAACTCCCGCTGAAAAAGCTGGCCCCCTTGGAAACTCTGTACCCCTAGTGTTCATTGACCGAACACGACCATGTTTCAGCAACCTGCCTGCATCAGGAGTCTTAAAATATATAGACAGAAACTACAGATAAATATAAATATGTATATACAAAGGCAAAAAAGCTATACAGAAATATATTAATAATCAACATGAAACACTTAAAACTGTCATAGATACATACAAAAATCAAATATGTATACACACACAAATGTAAATAATAAAAGACATTTTTATAAATAAGAATATTTAAAATATTTAAGAAGGAGAGAAACACAAGCAAATATAAAGATACTAGTAAAACAGGCCCGTTTCTGACACAAATGAAACGGGTGCTAGCAAGGTTTTCCTCGGAGTGTGTATGCTTGATAGAGTATGTGTGAGATTGACTGTGTGTGAGAGAGAGAGAGTGAATGTGCGAGTGTGTGTGTGTGTAACAGAGAGAGAGTGAGACTGCTGGGTGTGAGTGTGCCTCCTCTATCCCCCCTCCAGCCACCCAGCGATTCTTCTCTCTCCCCTGCTCCCCCTCCAGCCACCCAATGATTCTACCTTTTCCCTTGCCCCCCTCCAGCCACCCATCGATGCTCCTCTGTCCCCTGTCCCCCTCCAGCCACCCACCGAGTCTCCTCTGTCCCCTGCTCCCCCTCCAGCCACCCATGAGTCTCCTCTGTCCTCTGCCCCCCTCCAGCCACTCCTCCACTTTAATCAACATATGTTAAATTCCCCCCATGTGCTACAGAAAAGCACCGAGCACATCCTATATAATAAAACGCACCTCCAACGTTAAGCCGAGAAAGTGAAGCTTTGAAAGTTTGGGAGGGGGGGAGCGGTGGCGACCTCAGGGGGTGGAGGGTGAGCGGCGGTGAACTGGGGGGGCATGGCATTGCGGCAGGGGCGGGGCCTCGTGCTGCTGTCGTGCGGTTGTTGGGTGCTGCAGGTGACGTACCCGGAACTACATGTTGTCAATTCAGGAGATGGAGCCTTACAGAGCGCATGAATGCTTCAAGGCTTCACTTTCTCGGCTTCAGAACGTTGGAGGTGCATTTTATTATATAGTATAAGCTCAGACTTAATTTGCAATGTTTCTCAGTATTTCTTAACGTCATAAATCCTCTGCCGATAGAGGACAAGATTTTATAAAATCTCTTTGTTACCTAAGAAGTTCCAAACTAAGAGTGAAAAATAAATTGCACAGCGATGCAGTTTCCTCAGCCTAAAAATTGAAAAATATCCTATGACTATGGCATGTATAATACAATTAAAATAATTTATCTCACAAACTGCTATTAAATTACTGCAGCAGAATGAGAACTATTATTCTCATTTGCCTTCAGAATTAAAGCTGTATAAGTATTACCCACAATTTAAAACCCTCTTTGTAAACATCACATTAATATGTCTTCTCTGAAAACAATATATCCTATTTAGTACTTCAGATGAGACCAAAAATTCCCAAAGCTTAAAACCTCGTACATGTGAGTTGTACTTCACTGGTCACACCACTTAACAAAAACAATTTTTACTTCACACTAAATCAAGCTGAAAAATATATTTGTTCCTCTGTTATGCATTACAAGCATTATCTTATGAAGGCATTTACCACCAAATTCTAAAAGTGTTGCTCAAAATTGTGCATGCAAAATTAGCCACATGTCTAATTTGGCACGGATCCCAACGCTAAGTGCTATTCTGTAAATGGCGCCCAACTCGGAGCCACAACAAAACCAAAAAGGAAAAAGGAACTCCTACATGTAGAACAATCAAAATAGGGGTGAGCCAAATAGACACTTGTAGCCAGGTGGGTAGAATATAAATCTCTTTTATTAGGCACCACTGCTACACAAGTCGTGACACGGGGCTGTGTTTCGACAGGGAACACCGTCTGCCTCAGGGGTTGCACTCTCAAAGTTCCTGTGAGTTGTTGCTAGATCAGAACTGCAGTAACCTGGAACCTAAATATTTGGACACTGCTAAACTCCGCAATATATAGAAAGACACTGAATAGTGCTCATTTTTTTGGTACCCAAATTTGAGTGCCATTTACTATACGTGGTCCTTATAATTATGGCAAATTGTAAAAGAGCAACCAACTTTCTAATAATTATAATAACAGTATTAAATGGAAGTGATCTAAAAACTATAGGCTCCTTTTACAAAGCGATGCTGCTGATAGTAGCAGGCTGAATACAGAGAAGCCCATTCAATTCCCATGGACTTGTTCACATTTAGTGTGTGCTAATCGGCAGTACCACTTTGTAAAGGGAGCCCTATACCTTTAGGAATGTTTGCATGACAGAATTACCTCATCAACGGGAAAGGACTATGAACATTAAAGTTTCAATAAAAGGAATATATGGTGTCATCGCCTGGTAGTTTCTTTCGTCTCCTCTGGCTCCACTATTCTCTCTTGGGTTTCCATCTGCAGAGATGTGTTCCTTCTTTTTTCTTTTCTTTATTGTTCAGATGGCAACATATCAAATGTTCAATAAACAAACAGGTGCATCCTACTGTAGTTCAGCTTAGGCTGAGTCCGTGGATTATCATAGTCGCTTGAAGATTAATTGGTGATAATTAGAATTTATGCACACATCTTGCTAGGCGATAAAGATGTGTGCCTAAATTCTTGTACATGGATCTGAAAAGGGGGGGAGGGGCATGGGCAGATCATGGGCATTCCAAAAATTTACGCACACTGTTACAGAATACGACTGATCCATGCTTAATTGAGGAGCAGGGATTTACACCAAGTTTCAGTTGGTGTAAATCCTCAAGCCTAAAAGTTAGGCACAGATCCTGCTGCTAGGTGCTATTCTATAAATGACACGCAGCTCGGCGTGCCATTTATAGAATAGCATTTATTTTTTTTTGGCTATGATTTTCGGCAGTGTATATAGAATTTGGTTTTAAATGTACTTTCACCTGTATATCAGATGGGCAGTTTTTATTAAAACCCACTTGCACAGGTAAAGCACTGTTTTACCCACAGAAACGATTTCATTGTTTCTGTCTATGCTTCATGATGTAATCTCTCCCAGTGCGTTCATTTTGTGCATACTATGACTATGTATATATAACTTCAGGTTTTAATAATAAATTACTGTTTTGTTTTTGCGATCTGCTTCATTTGTTTTCCATCTTGGAGCTTGCAGACCGTTTGCCCTTGTGTTTTCTTGGAGATGATCTTAGCCTCTCTGAATGGCTGCTATTGCTCCTCTGACTTTACATTGTTCCAAAGAAGGCCACCTCCTAGTTTTTATAAGGTGTAATATATATAGATGACATGTCGAATTGCACTTGTCAATTCCTTTTAATCAAGCCACTGGTGCCCAATACAATTAGGATAGTTTTTCAGCATCTTTCCATCACATTTCCTTGGTCTCTGTTTGTACTTGAGGAGTTTTATCTCCTCACATAGTACAGATTAGTCACTTGACTCTGACACTTCTTATTAATATTGGGGCCCTTTTAGTAAGGCGCATGGAGGGGCATAATCGAAAGGGACGCCCAAGTTTTGTTGAGGACGTCCTCGCAAAACGTCCCAATGGAGGGGTGGGGAAACCTGTATTATCGAAACAAGATGGACATCCATGTTTCGATAATATGGTCAGGGACATACAAATCTTGAAATTTAGGTCATCCCTAGAGATGGTCATCCCTAGATTTCTGATTTTCGGCGATAATGGAAACCAGGGATGTCCATCTCAGAAACGACCAAATGCAAACCCTTTGGTCGTGGGAGGAGCCAGCATTCGTAGTGCACTGGTCCCCCTGACATGCCAGGACACCAACAGGGCACCCTAGGGGCACTGCAGTGGACTTCAGAAATTGCTTCCAGGTGCATAGCTCCCTTACCTTCGGTGTTAAGCCCCCCAACCCCCCCAAAAAAAACCCACTCCCCACAACTGTACACCACTACCATAGCTCTAAGGGGTGAAGGGGGGCACCTACATGTGGGTACAGTGGATTTCAGGTGGGTTTTGAAGGGCTCACATTTACCACCACAAGTATAACAGGTAGGGGGGGATGGGCCTGGGTCCGCCTGCCTGAAGTGCACTGCAGTACCCATTAAAACTGCTCCAGGGACCTGCATACTGCTGTGATGGACCTGAGTATGACATTTGAGGCTGGCACAAAATATTTTTAAGATGTTTTTTGGGGGTGGGAGGGGGTTAGTGACCACTGGGGGGAGTAACGGGAGGTCATCCCCGATTCTCTGCAGTGGTCATCTGGTCAGTTCGGGCACCTTTTTGTGCCTTGGTCATAAGAAAAACAGGACCAGGTAAAGTCGTCCAAGTGCTCGTTAGGGACGCCCTTTTTTTCCATTATGGGTCAAGGATGTCCATGTGTTAGGAACGCCCAAGTCCCGCCTTTGCTACGCCCCTGTGAACTTTGGTTGTCCCTGCGACGGAAAGCAGTTGCGGACGCCCAAAATCGGTTTTCGATTATACCGATTTGGGCAACCCTGTGAGAAGGACACCCATCTTCCGATTTGTGTTGAAAGGTGGGCGTCCTCTTTCGAAAATGAGCCTGATAGGTCCCTACGCGCATCCAACGTGCGTCAATTTGGAATTACCGCCTAACTATCGCGTGTCCCGGGCGGTAATTCCATTTTTTACATGCGCCCGATTATATGTGGGAGAAATATTTTTTTTTTTATTCTACCACGTGGCGCTAACTGGATGGTAATCTGCAGTGTGCGCGAGCTAATGATTTTTATTTTGCCACACATCCATTTTCAGCAAAACAAAAAGGCCTTTTCTGCAGGGTGCACTGAAAAATGGACCTGCCTGCGTCCAATAAATGCGTCTACATCAGCGCAGGCCATTTTTCAGTGCACCTTAGTAAAAGGACCCCACTGTTCTTGTACCTTTTTCGTTTAGGGGTTTTCTTGCATCAAGCTTTTTATCAGAAGGATTAGGAATGTCCCCAGGGTCAGCCGTTTCACTAGGTAGACTAGATATCTACCTAGGGTGGCAGCATGCCAGGAGACCATCCTCTCATTTCCTCTTCCCTACCTCAGTCCTGTAGCCAGCATCTCCCTCCCCCCTCATCCCCCTTGCAGCTGTTGTTGCCCTACCTCTTTTTGGGCCACTCAAAAGGTAGAGTGCCAGTATGGGGACCATTAGAGGCCGACACTCAAATGCTGTCACATCCTGCCCTCCCCCTCAAAGGGGAATGCATCTAGTAGGACATGTGGGAGAGTTCATAACACTGTTAATATATTTTCTTAAACTCATAGATTGTATTTAGGGCTTTAGGACAGCGGGCGTGTGCAAGGCTAAGTAATTTCTTTCTTCCGCCAGCTATAATTCCATATGTGTGAATATTTACTATGCAGATTCTGAAAACAAGAGCATTTTTCAATTCTTAAAGACCAGAGCAGGCTGGCTGTGTCATGAAGTCTGGCTCCAGATGGGCACAGGTATCCCCAGCATTCCAATGAGTTGAAATTTTATACTCATTAATGCTAAGGTAGACTATATTTCATTTTAACTCATAAGGAAGATGCCATCTGCAAGATGAGTTGACTCTCTTTAAGGCTGACTGGGTGTTAACTTGGTTTCTGGAGAACCCATAAAGCTTTCACTAATTATTTGAGCTGTCTGTGTGGGTAGAAATACTACCATTAAGATTCCTGGATTTGTATACTGTTATTAAACTGTTTGCGAGTGTTTGAATACAGAGGGGATTTTTAAACTGTTGGCTGTTTGTATCTACCTTATGTTAGGAGACTGTATTTGGCTGATTAACTGCAGGCATTGGAAAGAATTACTCGTGAAAGGAGCCAATTCTTAGAACGTGCTTTTAATCTGAGGCAGAAGCTCAGTTCTCAAACCTCTAAACCAGATTGAACTGAAAGCGTTTGGGATCAGTGTGGAGAAAGAACCTGAGCACTGGTGGTTTTGCAAATATGCAAACACATGCATGCTGTAGTCTGTAACCTTCAGCTCATCCGTGTAAATCTGACTGGGGTGGTGGGACAGAGTCCTTACAACGGTGCTCAGAAGTCTGTTTCAAATAAGTAGAGGATTTTAGATTGGGTCCCACCAGACGTGTGTCCACATCAATGAACTCATCATAGTCGGTGGAGATCAGTGTAATAGAAGAGCCAAGGGATCAGGCAATAATAGAACTGTAGCTGGAGGTCCATTCATGGGAAGATACAAAAAGCCATTGGGAGAAAAAAAGAAAACAGCTGCACAGGTGGATGGGAAGGGATTCATTGTCGAGAATCTATTTGCATTCAGGAGCAACAGGTCTTTACTAGTTTTTTTTAATAAGAATGCAGGCAGCAAACATCTTTTTAAAAATATGTCTGATATAGAGGTTTAACAGGTATTAGCATTTTATCAAGTCATTTGTGTACATATGTGGCACAAGGCATACAAGTAGATTCGATAGCATGAATGCGTATACTTTTACTGTCTGTGTTAGGATTGTGGTCTGTGTGGCACTTGGGTGGAGTTTGCAAGTATGCATGTCGATTATAAAATACACTAATCTGTACAGATACTTGCAGACTTTTTTTTTTTTTTTTTTGTTAGATTTTTTATTAAAGATTGCTCAAATACAAAATAGCCAACAATCGGCTGTTCATCAACATATTTTTCCCACATCAAGCTTGTTTAATTCTAACTTTAACTTTCCCTCCCCTCCCTCCCTATCCCAGTGGTGTGTTTGATTGTTCTTTATACTGTTCATAAAGTGTCCATATTTTGTTGAAAAGCCGCATGGAGCCTCTTCGCATGGCTGTCAGCTTTGACATTTGGTATAGGTATTCAACTCTTCCAGTTGCTATTTGTAATGTTGGTGGTTGCAGCTGCTTCCATGCCCGGGCTATTCCAAGCCTTGCTGCCACAAAATATTGAGTCACCAGTCTGTGTTGCCAGCCAGATATCTCATCTGGTTTAAAATGTAGTAGGCAGTGTTCCGCCCTCCATGGATATTGTCTTTGTATAACTGTATCAACCAGCTGCAGTAACTCTTTCCAATATTCTTTTATTTTCTCACAGGACCACCATATATGTAGGAATGTGCCTCTATGGCCACATTCCCGCCAACATTGACCTGATGCTTCCGGGAACATCTTTTGTAGTCGGTCTGGTGTGTAATACCACCCATAAAACATCTTAAAACCATTTTCATTCACCGTTTGTGCTATGGATGACTTAAATAGATATTTATAAGTACTTTTCCACATCCTTGTGGAGTATGTATTCTGCAATATCTCTTCCCATCTCTTTTGATATAGCACCTGAGGATCAGTCTGTCCCAGCAGAGCCAGGTATATACGTGTTATCCCTCCTTTGCCTCCTCCTCTAATAATCGCATGTTCTAGATCTGTTTCAGCTAGGTCTAATTCGTCTTGCGCTTTCTTCTTAAGGAAATTACGCAGATTGCAATAATAGGTAAGATCTCTCTCTATCAGACCATATTCCTCCTGAAGGTCTGCAAAACTAATCATTTCTCCATCTTTCCATGTTTGCCCTAGTGTGCGCAACCCTGCTTGGGCCCATTTGTCAAAAATCTTCTCCGATCTCCCCAATGAAAACCCTTTTGCCCAACGTATTGCTGTCTGCCGATAATACATTCTTTCCGGAAACAGACGTCTCCTCAATTGATACCACGTCCATAAAGGATGTCTCAAACCAATAGGCATTGCTCTTATTGTGGGCACTAGTTCCTCTTTTGGTACCCATAAAATATCTTCTATTTCTCGCCTGCCCAACCATGCTCTTTCCCAGTGAAGCCATTTCTTAGATGCCCCAGGTGACCACTCTGCCAAGACCCTAATCTGGGCTGCTTGGTAATATAGGTAGAAGTTAGGGACTCCCATACCTCCTCTCTTCCATGTTTGAAACATCATAGATCTCCTTACTCGTGGTGGGCGTTTCCTCCAGATATATGCAAACATTTTGCGATTTAGCTTTGTAAAAAAGCTTGCGGGTATTGGGATCGGGATTGCCATAAATAAGTACAGCAATTTCGGTAGCAGCATCATTTTGATAGCATGTATGCGCCCCTGCCAAGATATATTGAGTCCTTCCCATCTGTCTAATTCCTGAAAAAGTTCTTCTGCTTTCCTGGGGAAATTAGCTGCATATAGCCCCTCTAGTTGTGAGGTTATCTGTATGCCCAAATAT
Source organism: Microcaecilia unicolor (assembly GCF_901765095.1). NCBI lineage: Eukaryota > Metazoa > Chordata > Amphibia > Gymnophiona > Siphonopidae > Microcaecilia > Microcaecilia unicolor. Next base: position 89,893,328 of record NC_044037.1, read on the forward strand.
TTAATAGTCTTTTTCGCCCACACAAAGGGAAATTCAGTCCTAAGAACCTCTAATTCTTTGGGAGGCACTGTGAGATTCAAAAAGGTGGATTTTTCCAAGTTCGGCTTAAACCCTGATAATTTCCCATATTGCGTGAGGTGTTCTATTACTCTCTTTATAGAAGTTTCTGGTTTCACAATTGTGAGCAATATATCATCGGCAAACAGCATAAGTTTGTGTTCTCTCCATCCTCTCACCACTCCCTTCACCTCCCCATCTTTCCTAAGCATGCAGGCTAGCGGCTCCAGTGACAGAGCGAAAAGAAGTGGAGATATCGCACATCCCTGTCTGGTCCCACGTTGGAGCTTAAATGTTCTTGTATAAGACCCATTAATTTTTAAGGTTGCTATTGGACCTTGATATAGTAACTTTAACCAACTCAGAAACTTCCCCTCTATCCCTACCCATTGCAATACGTGGAATAGAAACGACCAGTCCACTCTATCGAATGCTTTTTCTGCATCGATTGATAACAATACTGCTGGGGTCTGGTCGTCTCTCACCTGTTGGATAATGTGCATCAGACATCTGGTATTGTCAAACGTCTGTCGCCCCGCTATAAATCCCGCTTGATCCTCATGAACTATACCCGGAATCTGTTTTTGTAGTCTGCAGGCCAATATCTTTGTAAATAACTTATAATCCACATTCAAAAGCGAGATTGGCCTGTAGGAGCTACAAAGCCGGGGGTTTTTCCCCGGCTTCAATATTAAAGTTATTGCTGCTAATCTCCATGTATAGGGTAATTCCTGCGACTCTGATAAATCATTAAACACTTTCAGTAGGACTGGGGCCAGATGTTTGCTATACACCTTGTAGAACCTAGTGGGGAATCCATCTGGCCCCGGGGCTTTACCATTTGCCATATCTGTTATTGCCCACATTATCTCCTCTAGTGAAATGGGTGCTGACATCTGCTCGGATCCTCCTCTTTCCACCCGCGGGAGGTCCGCCCCTTGTAAATACTGCTCTATTTCATCTACCTCTGGGACTTGTTCTGGTTCATATAAATTTGTATAGTAATTCAAAAACTCCTCTTGAATCTGTTCCATCTGTGTTACAAAGTTCCCATCAGTTGTTTGTATGCCCCCTATATGATTACGTTGTGCTAGCTTTTTCAATTTACAAGCTAGCAGTCTACCCGCCTTATTTCCTAGTTCAAAGTGTTCCTGTTGTGTCTTTTGTAGTTTAGCGGCCACTTCTGCCAGCTGCAACTCTTGAAGTTTGTTTCTCAGCTCGTTTAATTTTGTCTGCCCCCTTGAGTCTGTGGGGATCTTTTTATGTGCTTGTTCTAGTTTTAATATTTCAGTCCTAATACTCTCTTCTTGTTCCACTCGTGTTTTGGTTATGTGTGCTCCTAATGCTATTAATTGTCCTCTAAGGACCGCTTTTAGACCTTCCCACAAATATTCTGAGCGGATCTCACCCACATCGTTGAATTTAAGATATTCCTCAATATATTTTTCTATCACTGGAATGTTTTTGGGATCCATTAGGATTGCCTCATTTAACCTCCAGTATCGCTCTCCCACCTGTCTAATTCCTATATGTACTTCTAATACCACTGGAGCGTGGTCCGACCAAGTGCGTGGCTCTATATTGATCTTACTTATGGTATTAGCCACTGTCACATCTCCCATCCATCCATCTATTCTAGAATAAGATCTATATTTAGCAGAATAGTATGTATAGTCTCTTTCCTGTCCGTGTTTTGCCCTCCAGAAATCTGTCAATCCCCATCTGGCCAAGAAACTTTTCAATCCTTTCCTATCTATTTTAGCATATACAGCTTGGCCTGTAGAATTATCTAACGGGGGATGAATCGTGACATTAAAGTCTCCCCCTAAGAGGAGTCGACCTTGTTGATGCTTTTGCAATTGTAATTCCACTTTTTCTATAAACTGTTTCTGCCCGGAATTCGGGGCATATATATTAACAATGGTGTACTGAGTATTATATAGTGACACTTTTACCAGCAGGAATCTGCCCTCTTTATCAGTTACTGTATGTTGAACCTGCCAAGGAAGTGAATCCGACAGTGCTATTAATACCCCTCTCTGTTTAGACTTGTCCATACATGATGAAAATAAGATTGTAGGGTATCGCCTATGACCCACCAGCCGCTCGTGACACTTTTTCAAGTGCGTCTCCTGTAACAGCACTATATCTGCTCGCAAGCGTATCATTTCTTTAAATGCTAGTTGGCGTTTCATAGGCGAGTTAAGGCCCCTCACATTGAATGTTACACATTTAAACACTTTATCACCCGATACCATTCTGTCAAACTATAATATATCCACCACCGTTTTCCCTTGTCCCTTTCCCCCCTCCCCCCTCCCTCTTTTCCCAATAACCTGAAATAGCATGCCCCCTTCTTCTTTGAAGGCATGCTAAGAAAAATTGTGGACTTCCGTTCACGTCTTCTACACCAGTCCATTTAAGCGCTTTGGCCCTTAATGATTTACAGGCACCGCTCCCGCTGACTCCAGATCAGAGTTTAGCCTGACTCTCTAAGCAAAAATTTAGTTCCAATGTGCAATGTGTTGTCATGTGCCTTTCTCTGCCACAAGCCGTTGTTCTGATGCTTGTCTTCTCAGCCGTCCTCGCCCCTGTGAGACTCTCTGCCATCGCTGCCTGCTCTTTTTCGGAGGTCCATTGGTTTGGTGTGCTGTGCTCGCTGTTGTCTCCTTGTTCTGCCCCAAAAACTCCTGGGCCTCCTCAGGCGTGACCACTCGTCGTTGCTTTCCCTCCTTATAAAACACTAAGGCAAAAGGATGCTGCCACTTGTATTTGATTCCTTCATCTCGGAGCTTTTCCGTTAATGGACGTAGCGCTCCTCTCCTTTTCAATGTGGTAGCCGCTAAATCTTGAAATAGTTCAATGGGATATGTCTCCCATATTATAGGGCTAGCTACCCTTGCTTGGCGCATGACATCCTCTTTCATTTTGAACTCTGTAAAACAAGCTACAATGTCTTTAGGCACATTAGCCTTTCTCGGGCCCAGTGCCCTGTGCGCACGTTCTAGTTTAATTGTTTCGGGTGCCACTGTGTGCTCCGGGGTAGAGAGCAGATGGGCCGCTATATCCTGCACTGCTTTTTCGCAGTTGATAAATTCTGGTAGCTCCGGTAGGCCCCGTACTCGGATGTTAGCTCGCCGACTTCTATTTTCAAGGTCTTCCACCTTGTCCGTGAGAAATCTCATGTTTGCTTGTTGCTCACCCATTTGCTGTTGTAACCCCGTTATCATATCCGCATGTTCTTCGAGGCCCACTTCAGTTTCATTAACTCGATTTCCCAATTCTTTGATCTCCTCTCTGAGGTCTGCACTCAATTGCGCAAAGTCACGCCGCATCTCTTTAATGTCTTTTTTAATATCCAACAGCCAGGTACTCAGCTGTTCCCATTTATCTGGTGCCAGCTCATTTTCCTGCATTTCTTCGTGTGCGCCCTGCGCATATGTAGGCCGCTGGCTTAGGGAGGCCCCTTGACTCGGCTGATCACCTGCCTGCCTGTCCGCCACGTGGTCGCGGTCTCGATATGCGAATGCAGTTAAATCCGCCGTTTTGGGTTTCGAGTGCGCCATCTTCGGGAGCGCGTGTCTTCCACTGTCTGTTCTACTACTCGCCTTCCGTTTCGGGCTCTAATTGCTCTTCTTTTAAGCTGGTATTCGGGCTGGTGTTCGGGAGCTGCGCGTTCAGACCGCCATTGCAGTTCGTGACGTCACCGGAAGTCTCAGATACTTGCAGACTTTACACAGGAAGATTTGCACCTGCCTTCAAGCAGGTATTAATATAAATCCCTGCATTCAAAGCATGATTTTTAACACACGTTAGCATTTTACAAAGATACATGAGAGTGATTCTATAAGGAGGTGCAACTTTACATGCCATAAATGTGAGTAAGTGACCAGAATACCATCATATATGTGTGCTTATTCGTGCATAAATGCCAATATTTCAGCCATGTGTCATTCTATAACTTGGCACTTAAATGGGATGACTTACCCGATGGCAGATGACGTTTAATGTGAGCAAGTGCAAAGTGATGCATGTGGGAAAGAGGAACCCTAATTATGGCTACATAATGCAAGGTTCCACGTTAAGAATCACCAACCAGTAAAGGGATCTAGGCGTCGTTGTTGATGATACGTTGAAACCCTCTGCTCAGTGTGCGGCAGTGGCTAAGAAAGCAAATAGAATGCTAGGCATTATCAGAAAAGGAATGGAAAACAAAAATGAGCACGCTATATAATACCTTTGTATTGGTCCATGGTCCGACCGCACCTCGAATATTGTGTTCAATTCTGGTTGCTGCATCTCAAAAAAGATAGTGGAATTAGAAAAGGTACAGAGAAGGGCAATGAAAATAATAAAGGGGATGGGAAGAATTCTTTATGAGGAAAGGCTGAAGCAGCTAGGGCTCTTCTGCTTGGAGAAAAGACAGCTGAGGGGAGATATGATAGACGTCTATAAAATAACGAGTGGAGTGGAATGGGTAGGCATGAATCGCTTGTTTACTCTTTCCAAAAATACTAAGACTAGGGGGCACGCGATGAAGCTACAAAGTAGTACATTTAAAATGACTCGGAGGAAATGTTTCTTTGTAATTAAACTCTGGAATTTGTTGCCATGGAATGTAGTAAAAGCAGTTAGCTTAGCGGAGTTTAAAAAAAGGCTTGGATGGCTTCCTAAAGGAAAAGTCCATAGACTATTATTAAAATGGACTTGGGGAAAATTCACTGCTTATTTCTAGGATAAGCAAAATGTTTAAACACACATGAATACAAGTGTATTGCTTCTTCAGCTTATTGAGAGTGGAGTAGTCTCATATGTAACACACGATAAAGATTATTTGATTTTTCACCCAATGACTGGGTGTATTATCTGTGTGTATTGTCTAATCATTGACTGAACCTCCACCACCCTTTGCTAATCTTATATATAAAGATATATTTCTGTTTGTCAATATGCTAACATCTAATTTTATGTAGCACTTAGCTTGAACAAGTTGGTGCTCTTAAAACCCCGACAGGTCCCCGTTTCGTGGTTACTTTCTCAAGGGGGAGTCACCAGTTCAAGTAACAGTCTCAAGTGCAACTGCAGCATTACTCTGTCTCCTAGGATAAGCAGCATAAAATGTACTTTTTTGGGATCTTGCCAAGTACTTGTGACCTGTATTGGCCACTGATAGAAACAGGATGCTGGGCTTGATGGACCTTCAGTCTGTCCCAGTATGGCAATACTTATGTACTCCCCCCCCCCCCCCCCCCCCCACACACTTTACTCATGTGAAAGGAGCCAGTTCTTAAAGCAGCTTTGTAAAAGGGAGGGGATAGTTTGAAGGGGCGGAGTCTGAACGGAACGTGAGTGGGGCACAGAATTATATAGAATACTACAGTTTGTTGTTTTTGTTTTTTTGCAATGTGGGCAAGAATATTTACACTATCTCTGTGGCTGGTGTAAGTGGTTGCACCAAACATATACATACATCTCTGACCATACAATTAAACATAATAGTTAAAAAAAATTAGTCCAAGCATTGGTTGTGACACAAATTGATTATTGTAATATAATTGTTATAGGTTGTTCAGAGTCAATTCAATGTAAATTACAATCTTTACAAAATACATCTGCTAGATGGTTATGCTCTGCCCATATGTATGATAGAGTGACCCCTTTATTAATTGAATTACATTGGCTTCCATTGGAAGCAAGGTTCATTTTTAAAATTATGAATGGTTCAGCTCCATCTTATATGTCTGCATTTCTACTACTATCTTTTCTGCAGGTAGACTTGGAGGGGCATTTTCGATCATGGATGCCCATCTCTAAGGGTGGCCATCTCCGAGGATGGCGCCACGAAGGGGCGGGGCCAACCATATTTTCAAAACAAGATGGCCAGCCATCTTTCGTTTCGATAATACGGTTGGGGCCACCCAAATGTCAGAGATGGCCGGGTTTGAGATGGCCGGCCTCGGTTTTTGCCCATAATGGAAACTGAGGCCGGCCATCTCAAACCCGGCTAAATCCAAGGCATTTGGTTGTGGGAGGGGCCAGCATTTGTAGTGCACTGGTCCCCCTGACATGCCAGGACACCAACCGGGCACCCTAGGGGGCACTTCTAAAAATTAAAAAAAATAGCTCCCAGGTGCATAGCTCCATTACCTTGGGTGCTGAGCCCCCCAACTCCCCCCCAAACCCACTCCCCACAGCTCTACACCATTATCATAGCCCGTATGGGTGAAGGGGGACAGCTACATGTGGGTACAGTGAGATTTTGGGGGGGGGGGGTTGAAGGGTTCCCATTTACCACCACAAGTGTAACAGGTAGGAGGGGGGTGGGCTTGGGTCTGCCTGCCTGAAGTCCACTGCACCCACTAAAACTGCTCCAGGGATCTGTATACTGCTGCGATGGACCTGAGTATGACATTAAAGGCTGGCATAGAGGCTGGCAAAAAAAGTTTTTAAAGTTGTTTTTTTGAGGGTGGGAGGGGGTTAGTGACCACTGGGGAGTCAGGGGAGGTGATCTCCGATTCCCTCCGGTGGTCATCTGGTCAGTTCGGGCACTTTTTTGGGACTTGGACCTGAAAAAAAGGGACCAAATAAAGTGAACCAAATTCTCGCCAGGGACGCCCATCTTTTTTCCATTATCCATCTCAAAACACACCCCTGTCCCGCCTTCGCTACCCTACCGAAACACCCCCTTGAAGTTTGGCCGGCTCCGCGACGGAAAGCAGTTGAAGCTGGCCAAAATCGGCTTTCAATTATACCGATTTGGCCGACTTCAGGAGATCGCCGGCCATCTCCTGATTTGTGTCAGAAGATGGCCGGCAATCTCTTTCGAAAATAAGCTGGATAGGGGCCTTTTATGAAGGCGTGGTAGGGTTACCACGTGGGCAGAATGCAGCAAAACAGCACCCTGCACACCATTTCCCATGCTGGAAAATCATTTTTATTTTCTTGCATGGGGGTGGGGAATAGGTGTTCACAGCAGTAATTGGGCAAAGCGGGCACATTGCTGTGTACTGCCCGATTACTGTGTCCTTACCACCTTCTAACCAGGAGGCAGTAAGTGCTCAGGCAGTAATGGCTCCACATTAATTTGGAAATTAGCATGTGGCCGTTAATGAGAGAAATAGAATTTTGGCCATTTTAGAGCCACGCTAAAAAGCGGGTGGTGCATGTGGGAAACCCGTGAGCTAAAATTACTGTAAATCACTTGTTAGCACAGCTTAGTAAAAAGACCCCAAAGTTGCCCAAGAAGACATTTATTTTTGTTTCCCTTTGGTTAAGGGGATATGGCTCAAGAAGTTGTTTGAATTAGAATTACCTTTTCAGTTGGCCAAATCGTGGAATGTATTACCATCGCATCTTCATCAGGTATAAAATTGCTTTCCATTTAGAAAACATCTAAAAACTTTTTTATTTAAGAAATTTCTGACCGGATTTTAGCTTCTAGGGCTGACTTTATTTCTATTGTTAAGGAATATCTGTAACATTGCTTTGGTTTTTGGAAATTTGTGTATCTCCTAGAAATGACCAGCTTCTCAAAGAATGTACTCTGCATAGAACTGTCCAGTTTTTTGCAGATTATAAGAAGATGTATTAGTGTTAATATTTTTACATGTGTAATTGCCCCGGTATGCTCACCTCTTTATTCCCTACCCTTAATTGTTCTGTCTGTTTACCTGTCTTATCTAGATTGTAAGCTCTTTGAGCAGGGACTGTCTTTTGTGTATGGTGTACAGCGCTGCGTATGCCTTGTAGCGCTATAGAAGTGATAAGTAGTAGTAGTAGTATGCTATTCCTATATAATAATTTGCACCTCCAGCGTTCCATGTCTGGCTGCCTGGGTTCGTAACATTTCCTGACGTCAGCCAGCCTCCAGCGTTCCATTCCCCCTCACTGCCCCGCCCTTGCATCAAGACGTAATTACATCAGAGGGCAGAACTTTGAGAGGGAAGGGAGCGCTGGAGGCGAGCTGACGTCAGGAGGGACGTTACAAACGGAACGGGAGCCAACAGCAACCAGCCAGAGAACGTTCAGGTACAAATCAAGGGGAGGAGAGAAACGTTGGAGGCGAGCTGACATCAGGAGGGGGATGTTACGAACGGAACGGGAGCCAACAGCAACCAGCCAGAGAACGTTCAGGTACAAATTGAGGGGAGGAGAGAATCGCGGGACATTGAGGGGCGGGAGGGAGGAAGGGGAGGGGAGGGCAGGGCAGAGGAGAATTGATGAACATGGATGGGATGGGAGGACAGTAGAGGAGAGAATTGTGGGACACGGATGGGAAGGCAGGGAAGAGGAGAATCGCTGGACACGAAGGGGAGGGAAGAATTGCTGGACATGGAGGGGAGGGCAGGGGAGAGAGGAAAAAAAAAGCTTACATGACAGCCTTCCTAGGGCCCGTTTCATTGTTGAGGAAACAGGCATGGTTCCACTAGTATTCTATAAAGGAAAGTAGACTGTCTATCCCTCCCTTTTGTCTCTCCCTTTAAATTTTGATTTTAGTATTGTAATACACGTAGTAGCTATGTTGGGACCCCGTGCAGTAAATCAAGCACCTGGAATAAATAAATAGACATCTGTTTTCCTTTATAGAATTGGCTCCAGATGGCCATTTTTCTCAATGGAGGAGGGTGAATAGTGGTATGCTGCAGGACTCTGTACTGGGACCGGTGCTATTTAACATATTTATAAATGATCTGGAAATCAGTACAGCGAGTGAGGTTCTTAAATTTGCAGATGACACAAAACTATTCAAAGTTGTCAAAACACATGCAGAATGTGAAAAATTGCAAGAACACCTTAGCGAACTGGGGGTCCCTTTTACTAAACTGTGTAAGCGTCTAAGCACACCCAATGCACACCAAAATGCAGTTACCACACAGCTACTGCATGGCTTTTATGGTAATTTCATTTTTGCCGCACATCCAATATGCGCATTCGAAAAATAATTTATTTTTTGCCGCACATATCGGACTCATGCCAAGTGGCATTTGGCGCACATAGGTCCTTACCTAAAAATGCAAGACTTTACCGCTAGGTCAATGGCTGGCGGTAAGGTCTCAGACCCAAAGTGGACGCATGGCAATTTTCATTTTGCAGCACATCCATTTTCAGCAAAAATTAAAAAAAAGGCCTTTTTTACAGGTGCGCTGAAAAATGATTCTACGCGTGCCAAAAACCCATACCTACTACCACAGGCCATTTTTCAGCACACCTTAGTAAAATGACCCCTGGAAGACAGCATCCAAATGGCAGATGAAATTTAATGAACAATTGTAAAGTGATGCACAATTTGAAGAATAATCTGGATCATAGTAACCTCATGCTAGGGTCCACCTTTGGAGTCAGCAGTCAAGAAAAAGTAGGTGTTATTGTAGACAATACCTTGAAATCTTCTGTCCAGTGGGTGGTGGTGGCGTTGAAAAAATAAGACCAAGAAAATTATAGTGCCTCTGTATCGCTCCATGGTGTGACCTCATCTTGAGGTGTGACTTCATATTGCATTTAATTCTGGTCACCTTATCTCAAAAAAGATATTACGGAATTAGAAAAGATTCAAAGAAGAGCGACCTAAATGATAAAAGTGGTGGTGGTAAATTGGCTGGGAAATAAGTAATCCTGGATTCTTCTTTAATTGTAGCTAATTTCTTCTTGAGTTTGTTGATCTCATCTTTCAAAGCTGATATTTGGAGACAGATAGGACAAACTCTAAGGTTCCAGATAGTTTGCCTAAGGATTAAAGCAGAACATGTATTGCACTGAATGAAGGTCATATTGATGTGATTCACAAGTGTGAAAAGGTGAACAATGATAGGGAATAATAAGGAGTAGGATTGACCAATTAAGTGTAATGAAGATACTTATTCTTTTATTGCCCTATATGTAACATAGTAACATAGTAGATGACGGCAGAAAAAGACCTGCATGGTCCATCTAGTCTGCCCAAGATAAACTCATATGTGTATACCTTACCTTGAATTTGTACCTGTCTTTTTCAAGGCACAGACCGTATAAGTCTGCCCAGCAGTATTTCCCGCCTCCCAACCACCAGTCCTGCCTCCCATCACCGGCTCTGGCACAGACCGTATAAGTCTGCCCTCCCCTATCCTAGACTCCCAACCACCAACCCCTCTTCCCCCCACCTGCTCCGCCACCCAATTTCAGCTAAGCTTCTGAGGATCCATTCCTTCTGCACAGGATTCCTTTATGCATATCCCACGCATGTTTGAATTCTGTTACCGTTTTCATATCCACCACCTCCCGCGGGAGGGCATTCTGTGAAAAAATACTTCCTGACATCTTTCCTGAGTCTGCCCCCCTTCAATCTCATTTCATGTCCTCTCGTTCTACCGCCTTCCCATCTCCGGAAAAGATTCGTTTGCGGATTAATACCTTTCAAATATTTGAACGTCTGTATCATATCACCCCTGTTCCTCCTTTCCTCCAGGGTATACATGTTCAGGTCAGCAAGTCTCTCTTCATACGTCTTGGAACGCAAATCCCATACCATCCTCGTAGCTTTTCTTTGCACCGCTTCCATTTTTTTAACATCCTTCGCAAGGTACGGCCTCCAAAACTGAACACAATACTCCAGGTGGGGCCTCACCAACGTCTTATACAGGGGCATTAAAACCTCCTTTCTTCTGCTGGTCACTCCTGTCTCTATACAGCCTAGCAATCTTCTAGCTACGGCCACCGCCTTGTCGCACTGTTTCGTCGCCTTCAGGTCCTCAGATACTATCACCCCAAGATCCCTCTCCCCGTCCGTGCCTATCAGACTCTCCCCGCCTAACACATACGTCTCCCTTGGATTTCTACTCCCTAAGTGCATCACTTTGATGCATATTTTCAAAGCACTTAGCCTTCCAAAGTTCCATAGAAACCTATGGAACTTTGGAAGGCTAAGTGCTTTGAAAATATGCCTCTTTGTATTTCTTCGCATTGAATATTAATTGCCAAACGTTAGACCATTCTTCTAGCTTCTTCAGATCTTTTTTCATGTTTTCCACTCCCTCCGGGGTGTCCACTCTGTTGCAAATCTTGGTGTCATCTGCAAAAAGGCAAACCTTACCTTGTAACCCTTCGGCAATGTCACTCACAAATATATTGAACAGAATGGGCCCCAGCACCGATCCCTGAGGCACTCCACTACTCACCTTTCCCTCCTCCGAGCGAACTCCATTCACCACCACCCTCTGGCGTCTGCCTGTCAACCAGTTCCTAATCCAGTTTACCACTTCGGGTCCTATCTTCAGCCCGTCTAGTTTATTTAAGAGCCTCCTGTGGGGAACCGTGTCAAAAGCCTTGCTGAAATCTAAGTAGATTACGTCCATAGCACGTCCTTGATTTAATTCTCCTGTCACCCAGTCAAAGAATTCAATGAGATTCGTTTGGCACGATTTCCCTTTGGTGAAACCATGTTGTCTCGGATCTTGCAACTTATTGGCTTCCAGGAAATTCACTATCCTTTCCTTCAGCATCGCTTCCATTACTTTTCCAATAACCGAAGTGAGGCTTACCGGCCTGTAGTTTCCAGCTTCTTCCCTATCACCACTTTTGTGAAGAGGGACCACCTCCGCCATTCTCCAATCCCTCAGAACCTCTCCCATCTCCAAGGATTTATTAAACAAATCTTTAAGAGGACCCGCCAGAACCTCTGAGCTCCCTCAGTATTCTGGGGTGGATCCCATCCGGTCCCATGGCTTTGACCACCTTTACCTTTCCAAGTTGTTGATAAACACTCTCTTCCGTGAACGGTGCTCTATCCACTTCATTCTCAGTGGAGTTATGAGAGGAGTTAACCTAGGGGTGGAGGGGACTAGGACACAGGTAACCTCAGTTTACAATCAACCCAAGACTGAAAATGCCCAATTTAGCTCAGACAACTCTCAAGGTAAAACCAAGTTCTGTTTTTTTTTTTCTTTTACCACACAGCTATATACAATTGCCCTTTGTAATCCCCCAGGGGTACTCATGTGCTGAGGGCCCTTTTGTGGCTCCTGTCCAGCATCACAGTCCCACAGCCAGGGCTCGCTGGCGCTTTGGCTCTGAGAAAGGCTCAGAGACAAGTCTCCTTTATGGCAGCCTGTAATCCTAGTCTCAATGTTTGGGGCTCCTCTTTACTCAGGGTGACCGTTCCTCATTTATCATCCCTTCTTAGAATCCTTCTGAGATGTATCCTTAGGGAACAGATCACCTTTCTGATAAACCTGATGTGCCCCTTGACACCTTGCTTGGGAATAGAACCCTGGTTTCTCAGCTTTCTTTCACAAATATGCAAATTCGATACACCAGATGCAAATCCACTTTATTAGCACCCTGCTCCAGTCTTGTGGGGAACAACTTCTTTCCAGCATATCATTCAACTTCCAATAATACACAGTTCCATTACTACCATGTCCATAGCCAGGTAAGTACCTTCTTTGTTTTTAGAAGGATCCTTCTTTCTCAACTTCCAGGGGATCTCCTCCAGCAGGCTTCCAGGTCCCCATCTCCTCTCTTCCCTTTCTCTTCTTGGAGGGTGCACTTTATAGGGTGGCTAATAATCCTCTCCCCCTCTTTAGGCCCCTCCCCCTGGTTCCAGAAAAATCTAGGACCAGAACTCTCTCCACCTTTCCATCTCTTATTCTGAGAGTTCCCCCTGGTGGCCTCTTCAGGGAAGGGCAGGTCCTATACCATGAGCACCCCCTAGCTGTCCCTTCAGGTCATTACATGGACATACCCCTTTTGGCTCCCTCTAGTGGCCAGATCAGGGCATTTTCCAGACATTCCCCTGGGACAGCGCCCTCTGGTGGCCTCCTCAGGCTAGGGCAGTCCTGTGTTTATCACACCTTCCTCTAGAGGGACACATTCTGAGTCACCAGATGCTATGTAACCAAATTGAATTAAGTCTCTGGCAATGTAGATTCCAAACACAATTCTAATGAATGCACCTTTAAGACAGACACCAGAGTCACCAGATTCTATGTAACTAGATTGAATTAAGTCACAGGTTTAAAACACTTGGCACAGGTTAAAACACAGTTCCAATGAAAACACCTTTAAGGTAATTCCAGCATAAAGAAATGAAATCACTAGTACAGAAGTTAAAAACACAGTTCAATAAAAGCCCTTTAAGACAATACCAGCATAAAAATATGAAATCACAGTGCAAGAACAATTTTAAGTTATAGGCAATAGGATGAAGACATATAAACTTTTAGAGGTCAGACCATCTGCAAGTGAAAGGACAGGGGTTTTCTTTTTTTTTCTTTTTTTTTTGTTAATAGAATAGAATACAAGGGGGTGAAATAGAACAAAGGAGTCAATAGTTTATCAAGAAGATATTAAGAGCAGGACACAGGTAACCTCAGTTTACAATCAAACCAAGTCTGAAAATACCCAACTTAGCTCAGACATCTCTCAAGGTAAAAACCAAGTTCCTATAAACTATAAATGATATGATATGATATAGTACTTCTTCCGCCAACCCCCAGTAATTAGATTCAAAGCAGATTACAAATACAATACAGAAATAACTGAACAAGTTACACAAATAAGATTTATGAAATAGATGTTTTAACATTTTTCCGAAAAAGGAATATGTAGGTATTGACCTTAACATATAGGCAGGGAACAGCGTGATAAGAAAAAGATTATTGTAAAGAGTTCTTATATTTTACTCCAAGAGATGTTGGAAAATAAGAAGGTGGTGATCTTCAGCCTATGAAGAATTAGGAGATAAAGGAAAATAATTTTATCAACTAGTCCAGACATGAACCATTAAATAACGTGTAAACACAACTGGCTAGCATAAATGGTATTCAAGCTCCCAAAGGAAGCCAATGCAATTTAGTTAGGTATGGAGTGGCATGGTCAGATCTTTTCTTCCTAAAAATCATCTTAGCTGCTGTATTTTGTAATAATCTAAAGATGACAAAATAATTGATTGAACAAAAATGGCAGCAGTTCACAGATGCCCTTTGATTTGATGCAATTTGAAAAATACTGACTTCATCACAGAATTAGCATGAGGCTTCAACCACAAAGCAGTATCCAACAGGACACTGAGTATCTTATAGACTTTGAGGCTCATTTTCAAAACCTCCAAAAAGTGCCATAAAGCACCATTTGGATGAATTTCTTCTCAAAATGTCCAAATCGGTATTTTTGAAACCTATTTTGCAGATGTTTTTCTATCAATTTGTCGGCAGCGTGCCCAGATTACAAGGGGGCATTTCAAAGGCGGGATTAGGGCGTGCCTGATACTTAGGATGTTTTACAGCCATGATGAAACAAATGTCTAGGGGGAAAACTTCAACGTTTTGGTCTAGACCTGTTTTTCTAACAAATAAAACACAAAAGGGTGCCCTACATGACCAGATAATCACTGGAGGGATTCAGAGATGATCCTTCTTACTCCCCCAATGGTTACCGACCCCCACCCACCTCCCCCCAAAATGTGAATAAAAATAGTACTCACCAGCCTATATGACAGCTCCAGATGTTATAGCCAGGTCCATTTGAGCAGCATGCAGGTCCCTGGAGTAGTCTTGTGGGGGTGCAGTGCACTCTAGACAGTTGGACCCAGGCCCATACTTCACCCTACCTGTTAACACTTGTGGTAGAAACTGTGAGCCCTCCAAAATTCACTAAAAACCCACTGTACCCACATATAGGTGCCCCCTTCACCCATAAGGGCTATTGTAGTGGTGTATAGTTGGGGGAGTGGGTTTTGGAGGGCTTAGCAGACAAGATAAGGGAGCAATGATGAGATGTGTATGTGGGAGCATGTATATGAACTCCACAACAGTGCCCCTTTGTTCTCCTGGGATGTCTGGGGGACCAGTCTGCTAAAAATGCTGGCCCCATTTTGTACATTTTTAACTTGTGCAGTTTTTTTTTTTCTAAAATGGCCTAAAAAGATAAATGCACAACATTTTTGAAAAAAAAAGATAGTTTTTCTTTTTCAAAAATGGTTACATTTGGCTATTCAGATTTGGGATATTTAGTGCAAAACGTCCAAAGTCTGACTTAGACGTCGTATTGAAAATGCCCTTCTTTTTCAACTTTCAGTGTAGGCACCTAATTTTCTTTGTAGAATAGGCTTAAATAGATGCTGTTTTATAGAATTACTCTCACTTCTGTGTCTAAGTGCTGCCACCTCCATCAGGAAACTGCCAGGCATGTGCAATTCATTTTTTCAACATGTGTCTTTGACAAATGGCTGCTTCCACTGCACTTCTCATGTATTTTAGGAAAGGCTCTATGATGGCAGATGGGTTTTTTTTAATACTGTGATAACTGAGCACATCCCAACCTGGACATCTCAATTCAGATATCTATGTTCTGTGTAAATGGGGCTCTGTCTGTCTTCACTGAAGTTCAGTAGATAGTTGGATCTTTGCAAGGAGTTAGAACAGAGCAATGCTAAACCCAGTGCAAAAATTACTGTGGGGATAAAGAGGTCTAGATAAATATCATGGGATGATTTTATAATCATAAAATAGCACCATTAATGCATGGCAATCATGGGTCTTCATAGAACACCAGGCTCTGGAACTTAGCAGTACATTCCTGGCATACAGGCTACATGAAACCTTCAAAAACGGAAATGGAAGGATTAATATCATTACTCGATTACAGCTGAGTAAACTGAGGCACAGAGAGAAAGTGATTTGCACAAGGTCAGAGGTGCCAGATGCATTTCAAGAATTTTCTCATTTTTGTGCTGGAAGAAAAAAAAACACAAATTACTGGCAGGAGAGTCTTGAACTTATTTTCTAGGATTTCTCCTGAGAGTTTTTATGGTTGAAGGAGTGTTGTAAGGTGCAGTGTTCCTGGAATTTGGGGTTACAGTTAGATTTGGATTGTTAATGTAGTCTAACCCCCCCCCCCCTTGTTTACAAAGCCACGCATCATAGCTGACACACCTCCAGCTGCTAGCTTTGTAAACAGGGGCCTATGTTAACAACAGTTCTCAGTGTTGTATAGAATCTGTGTGTGTCAGTGTAATGCTAGTCACAGTTCACAGGTAAAGTTGCCAATTCCGCAGTAAAACCGTGGAATTGGGCTATTTCCCACTGAACGCCCGCAGGTCATAGCTTTTTAAACTATTTTTGGCTGGGTCGGGTTATTTTTAATTGCCACGGCCCGCAGTTTGGCTGCTCCTTTACAGCTCGCCTTCCTCTTGGTCTAATTGGACCAA
Organism: Microcaecilia unicolor; assembly: GCF_901765095.1. Classification (NCBI taxonomy): domain Eukaryota; kingdom Metazoa; phylum Chordata; class Amphibia; order Gymnophiona; family Siphonopidae; genus Microcaecilia; species Microcaecilia unicolor. The sequence goes on from NC_044037.1 coordinate 89,909,565, forward strand.
TAGGAGGCGAGATCTGGACCTGTTTAGTCTGCACCTGGGCGGCATGCTCTGCACACCTTTTTTAATCTCACATGGCTTCTGTGCTCTGTCCTCTGTGCCCCGGCCGCTGCGGCTGCATGAACGCAGTGGAGACGAGGTGACTGTGAGGCCCGAAGCAGGCCGCAGGAGACACGTCAGTTAGTGTTGGCTCCAGTGGGATTATAAATAGTAATCAGTGTGTCATTTGGAGGGGCTGGTTATAGGAACACCCTAGCATCTGTTATATTGTGAAGAGATTTTTTTTTCTCCTGGTAGAGGGCCACTAAAACAGACATCATGTTATAAGAATCAGGTGGTCAACATTCATAGTTTCTAACTATTTATTTACTTATTTATAACAGTTATATTCCACATTAAACATGATTTAGGTTGAAACCTGGGAGCATGTAAAATCTTTAATTTCTGTGCCTAGATCAAAAGAGAGAGATGGTTTGTGGTGGAAACGTGTTCCTTTTGTTTTGTGGGTGGATGAATGAATTATGAATTTGTACTAATTATGGTACTGATTATGTTAATTATGCTGATGCTGATTATGCTGATGCTGGTTATGATTCTGATGATTATGATTATGCTGCTGATTATGATTACCTTGTTAATATTTATATTGACCTTGTTAATATTTATATTGACCTTATTAATATTTATATTAATTTTGTGCTATTTTTGGACTACTTTTGGGCTATGTTTAGGTTAGAAAAATCTTCGCCTTCTGGCAACACTGGGGTTACCAACTCTGCTGTTTTCCCATGGAATTGGGTGGGTTTTTGAGCTGCCCACTGGCACTTTCCAACAGTCGCAGGTTGCGACTTATTAAATAAAAATAAATAATGAAAGAATTATTGGGCATTTTTGGGGGGAGGCAGCTTTTACAGTTGGTTCCTTCCAGCTGTCTCTACTGTCATCCTATTGGTCAAATTTGGAGCGGGAATGAGGCTTGGTTCATCTCATGCCTCATTATGACTCCAAACTTGACCAATAGGAGGGCAAGGTGGGTGATGAGGTCATCAGCTGATGATGACTCATCACGCTGTGGAGGAGGAGTGAGACAGCAGCAGCAGACAGCAGTAGCGCACGTCACATCGTGGAAGAGAACAGGAGGCAGAGCAAGCACGTTTGCATGGGTCCCCCCTCCCCCCCTTTGGGGCACAGGTTGAGCTAGGGAATTTTTTCCCATCTGACAACCCTGACCCTCCCTATGAGCGAGTCTGATAGAGAGAGCAGCCTGGAAGGAAAACATGGGCTCTGAAATCTCCATTTTGTTATGTTCACTTGTTTTGCATTAAACGTTTATTGTTCCCGAGATCAACTCTATTTCTTATTAATAATGCTGCAAAAGTGACTGTACTAACAGTTATAAGTGAGGAGCTCATTGCAGTTAAAAGAAAGATGGCCAAGCTATAGTTTTCTTGTTTGTAAACCTGAAGAAAGTAAAATGGGTTGTATGGTACTTTTGAGAAGAGATTTCAAAGCCACTTATGCAGGAAAATACCAGATTACCCAGGTATATTGCCTGTCTGAAAGTTACCCTCCTTCAATCTGATAAAGTGTGCCCAGTATTTATAAACGTGCATTAGCTGCCTTGAAAGGGGGCCTTTCTGGGTGCATTTAGGCCAGGGGAGAAAAATAGAGCACTTACTTGACGTTTCTTTTTTTTTTTGTAGTATCTTTATTGAGCAACCTCAAGAAACAGAATTTTTAATAACAAACAAAGATATGAAAACAGTAACAAGAGTAACATCTTGTTTCCCACTATTTTCCATTAATATAACCCTTAAAAAAGAAGGAGCGCAATCTGGAGGCAGGACAAGGGGTCATAGGTAGAGGGGTCAGAAGCTGGGGCTCCAGAGTACAGATAATAATAACCCCTACTCTTGCACCCCCTCTCCTGTGGGCTACGGCGTCTCTCTAGCCCCCTTTTCTCCCCCCCACAGTCCTCGAGTCCTGTGGTGGCTGACCGGCAGAGGCATCAAGATAAACAGACTGCCTACCAGCACCACCAGAGCCTTTTCACTGCCGTGTCCTACCCACAGGAAGTGACAACAGAATTGTGAGATATCAGTGGAAAGGCTCTGGCGGTGCCAGTAGGTAGGCAGACTGTTTATCTCACAGCCGACTGCCGTGATGGGATACTGAACCTACAAGGGGAGAGGAGGAGGAGAGAGGGGAGAAATGCTGGGACCTGCAGGAGAATAGAGATGCAGTGATGGGCAGGGGGAAAGAGGTTCAACAGCAGGCAGCCACCTATCATTGTGCGTCGCTGGGCATTTTGTCTTGCTTACGCAATAATAGCTAGGCCCCTGCATGTACATAATCACTATTGTATTCTCTGCTCCACACTGCATTTCAGAAATGCATGTGACAACTTGTGTTATCTGGACTGTACCATTTTTAAGGTTATATATTTTTTCTTAAGACAACCCTTGAACAGTTCTCTTAGCCTTACCAGCTGGATCCATTGATAGGCTAATCCTGTCATGGTTTTACCCAATGACATACTAGGACTTTCTCATTTCCCAAACATGAGTAAGGTTACAGGGTTATGAGTGCAGTTGAGTAAATTTTGGGGATTGACTTCACCTTTTCCTGTAAAAAGGAATGGGGGGATGGGAGGGGGTATAGGGTTAAAAGGGAAAATAGGGTTGTTGGAAAATGCTTGAATGTTGATATATTGGAAATGTATAGAAGAACATGTCTCCAAGATGTTAAATTGGTTCTTTAATAAAAAAGTTTTGCAAATTAAAAAAAATCTTCAAAAAGGAATCTATTTGTAACATGAGAAAAGACCTAGCAAAGATTGAAGAATGGTCCAGAATTTGACTACTACTACTATTTATCATTTCTATAGTGCTACAAGGCATACGCAGTGCTGTACACCATACATAAAAAAAAGACAGTCCCTGCTCAAAGAGCTTACAATCTAGATAAGACAGGTAAACAGACAGAACAATTAAGGGTAAGGGAATAAATAGGTGAGGTAAAAGGACAGGGCAAGTGAGTAGTGGTTAGGAGTCAAAAGCAGTGGTAAAGAGGTGGGCTTTAAGTTTGGACTTGAAAATGGCCAAAGACGGGGCTAGACGCACAGGCTCGGGAAGTCTATTCCAGGCGTGAGGTGCAGCAAGACAAAAGGAACGGAGTCTAGAATTAGCAGTAGAGGAGAAGGGGACAGATAAGAGAGATTTATCTACAGAACGGAATATCCGAGGGGGGGCGTAGGGAGAGACGAGAGTGGAGAGGTAATGGGGAGCGGCAGAGTGAATACACTTATAGGTCAATTGACAACTAAGATTTAATGCTAAAAATTCAGGATCATGTTTTTGGACTGCAAAAACTTGAGGAAAGGGTACAGTTTAGGAGGTGAAGAACTTTTGTATACGAAAAAGGAGAGGGACTTGGGTGTGATCGTATATGATGATCTTTAGGTGGCCAAACAGGTAGAAAAAGCAACAATGAAAGCTAGAAGGATGCTAGGGGGCAAAGGGAGAAGAAAGGTCAGTAGGAAAAGGAGGTGATGATGCCCCTGTATAAGACTCTGGTGAGACCTCATTTAGAATATTGTGTACAATTCTGGAGACCACACCTTCAAAAAGATATAAACAGGATGGAGTCGGCCCAGAGAGCAGCTACTAAAACAGTCAGTGGTCTTCGCCTTAAAGCATAATGGGGGCAGACTTAAAGATCTTAATACGTATACTTTGGAAGAAAGGCGTGAGAGAGGAGTTATAATAGAGACACTTAAATACCTATGTAGCATAAATGAAGAGGAGGTGAGTCTCTTTCAATTAAAAGGAAGCTGTGGAATGAGGGGGCATAGTATGTAGGTGAAAGGAGACAGACTTAGAAGTAACCTGAAGAAATATTTCTGATGGGAAAGGGTGATGAATTCATGAAATGGCCTCCCGATGGAGGTGGTACAGATGAAAAATGTATCGGAATTTAAGAAAGCATGGGACAAGTGCATAGGATCTCTAAGGGAGTGAAAGTGAGAGTAGATGGCATAGATGGGCAGACTGGATAGGCCATATGGTCTTTATCTGCCTATATTTTTCGCTGTTTCTATGGGGTTTTCTTTCTCCGTTTCTATTGTTTACATTAATATATCTTTCTCATGCTTTATTGCTATAAAAAGATGTTTAGTAAAACATGATGTTCATTTATGAAGATGGCTGAAGCCAAGGGTGCCTGATTCTCCTCACTCCTCCTTTGGTCCCATCTTTCCTCTAATTCTACATCTTACCTAGGATTAAGAAAAAGAATCACATGTAAATCATGTTGGCTCCACCTCAGATCAAGAGTTAAATTCCCAGCATTAAAAACAGAATGGTGGAATCTGCTGTGTTGCTGCTAGACAACACACGTGACTTGTGAAGGGAATTAGCTCTCTAAAGTATGTTGCGCATACTGTCCTGTTTTATTTTTATCAGCTCACTGACCTGTATGTTTTTTTTGTTTCCTTTTTGTTTTTTTCTTCATTGTTCCATATTATATGCTGTTATATGTTTTTATAAATATTATGTTGCTTTAAAATCAATAAATACAGTTTAAAAAAAAAATACAAAAAGAAAAGAATGTTTGAGAATAAAGGAAGAGCTGAAACTTTGAAAAAAAAAACCCAGCATGTGTTAAGTCTGCTGGGTTTTTCTGCACCTCTCTATCATGGAGTAATGTTTTATGCGTCTGTTAGCATAGAATTTAAATAACAATTCACTGAGTGCTCACATTTTTTATGTGCACTTTATCCTGCATGAATTGCTGAGCTGTATGCATGAAGGGCCCCTTTTACAAAGGTGCATTAGTGTTTTTATTACCTGCTAAAAATGAGCATGCCCATAGGAATATTTTAAGCATCTACATGGTTAGCGCATGCTAAAAATGAGCATGCCCATAGGAATATTTTAAGCATCTACATGGTTAGCGCATGCTAAAAAAAACTTTAGCGCACCTTTGTAAAACACCCCTGAAATGTGTGCACAACCATGTGCTATATTATGGGCAGCACTTGGCACTTCTTATTACACCTGCCCCATAAAAATCAAGAATCTGAGAGGATAGTCAATATGATTTAAATAAGAGCGGAGGAAGTAATAGATTAGTAATAATGCACAATGGGGTAATGTTGAAATTATTGCATGTCAGGGATAACCTGGTAGGCATGAAAGTGAAGTATATAATTATGCTTATAAAACAGGTTTTTAAGCGAAATATTTCAGTATATTTTATGAAGAATAACCTCCTACATCTGTGCCTAATATATGTCATATCACTAAGATAAATGCTTCTCATTAGTCCTGCTTGAAAAGAACATTATGTTTCTCATTCCATTTGAAACTAAAACTAGTTGCAAAGTTAAAGGCTCAGCCTCCATGAAATAAGAGACACATTTTCAAAAGTGTCTTTCTGCTGAGAAACTGATCATTAAACAGTTGCATGCCAGATTTCGGGACGATCCTGATCACCACATAGGACCACTTTCACGTGCTCACAAAAGCCAATTTGAACAAAAAAGAGAAGATGTTTTCTGTCAGCATTTATGATACAAAAGTTTTGAATTTGATCCTGTGAATATAGAATATATATATATATATATTTATACAAACATGTGCTTACACACAAAAATGGAAATTCTGTAAATAAATGCCTAATATAGTAAATGTCTATGGATAGACTTGTACGGTCCATCCAGTCTGCCTACCAAGGTGGCCAGAATTGAATCTGACATTCTTTTTCTGCCAATTTTGGGGCACAGACCATTGAAGTTTGCCCAGTACCAGAATTAGACAGGGGCAAATGTTGGGAGGGTGAGTGCTTCTGTGTCACAGGTCTACCAAGCCTACCGTGACCCATCTGTTCCTCTGTTGTTTCATTCTCTGTGGCTGTGGTGGTGGTAAATTGGCTGGGAATTGAGTAATCCTGGATGCTTCTTTAATTGTAACCAATTCCTTCTTGAGTTTGTTGATCTCATTTTTCAAAGCTGATATTTGGAGACAGATAGGACAAGCTCTGAGGTTCCAGATAGTTTGCCTTAGGATTAAAGCAGAACATGTATTGTACTGGATGAAGGTCATGTTGACGGGATTCACAAGTGTGAAACGGTGAACTGCGATACGGGATGTGAAAGAGTAGGACTGACCAATTAGGTTAAGGTTCCAGCAGGGACGGGCGGGGATGGGTAAGATTTCTGTCCCCGTGCAACTCTCTAGAGTGTAATGAAAATACTTGTCCCTTGATCTATATAAAGGGAGTTCACCCAGGGGTGGGTGGCACTATAGAATCGGACCCTCTGCAAGTGAAAAGACAGGTCTTTTTTTAATAGAATAGAAGGGGGTAAGGTCAGCAGTTTATCAGGTAGATATTAAGAGGAGGACACAGGTAACATCGGCTTAAAATCAAATCAAGTCTGAAAATGCCCAACTTAGCTCAGACAGTTCTCAAGGTAAGCCAAGTGTTCTTTTTTTTTTTTTTTCTTTTACCACACAGCTCTACACAATTGCCCCTCCTCCAGAGGCACACAGTCTATGAGTCACCAGATTTTATGTAACCAAATTGATTGGATTAAGTCACTGGCACAGAAGGTTCAAAACACAGTTTTAACAAAAGCACCTTTAAGACTCCAGATTCACCAAGGTCACCAGATTCTATGTAACCAAATTGATTTGATTAAGTCACTGGCACAGAAGGTTCAAAACACAGTTTTGACATTTCTTTAACAGGAGGCTCACGTTTGTGCTCCTCTTGAGTGTGCAAGTGTGTAAATGTATAATGAGTGGAGTTGAACGGGTAGATGTGAAGCGTCTGTTCACGCTTTCTGAAAATACTAGGACTAGGGGGCATGCGATGAAGCTACAATGTAGTAAATTTAAAACGAATCGGAGAAAATTTTTCTTCACTCAACGTGTAATTAAACTCTGGAATTCGTTGCCAGAGAATGTGGTAAAGGCGGTTAGCTTAGCGGAGTTAAAAAAAAGGTTTACACAGCTTCCTAAAGGAAAAGTCCATTGACCGTTATTAAATGGACTTGGGGAAAATCCACTATTTCTGGGATAAGCAGCATAAAATGTTTTGTACATTTTGGGGATCTTGCCGGGTATCTGTGGCCTGGATTAGCCACTGTTGGAAACAGGATGCTGGGCTCGATGGACCTTTGGTCTTTCCCAGTATGGCAATATTTATGTACTTATGCACTGTCACGTTTTTGGGTAATTCCATATTTACATACATAAGTGACAGAGAAAACACCTAAGCACTATAGCGAGTAAATGCAACGGGATGTTCACATGGGTGGAAAATGGAAGGTGCTTGGGCAGGGTATCGACTTTCACATGCCAGTTACATAATACTGTAAGTTACACGCATTCATGCTGCATTTGAGTGCCTGCAGTTACAGCAGGTCTATGGCCCGGTGTAACTGCAGGTGTCTAAATGAAATGTGCACTGATACCGAGTTATACTAATATTCTATAATGGAATTGGGGTACCAAGGTGATATTATCAAATAGGATCTCACTGCTCAGCATCAGGGCACTTACAAGGAGGTCCCCTTGTATGGACTAACCCCCTAACCCCCAGATTCTATATAGTGCAACTTAAGCTGTATGTGCAGATAAAGTCGTATTCTGTATTTGTGCATACAACTTAATTAGTTAACAAGACAATCAGTGCTGTCAATTAACAAGCAATTATTGACGCTAATTGGCACTAATTAGAATTTATGCTCACAACTCTCTAAGCGTATTCTATAACATGATGCACATAAATTCTAAGTTGCATAGCTGAAAAGGGGGTATGGCCATTGGAATGGGTGTGTCATTGGTGTTTCTAAAATCTATGCGCGTCATAGAATACACCTGGTCTGCATGTTACTTAGGCATCGGCATTTACACCAAGTAAAACATCACGTAAATGGCCATGACTAAATTTAGTTGCGTTGACAGATGCTCAGACTCTATAGACTCTATTCTTTAGACTGCGTGGAAATTTAGGTTTATTCTATAAAGTACATCTTAATTTAGGCGTACTTTATAGAACACACTTAGGCTTTTTTTTCATTTTTGTGCCGATTTTTTAGGCGTGATATAGAGAATCTATGTAGCCCTAAATGTGGAAAGTTGTTAGCAATGCTTTTTTTGTGCTGGTACGGCGTACCGGCACCTTTTTTTTTTTCCTCCCCCGCCCTGTGAGTCCATGTCCCACACGCAGTGCCAGCCCCCATTTCCGGCCGCTGCTGCTTCTCCTGTTGAGCAGCAGCGGCCCCTACACAAAGAAAAAGATTTTTTTAAAAACTTCAAACCTGGCTGAAACGCGGCACCCCGGCACTGTAGACAGCCATTAGGCATTGGCTGTTGCCCCGCAGCCGCTCCTCCTCTTGCCTCTACGTCAGTGCCCCTGGAGGAAGACCCCGGAGGAGCGCAGTGACGTAGAGGCAAGAGGAGGAGCGGCTGCGGGGCAACAGCCAATGCCTAATGGCTGTCTACAGTGCTGGGGTGCCGCGTTTCAGCCAGGTTTCAATTTTTTTTTGTTAATCTTCTTTTTCTTTGTGTAGCGGCCGCTGCTGCTCAACAGGAGAAGCAGCAGCGGCCGGAAATAGGGGCTGGTGCCGCGTGCGTCGCGACTTCGCGCCGTTTGCGCCAAACTTGGCAGGGAGAGGGAATCCAACAGAGGGAAGGATTGGGGAAAGAGAAAAAGAGGGAAACCAACAGAGGGAAGGATTGGGGAGAGAGAGAAAGAGGGAAACCAACAGAGGGAAGGATTGGGGAAAGAGAGAAAGAGGGAACCAACAGATGGAAGGATTGGGGAGAGAGGAGAAAAACAGATGAAGGATTGGGGAGAGAGGGGAAAACAGATGGAAGGATGGGGAGAGAGAGACAGATGGAAGGAGGGAAGAGGACAACAGAGGGAAAGATTGGGGAGAGAGAGAAAGAGGGAAACCAACAGAGGGAAGGATTGGGGAAAGAGAAAAAGAGGGAAACCAACAGAGGGAAGGATTGGGGAGTGAGAGAAAGAGGGAAACCAACAGAGGGAAGGATTGGGGAGAGAGAGAAAGAGGGAAACCAACAGATGGAAGGATTGGGGAGAGAGGAGAAAAAGTGAAAAACAGATGGAAGGATTGGGGAGAGAGGGGAAAACAGATGGAAGGATGGGGAGAGAGAGAAAGAGGGAAAACAACAGAGGGAAAGATTGGGGAGAGAGAGAAAGAGGGAAAACAACAGAGGGAAGGATTGGGGAGAGAGAGAGAGGGAAAAACAGATGGAAGGATGGGGGGAGAGAGAGGGAAAACGGAAGGATAGGGAGAGAAAGAGGGAAGACGCTGGATGGAAGAATGCAGAAAGAAATAGGGGAGACACTGGAAGGATGGGGAGAGAAAGCAGAGCTGCTGGATGGAAAAGGGGAATAGAGAAAGACTGGAGAATAAGAGGAAGGGGCATGGGGAGAACAAGGGTGAGGAAAAGATGAAAAGCCACAGGTGGATGAAGGAAATTAAAGAATGGATAGTAAGAATGAATTAAATCTGGACAGAGAGAGAGCCTGAAAAATATTGAAGAAAGCAAAGAAAAAGGAGACAAAAATGACAAATGGCACAGAAGAGTTAAGCGAAAACAAAGGAAAGGAGAATCACAGACTGGGACCAATATGGAAAGAAAAACAGTCACCAGACAACAAAGGTAGAAAAAAATCATTTTATTTTCATTTTAGTGTTTGTAATATGTCCAATTTGAGAATTTATATTGGCTGTCTTATTTTGCACTGGGTATACTACTACTACTACTTAGCAAATCACGTTATTTTTGTCTCCTATAGTACTGTAATATTTTCAATGATGTCTGTTTATATGCGCCATGGCTGGTATAGGGGGTGTGGTTAATGTGGGTGTGGCTATCATAGGGGTGGAGCCATATGTGGTGACCCCGCCCATAATGAGTACCGGCACCTTTTTTCCTACAAAAAAAGCACTGGTTGTTAGTAAGAAATCTACAGTATAGAGAAGCTTCCAATTTAACCTTGTAAATAGTATGTTAGTGGCCTGCTCATTAATGGAATTTGGTCTTTTTTCCTGTCCCAAAGAGCTGACTCAGGAATGATCTTTACTACAGTATGTGCACACCTACTTTATAAAAATTTACAATTCCTCCATTTCACCTGAGCTACACCCAAAGTAACGACTATGCACAGATCAAGTAAAACTAGGTGCACTCTTTTCACCCACCCACTTTTTACACACATGTCGTCACACAGTTTTATAAATACCCTTTTTCATGTGCAAAGCAGACCTTTTAATCAGGAAAAAAAACTTTATAAAATTATCCCCAGAACAGGCAGTTTTCAAATAGTTTGTATACTTGTGAGGTGCGCACACAAAAAGTATCCATGTTCTTTGTACCTGCTTTGAATGGATGGCTGAGGAATAAAATAGGATATGGATTTGTGAAAATATGTAGCCCCCAATCTAAAGACTGCCCTCTTGAACACAAATCATATCATAAAAATCACCACTTCATTTCTTTCTTCCATTTTGTTTGGTCTAGTTACTATAACTTCCCCCTGCTCACAGATCTACCCTTTTTTACCCTCTCTCTCTTGCCATTCAGCCCAGCCAATGTAGTAACAGACCTTAATCAAGGACCACAGATCATAGTTCCATCTGGAGACTGGAGCCCATTATAAATGTAGCTTTCAACTGGCCACTAGATGTCACCATTGTGCAGTGACCAGAACTACCCTTCCTCTTCCCCCAACTGGTCAGTAAGTAGAATTTGGACTCGGGCTTCATACCCAGATTCCTCATGTGCCACTACCATCAAACCATTGAACCGGACTGATCTATTTATTTATAGTGGACATTTCACCGTGACTAAGAGGTTAAACTTATTTATCAGACAACATATGTCCTGTTTTTATGTTTAAAAAATAATTGTGTATTGCCTGTCAAATGCCCCTTAACCATGTCTGTGGATGATGAGGCAGAAATAGTTTATATTCTGATATCTGTGAAGTAATGTGGAAAGAATACAAATAGATTTATTTATAAGGACTTAACCACCAAAAAGCAGTATATTCCCAAGAGCATCAGTAAAAAAGCCAATTACTTGAAGCAGAACGGCTCACAGATTGTATATAGGCTTTTTATGGATTACCTGTAGATTTCCAGAGAGGTTTATGTCTTTATTGAAGTTAGCAGGGTTCATGGCTATGTTTGTCTTCAACGACTCCAAGACATTGAGGCTCTGTTTTAATTGGAGACAACTGTATCACATGACTAAAATATTGTTGCAAGTAAAACTTCCATCTTGGCAATCAGCAGACTGAGGTTTGACTGCTGTCATAGCAGCCGCCTCCACAAACCATCTACCACTGTGTGCAGCAGTTAATTAAAAGTATTTGCTGTAAGAAAAAAAGTATAGGTTTTTGCTTTCTTTTCTTAAGCATCCCAGATTTTTATTGCAAAGCTTCTCAAAAGAAATACGGGTATTATATTAATAATATGTGTATTAATACTCAATGCATATTTATCTCTGCGTGTATACATAGAGAGAGAGAGAGAGAGAGAGAGATGAAATGTCTTTAGTAATCCATATCAATCTGGAGTGATCCTCACTGGATTATCCTATGTTGCTTGGCAGATTGGGGGCATACCTTCAGGGAGGTAACACAGATGTGCAGGGTTCTTCTCTCTGGATACAGTATTTGAGTCCAGGTCAGGACCAGAATACCCGGGAGACGCTGGCAAATTAATCCCACTTTTTACTCTTTACCAGCATTCAGTAACTCAGTCCAGGCCACAAACGGGGTTCAGAACCAAAGAATCTGCTATAAATAGCCTTCAAGTAAAAAGGACAAACTTCACAACATTACCAATAGGGATAAGAAGAGTACAGTTAATAACATCAGGCACTTCTAGTCATTCAATTCTCCCAGGTCTTTCAAATCCCAAGAGACTCCTACCTATCAGAGCTGGATTGGACTCAGCTGTGGTCACAGATTCTAACCATTAGTAAATGGGCACCTTGGTAGCAATAGAAGAGGTAGAATTAAATGGCCCCCTTGGTAGTGGAAGAGGCGTGCAAGATGGGATAAGGTAGAGTAATACCAACACAGTCAAGGCTTGAATCTTTCTGTCCTAGGTACTCATCTGAAGCAAACTTTTTATTTTGCAACACAAACAAACAAAACCACAGATGCTGTAGGGAGAAAAGAGGCACTTTGTTATTGCACCAAGGAAAAAAATATAAATACATACAGTGGGGGAAATAAGTATTTGATCCCTTGCTGATTTTGTAAGTTTGCCCACTGACAAAGACATGAGCAGCCCATAATTGAAGGGTAGGTTATTGGTAACAGTGAGAGATAGCACATCACAAATTAAATCCGGAAAATCACATTGTGGAAAGTATATGAATTTATTTGCATTCTGCAGAGGGAAATAAGTATTTGATCCCCCACCAACCAGTAAGAGATCTGGCCCCTACAGACCAGGTAGATGCTCCAAATCAACTCGTTACCTGCATGACAGACAGCTGTCGGCAATGGTCACCTGTATGAAAGACACCTGTCCACAGACTCAGTGAATCAGTCAGACTCTAACCTCTACAAAATGGCCAAGAGCAAGGAGCTGTCTAAGGATGTCAGGGACAAGATCATACACCTGCACAAGGCTGGAATGGGCTACAAAACCATCAGTAAGACGCTGGGCGAGAAGGAGACAACTGTTGGTGCCATAGTAAGAAAATGGAAGAAGTACAAAATGACTGTCAATCGACAAAGATCTGGGGCTCCACGCAAAATCTCACCTCGTGGGGTATCCTTGATCATGAGGAAGGTTAGAAATCAGCCTACAACTACAAGGGGGGAACTTGTCAATGATCTCAAGGCAGCTGGGACCACTGTCACCACGAAAACCATTGGTAACACATTACGACATAACGGATTGCAATCCTGCAGTGCCCGCAAGGTCGCCCCGGCTCCGGAAGGCACATGTGACGGCCCGTCTGAAGTTTGCCAGTGAACACCTGGATGATGCCAAGAGTGATTGGGAGAAGGTGCTGTGGTCAGATGAGACAAAAATTGAGCTCTTTGGCATGAACTCAACTCGCCGTGTTTGGAGGAAGAGAAATGCTGCCTATGACCCAAAGAACACCGTCCCCACTGTCAAGCATGGAGGTGGAAATGTTATGTTTTGGGGGTGTTTCTCTGCTAAGGGCACAGGACTACTTCACCGCATCAATGGGAGAATGGATGGGGCCATGTACCGTACAATTCTGAGTGACAACCTCCTTCCCTCCGCCAGGGCCTTAAAAATGGGTCGTGGCTGGGTCTTCCAGCACGACAATGACCCAAAACATACAGCCAAGGCAACAAAGGAGTGGCTCAGGAAGAAGCACATTAGGGTCATGGAGTGGCCTAGCCAGTCACCAGACCTTAATCCCATTGAAAACTTATGGAGGGAGCTGAAGCTGCGAGTTGCCAAGCGACAGCCCAGAACTCTTAATGATTTAGAGATGATCTGCAAAGAGGAGTGGACCAAAATTCCTCCTGACATGTGTGCAAACCTCATCATCAACTACAGAAGACGTCTGACCGCTGTGCTTGCCAACAAGGGTTTTGCCACCAAGTATTAGGTCTTGTTTGCCAGAGGGATCAAATACTTATTTCCCTCTGCAGAATGCAAATAAATTCATATACTTTCCACAATGTGATTTTCCGGATTTAATTTGTGATGTGCTATCTCTCACTGTTACCAATAACCTACCCTTCAATTATGGGCTGCTCATGTCTTTGTCAGTGGGCAAACTTACAAAATCAGCAAGGGATCAAATACTTATTTCCCCCACTGTATATTTCATGATTGTTTATTTCCTGTTGGGGAGCCAGTCATCATCAGACAATAGTGTCAAGTGCTTTCTTTTTTACAGTAGCAAAGTACATACTATCAGGCTTATTTTCAAAGGAGAAGGGCGCCCATCTTTCGACACAAATCGGAAGATGGGCATTCTTCTCCCAGGGTCGCCCAAATCAGCATAATCGAAAGCCGATGTTGGGCATCCTCAACTGCTTTCCGTGGCGGGGATGACCAAAGTTCACGGGGGCGTGTTGAAAGCATAGCGAAGGCGGGACTTGGGCATGCCTAACACATGGGCGTCCTCGACCGATCATGGAAAAAAGAAGGGCGTCCCTGACGAGCACTTGGGCAACTTTACTTGGTCCATTTTTTCTTACGACCAAGCCTCAGAAAGGTGCCCGAACTGACCAGATGACCACCGGAGGGAATCGGGGATGACCTCCCCTTACTCCCCCAGTGGTCACTAACCCCCTCCCACCCTCAAAAAAAACCTTTTTAAATAATTTTTGCCAGCCTCTAAGCCAGCCTCAAATGTCATACCCAGCTCCCTGACAGCAGTATGCAGGTCCCTGGAGCAGCTTTAGTGGGTGCAGTGCACTTCAGGCAGGGGAACCCAGACCCACCCCCCCACACACACACCTGTTACATTTGTGGAGGAAATAGCGAGTCCTCCAAAGCCCACCACAAACCTACTGTACCCACATCTAGGTGCCCCCCCTTCACCCATAAGGGCTATGGTAGTGGTGTACAGATTGCATCATATTTGGAAACCTCACATAGTTTGCATGATTTTCAATTTGGATTCAGGGCTATGCATAGCATGGAGTCATTACTGTTACTCTTGGTATTCAGTCAGGGAGTCCATTCTGTCATGCTCCATTTTGATATTTCTGGAGCGTTTGATACAGTGAACCATGAACTTCTGCTGTGTAAATTGAGCGAGTATAGAATATCTGGAGCAGTTTATAAATGGATAGAAGGTTTTTTTTAAAAAAATCATATTATGTTAAGAAGAATAAAATCTTCTTTTTTACTTGGAGAACAGGTTTTGGTGTCCTGCAAGGTTCACCATTATCTCTGATATTATTCAATGTATTTATGAGCTCATTAGGATCAGATACATCACATTATTTTGGCTGTTCATATGCAGATTACATATTTGTGTTGATCCTCCATTACATCAAATATTTTGACACTACAAACTTCTATTTCTGACTGCATATCCTGAATTTATTCTTGGCTCAATCAACATCTGTTAAAGCTTAACGCAGTTCAGATAAAATCACTGTATTTTTCCAATAATGTGTCATTGGTCCCTTGTACATTTCAATTGCTTCAGGAGAACAGCTGTCATTTGAAAAATCCTCTAAGGTTTTGGGGAATATATTAGACACCCAATTAACGATGAACTCTCAAATAAATTATTTGAGTAAAAAGATTTTTTTTAAATTGCAACAATTGAGAACAATCAGATCACTCTTTTTTTACAGAACACTTTTGTATGCTGGTGCAGGCTATTGTTTTGTCTCAGTTGGAATATTGTAGTGTTCTGTATGCTGGATTAAATTTAAAACTTGTTAATAAATTGTAGTTGCTGCAAAATACTGCAGCTAAAATGGTTTATGGTCTTTCCCATTATGATCATATGACACTTTTACTCAAAACCTTCACTGGCTACCAGTTTCTGCGCAAATCAATTTTAAGACTGCTTGTACTGTGTTTAACATCTTACAGGGGAATTGTTCTTCTCCCGCTGCTAATAGTTTATCCAGCCTTTCGGATAAGCTATTAGCTTCTGCTCTACTCTTTTACTGGGGTTTCCGTCTGTTAAAGTTTGTTACAAAAATGTCCTTGATGGCTCTTTGTTTATCAAGCTAGCAAATTGCGGAATCCTATACCTGAACAAATTTGAACGCTTTTTGGATATTTACAGTTTTGTAAAGGGTTGAAGACATATCTTTTTAGTAAATATTTGGATAAATAATATAGTAGGGCTATCAGTATCTTTAATTGTGCATTTTGAATTTTATGTAACCCGCTTAGATTCGTTATTGATTGTAGCAGGATATAAATATCCAGAATAGAATAGAATTAAAGGCAGGTTGCAGGCAGGGTATGCGATTCGCTACCACTGCCAGCAACCACTAGAAGGAAGAACAATTCTAAGATAGCCCGAGGGAGGGGTTGAGAGAGAAAAGGAATTGCTGTCTGGTCTGCCTTCAACCCAGATAAGTGCAGCTTGTTTGAGAGGGGGGCAGTGCCCTCCCCCATGCCCATGATCCCCCAGCCACTTCCCACAATGGATGCAGAGCAGAGCTAGAACATTTACCCATAGAATGTATCGTACAAAAATACAATTTCTGATTCTAGCGTTATCTTAGTAACATGAACATAAAACCTGCCAGTAACAGGCATATTGTGAATTAATACAAAGCTTTACAGGAAAGTCATTCAAGACCTGGAGCAAATTTACCTTTACAGCACTAATTTTCAAAACTTGCACTATAAGGACCTTGCATGGGAAAGGCCGCAGCTTAAATATTACAGGGAGCACTACAACATTAGTGCACTTGTTATGAAAACTGAACTAACCAGATTACTGTACATTCATGCATAGATACCGCATGCTCAGTTGCACATGCAGAACATAGATAGATCCCCACCAAGTAAAAATAAGCGACCACAAACTGAAAATAGAAATATGCAGACTCTGCATGTGGTACAGCATTAAAGAAATAGAAAGAGCTATACCATATTTCCCCCTGTCCATAAGGGCTAGTGAGAGGAGGGTGCAACCAGGGCAATTGCCCTGGGCTCACATGACAGAAAGGACCTCAAGTCTGCCTGAAACTGAAGAAGCCATAGCCCACAAGTGGGCTTTGAGAGTTCACTCCCAAATTTCTGCTCTGGGCTCCAGCTAGGTCTAACATTGGCCCTATCAGACATATGTTCCAAAAACTGACATTTTCTAATCTCTAAACAGAAAATCATGCTGGATTAGACCAAAAGTCCATATAGCCCAGAATCCTGCTTCCTTTGTTGTCTGGCCATTTTATTTTTCCAATTATGTTAGTCTCAGGCTCTGTTTCTGTTTTCCTTTGTCTTCTCTTATCTCTCTAGGATTTCCTGTCTGGCATTTGCCATTTCTTCTTCTCCTCCTCCTGTCTTCACTTCTTCTCCTACATTAATTTCTAACACTGGCTCTTCCTCTCAGCTTTCTTTCATCATTTTTCTGCTTTTCACTCCAGATTTCACTCATCTTCCTTAGCAACTAGTCTTCAGTATCTTTTTTTTTTTGTAACTGGATCTACCTACAAGCTTTCTATCTTTTTCCCTCATCCAGCTCTGCTTTCGCTATCTCTCCCTCTTCCCCCAATCTCTCACTAATTGCCCCTTCCCTCTACTCCCCTTGTGACCAGCTTTTCCCCTCTCTCCTTTGCCTGGTGTCCAGCTCCCCATTTCTCTTCTCCATCCAATGTCCTATATCCGTCATCTCTTCTCTCTCCCTAATTCTCTCTACCCCATGTCCAGCATCCTCTCTGTCTCTCTTGCTCCTCTCATCTCAAGCACCTTCTCTCTGTCTCTCTAGCCCCACCCTATATTCAGCATCCTGTTTCCCTAGGCCTATCCCCTATGACCAGCCTCCTCTCTATGTCTTTCTAGTCCTCCCTGCTCAGGTGGTCCAGTATCCCACTCTTCCATCTTTGCTCATACAGCCCCATCATGTTCAGCACATGCCCTCTAAACCTTCCTTCCTCAAGTCCACCATCTTCCCCTTCTGTGTTTCTATGTCCCATCACATGGTCCCATCATATCCAGCATTTCCATTCCCCCCACCCCCAAAGTACAGCATCTTCCTTTCTTGCCAACTGAAGTGCCTCAGGTCTGACCCTGCAACAGCCACATTAAAACTGAAAACACCAATGCCGGTCCTACCCCCTCCAACCCAGATCTCTATCTATGGGAACAGGACCAGTATCACTGTTAGTGCACATGTGCTAAAGGCAGGTCTCATGAGTCTTTTCAGTTTTAAAGTGGCTGATGTAGGTTTGTACCTGGGATGCTTCAGCTGGCAAGAAAGGGAGTACAGATGCCGCATAAAGCTGCCCCTGAGCTCTGCAACGGTCAGCAGAAAACTGGCATTTACATTGGCTGGTTTGTTGTCCAGTGGACCACCGGCTTTCTATTTTAAAAATCCACCAGACCAGCCGTATACTGGCTGTTGGCAACCTTACAACCCTTTTGTGCTCTGTACCATATATATTCTGAACTCCCCAATCACACACAGACTTTATTATAACTGTGATTTCTATGAATACCATTCTTGTGCTTTCTGGAGTATGATCCTCAAATCTTTGCTCAAATGTAAGTAACTAGATTAAGAGAAGGAACAGTACTCGATGCCTAGAATTGCCTTTCCCCTGGTCAGCTCTATTTTTTGTCATATAAAAGGATGTGTTACTGTTACCTTGGGCATCACAAATTTGAAGGAATCTCATTATCGTAGTTATACCTTTCATCTGTTAACTCCACCCTCAATTTTTACACTAACAAACTGAGTTTTGGTATCGAGAGTTTTGTATAACAATAATTCTAATTGCATAGACAGAGTTGTGCAAGATAATTTACATGGTTATAGTATCCTGTTCAACTTTAGCATGGGATGATTAAGGGTCTTGACAAAGGTTGTGTAGTAAGTGGTGGATGGGGGATATGTACCTTGTACTTTGACCAAACAGATACTCTTCTCCGTCACTATATCGTGGGATTGATTGTATACTTTAGTTTTAAAATGTAAGCCACATTGACACAAACTTTGTTTGGATAGTGTGGAGTTTAAAATCTAATAAATGGAAATGAAGCCAGGTTTTCTGGATTTGCAGCTGAGTTCTGCAACCACTTTACTACCTTAACACCTCTTCTGTTTGCTTATTGCACAGGTCAGCCATTTAAACTTGA
The DNA here is from genome assembly GCF_901765095.1 of Microcaecilia unicolor. Taxonomy (NCBI): domain Eukaryota; kingdom Metazoa; phylum Chordata; class Amphibia; order Gymnophiona; family Siphonopidae; genus Microcaecilia; species Microcaecilia unicolor. Next base: position 89,928,391 of record NC_044037.1, read on the forward strand.
CCCTAAAATGGCTCACAAGAAGCTTAAGATCTCCAACGATGGAATGCAGATGGAAAAAGAGGAGAGCTCACTGAAGAAGAGCCATACCCCGGAGAGGTTTAGTGGGACTGGTTGCTATGGTGCAGCAGCAAACATTTTCATTGACAGCGGGTGCCATTACTGGGAAGTCGTTTTGGGCAACTCTTCATGGTAAGCAAATGGTTCAATGTCAATGCAATACTTCTAAACTGCTGTTTCCCCTAAACTAGTGTTCAACACAGCGTACAGTTAAAACGTAGCATTACAGAGCTTACACAAATAACGATAAAGATTTCACACATTATTTTAGCATAGTAAATCAAGAGGAAATTAACCCTTATTCGAAAAGGTATGTTTTCAACATCTTCCGAAAGTTCACATAGTTCAGCTCTTCATGAATAACCAATGGAAGAGAGTTCCATTCAGGAATAGCAATGACAGAAAAGATGGCATTTATTATTCTCAAAAAACGTATTTTTGCTAAAAGAAGGGAGACAAAGAATAAGCTTATCCTGCAACTTAATAGATTGCCCAAATAAATTTTTAGAAATCATGTTCATTAGCAACTGAGAAGTAGAGCCTTAGATAATATGATGTAATAAGCAAAGTGCCTTGAACTAGATACGTTCAGCTACTAACTGTATCTTAGAAGGCTAAAGACCTGCTGTGTGAAGGGTTTTCTCTCATGTTGTGTCTAAGGGAAATAAGGTTTTAAATTCTTCTACATGTTACTTGCCTTCCTAATAAACATTTGCTGCTCTAGTTATCTTCTAGACTTAATACCAGTGTTGGGCAGTATTTTCATTACTTTGAGTCTTAAGTAACTTGCACTTTTCGTACAAGTTAACATGTAAGGTATCTCAAGTAATATGTACCTGTATGTAAATTATCAAAATACAGCAGCGCGTTTGATCTATAGGTCTTCCAAATTTGAAAGAGTCACCCCATTATTTCTAAAACTTCATTGGCTTCCAGTTAAGGCACATACCATATTTAAAATATGTTCTTTAACTTATTTAATTCTTCATGGGTTAGCCCCAACCTATATGTCTAATCTTATTGACTTACCACTCAGGGATTGTGAGAGATCCCATCTGACTTTTCGTTATCCACTTTCAAAGGAAGTAAAATATAAAGTGATGTTCTCGGGTCATTTTTCCTATCAGTCCACATTCTGGTGGAGCTCTCTACCAGCGGTTATAAGGTAGTCATCTAATTGGAACAATTTTTTTTAATGCTTAAAACTTATCTTTTTGGATGTATTCTTCCTAGGACAGCACAGATTCTTGTTTGTGAACCACACAGAACTCTGTGGGAAAAGTGCGGGATAGAAGTTCCATTTGTAATTGTAATTTTACTACTGTGGAAAAGGCATGAGAGAAATCATAACAATAATAATAGTAATGAATAGAAACAACAAAACTGTGTTTTAAAACTTTTTTTACACTTTATTAATTTATATTATGCCTATTAACTAGGCAGATTCCATAAAACATACATAATCATCATAAAACACAATCACTACAAAACAAACATATAGCCCAATGCTGCTTTCTGCTTACTCATCCCTAAACATTCAGATTGGTTGTACATACTACCCTGCCTCAAAACAAGTGTGTTTTTAATAATTTCTTAAATTAGGTAGACTTTTTCTATCTTACCACTTTATGGTGGTTCTTACATCAGATGAATATCCAGTATGATATGGCTAAAGGTGCTAAGGAAAGGTTTTTTTGTCTCTAAATGCCTTTCTGGGCTAATCTATTAGTCCAGAGGCATTTCTAATGGAAGCAGTTTTGAGTTCAGTTTTGTCTTATGAGGTGGCAGTTGTTTGGTGATGAAGTGGAATCAACATCTACAACTCCCTGGGAGGAGAGAGTCCCAGTTGTTGCTCAACACCTACATTGACTGGTTCCAGGCTGTTACTGTGATGGCTGTGCTGGTTGAAAGGGAAAGGGGACTTGATATATTGCCTTTCGGTGGTTTTTGCAACTACATTCAAAGCAGTTTACATAGTATATATACAGGTACTTATTTGTACCTGTGGCAATGGAGGGTTAAGTGACTTGCCAGGAGTCACAAGGAGCTGCAGTGGGAATTGAACCCAGTTTCCCAGGATCAAAGTCCACTGCACTAACCACTAGGCTACTCCATCAGAAGAGGAGAATTCAAAATAAGGAAAACTTGGGTAGTTGTAAAAAAAAAGATCGTGGTACTTTCACCTCATTACAAATCGAAAGAACAAGATGAAAACTGTGCTATTAAGTTAAAATATATCCTCCCACTATGTAGCCTGCTGTTTTCAGCATTTTCTAAAATGCCAGCCACCATAGATTTTTGTATGCTGGGATATTTAGTACCGACTGTACTCAGATACCAGTGCTGAATATCCTGTTATAAAGTAGCCGGATACTGGTACCTGGATAAATTTATGACAGCCTTTTGCTGTCCTGATTTTATCCAGTTGGTTGCCTGGTTAGCAAACTGAATACTGCCACTAACTGGGTAACCACCAGTTCTGCTGTATCTCCAGTCCTGCACCGCCGTGGCGTCGTCCAAACAGCGTCACAGCAGTCAGTGGTAATTTTCAGCAACATTATCCAGATAATGCCACAGAAAATCCATGGCTGGCCCCAGGGAGCGAAACTTGTCCAGATAGGAGCACTCCTACCCGGATAAGTGTTGCTGATTATCAATCCCTGTGCTTTTCTTTTCCTTTTCTTTTTTACTTTTCAGGCAGTATCTTTACCTCTTACACATTATCCTCCAGATTCTATATATGGCACCCAACCCAAAAGGGCCATGGGAGGAGCATGGGCGTGTCGGGGGCGTTCCTAAAATTTGCACGCGGTGTTATAGAATACCACAGATGTGCACCTACATTACGCGCCAAGAATTACACCTGGTTTCAGCAGGCATAAGTCCTGGCACCCATACATCCACTTGATCCCTCATCCCGCAATCCAGTCTATCATACACTTATCCACGGAACTATGTACACCATATGTCTTTGTCTAACACTACCCTTTAGCTTCCCATTGTCCCCTTCCAATTATTTCTATGTTGATGTCCCATTGTCATATTCCTAATTTGATATTTGAATGTCTCGTATAACTTTGCACAATGTAATCCATAACCAAATTGTAACAAATGTATTTCTATTATTCATATCCTATTGTAAGCCACACTGAGCCCGCAAAAAGGTGGGAAAATGTGGGATATAAATGCAATAAATAATAATAAATAATAATATTTGGCAGTCAGTAGTATTGTATAATGGGTGCTCATCTTTGAGGGCCCATTAGAGAATTGTGTTGAGCGCCAATGTTTTTTGGTGCCAATCTTTGAGTGTCATTTACTGAATCTAGCCCTATGTGTTAGTTTTTTCCAGAAAATAGATTTCTGTATTGATGGGCCCTGCTTTTGTCCTCTTTGCTCCTCTGCTGTGCAATTCCCGCACAAAAGAAAAGAACACAGGCCGTCTTTCTTGCATTTTCTTGATGCTTCTGAATATAGAATTTCATTGAACAGCAAAATACAGGTTCCATTTGTGCAAACATGCACAGCTCACGTTCCTAGAGTTGAAGATTTCTGTGGAAATCTGGGCTACTCCCATACAAAGCAATAGACCTTCTTGGAGTCGAGGGGTGGGGGTGGGGGGAGAAAGGGAGGGGAATTTGTGAATCACTTGTGCAGACCTGAAACTCTTTGTGATTAGGATTACCTGAAACCAACAATCTGGCTCTTTCAGCCTGTTAGTATTTCATGCGTGTGTGTGTTTTGTTTTGCTTTTTTAAATTTCATGCCATGACATTCTATTTTTCTGCATACATTGAAAAAAATATCCCAGCTACAAATACTTGTGCATAATTGCTTCTGCCCTCATTTTCTGGTTAAACACAAAGTCATTTGAAAATGAGCCCACCATGAGAGACACCACACAAAGCTCAGGCCCTGTTTTACAGTCCTTCCCTGTCTCTCAGAGACCACATTCTGAGGCATGGTGCATGTGTGGCACTCAATCCAGGACCCGTCATAGTCTCCTTCCCGTACATGAAGGATGCTAGTGGCCATTCAATGCTACTATTAGTCTGGAGATGTTAATGCCCTTCTGGATCTCATTGAGCCTCACTCATAGAAAGATGCAGTCAGAAATGTACAATAGGACGTGTTCACTGAAGTGGGGATGTTACATGGCGCTCTTCCTGCCCATGGTTCCAATTCAGTCTCTCTGAATCTTCCTATAGACTGTGCATTTACAAACTGAAACACATGTGTCTTCATATTCTCTACAGCATCCTCATGTGCCTACACCTGTGACTGGTCCACCCTAGCCTGGAACTCCATGGGAGTGGGCTGCATTTTGCCAAAGACCCAAATCTCCACCAGACATGAAAGGTGGAGAAAGAATCCTGGTCGCTGAATCCATTTATTACAGTGAGTCTCTTCACCATTGATAATGAGTTCCTCCAAGTACTGAAGTTGTCTTCACTGGGCAGCTTAGTGTCCCTTCAGGATTGCTTGGTACTCATTTCACAGTGGCTAGCTGACCATAGATTGGTTCTCAATAAAGAAAAGACCCTAGCTTGTTGGCTTACAGGTGGCCTCTCTAGTCCATCTATCCCTCTAACCTTATTTGATTTGCTCACTCAGCCTGTAGACTCATTCCAGTGCTTGGCAGTCATTTTTGACTCCCACCTTACAGTCACCCCTCAAATCGCAAACATCTGTAAAACAGGTTTCTTTATCCTCCGTAAACTTTGTTTAGCTCATCGATACGTTAGTGCTGATATCTTCCATTCCTTGATATTGGCTTTACTGAAAACTAGATTAGATTATTGCAACATAGTCTATTTAGGTTGCTTCAGATCTCACATCAAAAGACTCCGGTCCTTTCAAAACATGGCCATTTGCCTTCTCTGCCATGCCCAGCATCCTGATCATGTTACCCCATTATTGCAGAAATACCATTGGCTACCAGTTCAACAGCACATCATTTTTAAGCTCCCGATCTTTGTGTTTCAAGCCTTCTGACTCAGTCTCCCCCAGTATCTTTCCTCGCTTACTATACCATATTCACCATCTCACCTACTCCGTTCACTATGATCATTGTTTGGTTTTACCAGCCCCCAAATTTGCTCAGTTAGTCTACAAGACACCATGCCTTCTTCTTTGTGACACCATTTTTCTGGAACTCTCTCCCTTTGCATGTTCTTGCTGAGCCCTTGTTTAACAGTTTCAAGGCTGATCTAAAGGTCTGGCTTTTTGTTCAGGCTTTCAACCTACCCTAAACCTCATCTGACTGGTAGTTTACCGCTGCCAGCTCCTCCCTTTTTTTTCTGTGAAACTGTATTATGTTTTTCTTATATCTGTCCTCTGATGTGATTGATTATTCTTTTCTATCAAACATATTGTTGTTCCTTTTCTTTTCCATGTGTTGTGAATCAATGTAAACCATCTAGATCTGCTAGTTAGGCAGGGTGGTATAGCAAATCTAAATAAACTATAAACTATATGGTGAGGTGCAGGCATAGTAAATGTCCATTGTCAAAGAACCCTGTACTGGGGCTGTGTCGTTCTCAGACCTCTGTGTAGGGATTGCGCTTCATCTCAGGGAGGTATCAGAATAGGCCAAATATCCACAACCCTGCGACTGTTGAAGTGGAGCAGATGGCTTTTGGTATCCTCTTTTTTTTTTTTTTTTTTTTAAGACTGCGAGAAACCTGCCGGGACATGATTGTGAAGGCAGAATGAGCATGGGTATGTATGTACAAAGTTATATATGAGAAGCAGAGGGGATCCAACTTTTGCCCATGAGCCCGGAAGTCACATCAGCTGTAGCTCAGCTTAGAGAAGGAATAGGGAAAGGATGAAGGTTCTCTAGTAGCTCTCATGGTGGGCATGTGATCTCTGCACCACTCTCAGCTTGAGGCTTCTGCTATTCCTACAGGTGCCAGTGTTATTTCCTTGCAATTGACACCTCTTGCCCATTTGTATGTATTTGAATGTGGCTCACAGCATCTCAGTTGCAAGAACAAAAAGAGCATTTCTGCTCATCCCAGAGAGAGCGCAAAAGAGCTTCATGTTGCCAACTCACTCCATATCTCATACTCATGCCCATGGTTGGATTTGAGGTCTTAGTGCCCATTGGCATCTTTGCATGGAGGGGGTACCTTCGGGGTGCATCCTCCTCTTCAATACCCCCTCCCCACCTAAATTTGCTCTTCTGAGGCCCATGGCAGCCATAGAAAGAAAGTAAGAGGCTTGTGAACTGGTTTGTGCGTACATGCCCTGCTGTGAGCCCATCTCCTCCCGTACAGACTACCTTTTATCAAGAAAGCTCTCTGAAGGGTGGGGCCACTGCACAGCCTGGGGATCATTCACCAGCCCACAGGCTCTGTACTAAGTCTCTTTAGTTGGTGCCACACCACCCAGATGTCTATCCCTGTTCAAGTCAGTTAGCTTTATTGTCTTCTCTCCTGATCATCTACCATTTTGAAAATCATCAACTACAAAATATAATTCATAACCTAAAAGACATCTGCACGTATCAATGCATTGATCAGCAATCAAAACTTTTAAAAATGTGATCAGAATAAGTTAATTACATAAATTGCTTATATGATTAATGTGATGATTTCAAAAAACAGAAATTAAATGATAGTGCCAAACATTTTAATAATGCAACACAACTATAATCTATAAAAAATATATTACCTTCCTTATCATAAGCAATGCATCTATCTCTCCCTCTCTCTTTCTCTGTGTATGCATGTATGTATATTTATTTATTAATTTATTTGTTTGTTTGTTTATTTATTTTCCTCTTTGTATGATGTCACGTCTCTCATTTTGTTCTGCTCCAGTCATTTGTCAGAATGTGCATTTTCCAGGTTCTAATGTTTATGGCTGTTCATTTGCTGTTCAGATCTTTTTCAGTTTGTACCTTAGAAAATCAATTTTAACTGTGCTTGCGTATTCCACCATATGGTTCTCATGGCATATTTATGCATTGTCTGATCATTATAAACTGCTTTAGTTTCTCACGCCTTGTGAATTCAGCATTCATTTTAATATTCTCAAGCAGAAATCTCTTCTCTTTGTAGGTTCACTTCTGCACAGATTTTTCCCATTGTTCTCATGCTTCATATCACCTCCTCATACTCGTTTTTCTACCCATTTGAGATATTAGCTAAAATATAATTTTTATTAGCCAGCAGTCTGAAACTTTTGGCGGGGGGAAGAGGCAGGGAGTCTAACAATTTCTTTCAGCTTCTTTGGACTTCTAGCTCACCTAAAAAAAGCTGGGGTGATAGTACCAAGAACCATCATTTGCAAAAACTTGAGGGTTACCTTTACCCTTCTCTCCCATAAAGCACAGCCATCACAACGATATCCCTCTGCCAGCAGCCATCAGTCCATGACTTCATCTGGAACTCATTATATATATAACTTGCCGGTAGGTGGGGTTGTGGTATGGGACAATTACCATATTTTCACACATATAGCGTGTGCGTTTGTATACATTTTTACAAACCATGCACACCCCCATCCCACTATGGGCTAGATTCTATATAACACACTTTAAAAATCAGCGCTAAAAAAATACCTAGGTATACTTCTTAGAATACACTTAAATTTCTGCACAGTTTATAGAATACACCAAGCGCCCATCTGCATGACTAAATTTTGTCAGTCAGTTACGCCAAGTAAAACTTGGTGTAAATGCCGACGTCTAAATTAGATGCTGACCCAGTGTATTCTATAACAATGTGCATAGGGGGCCTTTTACAAAGCCACGCTTGCATTTCTAGCACATGGTAAAAATCAGCTGGCGGTAAGTGCTGAGATGCCCATAGGAATATAATTGGCGTCTCGGCATTTACCACCAGCTGAAAGACCCCCATAGATTTTAGAAACACCCATAACCTGCCCATTCCACGCCCATGGCCATGCCCCTTTTTCAGCTATGTGACGTAGAAGAATATGCTTAGAAATTTGTGTGCATAAATTCTAATTAAAGTCAATTATTGTCAATTGCTTGTTAATTGGCAATTAGCACTGATATGCTTATTAACTAATTAAGTTGCGCATACAAATCCAGAATACGACTGGATTTGTACACAACTTAGATCATGCTATATAGAACCTAGGGGTATACACGTGGGCGTGCCATACAGATGTATTTTTACTAAGATACGCTAATTGCAAAATTAGTGCGTTTGTATTAAGGCTTTTTCTTTTTAGGATTTTTTTTGCAGATTTTGTGCACTAATAATGCCTACAAGAACCTAAAAAGGAAAGCCCTTCAAAACAAGTGCATTAGTTTTTTCAGTTAGCGCATCTTAGAAGAATTAACTGGTATAGTGTGTGTTATATGGGCACATTATATCAGCTTATTTTTGCATAGACATGCAACTTTCACGTATATGTATAAAAATATGATGTCTCACTCCGATGAAACAATAGCTACAACTCTAACTGCCTTACTGGACATCTGACCACCCAGCTTCTGCTATAGAATACTAGCATAAGCCCGCATTGGCGTATCTAAATGTGGGTGTGCCCACTTACGCTAGGTCTGTTTATAGGCATAAATAGGCACATCTAACTATGGCAAGCAGCGCACACAACTTACAGTATTCTATAAGTTATGCGTGTAAGCGGGAGACACGCCTGTGCCCTGCCCATAAGTATCCAATTTGCATGCACAATTTAATTGAATATCAAGATAAGCACTGATAATTAACTTAACAAGTCATTATTGGCAGTAATTAGATTTAATTGACATATACGTGAGTAAATTTAGGCACAAGTTCAGAAATGGGGCACGGATATGGGAGGCTCATGGGCAGAACGGGGGCATTCCTAAAAATTACGTGCATAGCTATAGAATAAGGGGGAATTTGTACCACATTTCAGTTGATGACGTGGCCATGTCTAAAGTTAGGTGCCATTCCCAGGCATAAGCGCTATTCTATAAACTGCACCTAAATTTAAGCACGGTTTATAGAATAATGCTTTTTTAGTGCTATATATAGAATTCACCCCATGCCACTTAAACACACTTAAGGCACTTGCACTCGTAAGTAGCACTTTTTGCTGCAGTAACTACAGGTGCACAGTTATGGAACTGCCCTTTTAACAGATGAATTAGCATACGCTCTTAAGCGTTAACAGCACACACTAATTCACAATGCTAACTTCTTAGCACACTTTAGTAAAAGGTCCCCTTAGACTTGCAGTTGCATTGGTGCTGCCGTGTCACCATCATGCACCAGTGTAGATTGCTCAGATCAGGCTGATCAAAGGGAAAACGATGAGCCAAGACAGGATTTGAAGCGAGACAACTGCTGAGATGAAAAGACATTAGCAGGTTATATTGAATTATTACAATAATGGTGGTGTGTGTTTTATTAGATAGCTATACACAGCAAGTCTGCCCTGTTCTAGGAAATGCTAAAGTCCAGACCCACTAGGTGATAAAATAACAGAGCTAAAGACCTTGTGGAAGGCAGAGAATATGCTTATCTGCCGTGCTTCTTAGCAATTTTGTAAAAATAATTCAGTCCAAGTAAAAGTCGACATGATTTTCCAAGCCTTAGAAGCAGCCAGTCTGCTATGTTGCCCTTTACTGCACTGTCCTATCCAGCCAGAAGGAAAAAGAGAAGTGGTAAAGCATCAACACTCTTTTACCAGACACATTTGGTTTATGCATTAAAAGAAACATGAAATATCTTTTTAATCTCTGATAAACGGTGCCATAGGGACTCCATTACACTGCTGTGAAAGAAGCCCTTTCACACTGAGCTGAACTCAGAACCTGCAGGGAGCAGTTTGCATCTTTTTCAAAATGGAGATGAAAAATAAAAGATTGGACTTGCCCCTTTCCCCCGTGCACTGTGGGTGAGATAAAGATGCTTCCATTCCTCTCCCCCACAGACACCTTTACCTTTCCTGCTCTGCTGCAGTGAGATGAGAGACTTCTTACTTCCCAGTGGAGTGACAAATTGCAAGCTGTGATAACTGCCTTTCTCCCAACTTAGTTTTATAGTTTTGATTATTTCACTACAATGGCTTCCAGCAGCATAAGAACCACATTTCAGATAATACGCGCTCGGTGATTTAGGGCTGTAGGTGCATCCTGCAATTAGATTGCTAAAGTGGAGATTACCTCTGAATCTTTTGGCACGAAATGTATTAACCTCAAGGGATGATGTGCAACCTGAAGCAGAAAACGATGTGCATTCGAAGGGCAATAAGCCCTCACAAAGAGTCATTCAGAATCATACATGCTATGAAACTGTCAGTCTCTCTTTATTCATTGTATAGCAAAAACTATCTTTTCTAACAAATTCTTTTTTTTTTAATGTGAACAAAAAATGTTTCTCACTGAGCTGTTATAGGACAATTCTATAACTGAGTGCCTCAAGGGGTCCTTTTACTAAGATGCAGTAAAAAGTGCCCCTTACGCAGGTCTTTCCTATGCGCTAAGTCCATTTTTACTGCAGCCCTAAAATGGCCAGTTTTCTATTTTTTTGTGTTAATGGCCCTACATTAACATTGTCGCCTTTGTCCCGGGGCATCGCTGTATCCAGAAGGCGTTGCAATCTCTCATCTGAGAAACTAAGAACATTCTTCCACGCTTTAAAAGCTGTGAAATTTAGAGGTTTTCTCCTGTTTCCTTTTCTGACACACCTGCATTAACGTTGTCATTACTGCGCTGCCATTTTAAAAAATTACCATGTGAGCTCTTGCCACCACTCATAGGTGGTAAGGACTCATTCAGTATTCCTGTGCTAACCAGTTAGCACGTGTTTAGCACAGGAACGCCTACTGTCTGCTCCAACATACTCCCTCAATCAAAATTAAAAATATATTTTTTAGCACACTCCATGGATGTAGCATGACCTCATCATTTGGGGGGTCTGGAGCCCAAAGGAGGGGGGCACAGTTTGTCTTGCCTCCCTGCCGCAACCCCTGCCCCACTGCAACCCCACATACCTTGGCTGGCAGGGGTCCCCAACCCCAGTAAGCTGAAGCCTTTCTCCAGCGCTGTTCTCTGTGCATTGCCTGCCTGCTTTCCCTCATGTTACGTGCATGCTCGGTTTTAGTGAACCTGAGCATGCACGATGTGTCACTACCTTATAGCATAGTACATAATGCATTTGGGTATGTAAGTGGTGCAAATTGGTGCATTTACATGTGCATGCCGTTATAGAATTGACTTTTTTATAGTGCTTGAAGGACTTTACCTGTGACCGACCTGTGCATGCAACAAGCCATAATAATTCCTGACATGCAATGTGTTTTTTCCAGCTTTTCCGATCCGCTCTCTGACCCACAGCGGGGGCCAATCAGAGAGCAGCTTCGAGAAGGCAGGAAGGTCGGCTGCTGTCAGATTGGGCCATTCTGCAGGTCAGAAAGTAATTCGGAGAAGCTGCCAGAGAGGTATGTAGGGAACGACTTCAAGCCCTGAGCAAAACTCATTTCCATTTGTACATGTGAGAGTGAGAGTTTATCATGTCTTGAGGAGTTTCATTCTGTGCTTAGAAGCAATTCCTATTGTTACACTATGTCTATACGAGCCATGATTTAGTGTTGTCATTTTAACCAATTAAAAATGTAACTTGTGAAATAGTAGTAGCATTATTAGACATCTGCGCTGTTGTTGTCCAGGTTACCTAATAAAGAGAAGTGTCAGGTACTGGATTCTAGATAGAAAGAGAACAAGAGATGATTGGAAGGAAGGGAAAATAGAAAGCTGATGGAATGTATAAAAGAAGCTATCAGAGGGGCTTAGAACAGCCAGGATTATCTGGAGAAGGGTTAGCATGGCAAATAGGAGAAGTATAATTTAAAGCATATTTTGAAAATTTGAAGTATATGCATAACATTTTTTGTTGACAGGCTTCAATTCAAAAGGTAAGGTAACATTGCAGAGGTGCATAGGAGCGACTCGAAGAGGGATCAAAGTATACATCACAGAAGCATGGTCCTTTATTGTAAAATCCACTTAGTCTTTAATCCATAGACTAATATGAGCCGTGTTTTGACATGAAATGCCTGCGTCAGGGGTTAAAAGTCTGGATTTCAACTTTAAAAAAAAAAAGGACAAAAAGCACAAGGACCAAAATTGCTCAGTCACATGAACACTTTCGAACAGCGTCTTGCAAGACGCTGTTCAACGTGTTGAATGCTGTCTTGGAAGACACTGTTTGAAAGTGTTCATGTGGCTGAGCATCTTTGGTCCTTGAACGTCTGTATTAGAATATTGAAGCTGAGATCCAGTCTTCTGACCCTTGATGCAGGCATTTCATACCATAGCACATCCCATATCGGGCCTATGGATTAAGGACTGTGGGTTTAACAGTAAAGGACCAAGTGTTTAGATCCCAATCTTGAAGGCCCGTGGTGCTTTGTTTACTGTACAGGGGCCACAGACATACAAAGGAGGCCTGGAGTGCCTATGTGAGAAGTCCGAAAAGATGCCTATTTTAAGCCTGTTTTATAAAGGCAATATAGACACCTATGTGCCCTCATAAAAACAGGCACCCAGAGCCCCAGTAATGCCCAAATGACAAAAAACATACATTTAAACCAGCTCCAAAGGTGATGTAAATGGATACGTGTACTCTAAGCATGTGCTTATGTATGTTAGCTAATACTTGCACACTTTGCAAGTCCACCTCCAGGAACACTTCAAGCAGATCATGTATAAAGTAGGTGCAAACTCCCCATTTGCATACTTTTTACTTGCCTGCAATTTTATAAAAGCCCAGTCCTGCATATAAAATAGGTTTCAGATTCAGAAAAATTGTGATAAAACTACCCCCAGCATGGGCTGGAGAAAGGTCTGAGCATGAAGAGGGGGGAGGGAAAAGAGAGACAGCGATCAGAGGTTGTGGATAGTGGCGTGAAAAGGTTATATGTGGAGGATAGAAAAAGGACTGAGAGAGGAATAGAAGGAAAATGGAAAAAGGCAAGTTGAGACAGAAATAGGCACTAATCCATTTCTCAAATTGTGTCCTTGATTCCTCAAGTACTTAAGACTGACTTGAAAAGGGCATATAAATAATGAAATTTCTTTATAATGCTGAACACAAATTTTCTACATAACACACACATTCTCTCTCTCTCTCACTCTCTTTCTTTTTCAGAGAGAGAGAGAGAGAAAGGGCATAGAAGAATTTATTCCCCACCTCCACCCCACATTGTTATATGTGTGTGTGTTGTACCTTGTTTGGTGCCTTCACAAAAGTAATCAAGTATTAATAGCAAATAAATAAACATGTTCAGAAAAAAACAAAGGTCAGTAGCTGCCATGTTGTCTCTTTAGGTAGAGAATGAAATAATTTTCATTGCCATCACTGAAAGGCTAGCAGCAGGGCTGTCCTTGCCATGGACTAACTGTGTTTTTGCACATGGCCCTGCTTTGTAGCACCAAAGTCGTATGCAAATTAGGCTCTGCAATGAGTGCACATGACCCCACTTCTGCCCCTGACAGCAGTATAAAATGTTGGCCTCTCTTCCATGAGGAATGATTGTCTTCCCTTCTCATTACTCATTCCTTGGCTGGTCTTCTGTGGCTGAGAGAATAGGATGCAGCTTTATATAGAAATGCTCTTTAGACAAGCAGTGTATATGCTCATGAAAAGCCATGGCTTATCTTTCTCTTGATCAGATTTACACTTAGATAGACCTAACATCCCTTCTACTACTACTTATCATTTCTATAGCACTACTAGACGTACGCAACGCTGTACACTTGAACATGAATGTTTGATACATTCATTTTTAAGGTGATCAAGTGACTGTTCTGCTATATAAGACAGATTATTTCCTGATTTGGGCTGACTGTGATAAAATATCTGAATACATTTGTTTAGGTTCAAGTTTTATTTTTTATATGTTTTGTGCTGCAAATCATGGTCACAGCCCCAGCATCATCACCTTCTAACAGAACCGTTTGAAACCAAAAGGTAATCAGAAGAAGAGTAGGTATTTATAATGTCAGCAATCTATTAATAATTAACACAGAACTTAAAAAAAAGAATAATCAGAATTCATTAACTTAGGAGCATAGTTATCAACGTGAGCTACCAAGAAGACATGTTATTTTACCTCTAACTCATGCTATTTTAGCACAGGACCCATTCTGTGCAGTGAGATCTAGTTACTAGTAACAGGGGTTAACAGTAAAATAACACATCTTAACGGTAGCCCACAATGATAACTTCCCACCTTAATTAAAGAAAAAAAAAATGTCTCTACAAATCAAACTCGCTGCTATATGTAATAAAGGTAAGCCAAGTATAGGGCAATTAAGCCATTGTGGCATCACTGATGAGGTTGGTTCTTAGGCGTTGGAGGAATGAGGCATTATGACATCACAATATCAGCTCTGGTTATCAGAGACTGAAACTCTTAGGGGGGTAATTAACATGGCCTACTGTTAAGGCATGTTATTTTACCACTAACGTGCTATTTTAGCACAGGTCCCATTCTAATCAGTGAGACCTAGCTACTAATAACGGGGGTTAACAGTAAAATAATGGTAGCAATTCTATAAATTGGAACCAAGATTAAGGCACCTTGGCACCAATTCTATAACATCATCTGGGTGCCAAGATTCTGTTATAGAATACAAGTGTAAGTTGACATTGGTGTACCTAAAGTTAGGTGTCAACAGTTACACCTATTCAATGGCAGTCATAACTGTTGGCACCTAAGTGTGTCCTGAAGGTGCACAACTTATAGTATTCTATTAGGTGTGTGCATACCTAAGAAACACACCCATGACCTGCCTACTCTTTGCTCATGTGTGTGCCCCTCGAATCTAAGCAGTTTTGGTGAGTAGAAAAACTCCTAGCACTTAAGTGCATAAATGCTAATTTGTGGAGCTATTATTGTGTAATTTATGTGTCCAGTTGGTGCCTCTCTTTAGGCACAAATTTATAGACTTTCTCTAAATACATCTAGGGCTACTATTAAGGGGTGGAGTTATCAACATGGCTTGTTACTAATAACTGGGGTTAATAGTAAAATAATGGGCCAAATTCTCTAAATGGCACTCAAAAATTGGCAAACAGGAGACAGTGAAGGTGACTCAAATGATACACAGATGATGTTTCAAGAGTTCTAAAACTTTATTGTCCAAGAATCATTACTCGACATGGCTGTGTTTCAGCCTATCTGGCCTGCCTCAGGAGTCTCCAACAAATTGTATGTGTAACCTCAGATAAATGACATTGAGGGGCATAATTGAACGAAAACGCCTATCTCCATGGGCGTTTATCTCCAAGAACGGGTCCGTGAAGGGGCGGACCGAACCGTATTTTGGGAAAAAATAGACGCCCATGTTTTATTCAACAATGTGTGAGCTGGGCGTTTTTGTTTTTCAGCGATAACGGAAAATGAAAGCGCCCAGCTCAAAAACGAATAAATCCAAGGCATTTGTTCGTGGGAGGGGCCAGGATTCGTAGTGCACTGGTCCCCCTCACATGCCAGGACATCAACCGGGCACCCTAGGGGGCACTTTTACAAAACCAAACAAAAAGGTAAAAGAGCTCCCAGGTGCATAGCACCCTTCCCTTGTGTGTTGAGCCCCCCAAATCCCCCTCAAAACCCACTGCCCACAAGTCTACACCATTACTATAGCCCTAAGGGGTGAAGGGGGGCACCTACATGTGGGTACAGTGGGTTTGGGGGGTTTGGATGACTAATAAGCATTAAGCAGCACAATTGTAACAGGTAGGGGGGATGGGCCTGGGTCCACCTGCCTGAAGTCCACTGCACCCCCTAACAACTCCTCCAGTGACCTGCATACTGCTGTCAGGGAGCTGGGTATGACATTTGAGGGTGAAAATAAAAAGTTGAGAAACTTCATTTTTTGTGGTGGGAGGGGGTTAGTGACCACTGGGGGAGTCAGGGGAGGTCATCCCCGATTCCCTCCAGTGGTCATCTGGTCATTTAGGGCACTTTTTGGGGCCTTATTCGTGAAAAAACAGGGTCCAGGAAAAGTGTCCTAAATTCTAGCTAAAAACGCATACTTTTTTCCCATTATCGGTGAAATGCGCCCATCTCTGTTCAGCAGATAACCACGCCCCAGTTCCGCCTTCGCCACACCTCTGACACGCCCCCATCAACTTTGTCCGCATCCACGACGGATTGCAGTTGAAAACGTCCAAAAATCGGCTTTCGATTATACCGCTTTATTCGTTTTTGTGAGATAAACGTCCATCTCCCGATTTAGGTCGGAACTTGGGCGTTTTTCTCATTCGATTATAAGCAGGATTGTGCATCACAAAGGAAAACATTCTGTTGCAAATATTTATACTGGCGTCATCCACTGCACGTCAAGAAATACACAGATCAACTCTCAGTGAAGATCTCTCCCTCTCTGGAAGTCCTCTTACAGCACCCCTTCTGGTGCATTGCAGGTCTAGCACAAGGTTTCTTAAAGAAGTATGCACACTGGGGAGCGTCCGCACTGGGGCTCCATCAAGGACTTCTATGGCTGATGTACTGCAGGCACCTAAATTTAGATGCACCTATACCAAGTTGTGCTAGTATTCTGTAACAAAGTCCAGGTGCCCAGATGCTGTTATAGAATAGACTCAAAGCCCAGCATCAGTGTGCCTAAAATTAGGTGGCCACTTATAGAATTCCCCCTCCCTCTAGGGCAGACTGTGGACAGAGTGTTGATGGGATTGGGACTTTTATGTGTTATAAAATACACTCATAAGCACCAGTTCTTACTGGCACATACATGCACAAAAGTATTGCATTCTCAGAACAGGTGTAAGTTTGTGTTGCAGCTTGGGCTCAAGGTAGGCTGAGGAGAAAATAAAACTTGCAGGAGTGTGAAAAATAGGACCTAGGTATTTGTTACCTAGAAAAGACAGAGAACATGATTGACAGTAGTATCCAAATACATAATGAAAATTAGCTCTTTGTGAGTGTGTGTGGGAGGGTTATCAGTGCTCATTTGCCTTCTGTCTCCACTGGGGAAAGGACAAGTGCAAATGATCTTAAATTGCAATAAGCAATATTTCAGTTAGTTAAGAAGAATTTTTTAGCTGTAAGGGTAATTACGCATTGGAACCAGTGTTGGAATATCTAGCACAGGAAATTTGACAAATATTTGTTTGGGATGATAAGGTATAGTGAATCCTGTCTGAAGACGAGGAGTTAAACCGATGACCTTTTGAGGTCCTTTCTAGCCTTCTGACCCAGTGATTAATTGAGAAAACTATTGGGCACTATTCTTTCTGACTCCAGCATTTCCCCAGGGCTGGAATATGCATTTTTGAGTTTCTAAGCTAGATTAAAGCTTCATAACATTAAAATATGAAGTGAACAGGAGTGAAGACACATAGGCACTAATCAATTGAGTGTGCTGACCATAAAAGGTTGCAGCCTTAAATTCCGGGTCTTGGTTATTAATGGCCATGAATTTTTCTACTTCAAAGGCATGAATCAATACTGGATCTTTCCTAGAATGTTGTCCTGCAGGATATGGTACAGAAGCTATCCACACTAAGAGGGGAAGTTATCATGGGCTACTGTTAAGACATGTCATTTTACTGTTAATTCCAGTTATTAGTAACTAGGTCTCATTGCATAAAATGGGACTTGTGGTAAAATAACGTGTCTTAACGGTGGCCATGGAATTCTATAGAGTGCACCTGGAAATAAAGCTAGTACAGACCTGCTATTGATACCTTAGTAGGCTGACTAGTTTACTTCCGGCCCTCCTGTTGTAACAGATATATCACAATCAGAACCATAGTTCCATGGCTGTAGCAAGCTATAGATGTATATTGCACATACCATGGCTATAGATGTATATTGCACATACCATGGCAGTGCCCCCTCCTTGCCTCCCCCTCCTGCATCACAGAGTGCCTCTCTGCTTCCTTCCTGCCCACCCCTGAACACACAGTGCAGCACCTCCACCTGTCTCTTTCCTACCCTCCCCCCCCCCCCCCCCCCCCCCCAGGAATCCTCTCTTTTCAAATCTTCCAGTCATGGGTAAAAGATCACGTTCAGCAAGAACAGC
Organism: Microcaecilia unicolor; assembly: GCF_901765095.1. Classification (NCBI taxonomy): domain Eukaryota; kingdom Metazoa; phylum Chordata; class Amphibia; order Gymnophiona; family Siphonopidae; genus Microcaecilia; species Microcaecilia unicolor. The sequence continues at coordinate 89,946,473 of NC_044037.1, forward strand.
AGTGCTCCACAGAGCCTTCTGCTCAAGCATGATCCAGTCATTGCCGGCTCCTGTCCTCTTTGATGCTCACTTCCTGTTGCTGCGTGGGCCAGATCCAGTAGTGCCCCAATCACAATAGAAAGTTGACAGGCACTATTTTGCAGAAAGCGAGTTGCAAATTGGATGGAAGGTATTATATTGTTAGTATGAAAATTTTAGCAAATGCATAAATTATTGTAATTTGAGAAAATATTTTACTTCTACAATAGATTTAGATTATTAAAAATGCCAAATAAATGTTCTGCATTTGGCTGTAAACGTGGCTATGACAGCACTCAGAAACACGGAGCAAAATGACACCAAGATCAAATTTCACATGCTTCTCTTCAAGAATAAAGACATGTTGGATAAATGAATTAAGGTTAATCTTTGAAAAGTCTGGTTTCCTACAAAAAAATTCAAAAAGTTGTTTGCTTCACCTTCGGCCATGTGATTTTGAAGAAGAGCAAAGGACAGTGACATTGCACAGCAGAAGTAAAAAGCTCTAATTTCTGAGAAACCAATTAGATGCCACTTAAAAGTAGAAGCTATTTCAAGCATTTGCCTCAATGCCCCAGAATATTTTTTGACGATGCTTGCAGCACCAAGAAAAACAACAAAAGCAACAAGTGACAGTCACTTCAGGGAAAAGCATTCAGAAATGATTTGCTAGAGTAGTCATTCAAGGAAGTGGAGGATATTACTGGAGTGCAGATTTCTTCCAAAGTTGCATCTGAAACTAATGCACCCTCTGGATTTACATTTGGCATCATAGAAAACAAACTTTTATTCCACATGCTAGAGTTCAAGCCTGATATTCTTGTTATTGGTGCTGTTTGAAGTCTGATCTATCTGTTGTTCTTAGCATTAATGACAACATTGTTCCAGTGTCATAGTACGATTATCTGGTAGTTGATAGCAGAATTAAAATAGTATCTCAGGTTGTCAATCTCATAGCTTGTGTGAAGTCATGGACAACAGACAGAACTATAAGACCATGGAATTTAAATTGAAAGATGGCTAAGAAAATACTGAAGGAAAGCCTTTCTTGTCTCCCTGATCCTGAATACAGACAAATTATTTTTATTATTGACCAGCTTCATCTGATGTGCAGGAACAAGTATGGTCACAATTATTCACCCAAACTGTCCTTGCATTTACAATACGTACTGTTAGTTCATTAGCCTATGAAATTCTCCTGCAGTCACATAATCTTTGCATGCCATCGGATTTGACTCTAAAGAAAATTGCGCATCTCAATAGTGATACAAAACTGGACAACATCTTGTACGTTAAACTTCAAGCATCAAAACTGTCTGAGATGGATCAACATGTATGTTTAGTCAATAATGAAATCTATGTGGTAAAAAAAAGTTGAATACAGCTATGGTGAAGTAATTGGATCTGATGGATCTGTAGCATCTACATTACTCTGTTTTATGGTGAAATCAGTTGCTGGGCAATATACAGACATTGTTGGTGCATATCCCATAATCATGTTAATGGTTGAGAAACTATTCAATTTCTATACTAAAGTTATGGATTTGTTACACAATGTTCCATTTAATATGGTTGCAATTTCAGTTGATAATGCATTCGCAAACTGAACATTTTTGGTTGACTTCTTGCACAATGGGACTTTGAAAACTCACATCATCGACCCATTAACTGGACAGCCAATTTATTTGATATTTGATCCTGTACATGACCTAAAGAATCTGTATAAGGTCACAAAACATTCATTTGCCCCTATGGCTGTACAGCTAAGTTATCAGACATTGTTGACTTTTATCGATTTGAGGAAACATTGTCATTGAAAAAAAGCTCACAGACTGACTCCTTTGTGTAATACAGCCCAAGAACATTGAAAAGACTTTAGTTAATTTAGTAGTCACAGTCTTTAGCGGAGCAACATGTGATGTTTTATGCTATTATGCCACAAATGAAGGCTAACCTTGGTGAGAAACATTGGATTTTATTTCACTGATAATAAAACTTTGGAATATGCAGAATGTAAAAGCTTCAACAAAAGGAAAACATAAAAGAGACTACACGATGAAGCCTATTACATTGTCTCTTGATTGGAAGCTGGAGTTTTTGAACAAAGAGTTGAGAGACATTTTTAGCCCTTAGGCATTTATGCTTGTCTCTATCTCAATCATTGTGGTTTCAGTTACGTTCTTCTGTGTCAAATCTAGTCAGATGCTATCGAGTCCTGCTTCGGATGGCTGTATCAGATGTCTGGGGCAAATTATTTCATTTCAATGAAGCAAGTCCTTGACAATGACCGGAAAAGTCAAGCCTTATTTATATGTTTTTTCCAGTATTTCACTCGCTGATATTGACAATGCTGTCGATGAACAACATTTTGGAACTTCATCAGATGACCCATTAGTAGATAGCATTGAGCTTCACCAGATTGTTTACCCTACCCCTCGCAAAATGATGCTAACACTATATACTATGTAAGTGGAGCTAAAGCAAGATCAATTGTGAGGTTCAGCAAATACAATTCTTGTAAGGATTTGGTGATGGGAAACGTGAAATACTGGAATTTGACCAGCATTTAGAAAACACTGTGTCTCTGTGTTTGGAAGAGGTTAATTGAGGAGGTTTGAACAAACCAACTGACTATACATTTATTTATTTGTTTATTTTACACATTTATAGACCACTTATATCAAAGCGGTTTACAAAAAAAAAAGCCATACAAAGCAAAGTACATACAGCACCAACAATAAAATAAGTAAAATACATGGAAGGCAAATAATACCATTAATGTTTTATATCCATGACTTGTATCAGAACTGTGCCACTGTAACAGCCATACTTATATAAATGCTTCCACTAAAAAAAGAAGTCTTTAATAACTGCTTAAACTGCAAAATTTCAGAGCACAGGCTCAATTGGCCTTTTAGGTATTCCATAGCTGTACCCCAGCCACAGAAAACGCAACAGATCTAGTCTCACAAGATCTTTTTCTGTATCTTGTGTGGGTCACCACATCAGATGACAAATGCATTGTCATCTCAGACCTCAAATTCCTAACAGATCGATACACAACAAAACTATCAAATACTTTGGTGCAGATCTATAAATAGCCTGATGCACATGACAAAGAGTGGAAGAGTGGCCTAGTGGTTAGAGCACAGGTCTTGCCATCCAGAGGTGCCCAGTTCAAATCCCGCTGCTGCTTCTTGTGATCTTGGGCAAGTAACTTAACCCTCCATTGGCTCAGGTACAAAATTAGATTGTGAGCCCTTCAGGGACAGAGAAATACCCAGTGTACCTCAATATAACTCATCTTGAGCTAGTACTGAAAAAGGTGTGAGCAGCATCCAGATAAATAAAAGAACTTTAAACTGTATTCTACTCTTCACTGGCAACCAGTGTAACTGTCTCAGAATTGGAGTAATATGTGCTACACCTGTTACCAACCTAGCAGTAGTATTTTGAACTAACTGCAGTGTCCTTACCCTGGTATTTCTTATTCCAAGATACAGAGCATTGCAGTAGTCCAATTGTGATATCGCCATACTCTGGATTACCCCACGAAAATCACAGGGCGTCAGCATTGGTTTAAGTCTGAAAAACAAGTCTTAATAACATTTATTACCAAATCCTTCATTGATAGCCCAGAATCTAATAAAACACTTAACTTCATAACATGCTGTACAGGTAATGGAAACCCCCCTGAAAGTTCAAAAAAGTGGGCCAACATGCCTGCATTATTTTCCCAACAATCATCACCTCAGACTTTCCAACATTCATCAACAAACCATGCTGATGCATCCACACATTAATCTCTTCTATGTACAACTGTAATTAGGCTTCGAGAACACACCCCAAGAGGAAACAGAGAAAATGAACCATTTCGGTTCTAGTGAACCATATGGCCAATTGCTGGTAACTGACAATTTCTGTATTAAAGGACATGACTTGTTTGAAATGATTGTTCAGAGATTTTTTTTTTTTTTTATTTCTTGGCTAAGAATTTAGTTAGAAAAAACATACTAATAAAGCCAATGAAAAGCTTGGAGACCCATCAAAAAAGAGAAAAAAATTACTAAACTGCAAAGCTCCTCACAAATTGGAATGAAGTGAATCAGACAGTTGAACATTTTGAACATTTTGTTTATCATTTGTAACTGACTCTTCCAAATAGGTACGCTTGCGTTTTTAGCATGTGCACAAAATTAGCGTGCACTGTGTAGGTGCCCATAGGAATATTGTGTGCATCTACACAGTTGGCGCATGCTAAAAGCACTAATGTGCCTCTACCACAGCTTAGTAAACGGGGCCCATTATAACTTGGTTTATAAATTTTGTAAATATTTAATTGTTAAATTTCTTTAGCATTTTAAAATAATTTACTTATTTCACCTTTTTACTGTTACTAAACACATATTGAAAACATGTTTTGGCTTGTAAATTATGGTGAGCTTGGCATGAAAGAAAAGCACTTTTGATCAGTCAATCTACTCAACTACTACTATAGAGAGCACCTTTCTTTCCAGGTACTCTCTGTAGAATTCCATGCAGTAGCCTACATTGATAACTTCCCCCCCTTAGTGTGTAGAGTTTCAGTCTCTGGTAACCATAGCTGATATTGTGATGTCATAATGCCTAAGAGCCAACCTCATCAGTGATGTCACAATGGCTTAATTGCCCTACACATGGCTCACTTTTATTATATATATTAGTGATTTCAATTTCTAGGGCATTTCTTTTTGCTTTAATTAAGGGGGGAAGTTATCATCATGGCCTACCGTTAAGACTTGTTAACACCAGTTATTAGTATCTCATTACATAACATGGGACCTGTGCTAAAATAGCATGAGTTAATGGTAAAATAATACATCTTAACAGTAGCCCACATTGATAATTACATCCCTCAGTGATGACCAATATGGAGTCTTTCAATTGCAGAATATATTATACAATGTATTTATTATTAATTTTGTTAAGATTTATTTGCTGCTTTTTTTTAAAGATATTCATCCAAGTGTTGTACAGTAAATCTCTTCATATCATCATGCAACATTCAGACCAATATCTGACCCTCATCTGTATTATCCCCCTGTAGGGTATGTAAAAGGAGCTGCCCACATCTGCACACAAGAATCAGCCTAGTGTCTAAACTATCAGACAAAATCTGAACAAGCCAGAGATATATCTAAAAATTAATGAATACAACCCTGGTTCCTGCAAGGCTGAACTTCAATGGCATTCATTTTTAATGAAGCTGTTGAGAAGAATCCATAGCAGCTTACCTGCTAGAAATTACGTCTTTATTTCAGAGTTTTAGCTTTAATGCTTCTTTCAACTTCAGCAAAACACACTTTGCATGTGCGCCCCACATGTTGCACCACTGGATAGAATGTCATAAAATGGCCACTTATGCTAGAATGAAGATGAGAATGAGATGGAAGGAGTGGGGGGATGTTGATACAGCCCACGTTCTGCATGACTGAAGCAGCTCACTTATGAAAGGGGTTGGGCTTAGAGAGAAAGAAGACAGAGAGAATTTTATTTATTTATTTATTTATTTACTTAGTGGGGTTTATTAAGCACCTTTATGAAGAGATTCACCCATAGCGGTGTACAGTAGGTACAGTTTTAACATCAAACTTGCAGTTTTGATAACAGCATAACAATAGTAAAACGAACAAGTATAAACTTACAGTAGAAGCATATACAGTATGAGGGTAATTTTATAAGACATACATAGGTCAAGAGGCCAAGTAGACACCTATGTAAGAACTACTTTATAAAGATACGTGGAGGGGCATAATCGAACGGGGTGCCCAAGTTTTCCTGAGGGCGTCTTCGCAGGACATCCCCGCAAAGGAGCGGGGAAACCCGTATTATGGAAACAAGATGGGCATCCATTTTTCATTTCGATAATATGGTCGGGGACGCCCAAATCTCAATTTAGGTTGACCTTAGAGATGGTCGACATAAATGTTGAGATGGTCGACCTTAGAGATGGTCGTCCCAGGTTTTTGGCCATAATGGAAACCGAGGATGCCCATCTCAAAAACGACCAAATCCAAGTCATTTGGTCATGGGAGGAGCCAGCATTCATAGTGCACTGGTCGCCCTGACATGCCAGGACACCAACCAGGCACCCTAGGGGGCACTGCAGTGGACTAACTGATGCACTAACTGAATGGAAAAAGGCATGCGGTGGTCACTAACCACCTCCCACCCCGAAAAAAACAACTTTAAAAACTTTGATCTTTTTTTTTAGAGTGTGGGTGAAGGATGTCCTTTGCTATGCCTCTGTCCCTGTGATGGCAGTTGAGGATGTCCAAAGTGTGGATGTTTCTGTGAGAAGGATGTCCATGTCTGGATGTTTCTGTGAGAAGGATGTCCATGTCTTTTTCTATGCCTCTGACACCCCCTTTATTTATAAGTAGCAGCAGTGGGATTTGAACTGGCAATCTCTGGATTGCAAGACCAGTGCTCTAACCACTAGGCCACTCCTCCACTCCACTCCCTTGAAATTTGGCTGTCCCTGTGGTGGGGGGCAGTTGAGGACATCCAAAATGTTTGAAAGGAGGATGTCCACGCCTTTGTTATGCCTCCAGTGACACACACATACCTCCCCACCAGGGACCTGCATACTGCCCCCCACAGGGACAGCCAGATTTCAAGGGAATGGAGGAGTGGCCTAGTGGTTGGAGCACTGGTCTTGCAATCCAGAGGTGGTTGGTTCAAATCCCACTGCCGCTACTTGTAAGCCAAATAAATAAAGGGGGTATCAGAGGCAAAGGCATGGACATCATTCTCACAGAAACATCCACATTTTGGACGAAGGCATAGCAAAGGACTTCCTTCACCCATACTCTAAAAAAAAAAAAAAGACAAAAGTTTTTAAAGTTGTTTTTTTCGTGGTGGGAGGTGGTTAGTGACCACAGAGGGAGTCAGGGTCCCTCCAGTGGTCATCTGGTCATTTAGTGCACATTTTTATGGCTTGATCATAAAAAAAAAAAAGGACCAAGTAAAGTCGGCCAAGTGTTCATCAGGGACACCCTTCTTTTTTCCATTATCGCTTGAGGATGCCCATCTGTTAGGCACACCCCAGTCCCGCCTCCGACTCGCCCCCGGGAACTTTGGTCATCCCCACGACAGGAAGCAGTTGGGGACGCCCAAAATTGGCTTTCAATTATGCTGATTTGGGCAACCCTGAAAGAAGGACGCCTATCTTCCGATTTGTGTCGAAAGATGGGCGCCCTTCTCTTTTGAAAATAAGCTTGATAGCCACCTATATGCCTTCATAAAATACTAGCCAAATTGCAGAAATTGTATCTTGAATGCAGGTGTGAACATTTAATTCTGCTCAGGAAAAAGTGTAAATGGTTTCTGTGTGAAGTTTGCAAGTACACACATTGATTACAGCATTGTATAATGAAGATGTATAGTTGCAAACTCTGCCTGCACAGACCACCTCTCCAACTATGCCTACTAGCAAAGTATGTGTCATATTGACTAGGTGCATACATATATGCCAACTGGTATTTTATCCTTGGTATTCAAAATGATTTAACGAGCCAGAAGCAGCCACTGACTGGTTAAATCACTTGGTCAAGGTTATCCGCTAATTTTCAGTAGCACTTAACCGGTTAGTGTTAGCGATTTGAAAGTTCAAAACCCCTTCGCGAAAACTACACTGGCTCCTAATCAAAGAACGCATTGCTTTCAAAATCTGCACTCTGGTTCACAAAATTATCTACGGTGAAGCTCCGGGATAAATGACAGACTTGATCGACCTACCAACTAGAAACACATCCGAATCAACACGAACGTACCAAAATCTGCACTACCCAAGCTGCAAAGGACTCAAATACAAATCAACTTACGCGTCCAGTTTTTCCTACATAAGCACACAACTGTGGAACACATTACCAAAAGCCTTGAAAACTACGAACGACCACCTAAACTTCCGGAAAACACTAAAAACTAACCTGTTTAAAAAGGCATACCCTACCAATCCAACATAAATGCCTGATCTTTGCAACACAACAAAACTAAAGAACGTAATTGACATAACACAACTCTTCCATTGTACAATTCTCTAGTGTGGCTGTGGCACATGAACTTTATCTTACCACAGCATCACTTTGTATTTGTTTACACCAGAGTCTGCAAACCCCTCTCTGGTACTATGTAAGCCACATTGAGCCTAGAAATAGGTGGGAAAATGTGGGATATAAATGTAATAAATAAATAACAGAAAACCAGCTATTTTAGGTGTTCTGGAGGCATTGTCAGCTCTTAGTTGGTTAAGTGCCTACTTTTTGCCCCTTTACATGCCCTCTCCCAGAAGAATTGAAAATTTGGTATGTCCTATGGCAAGCCACTTTAACTTGTGGTACATGGATGCTAACGGTTATTGCAGCTTAGTAAAAGGACCCCTCTCAACTGGTAGAAATCATAGCTGAGTTGAAGCTGTGGCTGATTAGTGCAGAATTAGTGCGTGAGCCCCTAACATCTACAAAATAGGTGTTGGTAAGTGCTCATACATAAACTTTTGTAATGGCCGTGTGCTGACAAATTAGCACATGGCCATTAATTCAAAAAATAGGGAAAATGGACATTTATGGCGGAGTAAAAATGGCCTTAGCGCATGGGAAACAGCCTTGTAAGGGTGTGCTAAGGCCACTTTTACTACAGCCTAGTTAAAGGACCCTTTAGTGAAGGCACGTATGGTATTTAAGCTTTGTTGCCTTGTTTTGTGAATTGTGCATGCTGAAGCACCGGAATACATGATAGGTCTGGTATAATTATCTTATAGAAACGTTATACCTGGAGCTAGATGTTTGCTACTTTTACAATATCCGGACCCAAAACAGGTTGTTTACAAACAGTTTTTTTCAGGTACATTGGCTTATTTAGCTACCAATCATTGGAATGAATTACCCATTGCTTTGAGAAGGCAATCAAATTATATGACCTTTCAAAATTTGTTGAAAACTTGTTTAGGACATTTTTAATGTGATTATTTTAATTTTTTATCATTAGTTGATTATTATATGTACTATTCCTGGAGTTGGGCCAGTTTATTCTTTTGTGAACCACACTGAACTTTTTTTATGGTAAGTGTGGGATAAAAGTGTCAAGCTATTATTATTATTATTATGTAGGCGCCTTCCAATCTTAGTCAACCTGCTATAAAATTACCCTTGTAATATTCACTAAATGTATTTTCTTTGTGTTAACTGCATGGGCAAATGCTGAGAATGCCCCCAACAGTTAACGCAGAGGCTTTGCAATTACAGCACGGTACATGCAAACCTTTACTGCACTTTAATAAAAGGTCCTCTTAGTTGCACTATATAGGTGCTTTTATCTGTAGATAGAGAGATAATTTTCAGAAAATCTGTTTCTCCTTATAAAGCACCCTTTTACACTTGGAAATATGAAAATTCAGATAATGTCCCTCTTTCTGTGGCAAGACATAAAATTTTGACATTTTAGGCCAGATTCTATATATGTGCAGTGCGCAGCCTCTTCATGTAAGACTTCACTGGCTTCCCATTAAGGACTGTATTGATTTCAAGATCTGTGCCTTAACTCACAAGATCATTTACGGCGAAGCACCAGTGTACATGTATGATTTGATTGATTTGCCTGCAAGAAATTCCATGGGGTCATCTAGAACTTATCTTAACCTGCACTATCCTTCATGCAGGAATCTGAAATACTACTACTACTACTACAAATCATTTCTATTGCGCTACCAGTCATACGCAGCACTTCCCAATTGAACAAGAAGAAAAGACAGTCCCTGCTCAAAAGAGATTACAATCTAAATCGAATAACAAGACGCTCTGCGCTTCTTCCTTCTCGTTCATCAGCCCATGAACCTGGAATGCTTTGCCGAGACTCTTGAAAGAGTCGTCAGATCATCAAACTTTAAAAAAACTGTTAAAAACTTATTTGTTTACTAAAGCCTAGCCCGAAGTCAGTAATGTTGTTTAACCTCCTATTTTCCCGTTTTGGTAGTTTACCTGCTCTTTACCCTCTGTCAGCTTCTCCTTGGTTACTCCTGTTTTCCCATCCGTATTCTCTTATTTTAGCTCCTCTGTACTTCTTTGTATCCTATTACGGGAACAATTTTCTCCTGTTGTATTATGTAATTTTCTTGTAACTTTGTTAGCCACATTGAGCCCGCATAAGCTGGGAAAATATGGGATACCAGTGGACCATAAATAAATAAATATGACACCTAAAAAGTCCACATGGAACTAAGTATATTCTATAAGATTTAGGCACGGTGTATAGAATACACTTAGGGCCCTGTTTACTAAGGTGCGTTAGTGTTTTTAGCGTGCCTACACTTAGTGCACGCGCTAACCATGTAGGCACCTATAGGGATATTGTAGACATGTACATGGTTAATGCGCATACATGGTTAACGGGCTTTAAAAACGTTAATGCGCCTTTAACGCTGCCTAGTAAACCGGGCCCTTAGTCGATACAGTAGCACCTAAATCTTTGTGTGTCCATTTACGCCAATAAAAACCTGATGTAAATCCATGCACATAGATTTAGGCACACTGATCCATATTCTATAATTACCATGAAAATTTTGGAACGCCCATAAGTACATCCATAAATATGCCCCTTTTAAGCTACGCACATTTATTTTGAACTGCACACTTTGCAGTTTCGGTGCAGTTCTTTCTAGAATACGCTTAGCGATTTCCGTACATAAATTTTAATTATTGCCAAGTAGTGCTCGTTATTGCCTGTTAAGTTCTGTTAAAAACACTGATTACCTTACACCAATTATGTTACGCGTGTTTCTCTGCACAGAATCTAGGCACCGTATATAGAATCCGGGGGTTTATCCAGGGAGGCCATAAAATCTTTCTTCAAAATTCCAGAACATACATGCCTTTTCTGGGTTAAGGGTACAATGTTCACTTTAAGCCTTTCCTCCTAAATGCACATATACAACAACATTGGACCCGATATTCAGAAAATTCTGAGCTCCTAAGTTTATGCTTTTAAATTAGCCTCCTAAACTTAGTACTGATGAGCAAAAGTAAACACCGGCTCTAGAGGCCATTAGCGCTGTACAAGCGCATTTACCAGCACAGAATGATCAGAGGGGTCTAGCACAGCAAACAATAAGCGTTCCAGACCTTAGAACAGATAGCATGCAAATGTAGTTAAGTTCATTTAAATGAGGTTATTTTGTATTCCTCCCCAATGATCAGAAAAGAGCGCCTGAAACAAAGGTGCCTTACCGCTGGAAAAAATAACGACAGGTCTGAGCAGGCATTAGGGTGCTGGAAGAGAGGATTTCCCATGATTCTCTTGCTTCTCTCATGATTCTTTCTGCAAAATCTACCAGTTTTGATTGCCTTTGGAAGCAGAAGGAAGCCCGTGCAAGCCTTTGAGTGCTGGTTGTGAGAAACAGCATGTGAAGCACACACTGACATTCCTGTCCTGCATTTAAATTTAAAGCAGCCATGCTTTAAAAAAATAAAATAAAATAACCAAAGCACACATTTGCCTCTGTTACTTGCATCTAAATATAAGCATCCAGAAAAAAAAAAATTAAACTCTTATAGTTAGGCTGCAGAAAACAGATGCCAGTGTGTGCTTCACATTCGAGTTTTACCCGGCGCATGCGCACAGGATCTCAGCTTACCGCTGAACTCTTCTGTGCATGCGCCAAGCACAATCCTCCCGCCATACTCCCTATGCTCAAAACTATGAGGAAACCTATATTTGTTTCTCATCTTCTTTGAGCATTAGGGTGTTATTCTGCAGTGTTCGGGCGGTATTTTTATGGAGTTTTGATCATTGGCCATCTTGTGCTCTATTTTCAGCCAAGCTTAGGGTTTTTTTTTACTAAAGTGTGCATGAGGTTTTAGCACACGCTAAAAATCAGCTGGCAGTAAACACTGAGATGCCCATAACAATACAATGGGTGTCTCGGCGTTTAGCACCAGCTGATTTTTAGCTCATCTTCCAATGTGGTATATATCATTCAGTGTAAAAAATGTAACGAAGGATGCTATATTGGAGAAACAGGCCAGATGCTTAAGACAAGATTCAATTTACATAGACATCACATGAACAATACAGCCAGTAGGGCCCCCACCCCGGTGGGACAGCACTTCACAGAACCAGGACACTGTACCAGTGATTTCACAGTGAGAATACTGAAAGGTAACTTTAAAACCATACAAGAACGTAAGACCTTTGAAGTCAGAATGATTGAATATTTTAACACCCAACAAGGACCTGGGGTTCCTAGCCCATTATAAACCATAAAGCTGTATGTCTCTGTTGATCACCCTCCCCTCACCTACCCACACCCATCCTGTTAGAATATCAATGATATGCTTTGATGTCCCCATGCATACCTCCGACCCACCCCCATCCTCCCACCCTGTCAGACTGTCATAGTAATGCTTGAATGTTTTCACTTATATACACTGTCAGCTAGCACATTTGCTTATTTCCGATCTGACGAAGAAGGGCAACCTTCGAAAGCTAATCAAGAAATGTATTAAGTTATGTCCAATAAAAAAGGTATCATCTTATCCATTTTTTATTTTGTTTGATTTCTAGTGTGAGCTAAAAATGCTAGCATACCTTAATAAAGACCCCCTTAGAGCATAATCTCTGGGCTGAAATTTCATCTTAATTTAGGAGCGTAAGAGTTATGTTGATAATTTTAGGCCTGACATTTGTTTGCCTAAATTTATGAGCCTAGTGCTGAAAATCAGTGCTTAGCTTCTAACTACTTTTACCCACCCTAAATCCGCCATTGTTACTCTCAGCCCTAGTAAATTTTCAAAGAGATCAATTTATGAGCATAACTCAGTTAGGAGCATAAATCATTTGGATATTAGGCCCATTGAGGATTATACTCTACTTTGAACATAAAACAAATGAGTGAGTTTGGATTACATTTAGATGATCCTTGGTTTTTCCCTCTACATTTAACATCAACCCAAGTTATGGTTCATATCTAAACAAGTAGGACTTTGCCCAGTTGACTTTACAAATATGTCCTTACACAAGAGTTACCTTCTTCTCAGGCTAAGCATAATTGTAGCCTAAGGCAAGAATACCATCATTGTCCATTTAAATTACAAGTGTTACCAGTTTCAGAAATGTTTGTTGTTAAAACCTGTGTGTTCTATATGGAAGATGTTGTTGGCTGCTATAATGTAGGTCTAACAATATCCACCATTAAAGTAATTTTCAAAAACTATTTACCCTTGTACATGTGTGGTTACATGGGTGAATGGGCTATTTGAAAATTGCCAGCCTATATGCAGGTAAAAATATGCATGCTATTTAACATTTCCAAGGCGGAATTAGGTAATGGGAAGCAGTGTTCTGCATTTTTAAATCTAAGCCGCATTATAGGCACACTAAAAATCCCTTATCCCAAATTTTTTTTAGAGATCTCATCAGCCTCATAAAGCCAATAATATTCTTCCCTGTGCCACAATTGATTAGTAAATAAACTGTTTTAGTATTCAATCATTCCACTGTTTACCCCACACAGCATGTATTAAATCACTTAACCTAAGCTTCTGTTTCTTGCAATCCCGAGGCTGTTCACTAGGAATTCAATTCTTTTTTTTTTTTTTTACTTGATTCAGCATACCAGCACCTAGGGATTTATTACTTGAATCTTCCATTTGAAAGCAATTGCTGAAATGGTGCTGAAGAATGTTCATTGGTGTTGGGACTTTCCTGGGAAGCTCTATATAAGCAGCTGCACCGCCATCATTTTGAACCCTGAAGGCAGACAGGAAGGAAGGAGAAAGGAATAAAGATTGACACAAACTAGAGATGAGTTTGAGCATGTTAGATTTAATGTTCTGTATTTGCTTTCAGTTATTTCATTTCAGAACATCCTGAGTGAAAATGACCCACATATTTCTTGTTCATTGCGCCATGCCGTCTTAAAGAGATAAGCAGAAACTATCAAGTTATTTCAGTAAAATAAACCTTACTAACTACTAGACCTTGAACAAAAAGAACATTTGCAATTAATTACTATAACAGTACCAAATGCAATTTAAATTACATGGTATAGTACACTCTAAGAAAGGCATGTATAAAGTATAGTCTCCAACTTTGTTCTTTCAGAACTTTGTTCTTTGTTATTTATCACATTTATATACCCACATTATCTAAATAATCTAAGCGGGGTCACATTGCAGCAAATTGCTGACTGCTCTGATTGCCTTACCAGTAAGGCTGGATATGTGAGCATGTGAATTTGACTGTAGATATCAGTTGCTTAATGTGTGAGCTATGAAACAAACAGCAACCAGTAGGAGTATGAATGGAAAAATCTTTTGGTTTTCCATTCTTTTCTTCATTCTACTTTCATTTCTGCATCTTGACTCTCAAGAACAGCTTTTACTAGTCCCCTTTCCCTCCACAATGCTTCTGGAATGCACATGCCAAGCGTCTTTTTCCTACTTAGTGCCCACACTTTGGAACCAGCTTCCTCTTCCATTGACAACCAGGGCTCCAAAAATGAAATTTACGTCTGCTCTCTGACCATTTTGCATCACATAACATTTTTACTGCTGTACTTTGTAAAAGTTGGATATGTTTCAAATGAACTAGTGGGATGTTGGCAAAGAGGGAGTTACAGTAATCTAATCTGTTAATTATTAGAGCATGTATTATGGTTTGTAATAGTTTGTGGTCTAAGGAGGATCTAAGGCCCATATCCTGTCGGTACTACAGTGCCATATTTGTTCAACTACATATTTAATTAATGAAAAGTTTCCTTATCTTCATATATGTGTTAGGGTTCACTGTGATGTAAATGGGGTTACCAAACATTTTAAAGTAAAACCCTGCTAGCAGCAGAATTTTGAAAACGGTAGTGTCTTATCACTTACGCTTAGTAGTTTTCCAGAGTTAAAGACATTTGTAAAGCTGTTTGATTTAACTTGCTCATTGGAGTTGACATGTAGTCTGAGTGGGTGTAACGGAAACAACACATGAGTTGTGCACTTCAAGTTTCATTTCTTCTGGCAACCAGATATTAAACTACAGACTCAAGAATAAGGCTTTTCTCTAGTGTAGCCTGATGGGTATATATTTCAGAAGATATATAATATTGATTTTACACATGGTAAGCATGACCCTTAGAGACATTTGTGCCATGTCTTTCTGCTAAACAGTGTGAGAAACAGATGGTGCCTTCTAGGCATCCAGAGAAATTCCAGAACACACTCGGTCTTTGAAAATGAATCTTACAACCTCAAATCTGATTCTTCTGGGACCTCCAACAATGGTCAGGGTTGAAGTGACACATCTGCATTCCAGTTATTCCAATATAATTAGTGGGTAGTTTGTGCTTAGCTCTTTGGTAATGTCTATTACCTTTGAAATGTAAGAATTTCTTTTTCAGGGTTGTGTATTCACTTATCTATCTAATTAGATATATATAATTGCCTGGAATATGGCTCTTTAATATTCAGAAGAGCTTGACCAGATATCAGCACTTGCCATCTGTATAACTGCAGCTGGCCAGGCTCTCGGGCAATTTTCCGCAGCTAAAATCATGACTCACTGCCCCAAAAATATCCAGATAGTGCCAGGCTGGTGAGTGGACAGAGCATGGGTCAGTCTTTTTTAAAATACCAGGGGAATTGAATGTCCCAGTTTCTACCTAACCTCTTTGTTTACTAAGCTGCGCTAGCGGCTGCCAATACAGCCATTCAAAGTGAATGGGATGTGTCAGCATTAATGTACCACAGCCGCTAGCACAGCTTAGTAAACCGGGGGAAATGTCTTATGCAAAAAAGGGCTCCTCGTTTATTTGTGTACATGCTTATTTTAGTAGTGCAAATTGGACTTTAGATGTGCATAAACCGGCATTTAGACATTTATGTGGCATAAACATCTAAATCCCGAAGGCCAATATATACAGTACACATCTAAAACTCTAAAACGTTCATATGGTAACACGGTGTGGCCTGGGCATGTTTTGAATGGGCCAACAGCAGTCCTAAATAATAAACCTTTATTCCCCATTTCAGAAGGGGAGTACACATGTATGTCCAAAAAGATTGACACTGAATTTACAGCTACTGTCTTGGATGTCTAGGTTTCAGAAAAGTTTTTATATTGAGCATCTCTCCACTGGAGGATTAGGGGAGGTTGTCCCCTTAGTTCCCCAGTGGCTGGTGTCCCGTTCCCCCCCACACCCTCCAAAAGCAAACAGGAAATAGATATCAGGCTCTATGATAATAAACATTTATGTTTCTAAAATGGTTGATATAATTATATGCCCATTTTGATCCGTTGATAGGTGTTTATGATTCTAAAGTGGATTCACATAAATGTCTGTTTCTCCATGTCTTTTAGCTGTACATCCTTTTCCAAAATACTAGTGGAACTTGAGATGCCTCAACCTGGATGTCTCAATTCCAATTTGTATGGCCTTTCTAAAATGCACCTCGTGGTGTTCTATGTCATGCAATCATTTTAATATTTCATAGTGTAGACACATTTGCAAAGAGTTAGCCCTATCATCTTTCTGCTTTCCGCCAGCCATAATCTTTCATTTCCTGATATGCTGCCCATCAATAGCATTTTATTTTACAATACACTCATATTTTTGTAACTTAAATCAGCATACACAACCCTATAAATAGCCATAAAATATTGCAAAACATCTGCCCTCATCCCTAGATGGCTTTTGTGTTTCTTTCCACAGGTTTATTGTGTCTTTTTTATCATTTTGCTTCCTCATTCTCACTAGCACCTGTTACAGTCAGCCTTCTTTCCCTGTTTCTGCTCAGCGAATTTCTGGAACCCTTGAGCGCATCCCTTGATACCTAGGAAATAAGAGCTGACATTTTCACAGTGCAAGCAGAGAGATGGGACTGCAGTTTGGAAATATTTGAAGAATACTCTAGCAGCCAGATGTACAATGTAGCCTCCAAAAATTGTCTTCAGTATATGACTGTCCTTTCTCAGATATATGGGGCAAAATAAACAAGTTGGATAAATTAGACAAAGGAGCTCATTTTCAAAGAACTTAGTCTTACAAAGTTCTATAGGTTACGATGGGGCTCATTTTCGAATGAGAAAAACATCTAGAAAGTGGCATAAAACAACATTTGGACGGATTTCTTCTCAGAACGTCCAAATCGGTATTTTCAAAACCTGTTTTGCAGACATCTATTTATGCATTTCATTTGCAATGTGTCCAAATCACAAGGGAAGTGTCGGGGGTGTTTCGAAGGGGGATTGGAGGATGCCTAACACTTGGACGTTTTACAGCCATAATAGAACAAAATCAAAATGTCTAGACTTGTTTTTTTCTAATGAATAAGGCACAAAATGGTGCCATAAATGACCATATGACTACTGGAAGGATTCAGGGATGACCCCCCGCCTTACTCCCCCATTGATCACTGACCCCCTCCCACCCACCAAAAATGTGAGTAAGAATAGTAGTCACCAGCCTCTATGACAGCCTCAGATGTTATAGCCAGGTCTGTTAGAGCAGCATGCAGGTCCCTGAAGTAGTCTAGTGGTGGATGCAGTGCACTGTAGACCGGTGTACCCAGGCCAATGCCTCCTCCTACCTGTTACACTTGTGGTGGAAACTGTGAACCCTCCAAAACTCACCAGAAACCCACTGTACCCACATATAGGTGCCCCCTTCACCCATAAGGGCTATTGTACTGATGTACAGTTGGTGGTAGTGTGTTTTGGAGGGCTCAACAGACAAGATAAGGGAGCAATAGTGAGATTTGTACCTGGGAGCATTTATATGAAATCCACAGTAGTGCCCCCCTAAGGTGCCCCATTGGTCTTCTGGGATATCTGAGGGACCAGTCTGCTAAAGATGCTGGCCCCTTCTACATCCCAATAGCTTGATTTTGTGCATTTTTAATTTGTGTTGGTTTTTTTTTTTCCAAAAGTGGCCTAAAAAGATAAACGCGTAAAGCACAAAACCTTGTTCAAAACTGTATTTTTGAAAAAAGAAAGACGTTCCTAAAAACTGGTGTATTTTCTATTCGACTATGGTATGTTTAGTGCAAAACGTCCAAAGTCTGACTTAGACGCACTATCGAAAATGACCCCTCCACATAACTTTGTAAGTCTAAGAACTTTGAAAATGAGCACCATAGGGTCTTATTTCTAGTTGACCAGGTTCAAGCAATTATGTGCTACTGATGTTTTAAGCATCTCTTACCACTCTAATAGCCTCATTTTAAAGCTTCAAAGAAAAACCAAAGGGAACATGCAAAACACTTGAAGAGTCCATGTGAACTGTATTTTTTATTCATTTCACAATGTCTTCTGTTACTTGAATTGTTCACATTTGGGCAGCATAAACATGATATAGTCAGTCTTGGTCTGTTATTTTTATTATCTATAGAAACTGGGTACCTGCATCACTCTTATAGGAATTTAACATTGTTTTTCTTCTACTAGGTATGCCATTGGAATTGCCTACAAATCGGCGCCAAAGAATGAGTGGATAGGTAAGAACTCTTCCTCCTGGGTCTTCTCTCGCTGTAACAACAACTTTGTGGTGCGGCACAACAACAAGGAAATGCTGGTGGATGCACAGCTGCAGCTGAAGCGCCTCGGTGTCCTCCTGGATTACGATAACAACACGCTGTCCTTCTATGACCCCGCCAACTGCCTGCACCTCCATACTTTTGACATTTCCTTTGTTCTTCCTGTGTGCCCAACGTTCACTATTTGGAACAAGTCTGTGACAATCTTGTCAGGCCTACCTGCCCCGGACTTTATAGAGTTCCCTGAGCAACAGGAGTGCATATGTAGGCCACAGCATGAATCCCCTTATGTTTCAGGATTGAAAGCCTGTCACTGAGCACTGTGGAGGACCTACAACATTGCAGTGGCAGGTAGTTCAGTGCCTACTACTTAAAAAAAAAAAAAAAACCGCTGAACAAACTCTTTCAAATGGATTTGGTCAGCAGTCCGTACTTGGCATTTTCCCTCCTAAACCAGGAACCTCCAGTATATAATACTGACCATTAAAATACTAAAAAGATGAGCATGATTAAATGTTGATAGGTTGGATTCACTATCTGAATATCCATAGCTTGAACAGCTACTCTTGGTAATTGATTGTCACATGAATGCCATTATTGTTTGAAGGGAGAAAAACCTATTCAGTTCTTTGCAGTGAAGAGCTCTGAACTCTTCATTGCATAGGTTATGAGTCAAGTGATGTATTTTTATGTTAAGCCCATGAAAAAAGTAGAAAAGGAGGTTCAAAAACAAGCCTAGAAAGTGATTCCAGCTTGTCCTGCATGCACCCGTCAGATGGTGTACAGAGAGATTTAGACGATGCCCTGGTGGAGGGTTAGAGCCATGCCTGACCATAAGAGTTCCAGAAAAGCAAAAAAAAAAAAAAAGTCTTTATATCTAGAGCTTTAAAAAATTAAATTGTCATATTTTTAAGCAGGTTCATATACTGAAGCTGAAAACTAGCATAATTAAAGTATGGACTTACAATTAATATGTGGTTATAAAACAGTTGCAATGGAACAGGCTGCAGAAGGAAAATATTCCATTTGTTACTGTTCATAGTGTACTCCTGATAACTAGATGATGTGTAGGTATCATAATCCACACTGGACAAAGTTTGAATGTAAATGAAGTGTTCTACCTTATTATTGACGTCACCATCCAAAAGGGTTGGCTTTCAGAATGGTCCAGAGGTTCCATGCAAAGTCTGTTCTGGATGAAGAGGCTCTCTGTTAATGTTATTACTAGCCTCAGTTACCAACTCTAAATCTTTAATGTTTTGATAGAGTGCAGCATCCACACTCTGTCACCTGTGCAGTCTCTTTCCCCAGTATTTGTCAACTGTATGGAGCTATATGTTTTCTTCATCTATTGATAGGACTGTAGGGGGCAGGGGGTGAACACTGTTGTTGCTTTCTAACTACAAGAAGAGAAAATGGAAGAAACCGAACGATTGTGCCCAATATGTACTGCTATGGAGCAGAGCGGAGAAGTCCTTTCAGTGAGACTACTGTTGTACAAAATCATGTATAAACGTATTTATGAACAAGTATTGTACTGCTTTCTGCTGCACAAAGGCATATTTGCAATGCACTTTCACAATGAACTGTTTTGATTGTATATCAGTTTAACGAAAAACAAATGTGTTAGAGTTCAAGGTCTGAATACGAATAGGGTTAGAAAGCAAGAAGACCAAACACTGTTGCCAATTTGCCAATTTTTAGAGACCCTTCATTCTTATCATGTGGAAATGGGATTTTCCTTAACTGAGGAAAGTAGAATCTGTTTCCTTGGCAAATGATTGTGTGAGAGCATGGAAGAAAATTGTGCTCAGATCAACAAACCCTTAAAATAGGTATGCAAAGGTTCAATGTACCAATCAAGAGTACTGAAAAAAAACAGCTAACTCCTGGGTAACATATTTAATCACAGTAAGGTATATAACATACTAAGCGACCGTAGGTGAAGACCAGTTGACTCATCCAATCTGTCAAATTCTACTCTGGTAAGATCTATCCTGGCTGCCAACTACAGAAACTTGTACACTTGTAAGATATCATCACTCTATATCGAAGACAGTCTTTGTTATCTTCCTAGTCTATTTACATGAGCATAAAAGTATACTTAATCTGACACCCAGTCCCTCTAACCCTTCCATGTCTTATCATCAAATTATATAATAGTTTAAAACAGCTACAAAAACTAATGACACAGTTGCCCATACATCTAGTTGTCTATGCCTTTATAGCTTTGCTGGACAGTACCTGGTGACCACCAGTCACTTTGCACTTTAAATGCATAGGGCCCAAAGGTGGATGCTATGTGTCCCATCACCTACTTTTATTTGCGTATACCCCTGGGTAATTTTATAAGCATGTACATAACCTTGTAAAACTCTGTTGTACATGTTCAAGGTGCTTAGAAAAGTACCTGCAAAGTACTGACAATGGCCATCTTTCATTGGCAAGTTAAAATGATTTCTGCATTTTTAAGCAAAAGGCAAAGAAAGCGTAGAGTAGATAGGGATAAAGCTAGAGAAATATCAGGAGGAATCGAGGTAAAAGAGAAGAAACAAAGAAAAATAAGAAAGTAAAGCATTGGAAATATGAACTAGATTTAGGCTGGAATGTTATTTATCAAAGCCTTCTGTGAGACTTTACGTTACCTAAGCATGAAATTTTATTTCCCAAATTGCAAGAAAATACATATTTTAAGGTTATTGTTATATATAATTCTTCTAAAGAGTTTCACTGTTCACCAAGATGTTTTCTGTCTTAGAATTTTCACTCTCCTAGAATCTATTAAGGGTCAGGAAGTCTAAAATGCTAAAGATATGAATTGGCCAGGTAGTCCTTTGACATTAGGCCTTATAAGAAGTGAGCCAGGATCCTGAAAATTGCATCATACAATAGATTTGAAATGAGGTGGGGGAGCAAATGGTCACATGTTTAGTTTGCTTAGAACAAATTGTTTCTCACCGCAGTCCATGGACCCTACCCACTAAGTCTGGTTTTCAGGATATCCACAATGAATGTACATGAGATGCCTCCATTTTGAATGCAAGTTGGTTTCATGCATATTCACTGTGGATATTCTGAAAAACAGGCTGACAGTGTGTCTTGAGAACTGGGTTGAGAACCACACATGTAGAATCACGAAAAGCTTAGAGCTAGTCATGCCATAAGAAAAACCCCCAACAAATTTAATTTAAAAACATACACCACCCAACCATAGTTCAAGGCAATTTTCAACAGAATATTCATAAATTACATTTATGGGGCAGTGCTATATACTAGATGCTAATATTTGCAAATGCATAGAATAGTACCCTGTAGATGCCAATATGCCACCTAAGTGCTATTCTGTAAGAAGGCATAATACATGTATAGCACATATTTACAAAGGGATGTTTGTGGGGTAGGAGAGCATGGCTGGGACCCAAACTTACAAATGTAACTTATGGAATACTTTCCCCCTGATTCTATAAAGGTTGGCAAAAATTGTGCATGCAAATTTAAGCACATTCCCAATTTGCATGTGCAATTTATTGAATAACAAGCCAATTAGTGCCAATAATTGGCTTTTTAACAAGCAATTATTGGCACTAATTAGATTTAATTGGGACCAATGCGCTTAAAATTAGTCATGGGCTCCATACCTAAAATTTACGTACGGTCTAAAAAATAGAGTGCTGAAATGGGGGCATGGCTTTGAGTTACGCATGTAATTACAGAATAATGATGCTCTGCTTGTAAATTTAGGCACAGCCATTTGCACCAGGTTTTCATTGGTGCAAATGGATGTGCCTAAATTTATGCATGACTCTCTTGCTTAAGCATGTGTTCTATAAACCATGCCAAACTTTAGACGTGGCTTTTAGAATACCGATTATGTAGGTATTTTTCGGTGCCGTATATAGAATCTAGCCCTTTGTGTGCAGCACTAAAACTATGCCAACTCTATTCTATAGAAAGTGCCTGTGTTCCTTTATAAGATAAGCTCCTACAAGGTGCTCTTTGAACACCTATTTGTAGGTGCCCTGTTATTGAATTGCCTCCTTAAACGAGTCAAATATTAGACTGTGGTCAGTGTCATTCATCTAGAGCATAATCCACTCTGCTTCAAAGTGTATTCCAAATTTTCATCCAACTAGCATCTAAATATAGTCATTCCAAACTCTCCATTTCCAGATTTCTGGAAATGAAGGAGTCCTCTTACTAAGGCGCGCTAATGATTAGTGCACACTAACTCCCAGATTCTATACAAGGCACAGCAAGTAGCACGCATTAAATTATGTGCATGACCAATGAACGCACGCTACTCAATTGAGTAACGAGCCAATCAATGATGATAATTGACCGATAACAACCAACTATCATCACTAATCGGCAATAATTGGAATTTATGCACAATTCTTTTTAGGGATATTCTAAAAAGAGGCATGTGTAGATTCTAACGTGAGTAGCTGACAAGGAGGCATGGGGAGGAGTGTGGGTGTATTGGGGTGTTACTCGAATTTATGTGCATTTTTATAGAACGGGGAAACCTGTCTACATTTAGACACGGGTATTTACACAAGGTTTTCAGTGGTGTAAATGGCTGCACCTAAATTTAGGTGCATTCCCCAGTCCTATGCGTTATTGTATGCACCATTCCTAACTTTAAGTGCATTATATAGAATAGTGCTAAGTGCTTTAATTGGATACCTCTACATTTTAGATGCTATTTACATAATTTGGTCTTAAATGCTATATAGCTCATAGAAATATAATGGGCTGCATGGCGTTTAGCATGCACTAATGGTTAGCACATGTTATTAAAAGGATCCCAACATGTTTGGACCAGTGGCGTAGCTACGTGGGGCCTGGGCCCTCATAGATATGGCCCTGGACCCCCTTGCTGATGACCCTCTCAACCCCCCCCCCCCTCCCACCACAAACTCGCTGTCGCTGTTGCCTGCCTTTGCTGGCGGGGGACCCTAACCCCCGCCAGCCGAGGTCCTCTTTTTCTCCCAAAGGAAGCCTTTTGCGAGAAGAAGAGGACCTTGGCTAGCAGGGGTTGGGGTCCCCCACCAGCAAACGTAGGCGACGGCAGGTTGGCAGCGGGAGGGGGGGTCGAGAGGGTCGTCGGCAGGGGGGGGTAAAGTTGGTGGTGCTGGCGGGGTCGGCAATGGCAGGGGGGGTCGTCGGCGCCGGGGGGGGGGCTAAAATGTGCCCCCTCACCCCAGGCTCTGGACCCCCCCTCCCGCCGAAGTCTGGCTACGCCCCTGGTTTGGACCAATTATATTTTGATGCTAATTGGATAAAAATTTGGAGTTCTCCCTGAAGCATTGTGGATTATATTGGAAACACAATCATGTTAATGGATGTTTGAAAAAAAGATTCTTCAATACTAAGTTAAGTTCTAATTGCAATGGATGTTATAGAGACGGTTTTATGCTATAGAATTTAAAAAGACTCGCTGTGTATTTAGTTGATTCATCGATAGAAGACATACACAATTATCTTTCATTCCCATTTCTTTTTCTGCATCTTTATATTCTCCAGAAGCCCATTACCTATTCACTAAATCATTATTACCCTAGTGGTCACCAGATCCCTCCCAAGTTGCTTATCAGTGTGAGACCACTTCTTACACTTATGAGTGACATCATTATCTTGTCATGTGTTCTCTTCTTTGTGTTGTTTGTTGTTTCAGCTGCCAGCAAAACATATCAGGAACTTGTGAACATCCAGATGAAAATCTAAAAAAAAAGTGAAAAAAAATTGTATTGTAATTTTCTAAAAATATTCTGCCACTGTCATGCTTTAGTGTATTACAGGGGTGGGCAATCTGTGACCCAACAACAAATTTTATTCAGCCCGGAAGCAGATCTCCCCTCCCAGTCCCACAGTACCAGCAATTTAATTTCAACGTGCAGGAACCTTGATACCACAACCGTAAAGGACCTGTTGGTCCCTCATCCACTGTCACATACCAACATGTGCGGAACATGTCAGAGAGAGTAGGTCAAGCAGGGCCTTCGCGCATATGGCACCAAGGCATCTCCTTGCCAAAGTTAATTGCTGGTACTGAGCAATCTGGACCAGGTACTTTTCTTCAGTCCCATGTGACCGGAAGGGAGAGGGGAGATCTGCTTGCAGTGAATGAGGGATAGAGAGACAAGAGTGATGTTGGAATCGGGGGAGGAGGGAAGATAGCGCGGGGAACTGGGGCACATGGATTGTGGGGCAAGGAAGAGAGAGGAGAAATGTGGCACATGGATTGTGGGGCAAGAAAGAGAGAGAGGAGAAATGTGGCACATGGGTTGTGGGGCAAGAAAGAGAGAGGGGAACCATGGCATATGAATTGTGGTACAGGTGGATTAAAGATGGATAGGAAGGAGAGAGATTCTGGAGACCATGGAGTTGGGGAAGGAAGATAGGGAAGAAGAGAAATGAAGGACACCATGGGCCAGATTCTATATAAGGCATCTAAAAAAATCAGTGTAATAAATATTTCCGCCCAAGCATATTCTATAAGCAGCACCTAGATTTAGGCACGATATACAGAATATGCTTAGTTGATATCCCAGTGCCTAAAACTATGTACCTCCATTTACACAAGTGAAAATGTGGCATAAATCCCTGCACATAGATTTGCATGCACTGGGCCATATTCTATAACTATGCATGTAAATTTGGGAACGTCCATTTCCCTGCCCTTAGCCATGCCCCTTTTGAACTGCGTGCATTAGAATTTAGATGCAGTTCATTACAGAATATGCTTAGTGAGTTGTGTGTGCAAATTCTAATTATTGCCAATTAGTGCTCATGATTTATTTTATTTTTGTTACATTTGTACCCCGTGCTTTCCCACTCATGGCAGGCTCAATGCGGCGGGCAATGGAGGGTTAAGTGACTTGCCCAGAGTCACAAGGAGCTGCCTGTGCCAGGAATCAAACTCAGTTCCTCAGTTCCCCAGGACCAAAGTCCACCACCCTAACCACTAGGCCACTCCTCCACTCATGATCACTTGTTAAGTGCTGTTTTCAATGCTGATTAGCTTGTCAAGCCAATTAAGTTATGCACGTTGTTATAGAATATGCCTGGATTTCGGCTTGGATCTCTTGGTTTGCTGTTTAGAATCCGGCAGCATGTGTGGGCGAAAGAATTTTATGTGGGAGGGATTTTTATATGTCTGTGTGTGTGAGAAGGGGTTCATTTTATGTGGAAGGAGACAATTTTATATGAGGGGGGGGGGGAGAATTTTATGTGTGTGGTCCCCCAGGGATAGTGCGACCCTCTGTGTAAAAAGTTGCCCACCCCTGGTGTATTATGATACTGATATATCTTAGTACTGTAGACCTTTAGAATATTTCAAACTAGCACATACTTTAGCAAAATGCGCTATAAATGACTAGTAATTAGATAAACCTTTAACTTAAAACACTGAACATAAAGCAGTGCTGTTTATTTCCAGTTTTGAGGGCCACAAACTGGTTGGATTTCAGGCTTAGATTTGCATCTGATTGAGGTAGCGTGCCTGCAAACGTGTCATGCATATTCAATAAGTGTGTCCTGAAAATCTGACCTGTGTGTAGTCCTCAAGGACTGGAAGTGAATATTATTGAGATAAAGGGTCAAAAATTATAATTAAGAATATGGGTGCAATAGACATTTGAAGTAAATAGTTACAGCCATTAATCTGCTTGTAGAAATTACAATCTAATGTGACTACGTCTTCGTTATCAATATAGACCATGGTAGGCAATTTCAGTCTTCAAGTGATACAAGCCAGTCAGGTTTTCAGGATATGTACACTGAATATGCATGAAATACATTTGCATGTGCTATCTCTCTTGTGTGTAAATGTATCTCATGCATATTCAGTAGGGATGTCTTGAATCCAGAGTAGCTTGTGACCCTTGAGGACTGGAGTCGCCTAGTTCTGATGTAAACATTCTTTGGTGTTAATAATATTTTAGTGCTGGCCTATAGAAAAACATGTTTTTGCAAGTTGTGATGTCCTTTTTTTGGACCAACATAAGAACTATCTAAACTCATGGTACAAGACCACATATGATTTACCTTTTTCACATGCTACCTTTTAAACTGGGCTTCCATTCTTTTCAGCTGTTCAAACTGTCAAGTCATAAGACAGGTTGCTGGTGTCTTCCATTCTGTAGTGCAGAGTTCTGATAGGACAAATACAGTGAAATTGGTGCAAATGTGCTATGTTCTTCAGCTGTACATCTGATAAGGTATTTCACAGGAGCAATATCCAGTACATAAGAGCATAAATGTAATAAGAATGCAATGATGTTATCAGATTGTATGCATATAAAGGCAGATTGTAGAGTGGACAGAACAAATTTTTAATTAATAAGATTTACTAAAACACTGGCATGTGTGTGTTGTCTTTCAATGCTGTAGGAAGCACAAGTATGTAGTCTGGAAATCCACTTTTTCTCTTGCTGTTAAAAAAATTGGCGAGAGGTAGTCACGATCCATTTGTGTCACAAATACATGTATTGGCCCACTCCTGGACACAAACCTAGGGGCCCTTTTACAAAGGCACACTGAAAAATGGCCTGCGGTAGTGTAGATGAATGTTTTGGACGCGTGCAGAATCATTTTTCAGCACACCTGTAAAAAATACCTTTTTTAAATTTTTTTTCCAAAAATGGACATGCGGCAAAATTAAAATTGCCGCACGTCCATTTTGTGTCCAAGACCTTACCGCCAGATTGACATAGCAGTAAAGTCTCACGTGGTAACCGGGCGGTAATGACCTATGCTCGTCAAATGCCACTTGGTGCGTGCCCAATATGCGTGCCTGACAATAAAAATTATTTTTGGACACGTATCAGACGTGCGCCAAAAATGAAATTACCACAAGAGCCACATGGTAGCCAGGCGGTAACTCCATTTTGGCGCACAGGCGTGTGTAGACGCTTACGCGGCTTTGTAAAAGGGCCCCCCTAGCCAGCTGTCTTTTCAAGATTACCACAATGAATATGTATGAGATACATTTGCAGACAGAGGAGTTCCATTATATACAAATTTATCTGTTGCATATTTCTTGTGGAGCTCGAAAACCCAACTGGCTAGGTGTGCCTCCAGAAGGGGGATGAGATTTACTGATCTGTTTTGAACTGTTCAGTGATCCAGTTATTTGATTTAATTCATAGTTTGTAGCCCACTGTTCCGAAAGCATTTTTTTAACACAGTGATGTACCACATAAATGATATTGTGCAGACAATAAATAAAATATATAACTAATAAACAGCAATCAATTAAATGCTATTAAAACAGATAGTAACCAGTGATGAATGTAGCACTAAGAGGGTAAATGTAGAAGGACCTGCCTAGATTTAAGCAGCAAGTACATGCCTAAATGTAAGCATTCTAGTCATTTCCATGAATACGTGGACACATGCATAGATGAGCAGTTTCAGGCAATGCACTATTCTGTAATCACACATCAGTATTCAATGGCTTGTACTTTGCAGGTGGCCGTGCACATGGGCAGAGTTTAGACAGCACGGGCAGGGCACACATTCCCCCAGATTTTGTAAACCCACTAAAGTTGCACATGCAAAATACTATAATCAATGCACATACTTTCACAATGTAGGTGCAAGTATTTATATCAGCTGTATGACTGGTGTGCTTGCACCTAAAATATAGGCATGTACTTGAGCTGTTGTGCTAGTATCTATAAAGAAATATACTGTAGGTGCCTACTTTTCTTTTCAGAATAGGCTCCAAATAGGCACCCATCAAGGCAGTGCTTTTCAACCCAATCCTTGAGGCACACATAGTCCCATCAGGTTTTCAGGATATCTACAATGAATATGCATGAAATAGTTTTACATACCAAAGAGGCAGTGCATGCAAATCTATCTCATGCATATTCATTGTGGGTATCTTGAAAACTTGGTGGATTAAGTGTGCCTCGAAAACTGGGTTGAGAAACAGTGCTCTAAGCAGGGCTGACTCAAGGGACTAAGCTGCCCCGAGCCAACTTTTGGTTCGGTGCCCTCCCATTAGCATGCCCCCCCTGACAAGACCCACCCCTCAGCCCACCTTGAAAGACAGTTTCCCTCTCCTGAATACGGGCAGTTTTTCACCTAACACTGTCAGCATCAGCCCCTGCATCTTCCTTCCACCACACCCCTATGGAAACAGGAAGTTATGTCAAAGGAGGGGCCAGGATGTGGCAGAAGGAAGACTCCGTGGCACTGATGCGGGTAGTGTTAGGTGAAATGCTATCTGTGTTTAGAAGGGGAAAACTGCCTTTAAAGGTAGATGGGGAAGGTGACCTGAGACAGGAAGAGGAAGCGGATTGCCGGCTGTTCTTTTTTCCCTGCATATGCAGCACCACCAGGTTAGCTCTGGGCCAGCGTAAACTATAGGGCCAGTGACATCTTGGGCTCAGGTGTATGGTGCCCCTTATCTCCAGCGCCCTGGGCCAGAGCCTCACCTGGACCATAGGTTAAGCCGGCCCTGGCTCTAAGGACTGAGTTGACGTGAGCAAATATTTTCTATTGCATTTCCTTATGAGCACTTCTTACAAATACACACACTCATAAATGTATTAAACACTCACAGGGAAGTTGGAAAGAATTTCATGAGCCATGCTCTGCATGCTTTCCCTACTTGTTTACCTTGACGTTTAACTATGTTTATAGTTACTCTAAATTTTACTCAGCTAATGGATGTTTAGTGCAGCTTAGAGGGAACGCTGATCCCCCTGTACAAGCACCACTTTTAACAAAAACAAAAAAATAGGATAGTAGGGGCAGTTTTAAACAAAGCAGGGAAGAAAGGCTACTTTTAACTCCTAACTCCTGTTCACTAGTTCAGTACCCATGTCTGTTTTAATCATTGCCACCATAAGTAATTCCATAATCCATTATTTGTCCTGTTTGACTGTCTAAATTGTAAACTCTGTCGAGCAGGGACTGTCTGTTATGTGTTTAGTGTACTGTGTTGTGTAAATTTAGTAGCACTATATAAATGATAGCAGTAGTAAGGACACCTTTACTGTCTACCAGCTGCCTCCCCCAGTTCCTCTGTTACTGATGGTATTACATACAAGGGGAATTATATAGCAAAGCATCAAAATAATGCAGAGTAAAATAATACAATATATTAAACAGAATAGTATTTGCAGTATTCTGGAAATATATGCAGGTACTTTAACACTTGGCTCTCAGTCAGCCCTAACTCAGCAGTCCAGCATCTTCCTGTAGGCTATGTGAACAGAGACGTTCTAGAAATCCTGAGGTTACTGGTAACCATTAAATAAGAATATAAGCATCACCATACTGGGACAGACAATGCTTATGTTAACTATCATTGATTTTGATAGGTTGTCAAAGTCCACCGGGCTTCGCCTCTGCTAGCCTTTAGTTTGCTGTAGAGTTACCAAACATTAGGTACAGCTAATACAGATAATTTGTATTAGCTGTACCTAATAGAGCACCAGGTTGAGAACCAGGGAAACTGAAATTTAAATGCCACTGCTGCTTTTTGAGATCTTTGACAACTCCCTTAACCCCCCATTGCCTCAGGTAAAAGGATAGGAAAATACCTCCTATACCTGAATGTAACTTGCCTTGAGCTATAATTGAAAAAGCAGTAACTTCCAGTCACACAAGGACCTACTTAAGAAAAGACAGCACTACAAACACTGCAGTGAGCGATAGAACAACAATAAAATTACTGGAGAACACAGATAGACCCTTACCCAGTAAAGAATAAGCAACCTCATACTAAAAATAGAAATATTTAGACAAAAATTAAACTGAACACCCAAGAAGCCAGGATCCACATACAGTGCATCACCAGAGAAAGAGAAGGTGATGCAGGTCTCCCCTGTACTGTGCAGATGTAAATTTCAAAAACTGACATATTCCAATCACTATATTACAAATTAATAAATATAAATAAAGCAAAAATATGATGATACCATTTTATTGGACTAAATACACTTGTTATTTACCTTTTAAAGGCCAAAACCTCCTTCCTCAGGTCAGGTTTTGATCTCTGAAAGTTTGTCAAAAAGGTATTAAAATTAGTCCAGTAAAAATGTATAACATAACATCAGGGAGAAAAACAAAGCAGATCAATCAGTGATATGGTTCAAAACTTTATTTTTTTTTAACTTTTTTTAACTTTTTTTTGTTTGGACATTTAGGGCCTCTTTTATCAAACCACACTAGCAGTTCCATGTGACAGTGCCAATGGAGCCCATTCAAACTGAATAGCCTTTGTTGTCATTACCGCATCAGGAGCCACCAGCATGACTTGATAAAAGAGGCCCTTAATTTTTTTTTTTTATTGTTTTGGTCATGGTCTATGGTTTCTGGATTTTCATCATCATCTCTTAACTCTCTTGCCAGGATTTTCTATTAGCATGCACTGAATAAGAAGAAGCCCTCTTTCTTTTTTCTGACCCTTTCTTCCCTCCCTGCCATCTCACATCTGCCCTCTCTCTCCCCTCTTCCATCCAGCATCTCCCCTTTTTCTCTGCTCTATTCCATCCAAAGTCTGCCCCCTTTTTATCTTTCCATCTAGCATCTGTCCTCTTTCCCTGCTGTCTCTCTCTCCCCCACTTCAACCCAGTATCTGCCCCTCACTTTCCTCCTCTCCCCTTCCATCCAGTGTTTGCCCCATTTCCCTATCCAACAAGCATGTGCCCCCTCTTCCATCCAGAATCTTCCTCTCTCCCTCCATTCACCTAGTATCTGCTCTCTCTCTCTCTCTCTCTCATTCTATCCAGCATTGGCCCCTCCCCTTCCATCCAGCATCTGCCCTCTCTCTCCCCACTTCCATCCATCTGCCTTCCATCCAGTGTCTTCTACCTCGCTCTCTCACTTCCATCCAACGTCTGCCCCATCTCTCCCCCCACTTCATCTGGCATCTCCCCTCTCTCCCCTTCCATCCAATGTCTACTCTCTCTCCCCTTCCATCTAGCATCTGCCACTCTCTCTCCCATCCAGTGTCTACCCCCTCTCTTTCCCCACTTCCATCCATCTACCCTCTTTCTCCCTTTCCACCCAGTGTCTGCCCCTTCTCTCTGATGCTTCCATCCAGCATCTGTCCCCTCCCCATTCCTTCCAGCATCTGTTCCTTCTCTCTGACCCTTCTATCTACTGCCTGTTCCTTCTTTTTCCCCTTTCCTTCCAGTGTCGGCTCTCTCTTTCCCCCTCCATCCAGCATCTGTCCTCTCTCCACATTTCCAATCAGCCTTTACCCCCTATCTCTCCCACCCAATGTCTATTCCCACTTCCTTTCAGTTTCTGCCCCCTCTCTCCCCACTTCTATTTGCCCTCTTTCTCTTCTTCCTCCTTCCATCCAGTGTCTGCCCTCTTCCTCCCTTCCATCCAATGTATGCTCTCTCTCTCCCCACTTCCATCAATCATTTTCCCCATCTCCCCTTCCATCAAGCATTTGCCTCTCCCCCTCCTTCCATCCAGCATCTACCCTTTCTCCCCACTTCTGTCTAGCATTTGTCCCTTCTCTTTCCATTTCTGTCTAGCATATGCCCCCTCTCTCTTCCCACTTCCATGCAACATCTGCCCTCTCTCCTCCTCCCATCTAGCATCTGCCCTCTCTTCCCATTTTCATTCAGCATCTGCTACATCTCATTCCCACTTCCATCCACCACCTGCCCTCTTTTTTCCCCACTTCTATCCAGTGTCTGTCCCTTCTCTCTTCCCACTTCCATCTACGTTTTCTCTGTCGCCATCATTTTAATACCAAGCTCCTATTTGGAATTCATTGCCAATTTCTTTACAATCTGAGTTTAATTACTTTTTTATTTAGAAAGGGTTTGAAGACGTTTTTATTTCAACAATTTATACCTGTGAAAGGTATTTTATCATAGACTACTGTTATTGTTTATTTTATGTTTTATGTTTAGTCTGGCATTTGATTAGACAGTTTGATGCTATTGTGATCCACATAGAACTTGATAGCTAAATGCAGAATATAGGTCATGTAAAGTAATGTAATCCAGTGTCTACCCCTTCTCTCTTCCCACTTCCATCCAGTGTCTACCCCATTTCTCCCCTTCCATCCAGCATCTGCACCTTCTCTCTGACCTTTCCATTGAGCATCTGTAGTAAATCACCGGAACCAGATGGTATACACCCCAGGATACTGAAAAGACTCAAATTTGATCTGCTGTTAGTGATTTGTAACCTGTTGTTAAAATCATCTGCAGTACCTGAAGATTGGAATGTAATGCCTACTTTTAAAAGATCCAGGGGTGATCAGGGAAATTACAGACCAGTAAGCCTGACATCAGTGCCAGGCAAAATAGTGGAAACAATTATAAAGAATAAAATCACTGAACACATAGACAGACATGGTTTAATGAGACAGAGTCAAACTGAATTCAGCCAAGGGAAGTCTTCTAATTTGCTTCATTTCTTTGAATGCATGAATAAACATGTTGGTAAAGGTAAGCCAGTTGAGGTAGTGTATCTAGATTTTCAGAAAGCATTTGACAAAGTCCCTCATGAGATATTCCTGAGAAAAGTTTTAAAACCCAAGGAATGGGGGCAATGTTCTCTTGTGGATTAAAAATTGGTTGATGGATAGTAAACAAAGGGTAGGGCTAAATGGCCAATTCTCTCAGTGGAGGAGGGTGAATAGTGGAGTGTCCCAGGGATCTGTACTTGGACTGGTGCTATTTAATATATTTATTAATGATCTGAAAATGGGAACGATGAGTAAGGTGATTAAATTTGCAAATGACACAAAACATGCGGATTGTGAAAAAATTGCAGGAAGACCTTAGGAAGTTGAAAAACTGGGCATCCAAATGACAGATGAGATTTAATGTGGACAAGTGCAAAGTGATGCACATTGGGAAGAATAATCAAAATCATAGTTATTTGATGCTAGGTTCCACCTTAGGAGTCAGCACCAAACAAAAGATCTAGGTGTCATTACACAGAAATCTTCTGCCCAGTGTGTGACGGTAGCCAAAAAAGCAAACAGAATGCTAGGAATTATTAGGAAAGTGATAGAATATAAGACAAAGAATATTATAATACTAGTAAAAAAGGCCCGTTTCTGGCACAAATGAAATGGGCGCTAGCAAGGTTTTCCTTGTAGTATGTATGTTTGAGAGAGTATGTTTGAGATTGACTGTGTGAGAGAGAGAGTGAGAGTGAATGTGCGAGTGTGTGTGTGTGAGAGAGAGAGAGAGAGTGCTGGGTGCGAGTGTGTCTCCTCTGTCCCCCCTGCAGCCATCCTGCAATTCTCCTCTGTCCCCTGCTCCCCTCCAGCCACCCAGCGATTATAGTTTTTCCCTTGCCCCCCTGCAGCCACCCACGGATGGCGTTCTCTCCCTTGCCCCCCCTCCAGCCAACCAGCGAGTCTCCTCTGTCCCTTGCCCCCCTGCAGCCATGCAGCGAGTTTCCTGTGTCCCCTGCTCCCCCTCCAGCCACCCTGCATTTGTTCTCTGTTTCCTGCCCCTCCTCCAGCCACCCAGTGATTGTCCTGTCTCCCCTGCCCCCCCATCCAGCCACCCAGTGATTTTCCTGTGTCCCCTGCCCCCCTCCAGCCACCCTGCGATTTTCCTGTCTCCTGCGCCCCCCCAGCCATCCAGCGATTATATTGTGTCCCTGCCCGCCCTCAAGCCTCCCTGCGAATGTCCTGTCACCCCGCCCCTTTTGCCACGCCCCAGCGTCCGTCACCATTCCCCTCCCCCGATGTCTCTGTTGCCACTGCACCCCCTTCCACCCCCACCCATGTCGTCGCTGCCGCCGCTCCCCCCTCTCCAAATGCCCCCCCCCACCCAACTGACCTGCCCAAACAGAAACAGAAGATTTTAAGAAGCAAGACGGTACTGCAGGAAGCCAGCAGGCATTGGCTGTACACTCTGAAGCCGCTCCTCCTCTAGCCTGACGTCAATGCCCCTGCAGGACGAACCCGTAGAGTAACGTCAGAGGCTAGAGGAGGTGTGGCTTCAGAGTGTACAGCCAATGCTTGTGGTGCCGTCTTGCTTCTTACAATCTTCTGTTTGTGTTTGGGCAGGTCAGTTGTGTGGGTGGGCATTCGGAGAGGGGGGAGCGGGCTGCAGCGACAACCTGGGTAGGGGTGGAAGGGGGGTGTATTGGATGCGGAGTCATCGTGGGGGGGGTGGAGCGTCGACTGCCTCTGGGAGTGCGTGGTGGCAGGGGCGGGGAGAAAGGGGAATTGCTGGATGGCTGGAGGGGGCAGGAGACGTGCCAGTCTGTTGGGGGGGCGTGACAGCAGGGGCGGATTTGGATTCATCAGTTGTTTTGCTTCACCGCCCTCGATGTCATCATGTTTTGACGCGAGGGCGGGGCAGAGAGACATGGTGAGTCTGATGGCTTCACCACCATGAACTGACGAACCCTTGAGGGAGTGACTGAGTGACTTCAGAAGGTTTGTCTTCAGAACGTTGAGGTTGCATTTTATGTCCAGATGGGGCGTGGCTGAGTGCGGGTCTATGAGTGAGGGTGACTAGTCCTGATAGCCTAACCTAGGAAGACTACAGGAGTTCAGTGCTTCACTGCCACGGAGTGAGCTTCAGAACGTTCGAGGTGGGATTTATTTATATAGTTTAGTCTCTCTCTATCGCTCCATAATGCAACCACACCTTGAGTATTGTGTGCAATTCTGGTCGCCGTATCTTAGCAAAGATATAGCAGAATTAAAAAAGGTTCAAAGAAGAGCGATAAAAATGATTAAGGAGATGGAACTCCTCTCATATGAGGAAAGGATAAAGAGGTTAGGGCTCTTCAGCTTGGAAAAGAGACAGCTGAGGGGGTATATGTTAGAGGCCTTCAAAACACTGAGTGGTGTAGAATGGGTAAACATAAATTGATTTTTTTTTTACTCTTTCAAAAACTACAAAGGCTAGGGAATACTCAAAGAAGTTATATGGTACTACTTTTAAAACAAACAGAAATATTTTTCACTCAACGAATAATTAAGCTCTGGAACTTGGTTAGTATACCTGAGTTTAAAAAATGTTTGGACAAGTTCCTGGAGGAAAAGTCCATAGCCTGCTATTGAGATAGACATGGGGAAAGCTACTTCTTGTCCCTGGGATCAGTAGCATGAATCTTGCTACTCTTTGGGATTTCTGTCAGGTACTTGTGGCCTGGATTGGCCACTATTAAAGCAGAATACTGGGCTAGATGGTTCATTGGTCTGACCTAGTATTGCTATTCTTATTTTCTTATGTCCTTTCCACCTTCCTTCCAGCATCTGTTTCTTCCCTGTCACCCTTCCATTCACTGCCTCTCCCCTCTTTTCCCCCTTTCTTTCCAGCATCTGTTCCTTCTCTCTGATCCTTCCAAACAGCGCCTGATCTCATCCCCCCCCCCCCCCCCCCCCCACCAACATCCCCACCATTGCTACTGCTCCAGACCAGCAGCAGCAGTGGCAAAACAAAAGACAGCCACCATGGGTCTCACTGTGAGTATTCATGGCTGCCATTTCTGCTCCAGAACAAGGAGTTTAGAGGGTGGGACCAGTAGCTGCGAGTTTGCACAGTGCAGTCCCAGAATGGCTGTCCTTTATTTTGCCGTTGCTGCTAGTCTGGTACAGCAGCAGCATCCAGGATAGTGGCAGGAAGGAGATGGGGTGAGTCTCAGTGTGCCTGCTGCATGGCAGACCAGAACTGCAGTGTGGCTTCTAACTAAAAGGTGTACGGCTATAGAGGGAACATTGCCATCCATTTATAAAATTACCTGACATGTGCCTAAACCCAAGCATATTAAGAGTAGAGGAATAGCCTTGTGTTAGAATAGGTGGCTGGAAAAAAAGTGAGTAAGGATTTGCTTGCTTTATTTTTTGTCTATTAGATTGTAAGCTCTTTGAGCAGGGACTGTCTTTCTTCTATGTTTGTGCAGCGCTGCGTACGCTTTGTAGTGCTATAAAAATGCTAAATAGTAGTAGTAGTAGTAGGTTCACATCCTGCTTCTCCCATTGATGTGCGTTGTGACCTTAGGTATGTCACCTCACCCTCCTCATTGTCTCAAGTTCCACACTTAACTTTTCTCCATTCACTGTTTATGAAATAAAGACTTAGGTGGCAATTCTATAGCAGGTTGCCCTGTTTTAGGTGTCCCAATGTAAAGCAGGGGTCTCCTGTTCTATAATGGCTTCTGGACATGCCAATTCTGTTACAGAATACTAGAATAAACTTGGTGTGCCTAAATCTAGGCATGGCCACTTACAACAGATCAATGGTAAGGTGTAAATTGGCATACCTATGTGCTCCAAGTAATGCGTATAACATATAGAAACAGAGTAGATGGCAGATAAAGGCCATATGGCCTATCTGGTCTGCCCATCCATATCATCTACTATCTCTTCCTTTCCCTAAGAGACCCCTCATGCTTGTCCCACACTTTCTTGAATTCAGATACAGGGGCCGATATTCAAAGTGATTTAAGGGGGTAGGAGAGCCTCCTGCCTGCTTAAATCGCTTGTCGCCATCTACCCCCCCCCCCCCCAATATTCAGTGGCACTAAAGTGGACAGTGCCACTGAATATCATCTTTGACCACCACCAAAAAAAAAAAGGGGGCAGGTCAAGGGGGTGGCATTAAGGAGGAGTCCAGGGTTATGCGAGTGCTGGTAATATTCAGTGCCAGCACCCGCATAGCTAAGCAGCCAAATTTAGCACAGCTCAAAAACTGTCCTAACTTTGGCCGGCCTAGCTATGTGGGTCCTGACAGTGAATATCGAGCAGCGGCCACATAACTTTGTTTATTATTATTAAGAAAAGCCCCCTCCTGCCCTCCCAACAATGACACTCTTTCCTTTTCCCTCCCCAGCCTACTGCATGAACCCCTCCATAGGGCCCCCCACCCCATCCATCCAGGTAGGCTCTCCCCACGGGCCTACCTGTAACCCTGGTGGTCCCTGATGGTCATTGGCAGCAGGAGCGCAGGCCCTCACTCCTGTCCCTTGCAGCCGCTGAATGAAAATGGCTGCCACAATCACCACAGACCACCAGGGTTACAGGTAGGCTGGGAGGAGGGCCCTACCTGGATGACTGGGGGACAGGGGGCCTTCTGGGGAGGGTTTCATGCCATTGTCTAGGGGAGGAAGAAGGAAAGATAGCAATTGGGGGCAAAGAAGGGCTCGGGGGCTTAAAAAAAAATAAACGCACGAAAAAAAGTTATACGGCCCTGGTTGAATATTGGCCAGGTTTCGTGTAAGTTCCAAAAGCCTGCCCACCCCAAATTATCCCCTGATATTCATTGCCAGTGCCCAGACATGGCCTGGCACTGAATATCAGTGGATAATTTAGCCAGCAACAATCAACATTTAATAAAATGCTGACCACTGCCAGCTGAATATTGGGGGGACAGTCTGCTTCTCTAACATGTCCACTGGGAGATTGTTCCACGTATTCACCACCCTTTCTGTAAAGAAGCATTTCCTTTCAACTTCATCATTTGCTCTCTCATTCTGGAATTTCCTTTCTGTCAAATGAGACTCACCTCCTATGCATTTATGCCATAGTATAGAGACATTTTAATATCTCTATCTCTTCTTTCTCATCTTTCTTCCAAAGTATGCATATCGAGGTCTATGAATGTCCCCATAAGCTTTATGAGAGACCATTGACCATTTTAGTAGCTGCCCACTGGACCAACTCCATCCTGTTTATATCTTTTTTGAAGGTGCGGGCTCCAGAATTGTACACAGTACACACCAGAGACTTAAACAGAAGCACTAATGCAATGGCATTTTTGGCAAAAACAGAAACTCTTCCCCCAATCCGCACCCGCAGCACCCCTGCACCAAAACACTCTCTGCCCCCTCCCCCGGCCACTAGACCTACCTTAACAAGCCTCTGGTGGTCTAGTGGCCTCTTCAGAGGCAGGAATGCAGCCCACTCATTCCTGCTCAGTGTCACTGCTCAATCAAAATGGCTGACGAGAGGTCCTGGCAGTCATTTTGAGATTAGCACTAGCGTAATCAGGTCAATCTCCAGTGTCTCCTGCTTATGTTGATCCCAGTCTCAGAATGGCTGCTGGGACTTCCTGTGACAGTCTTGGCAGCCATTTTGATTCAACAGCAGCACTTGGTAGGAATGAGTGGGCTTCATTCCTGCCCCCGAAGAGGCCACTAAACTACCAGGACTTGTTAAGGTAGGCCCTGGCAGCCCGGGGGTGGGGGTGGGGGAGGGGGAAGATGGCAGTGACTCAGAGGCCTGAAGGCCCTGAGGGACATGTTTTCCTGCAGGCAGGTGGGTGGCTAGATGACTCCTGTAGAGATTGGGGTGGGCGAGAAGGGCATAGGGTTTTCAGTTTTGCCTTCGGTTCCGGCAGATTTCGACTGCAGATTCAGTTTCAGTTGGTCTCTAGGCCATTCTGCTCCTTATGCACCAAAACATCCTTGTGGCTCTGGCCATCACCTTTTCTACCTGCTTGGCCACCTTAAGATTATCACATATGATCAATTTCACAAAATGCCTAGCCACCCACCTGGGGTTATTCAATGGTCAGTTAGAGGGTCTATCCCCAGCACAGCTGAGGGCCACCTGCACCTGTCTCTTGTGCTCTACACTAGCACCCTCCTCCCACCCACTGGGTCACAACCGCTTCTGGGTGAGTCTCCCACTCTCAAATCCCCAGTGATATCTAGGTTATTGGAGCCACACTCCCAGTGGTCCTACAGTCCCCAGAAAGCACTCATAGACTCAGCACACAAACCACCAGGATTCTTTATCAGTCCAGACTGGCAGGGCAAACAAACAAATGTGTTTATTCTCAGAACTTGAACAGTGGACAGAAAATGTGCAATCAGCAAACAGTAACAAGTAACTGAAAAATGGATCAACTTGAAAACTAACTAAACATTTGTTTACGTTCTAAAAAGGATCTGTGGAGATCAGGACATATAATTGTTCACTAAGCCTCAGCAAAGAGATCCTGCTGTCTTTCCATCCTGGATAGGACTGAAGCAACAGCCAGCAACTGGAGGGTAATTTCAAACTCCAGGCCAATCAGAGCCCAGAACAACAACATTCAAAAAAGCTGGTTATATCACTACAGGCATTTCATTTATCTATGTTAACTGAAGAAGGGAAAGGTCAGTTCTTTGTAACAGCTTAAAACATAACATGCACCACCTGCTGGCCAAACTAGAGAAATGCACTTCAAGAATCAATAAAGCACAATTCTACAGGCTTAGAACACACGGTTTCTTCAAAATCACCCCCAAGTTCTGCTCTTCTTTCATACACAGAAGTTCTTCACCCCCCTATATTGTACCGCTCCTTTGGGTTTCTGCAGCCTGAGTGCATGACCCTGCATTTTTTTTTACCATTAAATCTTAGTTGCCAGTTTCTGGACCATTCTTTAAGCTTTGCTAGATCCCTCATACTGTCCACACTATCAGGACTCTCTACCCGATCATAGTATTCTATAAGTTACACATGTAAGCTGGAGATGCACCCATGCCCCTCCCTTGTTCCACCCACATGTACACCCCCTTGCAGTTGCATGCTATAGCACTTATGCACTCCTTTATAGAATAACATATAGTCCATATGCATGAGTAAGTGCCATTTAACTTGGCAGTTACATGCACATGGCACACATAACTGAACATGCCCAGTAATAGAAATGCCGTTTAATAAATCAGTGCTCTAACAACTACAGGAGAATACAAACTCTAAAGAAAATATTCCAACCTAATAAGAGGAGTTTGATTTATATGTATAAAGTTAGTTTGAAGGTGTCCCTTTAAACTGATGGAAAAAATATTCCAACCTATGCAAAGCATATATATCACAAATGGAACCTCAAACCTGGAACCTGTTTATACAAGGTGTTGTGAATACTTAAGTATTGTCCCTTGTTAGGAGGTTTGCGATTCCATTTGTTATATATATGCTTTGCATAGGTTGGAATTTTTTTTCCATCAGTTTAAAGGGACACCTTCAAACTAACTTTATACATATAAATCAAACTCCTCTTATTAGGTTGCTTTAATAAATCAGGCCATTAGATTGTGAGATTTCTAGGGTAAAAGAATATGTTCTATAACTGAAATGTAACTCACCTTGAGCTTGGATTTGGAGAAGTGAGTCATATCTATATATCTATAGCTAGAGAGAGAGAGAGAGAATCTCCTTGAATAAGTACCTTTGGATAGTTCTTGGGAAACTCTCTTCCATCAACACTATTTGTGGTTATTGGAGTTTGGTTACAATGGTTACAACTTCTAGAATGTTCAAAAGTGAAGCTTTCCATGATTATGTTAGCTTTGGATAACAGATTCAGAACAGAAGAAAATACATTGCCTCAGACTGCCGTTTCTTAGGAATACAAAATGGTTTAATGTAGAAAATCTTTTCTATTTTTGCCTTTTCTTTCTTAGCACTGCATATATATCCTTTGGATACAGGGCTGGCGTAGCCATCAGGCAAATTAGGTGGTCGGCTAGGGTGGCAGCTTTTGGGGGGTAGCAGGACCAGCTGCATTCAAGGCCAAGCAGTAGATCCTGATAGCCACTCAAATGCCAAGAACCATCAGCATGTACTTTCACCTGCAAGGAGGGTAGGCAGTTTTGGAAATTGTCCTCATTATGTAAATATTTACTCAGTTTTACCCTCAAACCTCTGGGAATTTTTAAGTTAGTTCAATAAAAAGGGACACATGCTTATAAGTTCCAGGTCTCTAAACCAGTTCATATTCCCTAGGCTCTATCCTTTGTCATTGAAGGAAAACTGAGCAGGTGAAGCAGTTTCTTTGGCTGTGCTAACATTGTTCTTCTATACTGAACTCCAATGAAAAAGCATACTAAATGAAATGTAAGAGCCTGTTTACTAAAGGTTTTATTTTGTAATCCACCTAGATTAGTAGGATATAGTGGGCTATAAATATTTTAAATAAATACATTTTATGCCTATAGAAAAATGCCTAGTAAACAGAGACCTTAATAAACTTTTCTCCAAGGGGTTATTTGTTTACTGTTTGAGGCCTTCCTGTACTTTCCTTTTAAAAGAAGATACAAAACACAACAATCAGAGGCCATTTGTAAACGGGGAAAATGAGATTGGAAGAAGTGAACATATGAATGCCCATTGATACCAATATTTTTTTGCCTCTTCTAAGAATCAGTTATTACAGCCCAATGTGATTTCTTCTATTAATTTCACTGTATGTGAACTCTGATATTGTGAAATTTATCAGTTTAAAACTATAACCCTCCTCATATGTTACATAACATTTTGGGGGTTTTTTTGCAACTGCCTTGTTGTGATCTTG
This sequence comes from Microcaecilia unicolor, assembly GCF_901765095.1. NCBI lineage: Eukaryota > Metazoa > Chordata > Amphibia > Gymnophiona > Siphonopidae > Microcaecilia > Microcaecilia unicolor. The sequence goes on from NC_044037.1 coordinate 89,988,297, forward strand.
GACAAGTCACTTAACCCTCCATTGCCTCAGGTACAAACTTAGATTGTGAGCCCTCCTGGGACAGAGAAATATCCAGTGTACCTGAATGTAACTCACCTCGAGCTACTACTGAAAAAGGTGTGAGCAAAATCTAAATAAATAAATAAATATATGTTTGTGTCTTTTACATGTAGGGGTTGCATTCTGGCATACTGTAAACCTTGCAAAACCATTTTGATCGTGTTTTTAGTTCGAATTACATCTGCAGTGTGGTCTATGATAAATCACACATTGCCTCCACCACCCGCAGAGTTCTGTCCCTATAATGTTTCAAATAATTGTCTGTGATGTTTGCCACTTACTTGACAATATAATGAGTCAATTCTCATGCTTTGTGATACCTATCCTTGAGACAGCATCATGCAATAGCATAGCAAGCAGTGAGTATGGAGATAATTGATCCACAAGGTTTGTGTCTGTGCTTTCAATGGACAATCAGAATTTACAAGGGAAAGATAATATTGGCTTTTCAACAGAAGATAGTTTGGATGAAGTATTCTTTGAAATGGGGTGCAGAAGGTTTATTTGTTTTAACAGGAATTCTGTTAAAAGAAAAGAATTTGACATTGAAGACAAAAAATACGGTAATGCAAATAAAAGTTTTACTTGCTGAGAAATTTTCAACATCAAAATTTATCGTTAGTATTTAGACCTGAAAATTGAAAATTCAGTGTATTAAAGTGTCCTTCTGTGAACTTTTCCGTTGTATGGTATCTTTTTTTTTTTTAATCTCTGATTCCATTCTGTAAGGAATCATGTAATGGTTTCCCATCCGTGCAGATACATATATATATATATATATATAGAGAGAGAGAGAGAGAGAGAGAGAGAAGGCTATATCTACATCATATTTTTAAAGATGCATGTAATAACAGCCCAGCGCTTAAAATTCACTTCTAAACTTCCTAGAGCAAGTGGGTAGCATCCATACAGAGCCTCAGCAGCAATTTGTTTCACACAGGAATGTATCCTGTGACTTGCCTACATCATCACTGGCTCATAATTGCACAATAATGCGTTTTCATTTTTTACTTTCTTATAAAAGTCTGGCCCATTTTGGCCTGGGTCTGACCTTTAAAAGATAAGTTCTAAAGATTATTCTTAATGTCTGGATACGAGATTTTTGTAAGAAAGTAAAAAATGAAAACGCATTATTGTGTAATTATGAATCAACGATGATGCAGGCAAGTCACAGGATACATTCCTGTGTGAAATGAGTTGCTGCTGAGACTCTGTATGGATGCTACCCACTTGCTCTAGGAAGTTTAGAAGTGAATTTTAAGCACTGGGCTTGAGTCTTGTTTGCCCTCGCTGTGTTTATTTTGTGTTGGGCTGTTTATTTTTTATATTTTTAAAGATGACCTTCATTGGACAAATTCAACCCAACCTGGTTTACAATATTATACTTCAGTAACATAATAAATAATGCATCAATTAAAAACACCAAAGACATCAATTAAAATACAAAAATGCATACAAAGTCAATTATGCAACTAACTATTTGCTTAACTCCTAGGCTAAAAAAGGATAAAGTTCTCTTCAGGGCAATTTTCATTGTTAGTTTTTGAATTACAATTGGGTGTCCTTAATTCCCAAAATTTACTAGAATCTGTGGGCACTACTTTAGTAATACTACCAGCACAGGCATTGAATATGAGTTAGGAATGAAATTTGGGTTTACTGCTTAAAGGCCCAGAGCAAAAAAAATCAGACATGTCCATATGACATTGAGTAAATCAGATCACACAGCATCTCACCATCATTCTTTCTTTAAAGGCAGAGATTTCCAAATCTGGTCCTGGAGGCACCCCAGTCAGTCAGGTTTTCAGGATACTTACAATGAATGTTCATGAGAGCTATTTGCATGCACTGCTTCCACTGGATCAAGCCATCTTGAGATTGGAATCAGCATGGGCAAGAGCAAGTGAGAATCCCTCTTGCTTGTGCCGATTCTATTCTCAAAATGGCTGCTGGGATCTCCCATGGCAGTCTCGCGAGACTGCTGCAGTAAGTCCCAAAAGCCATTTTCTGAGTCAGGTGTGTGCAGGAGCAAGTCCTGCACCCATTACCCACCAAGAAAAAGGTAGGCCCTGGAGGTGGTTCCTGCTGGGGGAGGGGGGGAGCTGCCACCAGAGGGTGGCTCGGGAGAGGGGAGTTGCCACCTGTGGGCCTATCTTATGCTGGTGGGGGAGCTGGGAGTGATCTCAGGGGGGAGAGAGAGCTCGGTTTCAGCCAAAAATGCACTGGCATTTTCAGCTGAAACCTGAACCCAAATTTCTAGCTAGTTTCGGTGCCTAATCTTAAACTGAAACTGAAATTTGATTGGTCTCTAGGTACAACCAAAGTGGCTTACATATCACATATACATAAAAATAATCTTGTATCATAAAAGCCAGTTTCCATCATTCTGTCATGACCCCATACAAGGAGTATGACATCATAAATTCTTTTCGCAAATCAGCTCCTGAACTAGTTGCCAAGCAGTGTCTTACAGATGCTGAAAGCCCCAATTTTATTTCTCTTTGAGTTTCTCAACAAAGTTTTCCCCATACGCAAATAGAAACTGAGGCTGGGGAGCAGTTGATGCTAAGGGTGGGAACTGAAGTTAGGGTGGAGCTTTTGAAAGAATGTAATGAGTAGGGTTACCATATTTTGTCCTCTGAAAAAGAAGACACGTGTCACGCCCCCTGCCCCGCCCACACCATGTCCCTGCCCTGCCCATACCACGCCCCTTCCTCATCCTCACCCCGCCCTTTCTTGCTCTTACCCCGCCTCCTGTCACAAATTTTAAAGGGGATGGGATTTGATATGCCACCCTTTGGTAGTTACAATCAAAGTGGTTTACATATTGTATACATGTACTTATTTTTGTGCCTGGGGCAATGGAGGGTTAAATTGACTCGCCCAAAGTTACAAGGAGCTACAGTGGGAATTGAGCCTGGTTCCCCTGGTTTTCAGGCTACTGCACTAACAGTTAGGCTACTCCTATTTTTAACTCATTGAAATGTAATCCCCTGTTAGGTTGGGATTACTAAGAGACTAAGTTCCTGTTTGGGAGTCACTTGGGGAGTGACTGGGAGGTCCCTGGATGGGAGGAAGCCCAGCCCAAGGAGAGTAGTTTGGAAATAAAATGCAAAGAAATAGTACCCTGATACTGAAGAGTGATTGGGAGGGTGGAGAGAAGAGGAGATTGGAAGGAGATAAACTACTACTACTACTACTATTTAGCATTTTTATAGCGCTACAAGGTGTACTCAGCGCTGCACAAACATAGAAGAAAGACAGTCCCTACTAAAAGAGCTTACAATCTAATAAACAAAAATAAAGTAAGCAAATCAAATCAATTAATGTGTACAGGAAGGAGGAGAGGAGGGTATGTGGAGGCGAGTGGTTACAAGTGGTTATGAGTCAAAAGCAATGTTAAAGAGGTGGGCTTTCAGTCTAGATTTAAAGGTGGCCAAGGATGGGGCAAGATATAGGGGCTCAGGAAGTTTATTCCAGGCGTAGGGTGCAGCGAGACAGAAGGCGCAAAGTCTGGAGTTGGCAGTAAGTGGAGAAGGGAACAGATCAGAAGGATTTATCCATGGAGCGGAGTGCACGGGAAGGGGTGTAGGGAAAAATGAGTGTGGAGAGATACTGGGGAGCAGCAGAGTGAGTACATTTATAGGTTAGTAGAAGATAAAGAGGAGTGTTTGTCCTTTAGGGGGGTCTTTGGTTGCCTGATGGTCCCCTGCCACTGACCTGGAGGAATAAGGGGAATCCCATTTAAGAGAAGTAAATCATTGGCTGTAGAGAGGAACTGTGGCTCAGCAAAGTGACAGAGGAGAGCTGTGGGTGGGCAGCCTGGGAGCGTGGGATCAGAGCCAGGAAGTGCCAGGACCAGGGTGAGCCAACACAAAGGTCATCTTGGAGGGAGGTCAGGCCATGGAGGGTCTGGACCTGTAAAAGTGAGAGAAGCATAGCCTTTGGGACATTATTCTCTAGGATAGGCATGGACAGGAGTCTGTAAAAAGTGTAAATAGTCCTGCTGAAAAGCCTCTGTACATAAATACAAAGAAGGTGAGTACAGGAGTTCTTATGGGGGACACCAGATGGACTGTGGCTTTAAGAGACTTGCCTTCAATGTTGGAGAGTTGATCCTGGTTTTTGTTCCTGATTTTTCAGAGTTGAAGAATAAACAGTTTGAGTTTGCATGAACTATTGACCCCAGAGTGATTATTGGACTTGAGAAAGTATAATTATCTTTCACACTGCCAAATTAAGAACCTGTTTGATCCCCACAGAGTCAGTTGGACTTGTTCTTTGGATTTCCTGGGGGAGAAAAGGGTGATCCAACCCGCTAATGTTTCTTTTCCCAGGTGGAGACACCGAACGCCAAGTGATTGAAGGGTTCGACAAAGACTGCCTTCAGGAGGCTTCAAACAGGTTGGATCCCACACCCAGAAGTGCCCAGGTCAGGGGCATTACAGAAAGATTGAAAGAAAATCAAGCACGCACACTCAACCATTTCAATTTAATGCAATACATGTCAAAACCTTCTACATGCATTTGAGTATATCAAAATGTCAAAAAAAGAAAGTGTTTGACCACCTCCTTTGGGTCAAACAGGATGCTATGAACATCGATGTAGGCCAACTGCATGATCCAAGTCTTCAGTGCCTGACTCATGATTACATTTCAATACTTTGGCCCTGGGGCCACTTTCTATGGAGTTAATTCTTCACAATGGTGATGTCACTGTTACTATGGTGCATCGGGTAGTGTATGTTATGTTTTAGTTTAGTTCAGATCTTCCCCCTGTCTCTTCACAGTAGTGAGAATGTTAAGACAACTTTTTGGTACGTTGGTAATGATAGCAGTAAGGTCAAGCACCTACTTTCACAGGCTGGTACCAGAATCCTGGCACTGGAGAGCATGCTTCAAATTCAAATAAGAAGGAATAAAATAATTACATGTCCAACTTGTTAAGAATACTTTTTACTTTGTAATGAAAAACTAGTTTTAGGAGGCTATACTTTGTTACTTTTTTTATGGATAAGACTTGCTACTTTTACTTCTTTACTTTTACTTAAGTACTTTTAAAAAGTAATGACCCCATCCCTGGTTATTTTGACAGGTGTATTTTTGGCAGTATCAGTTTGGTGTGTGGTCTACTCCATTAGACCACTTTTATAATGCACATATGGATACTTGCAGCCATTGTGCTGTAAGCTGTACTGTCATTGGATATATAATGTTGCCTGAAATTGTGCAGCCATAGTTTGAGAGTATAGATGGATCCCATTTGCATTCCAGATTAAATGTTTCACCAGTTCTCCAGGTGATGACAATCCAGATTCTTAAACCTGTAAACCAGGGATGGGCAACCACAGACCTCGAGGGCTGTAACCCAGATTTCCCCAATGAGTATGCATACAATGGAGGCAGTGCATGCAGATAGATCTTATGCATATTCACTGGGGAAAACCTGAAAGCCCAACTGGGTTACAGCCCTCCAGGACCGGGGATGCCCACCCCTGTTCTAGACTACCTGAAGAGGCCAGTATTGCCATGGCAATGGATGAGGTTCAGAAGACGTGTGCATTAAAGCTTTGAAAGGGTGTGTATAAATGGACATTTTTGGGTCTGTGTGAAATGGATTTAGAATGATGGGTGACATAGGTGCCCATCTTCAAGGGCGCCCATCTCTAAGGATGCCCCGGTGAAGGGGCAGGGCATCCCGTATTATCGAAACAAGATGGGCGTCCATCTTTCATTTCGATAATACGGTTGGGGATCACCAATCTCAACATTTAGGTCGACCATCTCAACATTTAGGTCGACCTTAGAGATGGGCGACCTAGGTTTTTGGCGATGGTGGAAACCGAGGACGCCCATCTCAAAAATGACCAAATCCAAGCCATTTGGTCATGGGAGGAGCCAGCATTCATAGTGCACTGGTCCCCCTCACATGCCAGGACACCAACCAGGCACCCTAGGGGGCACTGCAGTGGACATCACAAATTGCTTCCAGCTGCATAGCTCCCTTACCTTGTGTGCTGAGCCCCCCCAAAACCCACTACCCACAACTCTACACCTCTACCATAGACCTTAGGGATGAAGGGGGCACCTACATGTGGGTACAGTGGGTTATGGATGGGTTTTGGAGGGCTCCCATTTACCATCACATGTGTAACAGGTAGGGGGGGATGGGCCTGGGTCCGCCTGTTTGAAGTGCACTGCACCCACTAAAAACTGCTCCAGGGACCTGCATACTGCTGTCATGGAGCTGGGTATGACATTTGAGGCTTGCACAGAGGCTGGCAAAAAAATGTGTTGCATTTTTTTTGGGGGGTGGGGGTGGGAGGGGATTGTTGACAACTGGGGGAGTAAGGGAAGGTCATCCCCGATTCCCTCCGGTGGTCATCTGGTCAGTTCGGGCACCTTTTCGAGGCTTGGTCGTGAAAAAAAAGGGACCAAGTAAAGTTGGCCAAATGCTCGTCAGGGACACCCTTCTTTTTCCATTATCGGCCGAGGGTGCACATTTCTTAACCATGCCCCTGTTTCGCCATTGGTACACTGTTGACACACCCTCTTGAACTTTGGTCGTCCCTGGGATGGAAAGCAGTTGAGGACGCCCAAAATCAGCTTTCAATTATGCTGATTTGGGCGCCCTTAGGAGAAGGACGCCCATCTCCTGATTTGTGTCGGAAGATGGGTGCCCTTCTCTTTCAAAAATAAGCAGGATAGTGATAGACTCTGTGTGCCCTGTGGAAGATACAGCAAATGACAGACAAAGTATCCGAAATATGTATCTACGTTTAGTGGTAGTACTGTGAGATTATTCCTAGTTGTCTTCACACCGTGCTGACCTGGGCAGGAACATAGAGGGATCACTGCTATTCAGAACCCACTGCCCTATCAATGTTGGCCCCCAGGTAAGTCCTGGGGAGGTTGGGATCCAGGGGAGGGTCAGGTTATGGGGGTAGAACTTATGTAGTGGGGATAGAACTTCTGTATAGGACTGGGTCTGTTGGATGGGGGGGTTTGAACTGCATTAGGGGTTTTGGGTCTGTTTGGGTGGGCTGGAAGATGCATTGGGAGTTTGAGGGGATAGAGCTGCATTGGAGTTTTGAGGTCAGTTTAGGGGAATTGGAGTTCCATCGGGGGTTCAGGGTCTGTTTGGGGGGGGGGGTTGGAAGGTGTATTGTGGATATGGGGTCTATTTGAGAGAAGTTGGAGCTGCATTGAAGTTTAGAGTCTGTTCAGATTGGGTTGTAAAATGCATTGGGAGTTCAGGGTCTTGGGGGAAGTTGGAAGGTGCATTGAAGTTTGTTTTTTAGATGGGGCTTGGGAGATAGATCAGGATATTTGGAGTAGTGCTACCATTGGAGGCTGTCCTATAGAGGGGTAATGCTCAGCCACTACATTACATGCGCAGAAGGCTCATGCTATTAGCCTCATGCAGGTTACACAGTGGCCATGAATTAACTGTTTTCTCTGTGTCCCCTGAGTTTACTACACAATCTTTGCACTTACTGCATGTTAATTTTTGTAATACAAGTGTGGTAAGTGCAAATTTTACTGCACATTAAACGGACCCATAGTTTTGCATGCACTAGTTTGTTCAGCAGAGTTTTCTGATTTCAGTTTCAATAGATTTCCAAGAAGAAGAAAGTATAGGACAGTAGGACTGACACGGTCTTTTACACTGGCTAATATCCAATCCAATATTAGTCTGCTATGTCACATCAGTTTGCCACCACCTTGGATCTTTTCTCCAACTTTTCTTTTTTACAGCATTGTGGGAGTCCTCATTGACTGTGTTGAGTCAGAAACAGCACAATAACTGCTGTTCATGCTGAAGCCTCTGTGGACTGGGTTGGTTAACCAGGGTAAAGGCCATGGCCTTATACCAGCAAAACAAGTTAAAGTAACCAACACCATCAACATATGTGCCATGTCCCAAAACTACTCTCTCCTTCGGCTTTAATTCTTTCTTTTGCAACCCATGCCCACTCTCTGACCAAATGCATGAACTTTTCAGGAACACATGGGCCATTAAAAAACCTCATGCTCCCGGGCTCTCTCTTATTAAGGAGAAAATGCACTCTTTCGAGATCTCGTGGAACAACCTCTGGCACTTCCCAGTAAACAACTTCATTGGCTACCAGTACAATACAGAGCTAAATTTAAAACTCTGTCTGATCTTCAAGGCGCTGAAAGGAAATGGCCCTGAGTATTTGAAGAATAGGATGATCCTCCACACACCGCCAAGGACTTTCACTAACTACACCCTCTCCAACAGACATTACATGATGTGATACCCGCAAGCGAGCCTTCTCTGGAGTAGCCCCCTGAAAGGCTCCGCTTAACACAAGACTACCTGTACTTCAGTAAGCAGGTGAAAGCTTGGCTCTTCAACCAAGCCTTTAATGAAAGAAGTAACTAACTTGTTAGTCTCACTCTCACACACAAGGATTGACTCGGGCTGCACATACTGCAGCGGGACATGTTAATCCATTCCTACCCTAGCTGAGATAATATTTAACCATCTCTCTGACCTCACGTGCAACTTTCTTCAAATCAATCACCTTACTTTCTAATTCTTCCTACTTTCTTACTCATCTATATGTTACAACTTTGCCTTACCCTTCACTACCAATTATAATGTTCTAGTACATATTGTGTTGTCATTGCAAGTAGTATACTATCCTGCTTATAATCGAAATAGAAAAACGCCTATATTGTGACCCAAATCGGGAGATAGACGTTTATCTCACAAAAACCAATAAAGCGGTATAATCGAAAGCCGAATTTGGATGTTTTCAACTGCACTCCGTCGCGGATGCGGACAAAGTTGATGGGGGCGTGTCGAAGGCGGAACTGGGGCGTGGTTATATGCCGATCAGAGATGGGCGCCTTTCGCCGATAATGGACAAAAAATATGCGTTTTTAGCGAGAATTTAGGGCACTTTTCCTGGACCCTGTTTTTCCACGAATAAGGCCCCAAAAAGTGCCCTAAATGACCAGATGACCACTGGAGGGAATCGGGGATGACCTCCCCTGACTCCCCCAGTGGTCACAAACCCCCTCCCACCACAAAATATGCCATTTCACAACTTTTTATTTTCACCCTCAAATGCCATACCCACCTCCCTGGCAGCAGTATGCAGGTCACTGGAGCAGTTATTAGGGGGTGCAGTGGACTTCAGGCAGGTGGACCCAGGCCCATCCTCCCCCACCTGTTACACCTGTGGTGGTAAATGGGAGCCCTCCAAACCGCCCCCCCCAAACCCACTGTACCCACATGTAGGTGCCCCCCTTCACCCCTTAGGGCTATAGTAATGGTGTAGACTTGTGGGCAGTGGGTTTTGAGGGGGATTTGGGGGGCTCAACACACAAGGGAAGGGTGCTATGCACCTGGGAGCTGTTTTACCTTTTTTTTTTTTTTGTAAAAGTGCCCCCTAGGGTGCCCGGTTGGTGTCCTGGCATGTGAGGGGGACCAGTGCACTACGAATCCTGGCCCCTCCCACGAATAAATGTCTTGGAGTTATTCGTTTTTGAGCTGGGCGCTTTCGGTTTCCATTATCGCTGAAAAACAAAAACGCCCAGCTCAAAAAAAGATAAACGTCCATGTTTTTCGAAAATACGGTTCGGTTCGCCCCTTCACGGACCCGTTCTCGGAGATAAACGCCCATGGAGATAGACGTTTCCGTTCGATTATGCCCCTTCACGTCATACTTTGTATTGTTGTTCGAATATTTTTACTGCTGTAATTGCCTACTGCTCATGTTTGATCTATTCTTACTATACACCGCCTTGAGTGAATTCTTTCAAAAAGGCAGTAAATAAATCCTAATAAATAAATAAACAATAAAATCTACAATTTCTCTGATTGAGAGTGTTCCAAAAGAAAACAGTATACTGGGCACCTTGATGAGGATGAGTAGCTTGGCAAAGGGTACATCTAGCTGTCATGCAATCCATACAGAAATCAAAGTCCCGACGTAGTAGAAGAATTGACATTCACTGAAAAGTCAGCTGTCAGTAGAGGTTTCTTCTCTAACCACTCCTTAGCAAAGGCCTTCTTTGGAGAGGGATCCACCTTGATTTTTTGCTTATTTGATGCAAATGAGCTCCTACAATCACCCCTGTTAGGCAGTAGCTGTGTAGATTTACTCTAGAAGTTTTGACTTTAGCTAATAAATTCAGTTCTTCAGACAACTGAGGTAATTTCATTGCAGTCGGGAGTATGGGCTTGACCCATTTCTCTATGTCTAGTCCTTTCAGTCTTTGCATCTTCCCCCGGATCCTCCTGAACCCAAATGGCACTCTTTCTCCTGGATACATGAAAGATCCATTATTGAGACACTTCTGTGTATATCATAGCACTATATAAATGATAAGTAGTAGCAGCAGCAGTACCAGAGGCAGAAAGACTGGAAGACTGAGCATCCAGATTGCAAATGAAATGTAATGTGGACAAGAACAGAGTGATGCACATTAGGAAGAATAACCCAAATTATAGCTACATGATGTTAGGTTTCACATTAAGAATCACCACCAGGAAAAAAAAATTAGATATCATGGACAATATGTTGAAATCTTCTGCTCAGTGTGTAGCTGTGGCCAAAAAAGCAAACAGAATGTTAGGAATTATTAGGAAAGGATAGAGAATAAAACAAAGATTATTATAATGTCTCTGTATCGCTCCATAGTAAGATCATACCTTGAGTATTGTGTCCAATTCTGGCTGTCACATCTATAAAAAGATGTAGTGAAACTGGAAAAGGTACAAATAAGGGTGACAAAAATGATTGAGAGGATAGAACTCCTTTTCTATGTAGAAAGGCTATCAAGATTAGGGCTCTTCAGCTTGAAGAAGAAATAACCAAGGATAGATAGGAAAGGAAAGCGATAGGGGATGGGATTTGATATACTGTTTTTCAGTGGTTACAGGGAAAATTCACGTTAAGTGTCATTCTAGAAAGGGTGCTTCAGTCGTGAAACCTGGTGTAAATCCTGGCTTACAAGTTGGGTGCAGCACCCTGATATTTTATAACATTGCGCCTACAAATTTGGATTGCTCCTGAACTGCCCATGTGTTAATGGATTGTAGCTTGTGAGCCCCTGTGCCCAGTGAAGCACAGATGAGGCAGCTCGGACCTGAACTCCGCAAGGCGGCCGGACAATACTGAGACTTCACCTGGAGTAACCCCTTCCCCTGGGGGTTTAGCCCCCAGACCCCAGGGTCGACAGGACTTCCAAACACCAGCTGGGAGTACAGGCACACCAAGAGCACAGTCAGAAGTCAGGCCGAGGTGGAGGCAGGCAGCAAGCAAAGCGATGGTCGGGATTCAGGCAGCGGTCAAGGCTGGCAGCAAACACGGAGATAGTCAGGATTCAGGCAATGGTCAAGGCAGGTAGCAAACAAAGAGATGATCAGGATTCAGGCAATGGTCAAGGCAGGCAGCAAACAAAGAGATGGTCAGGATTCAGGCAATAGTCAAGGCAGGCAGCAAACAAAGATGATGGTCAGGATACAGGCAATGGTCAAAATCACCAAGACACAGGAAACCAGGAAACACCACGAACTCCACCGAAGTTGAAGCTGAAGCTTAAATAGGCCTCCCATCAGAAGATCCCTGCCATAGGTGCCAGGCGAGGAATCTCATTGGGCACACCCATAAGGAAGCTTCCCAAGATGGCTGCCTCTCAGGAACAGAAACAGATGTACCTCTCAAGATTGCTGCCCCTCAGATGAACCACTCAAGATGGCCACTGCCAGGAGTAGCAAGGTAGGAGTGTAAAACACCATGCCTCTCCCATGGCCACACACCCTTTTAGGTTGCGTAAGACATTTTGAGCGTGCATTGTTATAGAATAGCAGGCAAATCCAAATTAGTTCCAATTTTTAATTATGTATGGTTATCTGGAAACCGCCTAGGTTGTAGGTGATGTATAAATGTTTTAATTAATTAATGCCAATCCATTCCAATTAAAGTCAATAATTGGTTGTTAGCACTTGATTGCTTAATTAATTTGTGTATGCTTCTGGGCTCTGTGCCCAAATTTGGATTCTATATAGGGAGACCTATGTAGAATTCAGGGGAAAGTCCCTAACTTGTTACTAAGGCTGAGGCAGGGAAATCCACAGTTTATTCTCGGGGGTCAGTAGCATGAAACCTTGCTACATTTTGGAATTCTGTCAGGTATGTATGATTTGGATTGGCCACTATTAGTAACAGGATACTGGGCTAGATTGAATTTGGTCTGACCAAGTATGGCAGTTCCTATGTTCTGATATTTGAAGAAGAAAGAGAAAGAAGAACCAGTGTTTTGATGAGTTTCAAGGGAACAAAAACCTTGAAAGAGACTTGACATTCGATTTGTTTGGGTGCCATAAAGATTTCAGTACATGCAAAATGATTTAGCACATTAAACTATGAATTAATGCATGCACAAAAGGTTATTAAAAGGTTTGAATAAATTATTTCTTTGTTTTTATATTTTTATTTATTTATTTATTGCATTTGTATCCCACATTTTCCCACCTTTTTGCGGGTTCAGTGTGGCTTACAATACGTTATGAAAGCTGGAAATACAATTTGTTACAACTCAGTTATGGATTACATTATGAGGAGTTATGCGAGACAAAGTCAAGTATAATTAAGGAATATAACAATGGAAAAGATCATTGAAACATTGGAAACAACGGGAAACTAAAAGGGGCAGTATATAATGACAGGAAAGCATTTGGTATACATTTTCTGTGAGTAAAGGTATGAGTGTAGTGAGATTACGGGGGATGAGAAGGTGAAGTTAGGGGGGATGGGAATTCAGAGTGGCTGTAATGATGCATTATTGAACAGTGAGTGCGGCTTTATGTGTTTTGTATATCGGTCTACTTTTTATAACAGACTTTTATGTAGCAAGTAGACTGTTGCCTTTTTTGTTTTTGTTTTGATTTTTTTCCTTTATCCTTGCCATATTACTGAAACAGGGGTTCTTCAACTCTCTTATATGAATTTAAAATCTGCACTTAAGACCCATTTTTCAAGTTGGAGCTAACTTTGAGATTATCCTTTCTGATGCTGTTGACATTTAGAAATCCACTTTACTAGGATGTGAGTGTAGTCTCAGGGCTGCTGAGAGACATAGAGGGGCATAATTGAAAGGGGAGCCCAAGTTTTCCTCAGGACATCCTCGCAGGACATGCCCGTGAAGGGGCGGGGAAACTGGTATTATCGAAACAAGATGGGTGTCCATCTTTCGTTTCAATAATACGGTTGGGGACACCCAAATCATGAAATTTAGGTCAACCTTAGAGATGGTCGTCCTTAGAGAGGGTCGTCCCTGATTTTTGGTGATAATGGAAGCCGAGGATGCCCATCTCAGAAACGACCAAATCCAAGCCATTTGGTTGTGGGAGGAGCCAGCATTCGTAGTGTCCCCCTGACATGCCAGGACACCAACCGGGCACCCTAGGGGGCACTGGCAGTGGACTTCAGAAAAAGCTCCCAGGTGCTTAGCTCCCTTACCTTGTGTGCTGAGCCCCTTTAAATTCCGTAAGGCCAGCTGCTGTCACTACATTCCCCGGCAATGAGTTCCAGAGTCTAACTACACGCTGAGTAAAGAAAAACTTTCTCCTATTTGTTTTAAATCTACCATATTCTAGCTTCATCTTGTGTCTCCTGGTTTTGTTGTTGTTTGAAAGTGTAAACAAACGCTTCACATCTATCTGCTCTACTTCGCTCATTATCTTGTAGACTTCTATCATATCATCCCTCAGCCGCCTTTTCTCCAAGCTGAAGAGCCCTAACCTTCTCAGCCTTTCCTCATAGGGAAGTCGTTCCATTCCCTTTATCATTTCCATCGCCGTTCTCTGCATCTTTTCTAATTCCTTTATATCTTTTTTGAGATGTGGCGACCAGAATTGGACACAATACTCGAGGTGTGGTCGCACCATGGAGCAATACAATGGCATTATAACATCCTTGTGTTTGTTTTCCATCCCTTTCCTATAAATACTCAACATTCTGTGCGCTTTCTTAGCCGCCGCAGCACACTGAGCAGAAGTTTTTAACGTCTTATCCATGATGACTCCCAGATCCATTTCTAGGTCCGTAACTCCTAACGCGGAACCTTGCATTACATAGCTGTAATTCGGGTTCCTCTTACCCACATGCATCACTTTGCACTTGTCAACATTGAACTTCATCTGCCACTTGCATGCCCAATCCCCCAGACTCGCGAGGTCCGCTTAGTTTGTGTTAATCCGGCACTGGAAAATATTTTTTATTTTTCAGCGCGGGAGGCATGCCCATGGCCAGACAGTAGGCATGCCTGCGCTAATTGGATAAGACAGGCACATTACTGCATGCTACCCAATTAGTGAGTGAGTAGCATAGGAGTCCTTACCACCTCCTAAATAGGTATTGGTAAGATCTCCTGTGGTAATGGCCACTCACTAATGGGGAAATTAGCGTATGGCCATTATAACCCCCCCCCCCCAAATACGACCATTATACCGCCATATTAAAGGTGGCCACAGCACGCAGAAAACCCATGCGTTAACAGCGCCAGCCTCTTTTTAGTGTGGCTTGGTAAAAGGATCACACGTGTTTTAGTTGATAATTACATTTTTCATTGCTTTACATCATTCAGCTCTCCTTCTGCATGTTGGACGGGAAAGGAAAAATAAGCAGAAAGGACCCAATACATACTCCTGTGGCTGAGCGCATGGATAATGAAAACCACATCTATTCATTCTGCCTGCAGCAACGTCATCTTTCACCTTAATGAACACCATAAGATGGTGTCACAGAAGCAGAAACAAAATGGTAAATGCACACAAATTAAAAGACAGCCATTATTCAACATCAGGCAGAAATTAATCTGCTCCTGTTTCACTCAATGGGTTTTATTTATTTTACCAGACAGGAAGTTTCTCTACTTAATGCATACAATATGAGCTAGCTGTATGTTGATACATTAATTTCTACAAATTGTATAGGTCAGAGACAAACTATGTGCAGCTATGTAACAAGATAACAAGACACAATTTATCTTTCCTCTGATGTCCTGATAAGCATCAATTTGTGTCTATTTCCATACTATGGATTATTTTTTGGTTCAGCAATTTCTCCTGGCTACTTTGAGCTTCTAGTGCACTTGTAACAGAACTATACTGGGTTTTGCCACTATAAGGCTTCATTTGCAGCTACCCAGGTTGTTGTTTTTTTTCTCGTATCCCCTTCCCAATTCAGTCTAGCTATGTTACGGGCCCTTTTACTAAGCCGCGTAAGCGTCTACGCACGCCCAATGTGCACCAAAATGGCGTTACCGCCTATCTATCATGTGGCTCTTGTGGTAATTTCATTTTTGGCACATATCCAATGCGTGTGTCTGAAAAATATTTTTTATTTTTGAGCATGCAAAACAGATGTGCGCCAAGTGGCATTTGGCACACGTAGGTCATTACTGCCCAGTTACCATGTGAGTCTTTACTGCTAGGTCAATAGCTGGTGGTAAGGTCTCAGACCCAAAATGGACACACGGTAACTTTTCGGCAAAAATGAAAAAAAGGCCTTTTTTACAGGTGCACTAAAAAATGGGTCGGCGCGCACCCCAAACCCATGCCTACACTACCACAAGCCATTTTTCAGCGCGCCTTTGTAAAAGGACCCATTAGTGACAGTCTTCTGGCAGGGGCCACAAACCGCAGCTCCTCCAGAACCTGGATAATCCTTAATATAGCCACTAGATGTCACTGTTGAATAATGACTAAGACTCCCTCCCCTCAGTATGCTCCTTTGCCTGCCTGTATATTATTGCTTTCATGATATTAATTATTTCATCCTATCAGTGCACATCTGGGATCATTTACTAACAGCACGTATGTTACTGTTAATGTCCACTGCCTACCACAGATGCATATAAGAATTAAATGGGCTTGGGGCAGTTAAAGCAAGATAATGGCTAATCATTCGTAAAGGACTTCCACAGTGCTGTACAAATACAGTTAACAGAACTTCTTGCAAATCATTTATCAGTTGTTTGATAGACATGATCAATAGTGAAGGTGGAACTCAGGTCTCCAGTTTCATAGTTCTCAGCTATCTATTAAAAGAATAATGACAGTCCCACTACAGAATAAGGAGGATGGTATTGGCATAAGTACATAAGTATTGCCACACTGGGAAAGACCAAAGGTCCATCAAGCCCAGCAACCTGTTTCCAACAGTGGTCAATCCAGGTTACAAATACCTGGCAAGATCCCAAAAACATTCAACACATTTTATGCTGCTTATCCCAGAAATAGCAGTGGATTTTCCCCCAATTATTTAATAATGGTCTATGGACTTTTCCTTTAGGAAGCTGTCCAGACCTTTTTAAAACCCCGCTAAGCTAACTGCCTTTACCACATTCTCAGGCAACGAATTCCAGAGTTTAATTACACGTTGAGTGAAGAAAACGTTTCTCCAATTCATATTAAATTTAGTACTTTGTAGCTTCATCGCATGCCCCCTAGTCAGTGGTATAGCCAGACAGCCAGTTTTGAATGGACCCAGTGGCGTACCAAGGGGGGGGGGCGGTTGGGGCGGTGTGCCCCGGGTGCCAGTGGGTGGGGGGTGCTCCGTTCCCGCCGCCTCCCATGGCCGTTCCTGTGGCGCCGCACATTTAAAAAACCGGCGAAGCAGCGTCGCAGGCAGCACCTCGTGCCCAGCTTGTAAAAAAAAAAAAAATCAAATCTCCTTCCTCCTTCTCCTCCTCGTCTTGACGTCGACTCGGGCCTTCCAATCAATTTGATTGGAAGGCCGAGTCGACGTCAAGACGTCAAGACGAGGAGAAGGACGGAGATTTGATTTTTTTTTTACAAGCAGGGCACGAGGCGCTGCCTGCGACGCTGCTTCGCCGGTTTTAACGGGACTGAGGTGGGGAAGGAGAGGGGCGAAAGGGACTCGGGTGGGGGTGTTCAGAGGGGAAAAGGGGAGGGGAGAAGGGGACTGGGGTGGGGGTGTTCAGAGGGGAGAAGGGGACTGGGGTGGGGATCTCAGACAGGGGAGGGGGAGGGGAGAAGGGGACTGGGGTGGGGGTCTCAGAGGGGAAAGGGGAGGGGAGAAGGGGACTGTGGTGGGGGTCTCAGACAGGAGAATGGGAGGGGAGAAGGGGACTGGGGTGGGGGTGTTCAGAGGGGAGAAGGGGACTGGGGTGGGGGTCTCAGAGGGGAAAAGGGGAGGGGAGAAGGGGACTGGGGTGGGGATCTTAGAGGGGAGAAGGGGAGGGGAGAAGGGGACTGGGATGGGGGTGTTCAGAGGAGAGAAGGGGACTGGGGTGGGGGTCTCAGACAGGGGAGGGGAGAAGGGGACTGTGGTGGGGGTCTCAGACAGGAGAAGGGGAGGGGAGAAGGGGACTGGGGTGGGGGTGTTCAGAGAGGAGAAGGGGACTGGGGTGGGGGTCTCAGAGGGGAGAAGGGGAGGGGAGAAGGGGACTGGGATGGGGGTGTTCAGAGGAGAGAAGGGACTGGGGTGGGGGTCTCAGACAGGGGAGGGGAGAAGGGGACTGTGGTGGGGGTCTCAGACAGGAGAAGGGGAGGGGAGAAGGGGACTGGGGTGGGGGTGTTCAGAGGGGAGAAGGGGACTGGGGTGGGGGTCTCAGAGGGGAAAAGGGGAGGGGAGAAGGGGACTGGGGTGGGGATCTCAGACAGGGGAGGGGGAGGGGAGAAGGTGACTGGGGTGGGGATCTCAGAGGGGAGAAGGGAAGGGGAGGGGAGAAGGGGATTGGGATGGGGTGTTCAGAGGAGAGAAGGGGACTGGGGTGGGGGTCAGACAGGAGAAGGGGAGGGGAGAAGGGGACTGGGGTGGGGGTGTTCAGAGGGGAGAAGGGGGCTGGAACTGGGGGCTGAAAAAAGGGGCAGAGAGAGAGAGAGAGGGGACAGATCCTAGATGGAAGGGGGAGCGAGAGGGAGGGCAGACCCTGGATGGATGGGAGAGGGAGGGCAAATGGTGGATTGAAGGGGCAGAGAGAAAGGGCACGCAGTGGATGGAAGGGACGGCAGAGAGGGCAGACACTGGATGGCAGAGAGAGAGAGAGAGAGAGACTGAAGACAGATGCTGGATGGAAGGAAGACGGTGAAAAGAAGATGAGGAAAGCAGAAACCACAGACAACAAACTGTAAATAAAATATATTTTTTAATTTTTTTTGCTTTAGGATAAAGTATTGTAGATGTGTTAAATGTTTATAATAGAACATGTAAATAAGGTAATCTTTTTATTGGACTAATTTTAATACATTTTGACTAACTTTCGGAGAACAAAACCCCCTTCCTCAGGTCAGGATAGGATACTGTAACAGCACTATACTGTACTGACCCGAGGACGGAGGTTTTGGCCTCTGAAAGCTAAATGTATTAGTCCAATAAAATGGTATTATTTTACTTTCTATATTTGTTTTATTTCTATTTGTTAATTTGTAAAGTGGTGATTGGTACTTGTTAGGTTTTTTTTTTCAAATTTACATCTGCTGTCTTTATATTTTGCACAGTACTAGGGGACAGTTTCTGTTTCTGTGGTGTTGCATTGTATGCAGAGTCTGGCATTGGGGGTTCAGTTTAATTTTTGTCTAAATAGAAAGTTTATGATTACTTATTCTATAGTGGATTAGGGTGTATCTGTGTTTGTGAAAAAGACATGGCTTTCAGTTGGCATTGACTATGCAGGATCTACGATCTGTACTATTCTGTCTGGTTTCGTTTTACAATAGGTGAATTGATGTTCTAGTGCTCACTGTAGTGTTTAAGATGCTTTCCTTTTCCTTGTGTGACTCGTAGAAATGACTGCTTATGGTATGGTAGAATTGCTCTATAGGTCCTGAGTGTTTTGCATTCTCGGCATGCCTAGTACTGGATTTGGGGGAGGGGGTGTTCAAAAATGACCGGTCCCGGGTGTCAACTACCCTAGGTACGCCACTGAATGGACCTGAGCCCAAAGTAGGTGGGCACAAAATTTTCTCTGCCCCGCTCTACCCTGCCTCAAAATATAAATACTTTAGCTAATGAGGATCATCAAGCTCTGTTAGTTGAAGACTTCCTCTGAAGGTGGCCAGAACCCACTTTTACCTACCTTTGCAAGCAGCAGCAACATCACTAAGCTACTGATGCTGGCACTCCTTACATGCTTAGTTGTCGGAGGCTCAAGGATACTGTCGCCGACTGCAGAGCTTGGTAGAAGGGAATTCTGGCCGCCTTTGGAGGAAGTCCTCAGCTGGGGATGTTTGGGGATCCCCACCAGCTATATAGCAAGGGTCAGGGCCAGTGTTAGACATGACATGACCCAGGTCAGAAAATAAAGGTGGACACCTGCCTCCCCTCTGATTTCCCCACCTGCCATTAGTATCACACTGACAGACCCTCACCAAATACAGAACAAGAGATCACAAATTGGGAACCCCAAGAAGTTAAACTTAATATGTACTGCAACACTGGAGAAATAAAAACAGAAAAGCATTTCCTTTTCTACTGAACACAATGCAAAGGCATTTGCTATGCACATTTCGCAAAGCTAACATATTCCATTTAAACATTCAAAATAAATGCTTTTTTTCTACCTTTGTTGTCTGGACGTTTTATTTTTCCATTATGTTGGTTGCAACTTCCTGTCTGTCGTCTAATAATTCTTCTCCAAGCAGCTGCTGTCCTTTTGTATTTTCTCCCTCACCAAACCTACCTCTGACATATTGATTGTTCCTTTTAGCTCTTTCCTCTCTTTTTTTTTTAATTTCTGCCTCTCTGTCAACTCAAATTTCACCCTTTCGCACCCTTCTCCTCTTTTTTACTTTTCAGCTACCTATCAGATTTCCATCTTCTTCTCTTACCCTCTAGCTCTCTCATTCCCCATCTCACTCCTTCTACAGCCTTCCATTCCTTTTCTATTTAATCTACTCCTCATTACCATATTTCTACCCTCTGTAATCACTATCCTCTCATTCATTTCCTTGCCACTGTCCTCCTCCCCCTCCTGGCCTCTCCCACATGGTTCCACCATTCCCAACATCTTCCTTCCTCCACCCGTCTAGCCCAGCATCTGTTCCCTCTTTCTTCCCTCTTCACCCTTATAGCCTGACGTCTCCCTGTTCCTTCTCTCTTTCCTCCCGCCCTGTTCCCCATGGTCCAGCATGTCTCCCTCTCTCTTCCTTCACTCCCATTATCTGGCATCTCTCCATCACTCCTATCTGCTCCTGGATCCAACATCTCCCTCTCTCTCCTCTCCATCTCCTGTGCATCTATCTGTCTCTCATCCAACCCCATGTCCTACATCTTTTCCTCTCTCCCATTGTCCACCATCTCTCTCTGCCCCTCCCTTGTACCCTAGATCCAATATCTGTCTTCCCCCTCCTTATGGTCTACCCTTCCATGTGACTTTCAGTATATTTTTAAAAGAGTGTTAAAAATAATTCTATTTTGAAGAATGTTTTGATGAAGAAATAAGCTGTTAATTATTTATTGTGTTATATCCTAGATCTTTTATCTAGTATCTTAATTGTGTAATCCATGTTGAACTGCTTTGTTGACTTTAGCAGGCTATAAATAAAATAACTGTAACTGTAACCATGCAGAGATTTCAAGGGGGCTTGGTGGCAGTGTAGTTTGGGTGTGGCATATGTTGGCAAAAATCTACATCTTCCTTATTTTATAATGCAAATATACATACATATCAAAGGCATGCACATATTTTTTAAAAAGAGTTTGCTTTGGCCAAGACTTTATATGAGAGATTTAGGAGCCTTTTTACTAAGGCGCACCTAAAAGTGACCTGCGCCGGTATAGGTGCGTGTTTTGGACACACGGTCAATTTTTCAGTGTGCCTGGAAAAAAGCCATTTTTTTGTGGCCAAAAATGGATGTGCGTCAAAATTAAAACCAGCGTGCGTCCATTTTCGGCCTGAGACCTTACCACCATCCATTGACTTAGTGGTAAGGTCTCATGTGCTAACTGGGTGGTAAGCGGCCAGCGCACGTAAACTGCTGATTACCGTCAGGTAAGCGCCATGTGGTAGAAATAGAAAATATTTTCCACCGCGTGTTTTGGGTGTGCATCAAAAATGGAATTATGGCCAGGAGGTAGCCAGGAGGTAGTTCCAATTTGGCGCACATTGGACGCGCATAGGCACCTAATCACCTTAGTAAAAGAGCCCCTTAAAGAATAATTCTTCTTAATCCCCAGCTGTTTATTTCTGCCTCCAGAATGAAAAAAATAAAATAAAATTGTGGTCTCACTACTTAATAGATAGCAGTCTGTAAAACGGGCCTGCATAAGTCATGAAAGTGTATGAAGATTCTGTATAGAATGGGCCTTCATATCTACTAAATCTGACACAATTTTAAACAGTAAGGATGTGCATTTGTTAGCACATTTTGCAAAATGTACCCCCCCCCCCCACTTTTACAAAACCGTGTTAGCAGCTGCTGGTGCGGTAATGCCGACACAGCCTGTGTTGGCATTGCCACATGATAGTCGCTAGTGTGGCTTTATAAAAAGGGGAGGGGGATGGTGCATGCAAAATTGATTTGATATACATTAACCTACAACCTAACACACATATAGGGCTAGATTCTAGAAATGGCACTGAAAAAATCAATGCAAAACCCCCCCAAAAAACAAAAACCACTGAGTGCTATTTTATAAGCCATGCCTAAAGTTAGATGCAGTTTATAGAATGGTCTCAGAAGTTGTGCTTAAATTTAGGTGCATCCATTTGCACCAATGAAAACATGGTGCAAATGCCGTGGAGCCCCTTTATTCTATAATTACACGTGTATCCAAAAACTATGTCCATGATCCGCCCTGAACCACCCATGACACTCCCATTTCTATACCCCCCTTTTCAGGACATATGTAAAATTTAGGCATGAATTGTGTGCCTAAATTTGCACATGTACATTTTAATTGATTCCATTAACACCAATAATAGCTTGTTAAAAAGCCAATTAATGGTGCTAATTGGCTAATTATTTAATTAAGATGCATGCACAATTTGGACACACGCCACCTCAAAGCACCCGCTGTAGAATTAAGGGGATAGTCAATCTGTGTGTGTTAAAAAGTTCTAACACATGAAAATGTCTCATGAAAAAAGCACAAAAATAATATGCAGATTAATTTCCTCTATATTCATTATGGATATACTGAAGACTCAGGACAAGTTTGAGAAGCTCTGCATTAGGCATTTTGCAACTTGACTATAAACTCTAAAGGTGAAATTAAACTCTTTGTAGCAAAGAACATATAGAGGTAAAATTTCAACAACATGTGATTCCCATTCTTCCCACCGCTGTGCTAATAAATCACAACCATTTCCTGAAGATCGTCACCTCAGTGTGATTCCATATTGATTCAGTCAGTATCTTGTCTACTGGGAATAACATCCAGAAGCCTGGTGGTGTGGGCATTTCTCCAATGGAAGCTGATCTTAGACCACCAACTCATTTCACATTGATATGAGGGGAGCTCTCAGCAGTTCTGCTCTGCTTGCTGAGATGCTTTGTTTTGTTAAAATAACTTGCCAAGAGAGTCCTGGGAGCCCCATCTTGCACATCATTGCATATGCTGTTAAATGTTGGCCAGATGTTTATAACTGTTTTTTTTTACTAGTCACATGGGCCAGATTCATAGTATCACCTTAGTGTATAAGAAAAATATATATCTTTATAAATACAAGTTCAGGACAACCTCCATATGAAGGTCACTCATTTTTCAAATATTTTCACTAGGAAGGTTAGAAGTTAAATACTTTGGGGTCAATATTTAAGAGAACTTTTCTGGGTAGCAGAACCTAGATAAGCCCCTGTGAGAGAGATATTCAGCGGCACTGTCTGGATATTGCTGTTGAATACCTTTATAGCAATGTGCAAGGAGAGTTAAGGGTGAACCAATGGCCTTCCAGTACAATCAAAGAGAGGGGACTCCAATGGATAAAATGATAAAAACAATGTATTAATATACAGTGAGTCACTAATAACAATAGTCCCAAATGAAGGTAATAATAATAAGAATCCAATTAAAAATATATGCTCAAATGTATCCAGGTGGGCTCATTGGAACATAGGGCGATGAACTCAGATGTACACAAATGAACTCATAGAGTCATACTGGAAAGCCATTGGTCCACTCTTTCTCTCTTTGCAAATTGATGACTTATTGCTTAGGGTTCTTTCTCCTTTTTATTTTCTTTTGTTGAATACCTTGACAGACCATTTCGGCACTAACTGGATAGTGCCAGAGCAAAGCCTGGAGTTATCTGCACCACTATATGAATAATTATCTGGATAACCTAGAACAGCAAAAAGACTTTTAACCCTATCTGGATATGTGATCTGGATAGTGACCAAATGTTGCCCCTTGGGTAGTCCTGGCTTCTCACCACTCCATCCTGATATTCATCAGCAGCCACTGTCTAGATCAGTGATTCGCAAACCTGTTCTGGGAGAACCCCAGCCAGTCAGGCTTTCAGGATATCTACAATAAATAGTTATGATAGACATTTGCATACACTGATTCCTAGGTATGCAAATCTATTTCATGCATTTTCATTGTGGGTATCCTGAAAACCTGACTGGCTGTGGCTTCCCCAGAATAGGTTTGGGAACCTCTGATCTGCATACTGTGCCTGAATATCTGGATTTTTTTGCCCCTGGTGGCTGGCATTTTAAAAAAATGCTGACTGCCACTGGCTCAAAATTTGCAGAGGGTTCAAGAGGTAGAGAGAAATGAAGTGACCCACTTGGCCCGATTCACACATTGTAAAAGGGAGTCTTCACTGATATCTGGCAACTTTTATGATTCAGACTTACAAAGTGAAACCCAGGCCCAGAAATTAAAAGTACATTGAGAAAATTGTGCCATTAGGTGTGGGAGGAGAAGTTAAGAACCCCCAAAAGCTTCATTCTTCAGTTTGCCATGGTCTAACCACTTTGTTGTGATTGAGAAAAATAAATTCAACAAACTGTCAATTTCCAAAATACTATTTTGTCCTAATACTTTAGGTAACCATCCCAGCACCCAAGTACCAGATATCTTGCTCTGAATAAAAGCTTGTAACTGTGAAGGTTAAAAAAAAAATACAAAAGAATGTATCTCTTAGTTGAACCACACATTTACATGAAAAGCAAAGGAAATATTTAGCACCCAAGGCAAGGTTCTCCCGTCACGCAGCAAGACTCTGTTTCCTCTTCTCCTGAGTCTTTTTGCAAACATCAAGAAAAATACGTAGTTTTGAACCAAGAAGTTGCAAATCTTGATAGTGAAAACATAAACACATGACCGAATATTATTCAAAGATGGTAAGGAATCTTCTGGAAACTTCAAGTATCTATGGAATAAATCATTTGGTGAGACAGAAGAAAATGTGTGGAACATTCAAAATTCTTATAATTAAATATCTAGTCGCATTTAGAATATTCTCCAATTTTCCATGAACCCTTAGCATTCTACAAATTGAGGGGCCCCTTTACTAAAGGGTTGCCATGGGGCAACTTGGAACTACCGCCGGCCCATCGTGGCCACCGGCAGTAGTTCTGCCTCAAGCGTGTGCCATTTCCAGTGATACAGAAAATTATTCCGTAATTTCTAGCACAGTGCTCCCCACTATTGGTCACATGGTAAGAATAATCTTACCACATGACCGTGTCTTTTTTCGGGGCTTTTTACCCGCTGTGGTAAAAAGGGCCCAGGTGCATGGCAAGAACAGCCCCTGCCGATATTGCAGGGCCCTTTTTACTGCAGCTTGGTAAAAGGACCCCTTAGTGTGCAAAATCCATAGCATGCAACCGCGAGGGGTGCTGGTCAGGGGTGTGCCTTCCATTTATGTGCACAGGTTATAGAAAACTATCAATTATGTGCCTGACAGCAGTTAGGCGTGAGCATACACCTGCCATTGAGTTAGAGTAAGTATTTGTGCCTAAAGTTAGGACTTATGCTAGTATTCCATAATAGCAATTACAAACAAAGGGGCACTTTTACAAAGGCACAGTAGGCTCTATGCCTAGAGCATACCAGTGGAGGAGTGGCCTAGTGGTTAGAGCACTGGTCTTGCAATCCAGAAGTGGCTGGTTCAAATCCCACTGCAGCTCTTTGTGATCTTGGGCAAGTCACTTAACCCTCCATTGCCTCAGGTACAAACTCAGACTGTGAGCCCTCCTGGGACAAAGAAATATCCAGAGTACCTGAATGTAACTCACCTTGAGCTGCTACTGAAAAAGGTGTGAGCAAATATTTAAATAAATGCCACCAGGATAGCAATGATTTGACCCATACCACTGGGACAAATTATTTGTTTTATTTCCTACCGCAAGTGCCATTTCTGGCATTAATCGGCAGTTGGCGCATGCCAACTGGTCACCGCGTGTGTAGCCCTTACCGCTAGATCAATGGGTGGTGTTAAGGGATCAGGCCATAAAGAAGTGCACGCTAGTTTCAATTTCACCACAAGCCCTTTTCCCGGCCCATTGAAAAAAAAGCCCTTTTTCCCATATGCGGTAAAAACTGGCCCGGTGCGCACCAAAAACATGCACCCACACTACTGTAGGACACTTTTTGCCACAGTTTCGTAAAAGTACCCTATAATTGCTTATATAGAATTTACGCTTAGCACAGATATCATTCCAGTGCCTAACTATAAGTAACCTGTAGAGCATTACCATCCTACTACTACTACTACTACTTATCATTTCTATAGTGCTACTGGAAGCAATCCTATAAGGAGCCACTTAGATTTAGGTGGCAAGTATTCATTCATGTAAATTGCTAGTATTCTAGTCATTTGATGTGTATGTTAACATTGCTTTGATTGTCCCCACTGAAAGGTGGTAGGTATATCAAGCACTACTGAACATTCAAGTTCAAGCTCAATGAATTTGATACACTACATATATATTAAAAGTCTAAGCGGTTAATGTAGTTAAATATAATATAGGGGCTAAGGGAAAAAATAGACAATAGATAAACAATCCACCAAAAAAAAGAGAAGGGGAGGGAAGATAAAGTTCACAACGAGGGGAGCAGGGGAGAGGGGAGAAACATAAGGGGGTGTACTACCGCCACAAGAAAATAAGAAAAGAAAATAAAGACCGATGATAGAAATACAGCTCCAATGTTAAGCGATTGCGCTCTTGTACAGGAGCAAGTATTCTGTGTAGAATAAGCCATGCTGGGTAGCGCTGAGGTCCTAGGTTGATAAAATAAGAATATACCTACACCTCAAACTGTGAGATGAATATGTAATACTATTGGATAACTATATGGAAATTGAGACAGTGAAGCAGTGGTCCCCAGTAGAAGAGTTTAAGTAGTATACCATGCCATATTTTGTATTGTTACTTGAATATGTTTACTGCTGTAATTGCCTATTGCTCATGTTTGATCTATTGTTACTGTACACCGCCTTGAGTGAATTCCTTCAAAAAGGCGGTAGATAAATCCTAATAAATAAAGAAATAAATACTCTTCCTGTTTCCTGAGCTGAATTATGATTTTATTCCAGTGAGTGAGGTTAATGAGGAATATAATGCCTGTGTAAATGCAATCCAAATTAATAGTTTGGACTCTGAAACAAATGCAGAAAGAATCTGGGGAATGGTAAATGTTACTGATATTAGTATATGTTCAGCAGAAGCTAAAGAAAGGCTGGATTCCCCTCCTTAGCACCCAGAGCTAAGGGGGGGGGGGGGGGGGAAGAGGTGCTCCACTCCTTACCCCTCCAATCATGCACTCTCTTGGTATCCCCTCTTACCTTTCTCTTGGCCCTGCAGCAGTGGTAATAGCAGCTGCAGTAGCAAATGTGCATGATTCCCTGCAAGCCCTCCTGCTCTAGATAGCCTGGACATACACTTCACCCCCACCTCTCACACGAGGAGGCGGAGTATATGTCCAGAAGGTGAGGGCTCGCAGGCCCCATGCTTAATCTTGGAGCTGCTGCTGCTGCTGCTTGAAGGAGATACTGGTGCTAGCCCAGAATGAGGCATGACAAAGGTGGCAGTGTTCTTGCACCTGTCAGACGTTTGCGCTGGAGGCACTTGTGTACATTGCTTATGCCTCATTTCAGGCATGACCTAAATGAAAATGGATGTCCTTAAGTGAAATTGGGGATGCTAAATTGTCTCAGTAGATCTAGAAGGGAAAACACATTTATTTGGAAGAATTATTGGCCCAATATTCAGTGGCACTTCTGGGAAGGAGCAGTTTCTACCCAGATAAATACCATTCACTGGGGCTAGCCATTGAATTTCAGTGACATTAGCCAAATA
This sequence comes from Microcaecilia unicolor, assembly GCF_901765095.1. NCBI lineage: Eukaryota > Metazoa > Chordata > Amphibia > Gymnophiona > Siphonopidae > Microcaecilia > Microcaecilia unicolor. The sequence continues at coordinate 90,015,619 of NC_044037.1, forward strand.
ATGCCACTGGAAATTTTTACTATCAGCCCCAGCACTATCTGAATAGAATCAGTGCAGTCCAGGGACAGAGCAAATATGCAGCACGTTACTCAGATAATTACCTGGATAAATTACAGCACCGCTGCTGAATAACTACATCTGGCTGCCTCATATCCTGATATTCAGTGCTGATATCTAGATATGCCTCTGAATATGTGATATAAATTTAAATGCTGAGATCAGCGCTATCTGTGGTGCACTGTTTATCAGGGGGATCATCTTTATTAAATTGGAAATTCATAAATATTTAGAGGTAAATATTCAGCAGGCAACAGTCAGCGGAATTTCAATGCTGGACCATGTCCAGACATCGCCATTGAGTATCCCAGTTCTAGTAAAGTGTTCCTGCAACTATTACATTCAATTAACTTGGAGCAAGTCTCCCTTTGCTGTCTCTATCCCTTAACAGCAAACAGCTGCCAAAATCACCAGTTAAATTCAGCTGGGCTTGAGCTCACTTTAGCCCCTCGCCTTGGCTGACATCATCAGATTGGTATAGGGATCTATTTTAATGCAGGATTGGGGATACCATTTGCCCACAGTCATTGTTTAGAGCAGTACAACTCTATATAGTTGCAGAATCTTCTCATGGCAGTCCTCCACCAAAATGACGACTGCAGCACTTTACAAACACCAACGCCCCTCTCCACCACCATTTTTAAAAATTCCTTATTTATAATTTTCAGAAACTGAGAACAGAGGATAACATTTGTTTAGTCAATACAGAACAAAAGCAAAGTATGAAGAAAATAATATGAATATAGATGAACAAGAAGAAAAATTGTAGCTCTCAAATTGGACCACAGATGTGGAAGGGCAGGACATCCAGAAAACAAAGAGGAGAAAAATAATAAGAAAAAAAAATCAAAGAAAAGGCTTTAACATGAACTATTCCCTGCCATCAATTTAACAATGCAGTTCATTTTACATGGTTGCAATTATAACTTTCTTCATATCTAAAAACGTTTTTAATTGCTCAGGAGCAAAAGAGACATATTTTACTCCAGCATATCATGCTAAACATTTAGGGCCTTGTTTACTAAGCCGCACTGTAGACGTGCTAACATTTTGGCGCATGCTAAAAATTAGTGCGTGCTAATGCTAGAGATGCCCATATATTCCTATGGGTGTCTCTAGCATTAGCGTGTGTTAATTTTTAGAGCACGCTAAAAGGTTATCGCACCTATAGTGCCTCTTATTAAACAGGGCCCTAACACAGATAACTCAATAAAAATGTTGCACCCAATTCTCTAGTCTGTTGTCTTAACACAAGAAATGCTTTCCTTCTCTCTTGTGTTGTCTTAGTAACATCCAGAAACATCCACATTTTTGACCAAATAATAAAGTTTGTAAATTCCAAAAATACAAATGTAGTTCAGCATTCATGTCTTGCTCAAAGACAAAGGATACGTGAGCGAGGGCAGGCCTGGAGCCAGGCCTAGAGCCTGGCTCAAAACACAGCAGTTAAATTGATACATGGTGCCAAAATGTTTGATGTAACAAAAGAGAGGGAACAAAGTACAAACTAAAGTCCAAACAAAAAATACAGCACCACGGGCCTTTAAAAATGGAACACAGTTCTTTAATGAATGAGCCTTGACAAAAAGACCCGACACGGGCCGTGTTTCGGTGACTAGCACCTGCGTCAGGGGTCACAGTGATGACGTGGAAAACTTGGGGAATAACTCGAATATATTCCTCTACAATATATTATTCCTTACCCCACGTCTCATGTAGTAAAAGCTACAAAGCACCAAGGCTCATTCATTAAAGAACTGTGTTCCATTTTTAAAGGCCCGTGGTGCTGCCAAAATGTTTGATAGCATCTTCCCTCTCCTTAAGGTAGAACACTGGTTGGCGATCCAATACTGGGTTCTTTTTAAGATTATTGTTACCACCTTCCAAATTCTTCATTCTGGTCTAACACTCTTCATATTCAAACATCTCAAACCTTATTCCCTGACACATACTTTATGCTCCTCCCAACAGCATCTTTTAGTAGTACCTTCGTTTCTTCAGGTGCGTTCAGAACCACCTCACTCTCAGTTGTTTCACCCACCCTAGGGAATGATATCCCTTTGTACCGCCGAACTGAAATCTTGCTTCTAAGATTTAAAGCTATTCTTAAAGCTCACGTTTTCACTAAAGCATTTACCTCTGCTGTTCGGTAATTACAAATCTCCTCGTTCACCGCCCCTCTCAGCGAGTTTGTCCCCTGCACACTCATGTCAATTTGTCTTCTTTTCACTTTCCCTTCCTCACCTTTTTGCTGTGTAGAGACAGGCTGTGAACTGTCTTTGGTCCTGAAAGTAGTCACAAAAACAAGAATGCACATTTGTGTTCTGGTTTCAGTTTGGAAAACTGTATGCATGTAAAGAATGCATACTAAATTGGACTTTATAGGGGAATTCTATGTATGGTGCCTAAAAAATTGGTGCTGAAAAAAACCTCCCTTAGCGTTACCTATAAACCTCGCCTAACGTTAGGTGCAGTTTATGTGTATCGCCCTTTCCTGTGACTAAATTTAGTCTTGGCCATTTATGCCAACTAAAACCTGGTTTAAAAGCACAATTTAGGTGTGGATCAGGTGTATTCTATAACACTGCATGTAAATGTTAGGAACCCCAATGACCTGCCCATGCTCCTCCCATTTCCACACCACCTTTTGAGATCCACACAGTCTGATTTATGTACATTGCTTTATAGACTATGCTTAGCGAGCTATGTGCATAAATCCTAATTAATGCCTATTAATACCAATAATTACTTGTTAGGATCCAATTATCAGTGCTGATTGACTTGTTACTCAATTAAGTTCTGTGCACAAATGGGCTACGTTTGCTAGTTTGTGCACAGAACTCTAGTCGTCATATATATAATCCAAGGGTATGTGCATAAAACCTCCAAATAAATGTGTATCGAGTTGACCTATACATATTAAAAATGTTTATTCTAATAAATCAAATATTACATGCATTGATTTCTGAAAATCAACCAAAAAAATCTCAAAATGACTTATAACCCCCTCCCTCTTCATGTGAAATGAGTGTGTGTGTAAGAGAGAGGCTTTGTAATATGAAAAATTAGGTTTGAGGGACTGAAGTAAAATTTAATTTGTGAGTACTCATGGTTTCTTTTCTTTCTCTAGGGGTCAGAGGGTGAATGAATGGTGTTAAAGGGAAATTTGCTCTTAAATAGACTGAGAAATTATGAGACAGTAGAAAATCTGCAGAAAACTGTGAACATACTAAATTCTTCTGGCAGTAGATTTAAAATAAAGCATGCTCAGAAATGAAGAGAGGAAAACACCATTTTCCAGTTCTGACAGATTTAATTATGTTTTTGTTTATAAGTAGTATACATTGCTGGCTTTTGTCAAAGCTAATTAGCATATTTTGACAGGTGGCCACACCCACTTCCATTTGCGCCAGCCAATCAGAATCAAGGATCTGCCCAAGCAATGCCCACTCCCTGCCTGCCACACTCCTTTGATAACAGCGCTGGATGTGACATAATAGCCCTATCCATGCCCCACCCCTTTTGTGTGACATCACAGGAACTGATGCGCCCTAGCCTCAACTTATTTGTGCAACCTCACTCTTTTGCATAACCCATTTGAAACCCCACCCCTTTTGGTGACACCACAGGAAGTGAAATCATAACTCCACCCAGGCGAAGCCCTTGTTTCATACTACTCTGCCATCTTGACATTATCAGTCACAGGTATGCTATAGGCACTATCTAGGTCTTCTGTTAGAGAAATGTTAACTTCTTGGGAGCCAAACAGCTTTTCCCCACTAGCTAGTTCATCCTGCAAAGATGAACCACTGACTTCTTGGGCGTCAAACAGCATTTGCTCACATTGCAGTTTATCCAGCAAGGACTTGGTCATTTCCTGGGGCAGAAACAGGTCATCCTGTACTGTTTCAGGCATACATTGGCTGTTCTGGTCACTAACAATGTTCTTTGATTCTATCAGATTGATTACTGGTGGGTAGCCTGCAAACTCTGCATCAAGATCTTTAAGAAAAAGACTGAACCATTGCCCTCTCTTTCACAACAAGGGCTGTTTACCCCTTCTGGCCCTCTGTATATTTGGAGTTTCATATGTTTCTGGTCTACCCTAATAGATGGAAAGTAACTAATTGTGTATTTAAAGTGTTAAGTAACACTTTGTTTTTTTAAAATATCTGTTTGTCATGTGTTCAGTGGCGTAGGAAGGGGGGGCAGGGGGGGGTCCGCCCCGGGTGCACACCGCTGGGGGGTGTTGGCTCCGTGCTGGTGCACTGCCCTCTCTGCCCCGGAACAGGTTACTTCCTGTTCTGGGACAGAGAGAGCAGTGAACCAGTGCGGAGCCGACACACCCCAGCAACGTACAGTTGGGGCGGATCCCTCGCCACAGGTATGCGCTCCGGGGGGGGGGGAGGTATGCGCTCTGGGGGGGTATGCGCTCCGGGGGGGGTGCGCTCCAGCGGGAGGAGGGTGCGCCGTGCTGCACCCGGGGGGGGGGGGGGGGTGCGCAGTGGCGACCCGCCCCGGATGTCAGCTCCCCTCGCTACGGCTCTGCATGTGTTATCACATGTTGTCCTTTTACGCCCCTTATGGTGGTAGGAAGGGGTCTGCCTGTAGGCTTCTCCAGATATGTCTGGAAAGAGGAGTCAGGCATTTCAAAGCGGCCATACATTTCATTCATGTAACCTACTTCTGATCTCTAAAAGCAGCTTATTTTTTTCTTCCAGCCTGGCCACAGAAAGGGGAAGTGATAGGGGATAGGGAGGGGGCCACTTGTCAGCCTGTTTGACCTCACACAGACAAGAACAGACTGATACAGTTTAAAACCAGCATGATTGCTAATCTCTGTGTACAAGGGCTGTATGGGGAGAGGAGAGGAGAAATGATTTGTTTTAAAATTCAACACAGACCACTCAGTTATTTTGCATATGTGCCCTTTAAAGCCTAAAATGTAATTTTGTTTTTTCCTACACCAGTCAAATCTCTCCTGAGAGGTGGTAGCTGGGGGATTGGAAGGGATTGAATTGATTCAGTAAAAGAGTTCTAAACAATACCTTTTAAAACAGCCATATGCTACACAGAAGGTTTTGAAAAAAACAACAACAACAACAATGAGAAAACCCCATCTGTCTGACACAGGGGCTGGATAAGATGAGAAAATACATGTTTGCAGTCTAAAGGAGCTAGTTTTGGATTACCTGGCTACAGAAAGGAAGGGGGATAGGCAGTGGGTGAAGGTGAGGAGGTGGAGATTCTCTCACACAATACAGCACACAGCTCCATCAGCAGGGCTTGCTCCAGAAGGAGGAGGAGGAGGAGAAGGAGAAGGAGAAGGAGGAGGGGGATGGGGAGTCTGGGGTTATCAGCATGCACCATAAATAAACACATTTTAGGGCTTCCTGACTCAAAGCCAGATGCACAAAGGTCCCGTTAAGGATCCGTCTGCGTTTCCAAATCGGTAAAAATTTACCGATTTAGAAACACAGAGGGATTCACTAAGAAAATTGCATGCAAATGAGCTGCTCGTTGCTTTTGTGACCCAGCTCATTTGCATGTGATATGGGGGAAGCAAGTCGGTGAGCTGAGCATGCGCAGAACAGTCAATTGTTATGCGTGGCTGCTCTGCGCATGCTACAGACGGCTCTCATACACGCAGACAAGCTGCGTCTATGATAGCAGTAGATTTACCCCCTTTTTTTAGGCAGACACAAAAGCGCTTTTTTTGGATGGGCATACCTGTATTGCAGCTCCCTGCCTCGGGCTGCTGGGAAAAAGTGAGAAAAACCTTGCTCTGCTGCTCTCCACTCTTCTTGGTTCCACCCCCAGCTGTTCCTGCTGCTTCCTTCTATTTGCTGGCTGACATCCTAGAATGCCCATCTCCCTGAATATGGACTCTCATTGGCTGGCTGCTGTCCCAACTCCTGCTCTCTGTAGGACTTCCCTGATGACATTACTTTAGAGCTGTAAACTGATTGGATCTGAACTTCCTGGTGTCCCCCTCCAGTAATGAGTAGGCGGGACATCCCAGGCTGATGCTGTCCAATTGGTTTAGCCCCTCTCTGTGGATGTCAGCTGGCAGGAACAGCTGGGGGTGGAACCAAGCCCGTGTCCCACAGAGGCTGTTTCTTTGATGGACCCTTAACTTCCTTGCATTTTTGGTAAGTCACCATTACTTTTATGCTTTACATTTCAGTACTCCCCCCCCCCCCCCCCCCCCAATTTCTTGCCAGTAAATCAATAGAAATCAAACAAAATAAAACATGGAAAAGAAAATAAGATGATACCTTTTTTATTGGACATAACTTAATACATTTGAAAAAGAAACATATGTGGCACGACTTTCTTACATGCAAAGAAGCTGCGTGTAAGCTGTTATACTATTTTTTTTTGTGCTTCATCTTCCCTGCCTTGTTTCTCCCCTTCTCCTACTTGCAATAATGAAGAACCGTCAGGACCACACCTCACGTTAAAATTTCCACGGTAAAGTTAGGGACTGCTTTTGTGCATGGGGTCGGAAACAGTAGTGCATCGCATCGCATTCACATTATAATAAAAATGAGCTCATTTGCATTCCGTTTTCGTTAGCTGCTACCGTGACAGGAAAATGGCTTGGAGAACCCTTTTGTGCATGTCCCAGTTTACTACTTGCGCGGTAAACTGGCTAGAACCAGTTTAAAAATCACGTTGCTGGCTCGTTTAGTGCATCTGGCCCTTAAAATCAAACAACTTTCAGGCATGGTTGTTCAATGTTTTGATAAAACAACATGTTTTTTGCTGCTAACTCTGGACTGTTCAGAAAAGGAGTTTAAAAAGCCAGCATGATTTGAGAGAAATCAGCAAAAGCCTGACAAGCCAGACCCCTCTTAGTTTTGTGAAAGTTATTTTAATACAACTTTGTGTCTGCTCATTTTTTTCTGAAAGGAATGTGATGCCCTTGTGTCTGTGGAAAGAGCATTTTAGCTGTAATGGACCTCTGCCTATTGCCACATATTGTAAAAAAACAGAGGGCTGAAAAAACAAACAGGGGAAAGTGAATGGATTTTAAAAAAATAGTTTAAGGACAGGGATAAAACAATCTTCTGGGACTAAAGGGGGCAGTGTCAGAAGGAGCAATTGATGACATTTCATGTCATGTGACTCATCCAAGATGGCAGCGAATAGTATGAAACAGGAAATGACATTGAGGCATCCAGTGGTCAACACCATCTTGAAAAAAGGGCATGGCTTGGTCCATGATGCCACTGAAAGGAGTGGGGTTTCAGATGGGTTATGCAAAAGGAGTGGGGTTTAGTTCAGGGCTACGGGCAGAATTATACAAAAGGGGCAGGGTATGGGCATGGGCTATGATGTCACATCCAATGATATCATCAAAGTGTGTGGGGCAGGGAGGGCATGGAGAGTGGGCATGGCTTGGGCAAAACCTCAATTCTGATTGGCTGACAAAACTGAAAGTGGGTACGGCCACCTGCCACAATATGCGAATTAGCTTTGATAAAAGTCGATGAGGTATACTATTACTTTTATATATTGGGATTTATTAACTACCTTTATGAAAAGATTCACCCAATGTGGTGTACAACAGGTATAGCTTGACATAAACAACATATAATATGAACAGCATGGTAAAATGACCAAATGTAAGCATACAATACAATCACTGAGACAAACTTGGATAAGCAAATTATATTCTAGTAATAGCAATGACATGATACAGTTTCAGAAATATACATTTTAAAATAGCACAGTGGAACATTCAAATAATAGAAATATGATATATGTCAGCAGAATACACATTATACATCATAACAGGCAGCATGGTAGGATATTCATATAACACAGGTATGATATTCACAACATCAGCACAATACAAACGAAACACTAATAAGCACATATTAGAACATTCAAATAACATAGACATGATTCTCACAATACAGTACAATACAATGAAACATCTTACCCCTTCACTATCAGTTAAAATGTTTTATTACGTATTTTGTTGACATTGTACGTAGTATATGTGTGCCATACTTTGTACTGATATTTGAATATTTTTACTTCTGTAATTGCCTATTGCTCATGTTCGATCTATTCATACTGTACATCGCCTTGAGTGAATTCCTTCAAATAGGCGCTAAGTAAATCCTAATAAATAAATAATAAATTAATTAATAGGCAGCTGAGGGGCCAAGTGCAATTGAGACATATCGGAAGGTGAGATGAGTAGAGCAAAGGCATTGGAATAAATAAATGGGTGGCTAAATTGATGGCAAATTATGAGGCCCTTTTACTAAGCTTCAGTAAGCACTAACGTGTGCTTACCAGAGGGTAAAATGCACTACCACAGCACACGCTCAGGTGTCCCATGGTAGTTTTGGGATCGGAGCATGCTTCCCATGCGACAAAAAATATAACTTATTATTTTAGCACTGGGGCATGTCTAGGGGTGGAGAGTAAGTGTGTTCTGTGCTAATTGGTTAACACAGCACTAACCTGGAAAAAAAAACAAGCTTTCACTTGCTTCCTGAAATAGAGGTTGTTTTAAGTTAGGCGTAGCCCCTCTGGGAGTGAGTTCTAGGGTGTTGGGGCTACTCCTTCGAAGGCATCCTGGCAGATATCACATTGTATGTTTTCTTTCGACTAAGGTATAGATAATGATTTCCTTGAGAGGACCTAAGAGGTCTCAATGATGTGTAGAGGGATAACTTATTTTTTAGGTATTCTTGTCTGACTGTCTTGAAAATCAAAGACAGAATTTAAAATTTGGCTCTGTAGGGAGATGATAGATAATGCAGTTTTTGGAGGAAGGGCATGATGTGGTTACGCTGCCTGCAACCCTCCATCAGTCATGCTTCAGCATTCTGAATTAGTTGGAGCTGGTGCAAACTCTTTTTTTTTTGACCGATATATATAAGGCATTATTGTAGCCTAACAAAGCAAACACCCACAGAAGGTGAGCTCTCCACAGGAAAAACAAACGACAGTCAAAACACACAGTGGATCCAAAAAAGTCCTCTCATAATGAGTGTCTTCCTTCTTTTTGGATCCACTGTGTGTTTTGACTGCTGATTATTGTAGCCTAGGCATGACGTTATCACAACATGGATCACTGTGATCAGATTCGTCTTCTTGATATATAGAGACAGATTTTCTAGTTGCTGCAGGTAATAGAAACTGTTTTTAAATGTTGTTTGAATTTATGGGATCAAAGTAGGTGATGAGTCTAGCAGTATCTCAAGATTCCTGTTGGGTATTGCCTCTGGGTTTTATGGACACAGGCTAAGATCACTGTCTGTTTACTATTGATTTCAAGTCTCTTTTAAACTATTTCCAAATAAGAGTAGACGACCCATCCAAACTCAACTTGGACAACAAATTCTGTCAGTACAATTGAGTATAAGAAGGCTTAGAGTTAGATACTAGCATTGAACTATTTGAGGAACATGCTAAAATCTATACAGTTCATGTTTTGAAATATTAATGCCTGCTATTTTAAGTATGTAATTGGTGGAATACAATTTTTTTTAAATACTACCCCCCACCCACACACACAAAAAACTAGTCAATTATAATATAAAGGGCCCTACAGGGTGGTAAAGTTTTGGATTAATCATGCCTTAGATGCAAAAATTAACACACGAGGTAAGTGCAAAGACTATCCTTCCAATATTCAAAGCTATTTAACCAACCAGCCAGACACTTCCGCTGGTCAGCTAAATATCATATCAGCACTTATCTACTAATATTCAGCGGGAGATAGCCAGTTATCTCCACTGAATATTGCCAGCTAGTACCTAGTGCATAACTGCCTATATCACGCAACTTATCCGGTTATGCACTGACATTCAACACCTAGCCAGATAAGTTTAATGTCAAATAGGACCGCATAAATAGCCGTCCTATCTTTATCCGATTAAAAAGCCAGTTAGTGCTGAATATCAGCATAACCGGTTAAATTATTAGCGGTTAACAAACCCACGAATATTCAGTGCCGGACGCCAGAAATGACCCAGCATTTAATGTCTGGGTTTAATGCCGACGGTGGACAGCAAAAGCACTGCCCAGCACTGGCTGAATAATGGGCCCTGTATATTAAGCCTCAGATTCTATATATGGTGCTCAAAATTGTGCATGCAAATTTGGGCACATACCCAATTTGCATGCACAATTTAATTGAACAACGAGCCAATCAGTACCAATAATAGGGCACTAACAACCAATTAGTGGAGTGGAGGAGTGGAGGAGTGGCCTAGTGGTTAGGGTGGTGGACTTTGGGCCTGGGGAACTGAGGAACTGAGTTCAATTCCCAGCCCAGGCAGCTCCTTGTGACTTTGGGCAAGTCACTTAACCCTCCATTGCCTGCTACATTGAGCCTGCCATGAGTGGGAAAAAGTGCGGGGTACAAATTAAAAAAAAAGTACAATATTCTGCATGTATTGATAAATGGTTGACCACCCCTTTAGTACAGTCCATTCATCTCCTAGGAGTTCTTCTAGATAATAATCTCTGTTTTTACTCTCAGATATTATCGGTTGTACAATGTTCCTTTTACAGGCTTAGATTATTCAGATCTGTTCAGTCTTTGATCTATCCTTCTATACTGAATATTCTCATGCACTCTTTAGTAATAAGTCAATTGGATTACTGTAATTCTTTATATATGGGTCTTCGCATAAAGGATTGTCATCGATTACAAATTATTCAAAATACAGCTATTAAAATAATTAACAGCTTAAAAAAATTCCATCATATAACCAGTCCAAAATAAAAATTGTTTTAATGGTAAATTTTTAGGTGCAAAAAGTGCTCAGAAATAACTCAGTGCCCCAAAGTGCATATTAAAATACACAAGTGGGCACCCTTATCTCAATCATCACACTTTCCTGAGTAGCACATTATAGTCCCAAACATCTTGCAATATATCACAGTTCAGCAAAATAGAGCATAATAGTACTTAGCTTGTAACTAGTACTTAACTCAATATATAGCAGATTATTTATTTATTTATTTATTACATTTATAGCCCACATTTTCCCACCTGTTTGTAGGTTCAATGTGGCTTACATAATACTGGAGAGGCATTACAGACTCCGGTGTAAACAAATACAAAGTGATGTTGTGGTAAGATAAAGTTCATGTGGCACAGCCACACTAGGGAATCGTACAATGGAAGAGTTGTGTTATGTCCATTACATTCTTTACTTTTGTTGAGTTGCAGAGATCAGGCATTTATGAAAGTGATTTGTTCTTTGATTGGGAGCCAATGTAGTTTATCACGAAGGGGTCTTGCGCTTTCAAATCGCGTTTTTCCAAATATCAGCCTAGCTGCCGTGTTTTGAGCGATCTGGAGTTTCTTTAAGGCTTGTTCGTTGCATCCTGCATAGGTTCCGTTGCAGTAGTCTACATGGCTTAGTACCATTGATTATATTAGGCTCTGGAATGTTTCCCTCGGGAAGAATTGTTTCAGACGTTTGAGTTTCCACATTGAGTGGAACATTTTCTTTGTTGTGGATGCCACTTGGCTCTCAAGTGTTAGGTTGTGATCTATTGTAACGCCGAGGATTTTCATGCTGTCTGAGCTAGGGAGGGTATGTTCTGGTGTGTTGATGCTTGTAGGGTTGTCAGCTTTGTGTTGGAATGAGAGGATGAGACAATGAGTTTTTTCTTTCTTGAGTTTTAGTTGAAATGCGTTTGCCCAAGAGTCCATGATGTTCAAGCTGAGCTTGATTTCGTTAGTGATTTCTGTTAGTTTGGTATTGTACGGAATGTATATTATGACATCGTCTGCATATATGGAAGGGTTAAGGCCTTGGTTGGATAGGGACTTGGCTAGTGGGGTCATCATAAGGTTGAAGAGTATCGATGATAATGATGATCCTTGAGGTACTCTTCAGTCTGCCTTCCATGGTGGTGATATATTTGAGTTTGATTTTACTTGGTATGTTCTTGTGGTTAGGAAGCCTTTAATCCAGTTAATTATGTTTCCACCAATCCCGAACTTGTCTAATAGTCTTATTAATATATTACGGTTTACCATGTCGAATGCACTAGACATATCGAATTGGAGGAGGAGGATGTTTTTGCCTGTTGCTATTTCCTGCTTGAATTTGGCTAAGAGAGTGATGAGAACTGTTTTGGTGCTGTGGAGGGGACGGAAACCTGACTGTGATTTGTGTAGTATTGAGAATTTGTTTATGTAATCCGTAAGTTGTTTGGTTATCATGCTTTCCATCAGTTTGACTGCCAGTGGGATCGATGCTACTGGTCGGTAGTTAGTGATTTTGTTTGTTTTCTTCTTGGTATCTTTTGGTATTGGGGTGAGTAGGATGTTGCCTTTTTCCGTAGGGAAGAATCCTTGCTGAAGCATGTAGTTTAGGTGGGATGTGAGGTCTGCTATGAAGCGGTTAGGGGCGGACTTCATTAGGTAACTAGGACAGGTATCTAGTTTGCAGTGAGTGTTGGAGAATCTGCTTATTGCCTGAGTAACTTTTTCGATGGTAAGGAGGTCGAAGTTTGACCAGGTCTGGTCGGCTGGGTATTCTCCATTGATGGGGTCCAGTTCATTGAGGAAGTTTTCGATGTCAGCGGTGTTCTGAGGTAGTGTGTTGCGTAAGTTTAGAATTTTTTTGTTGAAATATTTAGCCAGTTTGTCTGCATGTGGGATGTCTGTACTTGTTGTAGTAACTGAGTTGGTGTCTAGGAGTTTGTTCACCAGTTGATATAGTTTCTTTGTGTCTTTGTAGTCTGGTCCCTCATGTCCCCTGAGATTAACGCAACATAAGCGCCCTCATGTGCCTACTTACTGGGAAATTCACCATGAACATTCGAGACATAGGGCCCTGTCTACTAAACCACACTGTAGACGTGCTAACATTTTAGTGCATGCTGAAAAATAGCATGTGCTACTACTATTACTACTACTTATCATTTCTATAGCGCTACTAGAAGTACGCAGTGCTGTACACTTGAACATGAAGAGACAGTCCCTGCTCAACAGAGCTTACAATCTAATTAGGACAGACAAACAGGACAAACAAGAGATAAGGGAATATTAAGGTGAGGATGATAAAATAAGGGTTCTGAACAAGTGAATAAGGATTAGGAGTTAAAAGCAGCATAAAAAAGGTGAGCTTTTAGCTTAGATTTGAAGATGGCCAGAGATGGAGCTTGACTTACCGGCTCAGGAAGTCTATTCCAGGCATATGGTGCAGCAAAATAAAAGGAACGGAGTCTGGAGTTAGCAGTGGAGGAGAAGGGTGCAGATAAGAGAGATTTACCCAGTGAACGGAGTTCCCGGGGAGGAATGTAGGGAGAGATGAGAGTGGAGAGGTACTGTGGAGCTGCAGAGTGAATGCACTTATAGGTCAATAAGAGGAGTTTGAACTGTATGCAGAAACGGATAGGAAGCCAGTGAAGTGACTTGAGGAGAGGGCTAATATGAGCATAACGACCCTGGCGGATTATTAGTCGTGCAGCATATTCTATGAGTGTCTCTAGCATTAGCGCGTGCTAAAAAGTTAGTGCTCCTACAGCATGGCTTTATAAACAGGGCCCATAGTATATTCTCAGTACAAGCTCCAGAACTTTGGAATCATTACCAGTTCAATTAAGACAGTGCTCAAGTTTGGATACCTTCAAATCAGACTTTAAAACCTTTCTTTGTAAGGATGCTTTTCCTACAATGCAATAATATTACCTATTTTTATGCTTGCTCTGGAACCCGATGATTTCCGCTGTGGCTCTGACTATAAATGCAATATCCCTATGTGTTTTTACCCCCCTCACACTCTTTCCTATCTATATTGTAGTTCCTCCCCTTTTTCCTATTGCATCCCACCTAGTCTTTGTATGTTTTTCACTTTTAATTTAGATTGTAAGCTGTCTTGATGGTTTTTCACATAGGTGGGGTAGAAAGTTTTAAATAAACTTGGAACCTTAGTCTTTTACTAAAGGTTAGCTCAAGTTATCTGCAACAGGGCCCCATAGGAATAATGAGGGACCTGCTGCAGATAACTCGAGCTAACTTTTAGTAAAAGACCCCCTTGGAAACTTATTTGTGCTAATTGGCAACAAATTAGAAATTACGTGTGCATCTTCCTAGTTAAGATTCTATAAAGATGCACACGTAAATTTCCTGCATGGATCAGAAAAGGGGGTGTGGTCATGCAAGGTGCATGGGCAGTTCGTGGACATTCCTAGAATTTGCTTGCGGTGTTATAGAATACGGTAATTTAGATGCAAGGATTTACACTAGGTTTCAGTTGGTGTAAATCCTTGCTCCCAAAACTGAGTGTGGATCCTGGTGCTAACCGCTGTTTTATGAATGGCGCCCAAATTTGGGCACCAGGGGCGTAGCCAGACTTCGGCGGGAGGGGGGTCCAGAGCCCGAGGTGAGGGGGCACATTTTAGTCCTCCCCCGGTGCTGCCAACCCCCCCCACCCGCCATTGCTGAACCCCCCGCCACCAACTTTGACCCCCCCTGCCATTTCCGAACCCCCCCGCCACCAACTTTGACCCCTCCCTGCCAACGACCCTCTCGACCCCCCCTCCCGCTGCCAACCCGCCGTCGCATACCTTTGTTGGCGGGGGACCTCAACCCCCGCCAGCCGAGCCGAGGTCCTCTTCTTCCCAATCCCGCACAAGGCTTCGTTCTAGTCTGACGTCCTGCACAGAAACAGAACGGCGAATTGGCAGCGGGAGGGGGGTCAAGAGGGTCATCGGCAGGGGGGTCCAGGGGAAAATCTATGAGGGGCCCAGGCCCCCGTGGCCCCATACTGGCTATGCCACTGTTGAGGGTGTTCCACACAGAAAATTCTTTACCATGCAGTAACAGTAATCAATGATTACCAGTATTTAGTTTTTTGTCTATGATATTAGAGCCCCCCCTCTCCCCTTGTTGTAAATTTCACAATGTAACATTGAAGAATGTATTTCTTTTCTTGATGTAAATTGCATTGAACTCTATATGGGAATACTGGTGACTAATAAGAACTAAAATAAAGTAAAGTAAAGCATAGTCACAGTTATTGTGAATGTGTCCTACTCCCGTCTATTTATTAATGGGCTGACTTTCTTGGATATTTAATTGGAGGCTAATAACCTATTGGCTTTATTACCTGTACCATAGAACAGTTGTTTGGTACTATGTGAGTTTTTTTTTTTTTCAAACTCTCTCATTAATGATTTAATTAATTTGGGCTATTTTGTGAGTAATTAGACTTTGAAGGTATTCTGACACCAGCCTGCTGTTTTCTCTTTCTCAGACCCTAATTTCCTGTGTCAGCCTTCTGTCCTCCTTCTTTCTGGCAATATTATTATGAACACTAATGGAAATCACTTCCCCTGCTATTACTGCTGTTCAGGCTTCCCAAACCTGTCCAGCAGGTACATCCTCATCATCATTTGTTGAGCAATAATCTTGGCTTGATATTCAAAATCACTTATCCATGTGAAGTTCCATAACTGGGTGCCCGCGTTTCCATGCCACTTGCATGCACAAAAGTGCAGAATACAGTACCAGCATTTTCACAGGTAACTGTGCACATTCTAGGGGTGTAGCCATGGGGGGGGGGGCTTGGGGTTCTGGACCCCCCAATTTAGGTTGGGGCCCCTGGCTAGTGGGGGTTCCCAAGCCCTACAAGCGGAAGTATTCCTCCACTTGCAGCCTGTACATTTCCTGGGTGGCAGCAGGAGCCAATGAGCGGGTCTCCCCCTCTAACCCCCACACATGCTTGGTTTCCACAAAACTGAACATGTGCCGGAGAGGCCTGCCTCTTCCCCCATTCATGCTCAGTGTTGTGAAAACTGAGCATGCACAGGGGGGGGGGGGGGGGGCGTAACAGGGAACATGCAGTCTACGGGTAAAGGAGGGCTTCCGCTGATAGAGATTGGGGACCCCTGCCAGCTCAGGCATGTGAGAGTCACTGTACCCACATCTAGGTGCCCCCTTCACCCATAAGGGCTATGGTAGTGGTGTGCAGTTGTGGGTAATGGGTTTTGGGGGGGCTCAGCACACAAGATAAGGGAGCTATGTACCCGGGAACAATTTATAAAGTCCACTGCAGTGCCCACTAGGGTGCCCGGTGGGTGTCCTGGCATGTCAGGGGGACCAGTGCACTACGGATGCTGGCACCTCCCATGACTAAATAACTTGTATTTGGTCGTTTCTGAGATGAGCGTCCTTGGTTTCCATTATCACCGAAAATCAGAAACGACCAAGTCTAGAGACGACCATCTCTAAGGACGACATAAATTTCCAGATTTGGGCGTCCCCGACCGTATTATCGAAACGAAAGATGGACGTCCATCTTGTTTCGATATTATGGGTTTCCCCGCCCCTCCACCAGGATGTTTTGCGAGGACGTCCTCAGCAAAACTTGGGCGTCCTTTTCGATTATGCCCCTCCACGTGTCTTTATAGGGGTAAACTGGCAGAAATAATGGCTAGATTGAAGCCACACTGGCTTAGAAATTAAATCCTTTATGATTCCACTTGTGCTTTGTGTAAACTCTGCCCCAGGACACACCTACATGCATATCATGTAAAAGTGCACAGCTTTTTGTCATTACATGCACTTTTGTGAGCATAAACCCTGGATTAATGTTATAAAATCCCTTTTACATGCATAGTAAAAATTTATAGACAGCAAAACAGAAGAAACAGTTCTCACAAACAGTACAGATGCAAACAAACACAGCAAAGATGACAATGAAGGACATACAATCAGTAATGGTGCTGTTAAAGGTTTTAGTCAAAACAAGGTGTGACTCAATGCAGGCCTGTGCTACAGCCAACTGACCTGCATCAGGAGTCCGATGCCTCCGACAGTACTGCACTCAAATTCCTCTACCTTAAAAACCTTGACGGTAAACCAACATTGGTGAGTGGGCTCCACTCTCTCTCGCTTCCACAATCACTCATAAAGCTATCACTAACAACAGAAAACCGTTCTGTCCTATTGGGATCAAAGCATCCAGTGATAGCTTTACGAGCGATTGTGGAAGCGAGACAGAGTGGAGCCCACTCGCCAATGTTCATTTACCAGCAAGGTTTTCAGTGTAATGTCAGATGCGTCGGACTTCTGATGCAGGCCAGTTGGCAGAAACACAGGCCCGCGTCGAGTCACACCTTGTTTTGATTTAAAGTTTTAACAGCACCATTACTGACTGTGTGTTCTTTCGTTGTCATCTTCGCTGGGAAAAATTTATAAGATTAACCCCCAAATAATGAAGTTTTTATGGGTAGGATTGATACTTAATCACAGTGCTTGCCCACCAACTGACTACCAAGAAGGCTACTCACTGTTTCACTGTCTGTCTGTATCACTCACCAATGTAGCATCTTTGGGTCTCAGTCTCAAGTTTCCTGTCTCTCTGAGTCTGCCTCATCTTTGACATGTAACCCTGCACAATGCAAGCCAGGAAGCTGACACCATGCTACCACTGAGCCAAATTGATATAGGAGGCCTGCACTGTCTTTTTCAGACAAATAGCAGATTTCACCATTTCTCCCCTGTCAATAGCCTAATTTGTCACGTCATGCTCAGTGAGGTTTCTCTTTTTACCCATGGTTTGTGGTAGACTTAAAAAAAATGGGCCCCTACTTTAAAAGAACATTGAGCTGCGAGAGAAATGATGTTCAGTGGCCCACTAATGTCTTCCAGATGTTTTAAAGAATATTACATTAAAGGAACACCATGATCACAATAGTGGGCTCTGATTTTGAAAACAGCATTTTAAAAAACTTAGTCTTTTTTATTTTTTTACTCTGATACTACAAAGAGGAAAAGGAAAATTAGTAATACTTTGAAGAATATGAGTGCAAATGTGCAGTGTTGTATAGTAACTAAGGGGTCCTTTTACTAAGGTGCGCTAACAGATTTAGCATGCACTAAATGATAAGATGCCTATGGGAATATAATGGGCATCTTATCATTTAGCACGTGCTAAATCCATTAGAGCAACTTAGTAAAATGACCCCCAAGTAAATGTAAATAGTTACAAGTTTTTGTAGGCTGGTAAGAGAACTGGCCTGAATACCTCCATAAGTGTCTTGTAGTAGCTCCACATTACTTTGGGAGACAGCTTTAAATTCAGGTTGATTGACCTTGCTGTTCTGCGGCTGCCATCTTCACTTTCTGACAATGAAGGGCAAGGTTTTAGGGAGGCATCAAGAGTCCCATTCATGGCTATGTCTATCATATTAAGAAGTAATATCTGATGACCTGTGATAGATTCACTTAACAAGCACTATCTAATCCCAGTAACCATTGTTTGCTCAGCTGGTTTTCAACTTTCATGGTGACTAGACTAGCCCAATCTTTGCATAGTTAGGGTCAGATTCTATAAATGGCACTCAGAATTAGGTGTTGATCTATCAAGGATATAGAATCACGCTTAGTGTCGATTCCCGCATCCTCAAAAGGGTATCCAGGTTGTGACATCAAGGGGAGCGGAGACCGGACTGTGTAGGTGCATGTGTGCACTATGTAGGCATGATGGACTGCTGAAAAATAGGTGCCTGTGCCATCGGAAGTTTGTTTGGGGGAGCGGTCACTCCCCTAGCACCCCACCTAGCTACACCTCTGCGTACCCTAGAATTGGGTGCCAGATTTATGTCTGCTGAAACCTGGTATAAATGTTGGCACCCAAATTGAGCATGCTGACCCATTATTCAGAACGTCCCTGACATGCTTATGTCCCTCCCATGGAAAAGCCTCTTTCTGTGTTTCATGCTATGGGATTTGGGTGCCACGTTTTATAGAATAGAGTACAGCCAGATACGTGTACAAATCCTAATTGATGCCAATTAACATCAGTAATTGGTTGTTATTGGCCAATTATTGTTTGTTAATGGCACATTAGCCAATTAAGTTGCGAATACATCTCAGGATCACACCCAACATTAGGCACCCAAATCTGTGCGCCATATATAGAATCTGGGAGCTAAGGGGTAATTCTATAAGGGGTCATCTAGTTTTCAATGGCAAGAACCATGCGCACATGCCAATATTCTAGTCATTTACACATGTAAGTGAACACATACATGTGTAAATGACCGTTTTCCAGCTATATGGCACTTTCTAAGTACATGCCAAGATGCAATGGTACGTACTTTACAGGTGGGTGTTCACATGGGTGGAGTTTTGATAGAGTGTGAGTGGGGCAAGCATAGATTATGGAGTAACAAAAAAAAACAGAGGAAATAACCCTCACAAACAGCACAGGTGCATAACCACAGTGAAGGTGCCAATAAATGGACAGACAACACTGTAGGGTCCAATTCTTTATTGCATCCACTGACTTGACACAACACGGGCCTGTGTTTTGACCAAAGGACTACTTCAGGAGTCTACTGGATGTGTGGAAAAACAATGTTGGAAATATTCAGTGTATAATGTCTATTCAATACAAGTACTTTGCAAACAGAGCAGACATCCTGAAACTGCTACTACATCACATAAAATACAAGGCAGGACATCGTCGCTGTGGTTGTGCACCCATAGATTATAGAATCTCATCATCTACACGCATTCTTTTGCAATCTAGGTGCATGCATTTATGCCGGCTCTATGGCTGGTGTAAACAGTAGGTGTGTGTAAGGTGACTTACTCTAGTATTCTATAAAGAAATATAGGCATCTACTTTTCTTTATAGAATAGGTTCTTTTCCTACACCTAAATCTAGATGCCCCAATTGTAGAATTACCATTATTGAACCTATTGAACATCAGTAAGGTATTTTAAGTCTCCTCAGTTGCAGTCATGGCGCAGTTCAAGCTATGAGGGTCATTGTTGAGGAATGTCCTGTGACTAAATTGGAGGGAAAGGTTGTGGAACTCTATGTATTCTCTGATAAAGCTATTTGGTTCAGTGATTGTGCATACACTACATCAGTGGTACTCAACTGAGTCCTCAGGGCACACTTGGCCAGTCAGGTTTTCAGGATGTCCACAATGAATATGCTTCAAAATTCCAAGATCACTTGGCTAATACAATGTTTATTTAACAAATTCAAAACAGAATAAACCCATTCATACATGCATTTAAAATTGCAATATTTATTACAAAAATCGTGTTCTAACAATTAAGAAAACTGTCTATTTGATAGTCTTATAACATCCTGCTCCTTCCACATTTAATTATACACAATACACTAAAGTCCTTCTCCAATAGTTGTTGTAAAATCAGAACAGTTGTGATATGTTCATTGGAAGTTCCAAGTCCATTATCTGCTTCAAAACTCTGTTTTAAATTGTGGTGTTCCCCTAATCAGGAGCGCTGAACTTTCAAATAATGAATCCGTTGTAAATCCCAGTAAGCTTTGAAGAAGAACCTCTGATCACTGAAGAAGTATAGGATATTAGACATCAACTCCATCAACCTATACTTAAAAGTTCTTCTGGTTCCATATATCTTTTTGGTACCAACACTGGCTGTGTTTCCTTATAACTTCATCAGGAGACCTTATTCAATAAGTAGTGGAGGAGTGGCCTAGTAGTTAGAGCACCAGTCTTGCAATCCAGAGGTGCCCAGTTCAAATCCCACTGCTGCTCCTTGTGATCTTGGGCAAGTCACAACCCTCCATTGCCTCAGGTACAAACTTAGATTGTGAGCCTTCCTGGGACAGAGAAACATCCAGAGTATCTGAATGTAACTCACCTTGAGCTACTACTGAAAAAGGTGTGAGCAAACTCTAATAAAATAAAGAAGTAGTGAACAGTATTATATTCATTCCCACACTAAAACCTTATAAATGTTTAAATACAATTCACATACCTTATACAACCACTAATCTCTGTCAGGCACACTGCTTGGAGCCCTTCAGCATCCAGTGTCTCTACCTAATTTCCTGCAATGCATATGCTTGAGATAAATTTGCATACAGAGGAGGCAGTGTATGAAAA
Organism: Microcaecilia unicolor; assembly: GCF_901765095.1. Classification (NCBI taxonomy): domain Eukaryota; kingdom Metazoa; phylum Chordata; class Amphibia; order Gymnophiona; family Siphonopidae; genus Microcaecilia; species Microcaecilia unicolor. Next base: position 90,036,571 of record NC_044037.1, read on the forward strand.
TCTATCTGATGCTTATTCATTGAGGATATCCTGAAAAGTCAGAGGACTGGTTTGAGGACCACTGTACTAAATAAATAGGTGGGAGCATAGACAAGCTACAGCTTAGGGTCTCACATTACAAGGGGCCTCAAGCTTCACTAGCAAGGGAAATGATTAAACCTATAATTCACTTCCTATTTAATTGAGGAGGGGGACTCTTAAATGTTACAGCTTAGGGGCCACAATATGTATACTCTTGTACTGCCTCGCAGTCACTTTTTTGACATAAGGTGTGATTATTTTAATTATTTCTGGCTGGGAAGTCCCAATTTCAGACTGCTTAAGCCCCTGATATTTTTATTGTGATGAGTTTGTTGGAAAATTTGTTTGTGTGGGAAACTAAAAAATTGACTCTGGCCTGGACTTAGCTTCCACAAATGTATTAATATTTCAATGCTGGTAAGTTTATGCAACCTAATAAAAATCCCTTTTGTCCGATGAGAAACATTTGTACATTTCCCAGTCTCCTTACCCTAGCATAAAACAACAAGAACAAAGCCTGGCATCTTAGTGAAGAAAGCTGGAAAAAGTAAATAGATGGCAGTTCATTTATTGCAATAAATAAATTAATCGGTAATCTGCTCTTTTTAAACCACAATTAGTAATTTGCATCTCTCTGAAATATAGGAATCTGAGGGACACCAGGGACATTGTTAGACTAAGCAACAATATTCAGAACTGGGCTAGATGGCTTTTCTTAGAGGCCTGGAATGACACCTGTATACATAATGAGATAGAACAATATACTATTCACTTCTGCTTTGATGAATTGTCTTATTTTTGCATTAGGACCACATATGAATCGTGATCTGCCCTGTTGTTGAACTTAGGCATGTCTTTGCAGGTGGTGAGGTCTCCTCCTGGGGGAATATAGATGCTCATTCCTAAAAGGATGCAGGGCTAGACATACTAACTTGTGTTAATGTACATTAGTGCATGTTAATATGAGTTATATGCTTAGCTAATAGGTCTTTTTGGCAATAATAAAACTTGTATCAAATAATGTGCATTAAATTGTTCTAACATGCATTAATATTATTTATTTATTTATTGGAATTTATTAACCACCTTTATGAAGAGATTCACCCAAGGCAGTGTATAGCAGGTACAGTTTAACATAAAACTTTTAATTTTGTTAACAGCATAACAACAGTAAAATAACCAAGAATGAACATAAATACAATAAATAAGGTAAACTTGAAAATAGTAAATTGAAACCTAATAATAGAACTACCATGAAACAGTATCTAAAATCTGCACATTTAACAGCACTGGAATTCAAAAACCAGAGATACAATACAATGTTAGCATAATATTAATGATATAACGAATAAGCATGCCTTAGAACCTTCAACTAACATAGATATGATACTAAAGATTTTCTGCAATATGACTAACGGCTAACCATATAGCTGAGGGACCAAGAACAGATATATAATAGGAACATGATGTGTGGTACAGAGTTAGTTGAGATAATTTGATGGTTGGCTAAATTCAAGGCAAGTTCTGTATATAGTTAGGCAAGAGATAAAGAACTGATCTAAGTTACAGTGTGTGTAGAAAGCTAGTCCAGGTGCAGAATGGGTGTATAGTCAGTCACCCTATGTATTAAAGGCTTGAGAGAAGAGCCAGGCTTTCACCTGCTTCCTGAAGTAGAGATAATCTCGAGTTACATGTATTAATGTGTTAATATGTTAACATGTTACTGAATCTAGCCAATAGTTTCAGTGCTATTTAGAAAACATAGACCAATAAATATTCAAAGCCATTTCTTTGGATATCAAACACCATTATTCAGATAAATGGCTTAGTCGGGCCTATCCATGGATATTCAGTGGTACTAAGTAAATACTATCGAGTTAGTTTGGGGACAGAGCTTGGGTGGAGTTAGGAGTAATCCTATTTGGTAAAGATAGGACATTAAAAAGGCTGTCCAAACTTCAGATGATTTGCTATCCAGATAATGGTCTGAAGGCCCTAAATGTCCACAATTAATTCAGCCGTGGCAGCTGGCATTTAAACAAACAAACAAACAAACAAAAATGCTCACCATCCCAGCTGAATATTGACCCAAGAATATTTCTTGTTCAGAAGTTAAATGCTAGACTTACAGTCCATGTTGTGTAACTGTGGTTTTCCCTATAATTCATTTTCTTCCCTAGAACAAGATTTCAGGGTTTAATACTATTCTGCTATGACCTTGCTCTTAGGCATGCAGCTGGGGAAAGGGGGTCAGGTAGGTGAGGTTGGGTCAGCCTAGGTCATTCCTTTATTATGGTCTGATTTTACTTCCCTGGCTACTTCTCTGTTATGTAACCCTGGTCAGGTTCTCTGTTGATAGTTCAGCTAAGTGTTAGGAGTTTTGAGTGATGGCAGCTCATGTATTTCTAGCTGCATTTGAGCACAAAAGTTAAGCTTCCATAGCAATCTTGAGCTGAAGAGCTTTGCTGTGGAATAGATGGTGTTAGAGTGATTTCTGAGATTCACTACTGTATGGCAACTGTAACAAAGTTCTTAGCACTTAAAGAGTCATTTTGGAGGTTATTAGATTAGTCTTGGGATTCAGCCATACTTCACATATAGTACTGCATGTAATCTACTGTCCTCAAAAATGTATTAGCTCTATTACTAGACAACACGTTAAACTCAATCAACATCTATATTAGACTGTAACCCTTTGTTCCCAAGTGAAGCATCATTGGGTTACGCAAAGATATTTATTGGATTGGTCTGAGGGCAGAGCCGGGACTAGCAAAGCTAGGAGGCTGGTTGGAACTTAATCCACACACTCAGCACACTCCTTACAGTCAATAAAACAATGCACACAGATGCAGATGCTCAAAACAGTACTGAACAGCACTGGAGAAATAGCGCAGGAACAGTGTGCCATCACAACTCCCTAATGGCTCAACGTTAATGAGATGCAAATATACATGTGCTCATATCATCGAGTATTAGGAAGTTTGGCAGGAGGATAGTGCCTGGCACATGCACTCAAGAGTTGTACATTAAGCACAGCTCTTGAGCCGATGTCCAGAATGCCAGAGAGGAAAGGAGGAAGGGGTGCCAGTTGTCCAGCTTTGAGCTAGAGGGTAAGGCAAGCCTGCTTTCCTGCAGGGATCTGTAGGTCCATGGCCTGCATGTCTTTGTCCTCAGACAGCTTCCTGCCCTTTAGCTGAATCATATTGAACTTGTATGCTTTTAGAGGGCATATTTTTCTTTAGCATATTATCAAGTTAAATCTAGACTGGAAATTTGAGGGGGAGGGGGTTTCTGCAATTATTACCCTGTTTTGACTTGTGCTTCTTATATTATTCATATGGTTTTCTTATTTGAGTAGGGAGAGGAGTATGAGTTGATATATGTCTTCTGGAAGTGGTGGGAAAACGAGCTTCTCCAAGCTGGCGTAGGGTTGTAGCAGTACAGGCACCCTTCATCCCTGCGCTGATCTTTGAACATATGAGGGAATAGGAGATGACCCCCATTTACATTTTCTTGCATATATTAGCATGTAATTTGGGTTGTCACTTCCTGTGCTCATTGTCTCCTGCGGTGAGGGCCTCTGAGCATGCCGCGCAGATAAATGCAGGCACTAGTCAGGTGCTAATGGCCTCTAGCGCCCACGTTTACTTCTGAGCATCGGGGCCTCAGATAGACATATTCCAAATGGTGAAAGGTTTACTTTAACTTGGATACTCAAAACTGGGACAATTGCTTCAGGGAAACTAATTTACACAGGGTGTCTCAAAAATCAGCGCCAAAAAAACATGTGCTTAGCACAATTCTCTAAAATACACCTAAAGTTAGGGGTAGCTTTTAGAATACACTTAGGACTAGATTCTATATATGGCACCTGAAAAATCTGCAATGCAACAAAACAAAAGAAACCAGTCTTCACAAAAAAACAGCAATAGACAAAACAACGAAAATGACTAATAAAAACAAAAACAAAAACAAAAAATATATATAAAAATATATGTAAAAAAAGACGACATTTCAAATATGAAAACTAAAAAAATATTTATTAACCATAAAAATAATGCAGAGTAAAGGAGAACAGGACTCGACACAGCTATGTTTTGGCCGGTAAGGCCTGCGTCAGGAGTCTTCTCACCATATAAAGTGTCTTTCTCTAATTCTACAACGGATGTTTTTAATTGTTATGTACAGCTGTGTCGAGTCCTGTTCTCCTTTACTCTGCATTATTTTTATGGTTAATAAATATTTTTTAGTTTTCATATTTGAAGTGTTACCTGAAAAGTCTGTGCAGAATAAATTTCCGCCTAAGCTTATTCTCTAAGCAGCGCCTAGATTTAGGTGCGGTATATAGAATATGCTTAGTTAATATCCCAGTGCCTAGAACTAAGTGCATCCATTTACACCAAGGGAAACATAGTGTAAATACGGGCGCGTAGATTTAGGCGCAGAGGGGCATATTCTATAACAGTGCACATAAATTTTGGAATGCCCACAAAGCGTCCATTTACCTGCATACAGTATAACCATGTCCCTTTTTGGCTACACACATTAGAATTTATGCGCTCTGCGTTACAGAATACGCTTAGCAAGTTATGTGCGTAAATTCTAATTATTGCCAATTAGTACTCATTATTACTTGTTAAGTGCTGTTAAAAACACTGATTGTCTTGTTAAGCCAATTAAGTTATGTGCATTGTTATAGAATACGCTTGTATTTCAGCACGGAACGCTAGGCGCAATATATAGAATCCAGGGGTTAGTGTTCATTCTTGTGCCTAAAATTTAGGCACACCCATTTAGGCCACCTAAAACCAGACTTAAATATCTGCGCCTAACTTAGGCGCAGATAGGGTATATTCCTTGTATGGTCACTGAATGAGAGAGGAGGGAAATTGAAACACTGACAAGGAATGTCCTTAACCTAAGCAAAGGCTTTGAAAATTGGATTAACTTATTCCTAGGGCTTTTGATCCTAGGTGTTTATCCTATGAAATTTTAGAGCTTTATTTCTGAGGCAATGAGATGTTTCTCAGGGTAAGAAAAATAGGGGTTTAGCAATGCATACACATTGCAAAAACTTTTTTGGGACTTTTTAGGTGGATTTCATTCAGTGATCCAAAGTAAACATTTGGTCCTCCTGTATAATTTTCTTTCCTTGAGTGTACCAGATCAGTCTGGAATAGATGGGTTATACCCCTGTACCAGCAGATGGAGACAGAGAATAAGCACTTCTGAGCTCTGCCCTATGTAGAGGACCATGTAGCAACCTGCTGCTCAATATTTTCTGTAGCAAAGCTTATGTAGAACATCCCCTAAGATCAATTTCCAATTAGTAAAGTGGTGGTGGTGGTGGTGGTGAGAGTACAGCTTCAGCTTCTCTAACCTGACACATTCGTAGACAGGATCCAAAATTCACTGACATCTATAATAATTGCCTATTGGCAAAGATAGACAACTCTGAACAGAAATGAACTCAGGTAGGACATAAGTCACATTAGGAAAGGCCAAATGTTTCCTTCTTTCCTTACTATCCTCCAGGCTAGCCCAGATTGAATGGGTTGTAAAGTCCTTCATACTGGGTAGGACTTGTAAATCTCAGTTCTGACCACTCTCTTTTCTTAAATGAATGCAATGACTACTATGTTATAGCCTTACAAATCTCTTCCTGAAAAACTGAAAGAACTTCTGAAGAAAGTCAAGTAGATTTGCAATCTCTCTGCATCTACATGCTTTTATGAATATCAGCTGAGGATACCTCCTTGAGGCCTTGTGCTATATTGTCTTCCACAGCAGCTTCCCTTTTCCACGAGCTCTCAAAAAAGGACAAATACTGAAGAGACTTAGTAAACTCAATGGTCACCTCCAAAAACTAAGGCATTCGAAAGAGCACATATAGACAGCAGTGAACCTGGGAGTCTTCTCCACAGTCCTTCCACAAAAGAGGGAGCATGACAACTCGATTGGCATGGAAGGAGAAACCATTTCCAGAACAGCTGGACTGGCAGCTATCATCACCAGTCCTCAGTGGGACACACCAAATCTGCCATTTTATCAAATCCTGGAGGTGAGGTCCCCAAACTACACTAGACTTCATCTCCAGTATCCATAGGATACAAGTTTTGAAACTCTGATTCTACAATGAATAGTGCTCCTGTAATGACAACTGTATGAAATGCATAGATATCTGAGTCCAGAGGATACCACAATGGTTGTCAAGGCATTAAAAAAATTGATACTCAAGATACCTTACATGCAACTAAAGTTCACATCTAGTTCTTGAGAATGGAAAAGGGCCTCAAGGTATTCTATGCACTGTGATGATGACTCCAGCTTGCCCTTCTCAAAGCTGATGATCCAACCAAGAGCTTGAAAACACTGGAGTTTCTGCTAGATCAAACATTGACTCTCCACTTCTATTTTTGCTTGAATGAGCAAGTTGTCCAGAAAGGTGTGCACAAGAGCACTTTCCTTGCATAAAGCTATTATTACAATCCCCATTATCTTTGGATAGGTATGAAGCACATGATAAGACTGAAAAGACAACACCTGAAACTGATAATAGTTATGGTTATAGTTAGTTTTATTTGATATGCCACTCTTTCTTAGGGCAATAGAGCACTGTACAATATAAAACAAGTGTTAAAGTTAAAACAAGTCAGAAAAGAATGCCAATAAATGATAGGCAAGTGTAGAGTGAGAAGAAAAATGAAGAGTGGGACACCATCAGTAAGATCAAGGATTTATAGTAAAAACAAAGAGAGAGACTTGCAGTATCAGTAAATCCCAGGAGGAGCTAATCTGTCAATCTGTACATGAGAAGAGCCACAGATATCTTGAACCTCTGATCTACCAGATCCAAATGTGCAGGCATGCTTCCTTGAGGTCCAGAGATGTCAGGAACTCCTGCTGTCATACCACATTAGAACAGAACCCCAAGCTTCTATGTAGAAACAGGTAACATACAGTATCTGATGCATACCCTTGAGGGCCACAATTGGATGAAAAGCATTGTTTTTGAATAAAAAGTAAAAAGGAAAGGAGTACCAGCCACTGTCGTATTCATCCTAGGGGAAAAGGACCACTGGTTCCAATTGCAGTACCCTCAATGCACACTTCCCTACCTCCCATTTGTCTGGGGCTTGGGACAGACAAGGGATCTTTATGAGGGTTGAAAAGTCAAGAATATAGCCACCACAGACTACATCCAGGACCTAAGGCCCCCTCAAGTTTTGAAACTTTGAGATAAACAGTCATCCATGCAGACACAGCTTTGGTTAGAAGTGAAGTCCTCCATCCTATGCCTCCACTGCAGAAGTGTAAACTTTAGAAGCTCTGCTCAGATGCATTGACTCCTGATGCAGGTGTTTATAATCAAAACACGGCTCCGTGTTGGAGTTCATCTGTTTATGAGCACTCTTCATGATGATGTGATGTAAGTGGCCTGTCTAGGTCTTTTATATGGTCCGTGGTACCTTTGGTGTCTGTGTATGGAGTGCCTTTTTCCCTGTGTCTTGGTGTGGTATGACTCTCTTTTTGTGTAGGTCTAGCATAGGAACAGCTTGCCTGTTCAACTTGGTGAGGCAAGGGATAGGGAGCTCAGATTGACAGATGGTATATGAACTTTCTTTCCCCACTTTTATTCCTCCCATTTTCCTTTGCCCTATGACTTCCCTCTTGCTCTTTTTCTTCTCCTTGCACTGCAACTTCTTCTCAGTCGATTTCTACCTAAGGTTGCCAAGTGGATCCATACTCACCCCACAGGTTTGATTCAATCTTGGGTTTACCCCATTGCATGCAGGGACTTGCAGTCTTGCTTCTGTTAGAGAAGTATGTTCTGAGTAACTCCTTGCCAGTCAGGTTTTCAGGATATCCACAACGAATATGCATGAGATTGATTTGCATACACTGCTTCCATTGTGTGCAAATCTCCTTCATGCATATTCATTGTGGATATCCTGAAAACCAGACTGGCCTTGGGGTACTCCAGGACTTGAATTCTCTACCTCGCCACCTCTCCCTCCACTAGTCCGTTCCCCTTTCTCTCTCCTTCCCCTCATTCCTTTTCCTCCTTTCCTGAAGTTACTATAGAGGAAACTACACTTCTCCTTTCTTCCTCAAAATGTACCACCTGTTCCTCTGATCCCATTCCCACCCACCTTCTTATTGCCATCTCACCTGCTCTTATTCCTTTTATCTGTCACATTCTCAACCTCTCACTTTCCACTGCAACTGTCCCTACTGCCTTTAAACATGCTGTGGTCACACCTCTCCTTAAGAAGCCTTCACTCGACCCTACTTGTCCCTCTAATTACCGACCCATCTCCCTCCTCCCTTTTCTCTCCAAATTACTTGAGCGTGCTGTTCACCACCGCTGCCTTGATTTTCTCTCCTCACATGCTATTCTTGATTCACTACAATCTGGTTTTCTCCCTCTCCACTCAACCGAAACTGCGCTTACTAAAGTCTCCAATGACCTATTACTGGCTAAATCCAGAGGTCTCTATTCCATCCTCATACTTCTTGATCTTTCCGCTGCTTTTGACACTGTTGATCACAGCATACTCCTTGATACCCTGCCCTCACTTGGATTCCAGGGCTCTGTCCTTTCCTGGTTCTCTTCCTACCTCTCTCTCCGCACCTTCAGTGTTCACTCTTGTGGATCCTCTTCTACTTCTATCCCTCTGCCGGTCGGCGTACCTCAGGGTTCTGTTCTTGGTCCCCTCCTCTTTTCTATCTACACTTCTTCCCTTGGTTCATTAATCTCATCCCATGGCTTTTCCTACCATCTCTATGCTGATGACTCCCAAATCTACCTTTCTACCCCTGATATCTCACCTTGCATCCAGTTTCAGCATTCTTGTCTGACATTGCTGTCTGGATGTCTCAACGCCACCTGAAATTAAACATGACCAAAACCGAGCTTCTCATTTTCCCCCCCAAACCTACCTCCCCACTCCCCCTGTTTTCTATTTCTGTTGATGGCTCTCTCATTCTCCCTGTCTCCTCAGCTCGAAACCTTGGGGTCATCTTTGACTCTTCTCTCTCCTTCTCTGCTCATATCCAGCAGATCGCCAAGACCTGTCGTCTCTTTCTTTACAACATCCGTAAAATCCACCCCTTTCTTTCCGAGCACTCTACCAAAACCCTCATCCACACCCTTGTCACCTCTCGTTTAGACTACTGCAATCTGCTTCTTGCTGGCCTCCCACTTAGTCACCTCTCCCCTCTCCAATTGGTTCAAAACTCTGCTGCCCGTCTCGTCTTCCGCTAGGGTCGTTTTACTCATACTACCCCTCTCCTCAAGTTGCTTCACTGGCTCCCTATCCGTTTTCGCATCCTGTTCAAACTTCTTCTACTAACCTATACTGTAAATGTACTCACTCTGCTGCTCCCCAGTATCTCTCCACACTCGTCCTTCCCTACACCCCTTCCTGTGCACTCCGCTCCATGGATAAATCCTTCTTATCTGTTCTGTTCTCCACTACTGCCAACTCCAGACTTCGCGCCTTCTTTCTCGCTGCACCCTATGCCTGGAATAACCTTCCTGAGCCCCTATGTCTTGCCCCATCCTTGGCCACCTTTAAATCTAGACTGAAAGCCCACCTCTTTAACATTGCTTTTGACTCGTAACCACTTGTAACCACTCGCCTCCACCTACCCTCCTCTCCTCCTTCCTGTACACATTAATTGATTTGATTTGCTTACTTTATTTTTTGTCTATTAGATTGTAAGCTCTTTGAGCAGGGACTGTCTTTCTTCTATGTTTGTGCAGCGCTGCGTACGCCTTGTAGCGCTATAGAAATGCTAAATAGTAGTAGTAGTAGTAGTAGCAGTAGTAGTAGACTTGGGAAACAACATCTTAGGGAATGCAAGAGGAAATCAGAACTACAAGTCCCTGTATGCAATGGGATAAACCCAGGACTGGAGCAACCCTGTCAGACAACTCTGGATCTACTTGGCAGCCCTAATTCCACCCATCTTTCCCTATTTCCCTAGTTCTCTCTCTTCTACTGATTTTATGCCTGGCATTTTTGGCAGTATTTATCCCCTACCATTCTCCTACCATCCCCACTCACTTAGCAGATCAGGACTTCAGGGCAGTGACGTCTCTATTTTGCTTTGCAAGTTATACAGACCCTGTAGTGGCCCTCGCTTTTGCTCTTGCACAGATTTCCTGCTACTTAGGAAATATGTTTAAGGGAATGGGGTGCAGAAGGCCTCCATACTGAGTTTCTGTGCTTTGTTGCTGCTGCTGCATGAAGATAGTGACATCACCACTTGAAATCTGGATCTGCCAAGTAAATATGCTTTGTTGCCACTGCTTATCAATAAATAATGCCAGGACAGACACCCTGTTTAATCCCCTTCCCTCCCCGCTCTCTCCCACCCCCCCCCCCCACCCCCAAAACAGCATTCACACCTCCTGAAACCCTGCCCATACTGCCTAGGGTTGGTGTATCCATCTTTCTGTGTTTGTGTTTTGCTCATTTCGGAAACTCATAGAGAAGCAAAATTGAGCCTTTGAGCTGCTGGCTGGCAGTATGGTTTCCTGGTTGCTTGCCGAAGTTTTAAACTGTATTGGTCCGTGAGACTTTATGGCATCAAATCAGGAATTTGGCAACTCTTTTAGTTTTCTATACATTTGAAGGACATTTGGAAATACAAACCTGTACATGTTATTGTAATCCCTACACTAACCTAATCCCTGGGAATATGCATACACAACATGAGCACAGACATATATGTTGTTCCACAGGGAGGGTGAGCAATTTTCAAATAGCCTTTTTCCATGGGTAAATCATTGCTTTGAAAAATGTTGACCCAAGATGTAACCCAACTTTCATTAATTTTGGATTGAATTTAGAAGGGGTCAACCAACTGTATAGTATCCCCTGGATTCTATATAGCATGACTTAAGTTTCATGTGCAAATCCAATTGTATTCTGGATTTGCATGCACAACTTAATTAGTTACCAAGCCAATCAGTGCTGATAATTGCTATTTAACAAGCAATTAGTGACACTAATTGGCAGTAATTAGAATTTACGTGCAGAACTGTCTTATTATATTCTGATGCACTTATATTTGAAGTTGTATAGTAGAAAAGGGGGTGTGGTCATGGGTGTGGAATGAGCTGGTAGTGGGCATTTCTAAAATCTATGTTCTTGGTTATAGAATACACTCGGTCCACGCATAGTTTAGGCGTCGGCATTTACACCAAGTTTTACTTGGCGTAGCTGCCCACAACTAAATTTATTTATTTATTTGTAACATTTGTATCCTTCATTTTCCCACACATTAGCAGGCTGAATGTGGCTTACAAAATACCGTAATGGTGGACGCCAAGTACGGTGGGTTATAAACAAATATAATTAGAAAAAAGGATCAGATAAGGTAGGGGTCAATGGGTACAATGAGGGACAAGGAAATAAGAAATAAAATATACGGCATTTAAGTAGAATCAATGAGTAGGCCCTGCAAAGCAGATAGGTCTTTAAAGTTCGCTTGAAGGTTTGATGGTCGTGTGTCGCTTTCACACTCATTGGTAATGCATTCCACATCTGTGTACCTAAGTAAGAAAAATTTGATCCATAGGTTGATTTGTATCTGAGTCCAATGCAGCTTGGATACTGAAGGTTCAGATAAGTACGTAATAAAATGCTTCTGTTTCTGGCCATTTAGTCACATGAATGGGCACTCAGCATATTCTATAAACCGCACAGAAATTTAGGCTTATTCTATAAAGTACACCTAAATTTAGGTGTACATTATAGAATAAGCCTAGGCGTATTTCACTGCAGCGCCAATTTTTTAGATGTGATATATAGTCCTATGTGTAGAAACAGGGAATCACAGTCCAAAAAAATCTTCTGTAAAATAACCAAAAGCAGATTGACCCTAATAGGATTTCACTCTCAAATGCTGTTACATGATTAAGCTAGCCAAGAAAAACTGATGCCTCATTCTAAAAAGGTTTTAGCAGAATTAATACAACAAAGGAGCCTGCCATGTTTTTTTTAATTCTTTAGCTCAACTCCATAGGAGTGAAAGATTGTGATATTCATGCAAGGAAAATCTAGCATAAAATCCCATTTCTCACCAAAAAGCATGTGAAGCACATAATATCTTTTGAATTATATATACAGATATTCCATAATGTGCTGTAAACTAGAACTTAATGCACTGAACATATCACAAGATTGGTTATGATAAGTAGCTTTACAGGATGAAAAAATACGCTTTAATGTTTAATGGAAGATTGCCCAGAGCAAAAGAGTAAAGAGAAGAATATTTAATTTTATGGTACTAGCTTCTACCACATAGTTTTCACCCTATAAATATTTGAAACACTTATGCTCAATATGCCACATTTTGTTTTTTCAGATCATTTTATTTTCGACAGAAGAGTTGGCCTTTTCGACTCTTAGCACGTGTAGCTGGCACCAACAGCCAGCAGCACTAAGCATTTCCCTACAGACACAAACCCCTAAATTCTATACACTTCCACCATCAAATTTCTGACTGGCATGCAAATTTGCGCACACAAGTTATAGAATAAGGTCAGTTGCGTGTGTAACTTAATTCAACAATTGGCTGATAATTGACGCTAACAGCCAGTGATTGGCTATAATTGGTGCTAATTGGCAACTGCCCTTAGTTACTATTCTATGAGTTGTACACTCAAATTCCAGAGAGCGTAACTTCAAGGGGGGTATGGACCAAGGAGGGGCGTGGATGGGCTGGGGGCATGTCAAGCAATTATGTGTGTGGGTTATAGAGTTCTATCTTTTACATGCCTGCCTACAGTTAGGCACAAACATTTAAGCCAGCCATTAAGCTGGCCTAAGTGCGTGTGCCTAAGAAAAGTCTCCTTACTAATTGGATAAGAAAAGGCTCCTGATGTATTTTGGATTAACAAATGGAACACTGGGGTGAAAAAGACAATCTATATGGAGCTAAGTATTTTTGTGTTTCTCAATTTAAGAAATTGAGCGCATATGTATATAAGGAAAAACGTATACAAAAAATATATATAAAATTGTAAAGTTGGATCGATGACGATCACATGCCCACCCAGATCAATAATTTGGCTTAAGTATAATGCAATACAGACAGAGAGGGCAATACAGTATACAGTCAGACAAACCAAAAGAAAAAAGCAACACTGGGCCTTCAGAACTAGGACAACAGGAGTACTTTATTAATCAATGACCCGACATGGGCCGTGTTTCGGCGCCAACAAAGGCGCCTGCCTCAGGGGTCGATGTACTGATGCAATGACGTGCAGATGACAAAACACGAGTGTCTTAAGGCACTGAGAAGTTGTCTACAGTATGTGCTATGGCGAAAAAAACGCTAATAGCGCTGGCTCCAACAAAGAACCTTCTCCTGTGTTGTATTCGAATATATGTTGTTGCGCCGGAAAGCGCTGAAAAGCGCTGGCTCCGAGAGAGAGTTTTCTCTCAAGTGATTTCTTTCTTTCTTTCTTTCTTTCTTTCTTTCTTTCTTTCTTTCTTTCTTTCTTTCTTTCTTTCTTTCTTTCTTTCTTTCCTTTCTTTCTTCAAAAGGGACTTGTATAATAAAATGTCAGCTGCATGTCTCTCTTGGCCAAACCGACAGTCAGTTGCTGTCTCACTCTGTTCCCTTCCCGGCAGATTTCTAACAGAACTTAAGTATAATGCCAATCTGGTGGTAGCATGCGATTCTGACTGATCCAATAACAATCTTCTGCTACTGTTTGTGAATAAGTAGCATGTAGGGAGTTGGGTGTTTTGGTATTGATATATGCTTACCCCGTCCTGTTTGAAGTAATCAGGGTGCTGAAAATATTGGTGTGCCTAAAGTTAGGCACATAAATGTGAATGTGGTAAAGGCGGTTAGCTTAGCGGAGTTTAAAAAAAGGTTTGGATGGGATTAGCAGTATAGAATGTTTTGTACTTTTTTGGAATCTTGCCAGGTATTTGTGACCTGGATAGGCCACTGTTGGAAACAGGATGCTGGGCATGATGGGCCTTTGATCTTTCCCAGTATGGCACACAACTGCCGTTATAGAATTCACACTTGCATCATCCAAGTGCCTAAATTTCTGTGACTTTTTGAGAATTTACCCCAAATAGGGCAATTCTATAACAGAGTGCCTTGTAAAAGTCTATTTATTTATTCACGGCTTGATATGCCACTTTAACTGACAAGCCGATCAATGCAGCTTCCAATCAAAAGTAAAAAGCAAAGAAAAGAACTACAATGTTCAACAGGAAAGTAAAACACGCATTCAAGAACATAGTACAAATTAAAATAACATCTGGTAAGAACTAACACTCGTAAATACTCTTTCTCAAGATGCCAGTGCACAAGAGAGTTGCCTCACTCATTAGAATATGCCTGCTAGAACAACCATGCTTCAAAAACACCTTAAATTTCTTTATTGTTTATCATTTATTCCATTTGATATACTGTTTTACTTGTGGTCAAATCAAAATGGTTTACAGTGTACAAATAAACAAATAGTATAATGTATAATACATAAAAAACATAAAAATATAAAACTAAAATATAGAACTCCATTGTTTGATAGTAAAGCACATTCATCCAAGACCAGACAGTCACACTTGCATACCATACACTTGTATAAATGCTAACTTTTATGAAAAATCCAGATATCGTTAGTATATATTATGTTGCAATTAACAATTGCAATTATCTCTTTTCATTGCAAAAACCGTCATGTAACCCAATATCTTTGAAAGTAAATTAGACATAGTGTCCAAAAGCCAAATTTTAAAAAATAGGTTTTCAATAGTTCTCTGATTGATTTGTAGGTATCTGGCTGGGGCCAAAAAGAAAAAAGCAGCAGTTTGTGTAGATTCCCACGGGGCTTTGGCGGGAGGTGGGAGACCTAACCAGTTATCCGTTAGGGAGCTAAGTGCCCTGTGCAGAGACAATGGCATAGAATTCCATAAGTGTGGAGCAAGAAATAAAAAGGCACCGTGACGTGTAATTTTCATTGGAGCTAAACAGGGTGATGAAAATGATAAAGGGGATAGGAAGACTTCGCTATGAGGAAAGGCCAAATCGGCTAGGGCTCTTCAGCTTGGAGAAAAGATGGATAAGGGGAGATATGATAGAGGTCTATAAAATAATGAGGGGAGTGGAACAGGTAAACATGAATTTCTTGTTTACTCTTTCCAAAAATACTAGGACTAGGGGGCATGCGACGAAGCTACAAAGTAGTAAATTTAAAATGAATTGGAGAAAAATTTTCTTTACTTAACATGTAATTAAACGCAGGAATGTAACTTGCCTTGAGCTAAATATAAACACATACATACATACACACATTTTTTTTTGGTGGGGGGAGGGAATAGGGGTAGAATTGGATTGGATTTAAAATTAGTAAAATGCCTAAATCTAGCCTAGATTATTAAACTCCGAGGGGTTGATATTCAAAGTGATTTAACCAGACAGGAGAGGTTCCTGGCCAGTTACATCGCTTGTGCAGGACTAACTGCCAATATTAATTGGCACTTAACCGGTTACTGTCGTTAAATATCAACACTAACTGCTAAATTGAAAATCGGTTATTTTGTGGGCCGCCTGGGGGAGAAATCAATATTTATGCAATTATGCGCTGATAGTCAGCATTTAGCTGTCTAACCAGCTCATTTTCGAAAGTGATCACCGGCCATCTTCCAACACAAATTGGGAGATGGCCGGTGATCTCCTGAACCCGGCCAAATCGGTATATTCGAAAGCCGATTTTGGCCGAGTTCAACTGCTTTCCGTCACGGAGCCGGCGAAACATCAAGGGGGCGTGTCAGTAGGGTAGTGAAGGCAGGATGGGGGCGGGACGGGGGCTTGCTCACGAAATAATGGAAAAAAAAAAAGCCAGGCTTGACGAGCATTTCACCGGCTTTACTTGGTCCCTTTTTTTTCATGACCAATCTTCAAAAACGAACCCCAACTGACCAAATGACCACTGGAGGGAATCAGGGATGACCTCCCCTTACTCCCCCAGTGGTCACCAACCCCCTCCCACCCAAAAAAAAAAACAAAAAAGAAACTTTTTTGCCAGCCTCTATGCCAGCCTCAAATGTCATACCCAGCTCCCTGATAACAGTATGCAAGACCCTGGAGCAGTTTTTAGTGGGTGCAGTGCACTTCAGACAGGTGGACCCAATCCCATCCCCCCCTACCTGTTACACTTGTGGTGGTAAATGGGAGCCCTCCAAAACCCACCCAAAACCCACTATACCCACATGTAGATGCCCCCCTTCACCCCTTAGGGCTATGGTAATGGTGTAGAGTTGTGGGGAGTGGGTTTTGGGGGGCTAAACAACCAAGGGAAGGGAGCTATGCACCTGGGAGCTATTTTTATTTTTAATTTTTAGAAGTGCCCCCTAGGGTGCCCGGTTGGTGTCCTGGCATGTGAGGGGGGCTAGTGCACTACAAATGCTGGCTGCTCCCATGACCAAATGCCTTGGATTTGGCCGGGTTTGAGATCGCTGACATTATTTTCCATTATGGCTGAAAACCGATGCCGGCCATCTCAAACCCGGTGAACTCTGACATTTGGCCGGGCCCAACCGTATTAGCGAAGAAAAAGATGGCGGCCATCTTTTTCAAAAATACGGTTGGCTCTGCCCACTTACGGCGCCAGCCCCGGAGATGGCCGCCCATAAAGATGGCCAGCGCCGTTCGATTATACCCCTCCATGTTAACCAGATTTTCCGTTGACTGTGACACAATTGGATTTTAAGACATTGCTAAATTCTTGATGCAGGTGGTTTTGCTGAAAAACAGACCATGTTATGTCTGATCAATAAAATACAGAGTTGATGCCCCTTTCTTGAATGCTCCTTGTACTTTTTTGGTTTGTCGCACTTTCGGGTGTGCTTCAGATTCCCTCTCTTACTGTGCCTGAATAGAACCCGGCATTGAATATCCAGGCATGATGCTGGTAGTGGCAGCCAAAAATACACTGACCGTCACCAGCCAAATATTTACCCATCAATGTATAAACATTAATCTAGTCATTTTTAGTATTTTTAACTCTCATGCTAAACTGTCCAAGAGATGAACTCTTTACATTGTAGATGGAATAGTCTGAAAGGACAGGACAGTTATTTATTTATGTATTGGGATTTATTACATAGAATAAGACATACAGCAATGTTTCAATAAATTCAGATATCTGATTAGCTGGAAGGCATTAGGCATTTATCTTTGTGATTTGACAATAATGTTGAGGAACTGCTTGCAGCTCAGTTTGGGGTAATTACAGCCTTTTCCTGAAATATATTAAACTATTTTTCTTGGGTAATGTATTGTAATTTTTTTCCCTAACTGCTACAAAACCTTTTACTTTAAGCAGTTCAGACCTTGCGATGCAGTGTTGATTTCCAGTGGGAGACAAACATTTTTTTCTTTGAGTAATTATGCAAAAGCAAGGACCGTATTGGCTAAGAAATGAAGACCTTCTGTATGTGCTATGCATTCAAGATGTATTGCATGCCGAAATATACTACAGCTGCTTTCTCTGCTGGGCAATGCTGAGCTAATAGCATTGCCTGCCTGCAGACTGCTCCGTGTCTGCTCCCAAAGCACTGAGGTTTTTCCAAGGTTGTAATTCAAATAAGGCGCAGCCAAGTGATAACCCAAACTTTTCCTGACTGAATCAATGAACCCTAGCCTTGATTCTTCTATTTTGTCTTGTTAGTCTGTCTTGACCTGATTTGTAAGCTTCGATGAGCAGGAACTGTCTATTATATGTGTCTGCAAAGGGTTGTGTACCTTTAGTAGCTCCCTACAAATAATATTTGAAAAATGATTTGTGAAGTTAAGCTAAACTCCTAGGCCTGGTTCATGAGAAGGAAGCCCTGTTTCCACACGTTATGGTGTTGCAGTTCCTCAGGGGGCTGTAATGTTTGTGTGATGACTGACAGTTAAAATGTGTAATGCAGTTTTGATTGTGAGGAGACGAAAGCAGGAGCTAGCTTTGGAATCAGCCACCCTATCTGACATTCCTAGATCAAAAGTAGCAGGAGGCCTTAAGACATAGGAGCCAGCTCTATGGGTGCTTTAACACTCCCAGTATTGAGAAAATTCCTTGTATGTGTCCAGGGAGGGGTTATTTCCATTGGGCTTAGCACCCCCAATAATTTTGAAAAGTTGGCTCCTTTGCCTTAAGAATGATGCCTGACCATTCTCTCCCTAGTCTTATGGAGGATGTGCCTTTACTAGGTCATCTGCCAAGTCCCACATCCCAGTAATCTGATTGCTTCTCTGCAGAGAAGCAACTCGAGGGGAAGTTTTATAACTGTGCATCTGGTAGAAGACTATTCTATAAAGGAACACACACAGATTGGAGGAGTGGCCTAGTGATTAGAGCACCAGGCTTGACATCCAGATGTGCTGGTTCAAATCCCACTGCTGTTTCCTGTGATCTTGGGCAAATCACTTAACTCTCCATTGCCTCAGGTACAAACTTAGATTGTGAACCTTTCAGGGACAGGGAAATACCCAGTGTAACTGAATAAGGTGTGAGCAAAATTAAAAAAAAAAACGCTAGCCATATACTGCTGGCATAAATGTGTGCCTAAGTTCTAGAGATGCCCACATAACTTGTAGTATCTATTCTATAGTGAACATCCTGCCTATTCAATGCCCAGACTCTGTCCATGTACATATTAACCTATAAAATATGAGCCATGGAAGATACATGCAAGCGTAGAGAAGAGCGTTTAAGGGAGTTTTGCCATGTACATTGTAATAACCAGAAGGTTGACTTCCAGAGTAGGGAGTGCATTACTTTGCTCAAAACACAGGCTAAAATGCAAGGAAGATCAGAATACTTGCCTTACCCTCAGGTAAAGATTCTGGGGCAGCAAATCAGGACTCCAAGAAAGCAGAGCCATGAGTCTTCCAGAAGGGGGTAGAGTTCAGATGAGTCCCAGTTTCTCTGGATTACCAAGCAATATATGCTAGAAGCAAACCGAGGCTGGAAGAGGGAGGGAGACCCATATATTTATATATATATTTAATTTACTATACCACATATGCCATACACAATAGATCTAAGCGATGTACAATTGTAATTAAAATAATACAAAATATGAAAAAGGAAAGGCACTCCATTAATGTACAGGACAGAAGCATACATCCAAAAGAGAAAAACAAACACACAACGAACAATCAAAAACATAGGCAACAACTTAATATAGTAGGTTTCTAGGTGACAGGTTCCAAAAGAGTGCTGGTAAAAAATGTTTTCAAAAGGGATTTAAATTTAGGAAGGGTCAGTTCTCCACGGATGGGTGGTGGAAAGTCATTCCAAAATTTTGGGGCCAAATATGAAAAGGCAGATTGACGTAGAGCTTCATGCAAACATTGCCTAGGACCTGCTAGGACAAGTCTATTTGCATCTTATAAAGGGGGGGGGGGGGGGGGGGGAGTCCACTTCCTCCTCTTGAGTGGAGCCAGCAAGCCTGTGGGGCTCCCAGGACAGAATGCTGCTGATACTGGGACTCAGGGCCAAAGTACTTTATTATCAAGGCAATTTCATACCAAAAATCATAATATGTTCTTCAAAACAAAAGGTACAGCCCTCTTAATATAGTCTTCAAAAGAAAAAGGTACAGTCCTCATAAGATAATCTTCAAAAGAAAAAAGGTATAGTCCAGGTCCCAAAATCCCTCAGCAAACGCTCAGATCCTCAAGACCTCAGGTCTTCTATTAGGGCATTAGCTTTCCCTTCCCCCTCCTTCAGAAGGGTTTAGTAAGAGTTCAGCACACTTCCAATTTAGCACAACAGTTCAGAACAAATCTTCATGGACAGTTTTTGCACATCAAACCAATACCACAAATCACCTGCCTTTTCACGGCACAGAGGGAACCCTGTAAGGAGCAGGGTTGGCAGTTTCTCCCACCTCTCAGCACCACGCCCGGTGTGGTCTCCTCCTCTGCCTTCAAGTGCTGGGCAGGGCAACCTTTGAATTCTTCCACTCCATGGTAGCTGGCTCCTCTCCCTTAGGCAGCTCTAGTGGCAGGCTACTTCCTTCCTCCACATACTCCATGGAATCTCTCCATTCGTCTCTCCTCTCTCCTGGTGACTGAGAGCCTCCAGGAAATCTGCTCTCCTCTTCTCACAGCTTGGAGGAATCATATACTGGTGGCAAAGCCAGGGAAACTGAGCTTCATCCTTCCCTCTCCCTCTAGTGGGGAAGGGAGTAACAAGCTCACCCTGCCTCGAGCCATTGCTCCCCCTGCTGGGGCTGGGAATCCATTCTATTTTATAGGACTACTCTCTTCTCTCATTCTTGCAAGGACTTCTGGGACCTGTAGTTCGGTGCTCAACTGTAGAGTTTGTAATCTTTTAATCTGAGAAAATGGAAGCTCTACATAAACAGAATTACAATAATCCAGTTTAGTAATGAGAAATGCATTGAAAGCAGTATGGAGGACATCAACACTGAAAATTGTACGAAAAGGTCTGAGAAATCTTTGCAAAACCAGATTTAACTTCCTCTGAAATTTATTTCGTAAATGTTAGCTGACAGTTGAACCAAACACCCAAGTATCAAAAAGTAGTAATTGGGGGAAACAGTGAACCAAAAAGAAATGGAACATGGGAAGGCTGGGAGAGGGAACCCGTCACCCAGCAAACAGTGGTCTTTTCTGGATTTAACTTAAGCGTATGCAGAGTGAGCAAAGAGGAGAGTGCATGGAGACAATCCTGCAACAGCTGCAGATTGATGTGCAATGGTGAAACTGTATAAATAAGAAGAATGCCATCTACATAAAAATAAAAATTTGATACTGAATGATTGAATGAGTGTTGTTAGAGGGCTAAGAAAAAGATTGAATATACACCTTGGGAAAAAGCCTTCATCAGGGCAGTTTGGAGCCATTTTCCCTGAACAGCCTGAAGAGAGTATGGAAATAGCAATGCTTGAGGAACCTGAGGATCAGTTGTTGTCTGATTCTGAATACATGGACTGCACTGATGCAGGAGCTCTAGTGGAACCACTAGGTATGGAAATTCCAAGGGAATAGGCTGAATCCCAGCTGTGGATAAGAACTTACTTGCTACTTTGCTGGTTACAGCTATGTGGATGGGGGATAGTACCTAGTAACATCACCCAGACTGATGATGGTTGGACCTGAGTACAGAAGCAAGCTGTCCCCTATGGGGTGCTGCATAACAATGCATATATCCCTTAACTTCTTTCAGAACTAGCCTTTAACCTGTGTTGAAATGATTAATGATCTCTACCTTCATTAGCAGTAAAGGTTGAAAAAGGAATGTGTTATTTTTTAAAATTATATTACTTTAATTAACAGCAACACAAATGTCTCCAGGGCGATAGCACATAGAATAGAAAACAGGAAGAGCCCCCTACGACATATCCAAGCTACTACAGAAGAAGTAGGGGATGACTCAATGACTTCCAAACAGAGAATTGATGCTGAAACAATCTTTATTGAACAAAGCACCAGGATGAGGACCTGACATGGGGGTATGCACTAACCCCACACAAGCAATTCTACCTCGTGCACAATTAGTTTGAGGGCAACTATGGCAGGCACAACATAAAAAGTGGGGAAAAAAAACTTCAGAAAAATCGGATCCACCTCGTTCTTAAAGGACACACCTTAGATATAATGAGGGAACCGTTACAATCATATGTCTTATCCAAACTTGGATAAGTGAGTTTTTGAGTCTCCTACAATGTTTGTGGTGGCACATGGCAGTGCTCATATGAAAGTTGACATATGATTGTAACGGTTCCCTCATTATATCTAAGGTATGTCCTTTAAGAACGAGGTGGATCCGATTTTTCTGAAGTTTTTGTCTCCACTTTTTATGTTGTGCCTGCCATAGTTGCCCTCAAACTAATTGTGCACGAGGTAGAATTGCTTGTGTGTTGTTGATACTTTATTCTACCCATTCCAGATATATTCAGTATAACTAGGTATGCACTAACCCCCTTGTTTACAAAGTCGTACGACAATGCTGATACAGCCCTTTCAAAGTGAATGAGTTATTTCGGCATTACCGCACCAGCAGCCGCTAGCGCAGCTTTGTAAACAGGATGGGGGGGGGGGGGATTTTTTAAGGCATGCTAACGAACCAAATGCCTACTAACAAATACACATCCTTAGTAATAGATTGGGAGACAGAAAGGAAGAGACAGTGGACTAGGTTGTAAAACAAGTCAATATTTATGGCCAGTTTTCAAAACACCATACTAGCGGGCTCATTTTCAAAAGAGAAGGATGTCCATCTTTTGACATAAATTGGAAGATGGACGTCCTTCTCCCAGGGACGTCCAAATCGCTACAAGCGAAGCTCGATTTAGGATGTCTTCAACTGCACTCTTTTGCAAGGATGGCGAAAGTTCAAGGGAACGTGTTGGAGGTGTAGCGAAGGTGGGACTTGGGCGTGCCTAACACTTGGACGTCCTTGACCCATAATCGGAAAAAACAAGGATGTCCCTGATGAGCATTTGGACGTTTTCACCCGGACCTGTTTTTCTTACGACTAAGGCACAAAAAGGTGCCCAAAATGACCAGATGACCTCTGTAGGGAATCTGGGATGACCTCCCCTTACTCCCCCAGTGGTCACCAACCCCTTCCCACCCTTGAAAAACATCTTTAAAATATTTTGTGGCAGCCTTCATGCCAGCCTCAAATGTCATACTCAGGTCCATGACAGCAGTATGTAGGTCCCTGGAGCAGTTTTAGTGGGTGCAATGCACTTTAGACAGGCGGACCCAGCCCCATCCCTCCCTACCTGTTATGTTTGTGGAGGAAACAGTGAACCCTCCAAAACCCACCACAAACCCACTGTACCCACATCTAGGTGGCCCTCTTCACCTGTAAGGGCTATCGTAGTGGTGTACAGTTGGAGGTAGTGGGTTTTGGGGTGCTCAGCACACAGGGTAAGGGAGCTATGTTCCTGGGAGCAATTTATGAAGTCCACTGCAGTGCCCCCTAGGGTGCCCGGTTGGTGTCCTGGCATGTCAGGGGAACCAGTGCACTACAAATGCTGGCTCCTCTCATGACCAAATGGCTTGCATTTGGTCATTTTTGTTATGGACGTCTTTGGTTTCAAAAATCGCCAAAAATGAGAAACTTCCACATCTAGGGATGTCCAAATCTAGGGACGGCGAAATTTAAGGATTTGGATGTCCCTGACGGTATTTTCAAAATGAAAGATGGACGTCCATCTTGTTTCAAAAATACAGGTTTCCCCGTCCCTGGATTTGGACGTTTTGCAAGGACGTCCAAATTGCAACTTGGACGTCCCTTTCGAAAATACCCCCCTATATAGCCTACCAGTTAGTGAACTGTGAAGACTGCTAGTTCATATCCAATATAGTAAAAAAAGAAAACTTCAAACCTCGGGAGCCACTCGCAAATAGCTGACACTCCCTTCAATTGAGCTTATCATCAGTTTCATTAACCAAGGGGAAACGCAAACAGTGAAAAAAAACACAAAATCTTATAGGGAAAAATGCATGATATTCACCAGGTTAGTAAACAGACCTGCTTATCAGCTAAAGATGAACTCAGGGGGCCTTTTACTAAGCTGCACTAGTAAATGGGCATTGCACGCCACAACAAGGGTCTTTCCCACGCACTTAGCCCATTTCTAGTGTGATCATAAAAGAGGCATTTTTCTATTTGCTGAAGTTCTGGCCATACACTAATGTTAGCAATAGCACACAATCCAAAGCAAGGGTAGAGGATGCCACAAAACACAACCAGCCGAATGGGCTAAAGTAAAAAAGTCTTTATTCAAAAGCACCAGTGATTGGACCCGACACGATCCTTATTTCAGCAGTGAGACTACCTGTTTCAGGGGTCACACTACAACTATATTAATAAAACAAAGAAATAAATGTTATCAGTATCAAATATCATTAAAAATAATGAACATAAGAAAGAATGATATAATAATAAAGTGAAAAAGTCATATGACTGAAACCAGTATAACAATACAACTAAATGAAACTGTCAAAGTCAGTGTCCAATAAATAAAACAAAGTATATATTAATAAAACCAAGTATACATTAATACAGTGAAGAATAATACTAAAAAAGAGATACAAAACATAAAACACTTGTAAAACTTTTAAGTCACTTGAATAGACCAAAGAACACATGGAGGTCTCTACCTGTAGAATTTGCACACAACCATTTTTTTTAATGCAGAACTTACTCCCTCTTATTTAGGAGGTGCTAAGGATTCCCACGTGATGGATGCGCTAACCAGTTAGCATGGTGTAATGTCAACACTTCCACACCCATTCTCGGTCCTCGACTTGCCCCTCCTCAAAATATGTATAAATAAGCACCATGCACTTAGCTCATGCAGAGGCAAAACTAATGCAGAATGCTTTAGCACATTCTGCATTAGGCCACTTTTCCTAACTTAACGCGGTTTGGTAAGGGGAAACTAGAGAGAGAAAGAAAGTGGCACTGCTGTTGCTGGGATTGGTAGCATGAACTCTTGCATAGTAAAAGCAAAGGAGCAGATCAAAGAAAATCTTATATTTAAAAGGATTTTATTCACGTAGGGCCAAATTCTATAAGTAGTACCTAAAAATCGGCTCTGAAAACATAATATTCTTAGCAAGATTCTATAAGGGGTATTTGTCCTTTATAGATTTGCGCTTAGTGCATAACTGTATCTAACTGTAGGCGCCTGTAATCAGAACTGCTATGAGCAGGCCTAGTTGTAGGTGCATACAGTTAAGTGCAATTCTATATGAACATGCATAAAATTTAGGAATTCCCCCAGAACACCTCCAAATTGTTATACACTTTAGGATTTACATGCAGATTGTTATAGAATATGATATGTGCATAAATCCTAATTAGAGGCAATTAGTGCTGATAATTGGTTGTTATCACCAATTAACACTGATTGGCTTGTTATTCAAATAAGTTATACATGTTAAATTGGGCACGCACTCAATTTAATGTGCAGAACTCTAGGTGCCATATATAGAATTTGGCCCTACGTGAATAAAATCCTTTTAAATATACGATTTTCTTCAGATCTGCTCCTTTGCTTTTACCACATTGGATCTTACAGATCATCTGCCCTATTATATTTTTGGACCTGCGTGAAATCTTTGCTACTATTTGGGATTCTGCCAGGTACTTGTGACCAGATTGGCCACTATTGGAAGCAGGATACTGGGCTAGGCAGGGTCACCGAGTTACAGAGCCAGGCCTGGGCCAGGGCTGCCAATGCCCTCCCATTCAGGCTGTAGCCACCACCCCCACCTCCTCACCTTCCTATGTCTGCTTGTCCCTTGGTCTGTCACTCTCTTGCTCCTGTGGGCCGGAACCCAGGTTATCACATTAACCCAATCACCCGGGCCCCGCCACACAGCAGGAGGAGAAAAACAGACCGAGGGAGCAGAACCTTCTGGCACTGGGTCCCCCTTGGAGGCCGAGGCCTGGGGAATATGACCCCCATGCCCCCCCCCCCTTTCAGCAGCCCTGGGGCTAGGTGGACCATCAGTCTGACCCAGTATGGCTATTCTTGTGTAGAAAGCTAAGCTACATTGGGAAAGACATTTAAGACAGGCAGGAGCAGAGATAAAGACAGAGATAATAAAACAGAGGATAAAAAGGGAATAAGAAGGTAAATGAAAGGATGACATGAAATGGGAAAACTTGAAAAAACAGAAAAAGGAATGAAATGCATTAGATCAAACTAAGTTGGGAAACACCAAGAAAGAAGTAAATAGAGTAGAACCTGGCATACAAAAACAGTTGGCAAAAAACTTATTTTATTTTGGTTTGTAATTGTGTATTTTTGCTCTCTGCTAATTCAATTGGCTCAGTTCAGGCATTGGCTTTTAGAGCCAAGCTGAGCTTCTGTTAGCTCAGACTGGGGCTAATGTGCCAGACTTCCTGGCTCGCCCGTCCTAGTGATTGACTGAGGCTACTTTGTACGCCTCTTATAATACACTCATAAAAGGCACTGTTTGACATCATAAATTTTTAAAGTCAAAGTGAATAAAAAATGCTTTCTATTACAGTACCATTAAGAGGAAGCATTTGTCTTTACAATAGTTCTTTGAGATTTTGATTTACTTGACCTCGGGTCTTGCACACAGTAATGACAAACAATAGTATAATAATGATAAAACAGTAAAGTGTCCTTTACTGGATCTAACTATGAAAATATAAGTACTAATAATAATGACACATATAAATGAATCATAAATGGTGACTGTAGCTTATATTGTAAAGTTCTCTTGAAGCTGTAAATAAAATGAAAAGGGTTGAAGATGCAGAACGTTTCGTCATGTGCAGCTAATACGAGGAAGAACTCATAAATCGGAAGCCTGAAGGTAAGCGTGACCAAAGATCGATCTGCAGGAAAAGGGCACCCAATCGACTGGCATTTCTATTAAGGATTATGCACTAGAAACAACACTCAGGTGTCTCACCTTTTCAAGACAGATTTTTAAATAATTGTGCATGTTGAGACATATGTTCTTTAAAGGAAGGGGGTCTAAGGCAAATGGTTCAGGCAGTGATTCTAGCATAGTTATAGAATATACGTCTACAAAAATGGCTTTTGGGAAGACTTCAGTTATTTCAGAATACTTTAGCACAAATCATTTGTAGGGGTAAAAGAGGAGAAATTGCAACCCTTTTTGATATATTGCTGTCATTGGATCTGTTGATTTTTTTTTAAACATCTTACTTTTACTTTTAGAACATTGCATAATGTTGCCCTCAATATTTATGTAGCTTTGTGGCTTAGTATAGATTATAAAAGATCCAGCCAATAAGATTTAAGACTGAATATACCATCAGTGAAAGAAATGTGACTTTTCTTTTTTGCCCAATTAGTAGGTAGACTAGGCATCTGCCTAGGGTGACAGACAGTGTGCCTATGGAAGATGTCACAGTTGGCATGGGGCCTTCATCATGCATGCATGCTCAAGGTCTTTTGGATCCTACCTGCTCTGAACTTTGGAAGAGATAAGATCTAGTGGGCCTTGAACATGAGTGGATGCTCAAGGACCCACATTGGCTGTGATGCAATTCTATAGGCATGCTGAACATGATCTGAATGGAGAAAGGAAGGGAAGGAAAGCTGTTGAACACCTTGGGGTATGAAGGAAGGGAGGGATGGGAAAGAATGGATGATACTGAATACAGGGGGGAGGGAATGCTGAACACTGTGGGAAGGGGGGAGTAGGGAATAAGAGAGATGTTGGACACCACTGGGGGAGAATAGCAGGGAAGGCATGAGATGCTGGACACCATAGGGGCAGGGGAGTAAGAAAACAGAGGGGCTGGACTGGAAAGAGAAGGGGAGATGGACTTAAGTAGTGTGGGGGGAGAGCCTCAGTATGTGGTAAACATGGCTGAAGGTTCTCTAGGGTGTCAGATACCCTTGGACTGACACTGTCTACTAGAGTTAGAACAATTACAGGAATGGTACCAGTATGCTTAAATTCACTTCTTATTGATCTTAATTTGGTGGACAGTTATATATTGTTTGGAGAAAAATGAAGCCTTGTTAAGACCTGATGAATTATTAAGGAGGTTATAAATTAATTACTGACTACTTTGGTTGGTGTGATTAATTTGTTTTGTTATGTTTCATTTTCAATTCTTTCTTTTTATATTTTGATAAATTTGTGGGTGGGCTTGGTGGGAGGATTTGTGTGGGTAGGTGGTTTTAATTTATATATGTTGTTTTGTGTTTGAAATTTTGTTTTAAATTGTAACCCACCTAGTTCTTCTTATGGGTATAGTACAGGATATTAATTTTAAATTAAATTAAATCAAACCACATTATGAGAAGAAGAGTAGCTTAATAGAGCAATGGGCTGGGAACCAGATGGCCCAGGTGCAAATGCAACATTTGCTGGAGCCAGTGTTGATAACCCACCATACTCATGGCCTGCCATTGAAACTGTCACACTTTTGGCAGCCTCCATAAGTCATTCAGGCTTGGTGCTTGCATGCAGGAGGAACTGCCATCCCATACTAAATCATAATATGGCACATTACAGGAAGAGAAACACAAGGGGCCCTTTTATCAAGCCACGTTATTTATTTATTTTTTTACAGTCCAGTTTAATTTCTTTTATTGGTGTTCAGTACAGAAATACACAAGAGCTCACAACATAGCAACAGACAGCAATAAGAAGCAAAACCAGAGCTTAGCCTAACAAGTAACAAGGTTAACGCTCAGTTATGATAAGAGAGAAAGAAAAGAGAAGAGGGAAGGGGAGCTGGGGGATATACAACAATAATTTGATATACCACCTGAACTAACATGTAAATCCAGGCGGTTATTTAAAAAACAATAGTAAACACAGAATAAGTACAAGAAAGGAACTACAAATTTCTGATAGGAAGGCAGATAGCACATACACTCAAAAGCACCAAGACACATCCAGACAGGGGTGAGGCAACCAGAGAAGAGAGGGAGGCAGGGGATGAAGTTCAAAACCATCAGCTGCAGACCACCAACGGCTAACTTGGATGATCAAATGCCTGACAGAACAGCCAGGCCTTTAAGGCAGGTTTAAACTTTTTAAAGAACAGTTCAGCGCGATCTTCTTGAGGAAGGGAATTCCAATAGGCTGGGGCTGCAAAAAAGAAGGCACAGTATCTAGTGGATTCTAGACTAGCTTGTTTAGGGTTTGGCAGAACTAAACGGTAATTATTAAGTGATCACAAGAGACGGGGAGGTGAATATGGAATGATGAGTTTAGCTAAGTAATCTAGGAATCCTAACCGGAAAGACTTGAAAGTAAGAGTAAGAAGTTTGTGTATGATTCTTTGCTCTGTAGGAAGCCAATGGTATTTCTTGAGTAGAGCTGAAACATGGTCTGTTTTTTTAGCACGACAAAGGAGTTTAATTGTGGTGTTAGAACTACCATGGCAATGGCGTGCAGGAAATCGGCCCTACTGATTTGCCGTTGCATGCCATTTCCGGCGTTAAGAACATGTTTTTTTTCTAGAACCAGGGGCTTTCCCAGCAGTAATCAGTTACTGCCTCCTAAGGGATCCGGGAGTAGATGGCTGTGCGCCAATATGCTGACAGCGCACAGCCATTTACTTCCCCTTTGAAAAAAAACCCTTTTACCCACTGTGGTAAAAAGGGGCCATAGTGAACGGCAAACCTGACCACCAATGCCACGGCAGTTCGCCTTTTACCGCAACTTGTCTGCAATAATTCTCTAGTTTTGAAAAGAAAGTTCACCCTTGGGTTGTACTCATGTGCTCATACATGAAAGGAGGGCTGCCAAGCTGGAGGAAAACTTTATAGTCTGTCACATGTATTCATACACTAGTTTACCTTTCATGTATTCTTTCTAAAGCTTTCTTCTCCCATTACACCCATATCCTATATAATAATTCTCACCACCAACGTTCTAATGTGGGACTGCCTGTGTCCGTGGCTCCTGGTGTTGCTGAGCTAGGCTCCATAGCCAGGATGATGTCAGTCACAGCTGATTCCCAGGCAGAGGGAGGAGTAGGGAAACACGCTCCCTGCCTGGGAATCAGCTGTCAGTGCACTGCTCCCTGCCACTTCGGAGCAAGTGGCAGGGAGCGGCGCATCAAAAAACTACAAGCGCGGCACCACAGAACCCCCCCTCGGCGCATCACCCAAGCCCCCCCGGCACATCAAACACCCCCCCCCCCGAAGCACATCAAACACCCCCCTCCCCCTACCCAAAGCACATCAACACCCCCCCCCCCCCCGGGCACATCAACCCCCTCGCCACCTGCAGCTGCCACTGGTAACACTGTCCGGCCGCTGCTGCTTCTGTTGAGCAGCAGCAGCCGCTACAAAAAGAAAAAAAACGATTAATGTTTTTAAACCCAGCCCAAATCATTCACAAATGCCCAAGTCTTAAAACACAGTCTCTGCAGCCGCTTCTCCTCTCGCCTCCACGTAACTGCCCCTGGAGTAAGACCCCAGAGGAGCGCAGCGACGTAACAGGCGAGGGGAGGAGCGGCTGCAGAGACTGCGCTTTAAGACTCGGGCATTTGCAAATGATTTGGGCTGGGTTTAAAAACATTTATCACTTTTTTTCTTTTTGAACTGGCCGCTGCTGCTCAACAGAAGCAGCAGTGGCCGGACAGCATTACCACTGGCAGCTTTAGGTGGCAAGGGGGTTTGATGCGCCCGGGGGGCAGGGGGAGGGTCGCTGGACATGGGTGGCTGCAGGGGGGCAGGGGGAGAGGAGGGTTGCTGGACATGGATGGCTGGAGGGGGGCAGGGGAGAGGGAGGTGGGGAGGGGGTCCTGAGACCAGAGAGGTGGGGGTGGGGAGGGAGGCCCTGCGAGAGGGGGGGTGGGGGCTCACACTCACTCACTCACTGTCTCTCACATACACTCTCTCTGACACACTCCCTATCACACTCTATCTCTCTGTCACACACACACAGTCTCACACACACACACACTCTGTCTCTCACACACTCTCTCTCTCTCACACAAACACACACACACTCTGTCTCTGTCTCTCTCTCATTCTCTCTGTGACACACACACTCCATCTCTCACACACTCTCTCTCAAACATACACACTCCGAGGAAAACCTTGCTAGCGCCCGTTTCATTTGTGTCAGAAACGGGCCTTTTTTACTAGTCAAATATATTTAACATCAAACCAGAGCTATTTTTATTTTCTTGCTATGTAATCCTAAAGTCAAAATAATGAATACTGTTCAATAAATAATTATCACAATACTCTCCAAAGCTTTTCACTCTAATGGAACAAATACCCTATACATGATCTTCTGGACCTCAAGGCTGCTCTGTGGTACAGAGATTGCATAAGAGAAATTTTAAGAAAATAAGATTACAGTGCCGTTCTAGAAGTCCTCTGTGTGGAATTCTAATCAGCATGATAGCTAAAAGGGGTGAAAACAGCCAACATTTAAAATATCTAAGGAAGAGTGCTGGACGGAATTTAATCTCCATTTGAAACCCGCTGGGGTCAGAGATCTGTTTTAGATACACAGTCTTTTTATTCTTTCCAATGCAATGTAAGCTGGAATGAATTATACAAACAGGGTCGAGAATGTCTGTCCGACTGTCTGTCTGTCTGGTGGCAAATAACTCTCTGAACATTTAACAGAATGGAATGAAACTCAGTATGTGGGAACAACTGGTTAAGAAAAATGGGCCAAATTGGACACATGGTTCCACAGAATTAAGCCTCCCTCCAACCCCTCCATGTCTCAATGCATTTCTATGTGAGAAGGGGTCCCAGCTTCTGCACCATAGAAACATAGTAGTTAAGGAATTCCTCCTTTCAAACTGCCTCTCTTGTTCTCTACTATTCCAACTCTCAAACTGCCCTCAGCCCTAAAAGCTAAGCCCCATCCACAACTGCCACCTCACAAATTGCCTCCACCGACAAACACCAACCCCCACTATCCTGCAAAAAACCTTTACCCCCCCAAAAATTACTCCTGCAACTGCCTGCCAACTTGTAACCTGGCCCTGACAACCCCTGGACCACTACTGATTTGAAAGGTAGGCTGGGGGGGGGGGCTACAGTGGGAGGGGGGACATGTTGAGGACAACATGGCTGTCAGAGAGGGGGGAAAGAAGATGGAGAATTGGACTGGGATGGGCCTTTGCATTCAGGTGGAGGATTGGGGATAGGATTAAGGGGGCTTTTTCTCATTGGGAGGGGGGATAAAATCTATAGAGCACCACACTGTTTGAGCAACTGACCTGAACTGTGACTATCACGGGCAGGAAAGGTGCCAGCAGCAGGAAGAGCAGATTAGGAAATTTCTGGCTCACCATTGCACTGGCTCTCCTGTTGTCTGCTGGGATTGGATCACTAGGCTCTGAAAGCCCAATATAAAGACTTGCACTAGGTCCCCAATTGATCATTGCTGTGCCACTGGAGGGTTCTGTTGGCTGGTGGTGTCTGTGGGTGAAGTGTGATATGGTTGGGGCTGTGTGTGGAGTGTTAATGTATATGGATAATTGGGGTGGGTGTATGTATGTGTTTCTGGCTGGCTGGAGAGTGTGCATGCATGACTAGGGTGTCTGTATGTGTAAATGTGGAGCTGGTAAATGTGGGTGGGATATGTATGTGTCTTTTTCCATTTCCTCCCTTTCTTCTCCCCACGGTTCTCTTTCCCTCTGTCAGTCCCAGTTGCAGGATTTGAGATTAGTGTGAATAGAGCAACTTCCCTTTTAAGAATGGATTTTGGAGTCCTTTTAGACTTCAATCTAAATATGAGATTACGTATTACATCTCTGATCAGGTTGGTTTTCAGATCACTAAGAGTGATTACCAGCTTACACCATATCTTGCCCACGCTGTTATAACTAAGGCTCTGTGGACATTGTTGATGTCCAAACTAGGCTACTGCACTGCAGTCCTTATTGACATGCTGCTTCAACTTACTTGAAGCAGCATGTCAATAAGGACTGCAGATATCATTTTAAACCTAAAAAGTGAAAGCATTCTGCTTAACCTTAATGCTCAGTTCAACTGTTAGCTAATGAAGGCCTTTAACAAAGGAGATATACAGTCAAAACCCTTCAACCCAGCAAGAATTCTAGCAACCTTATTCTTGCTGGGTTGAAGGGTTTTCACTTTGTTAAAGGCCTTCATTAGTTAACAGTTGAACTGTGCATTATGTTTAAGCAGAATGCTTTCACTTTTTAGGTTTAAAATGGTATCTGAGTTATCCTTGTGACTGTTGGATTATTTGTAGTAAATAATTAGCAGATTTTAGTACACACAGCTTCAGCTTTAGAAATGTTAATTTCTTTCTTCATCTCTCTCTCATTCACCCCTGAATAATTCACTGCTGAGTCACTTTAAAGTTGAAGTAACAAAACATCTGTTTACTCACAGTTTGCAGTTAGATTATAATCAGACAGGCTTATATTTACATATTACTATACATTTGTCTTATCAGCTCCTTCCATGTGCTTAGATGGTAATGGATGCTCACACCACCATAGATCCTCTCAGGTTAGGAGAGATCATGAGCTCCATGTGCTCCATGTGCTGCATGTGCTGCATCTAACCCCCACAGGAAGTTACATAGCTGTGTGACCTCTCTAAGTAATTCACATCAGAGGTCACAGAGTAATCACAGAGAAATAATAGGTGACAGGCAATGCATGTAAAATACAATTACATTCCAACAAACCCCTTCTCATGCATAACTGTCATGCAATTATTTATTCATACAAAGTCCAAGCTTTATACGCAGATTCACAAAATGTTCTCTGGGTAACGGTTTGGTCATGATGTCAGCTGTCATCTCACTGGTGTGACAATAGTGTAGACTGATGACCCCTTCTTTTGCCAACTCTCGCACGTTGTGGTATTTCGTTGCGATGTGCTTGGTGCGTGACTGAACCTTGTCATTCTGTGACAGTCGGATGCAGCTCTGATTATCTTCCATTATCTGGATTGGTCTCTTTTCAGCTATTCCGAAATCCAGCAAAAGTTTTTCAATCCACATCAGTTCTCTGCACGCTTCCGATACGGCCACATATTCAGCTTCTGTAGAAGACAAACTCACAATACTTTGTTTATGACTGGCCCATGAAATTTGTACATTTCCATACATAAACACATATCCACTTGTGGATTTATAATCAGAATGATCCCCTGCCCAATCAGCCCTGTATGTGGTAGCTAGATATAAAAGCTTACCTATGGCTGATCTATATTGGATGTTATCTGGTAAAGGTTCTCTTACTGTTTCATCCTTCAGAAAATCAGTGATCATGGGAGTGCTTACAACTTGGGCATCTTGCATACCTAAACTTTCAATAAGCTCATTTATTTTCTGCTTCTGGCTTAGAAGATAAGAACCATCATTTTGTTTCTCAATTTCTATACCAAGATAGTATGACACATTACCAAGTTCTTTTATCTCAACATTGTGGTTTAAACACTTTACAATGTCCTTGTACTCTTGCTCACTTTTGCTTGCAATGAGCAGATCATCAACAAAAGCTAAAATGTATGCATATTGTCCATTTGTGCACCTAGTGTACAAACATTTATCTGCTTCACCTTGCTTAAATCCTAAATTTGTCAATATTTCATGCAATTTTTCATTCCAACATTTTTCACTTTGCTTTAATCCATAAAGACCTTTGTTTAATTTACACACTAGCTGTCTTTGTTTTGTATTTATGAAACCTGTTGGTTGTTCCATGTACAAGTCTTCAGTTATATCTCCATGAAGAAACGCTGTTTTCACATCAATGTGGTTGACTTGCATGCCTTTTGAGACTGCAATGCTCAGAAGTGTTCTTATTGTCGTGTGTTTCACTACAGGTGCAAACACTTCATCAAAATCTTCTCCATAATTTTGAAGATATCCCTTTGCCACTAATCTGGCTTTATACCTTTCCACTTTTCCTTGTGCATTCCTTTTTAACTTGAATACCCATTTGCATCCTATAGCTTTCTTGCCAGGAGGTAATTTTGTAAGAATCCAAGTATTATTTTTATCCAATGCATCAATTTCTTCTTGTGCAGCTTTACGCCATTCAGCAGCTTCTTCTGCTGACATTTTCTCAATCTCATCCCATGTTAAGGGCTCTTGAGCTTCTGCTGACTTTGTTAGGTAAGACAGTCTTAGGGGTGGAACACCTTTGTTTTCCCTGGATGAGCGTCTGACAACAGGTTGGTCCGACCTTTCCGCATCCTCTAAATCTGAGAGTCCTTCTCCAATTGATTCCCCTTCTCCAACTGTACTGTCTTCTTCAATGATCCTTTCTGTGTCTGCTTCCTCTGCCTGTTCCTCGTTAGATACAGGTGAGTTGCTTTCAGACATCTGCCTTGGTATGGCATTTATATACACTGGCATGTCTATTATGGTTCTAGTTTCATATTCTGGATGATAAGGCTCATCTGGGATAATCCAGCCTTTATCAACCCTTTTGTTTTCATCAAAATATGTAACATGTCTTATGCCAACAATGCCAGTTTTCAGATTCAAAATTCTATATCCTTTGTGTCCTGGAGCATAGCCAACTAAAATGCCCCTTTCTGTTGTGGAATCCAGCTTATGCCTTCTTTGCTTTGGTATATGAGCATATGCTGTACTTCCAAATGTTCTTATGTGTGACAGGTTTGGCTTCCTACCATGCCATGTCTCATGTGGTGTGCGCTCAGCGCCTTTAGTTGGCATTCTGTTTTGTAGGTACACTGCTGTGAGAATGGCTTCCCCCCATAGTCTTTTAGGGAGATTGCTATCTGACAGCATACATCTGGTCATTTCCACAAGTGACCTAAATTTTCTCTCTGCAACAGAATTTTGCTCTGGTGTATAAGCTACTGTTGTGATATGCTGAATGCCTTCTTGTTCTAGAAATGTGTGCATGCTTTGTGAAGTGAACTCACCACCATTGTCGGTCTGAAGAACCTTTGGTTTTCTTTCAAATTTATTGCTCACCATGGCTACGTATTTCTTCAGCATGTCTGTGACTTGACTTTTTTCTTTCAGCAAATAGGCCACACAGTATCTAGAGAAATCATCCAAGAATATTAGCACAAATCTGTTATTTCCCAATGATGGGATATTAAACGGTCCACATAAGTCACTGTGTATTAAGTCCAGCACTTTATTACTCCTATTTCCTGTGTATGCAGGAAATGAGGGTCTCACACCTTTTTGAGTAACACAGTCTATGCATTTCTCCATTTTACCAGCATCTGCACTTATCTGAATGCCGGTGGCCAGTTGCTTACTGTAAAGATCCTGGATCACCTTAGAATCACGATGTCCCAGGCGGCGGTGCCAGATTTCCAGACTACATTTACCATCATTCTTCCTTACTTGCGCCATATGTGAGGCTTCACCTGAAATGCTCAGTTTATAAACATCATTATGCATAAAAGCTTCAGCATACACTTCATCATTTTTAGAGATTGTGCACTTACTGTTTTCAAAATGAATCACAAATCCCTTCTTATCTAATGTAGATACACTAAGCATATTGCAAACTGCTTGGGGAATATACAAGACATCACTTACAGGAATTTCTTTAACTTCGTTAGACACTTTGCATTTTAAGAATCCAATACCTTTTGCTTGGATCTTAGCAGTCCCTGCGTTTGCAGTTTTAAGAATACCTTCCTCTGGACACATTTCCTGAAAGAAATTCTTACAATTGGTTAAATGGCATGTGCTCCCCGAATCCAAAATCCAAGTACTTTCATTTGAATTATTATTTACCATAGTCAAAGATTTTTCTGCCATTAGAAAGCCCTTGTGTTTATCTTTGTCCTTCATACATTTCCTGGTTTGAAAATTCTTTAGTTCCATTGGCTTAGGTGAGCTAGAGGGAGTGTTTTGTGTTTCCTTACACCATTTAGATACATGTCCCTCCTTTCCACATGAGTAGCAAATCAGCTTGCCCTTGGGTGGAGTTTTCCCATAGCTCCGCCTTCCTCTGTTCTTTGCCAAGAAATTTGTTTCATTTCTCTCTGACTGACTTTGAGAACACATCTCCTCAGAATCATTTATTATGCATTCCTGCCTTAGTTTTGATGTTGCCTGTTCAAAAGATTGCCCTTCAATGGCCTCATTTACAGACCTAAAAACATCAAACTTCTTTGATAGTGAGGTAAAAAGAAATGCTCTTTTCAATGCATCACACATGGGAATTCCAGAAAGTTCTAACTTTTGAAATGAAGACATAAGATGCATAATGTGATCATTACATTTACTTTTATCCCTTAATTTGGTTTCATTCAACTCTGCCAGCCAAATTGGTTGCTGCTTTGCATATGTAGTTGCATACATAGTTCTCAGTTTATATAAAATGTCCTTTGGTGTATCTTTTCCCTCCACTAATATGGCTTGTTTCTCTGAGAGAGCTTCCAAAAGCATGCACTTCACATAATAGTTTGCATTGTCCCATTCAGCCATATTTTCAGCTGTTCTGTCTTGGTCTAAGCATATATTTAATCTTTTTGCTCGAAGGAGACATATGAATCTTAGTTCCCACTGCTGATAATTAAACTCAGTTAATTTAGGCACCTTGAGAGAATAGAAAAATGGTGAATTTCCTCCCTCAGCCATTTTCTTAGCCTTCTGTCTGCTGTGTGGGGGGAGAGAGAGACAGACTGAATCTTTCCTTTAAAACTTAAGAGAAAAATGTGGCCTTTTTTTCTGCCTGGTAATATTTCTCTTCTTTTTCAATTCCTGGGCCCATAACCCTTTTGTTGGATTATTTGTAGTAAATAATTAGCAGATTTTAGTACACACAGCTTCAGCTTTAGAAATGTTAATTTCTTTCTTCATCTCTCTCTCATTCACCCCTGAATAATTCACTGCTGAGTCACTTTAAAGTTGAAGTAACAAAACATCTGTTTACTCACAGTTTGCAGTTAGATTATAATCAGACAGGCTTATATTTACATATTACTATACATTTGTCTTATCAGCTCCTTCCATGTGCTTAGATGGTAATGGATGCTCACACCACCATAGATCCTCTCAGGTTAGGAGAGATCATGAGCTCCATGTGCTCCATGTGCTGCATGTGCTGCATCTAACCCCCACAGGAAGTTACATAGCTGTGTGACCTCTCTAAGTAATTCACATCAGAGGTCACAGAGTAATCACAGAGAAATAATAGGTGACAGGCAATGCATGTAAAATACAATTACATTCCAACAGTGACAAGCTTGTTTGGTGTGTTATGGGATGTCAATTACATCCAGCAGAAAAGCAGTTGAGGCCTGTTCAAGTCTGATCTGTTACATGACTGGAGTGGTCTCAGAGTGCTTTTTCAATTTTGGCTCCATAGCTCTCTGGAATTTGTCGCAAAAAGATTATTTAAGTTTTGGGAAAGGGTCAAAACCTTGATTGTTTAAGAAACCTTATATATGATTGGGTGGGATGCTGGGTTGACTGCTCTGTACTATAATATATTTGCTACTTAATTTTTGATGTATTTTATTTATTTGGTACTTATAGCCCACATTTTCTGAATATTATTATTCAGTTCTATGTGGCTTAAATAAGTTATAAAAAGTACAAGTTAATGCAGAATAACATAATAAATGAAGAACTGTAAGAGTTAGGAACAACTTTGAAAAGCAGTGGTAGGGAGAAGGATCTATTGTATAATATATTTATACATCTAATGAAGGAACTTATTGAAAAGAAAAGCCTTCAAGAATTTCCAGGTTAGGTTTTAATGATTTGTCTAATTTCCCTAGGGATGGGAATCCACCATTTAGAGCAAAAGGGCTCCTTTTACTAAGCGGCGGTAAACCCAATCTGGGGCCATCCCATAAATGATTTTGTAAATAAAAGTACATGTTTTGAAAATGCCTCTGGCTTTGATGGGTAACCCATGCAGTTTAATGAGGAGTGGTAACGCCCTTTCAAATTTTGTGACTTTGCAGACCAGATGAGCAGCGGAGCAAAGTGTGGTTTGTAATTTCTTTGTTAATAATTCCTTATTCCCTAGGTAGATAACATTTCAGTAATCTAATTGTGATAGTACCATTGTTTGTATAAGTGAACAGAAGGTATTTGTCGTAAAGAAGGGTCTTAATCTTTTAAATCTCCAGAGCGTATTAAATGCCTTAGCAACTACAGAGTTAATCTGGTCTGCACAATTCAGGTGTTGGTCAATGATGACTCCTAATATTTTTAGTTTTGATGTGCCAGTGTAGGTTTGTGCTAATATTCTACAATGACTTAGGCGTCCCAATGTGTCATTATAGAACTGGCACTAAGAGTGCCCCATTGTTGAGCCTAAATCAAGGCGCCAAGTTATAAAAGTGTCTCCTTTATGTATTATCTTATGAAAAGGGGGTTTCTCAATGGCAAGATAAGCTTTCACAGTTTAATTAAAGAATTCTGGCATTAAGAAAGGTGATGTCATGCTCTTAATATAGCACATACCATCAGGTTTTTGTTTTTAAAGGGTTACCACATGCGCCGGGTCTCCTGAGACAGGTTGAATCAGTCTTCCTTCCTTGCATTACATGACATAGAACTAAAACCAGGACTGTCTTGGATGACCTGGAGCTATCTGGTAGCTCTATCTTTTTAAATCAAAAATAACATGATGAGCTTGGTGGCTGTCCTAAAATGAGTGTCAGAGACAAGGGGTACCCAGATTTATTATATAAAGAAGAGTTCCTCTTTTATCACGCTGTCTGTCCAGCTGCTTAATGTTTTCTTTGGTTTGTTTTCCCTGTAGGTGGGTGTCATCTTCAGTTTAGGCTAGATATAAAGCCAGAAAGCAGTCTTGCTCCAAATCTCTTGTTCATTGATTTTCTGTATTTACCGGTTCCGTGATGTGAGCTCTTTCCAATTACATAATTTCAGGAGACAACCTCCTGCAAGAAGGAGCTCTGAATGAATGATAAGAGGTTCTCATGTTTCCTGCTGCAGTGTTATCTTTACAGAGGATGGTCTGGTGAGTTTTCCACAAATTGACTCTATGTTTATTAAATCAATTAAACATTTTTTGCTAGAAGTCTGCTCTATGCATCATTCTGAAGTGATTCAGTGGAGCATCCTATGCAGATTTACACTGCCTTGTTCATCCCATGCATCTTGCAAAGCCATTCATTTTTAGACAGTGTGCACCAGCTAATCACAGCCATAAAGATTTACAGTGACTGGCTGGGACTGAAACAAGGATTATTCACTTTTGCAATTATAAGTGAAAATACAAAAAGACCAGGCTGAAGTTATTATTTAAGATGTCTCGAATTGAAGCCTGTGCTTAATATAACTGCCGGCACAAGATACCTGTACAATTCAGATAGTCTTGTGTCTAAGATGGTCTGTCTATGCTAATTTCCTGGGATATTCAATTCTTGGGCTATTAATATTTGCTTGGAAGAGCCTGCACTTGAAGCTTAATTTGTAGCTCAGAGACAGAGCTCATTCTGAATCTCTTGTATTTCTCTCTCCGCTTCAACTGAGGTAGCTATATCTATTTTTAGTTTTGTGACACTGCTGCTATATAGTTGCATTTATTTTTCAGTGTAGGATGTGAGGCTGTTTAATCATAGGTGCTAATGAGATAAGGATGTTGGTCTCTCATCTCTTAAGGTGACTTCTACACTTGGCACTAATTAACTTATTCCATGTCATCTACCTCCACAGGTTGAAGGGTTCCTCTTTTGGTGGTCTTTCTTTGGATTCCTCTTTATATGTTTATTTTAAATTTTCAATGCATATAACACCCTGTGCTGGAAATAATTTCAAATAAATATTTTACAACAAAGCAGGCTTGTCAAACTTCACTTAATTTAAGACCTCAGTGGTGACTTTTTTCCCAAGAGCTAGCATGCTCTTGATTCGTCTGCCTCTTCATCAGTCAATATCAGCTTTAATATTTTAACATTTACTACTTCATAAATCCATATTTTTGTTGTTGAATAAAATTGCTTAATTGTACTTAAATGTACTCAACTTAAAGTATCTGTTGGACTACTCGCTGACCTGCGGCATGATTTGCTTTCTTCCTGCATCAGGATTTGGTCCACTGCTCATGTTTCACTCTAGTCTACATAGATATATGCCGCAGGTCGGTGAGTGGTCCAACAACTGATACAAATACTTTAAGCTAAGTACAATTAAGCAATTTTATTCAACAAAAAATTCTTTAAAAATATGGATTTATGAAGTAGCAAATGTTAGAATATTAAAGTTGATATTGACTGATGAAGAGGCAGACGAATCAAGAGCATGTTAGCTCTTGGGAAACAAGTCACCACTGAGGTCTTAAATTAAGTGGTTTGACAAGCCTGCTTTGTTGTAAAATATTTATTTGAAATTATTTCCAGCACAGGGTGTTTTATATGCATTGACTACCAGATTTACCCCCGTTCTACAAAAAATTTTGGAATGCCTATGAAACACCCATTTCCCTGCCCATAACCATGCCTCTTTGTGCCTTCTGCCCATTAAAATTTAGATGCAGTGCATAAGAGAATATGCTTAGGGATTTGTGCGTGTAAATTCTAATCATTGCCAATTGTTATAGAATCCACCTGCATTTCAGCATGGAATTGCTATATATGGGGTATATGGGTTGGCACCTCCTTACTTGGTTAATCACCTGACACTAGCTAGTTCAGTCAGGCATTCTACAAGCGTCAATTTGGTTGCCTTCCCTTCTCTATGGGTTAAGAGACGAATGAAGTGTTTGGAAAGTTTATTATCATTTCAGGCGGCAAGATTAGGTAAGGCTGTTTCTCCTATAATATTGAATGCACATGGATACTTAGATTTCAGGTGTTGAATTAAGACATCTGTTTCAAACATTTGTTGAGAATAGCTTGTATCTTCTCTGTTTTATTCATGCTTTTAACAGTACTGGTTTCTTTTTTTATTAATTGATTGTACGCCCTGGCTTGTCCAGTTTCTTGTATTGGAATATACATTAAACTCCAAGGTTTTTGTGGAATATAAAAAATAAATTGTTATGTGATGTTATGGGTTTTTTGGAGGGGGAGGGGCTTGTTAATCTTTATTTTCATACATTCAAGTGGACTAAGATGGCAACCTCACTACTTTAACCAATCAGAATGACTGGATCCTTGGGCTCTTCTCAGAGCAATAGGGTTTAGCAGAATGTTTTTATCAGAGGGTCTGCACTTCATGGTAAGGTCTGCCTAAAACAACCCTTTTCACCCCACCTACAAATATTCTAGGTAGTTAGGAATTTAAGCCAAGGAAGAAATTCGTAATTAAATTGCCATTAGATGGGTAACAGATTGTATAGCAGCTGACAGTGAGTGAAAATGTACTATTCTGCCATGTTTTATCAACGTGAAAACCATTTGCAAGTGCTCTAATTACATCCCTAATTGCCAGTGTGATTAGAGGCCTGCAGCTGTTCATTAAGTGTGTGTCACCCTTAGCTAGCAATCTGTAAAAGAATATTTAATTCATTCAATCACAAGAGGAGGGGGTACAAACACATAGTTTGTTTAAACTGCAGAATTGCAGCTTAGGACATGTAATCCAATAGGTGGAATGCTAACGATGAAAAACAAATGGCTGAGAATTATGCTTTTCCTCTGTAATTAGATTTCCATAGTTCCTAAGACGTTGGTAGAATTTCCAGTATTATTAACAACCGCACCTCACTCCTTCTACGCCATCCTGCCATTAGAATGGTAATGTCCTGATTTGAAGGCAATCACATGCTTGCCAACATCAGAAGGCTCTTAAAGCAATGGTACTGCCTGAAATTCTCAAAATATCTTTTTTTTTTGCTTATGTTACTCTATCCCTCCTGTTTACCAAGCTGCGCTAGCTGCTACCCTGCGCTAATGCCGACACAGCCCTTTCAGTTTGAATGG
This sequence comes from Microcaecilia unicolor, assembly GCF_901765095.1. Taxonomy (NCBI): domain Eukaryota; kingdom Metazoa; phylum Chordata; class Amphibia; order Gymnophiona; family Siphonopidae; genus Microcaecilia; species Microcaecilia unicolor. Next base: position 90,078,948 of record NC_044037.1, read on the forward strand.
GCTGTCGGCATTGCTGTGCGACAGCCGCTAGCACAGCTCAGTAGACAGGGGGATATATGTTGGTTTTATTTGTGAACCCGCCTCCCCATCAATTTCCTTCAGTAGTATTTCTTTCTTTTTTTTTTTTAAGGCTATATGTTCCACTTTTAAGAATCCAAAAGAAAAGAGAGACACAACAAAACTGCAGCAGCAATCCAGGGAACAAGAAAAAAAACAGCAAAAAGAACAAGTCAGTGGCTGAAAAGTCAATTGAAGTTTATTACAAGCAACCTTCAGTTAAAAAAGTGCTTGTATGGTCCTATCATGTGTTAATAAAAAAAGCCCAACATGTTTCGGCAACAAACTGCCTGCATCAGGGGCATTCTTGATCTTTTATCATAAGGACATATAACACACCTTAAAACAAGACATTTACACCCTAATTCTATATATGTGTACAAGCCGTTGAGCCCATTAAAACGGGCAAGAAAGCGGTCGGAGCCCCGCCGGGTCCAGCCGAGCCCCCGCCCAGGAAAGCTGCCCCAGGGGATGGTGGCAGAGGAAAGTGCCCGGGTCACAGCAGCAGCGGCGGCGGCAGCAGCTCATCGGACCTCTTGGAGTGCGCCTCGGAACTGCTGTCGGACGATCCCCGCCCGGTTTTCGCCGGTCACCCGTAGCTCTGTTCTTGCCTTCTCTATCAACGTCGGAAGAGATTTGTGACGTGCCATGCATGCGCGGCACGTTGGTCACTCTTAATTTATATAGTAGGATTGTTATTATTGTATGATATTATTGGTTAGTTTGTTTTAATGTAAACCGCTCAGATGCTTGGATGGGCAGGCTATACATTTTGTTAAATAAATATATGGTGGTTCAAACTGCATGGGCAAATAGGAGTGCGTGCCCAATTTGCATGTTCAATTTAATTGATAAATGAGCCAATTAGAGTTAATTGGGTGCTAATAATCAATTATCGGTGCTAATTGGCAACCATTTAAACTTCCATGCACATCTTTAGGCTTCATGATCCATGTGTAAATTTTACTCGTGGATCTGAAAAGGGGGTGTGGCCACAGGAGGACGGACATGTGTGGATCAGGGGCATTCCTGGAATTTGCGTGCAGTTTTACTGTATAAGAGAGATCTGTGTCTAATTTAGACTCAAGAATTTAAACCAGGTTTTAGTTGGTGTAAATCCTTATACCCAAAATTGGACACAGATTCCGGCACCAAGTGCTATTCTGTAAATGGTGACCAACTTTCAGGACCATTTATAGAACAGTGCTTCACACTAACTTTTATCGGCACCCAAATTTATGGCCATTTATAGAACTGAGTCCTTTGGGCATAAAAGTTGCTGACACTGGACTCCTCAGGACCAGTATGAATTACTCTTAAAATGGCCAGAACCCCCCACCCCCCCCCCCACACACACACACTTGTTTCCTTAAAAACCCTGAGACCTTGAGGCATTAATTCCCTGGGATAATATCCTCAGCTATACAGGAAATTGACTGAATGGAGTACTTCAAGAACCCTCTTGTCTTAGTGATGATGAGAATGAACATGATCATTTTGAAAAGAATGGTGAAATAATAAAAAACTTAAGGAAACATATATGTGCTTATGTCAGTTATGCAAAAACTGGAGGAAAAGACCTGGTACAGACAATACTACTATGTAGACTTTTGGCTGTAACCAGTCAAAAAATAATCATAGATGAGAAGAGCCTCCAGCTAAACTGTCTCTTTAATTACATCAAAAAGCATCAAAATGTGCATAAATCAAAACTGCACTCAGCTTAGGTACTTTCTGGTGATTATTTCCACAGCGTCAAATTTTCACAGCGTTAAGGCAATGCTACTTTTCACACTGCTTCATAATCGATCCTGTCTTTAGGCATTGGAGCAATCCTGCAACTCACAACGCGATGTGTCGGATCATGTAACATCGGCCTTGGTCCCCTACTGAAAATTGATCCATCTGTATTATTTTAATACATCAACCATAAGAAAACACCTCTATAAGTATTACATGTACATTAGCAATAGTGAAAGATCATAATATAATGCAAAAAAACAGAATAAACCAGTCTTCGCAAAAATCAAATGACAACAAAACGGCGAAGAAGACTCAAAAAATTCAAAAGTATGACGCTTCTTCACATATAAATGCAGTAAAAACAAATTTATTGGTCGTAAAACAAAAAAATAATTAAAAAGGTTAAAAATTGCAATAAGGTAGGTGAGTGAGACTTGACACAGCTGTTTCGGCCTGTCAGGCCTGCATCAGGAGTCTTTTCACCATAGGAAAGCTCACTTCTTATATTTACATCATCTAATCCAGCAATCTTTATTTTCGTCTCTCAAAGATGTTTCATATGGTTGTACTGGAGCATCTATTTGATCGACATCTCAATGTTCTCAGCAAACGTCTAACCACGAGTGTATTTTTTTGTTTTACGACCAATAAATTTGTTTTTACTGCTTTTATATCTGAAGCGTCGTCCTTTCGAATTTTTGGAGTCATCTTCGCTGTTTTGTTGTTGTCAGATCATAATAGAAACCAAATAGGGCTAGATTCTGTGAATGGCACTGGAAAGAATGAACACTAAGCCCCTAATTCTACAAAAGCACTAAAAAATATGCACGCCGAATTCGCACATGCATTTTAATTGAATATCAAGATAATTAGTGCCAATAATTGACTTTTTAACAAGCAATTATTGTCACTAATTAGATTCAGTTAACATGTATGTGCGTAAATAAAGGCGCAAGTCAGAAAAGGGGGCACGAAGATAGGAGGGCCATGGGTGAATCGGGGACGTGACTTTTAGTTTTCTAGAATAATGGGGCCCCATGCCTAAATACAGGCATGGACATTTGCACCATGTTTTCATTGGTACAAATGGACATGTCTAAATGTAGGCACAATCCCTGGGCTTAAGCTCTATTCTATAAAATGCGCCTAACTTTAGGTGCAATTTCTAGAGTACCATTATGTGCTTTTTGTGTCAATTTTTTAGGTGCCATTTATAGAGTTCCCCCTAAGTGCTATTCTATAAATGGTGCTTCGAGATGAGTGCCGTTTATAGAATAGCATGTAGCAGCAGGGATGCGTGGCCAATTTTCAGTGCGAGGATTTATATCAACTGAAACCTGGTGTAAATCCTCACGCCTTAATTAGGCATGGACCTGCAGTATTCTGTAACACTGCACACAAATTCTTAGAATGCCCATGTCCTGCCCATGCCCCTCACGTGGCCACCACCCCTTTTCAGATCCACGTGAAAAAATGTACACGTGCATCTTTATAGAATACCAACTGGAAAGATGTGCATGTAAGTTCTAATTATTGCCAATTAGCACAAGTAATTGAGTAATAGTAATTAGGCATATAGATAGCTGGGTGGCTGGTGGACGTGAGGATCGCCTGGTGACTTGCCTGCCTGGTGCGAAGGTGGCGGACCTCACGTGTCACCTAGATAGGATTCTAGATAGTGCTGGGGAGGAGTCCGCTGTCTTGGTACATGTGGGTACCAATGACATAGGAAAATGTGGGAGAGAGGTTCTGGAAGCAAAATTTAGGCTCTTAGGTAGAAAGCTGAAATCCAGATCCTCCAGGGTAGCATTTTCTGAAATGCTACCTGTGCCACGCGCAGGGCCCAAGAGACAGGCAGAGCTCCAGAGTCTCAATGCGTGGATGAGACGATGGTGCAGGGAGGAGGGCTTTAGATTTGTTAGGAACTGGGCAACATTCTGGGGAAGGGGGAGCCTATTCCGAAAGGATGGGCTCCATCTTAACCAGAGTGGGACCAGGCTGCTGGCATCGGCGTTTAAGAAGGAGATAGAGCAGCTTTTAAACTAGAAATGGGGGGAGGCCGACAGTCGCTCAAAAGAGCATGGTTCGGGATAAGGTATCTTTCAAAGATATCACCATAACAGGGAAGATAGAGTATCCTGATAGTGAGGTTGCAAAAGAGATTGTAGTAGATCGGGTATCTTTAAATAACAATAAAAATCAGACAAAAGATTGCCAATTAATACTGTCAAGTACTAAGCATGATGTACTTAGGAACAACAAACATAGTTTGAAATGTCTATATGCGAATGCCAGGAGCCTAAGAAATAAGATGGGGGAGTTAGAATATATTGCACTAAATGAAAAATTAGATATAATAGGCATCTCTGAGACCTGGTGGAAGGAGGATAACCAGTGGGACACTGTCATACCGGGGTACAAATTATATCGTAGTGATAGGGTGAATCGGATTGGTGGAGGGGTAGCATTGTATATTAACGAGAGCCTGAATCAAATAGATTGAAAATTCTGCAGGAAGCAAAACACTCCTTGGAATCACTGTGGATTGAAATTCCATGTGCAAAGGGGAAAAGGATAGTGATAGGAGTGTACTACCGTCCGCCTGGCCAGGACGAACAGACGGATGCGGAAATGTTAAAGGAAATCAGGGACGCAAACAAACTGGGCAACACAATAATAATGGGGGATTTCAATTACCCGCATATAGACTGGGTTAATGTAACATCTGTACACGCAAGGGACATAAGATTTCTTGATGAAATCAAGGACAGCTTCATGGAACAGCTAGTTCAGGAGCCGACAAGAGAAGGAAAAATACTAGACTTAGTCCTTAGTGGTGCTCATGATCTAGTGCAGGGGGTAACGATACGAGGGCCGCTTGATAACAGTGATCATAATATGATCGGTTTTGATATTGGCATTGAAGGAAGTGAAACTAGGAAATCAAGTACGCTAGCGTTTAACTATAGAAAAGGTGATTACGACAAAATGAGAAAAATGGTGAAAAAAAGACTGAAAGGAGCAGCTCGCAGAGTAAAAAACTTGCATCAGGCGTGGATGCTGTTTAAAAACACCATCCTGGAGGTTCAGGACAAATATATTCCACGTATTAGAAAAAAGGGAAAAAAGACTAAACGTCAGCCGGCGTGGCTAAACAGTAAGATAAAGGAAATCATTAGAGCCAAAAAACAATCCTTCAGAAAGTGGAGAAGAGAACCAACTGAAAGTAACAGGATAGATCATAAGGAATGCCAAGCCAAATGCAAAGCGGAGATAAGGAGGGCAAAAAAGGACTTTGAGAAGAAATTAGCGTTGGAAGCAAAAATACATAGTAAAAACTTTTTTAGATACATTAAAAGCAGGAAACCGGCCAAAGAGTCGGTTGGGCCGCTGGACGAAAATGGTGTTAAAGGGGCGATCAAGGAGGACAAAGCCGTAGCGGAGAAATTAAATGAATTCTTTGCTTCGGTCTTCACCGAGGAGGATTTGGGGGGGACACCGGTGCCGGAAAGAATATTTGAAGCGGGGGAGTCGGAGAAACTAAACAAATTCTCTGTAACCTTGGAGGATGTAATGGGTCAATTCAGCAAGCTGAAGAGTAGTAAATCACCGGGACCTGATGGTATTCATCCCAGAGTATTAATAGAACTAAAAAATGAACTTGCGGAGCTACTGTTAGAAATATGCAATCTGTCCCTAAAATCGAGTGTAATACCGGAAGACTGGAGGGTAGCCAATGTTACTCCGATTTTTAAGAAAGGTTCCAGAGGAGATCCGGGAAATTATAGACCGGTGAGTCTGACGTCGGTGCCGGGCAAGATGGTGGAGGCTATTATTAAGAATAAAATTGCAGAGCATATACAAAAACATGGACTGATGAGACAAAGTCAGCACGGATTTAGTGAAGGGAAGTCTTGCCTCACCAATCTAATGCATTTTTTTGAGGGGGTAAGCAAACATGTGGACAATGGGGAGCCGGTTGATATTGTATATCTGGATTTTCAGAAGGCGTTTGACAAAGTGCCGCACGAAAGACTCCTGAAGAAATTGCAGAGTCATGGAATCGGAGGTAGGGTATTATTATGGATTAAGAACTGGTTGAAAGATAGGAAGCAGAGAGTAGGATTGCGTGGCCAGTATTCTCAGTGGAGGAGGGTAGTTAGTGGGGTCCCGCAGGGGTCTGTGCTGGGTCCGTTGCTTTTTAATGTATTTATAAATGACCTAGAGATGGGAATAACTAGTGAGGTAATTAAATTCGCCGATGACACAAAATTATTCAGGGTCGTCAAGTCGCAGGAGGAATGTGAACGATTACAGGAGGACCTTGCGAGACTGGGAGAATGGGCGTGCAAGTGGCAGATGAAGTTCAATGTTGACAAGTGCAAAGTGATGCATGTGGGTAAGAGGAACCCGAATTATAGCTACGTCTTGCAAGGTTCCGCGTTAGGAGTTACGGATCAAGAAAGGGATCTGGGTGTCGTCGTCGATGATACGCTGAAACCTTCTGCTCAGTGTGCTGCTGCGGCTAGGAAAGCGAATAGAATGTTGGGTGTTATTAGGAAGGGTATGGAGTCCAGGTGTGCGGATGTTATAATGCCGTTGTATCGCTCCATGGTGCGACCGCACCTGGAGTATTGTGTTCAGTACTGGTCTCCGTATCTCAAAAAAGATATAGTAGAATTGGAAAAGGTACAGCGAAGGGCGACGAAAATGATAGTGGGGATGGGACGACTTTCCTATGAAGAGAGGCTGAGAAGGCTAGGGCTTTTCAGCTTGGAGAAGAGACGGCTGAGGGGAGATATGATAGAAGTGTATAAAATAATGAGTGGAATGGATCGGGTGGATGTGAAGCGACTGTTCACGCTATCCAAAAATACTAGGACTAGAGGGCATGAGTTGAAGCTACAGTGTGGTAAATTTAAAACGAATCGGAGAAAATTTTTTTTCACCCAACGTGTAATTAGACTCTGGAATTCATTGCCGGAGAACGTGGTACGGGCGGTTAGCTTGACGGAGTTTAAAAAGGGGTTAGATAGATTCCTAAAGGACAAGTCCATAGACCGCTATTAAATGGACTGGAAAAATTCCTCATTTTTAGGTATAACTTGTCTGGAATGTTTTTACGTTTGGGGAGCGTGCCAGGTGCCCTTGACCTGGATTGGCCACTGTCGGTGACAGGATGCTGGGCTAGATGGACCTTTGGTCTTTCCCAGTATGGCACTACTTATGTACTTATGTACTTAGTGTTAGTGCCAATAATTGGTGCTAATTGGCTCATTACTCAATTAAACTGTGCAAGTAAATTGGATACGCGCCCAAATTTGTGTACACAATTTTAGCACCATATACAGAATCCAGGGGATAATGGGGTCAATTCTATAAATTGCATCCTGTTTCCAACAGTGGCCAATCCAGGTCACAAATACCTGGCAAGATCCAACAAAAGTACAAAACATTTTATACTGCTTATCCCAGAAATAGTGGATTTTCCCCAAGTCCATTTAATAACGGTCCTTTAGGAAGCCGTCCAAACCTTTTTTAAACTCTGCTAAGCTAACCGCCTTTACCACATTCTCTGGCAACAAATTCCAGAGTTTAATTACACGTTGAGTGAAGAAACTTTTTCTCCAATTCATTTTAAATTTACTACATTGTAGCTTCATCACGTGCCCCCTAGTCCTAGTATTTTTGGAAAGCGTAAACAGACGCTTCACATCTACCCGTTCAATTCCACTCATTATTTTATAGACCTATATCATATCTCCCCTCAGCTGCCTTTTCTCTAAGCTGAAGAGCCCTAGCCACTTTAGCCTTTCCTCATAGGGAAGTCGTCCCAATCCCGTTATCATTTTCATCGCCCTTCTCTGCACCTTTTCTAATTCCACTATATCTTTTTTGAGATGCGGCGACCAGAATTGATCACAATATTCGAGGTGTGCTTGCACCATGGAGCGATACAAAGGCATTATAACATCTTCATTTTGTTTTCCATTCCTTTCCTAATAATACCTAATATTCTATTTGCTTTCTTAGGTGCAGCAGCACACTGAGCAGAAGGTTTCAACGTATCATCAACGACAACACCTAGATCCCTTTCTTGGTCCGTGACTCCTAACGTGGAACCTTGCATGGCATAGCTATAATTCGGGTTCCTCTTTCCCACATGCATCACTTTGCACTTGCTCAAATTAAAAATCATCTGCCATTTAGACACCCAGTCTCCCAATCTCGTAAGGTCCTCTTGTAATTTTTCACAATCCTCCTGCGATTTAACGACTTTGAATAACTTTGTGTCATCAGCAAATTTAATTACCTCACTAGTTACTCCCATCTCTAGGTCAATTATAAATATGTTAAAAAGCAGTGGTCCCAGCACAGACCTCTGGGGAACCCCACTAACTACCCTTCTCCATTGACAATACTGACCATTTAACCCTAGTCTCTGTTTTCTATCTTTTAACCAGTTTTTAATCCACAATAGAACACTACCTCCTATCCCATGACTCTCCAATTTCCTCTGGAGTCTTTCATGAGGTACTTTGTCAAAAGCCTTCTGAAAATCCAGATACACAATATCAACCAGCTCACCTTTATCCACATGTTTGTTCACCCCTTCAAACAAATGTAGGAAATTGGTGAGGCAAGATTTCACTTCACTAAATCTATGCTGACTTTGTCTCATTAATCCATGCTTTTGAATATGCTCTGTAATTTTGTTCTTAATAATAGTCTCTACCATTTTGCCCAGCACCGACGTCAGACTCACCGGTCTATAATTTCCCAGATCTCCTCTGGAACCTTTTTTAAAAATCGGCGTTACATTGGCCACCCTCCAATCTTCCAGTACCATGTTCGATTTTAAGGATAAATTACATATTACTAACAATAGCTCTGCAAGCTCATTTTTCAGTTCTATCAGTACTCTGGGATGAATACCATTCAGTCCAGGAGATTTGCTACTCTTCAGTTTGTAGAACTGCCCCATTACATCCTCCAGGTTTACAGAAATTTCATTAAGTTTCTCCGACTCGTCAGCTTTGAATACCATTTCCGGCACCGGTATCCCACCCAAATCTTCCTCGGTGAAGAACGAAGCAAAGAATTAATTTAATCTTTCCGCTATGGCTTTGTCTTCGCTGATCACCCCTTTTACTCCTTGGTCATCTAGCGGTCCAACCGATTCTTTTGTCGGCTTCCTGCTTTTAATATACTGTACCTAAAAAAATTTTACTATGTGTTTTTGCCTCTAACACAATCTTTTTTTTCGAAGTCCCTCTTAGCCTTCCTTTTCAGCACTTTGCATTTGACTTGACATTCCTTATGCTGTTTCTTATTATTTTTAGTCGGTTCCTTCCATTTTCTGAAGGATTTTCTTTTAGCTCTAATAGCTTCCTTCACTTCACATTTTAACCACTCCGGCTGTCATTTGGTCTTCCATCCTCCTTTTTTAATAAGTGGAATATATTTGGCCTGGGCTTCCAGGATGGTGTTTTTGAACAGCATCCACACCTGATGTAAATTTTTGACCCTCACAGTTGTTCCACTAATTTTCTTTTTCACCGTTCGTCTCATTTTATCATAGTCTCCTTTTTTAAAGTTAAACACTGATGTATTTGATTTCCTATGTATACTTCCTTCAAAGCTAATATCAAATCCGATCATATTATGATCACTGTTATCAAGGGGCCCCAGCACCACTACCTCCCGCACCAGATCATGCGTTCCACTAAGGACTAGGTCTAGAATGTTTCCTTCTCTAGTTGGCTCCAGTACCAGCTGCTCCATAAAGCTGTCCTTGATTTCATCAAAGAATTTTACCTCCCTAGCGTGCCCCGATGTTACATTTACCCAGTCAATATCGGGGTAATTGAAATCACCCATTATTATTGTGTTGCCCAGTTTGTTTGCGTCCCTAATTTCCATTAACATTTCTGCATCCGTCTGTTCATCCTGGCCAGGCGGACGGTAGTACACTGCTATCATTATCCTTTTCCCCTTTACACATGGAATTTCAATCCACAGTGATTCCAAGAAGTGTTTTGTTTCCTGCAGAATTTCCAATCTATTTGATTCAAGGCTCTCGTTAAATTACAATACTACCCCTCTACCAATTCAATCCACCCTATCACTATTATATAATTTGTACCCCGGTATGACAGTGTCCCACTGGTTATCCTCCTTCCACCAGGTCTTAGAGATGCCTATTATATCTAATTTTCATTAGTGCAATATATTCTAACTATCCCATCTTATTTCTTAGGCTCCTGGCATTCGCATATAGACTTTTCAAACTATGTTTGTTGTTCCTATTTACATCATGTTTAGTACTTGACAGTATTAATTTGCTTAGGCTGTCCTACTAATTTTTCATGGGAATGGTCTTGTAGAGAAACACAATGGGAGGTGGGGGGCTTTAATTATTTCTAGATATTTTTTGAAGTTTAGGAATATTTCTGTGCTGATAGATGATACAGTAGATATTTTGGTAATTGGAAAATCTAATTTAGTTTTGTGTTTAGTATATTGTCCACCAGGTTTACTGAGGAACGATAGTTCATTTCTGATAGATGTTATTTTACAATTACCAGTTGATTTTTCCAGAACATGTATTTTAGGCCTTTTTAATTTGCCTTTAGACTCCAGAAGAATGAAACAAATGATAGCTCAGTGATTGATGCATTATCGGCTTTGGAATTTGTGCAGATTGTTAACTCAGCTACTCACAGAGCTGGACATATGCTAGATCTAATTTTCTTGCATAGTAGTCTAGTAAAATCTGTTCATAATTGTGAGGTATTAGCAGTACCATGGTCAGATCATTCAGTAATTAAATTTAATGTCTTGGTTTATGAGCAAGCTAAAACAATACAAGTGAAAAGAAAAAAGTTGAGAAGATCTCATGTAGATTCTGAGATGTTTGTTAACAAATTTACCTTGTTTGAAAAATATTGATACTGGAGATGCAAATGCAGCTGTTGAATTGTGGGATAGATCTCTATCCTTGACACTAAATGAAGTGACTACTTTATGGGAAATCCTAGTTCATAAAAAAAATACCCAATCATAGATTTCTGAGGCTATTAAGAAACTGAGGAAGGAATTATGGCAACTAGAAGTGAGTTGGAGAAACTCTATGGATAGTGAATTGAGAGAGTCATTTCTCATTAAATTTAATGAGTATATGAAGGTTGAAATTTAGGCTAGAATTGACAGTTATTGTAAAATTCAAGTTGCACTAAGCAGACCAAAAGAACTGTGTAGTGTAGCGAGATCATTGACTCAAGTACAAAGTGTAGAGGACAAAATATGTCCTATTACTCTCAATGAGTTTGGAGAGTTGTTCTATAGTAAAATAGAGATAGTGAGACTTGTATTTGATGATCATTTACCAAAAGAGGAGTTAATAGTATAGAATAATTCTGAATGGAATTCTTTTACTCCTGTAAATAGGAACTATGTTCATTCTGTTTTGAAAGTATTAAGACAAAGTCATCTGGAGATATATGTTCTCCATATACTGTATAATACAAGCAAATGGATCCAAATTGAGCCCAGTATTGAGTACAATTGTTAATGTTTTATTGGAAACAGGAGTAGTTCCTAATACATTGAAAGTTCCCATTGTTCGACCAGTCCTTATGAAACCATCAGTTGAATTAGAGAATCCCTCCAATTATAAACTAGTATCATCAATACCTATGATAGAAAATCTTTTGGATAAAATTGTTTTATGCCAACTAGAAGATTATTTTAAAAAATCAGACTTTTTAGATCCTTTTCAATATGGTTTTAGAAAAAAGCCCATAGCACAGAATCACTGTTGCTTTCTACAGTTGATATCATGAACCAAGGTTTGGATCAGCATTGTCGAAATTTCATAAATGTTGGATCTATTGGCAGCATTTTTAAAATGACAGAATGTATGAAATCTGTTTGGAAGATCAGTTATCTAAAAAAAAGAGAGTTCATTACCAGAGCACCCCAAGGTTCATCTTTATCGGCTTTTATTTAACATATATCTAGTTCCACTTTGTGTGAAATTATGGGCCTTGAACAAGCACTACAGGATGTATGTAGATGATATTCAAATTTTCTTTTGATTTTGTGACAACATTGACAGTGCTATACAATGTCTTCAATCTGGATTCCAAGTTGTTATTGAATGGATAAAAAGTAATACATTAGTTTTAAATGTGGATAAAACAGAAGCAATGTTAGAAGGGGAAATATATGAATATCTCATTCCCAATATTACATATTTGTTTGGAACAGAAATTAAGTTTGTTCTTCAAGAACACCAAACTGAGGGGTCCTTTTACAAAGGCGTGCTAGTGTTTTTAGCGCACATTAAAAATAAGCACACGCTAAATGTTAGAGATGCCCATATATTTCTATGGGCATCTCTAGTGTAGAAGTCTACAAGATAATGAGCGGAGTAGAGCGGACAGATGTGAAGCTTTTGTTTACACTTTCAAACAACAACAAAAACAGGGGACACAAGATTAAGCTAGAATATGGCAGATTTAAAACAAACAGGAGAAAGTTTTTCTTTACTCAGTGTGTAGTTGGACTCTGGAACTCATTGCCGGAAAATGTAGTGACAGCAGCTGGCCTTATGGAGTTTAAAGGGGGTTTGGACAGATTCCTGAGGGAAAAGTCCATTGAACATTATTAAAAATTATTATTTTTTTATGGGTTTTGCTGGGTTCCTGAAGCCTGGATTGGCCACTTTCGGAGACAGAATGCTGGGCTTGATGGACCCTTTGTCTTTTCCCAGTATGGCGATGCTTATGTTCTTATGTTTAGTTCATTAATCATTAGTGTACACTAAAACCACTAGTGTGCCTTTGTAAAAGACCCCCCTAATAACTAAAGTCCACTTATTAACAACTGATATTTACTTGCTTTGGGCCCCTTTTACCAAACTGTGGCAAAAGGGGTCCTGCACTGGCATTGGCGCATGTTTTTGATGTGCTCTGAGGCCCGCTTTTACTGCAGCAGGTAAAAGGTAGGTCTTTCTTTTTTTTCAGGAAATGGCTGTGCGGCAAGTGAAGCACTTGCTGTGCGGCCATTTAGGGGGGGAGCCCTTACCGCCACCCATTGAGGGGCAGTAAGGGCTCCCATGAGGAGTGGCCTAGTGGTTAGGGTGGTGGACTTTGGTCCTGAGGAACTGAGTTCAATTCCCACTTCAGGCACAGGCAGCTCCTTGTGACTCTGGGCAAGTCACTTAACCCTCCATTGCCCCATGTAAGCCACATTGAGTCTGCCATGAGTGGGAAAGCGCAGGGTACAAATGTAACAAAAAAAAAAAACCTGGTGGTAACTAGGCACCAGATTTGATGCACACTGTGGGTGGGAACTACTGCTGGGCTGCTGCAGTAGACCAGCAGTACTTCCTTTTTAGCGAGTGGTAAGCCTGTGTTGGGCTTACCACCACTTTGTAAAAGGGGTCCTTAATCAGCTTTAAAGGAGAAAAAGACTTCAGTGATACCATTGCTCAGTATTTGTAGCACATGGTCAAAAACCTCCACCTTCCTGTCTATAGCTCTTTTTATAAACTTTTTGTAAACATTTAAAGTTTTTTAAATTGGTGGCTTCTGGATTCACTTTATGCTTTAATTTAATTTTATAAATACCAGTGGTGGTGATCAGTTAATTGGGTATAAAATTGCCATACACTGCCTCTATTATATGTAGATCTCTTTCATGCATACTCCATTTTGGATATCCTGAAATCCTGACTGGCAAGGGATACCAGCGACATAACATAACCAAAGACCATAACTGGACATATCGTAATCCTTCCCCCCCCAATGGTCTTTACCATACATGTACCTCAGTATCACCTTGTTCATACCGGAATCGGCTAACGCCATTTGCGGTACTATGTAAGCCACATTGAGCCTGCAAAACGGTGGGAAAATGTGGGATACAAATGTAACAAATAAATAAATGAAAAATTCTTCTTTTTGTTTCAAAAATGTTATTCTTGAAACTTATTCTTATAATGTTTGTCAACTTTTATAGCTTTTCAACATTGCACTAGCATTTTTATCTGGCGCTAAATGCTGAGATGCTCATAGGAATATAATGGGCGTATCAGTCTTCAGCACCAGCTGATTTTTAGCATAAACTAAAAATCCTACTGCACCATAGTAAAAGATCACCTAGGATTGGTATATTTGAGATATGTAAGTCCTTAGGCCTATATAGTCATTGTATTCTTCAAGTACAATGTTTAGGCATTTTCTTAGATTCTCAACTTTCATTTAAACATCAGGGGCCCTGTTTTCTAAGCCACGCTAGTGGCGCATTAGCGTTTTAGCGTGCACTAAGCATTAGCATGCACTAACCGTATAGATGCCCATGATATTCCTATGGGCATCTACACGATTAGCATGCGCTAATTTTTAGCACAGTAAACAGGGCCTCGTTTGTAATATAGTGAAAAAAATCTTTTTTTTTCAAATTCTGATTGTTGAGTAAGTTGAAAGATTGTATTCCGGCTGAGGATTGTAGATCAGTCGTGAAGGTTCTTGTTATCAGTGGTCTAGATGATTGCAGTGCTCTTTACTTGGGGATGTCAGCCACAAAATGAAAAGTATTACAAAGCATACAACATATTGCAACCAGGCTTGTATCAGCAGGTTGTCCTCATTCTCAATCAATTAAGCCAGTTTTAAAACAACTACACTGGTTGCCAGTGCAAGAACGTATTTTGGTAAAATACTTCTCATGATACATAAAACTTTATATCAAGGTTCAGATCATTATGGGCTAGATTCAGTAAATGGTGCTCAAACATTGGATGGAGTGGAGGGCAGGGAAGAGAGGAGAAATGTTGGAAGGAAGGAAAGACAGAGGAAAGAGATGCACACGGTTGGAGGGGAAGGGAGAGGAGAAATACTGGAGATGGATGGAGGGGAGGGAAGACAGAGGACATAGATGCACATGGATGGAGTGGAGGGGGAGAGGAGAAATGCTGGACATGGATGGAGGGGGAGGGAAGACAGAGGAAGTACATGCACATGGATGGAGGGGAGTGGAGTGAGGAGAAATGCTGGATATGGATGGAGGGAAAATTGGATTGGATTTAGGGAGAGAGGAGAAATGCTGGACATGAATGGAGGGGAGGGAAGAGAGAAGAAGTGAGATGAACATGGATGGCGGGGAGGAGAGAGGAGAAATGCTGGACATGGATGGAGGGGAGAGGAAAAATGCTGGATGTGGATGGAAAGAGGAAGGAGATGCATACTGACAAGGTGAGGGGAAGGGAAAAGAGAAGAAAAACTGCACAAGGATGAATAAAATAGGCAAAAGCTGGATCCACTCTATACTTCTTCCAGTCAAGTCTGCAGAGGACCCAGCTTTTACCTTTGAATGTAGGGCAAGAAATGAAGAAGAAAGGAGGGAAGTAAAGACATAAATGGAAAGGAAGCCCTGGAAATGGAGTTAAGGGAACAGATAGAGAGCAGCAGAATCAGAGACTGGGACCAACATGATCAGAAAAACAAAGTCACTAGACAACAAAGGTAGAAAAAATAATTTTATTTTCATTTTAGTGTTTGGAAGATGTTCAATTTGAGAATTTACATCTGCTGTCTTATTTTGCACTGGGTAACAGCTTATAGAAAGGATTTATAATGAAAAAAAATCACTGGTTATTTTTTTCTCCTATACTGGTATAGTATTTTTAACGATACTGCTTATATGCGCCATGTCTGGTATAAGGGGTGTGGCTACCATGGGTGTGGCTACCATAGGGGCACAGCCATAGATGGTGACCCTGCCCATATTGAGTACCGGTACCTTTTTCCCTACAAAAAAATCACTGAGCATTACTGGCTGAAGCACTAAGTTCACTCTGCTATATGTGATTAATTTGATTGGCACTCACTGTACACTCATGTATGTAGGCATTTATGCTGTTTTGTTTTTTTAATCCTTGACTGTATATCCCTATACTTGGAAGTATATTCTGTATTCTTGCCATACAGCTACCCTGTATACGTAAGTATTTAGACTGCATGTTTTATCTTTTTATTCATGTTTTAGCATTTTGATTTTTATTCATATGGTATGTATTATTGTTTGAATGGTGCATTGTTAAGAATATTATCATTTCGTTTTGATGTTTATAATTTGCTTACATGTTTTGTATCATAGTTTTACCCCTGATGCAGCCTTTGGGTGAAATGTGGCCACGTCGGGTAGTTGTACAAATAAAACTGCAGATTTTTTCATCTCCACTGGTCTGCTTCAAGTGTTGCTGCTTAGCTTGTGTGCAGATCATTGCCTCTTGATGGTTTATGTCTTTTCTATTGTGGGGTCATCAGCATGGAATCAGCCACCCAAGCAGGTTAGATTGACTCTTTCTCCCCTTCAATCTGTTCAAAATTCTGCTGCACGACTTATATTCCACCAGTGTTGCTATGCTCATATTAGCGCTCTCCTCAAGTCACTTCATTGGCTCCCTATCTGTTCCACATACAGTTCAAACTCCTCTTATTGATTTACAAGTGCATTCACTCTGTAGCTCCTCAGTACCTCTCCACTTTTATCTCTCCCTACACTCCTCCCTGAGAACTCCATTCATTGGGTAAATCCCATACCCTTCTCCTCCATTGCCAACTCCAGACTCCGTTCCGTTTATCTTGCTGCACCATATGCCTGGAATAGACTTCCTGAGCCAGTATGTCAAGCTCCATCTCTGGCCATCTTCAAATTTAGGCTAAAAGCCCACATTTTTGATGCTGCTTTTAACTCCTCCTAACCCCTATTCACTTGTACAGTACCCTTGTATGTTTTATCGTTCCCACTTTATTTATTCCCTTATCATTTACGTCTAGTAGCGCTATAGAAATGATAAGTTGTAGTAGTAGTAGTAGTACAGATATGAGAATACATTTAAGAAACTGTTGAAGAGTCATTTATTTTACTAAAGTTTAGTGCATGCTAAATGCTAAGAATCCCATTTTAAATGCTAAGTTGTAGTAAAAGGCCCCTAAATATTTCATAACAGCTTGAATTCAGTCAATACTATATTTTGATGTATAGTTTGTTGTGTAAGCTATAATTTTGTTTTTTATGTTTATTTAAAGATGATAAGTGTGATCTATGTAGGATAGGCAGAATATAAATTATTAAACTTTAAACTTTTATTCAATTTGTGCTCATATTATATCAAATGCTTATTTCCGATCTGACGAAGAAGGGCAACCTTCGAAAGCTAATCAAGAAATGTATTAAGTTATGTCCAATAAAAAAGGTATCATCTTATTTTCTTTTCCATGTTTTATTTTTGTTTGATTTCTATTGATAACCTTAAGAGTGGACTAACATGGCTACCACACTTCTCTGCTCATATTATAGAACGCTGCTGAGCACGCTCCTATTACATATGCACATGAATGTTACATTCACATGTGCAAGTGCTAGTATTCTACATTCTTAGTGCTAAGGTTATAGAATTAGGGGAATAATGTCAATAGTCAGAGTAGAAAATGAATCAAAGCTGGAGAGGATTTTATCTCTAATTTATGAAGGCCCAACATCATTAATTACATTTTGCTTGGCATACTTCAGAAAAAGAGGTGAGTTCATCTTTAACTTAAGCAGTAAGGTGTTCCATTTTCATTATACACTATGCCCTAGAATACCATTATTCTAATGAAGTTGGTTTTATGTGTGTATACTACCTCTGGGGCCTTGCCTTCCTTATGAAATGGAACTCTTTTTCTTCTCAGATTGCTTAAGAGTCAGCGTTTGACATGCTTGACACTTCAGAGGAAACTGTTTATTGCTTGGCTGCTCTTGAATGATTTAGCTTGAACCTAATACTGGGTCCAGAATTCCAGTTCAAAAAAAGGTGTCTGTCAACTTGGGGAGAAGTTGAGATTTTTGTCAAGCCTTGGCCACTGACATTCTCAACCTGTTGGGTTCTCAGGTTTGTCTGTAAGTCACCTAATGAAAATGGCGTTCAGAAAATACTAAGACAAGAAAAATATCTTCTTTCTTTATGGCAATACACTACTGAGACAGGTCTGTCAAAAAGGAGAAGAGGACTGGGACTTAATTGACATTATTCTGTGGCAATTCATAAAGCACCTAAACCCATCTTGAACCTAAGAAAATTAAAACTTGTTCGTGCTTGAGAAATTTAGGAAGCATACCTTCCCATCTTAATTGACTATGATATCAGTTTCTCAAGGAAACTTACACCCATATGATATATTCCAGGAGACCATTGAAAAGGGATTCTGGGAGCAAGAAAGTGTTCACATCAAGGGGAAGGCTTCTGTCATGGTCAGGTTCACTCAAGGGAAAAACAGGTCAAATTCCTCTTATTGACTTACAAGTGCGATTACTCTGTAGCTGCTCAGTACTTCTCTACTCTTATCTGTTCCTACACTCCTACCCGGGAGCTTCATTCATTGAGTAAATCTCATTTATCTGTTCCCTTCTCCTCCACTGCCAACTCCAGACTCTGTTCTTGTTATTTTGCTGCACCATATGCCTGGAATAGACTTCCTGAGCCAATACATCAGCTCCGTCTCTGGCTGTCTTGAAATCTAGGCTGAAAGCTCACTTTTTCAGGCTGCTTTTAACTACTAACTCCTATTCACTTGTACAGTACTCATGTCTGTTTTATCATTCCCATTTTAGTAATTCCTTTATCACATATTTGTCCTGTTTGTCTGTCCTGATTAGATTGTAAGCTCTGTTGAGCAGGGACTGTCTCTTCACGTCCAGTGTACAGGACTGCGTAAGTAGTAGTAGTACTAATATAAAAGCAGCATTTTGAGATTGAGATCTGGATAAGTTGTACAGATCATAATCTCGATCTCGTACTCTCTCATGGACTCAAGTCATCAAAAAACTGAAGATGATCTGAATGACCTCCCCAGTGAGGTAAGCAAGCATATAACATTGTGCAAGGATGTGCTTACCTCACTAAACGAACAAAAGTCAACTGTTTATTGAAGAAAATTCTCAAGCAGTGCATGTCAACTTGGTGGAACAGTGTTCTACTAATTTTCAAATCTGTGATAGAGAATATGGAGGAGCTGCATGCAATTGCCACTAAACCAGGTGAAAAGAGTTTCTGACCAAATTATGTGTGATTGATGACTCCTTGCTGGCAGAAGTTGTTATGGTATTGGAACCATTTGATAGGGCAACAAAAGAATTGTCGACAGATACTAAACCTTCACTACATCTGTTGGTTCCAACAAAATATCAGTTGAAACAGCGTCTGATAATTGCAAGCTCGGACAGCCATTTGATAGCATCCTTAACTTTGTAGATCATAGAGATAAACTATGTAGAGATAAACTTTGCAGCAACATTGCAGGATCCAAGGCTGAAGGGTCATTTATATATAATGACAGTTGAAACATAGAAACTGAGAAAAATGAAGGCCGATAGAAACCATATGGCCTACCCAGTCTGCCCATCCATGTCACCTACAATCTCTTACCATCTCTACTACTCCACTGGAAGGCCCTCCACAAAATCACCAGTCCTTCCGTGAAGAAGTATTTCCTTGCGTTACTTCTGAGTCTGTTCCCTTTCACTGTCATAAGTACATAAGTAATGCCACACTGGGAAAAGACCAAGGGTCCTTCAAGCCCAGCATCCTGTCCACGACAGTGGCCAATCCAGGCCAAGGGCACCTGGCAAGCTTCCCAAACGTACAAACATTCTATACATGTTATTCCTGGAATTGTGGATTTTTCCCAAGTCCATTTAGTAGTGGTTTATGGACTTGTCCTTTAGGAAACCGTCTAACCCCTTTTTAAACTCTGCCAAGCTAACCGCCTTCACCATGTTCTCCGGCAACAAATTCCAGAGTTTAATTACACGTTGGGTGAAGAAACATTTTCTCTGATTTGTTTTAAATTTACTACACTGTAGTTTCATCGCATGCCCCCTAGTCCTAGTATTTTTGGAAAGCGTGAGCAGATGCTTCACATCCACCTGTTCCACTCCACTCATTATTTTATATACCTCTATCATGTCTCTCCTCAGCCATCTCTTCTCCAAGCTGAAAAGCCCTAGCCTCCTTAGTCTTTCTTCATAGGGAAGTCGTCCCATCCCCGCTATCATTTTAGTCACCCTTCGCTGCACCTTTTCCAATTCCACTATATCTTTCTTGAGATGCGGCGACCAGAATTGAACACAATACTCAAGGTGCGGTCGCACCATGGAGTGATATAACAGCATTATAACATCCTCACACCTGTTTTTCATACCTTTCCTAATAATACCCAACATTCTATTCGCTTTCCGAGCCACAGCAGCACACTGAGCAGAAGGTTTCAGTGTATTATCGACGACGACACCCAGATCCCTTTCTTGGTCCGTAACTCCTAACATGGAACCTTGCATGACGTAGCTATAATTCGGGTTCTTTTTTCCCACATGCATCACCTTGTACTTGCTCACATTAAACGTCATCTGCCATCTAGCCGCCCAGTCTCCCAGTCTCGTAAGGTCCTTCTGTAATTTTTCACAATCCTGTCGCGAGTTAACAACTTTGAATAACTTTGTGTCATCAGCAAATTTAATTACCTCGTTAGTTACTCCCATCTCTAAATCATTTATATATATATTAAAAAGCAGCGGTCCTAGCACAGACCCCTGAGGAACCCCACTATCTACCCTTCTCCATTGTCATCCTATGCACCCTCATTTCAGAATTTCCTTTCAACTGAAAGAGATTCGGCTCCTGTGCATTTATATCGCATAAGTATTTAAATTTCTCTATCATATCTCCCCTCACCCACCTTTCTTCCAAAGTATACATATTGAGATCTTTAAATCTATCCCTATACGCATTATGATGAAGACCACTGATCATTTTAGTAGCTGCCCTCTGGACTGACTCCATCTTGTTTATATCTTTCTGAAGGTGCGGTCTCCAGAATTGTACACAATATTCTAAATGAGGTATCACCAGTCTTATACAGGGGCATCATCACCTCCTTTTTCCTACTGGCCATTCCTCTCCCTATGCACACAAGCATTCTTATAGCTTTTGCCGTCACTTTTTCTACCTGTTTGGCCATCTAAAGACCATCACATATGTTCATACCCAAGTCCTGGTCCTCTTTCATGCACGAAAGTTATTCACTCCCTAAACTGTACCATTCCCTCAGGGTTTTGCAGCCCAAATGCATGACCCTACATTTTTTAGTATTAACTCTAAGCTGCCAAATTCCAGACCATTTCTCTAGCTTTGCTAAGTCTTTTCTCATGTTATCCACACCATCATGGGTATCTACCCTATTACAGATTTTTGCAACATCTACAAAGAAAGAAACCATACCAGATAGCCATTTAGCAATATTGCTTACAAAAATGTTAAAAAGAAGAGTGGAACAGTGCCATAAACAGATTATGAACACTGACGGCAGATCAAGCTGTAGCTGAGGTGCAACCAATTGCCTAACTACCATCAAAACATCCAAAATAAGAAGAATCAGAGGTAGATTTTTATGGAGCCAGAAAACAGCTTCAGTGATCGACGAAGTGGATACGTATATATCAAGCTCAGATAAGGAATTTGGCTCTTACTACATACTGGTAACAGAGGTCCCTTTTGTAGCTGAAACTGACACATGTTGCCTGCTCCCAGTCTGGAACTCCTGCCACCAACACCTCATCAGAACGTTCTTTTCAGTTGCAGGACAAACGATCGAGGAACGCAGAATGGAACTGAGCTTTGGCTCTGTAGATGTTTTATTATTTTTACATAGCATGAAGTGATTGTTTTCTTGCAGGCCATGTTAATAAATAATATGTTTTTCTTGCATATTTAACAAAGTTATGCCTATTGTTTTGTGTAAAATGTTAACAAGCTATAGGATACATTTTATGTTTTGTTTGAATTTGCAAAATCTTTTAAACGTGGGTTGGGTATGGGGATGGAAAAGAAAACTGTGGGTATGGTAAAGGAACAGTAGCAATATGATGTGGGGATGGAAAAGAATTGACTGAGGATAGTAGCAATTTGATAGGGATAGGATGGGAATGGAAAAGAATTGACTGGGGATGAGTGGGAATGGGGACCAGATTATGTCCCTGTTTCACACCCCTACTCAGAAGCTGCCAGGACATGAAGCTCAGGTGTACCTGCAGAGAGGAGTTGACACCGGATATCAAACAGAGGAGGAGACAGGAAAAGAATCAGGTGTGGAACCAAATCCAAATGGCAGGTAGAGACAGCATTGAAGAACAAGCAGAAGTCAGGGCAGGCAGATCAGGTTCATAGTCAGAAAACAGCCAAACGTCAGACATTGTCCTTAGAAGGATTATAGTTCCTTTCCTGTTCATGTATTGGATTGTAAAGCGCTTTGATTATCTTTTCAGAAGGGTGTTATATCAAGAAACTATTAAACATTAAACATCAAAATTCAGTAGATAATAAAGCACCTAAAACTCTCATGAAAGACCTATCTGAGGAGAAAGAGGGTTGGGAGTTCCAGGGTTATATAGGTCTAATGAACCAGAGAGTGCCATCTCCTGGCTCAGTCAGGCTATGGGATTTTCAGATGGTCCAATTGGATAATGCCACGTCATAAAGAACGAAATGAATTACCAAAATCCATAAAAACAACCCACAACATAATTAATTTCCGTAAATTATTGAAAACCAATTTATTCAAGAAAGCATGCCACAATAACTCATCCTAAATGGCAGGTAACAAAATGTACACTGGATCTACACAAAACATAACTCTTTATTTCCTAATTGTTCATACTAATTTTATCATGATTTGAAGTTTAATATTCCTGATTGTTCAAGCTAATTTATTACGAATGAAGTTTAATCCAATACCTTTTATTTCTTATTATAAAATGAACTTTCCTTACCTGAATTACCTAATCCATTCTGTCTCCTCTACCTTAGCTATATATTTCTCTTTTCCGGAACTGGTAATCACCATTACGGAACTATGTAAGCCACATTGAGCCTGCATATAGGTGGGAAAATGTGGGATACAAATGCTACAAATAAATAAATAAATAAAGCTGAAACCAGTATCAGTACAAGAGACAGGAAGAGGCCAGAGCTCACTGGGGCTTGCCCTGAAGGTAAATGGGTAACAGCTTCCTAGCCCACTTTGATATACAATCTAAGCTTCTTGTAGTATATGGATCCTTCACATCTTTGACTACAGGTTTTGGCCATATACTAACCCTTCTAGTACACACTTGTGCTGCTGTCTACCTGCTCTTGTGAATTCTGTGAACAGCTCCTGGACTTTCAAGACTTGACCTTGTCTTCCTCCGGCTCTTTCACAGCTATTGGACTATTACCACAGAACCTGATCCCTCCTGTATTCTGGACCTAAAGATTGCATATCCTGGGCCCAAGACTTGGGACTTAATGCTTTGAGTAAACCCAGGTGGCAACCTGACAATATTTTTTTTTAAACATATTGATCAAAAGGAAAATGCATACCAGTTTTCACTGTCTTCAAGTCAAAAACATGAAATAGCTTGACCTAACCCATTTTCTTTCTCCTCCATGTAAAACCTCTGGTTGCCACAATATACAAATTGGAATGCATAAGATTCAAAAGAGTGTATCTAAACTTCCAGTAGAATTATCGCATTTACACCTTTTAGAGCAATAGTACCCGGAGAAACAAGGAATGTTCACTGTGGAGAAATAGAAGGCTTCTATTTTCTATCAACAGCTTGGTTTCTTGTATGGATAATGGGCCCTATGTACTAAAGAATGAAATGACTTGCATTTTGTGTAAAAACAACAACAAAAAACACAAAATACCTGGAAATGTGCAAAGAATACCAAAATATTGATGTTTTGTGCTATTTCTTTAACAAAGTGCACTTTTGCAAAGTCACTTTGCAAAAGTATACTTCATAGTAGTAATCTTCCTTGCAAAGCACGTCGCACAAAAGTGTATGCAAATATTGCATTAATGAGCTATTACAATGCAAAATCATGCAGAGCAGTTCATTAATGCAAACCTGAAAACAGCTTTGTGGGCCTTTTTTTCTTTGGAAAAATAACTATAGCTCCGAGTTAGTTATTTTTTCTTTGCAACCCCCCCCACCCCCACCCAAAAAACAAAAAAAGCCAAAAACAAAACAAAGCAAACAAACTGAAAGGAACCACTATTTGAAGGGACCTTTGGCTCGAATAGGAGGCTCACTAGCCCCACTCAGCCCCCTCCTGTCCCTCTACTCCCTGGTGGCCTAATGGGTTTACCCTCGAATTCTATATATCATGCCTTAATTTCCATGCGGAAATCAAAGTGTATTCTATAACAGTGTGCATAACTTAATTGGTTAACTAGCTAATCAGCGCTGTTAATTGGATGGTAACAAGGAATTATCAGCACTAATTGGCATTAATTATGATTTATGCACAGAAATCGCTAAGCGTGTGCTGTAATGTGGTGTGTGTAAATTCCAAGTCGCACAGTTGAAAGGGAGCATAGTTATGGGTATGGAATGGGCGGATTGTTGGTGTTTTGAAAATCTATATGAATTATTATAGAATACACCCACTTTACACCTCGTTTAGTCATCAGGATTTACACCAAGTAAAACATGGCCTAAATGACATTCACATATAGACATTTCAAACTATGTTTGTTGTTCCTATTTACATCTTGCTCAGCAGTTGACAGTGTTAATTTACAATCTGTTTTTTATTTAAAGACACCTGGAGGGGCATAATTGAACGAAAATGCCTATCTCCATGGGTGTTTATCTCCAAGAACGGGTCCGTGAAGGGGCGGACCGAACCGTATTTTGGGAAAAAATAGACGCCCATGTTTTATTCAACAATGTGTGAGCTGGGCGTTTTTGTTTTTCAGCGATAATGGAAAATGAAAGCGCCCAGCTCAAAAACGAATAAATCCAAGGCATTTGTTCGTGGGAGGGGCCAAGATTCGTAGTGCACTGGTCCCCCTCACATGCCAGGACACCAACCGGGCACCCTAGGGGGCACTTTAAAAAAAAAAAAAAAACAGGTAAAAGAGCTCCCAGGTGCATAGCACCCTTCCCTTGTGTGTTGAGCCCCCCAAATCCCCCTCAAAACCCGCTGCCCACAAGTCTACACCATTACTATAGCCCTAAGGGGTGAAGGGGGGCACCTACATGTGGGTACAGTGGGTTTGGGGGGGTTGGACGACTAATAAGCATTAAGCAGCACAATTGTAACAGGTAGGGGGGATGGGCCTGGGTCCACCTGCCTGAAGTCCACTGCACCCCCTAACAACTCCTCCAGTGACCTGCATACTGCTGTCAGGGAGCTGGGTATGACATTTGAGGGTGAAAATAAAAAGTTGAGAAACTTCATTTTTTGTTCTGGGAGGGGGTTAGTGACCACTGGGGGAGTCAGGGGAGGTCATCCCCGATTCCCTCCAGTGGTCATCTGGTCATTTAGGGCACTTTTTGGGGCCTTATTCGTGAAAAAACAGGGTCCAGGAAAAGTGTCCTAAATTCTAGCTAAAAACGCATACTTTTTTCCCATTATCGGTGAAATGCGCCCATCTCTGTTCGGCAGATAACCACGCCCCAGTTCCGCCTTCGCCACACCTCTGACACGCCCCCATCAACTTTGTCCGCATCCGCGACGGATTGCAGTTGAAAACGTCCAAAAATCGGCTTTCGATTATACCGCTTTATTCGTTTTTGTGAGATAAACGTCCATCTCCCGATTTAGGTCGGAACGTGGGCGTTTTTCTCATTCGATTATAAGCAGGCTGGTCTACTATGGTCCCTATTGCAACCTCGCTATTGGGATACCCTATCTTCCCTGTTTTGGTGATATCTTTGAAAGATACTTTGTTCCAAACCATGTGCTTTTGAACAACTGTCGGCCTTCCCCCCAGGTTCTAGTTTAAAAGCTGTTCTATCTCCTTTTTAAATGCTGATGCCAGCAACCTAGTACCACCCTGGTTAAAGTAGAGCCCATCATTCTGGAATAGGCTCCCCCTTCCCAATAATGTTGCCCATTTCCTTACAAATCTAAAACCCTCCTCACTGCACCATCGCCTCACCCACTCATTCAGACTCTGGAGCTCTGCCTGTCTCTTGAGCCCTGCATGTGGAATGGGGAGTGCTTCAGAAAATGCTACCCTAGAGGTTCTGGATTTGAGCTTTCTACCTAAGAGCCTAAATTTGGCTTCCAGAACCTCCCTCCCACATTTTACTATGTCATTGGTATTCACATGTACCAAGACAGCCAGCTCCTCCCCAGCACTATCTAAAGTCCTATCTAGGTGATGCGTGAGGTCTGCCACCTTTGCACCAGGCTTGCAAGTGATCAGGCAGTCCTCACTTCCACCAGCCACCCAGCTATTTACATACCTAATAATCGAATCACCAACTACAACAGCAGTCCTAACCCTTCTCTCCTGGCCAGAAGCTCCTGGAGACACATCCTCAGTGCAAGAGGATATTGCATCCCTTGGTGGGCTGGTCCTGACTACAGGATTACTTCCAGCTTCACAAGGGTGAAGACCTCCCTCCTCCAAGGCAGCACAAGGGCTGCCAGATTGGAGGTTGGACTTCTCTGTGGAACTTCTCTGCAATATCCCTGTAGGCCTCCTTTATGTACCTCTCTGTCTCCCTCAGCTCCACCAAGTCTGCTACTCTAACCTCAAGAGAATAGACTCGTTCTCAGACAGCTAGGAGCTCTTTGCATTGAGCACACACATTTAACCTCTCACCCACTGGGAGATAATAATACATGTGGCACTCAATGCAAAAGACTGGATAGCACCCCTCTCACTGCTGGACTTCTGCCTGCATCTTAGTATTATAGAGTTGTTTAATTAAAACTTCTTAAGGTACTAGGGATATCAGTTGAATATAAACAGCCTTAAGATTATATGGTGTAATATGTAACTTATTTAGTGTTTGCTTCTCAGAAACTAATGAAAACTTTCCTCTTGTCCTAATTAGAACAATTGACTATAAATGAAGAGTTGAGCTAGAGGTGGGTGAAAGCTGGGAAGGGTGTGTGGCAATAAAGACTGAACTAGGCCCTGCTGTTCCTTCTAGAGTCTGTTAATGCTGTGGCAGAGAATTCAAGTTTTATGTTTCAATATGTTTATTAATTTTCAGTTTTAACAAGAATACACTTGTTATGAAATACAGCCATATTAAATAATAAGAAATAATAACTCATCATACAAAATTAATAAAGGAAAAAAAAGCAATAATATACTTTTCAATATCTTATAATCACAAAGATTCATGCTTCCTTAGACTCCATTAAGTCCATAGGGCTATCTGAATTTGGGAAGAATATTACTCATTCATTATTCTAAAAGAAACAAGGTGGCGTAAATACTCCCATCTTACTCTATCTTACAGTTGTTTTAAATCTAGAAATGGTGAATAAAAGGCGTATTTAACTTGTCCCAATCTAATTAAACATTTGCACGGATAGGCAAGGAAAAACATCCTGCCTATCTCTAAAGTTCTTGCTTTCATTGCCAAAAAGGATTTTCTTCTTTGTTGGGTCGATTTTGTGACGTCAGGGAAGATTTGTACTTTTACTCCAGCAAAACAGGTTCGAAGATTTTTAAAATAAAGTTTCATAATGTTATTCAAATTCTGTTCGAAGATTAAAGAAACAATCAAAGTTGATCTTTCTGTATTTTCATCCACTGATTGCTCTAGAATTGCTGATATATTATCAAGATCTAAATTAGCGTGCAATCCATCTTGTTTTTTTCCCATTCTCTCCTTTGGGAGTTGTAACATAGTAAATCTCTATTTGTTCTATTTTCCTTCGAATGTCAATACTATCTTTAACCACGCTAGATTTAAATTCTTGAAAAGAGTCAACTTTGTTCTGAAGATCGGTTACTTTTTCAGCAATATCTGATTTTAGCTGATCTACCTTAAAATTCAATTCTTGGAATCTTTTTTCAAAGGTACTTACTTCTCCAGAAGTTCTCTGTAATGTCACATCCATTTTATTCAGCATTGTCCATATCATTTCGAGATTTACCTCCTTCACTGCTCCTACAACTCTTACTTCTGCTCTCGGCGTCTTCTCCAACGCTTCCCGCCCCTCACTGGTTGCTTCACCCTATACACTTCCGGTAGGGTGTTGCTGTTCCTCGGGCTCCATCGCAGATGCCGGGCAAGGAGGTTTCGCAGTTGTTGGTGGCGAGAGGGATATTTCCTCTCTTTGTAAGGTCTCCGCTTACCCAGAGAACCCTACTAAAGGATCCGTATCTCCTATTACATGGGAGATAGGCGCGACGTAGTGCTCAAAACCTGATTGAGGCACCAGGGGAGTCGAGGTAGGTGGGGGAACTACCCGTGTTACCCCCTTTCTTTTAGTATGAGGCATTCTTTCGTGAAGAGTACAGTCTGCCTACTCGGGGAGAGCTGCTATTCCGTGTGACCTGTTACGCTGCCATCTTGGATCGCCGAGAATTAAAGTTTTAAAACTATATGGGGGAAAGAATATGGAGACTAGCTAATAAAGTTTGCTTTTAAAAAAAAATTCTAATTGTGTTTATCAATATCCTACAATTCCTCTTTTAAACCCAATCTTTAAGTTACCAAGCACAGAGCAAAACAATGTCACTTTGCAGAGAAATGTCATCTTCTCTCAGGACGTCTCAGACATTGTCACAGAGAAGGAATCTAGTACCGAAAGTTGCCAAGGAGAGGGCACCTGAAACCAAAAATCGTCACAGCAAAGGAACTTGGAAATGTCACGGTCTGTCTCAGTCGGTCACTTGAAAATCAGACACAGACCCAAGAAGTGAGCCTTTATGCCAATCCCAGGGCAGAGAACCAGGTCCTTGAACAGGCAGTTGGATAGTCCCAAGGCTTCGCCTGCGGTGACTGCCGTTCCCCAGAGGTTGAGCCCCTAGGTTCAGCGGCTGGCAGGACTTCAATGGAAATTGGGCAGGAAGAGACTACCTGGGAAGTACCTGTCTTGTCTGTGAGGAGACAATGGGGATCCTAGTCAACAAGGAGTGAAGGCAGGCTGCGGTCCAGGCAGGGTCTGATTCAAGCAGAGGTCGAGGCAGGCGGCGATCCAGGAGGCAATACCAGGTTCAGGCAGAGGTCAAGTCAGGATGTCAGCAAAAAGAAATGTACCATCACAATCCAACAAGGTTGTAGCCTAGGCAAAGAAGCAGTGACAGATTCCTGGTTTTAAAGCTGAGTATGCGCCTGCAGGTACGCGCCCAGTCTGTATGCGCGCCGGATAGACACATCCAGTCAGTAGGCATGCCGGATAGATGCACCCAGTCTGTAGGCACATCAGAATGTAGGCGCCCAGGAGGGAAGGGATCTACATGCGTGGCATCTGGATCAGGAACGTTGTGGGCGCGTTCGACAGGCTCCGCATGTTACACTCCAGGTTTGTGACAGGAACCAAGAATTGCCTTATTGGAAACCTGGAATTACTGTGGAGAATGAATGGGAATAGTCAGTTAGTTACACGGTGGACCTGGAAGATATCTAGAAGACAAAAGTGGAGGCAAGTAAAGAAGAGGGAGTTGTGGAGACTGGGATAAGATTGGTATATATGGTCAGGGCTTGGAAGGCATATTGCAGGAAAAGAAAGTGTGGTGTTGTTAACCCATTAGTGCCCAATGTTCCCATACTAAGCCATTTGTTCCCATATGGGAACATTGGGCACTAATGGGTTAAAGCAAGAGTCTAGAGTTGCTTAGGAAACACCTAGAGATAAACGGTGGTAATACAAGTGATGGAATCATGTTGTTAGAATGCATCTGTGATGTAGCCAGATTAGTTCTGTAATATTGATTTATACTGACCTCTCAATAATACAGAAGGTCATATGACATACAAGAGGAAGACTACCTGGTTCTTAGGGGAGATTGCATGGAACACTGTCCGCAATGGTTACCTACTATTTTGTTTTTAGTTAATGATTTTAATTGATAATACAGTAAAGACAACATAGAAAAGTGCTGGGGGAAAAAGATAGTCCCCTTTTTTTCATGTTTTGAGGATATAAAACTTAGAATGGAATGTTTAGCCAGTCTCCTGATGAAGTCAATATTATATTTTTGGATTGGTTGGTTTGTTCAATCTATTGATGATATTATATTGTATTTTATATTTAATGTTATCTTGATTTTATGTTATGTTTCTAAAGTCATTGCATTTTACTATGATTTTAACATTGTAAACCACTTTGAAAAACAGGTTGTCCAAATAAATAAATGGATAATGTGGGTCTAGCTAAAAACTTAGGATACTACTGTGACACAGAAAATAAAAGTCAGTGATGGAGAAAACTATAGCATCCTGAAAAGATCCTTTAGATTTAAAACAAGGTGAGCTTGTAGGGGGACATTTATTGCTCATTTATAACAAGCATATACCCCCAAGGGGTTTCTTCTTAATGTTTGTTTAATTTCATTTAAGAAAATGCCATTATGATCCATAACGATGACTTCTTTCTCCCTAAAGTTGTTTTTTTTTTCATTAATGTTTGCAGTTTACTGAACCCGCAAGCATGCATTAACTAGATTTATAATTGTGCCTCACATTCATTAACTCAGAGAAAGGTTTATTGTGAGGCTTATGATTTGTGTAATTAAAGTGATGCCATGTTGATTGAAGTTATTTGCATTTATTGGTGTCTTCCAAGATATAAGCCAGGTTTATTCCTTGCATTGTGTTATTGAGATGCCATTTTAATTTGTTAGGCATATAAATTAAGGATCTACAGAAACCCATGTAAAAAAAAAGCTGCATAGGATTTTGGAGAAATATTTTATTTAAAAACCCAGTCAAGGGGCCAGTTTGAAGCTGTCTGTTGTGGACGTGGGTGTTTTGACCCTGTGGAGTTGCAAATATATTTTCCAAGGGACATTTCCTGTCAAAAGGCAGGGCCTGGCACTGATGTTGATACTAATGTGCCCATAGACCTTATACCTGCTTTGCAGCTGGGATAAGTCCATATCTTCAAGCATCTTCAGGGATGCTCAAAATGAAATACCTGCATATGATTTTTCAGCCCTGCCCTCCCCTGCCCCACCTGTTTATCTGTATGAAAAGTACTCTCTTTATGAAATGCTGAGCACACTTCCAAAGGAAGAGATGGACTCATATGGTGGCTCAAAATCTGTGCATTCAAACACCTTGCAATTACCTAGTATAGATTTGAGGAGCTAAGCTGATGTATTAGCAGTGGTGGAGGCAGTCCAATAGCCAATCCAAGTAGCACCCCGGGATATCTTTGGGGATGAGGGCCCTTCTGATATGGCTGGCCCAGTTGAGTTCTCCGGAGCTGACATGACTATCTGCAAGCTGTCACTTAAAGGATCCTGAGCACTTCTGCTATAACAATGGCTTGGAACACTCATGCCCTGTCTCCCACCTCATTTGTTCCTTCCGATGACCCTGGGTAGAGGTCCCAGGTCAAGAAGGGAGAATATCAGCAGTACTGAAAGCTTAGCAGAGGGCATCAACAGTGGGGGGATTGGGAGAAGAGAAGGATCCTCATCTACTGTATTGCCACTAGGACACTAAATTTTGAAATTGCAATGAGCAGTGAGAAATCTGTCATTGGTTCTGGACCTGGGTTGGTAGTAGGGAAGGTGGTGAAGGAGTGAGGACTGGGTTGAGAGTTTGTAGAGAGTGAGAGATCTAAGAGAGAGGAAGAAAGGACAAAGTATTTGGTGTAGGGATCAAGAAAGAGGAAGACTACAACTGGGTTGGGGGCCAGAGTGAGAACAGAGAGAGAGAGAAGGATGAAGGGAGATGGTGAGGATGAAGGGTCAAGCAAAGGAAGAGAGAACCCAGAATAGCAAAGAAGGAGAGAGTTTTGAGGATGGGGAGAGGGTTGTTGGAAAAGGGGAAAGGATAGGGTGGGATGAAGAGGGATAATATAGGTGGGAAGGGAAATGGAATGGAGGAGATGCTGCAAGAGTACAGGAGATGGAGAAGAAATAAAAGAAAGCAGGCAGGAAGAGGAGAAGAGGAAGTGAAGAAGCAAGGGAAATAGTTAAAAAAGAAGAAGTATTGATATTTATTGCTGAATATATAGGGCCCTTGGGTATTCAGCAGTAAGGAATACTTGCTTGAATTCCCATGACCACTACTTTAAATCAACAGAATAATAATTCAGCTCTGAAGATAGGCAGACTGAAATTGGACAGATGCATCTTCTGGTCTTTTCCAGAAAGGGACCAAAGTTGACATAAAAATGTTCCTTATTGGTTCAGGCTGATGGTCCATTCAACCCAGTATACTGTATTTCAACAGTGGCCAATCATGGTCACAAATATCTGGCAGAATTCCAAAGAGTAGCACAATTCCATGCTACTGATCCCAGGGATAAGTGGTGGCTTTCCCCACGTTTCTCTTAAAAGCATTTTATGGACTTTTGTTCCAGGAACTTGTCCAAACCTTTTTAAACCCAGATATGCTAACTGCTTGTACCACATCCTCCAGCAATGTGTCCAACAGCTTAACTATTCATTGAGTGAAAAAATATTTCCTCCTATTTGTTATAAAAGTATTATCATGTAACTTCATAGAGTGTCCTCCAGTCTTTGTCCCTAGGAGACATTCCCCTGGACCACCCAAGCCCCTACTGCCCCATGAAAGAAATGAACTGGTCACTTCCTACTGATACTACAGGCAATGAGGACCCCAGATTCATCCACTAGGAATCTAGTAACCTTAGTAAAGCACTTCATTAGGAGCCCTCTTATGAACTGTTTCCATATTCTCAATGTTCTTATTTATCTTCTTTCTATTTCATAACCTGTTTGCCATATCCCTTAAAGTACCATAAAAATGAAAGCATCTGAATATCATAAAATGCAAGATCAACATTAAGAAGTGTGGACTTCTGGAGTACCGGACCGCTATATTCAAAGTACTGGGACCAAAGTTATGGAATGGATTGCCATCCACTTTGAGAGATTTACAGAATTGTACAGATTTTAAACATAATTTAAAAACATTCCTGTTTCAGTAAGCATTTGGATGTTAGGTGACTCATGACTGATACAGTTTATTGATGAAATTTCTCTTGTCAGGTGATTGTGACCTGGATTGGCCACTGTCGGAGACAGGGTGCTGGGCTACATGGACCTTTGGTCTGTCCCAGTGTGGCGATGCTTATGTATAAATTGTCTCTGTAAGGCTCAATGATGTGATTGCAGTAAGTGATGTGTTATTTTTTGTTTTTAAGTTGAATTTTATCTTTATTATGGATGTTCACTGCCAAGTACAATGGAATTGTGCAGCTAATAAATATTTTAAATACATTAAATAAATACGTAATGAAAAACAACAAAACACACAAACATAACAACACAGATACCAATGGAACTCAACAAAGTTATATAAAATCCAACAAAATAATCTTTTTTTATTTTACAAGTATTAAACTTGTTACAAGAAATACAGGTATGACTGAAACACATAATTCAAGTATAAGTCATAATTGCAAAAACATTATTAAATCACCATATCTTCCTTAGACCACAATAAATGGGGAGGAATCTAAATGATTCAGGGAATCTAAATTAAAGACAATTTACAAAGGAAAGGCATAGCCCAAACTTCCACCATTTCAATACATTATACTGGATTCATGACTTTTTTTTTTATTTATTGCATTTGTATCCCACATTATTACTACTACTATTTAGCATTTCTATAGCGCTACAAGGCGTACGCAGCGCTGCACAAACATAGAAGAAAGACAGTCCCTGCTCAAAGAGCTTACAATCTAATAGACAAAAAATAAATAAAGTAAGCAAATCAAATCAATTAATGTGAACGGGAAGGAAGAAAGGAGGGTAGGTGGAGGCGAGTGGTTACAAGTGGTTACGAGTCAAAAGCAATGTTAAAGAGGTGGGCTTTCAGTCTAGATTTAAAGGTGGCCAAGGATGGGGCAAGACGTAGGGGCTCAGGAAGTTTATTCCAGGCGTAGGGTGCAGCGAGACAGAAGGCGCAAAGTCTGGAGTTGGCAGTAGTGGAGAAGGGAACAGATAAGAAGGATTTATCCATGGAGCGGAGTGCACGGGAAGGGGTGTAGGGAAGGACGAGTGTGGAGAGATACTGGGGAGCAGCAGAGTGAGTACATTTATAGGTTAGTAGAAGAAGTTTGAACAGGATGCGAAAACGGATAGGGAGCCAGTGAAGGGTGTTGAGGAGAGGGGTAGTATGAGTAAAGCGACCCTGGTGGAAGACGAGATGGGCAGCAGAGTTTTGAACCGACTGGAGAGGGGAGAGGTGACTAAGTGGGAGGCCAGCAAGAAGCAGATTGCAGTAGTCTAAACGAGAGGTGACAAGGGTGTGGGTGAGGGTTTTGGTAGAGTTCTCGGAAAGAAAGGGGCGGATTTTACGGATGTTGTAAAGAAAAAAACGACAGGTCTTGGCAATCTGCTGGATATGAGCAGAGAAGGAGGCTCAATGTGGCTTACATAGTTTTGTTAACATTGTCATTACAGGATGACAGATACATTTAATATTGTGCAGAGGTTAAATAAGGGAAGAAAGAGGAAGGGAAGGAATGATTAAGGTAGTTATAATAGGTGTGCTATATTAACTGAGTGGGTTGTCGGGTGGATTATTGTGACTATTAGTTCAAATTGTATGCCTTGTTGAAGAGATATGTCTTCAGAGATTTGCGAAAGATAGTTGTTTCATCAATTGTTCTCAGGTCTGTAGGCAGTGCATTCCATAATTGCGTGCCCATGTACGGGAATGTAGTAGCATGCATCTGCTTGTATTTTAGTCCTTTACAACTGGGGAAGTGCAGGTCGAGAAATTTGCGGGGTGATCTTGTGGCATTTCTTGGAGGTAAGTCTACGAGGTTTACCATGTAGATTGGGGCGTCTGCATGAATGATTTTGTGTACAATCATGCAGATCTTGAACGTAATGCGTTCCCTGAGTGGGAGCCAGTGGAGCTTCTCTCTTAAGGGTTTTGCACTTTCATATTTAGTTTTTCCAAATATGAGTCTGGCGGCAGCATTCTGGGCAGTTTGTAGTTTTTTGATGGTCTGTTCTTTGCAGCCTGCGTATAGTGCGTTGCAGTAATCCAGATGACTTATTACCATTGACTGTACCAGGGTACGGAAGATGTATCTCGGGAAGAAAGGTTTTACTCTTTCAAGTTTCCACATGGAGTAGAACATCTTTTTCGTCGTGTTTTTCACGTGAGCATCGAGAGTGAGGTTTCGATCAATGGTGACTCCAAGAATTTTCAGGTTTTGTGAGACAGGGAGAAAACAGTATGGTGTGATTATGGTAGAGAAGTGTTTTGCGTTATGTTGTGAGATGAGTACAAGACATTGTGTTTTTTCTGCATTGTTTTAGTTGGAATGCATCTGCCCAGGTGTGCATTATTTGGAGGCTTTGGTTAATCTCGTTGGTAATTTTGTTTAGATCATGTTTGACTTGACAAGCTTTTTCATATTTATAAATTCTCTCAATTGAGTTGGCACGAAAAACACATATTTTATGTCTAGATATTTTACAACACACTTGCAAGGGTAAGCAAGTAAAAATGTTGCCCCCAAAGACCTGGTTTCCTCTCTCATTTCCAGAAACTGTTTTCTTCTCTCCTGAGTGGTCTTAGTCACATCCGGAAATATCCAGTTTCTGACCACAAAATGTTTGCTGAATATTTTTTAAATATAGTCTTGCTCAAATACAAAGGATATTAGGAGAGTAGCTCTAACTGTTACCTCGGACAATGAGTCCTCCAATATCATTGAAATATCCTTCAATTTCTCAGCTTTCTCCAAATTTAAGGAAATTCCTTCTCGATCATTCTTTGTAGGTAAAAAATAAATTTTATTAATCGGTGGAATATTTTGAGCAGGAAATTTTAAATTCTCCACAAGAAACTTTTTAAAAAAATCATATGGTGGAATTCCTATTGGTTTGGGGAAATTGAGAATTCGCATATTCCGGTTCGGCGGAACCTTCAACAGTTTTTTCAATATCTGAACACTGTAAATACATATATTAAATTTGAGTCTTTGGTGGGGGGGTCAATCCCTCAATTATCTGGATATCACCCTTGAGTTACATAATGAGAGATTCAACACAGATATATCGTAAAGCCACAGATTCCAATACACTACTTCATTATCATAGTTTCCATCCGATGGCAGCTAAAAATGGAATCCCTGTGGGTCAATTCTTACGACTCAAAAAATTGTCTGTCTTTCAAGAAAACCTCAAAGCATCTGCTGTAGACTTATGCAACAGATCTCGAGCTTACCCTAATAAAGTTGTCAAAAGAGCATATAAAAGAGCCATGAATGCTAACCGTCACTGGTTGCTCAACCCATCTCCTCACATATCAGATAGATTAACGTGTATTGCCTTATTCCCATCAGACCAGGGCCATTAGAAACATCGTCAATAAACACTGGTCTATATTAGCAGTCCATGGATTTCATGAAGCACTCATATTTGCCTACACCAGGGATCGCAATTTGGGAGAAATGTTGTCATTTGCAATCTCTCATCTCGGAACATAACTGCACCTGATTTGAAGGGTCATAAGAGTTGTGGCAGATGTGTGTACTGCCAGTATGCTTGGCAAACTACAGTAGTCACCAATCCCAAAACTGGCAAACCTTTCCATCTTAAAAGTTCCACGGACTGTAACTCCTCCCAGGTCATCTATGGGATTGTTTGCCCGTGTACGAAGTGGTACATTGGTCATACCAATAGACGAATCAAACAAAGAATCGGGGAACATTTAAGCAACTTAAGAAACCATAAACGTGAAGCACCTCTGGTAGACCACTGGACGCAAACTCAACACACTATTAAAGATCTGAAATTTATAGTGCTTGTTCAGATTGTTCTGCCCTTAGGTGGAGATGCACCCTGGATTCTTCTGAGGAAGGAACAAGAATTTCTTTTCCGGTGGAATACAGTGGTCCCTAGTGGCCTGAATAAGGAAATAGACTGGCAATCTTTAATCTAAAATTTCCCGCACTTGTGTGTCAGCTGACAGCCTATATAAGCAGTGTGCATGTGTGGGCGTCTGTGCAGGCTTCTGGGTTGCTGATTCCTGCTCTAAAGGACCTTTCCTTACCTGCTGACCCCTTTTATGTCTTCCCTCTCCGTCCCTATCCCCCCCCTTTCCCTATTCTCCTTAACCCTTTCCTTCCCGTTGGCCTACAGCCCAGTTATGTCCGGCCTCCCTAATTGGTTTGGCCTCCTCCGTTTTGAATGTTTTAGAATAACTTGTAAGTGTTTTGACCAACTCCATAGAAAGTTTTTTTTACACAAAAGAATTTTAACACATTTGTTTTGATTATATGGTTTCTTTAATATTTTTCAGCTTTACTGATTAGAAACCGAAATTCTCCTAAAACCCAGAATATTTAGTAAGTTAAAATTTAATGCCAAGAAGTGTAGAGTGACGCACTTGGGGTGCAGAAACCCAAAAGAGAGATATCGAATAGGAGGGTACAGATTAGTAAGCTTGACTCAGGAGAGAGACCTGAGGATTTGGTGTCTGAGGATCTAAAGGTGAAGAAACAATGCGACAAGGCGACGGCCGTGGCCAGAAGGATGCTAGGCTGCATAGAGAGGGGCATAACCAACAGAAGAAAGGAGGTGTTGATGCCCCTCTACAAGTTGTGGGTGAGGCCCCACTTGGAGTATTGTGTTCAGTTTTGGAGGCCGTATCTTGCTAAAGATGTAAAAAGACTGGAAGCAGTGCAAAAAAAAGCTACAAAAATGGTATGGGATTTGCGTTGCAAACCGTACGAGGAGAGACTTGCTGACCTTAACATGTATACCTTGGAGGAAAGGAGAAAGAGGGGTGACATGATACATGATACAGACGTTTAAATATTTGAAATGTATTAATCTGCAAATGAACCTTTTTCGGAGACGGGAAGGCGGTAGAACTAGAGGACATGAATTGAGGTTGAAGGGGGGCAGACTCAGGACTAATGTCAGGAAGTATTTTTTCACGGAGAGGGTGGTAGATATTTGGAATGCCCTCCCGCAGGAGGTGGTGGAGATGAAAACGGTAATGGAATTCAAACATGTGTGGGATAAACACAAAGGAATCCTGTTTAGAAGAA
This sequence comes from Microcaecilia unicolor, assembly GCF_901765095.1. NCBI lineage: Eukaryota > Metazoa > Chordata > Amphibia > Gymnophiona > Siphonopidae > Microcaecilia > Microcaecilia unicolor. Next base: position 90,116,830 of record NC_044037.1, read on the forward strand.
ATGGTTCTGCGGCATCTCAGCGGAGATTGGGTGGCGATGCCGGTAATTGGAAACAAAACGGGAGCTGGGCAGACTTGTACGGTCTATGCCCTGATCGTGACTAAATAGGGATGGGCTGGAGTGTAAATTTTAAGGGGCTTCGACGTTAGCTTTTGAACTTAGTACAAGAACAGTGCTGGGAAGACTTCTACGGTTTGTGCCCTGAGAAAGGCAAGGACAAATCAAACTCGGGTATACATATAAAATATCTTGTTGGGCAGACTGGATGGACCGTACAGGTCTTTATCTGCTGTCATTTACTATGTCTATTATAATTCTCAATTTGTTCAATCCTTTGACGCATATTCATGTTATCTTTCATCACTGCTGAAATTTTTTCTTTAATATTCACAGTTTCTTCCTGAGAGCGTTTTTCCTGGTCTTTTAAGTCCTGTTTCAGCTTTTCCATAGATTTGGACAGCTGCTCAACAGTATTTGCAATTTTTTGTGTCTCTTGAGTGGAATTAATTATTAAATCTTGCATTTTCTGCATTGATTGCCATAGCATGTCAAGTGTAACCACCCTTAGCGGGTTTCCCCGCGTTAGATTACCTTCCACTGCCGTCTCAACTCCAGGGGGGACCCTCTCTGCTGGCCACACCGTCTCCGATTTCTGGGTTGTGCAGTTCAGCTACCCCCTCCCGAATCGCGGCAGGGCAGAGTGGAGTTCCAGCGTTCGGGGGAGACAAAGAGATCTCAACCTGTAATGACGTCTGAGCCCCTGCACCGGCGTCAAGCGGGTTTCCTCCTCCTGTTTCCAATGGTGGACGCCGAGTTGCGAACCCGTCGAGAGTTCGCTGCACTGGAGAGGACATACGAGCCTGAGAAGGTAAGGCTCTCACCGTTCCCTTTCGTTTAGTATGGGGCATCTTTCTGAAGAAAAAAACAAGTTTTAGCAGCAGAATCTCTCTGACCACTTCGCAGCGTTCAGCGTGTCGGCACCATCTTGACTCCTCCCCCCCCAACAAAATAATCTTATACATAAATCAGCCCAATAATTAGTAGCACAAAGGCAGAGCAATAAACAAAATAATGAATTCTTTAAAAAAAATTCCTGCTTGATATATACTTACTCTCCACCACAGGGCATTCTCCTCATTTAGGGAGTGTGCTATGGTTTCCTCCTGCCATGTTAAGCCATAGCAAGTTGCAACCTGATGCTGTGACTTGCTTTGATTAATTCCCTGAATCTCCTTAAACTTGAGAACTCCCATTCTGCCTTGCCTTTTGATAGGTCTCACATGTGAGCTTCTGCATGTGCTACTACATCTATCTGTCTTCTCTTCCCAACCTTTGCTTGTCTACAATATCCAGACCTGTACTGCTATCCCCAACCAGTCTTTGATTCCCCGTCTATGATTTTGCCTGCTGATTCTGTATTGTTTCTGATTCATTGATGTGAACCTGTCATGTTCTAACTTTTGTTCCTGTATTTCTCCAACTACTTATTATCTGGCAACCAGTGACTAATGCTAAACTCTGAAAGAAACACCTTGAGCTCTTGCTTTAAGTCCTGGCAATTTCTGAGTAGTTGAGGGTTCAACCCGAAGAGAAAGATGGCTATTATATATGAACACACACAAGCTAGGCCAAGGGCACACTGGTGTTCCCTACTGAGTTGCCATCTGATCATGACACTGCTCAAATTATTGCTCTGGGATTTCATTACGATATTGCTCTGAAGTTTGACAGACATATTAGTAGAGTTGTAAGCTCATCTGTTTCCAATTACAGCTGATTCGTCAATTAAAACCTTTTCTGACTCAATCCAATCTGGTCAAAATTGTTCATACACTTGTAACTAGCAGACTTGATTATTGCAATTCATTGTTTCATGGTTTGGCAAAAATAAGTCTCAAGAGACTGCAGTTAATTCAGAATATGGCTGCATGATTGATAGTCAATGGCAAGAAATCTGACCTTATTATTCCTATACTAAAAGAGCTATATTGGCTTCCAGTCTCTGCTAGGATATATTTCAAACTTTTATGCCTGGTTTTTAAGGCTTTTTATATGAGTGTACCACACTATCTTTTTGAAAAATTGGTTCCTCAAGAATGTTCAATATCTTTATGATCTTCACAGAGTTATTTGTTGCAACTTCCATCTTTAAAGATAGTCAAATTGTCATTGACTGGGAACTGGGACCATTAGTTATGTTGGTCTATCCTTAAGTAATTCTCTGGTTGATGTGATTAGCATTTTAAGTGGCTACTTCAGTTTTCAAAAAGCCTGGAAAACTTGGATGTTTCAAAATATCTTTGTTGATTTTTAATTGCATCCTCTTCTGAGGTTTTATTATCAATATTGATTGGTGGGATTTAATTTCAGTTGTCTTATCTGTTATTGTATTATGATTTTTTTTTGTTATTGTAAACTGCTTTAAAATTTGTGTGTAAGACAGGTATCAAATTATTAAATCAAATCAAATCAAATCACTGCTATACAAATGCCTGCAGTAGAAGGGGAAATAGTAAGGGATCTGTTATGACACTAATCACAAACCTGACTTGGGTTATATTTAGTCATAATTTACACTAGATCAGCCAGACAGCAACAGTCTTCAAACATCAATCCAAGATCTGTGTTCACACCCTTTGATTATTATCCAAGTGGACCAGGATTTGGATATCATCAGTACACATATGAGGCCAAGGAGGGAAGTTTTGGGTTTATTTATTTATTTATTTGTGACATTTATATTCCACATTATCCCAAATAAGTTTGCATTCAATGTGGCTTACAATAAACAGTATAGGATACATAACAAAGAATAATGCATAAGAAAGTAATTTGTTGTAAGAATCCATGCTCATGTACATTCCAAAAAAACTGAAATATTCTAATCACACCACAGAAAATAAAATGACTTTTTCTACCTTTGTTGACTGGTCATTTTTCTAAACATGTTGGTCCCAGTTTCTGGCTTATACTTTCCTCGGTCTTCTTTTCTCTCTTTTGCCAGGGTCTCCTGTCCATTTGACCTCTCCCTCCATGTCCATTATCCATGTATCCTCTCTGTGCCCCTGTCTGTCCCCTACGTCCAGCATCTCTCCTCTCTATGCCCATGTCTTTCTCCCCATGTTCAGAAATCCTTTCTGTGCATTTGTTTTTCTCTGTTCCCAGTATCCCCCCCCCCCCCCCCCCCCCCCCCCCCCCCGAAGAGGCAGTGACATCTTTAATGCTTAGATAAGTACATTTTAGAAAATCACTATGGGCAACTTCTCCACATACAAAAAGAACACTAAAAATAAATAATAAGTAGTAATGACACAGAAGTAGAAACTGTCTTCAGAACATACAAGGAATGCAATCACAGCCACTTAAACCCAAAGTATGAACTGGTCTTAAAATGTGGTCATTACCAGTCCGATTTTTTCACAGTTTTGACATTCAAGTTAAGGCTTATTGAATATTTTATATACAAACAGTCATGTAACACATAAAAGCAGTTAATGGTTGCATTGTAAGCTACATTTGGGGCATTTGTAGTAAGTTTTATAGGACTCCTTTATCACCAGTCCTTTTTAATATCCATTTGGCACCACTGCAGAACTAATTCTGAGTTTTAGGGGGAAGTTATCAATGTGGCCTACCGTTAACATGTTATCTTATGGTTAACCCCAGTTATTAGTATTTCATTACATAAAATGCAGTCTGTGCTAAAATAGCATGAGTTACTGGTAAAATAATGCATCTTAATAGTAGCCCACATTGATAACTTTCCCCCAAAACTTAGGATTAGTTCTGCAATGGTGCCAATAAATATTAAAGATTAGTGATAAGACCAAATCCTGAGGTACTGCCTAAACAATAAGAGGTAGAACATTGACATTCCCAGGGTATACATTGTTTCCATTTCCTTATGAATAAGTTAAATCTCTTGAAGCCATGGAGGTCATTTTAAAAGCCTTGCACAGCTTCTACATAGGTAAATAGGTCTATAGATTGGCTGCATGTGTAAATGGCAATTTCAGAAAGCCACTATTTACCCATATAGGGTTGGATTCTATATAAGGTGTGGTGAGTAGCGCATGTTAAATTGTGCGTGAGGCCAATTTATGTGTGCTACTAAATTGAATAACAAGCCAATTAATGATAATAATTGGCCAATAGCAACCAATTATGGTCACTAATTGGCAATAATTGGAATTTACATGTGCATTTTTTTTAGTTGTATTCTAAAAAGAGGCATTATAAATTCCAACATGTGTAGCTGAAAAGGGGGCATGGTCATGGGAGGAGTGTAGGCATGTTGGGGGCATCAATCAAATTTAAGTGCATGTTATAGAATTTGGGGGCACGCGTGCACATTTAGGCGTGGGTATTTACACCAGGTTTTCATTGGCGTAAATGTCCATGCTTAAATGTACGCTTGTTCCCCCAGCTTATGCACTATTCTATAAACCGCATCTTATTGTAGATGTGATTTATAGAATAGCACTATGTGCGTTATTCCGCCATGCCTACATTTTAGTTGCCGTATACAGAAGCTGGCCCATAGAGGCATAGAATGCACACATTGAAAGGGAGCATGTCAAGAGTTTGATTTGGGGGGGCTGAAAAATTATACTTGCATTTCCCATTTTACAATGAGAATGCACACATATTCAGACAACTTCCCCATCAGGTTTTACACTTCCTCCAAGTCAAACGTAACTTCCATAAGAGCAGGAGCATGGAAATACACAAAAGTATTGAAATCACAGCCTTTAAAATAATCCAGTTCAAATACTTCTGATCTATAAATAGTCTAATATGAATTCTTCTGTAAAGAGTTTTAAAAAATATTTAAATAAGGTTTTAGTGATAATACAGAAACTCACAAACAGCAGTCATGAAAAACTATGAATTACATAGCAAATAAACATCAAACTTCACCAGACACAAATTTTTGAGATAAGCAAGGTATTCAAGAATCTCTCTTTTTTTAAGCTGGATATGTTTTGGCAATAAGCCTGTGTCAGGCATTCTTATAATCCTGGGACAATGCACTGGAAAGAGATAGGTAATGATTGGTAGCCTCCCAAGGGACATAACTAGACACCTCTGAAAGTGATGCTCATTTTGAGCATAGGATCAAGGATCAATCAGACTATGTGGTTTTAAGAATTCTGCTGCCCATCATTTATTTATTTAGATTTTGCTCACACCTTTTTCAGTAGTAGCTCAAGGTAAGTTACATTCTGGTACTCTGGATGTTTCTCTGTCCCAGGAGGGCTCACAATCTAAGTTTGTACCTGAGGGAATGGAAGGTTAAGTGACCTGCCCAAGATCACAAGGAGCAGCAGTGGGATTTGAACTGGCCACCTCTGGATTGCAAGACCTGTGCTCTAACCACTAGGCCACTCCTCCTCTTTCCAGTGCATTGTCTTAGGAATATAAGCTCTTAAACAGGGGCTTTACAGAAGCATTCGTACTGGACTATTTCTTGATCAAAACAATTTGAAGTTGATTATTTTCAAGGCTGTTTTGAATTGCGGTTTCAATATATTTGTTACCTGGATACTCCTGCTGGCATTTGCACTTGACCTATCCTCTGCTTTTTCTGCCTGGCAAAAGCAGGGTTGCCAAAGAATAGTCACCACTTGAAAGAGAAAAGACTTAGGGGCCCTTTTACTAAGCCGCGTAAGCGTCTACATGCGCCCAATGCATGCCAAAATGGAGCTACCACCCGGCTACCGTGTGGCTCTTGTGGTAATTTCATTTTTGGCGCACAACCGATATGCGCATCTGAAAAAGTATTTTTATTTTCAGACGTGCATATTAGGCACATACCAAGTGGCATTTGACACGCATAGGTGATTACCACCCGGTTACCATTCGAGACTTTACCGCTAGGTCAATGGCTGGCGGTAAGGTCTCAGACCCAAAATAGACGCGCGGCAATTTTCATTTTGCCGCGCGTACATTTTCGGAAAAATTTTTTTTTACAAGTGCGCTGACAAATGATTCTGCGCGTGCCCATAACATGTGTCTACACTACCGCAGGCCATTTTTCAGCGCGCCTTTGTAAAAGGGCCTCTGAGTGAATTGGTGGAAACAGTGACCATATCAAGTGAAGCTTGGTGGTCTTTAGGGCTGCTTGAGAAAGAGGTGGGCCAGGCCATAGGTGCTGATGCTCCATTCTTTCAGGCAATCATTGACTCCAGGGATGGGGCGTCACATATTTTTCCTGGAAGTATGATACACAGACAGGTAGAAATAGGGTTTTAGATTATAATACTGTGTGTACAGAATAAAATATTATTGGATAAAGATAAGACAAATACAGAAAGGAGCGGAGGCAAGAAGCAGATATGTTGATATATATTTCTTTCTTTATTATTCAGTTATATTCCCAGTGACACAGTAATTATAATGAGCATGCACAATTTCTAGTTGTAACACAAGGCTATTGTCAAAATCAGTACCAATTCAACTCCCTCTGAACTTTAACATTCATAAAACTAGCCAAGTGTGTCTGCTAATGTAACACTTTGAGAATGGATGTCAAAGGTTCAAATAAAAATTCATCTGCTATCTACAAGACAATTTTCAAAGTCATTTACATGTGTAAACAGTGATTTATGTGTGTAAATTTGCTGTCGGAAAATTGCCCTCCCAATGACTAAAGGTGCGTGTGTGGTATGATAACACAGATGGTTCTCACTGCATTTAAAGGAGACACGTCTGGGGCGTGTTTAGGGTGGGGGCGGGGAGAAGGAAGAGAAAAATAACACACGTAGACTTCATTTTTAACTCCACACATACTATTTTCCATGGAAAAAATACACAAACAGTAACCAGGTGCAAATATTTGCAGGTTCTTTCTACCCAGGGAGCGTTTCAGTTTGAAAATTACACCTCTTGATTTGAATTGTCCAGTTGACACCACTCAGTCTAAAGAATTTAGGACATGATGTCAAATTTGCCTATTTTTCTTCTGTTTCTTGATTAATACTTCAGAGGCTAATTTTTTAAAAGCTTGATTGGGACTTAGGCATATAACATAAGGGGTTACACGGCAATTTTCAAAATGTCTCTGGTTAAATGGACTGCAAATTGCCCACCTTTTCCCTAGGTGAAAGTATACACGGGGAACAACACACGTACCTTACCCACAGAAAACGTAAGCAAACAAGTAATTTGAGTTAGGTTGAGTAAGGCAATAACATGCATTGTTTTATATTTTCAAAGTTATGCACATTCTGCCGGATTCTATATAGCGTGCCTAGAGATCCGCACTGAAATCTAGGCATATTCTATAACAATGTACGCAATTTAATTGGCTTAACAAGCTAATTAGCATTGATAACAGCACTTAAGCAATAATTGACAATACTTAGAATTTATGCACACAATTTATGGTATCTTTTTGGGTCCATTTGGAAGATACACATTGACCTATGTTGGCGGAGTGTTAAGTTTTGTGCCAACTGGTACTGTATGCCCCTGTAATCTTGGCAAAACATAGCCATGAGTGTGAACCCTGGGAGCATTAATACGATTCATTAAAGGCTGCATTTTCTTCATCAAGGTCCGCTTCTTGTTTTTTTTTGTTTGTTTGTACCCAATATTGAGTGCCATTTATAGAATTTCTCCCTTACTGTTTGCTATTTAGGAGATGGTCTCGAATTAACTCTGCATTATCCAGTTAGTATGTATATGCTACTCAGAACGCACTAGCTGGATAACATGGGAACACCCACTCTCTGACCATGACATGTCTCCATGCAAAAAAATATTTCTAAAAAATAGATGATGCGCTGGTTGGCACACGCAAACAAGCAAATCACTACAAAATGTTTTAATGGGTTTGGCGGTAACCCATTAGTATGTGCTAACTGTTCATGAAGGGTTTAATGCCCTTTAGTAAAAAGGCAACTAAGTTTGTCCTTGAGGCAATGGAGAGTTAACTGATTTCCCCAGGGTCATAGGAAATTCAGTGCGATTTAATCCCTGGCTTGTCCAGTTCTCAAATCACTGGCCCATGTCCTTTTATTCTCAGGTTTCTTGGAGCTGTAATTCTTAAATGTACAAATAAAATAATAGCAAGAATAATAATAAAAATATTATACTGTATGATTTAAATTTACAGCAAAGAGCTTTATCTGAAGGTGCACAGTACTTGTAATTTAAATGTATTTATTATTGAACAAAATGTCTCCAAATTAGATTTGACTCTAGTTTGAAAGAAATGGGTGAGCCTGTTTTGTTTTTCAGCTCCTATGCACAAGCATTTGGGGAGTTTCTTAACAATAAAAATATTGAGACAGGAATGGTGTCTCCTGGACTGATTCACCTGCTTTTTATAACCTAGGATCACATTCTACCATGAAATGCAGATTACAGACGATACAGCCAGAATCTGCAGTCTTTCCTGTTACAGTGAAGTAAATGAAACATTTTTGCTGGAAAACATCACAGCTCGCTTTGTTTTCATTGTACACAGCAAGTTTTTGTCTGCCGTTGGCAGGATAATTTCACATTTCCTTTGTATATTGTATGAAATTTTAGCACTTCTGAAACAGTAAATTACCCAGCACATGACTTCAGTTATAAAGAACTCTGCACAGTTCTGCTCAGAAAGGGCAATGACATATTTTACCCTGTGTAAGAGGTGTTTAACACAGCTGCAGGGTGCCTGGTATTTCTTCTTTGTTGTTTCTGTGCTTAGTGTAACTTTTTTGGTGAGAGCATATAGTGTTGTGATGAACTGAAAACTATTGTTGATAAATTCATCAAACCCCATAAAAAAGAGTAGTATAAAGAGGGAATCTTTGCCTGTAATTGAATATATTCAGTTAATTAACATTTGTTTTCACATAACATAGGCACTTGCACATTACATCTTCTATACTCTTAAATGCAAAATAAACGTATACTGTCTCAAAACTCATAACCTTGGTTAGTCAGTAACAAACTAACAATGAACATTTGATTCATTATTTGTGTTACTCACTGCCAGGATCTATGGTGACACAAGACCCTGAATTTATTCCTGAAACCCTCAATCCAGTGGCGTAGCCAAGGGTGGGCTTGGGTGGGCCCAGGCCCACCCAGTAGCAGCACATCTATGATGTGGCTGGCAGGGATTCCCCAAGCCCCACCAGCCGAAAACTCCCAACAACTGTCCCTCCTGCATACCTTGTAAATACCAGATGCCTGCAGTGAGCAGCGACTGATACATACTGCTCACACCAGCCCCACAGCCTTCCCGCTGATGTATTCCTTCCTATGCGGAAACAGGAAGTTACATCAGAGGGAAGGCTGTGAGGCCAACATGAGCAGTGTGTATTAGTTGCTGTTCGCTGTCAGTGAAAATCTGCTATTTAAAATGTATGCAGGGGAGGGGCTGATGTTTGAAGGACCATATGGCATGCAGGTAAGAGAGGGAGAGACCAAATCACTTGCGGAGTACTTCTGCCCATCCATCTTGGGCCCAGGCCCACCCAAAATTGGGTGTCTGGCTACGCCCCTGCCTCAGTCCATAACATGCTGTACATAAACCATGCGACGTGACCACTGTGACACTGGATAAAGAAGAACCAGATCAGGGGTAGTAAGCTACACAAGGGTGAAGCTGCTGGAAAAACCCAGCTCATTGACAAATAGATCAGAGCAAAAAAAGGACCTTTGCACCTGGAGACAGTTGACCTATTTTTCTGAAATATGAGACAGTTTACTTTACTTTACGCTTATTAGTCGCCAATATTCCCATTACGAGTTCATTGCATCTTACATCCAGAAGAGCAGGGGGAACATATTAGGTTACAAGTTGAGGTTTACCTTAAAGAAAGGGAGGATTCAGATACACCTAATGAACCATGTCTATTCAGTCGGTTGGTAATTAGGCATTTTGTAGGATGTGTTTTTCAAATAGATAAGCTTTCAGCATTTTGTGGAATGTCTTAAGGTGTGATATGGTCCTTATCTGAGTCGATAAGGTATTCCAGTATTTTGCAGTTACGTAGGGCAGAGTCAGTACATGTATTGATTTGAATTTGATGCCTTTAGCAAAGGGGAATAGCAGATCTAGTAGGTTGCCAGCAGGTCTCCTTCTCCTGGGTTTGAGTAATAGTATCCATTGGTTTGAATATTCAGGCAAGTTATCATGCATGGTCAAGTGTATCATTACACAGAGTTTGAATATCCCTCTTGCTTCCACCGGGAGCCAGTGGAGCTCAGTGAGTAGAGTAGTAGTGTATGTGGGACCCTCCCATGTGCCTCCCCTGTACATACCCCCTTGCATTTACTCACTAACCCTGGATTCTATAAAGGACACCCAAATTTGGGTGCAATCCAGAGAAGCATGTGCAACCCAATTAATGAGACAATTAATATCAGTAATCAGAAGCTAACAATCAATTACTGATGTTAATTGGCACCAAATAAGAGTTATTCTCTTAATTCTATAAAAGCTATTAAAATTGCATGCACAAATTTGGGTGCATGCCCAATTTGCACACACAATGTAATTGAATAATTAGCTAATTAGCGATGATAATTGGCTTTTTAGCAAGCAATTATTGGCACTAATTGCATTTAATTGAAATGTACACGTGTAAATTTAGGAGTGGGATTCAAAAAAGGCGTGAGAATGGGAGGGTTATGGGTGGGTCATAGGCGAATCGGGGGCGTTCCTTTATGTTACTTGCATAGTTAGAGAATAAGGCATCCACACCTAAATTTACACACAGGTATTTGCACCACTTTTTAGTTAGTACAAATGGCTATACCTGAAGTTGGGCATGATTCCCTGGTGTAAGCGTGATTTTACAAACTGTGCCTGACTTTAATCGCATTTTATAGGCTATTGCTTTTTCCGGCGCTGACTTTTTTGACACCATATAAAGAATTTACCCCATGTGTGCATCTGGCTGTATGCTATTCTATAAGCCTGGGTGCCCAAATCTCATATCATGCAACCCAAAAGGGATGTGGCTCTGGGAGGTGCATGGGCAGGTCAGGGGACAGGGGCATTCCCAGAAATTAGACGCAATATTATAGAATACCTGTATTTGCACACCTTACTGCCATCAGTTGGGCACCAGCAATTAACTAACTGATGGCAGGTGTGCAAATATGCCTAGATTTAGGCGTACTTTATAGAATACGCCTAGGCATTTTTTGTTTCGGTGCTGTTTTTTTAGGCGTGCTATATAGAATCTAGTCCATAATATCTGGGCACTGCCAGCCCTGGAAATTCAGTGCTGGTGCCCAGATAAGTGTGGCCCTGAAAATCTGGGCCTAATTTTGAACATGGCAGTCAATGCTGTCAAAAACATTGACTGCCACAGGCTGAATATCAGCCTAAGTTATTTAAAATGTTTGCCTAGTAGTCTGAAGTAAATAAAGTTGCTGATAAAGCAGATCATTATGAGATACCTACTTGCAAAGGTTTCCAATGTGCTGAAATGCCATTAAAATTGCACTGGCTGATACTGATCTTTGAGAAGAAGATTCAAACAAAGCATTTTGTTCTTGTCCCCCTTTTTCTGCCACAATAATCCTCCTCCCTGCCCTCCTCTCTGATGCTCTACCGACTCCTACACCATATGTCTGTGGTCCGTGTAAAATTTATAAGGGTGTGGCCCGCACGGTACCAATTGGGGTAACTTAATACCTTACAGACACCTTTTTGGCTTCTTGTGCAAACTAGAAATCATTTTTTTTTTTTTGATTTCCTAGAAAACTTTTCTTTTTCCTTCTCAGTCCCATGTGCTGTGAGTTTTGATTCTCTTTCCGGAACAAAGCTTATTACATTACTAGTAACTGTCATATTTGATATATATACTCCCTCTTGGGCTTCGAATCTGCCTTTGTAAATCTATTTAAACTTCCCCGAAGAGGTGTAAGTTCTAAACCCCTTTTTTTTTCTTACATTTTTTTTTTAATATCCTTATCCAGGCTTCCGAAACTGCCATTTCTTTCTGTAGCTTTTAAAGGTTTTCCCTAACAAGTGCTGTAGTTCACTATCTCAAGGACATGAGAATCTGGGAAGCTTGCCCACTTTAGCTGCCTTATCAGTCCAGCACTGCTTTGGCAGAGGAGGCTCTACAGTTCACTTTTAAAAGCTAAGAAAGTGATTTTTTTTTCTCTCCCCCTTTTCCGTTCGTTTTTGTCCCTGTTCTATGCTGAAGTGGTACAACAGTCTTTTACACAGGTATCTTTCAACTCCGGTTTCCCCTCAAAATTGGTTCCTTAAGCAGGCACCATAATTGTAAAATGACTTATCTTTTCATGCCTCATGCTGCCAAGTCCGTTATACGTGCACCTCTGAGCATGTAAGAATGTACGGATGTATTTCTGCTTTCACTTTTAAAATTATGACACTGCATCTTAATCTTACTCTGCATTCTCCTTTTATCAGGGCATACTTTTTTCCTCCTCTTTTATATTATGTTATTAGGACGTTGTCTCCCACTCCCCAAAATTCTCTGCTTATACTGCTTTGACTTTCGGGCGTTGCCCTCTATTTTATTTCATCTCCCTTAAACAATAGATCGTCTGATACTCTAATGCTTTCTCATTCTGTCTCTGAGCCGTGATTTTAACCCCGAGACAGGTTTTTCTTTATTTTGGTACTGCAAGTGACAGCTTGATAGACCTTATTGTGCTACACCATGTGCTTACAAAGTGTTAAAAGGGTATCTTTCCTTCAAACATACATTACTTGACTTTCCCCTTTAAAAACCGGCTTTCTCCTTCTTTGTCCTAGTGGCCCCCCCATGACTTATACTGTAAATGATATTACTTACTTCCTAGATATATGTCTTAATAGTCCACTATAATGTATTTCTTGCTGAATGCTTAACCAGCAGTATTTTAGGAAGGCTGTTGCATATTTTGTTTTATTGTTCTATTTAAATGATATCATATTGTGCTTGTGTTCTATGACACAGGGGTATAGCGTGGTTTCCAAGGCATACTAGCTACAGACTCTCTCTTGTAAAAATATTCGTCCTCAAATCTTTATAACTTTTACTTCCGCGATGGCAGTGCTGGTCCGCTGCCCATTTATAATCTTTACATGTTTGCACACTAATCTTGTCAGCTATAGCAGACTTTTCCAGCCTTGTTCCTCTTGCATGATTGATTTCGTACTGCCTGCCCCAGCTTCCTTCTTATCAGCTGTTCTGCTTTATTGTCTTCAAGCTTTCTTTTCATACTTTGCTGTGTGACAACCTTAGTATACACTGTAAAGTTAAGGTGCCTTACCCGAAGAGCTTACTTGTTTCTTTTCCCTTTAAAACAATTTTTTTCCTTGCTACTTCTGGATTAGGTTTCAGAGGTTCTTTCTAGGAATATGCCATATTTCTTATTTCCTTTTTCCTTTTTCCCTTCATTTCTTAAATTTATTTTTTTAATTTCTTCTACTAGTGTCATGCAATTAACTTTGATACCGATGTCTGGGACTTACATGCATTGAAGGGGATCCTTCAATGGATGACGGCATCTTATTTATTAGGGGCAGACTTCCATTCCATTTTCGGAATGGCCTGCGGTTTCGGCATTATTGCCCACCTATGGGTTACCTGTATAGATGATCGCTGTGGCAATACAGGGACGCCTAAGACACTAGTTGAGATTGTATACAGGTTGACTAGGGCATCTAAATTATTTTTAGGACAGTTAGGTAATGTGGATGCTGCCTAGCCATGAAATTTTTGCATGCTTGGGTGCTGAGTGGATGCCGCTATTGTGTGGGATGCCGCCAAAGTTTTAAATGTCCATTGGGATGGTTAGTCGCGTGTGATTCCCTAAACCAGCGGAACCCCGTTGGACCGCTGCTCTTCTACTTGCGAGACCTTGTTCGCTGGTCTTTGAGTTCTTTTTGGGAGTGTTTGCAATGTCCCTTCTTGGGGGCTCTATCATGGGTTTATACTCATGGCTGATAGCCGTTAGCAGACAAGATAGTTTGGGATTACTCTTGTTTTTAGAAGCACACTCTGGGGAGTAGTTTTCATTAATTTGGGATAGAGTAGTATAAATATATAATAGCTGACACTACGTATTTATTTACTTTTGTACTGTCTCTCTAGGCATATTTCTGTTCACAGTTTTTGTCTTGCTTTCTCCTAATGTCACTTGCGATTAAAGCGTAGAGCTTTCCGCCAATTAGTAATTTTTATTTTGGATCCCTTTGTTGGAGCACATTAATAGATGCGTGAGTATGATTGTGTTATGTCTCTGCATGTTTTACTATTAGGATAATCATTGCATGTTTTTGTAAACTGTTAGCACATTATCATTTTTAGATCTCCTTGCTATCCCTGAAGCTGCCTTGTGAACCACTGACCTTGTACCAGGTTCTAGATCTAATCAATATATATATATTGCTAATCTAGTTCATTTTCCTATAGCATATATTAAACCAGCTAGTTATTAAGGAATCATTTCTTTAGTTTTAAATTAGTGCTTTAAGGTTACTCTGCGAGATTGCCTATCAACTGCAGTGGTAGTAAATCTCAAAGGAGTGTTTTTTTCCAGGATTGTATATTATTTCATTTAAGCAATGTTTGTTTGATTTATAACGCGATGGTACATACCTGATTGTTTTTGATTTCTGGTAAATTGCTTTCACTAACAATGCAAGCACTCTTTAGTTTTAATTTTATAAGTGTATGTCCGTGTATGTGTTCTTTGAAAATTGCATAATTATTCCAGATATTTACTATAAAAGGTTCTATATTATATGCCATCTAACACACTGTTTATTTGTGATGTTGTTTAAAATAACCAGTGCTGATGTTCACTTCCTGGCTTTTTATTGGGGATGTGTTCCGTAATAATGAATTAACTGTTTTAATTTTTTCTTTTCACGTCTTATCTACAACTTTCAAACTTCCTTCCCTGCCTCTTAAAGATTTATGGTTTTAAGACAGAGTTCCAGCATTTCTGGTTCTCAATAGGGTTTCAAGATTAACCCTTGCATAACACAACTAACTGGTAAATCCGAACTAAAGAAATTCAGTTTGCTATTATTTTAAAGTTATGTTCAGAAAAGACTAGCTACAATTGCCAACTTCCTTTTTATTGAGACCCGTACCTATGGAAAACAGATAAAGTAATAACCTTCTTTTCCTCCTTTTCCTCTCCTGCAGTATTAATTCTATGAAGACTAATTACACCAGCATGACGTATTAATATAAAAATTTCAACTTACAGTTTTTGCCTGACCCCCCCACTTTGGTGTCAGGTATAGGTATAGACCTATTTTCAGTCACCATTATATCCAATGCTTGCAGTGAGCAGTAAACTCAAATTAGATACAGGAAGCACCGTTATTTCGTGATATCCTTAAGACCGAATGACAGAGATTAACCCTTGTAGTTCTTATTTTCTCTAAAGTTCATCTTTACAATATATGATAAAGAAAATCATTACGTGTATCAGATTTTTAATGACTGGATGGGTTTTTCTGTGATTCTGTGTTATCCTTGCTACTCTTTGTTTAGAATTCAATTTACAATGAAGGCTTACAAGCTGTTCCATTTATCATATGAACATATCCTACTGATCAATTTGTGCATTTATTGCATTAATAAAAATTGTTATTATATTCTTGATTTTTGAATTTTACTAAAATATTTTAATAAATGCTTCTACTCGTTTCCTACTTATAGAGCTGCTTCTCCTCTGTATTTAAAATATATTCTAAATTGTAAATTGATTCCTGGGAATATATAAGCTTATTTCTAGCTATCCCTCTGTATGTGAATCTTGATATGCTGTCATAATTTAGGGCCCAAATTGTGAAAGCATAAAAAGGATCAGTTTAAAATTTAATATAATTTTTATTTTCCAAATTAGTTCTGAACTGTTACAGAGGACTATAGGTTATTGTCCTTCTCATTTGACCTATTTAAACCTTGTAAAGGTCACGTGAGGAGGCCTCATAGAAATATATAGTTTTTACATCTTTCTTTTCTGATATTGCCTTTTCTCTATCTTTTAAAATATCATGTTAAAGGCTGTATTTTCCTGGAGCAGACTCTGACCACAATGTTTCCTCAGACTCTGTTGACTTCCTGAGCCAGCAACATCTCATCTACAGAGAAAAATTGTTTTCTACTTGTAACTTATGATTTTATATATTAAAACTATGCTCCTATTGGTGCACCAAAGAACTAGCAATGCATTCTTTGACTTTTCTTTCTAATGATCCTGTGCTAAGATTTAACTACTAGGCATTACTCGTATCTCATCTCTATTTATTAAGTCCTGTAGGTTGAGTGAAGACTGCAAATCCAATTCCTGATCTACCGCCTCTATTCCAGTTTAGTACTTCTACTGCAACTGACCTCTGGCAAGAAAAAGGAGCACCAACTTCTCCAATGAGAATTTTCTTTTGTCCAAATGATGTCCTTAATTTAGACCTTCTTGGTTATGCTCTTAAATATTCTGCTATATTAAATATTTTTGCAGGCTCATCTTTTCCAGAACTTACATGACACTTTACATATGAGCTCTCTTTTACAACAAACATCGACCGTGATTCCAGAAGATACTTCCATCACCTGGACTAGTTATGAGTTTTAAATTTCTGCACATTAGTCTTCTGCTTTGATTATGACTATTTCCTAAGCTACCCTTCTTTCTGAATCATCTAACTCGTAAGTCCTGCTGGCCTCCTGCAGCTGAGGGCTCAACCCTTGGTGAATGGTAGTCATCGTAGGTGAAGATTCCATATCTATTGGCGATAGATTGCGACGCATTGCCCTCCATACATCAATAATTGAACATTTACCATCATCTCTAAATTTTAATTGTTTCTTTGTAATCTTCTCTTTTGTTCCATATACTTTACCATTGTTATTTGATCATGTCTTTGTAATAATTACCAATCTGTCTTGCACATTATGCAAGCCACAAGTGGAGATATATTATGCAAATCCCAATTCCTAGTATTAAGAGGGTTGAAGTTGAAGCTCTGATCCCTACCAATCAGGAGATATAATTTCATATATACTATTGCTATTTATGTAAATTGGCTTTTCATTATTGAACCCTTCTGGGTTCCCTTTTGCTTTTGCACTTAATTAGCACTGTTTTCTCCATGTTGACATTGTCTTTCATGTCTATTCAATTCACACTGATTATGCCCACTAAAATATAGCAATGTATCATTCAGGCATACAGTTATTTTGCTTATTCCTTTGCCAGCCTCTGGCTCTTGATGGACTGATTATGATGGTGTATGCCTAGAATAAAGACATGGAGAGATCCTGATTTGTACACCACAAGTACGTCTTCAAGATCTATCCAGGCCCAAATGATGTTAGATCCCCCAAGGTTGTGGCAATAATCTTTACACCTTGCAAACTACTGGACCACAAGTCTTGGGTCCATGTGAAAGATATACGTGTTTACTCAGCCGCAGAACCAGATGTTACATCTCAAGACCGGCAACTTCCTTCAGCAAGCCAGCCTGAAAACCCAGCCCTGTTAGATCTTCCAGATTCTTCAGCGCTTCCACCGCCTCAACCATGATCGATGAAAGAGAATTTAGAACTGATACTTAATTTGAGAATTACTGTTGCTGTTTATGGACATTATAGATTCATATTATGTTTTATTTTCAGTTTAGCAACAATCCTGTCTAGATATTGAAAAGGTTTTATTTTTATTTTCCTATTATTTCCTTTAATTGTTCTAATTGTTTTTCCATGAGTTTCCCCGTCATTTCTGTTTATGTAATTTAAATTGAAGTCGATATTGCTCAGATACAAGGGTAACATCAAACCCTAATACTGGCTCTGATATCATAATGTAGGTGTAAACTCTGTTAGTATCAACCTGTTATGCAATTGTTTAACTTTGGTGTAGGCTTACTTGAGCTGCATGTCTTTCTGTAGGTTTGACTAAGCTCCAAGAGGGGTAACGGATATATACAATGCTTCCCATACTTCTAGGTCATTATGCATATGTCAAGATCCATGCATGACCTTGGTTAATATAAATTTTCCTAGGATTGACCATTTTTGCTGTATGAGGCAACCTCATACTTGCTATCCACTTATTAGTGCTCATGATTGGATGCCAATGATGAGTACTAGTAAGGTCCAGGAATCCCGACCTGTTTAAGGATTCTGAATACCTACAACCTTAAACAGCCTGCAATCAGAGTACTATTTGTTGAGCCCATAACAATGCTTAATCAAAACCATTATTCCTTCCAAGGACCACTGAGACAGATACATTGGATTATCTCCCCATGCACTATGCTACAGATACAATAGAAGCCATAGAAAGACCTGAAAGTGTTTATTAGTATGATCCACCTGAAATTGCTATTACCCGCATACCTATATTTCATGGGATTTTGTAGATGAACTCATGGTTTTGTTCCAATCATAAAACCTCTCTCACTACAGGTTTGAGTACGCCTCAAGAGGGGTAACATCAAGATTAAGCCCAAGGGTTTGGGTAATATAAAGGAAATTCCATATGCCCAAAAATATACCACCTACGAATGAAGTTTTCTGTCTGGCATAATATCTGCTAGCAATGCATAAGAGCAAAACTCCCCCTCTCGTTTGATAGCTTGCCACCTTCTGGAATGGATGATGACGAGCTTGACGAGCTTTGTGTCACCCCTCTCCAGAGGGGGTGACAAGTGGGGAATGTATAATTATACTACAGCAAGAGGCCCTCACTGGATGCCCACCGGAAGGGTGGAAGGCCAGATTTTAGGACTCAGGCTGTAAAAATACCAGCTAGGTTTAAAAATCTATGACTGGCTGAGCAAGGACTTGCATTTCCTGTAAGTTAATATGTGTCCCCGCTTGGGATCCATCCACTGGAATAGTGGTGGGTCAATTTACATACCTTAAACAGCCTAAACTGCTAAAAAGTACTGAAATGATTTAATATTTGAGAATCTGCAAAAAGCAGGTCTGAACAATGAGTCCTGCCACAAATTGGTACAATTTTTAAATCATATACAGCACCTGTAATGAAAGAATGATGGATCAGATGAATAAAATGGAGCTTATTAGTTTTGGTATACAATGATACAGAGGTAATACAGAGTTCATAAGATGGTGTGAAAAGTATTGCAGCCGGAAGATGTGAAACTGTTATCTCAACGCTTCCCAAAACATGTTGATAATTAGCAGTAGCTGAGAACGGAAGGAGGTGGGCACATCAGACAGCAGACCGCGTGGGAAAGTATGATCTCAGAAAGTGAGAAAGATTAGGAGCAAGGTTTCTCACCATTCACTTCTATGGAGAGGTTTGTGTATAAAAGAGGGGAGATTTTGCCTTAGTTTGGAACTCCTCCCCAACGCTTCTCTCAGACGGCAGGGCGCTGTGCAGATAAACCCAGAATCTGATGTCTGTATTTGTATCAACTTGAAGACTTGTGTTTGGGTAAGAAATAAAATGTACCTATCTATCTAAACCTATCTCTGTCTCTATTTTTATTGATTCTATCTTCTCTTTACCTAACATTTAGCCTAAGGTAGATCACATACAAGTGACACTCAGTTTTGGACAGAAAGCAGTAGTTATGGGAATTAGTTTTCAATTATGGCTCCTAATGCCACCCCCTTATGAGTGGGTGACAATGGAGGTTAGAAAAACTATACAGAACCTGATATATGAAATAAGTACCTTTAGTCCCCCGTGTGACGGAGTCAGAAAGAGGTCTATAAGAGAGGGGATTTAAAACACTTGGTAGCTCAAAAGAGACATCATCTTTCCATTATTGTTGGTATATGATGTATAGTAGGTGGAAATGAGGGGGGAGGGGAACTTTTGGTGACATATCAGCACCTGACACTTACGGAACACATCAAACACATATATGTTCTGGTCACGTCCAGCGCATGTGCATTCTCTGCCCCAAACACGCCCTTTTGATAGCATGTACTTGTGGACACCATTGTGTATTTGCACACCCATTTTCCTTCTTTATAGGGGCCCTGTCTGCACAATTGCAGTGCTCCTTTGATGCCTTTATTTCATAGAATTGCTCATATATGCTTTACCATATAGCCCACAAAAATAAAAAAGATCTCATCCCCTATAGTCTTTGAGTAGTTCCACACCAATTCCCAGAAAAGTGAAAGCACTGTCACTTTGAACCGTGTTGCCGATCACTTGACACAGCCTGGCTGGTTGTCACTGTGAGTACGAGGTGCCTTTTTGACAGAATGTACAACTCTGGGCTATCAGACACAGTGTGGGGGTGTTTATTGGTGACAGATTGTTCTGAAGATGGCTGCCCCCGGGAGTTATAGAGATCTGTAAGCAGAGCATTTTAAGATCAAGCCACAAAAAAAAAAAAAAGAAAAAAACAACCCAGCATGGGCATGCTTTTCTGTCAAAATTCTGCACTGAAGCAATAACAGTAAGTGTTCTAACTATGGATCACATTTTCTTTAATAAAAGATTCCAACTTGCATATTTATTTTCTGCCCAACCAATTTCAAGTATAAACAGAAAATAATGGGTTTTGTATTTTCAGCATCTTTGAGTTAACAGCACAAGCTTGTATTCTCTCTGTTGCTTCTATAGCGACATCTGTTCCTGGGATAAGCACAATGAGCGAAAATGGCAAGGATGTAGGAAGATAATCAAGATAGTGCCTACTCGTAATTTCAATAGACCCTAGCAAGCTTCATTCAGACACATATAGCATCAGCTGTTTATTTATTTTTTTACTGTGTCACATGCAGAGGAATAGCACAGGAAGTGATGCTTTCAGACCAACAATAAGATGCAGCAGCGCAGCCTTTCCTGTGGAAATTTCCCTGCCCTCCCCCCAGATTCTTATTATGTTACAATTAATCTCTCTTATTTTTGTCTTTTCTACTGTTATGCTGTTTTCTAATCATTTTGCTGAACATATCATCTATAGCGATGTATTTTGGTATGTCTTTACCAGGGAGATGATGTTTTAAATTGTATTATATTGAATGGCACTGCAGAGCAAATATACTCTTTTTTTCAGACACACTTCTGGTTTCAGAACCCCGTGTGAACACAAATCAGACTTTAGTAAAGCAGTATAGCAAACCCTGCTTCTACTACAGTCAATACCCGCATATAATAAATGTTAACTGTTGTACCACAGAAAGGCTGTATATCAAACCCATGACACCCCCCACCCTGTTTACATGGTACTGGTATTAGGTGAATATATTCCAAAGAGGAGAATGTCCTGGTTTCTATCATTTCCAGTTTGGAGGTGCAGTGTTTGAGTTCTGTCAGTGACTAGGAATGTAAAGAAATTGTTAAGGACAGAAGAAGCAAGTTGCTGTTTTCACAATAGTGAGTGGAGAAGGTGGCTTCTGCTTTTAACCACACAGGTCCAAGTTAGTGTGCTAACAAAAGTAGCTTTTCATTCCTTAGGTCAGATTAGCTAATTGTGCCATTTTCTGTTTCTGAAGGATAGGGGCGTAGTCAGACAACAGATTTTGGGTGGGCCTAGGCAAGAATTGGGTGGGCACCAAGTGTTCTCCCCCCCTCCAAAAAAAATCTCAGCTGGTGGGAAAACGCTTCTTTCCACCTTGGCAGCAGTAATGCACTGAAAACTGAGCATGTACAGGTGTCGGTGTCGTGGAGAGTAGCGTTTTTGTTACTATCAGGGGGAAATCTTCAGCTGGTGGAGCTTGGGATTCCCACCAGTTACCACTAAACATGTGCTTCTGTTGGGTGGGCCTGAGCCATAAATGGGTGGGCCCTGACCCAACCAAGCCCACCCAAGCCCACCTGTGGCTATGCCACTGCTGAAGAAGCTGACTGCAGCGGTCCAGACTCTGAAAATATTAAGACAGGACAACTGTAGTTAGATCCTGATGGGTTTGCCAAAGAACACCGTGGCACATTCAGCAGGTGTGGCATACTGCTCTGTGTCTTGTCAGAGATTTTGGAGCTCCAGTTACATGAATTCTGCTTTGGGAATATTACTGGTTTGCACTGGAGTTAAGTTTAAGGTGCTGATATTTTTTTTCAAAGCAGTAAATAACATGGTCCCTCCCTACTTGGCTAAAAAATTAATATGTCTCAGCAAATGAGTAGTATGTAAAGAGGGCCCTCACTGTCAAATATTTTCAATGGTGGCTCCTGGCTGTGAAGTGATTTGCTGGTAAAACTGAGGCAGTTGAAAAATTATATGCTTTTTAGATAAAAAAAATAGACAAAGTTCTTTTTCTTTGGTGAATGGATGATTTAATGGTAAGGTTGGGTTACAAAAGATTAATAGACAGTCATTAGGATTGAATGATTTGTATTTTAAGTTTGATTTATGTCATTTTTTATGCTTTGTAAATTCAATCAGGTTGTTGAAATGGAATGTGATATATAAATGGAAATGTGGCTGTTGCACTTGCTAACCTGTCAGTCTGTTGCAGCCTCCCAAACTTATCACTCTATGTGCACTCACATACCACAGGTAATGATGACTGCCACTGTCATGCCACCATACAATGTATGCTTCTGCATCCCAAACTTAAGAGCCTAGGGGCATGGTGCACTGTGGACCTCAGAAACCATGATGCCAGACAGCCACATCGGTAAAGGAATCGGTGACCTGAGTTCTCCAAGACCTAGGCACTAGCCACTAAGCCATGCTGATTTGTTAGGACATGGCCCTAATCACCAGCCTTTCTGCCTGTAGTCTGGTGTGCCTTCTTCCCCCTTCTCCGCACCTCTCTGAAAACCTCTAGTACATATGGGTTTCCTATCAGCCCCCTACACTGTCCAAGTTGATGGAGAGAGGGTGATATAGAGAGAGCATCCAGCACATTTTTATTCCCCAAACCTTACCTGATTCCCCAGTCTGTGCAGAGGCGTCCTGGGTTCCCAGACCATGGGTGTTCTTCTTGGGAAGAAGCCTGTAGACCATGTGCTCCATAGGGATGAGGTTCACGGTGTCCGCATCCAGCGGATTGGCTCCAGCCTTGCGCTTGACAAACCTCTTCAGCTGCCTCCATTTCCTTTTGATGCCCTCTATATCTCGATTTGCGTGGTAGACCACATTAAGCTTCTGGGCTATTGTCACCCATTCTTTCTGCTTGGTGTAAGTACAGATAGTTTACCCCTTGGGAGCAAACAGATTGGCATGGTATGCTACTACTTCCTTCACTAGGAGTTCTATCTCAGCTTCACTGAAGTTGAGCTTCCTTCTAGAGACCTTCTTTTTGGAAGCCATTGCAAGTGTGGGCTGTGGAGGTTTGAAAATCCCAAGATGTATGTTTTTATATGGCACTTTAGATGTATCAGCTATGGACACATAGACATTTAGGATTAAACTTTTTTATATATATATAATGGCTCACACATGAAAACGTTTTGGGGAGAATGACTTCTAAATAAAGTGATTTACACGTTTTTGACCGTCATTGTTGCTTGAATGTTGTTAAGGGGGGGGGGGGTTCTTCAGCCAGGAATCATAAACACTTGGGAAACTGACTCTTATGCTTTCCATTCTGTCCCCACACCACCAGGTAGCTAAACCCTGGGAGCCATGAGTCAGCTGGAATCCCCATTTGCCACTTTCTCCAGATAAGCAGAGACCTCAGAACCTACCCTTTCCTTTCGGTAAGGAGATGACCTCAGATCTGGTCTGCCTCATGTTTCTGCTAACAAAGGATTTCTTGCTTTTTGCAGGATCCGGCTGCTTCATAAGATTCAGCACATAAAATACTATTACATTCAGGTTATTAACACTTTTATTCAAACAACATTTTTTATCCTTTAAAGTATTTTAGCATGCTCAGAAAACAATCATGACCTCCACCACACAATTTGTTTCATATTCAGTGCTCACTGTTATCTATCATTGCACAGTTCCATAAGTTTCAATTTATATTCAAAGGATTAACCACCACAAAAAATAATATTATCAATGTCACTTATCTTATTTCTTCAAATTGTGATACTTGTGGTTATCCAGTAGTTGAATTCTCAAAGTTCTTCATTCAGATGTTCAAGCATGAGTAGTAACAGTGACTCTTTGTAATTCGCAACTCGTATCCGATTTTCTCCTCAAAAAGGTGACAGGAGCCGAAACACTTCTGGTTCTTCCAGGATACAGCACAGCCACTTGGCAGCAGCAACACAAGGGACAGCAGTGGACTGTGCAACATATCATTTTATCCTATTTATGTATTTGTTTTAATGCTGAAACAAAGTAACTGTGAAGATATATGCAGATTGTGTACTCCAATGAGTGCACCCTTTTGTGGCTGCCTTTATGAGAAGCTGGGTGGGGGTTGAAGTCCCTGGGAATGGGTTTATGCACCATGTGCTCCTCAGGGCTGAAGTTTAGAGGGTCCACATCCTGTGGATTCTCTCCAGCTTTCCCCTTCACATCCCTCTTCAGTAGACTCCTTGTTTTTTGGCTAGATCTCAACCTCTCCATTTGTGTAATAAATTCCACTAACCTTGGGGCATATGGGTAACCATTGCCAGCCTTGAGGTTTACCATGTCTAGTATTGTGTGCCTGTATCACTGTCCTGGCCCTCTCCTGTGTCCTAAAGCTGGGGCCCCTGTCCTGAAGCTGCTGGAGGGGCCACACAGGACCTGCTTGGTTCCCAGATGGTGCAGCAGCCTGAGAACCTGAGGAATTGGGTTTGATTTCCATTGCAGCTCCTTATGACTCTGGGCAAGTCACTTACCTCTCCATTACCCCGGGCACAAAATAAGTACCTATATATAAACTGCTTTTATTATAACCACAGATAGTCCCATTTCCACTTGCCGTCTGTGGTGGCAGTTGCCTTTGGTTTTGGTTCTGGCTGAAACCTAATCTGCAGCCTATATTCATCACTTGGTTTCAGCTGGAACCAAAGTTGAAACCAAAAGCATAGCCCTGCCTCCTGCCATCAACACTGTGGCGTCCATCCCCCTGAGCCAGTTTTCTTCACCCGATAGAAAACATGTCCCCCCCCCCCCCAGGCTGCCCCAACTTCCCACCTTTAGGCCCTCCCTGGGCCTACCTTCTAAAAGCCCTCGTGGTCTAAAGGCATCTTCAGGGGATGAGCATCCCAAGTTCCTCCAACTCCCATTGGCTGCATTGTAAAAATGGCAGCCTTGACTTCCTGTGGCAGCCTTGTAACCGGCATGGACAGGAGCAATCCCCAGTTGCTCTTGCACATGCCATTTCCAATCTCAAAATGGCATCTGTGACTTCTTGCAAGACTCTCATGGGAGGTTGCAGCCACCATTTTGAGATAGGAAATAGTATAAGCAGGAGTGACTGGGGATTGTTCCTGCCCATGCTGATTCCAGTCCTAAAATGGTGGCAGCTACAAGATTGCCGCAGGAAGGTTGGCAGTGGGAGGATGGGGCAATAGCCTTGGTTTTCTTCAAAAATGCAAAGTCATTTTTGGCTGAAATCTGAACCTGGATTTTGGATCAGTTTTGGTGTCAGATCCCAAACTGAAACCACAATTCGGTCAGCCGCTAAAATAGTCCCCACTAAGAATAATGAGGCATGTATTATTTAATGTGCATTAATTGTAAGTTACTGCTGTTTAGTAAATAGAGTCCTCATAGCATAGTTAAATATCTTTGGTTCTTTCATGAATCACAGACACTGCAAAATTCTTCTCATTCTTCAGTATTGCAAAAGTTTTGCATAGTGTAGCTCCATTCTAACTGAGTACTGCCATTTTCTCTGTGAGGTGCTGCAGTGGTTTCTGAGAACAGTGGTGGATCCTATAACACATCACAGAAATGGTCTTCACTGTTACTCAATACATTGTCCCAGGGTACAAAAGCCATACTGATACCTTTCAAAGTCAAAGTAGAGCTGGCAAAAGAAATAGAACTTATATTCTGGGTTTCTTTCTCTAACTGCTTTTTTCTGTTACCTTGTAAGCTGAGAGATTTAGACAATATTTTTTGAAAAGAAATAAAGTGCCAAATTCATTAAATATTTTACATATACAGAAGTGTCCCGAGCCATAATTGTGCTCTGTATGACACATCTCCTAGCACTCCTGCCCTATCCACTATGCTGCGGCCACCACAGGGGAGAAAATAGGGAATGATTTTTACACCCCCATCACCCTTGCATCCTGTGCACCACACACATGACCCTTGTGAGTACCCTGTACTCATGACCTGGAATGGGGAAAACCTTTGGTAGAGTTCAAATTGTCTCTTTTATTAATTCTTTGCTGTCAAATTAATAGTTATTGCTACATTTCAAAATGCAATTGTAGTATCTTTTAAATGTCCTTTTATTGTGCTCTCTTCCTACTGAACTGTTTTAGGTTTAGTACAAATCCTCCAGTCTACTTGGATTTTATGATCATATATTCTATACTGTCATGAGAAGAAAATGTCGCCACCCCCTTCCCCCCCACCTTGCCCCACCCTGCTCTGCCCATTTTCTGTTACTAACTTCGTCAATCATCAGGTCTCTCATTTCTCATGACTGTTTTCTAGTCCCCCCTCCATGTAAGGTTTGTCTCTCTTTTTCCTTAGCATCTCCTATCCCTTGTTATCTCTGATTCTTTGTTGGTGTTAAGCTTTAATGCTAGAGGCTCTTGGACTTGTAAGTAAATACTTTGCTTTACGACCTAAGGTATAAAGTCTAATTAAACAGCTCTGATACATAACAAGAAAGAAATTTGGCATACAGTATGAATTAGAAATGCAATCAGGGGAATTGGGAAGATAAACCAAGAATGAAAACAGAAGGGATGTAATGTTGATGAGGAAGTTGTTGAGGTCAGGCAACCAAAGTCACAACATAAATGGAGCTTGGGGACTACATTACTATCTGCTTAGGTGCAGTCAGTAAACTCCTACCAGCAGTAAATCAGGTGAAGTGCTGGGGGCTGAGAATGGATGGCAGCTGCAGGCCTTTTGAAGGAGCAAGCATCTCAAACACAGTTAAACTTGCTGGCCTAAGGCCAGTGCTGCTAGAGAGATGAGACACTCTTGCAAATTGAGGATGACATTCGCGATAAGGAAAAATGGTGCCAGAGGACAGCAACAAGGATGAAAAATATTTGCTAAATCAGAGCTCAGGATGGGGGTTCACTCTTCGGAGAATTCTCTCAGCAGTGGACTCAGTGAAAGGAAGAATGCACCTGTGTCTTCCCAGCTGTAATATCTCTCATTTCATCAGCAAGCACGACCCGCTGATATGGGCAGAGGAAAATAAGCAGACTAGATTGTCCTCCAGAAATAAACAGTTGAAATAGCACAGTAGGAAAGTATAAACTGTCTTTGGCAAAGATATAGAGTACTATATGGGTGATGACATGGGTATTAGAGGTGTTATGAAACAGTGTAGAGATGGAGAGATAATTTCTAGGCAGAATCACGGGGGGGGGGGGGGGGGGGGGGGGGCATACAGAAACCTAGTGTTAGAACTGTGTACTGATGCTCAGAGCATGCTTCCTAATGCAAAATTTTGCTCCCCAATGCATTAAGCAAATATTATACAAATAGGCCTGGTGCAAAACGTGTGCTAACAGTGGATGCATGTGCCCACCAGTGGCATAGCCAGTATGGGGCCATGGGGGCCTGGGCCCCCATAGATTTGCCCCTGGACCCCCCTGCCGATGACCCTCTCGACCCCCCTCCCGCTGCCAACCCACCGTCGCCAACCCGCCGTCGCCTACCTTTGCTGGCAGGGGACCCCAACCCCCGCCAGCCGAGCCGAGGTCCTCTTCTTCCCAATCCCGTGCAAGGCTTCGTTCTAGTCTAACGTCCTGACGTCCAGCAAAGGTAGGCGACGGCGGGTTGGCAGCTGGAGGGGGGGTCGAGAGGGTTGTCAGCAGGGGGGGAGTCAAAGTTGGTGGCAGGGGCTTCAGCAATGGTGGGGGGGGGTCGGCGGCAGTGGGGGGGGGGGGGATAAAATGTGCCCCCTCACCTTGGCCTCTGGCCCCCCTCCCGCCGAAGTCTGGCTACGCCCCTGGCGCAGGTCTATACTAGCAGCAGCTATATCTTGTGTACAAATTAGCATCCAGGACACCTGGTATAAGAGGCTTGGAAGGCTAATCCTCCCCATTCCCAGCCATGTCCTTCCCCGCCTCCCTTCCACTGCCACCTCTACCACTGCTGCCATTTTTCAAGACCAGCAGCAGTAGCAAAACAAAATAAAACATGGGCAGGGCTACAGCCTTTATGCGTATGGCTGCTGGCTCTGCCAGTCAAGCTCCCTCCGATGTCAGCTTCCTGTTCCAGAAGGAGAGGCCTGGCAGAGCAGCTGCCATATGTATGGATACAAAGGTGCCACATCTTTAAAAGAATGCCACTGCTGTTCCAAAGAAGATAGTGATGAGGCACACACAGGCGCTGTAGTTAAGAACGAGATACGGTGATACTCCCCCTTGAGAAAGTGTTACGAAACGGGGACCTGTCGGGGTGCAAGAGTACACCAATGTACACAAGTTAAGTGCTGTGTACATGTTTATAAGAATGGCTATGGTCAAGATTTTGAGTTTTTAGAAGCAAATGGACACATTATTGAATGAATAAATTGATATACTATTTAAATAGTGAACATATTAGGAGGTGGGGGATGAGTCTATGATTAAGAAGAGACCACGAGCAAGTATTCACCTTAGAGTGAAATGAAAAGAGCTATGGCAGGCATATGAGACTCTACCTCATGTAACACTATAGAGTTGACTCGTTGAATACACTCGGTCATTAGTTTTTGTAGTTCCAAAGAAGAAGCAGCAGCAGTCGAGGTGCAGGGGGGTGGTAAGGGATAGAGGAGAGAAGAGACACTGGCTGCAAGAGGTAGAGAGAAATGAGGGAGAAACTGGCTGGAAGGGGCAAGATAAGATAGGAGAAACACCTCCTCAAACAGTCAAGTCACTGACTGCCTCTGTGTGCACACATCTCTGTATTTATTTAGTTATTAGGATTTATTTACCGCCTTTTAGAAAGAATTCACTCAAGGCGGTGTCCAGTAAGAATAAATCAAACACGAGCAATAGACAATTACAGCAGTAAAAATATCTATGTGCCCTATCGTTTATCGTTTAATCTGCTTGTTGTTTCATTTATTGGATATACCGCTCCTTTCATTCACTGTCAAAGTGGATCACAAGAATTACAAATTAAAACGACAAAAAATATACAGAAACGTTTTGCAATATTTATGCGCTGAATCACATTCTAACACATGCAGCGATGTATGTGTATGTAACTCCAGGTGCCAATATACTCAGATCTATACACGCATACAAATCTCAACAATTCACCACTTTGCTCTTTCTTCCAGTACATCTCCCCTTCAGTTCCGTCCTTTTTTTTTTTTGTTTGTTACCTATTCTTTTAATGGAACCCAGAAAAAAATTGTAAGTCTAAGTGCTCAGAAAAGAACAGAAGAAACAGGCATGAAATCCTCACTAATGCTGACTGCAGAAGAACAAGTAACCTTTTATGCCTCACCTCCTCCGACCTTGTTAAAGCCCAGCACTGAGCTTAGTCTTTATGGTTTTCTGCACACTTCTCTGCAGATCACTGAATAGCTTCATTAGCATGTGTTTAAATGTGCTGTGACCTGGTTTCCATGCAAGGCTTTGTGTACAGTTAACTGGTGTGTAAACCTTGTTTTTGCACTATGTACACACAAAATTGGTTGCTACAGTCAAGGTAACCGATGTGTAAAGTGTAGCACACTTCACTGCATCAGCCTCAGATAAGAAGAAAAGAGGTAATGTCAATCTAAGCAAGTGAGGGTCAGAAAACAGGAAGCAGCTGAAAACGGTAGTCCCCAAGGAGCATGAATCTAGAACCAGTCAGGAGGAAGGAACTGATGTGGGAGGAACGGTGACAATAAGTTGGAAACAAGGAGGTTTGACTGAGAACAGGAGATGGCATGATGTCAAAACGTTGAAGCCACTTAGGTTACTCTCCAGCTTATAATCGAAATAGAAAAACGCCTATATTGTGACCCAAATCGGGAGATAGACGTTTATCTCACAAAAACGAATAAAGCGGTATAATCGAAAGCCGAATTTGGACGTTTTCAACTGCACTCTGTCGCGGATGCGGACAAAGTTGATGGGGGCGTGTCGAAGGCGTGGTGAAGGTGGAACTGGGGCGTGGTTATCGGCCGAGGAGAGATGTACGCGTTAGGGCGATAATCGAAAAATTAAAGGCGTTTTTAGCGAACATTTAGGACACTTTTGTTGGACCCTTTTTTCACACGAACAGGTCCCAAAAAAGTGCTCTAAATGACCAGATGACCATCGGAGGGAATCGGGGATGACCTCCCCTGACTCCCCCAGTGGTCACTAACCCCCTCCCACCACAAAAAAATGATGTTTCACAACTTTTTATTTTCACCCTTAAATGTCATACCCACCTCCCTGGCAGCAGTATGCAGGTCCCTGGAGCAGTTGTTAGTGGGTGCAGTGGACTTCAGGCAGGTGGACCCAGGCCCATCCCCCCCTACCTGTTACAATTGTGCTGCTTAATGCTTATTAGTCGTCCAACCCCCCCAAGCCCACTGTACCCACATGTAGGTGCCCCTCTTCACCCCTTAGGGCTATAATAATGGTGTAGACTTGTGGGCAGTGGGTTTTGAGGGGGATTTGGGGGGCTCAACACACAAGGGAAGGGTGCTATGCACCTGGGAGCTCTTTTACCTTTTTTTTTGTTTTTGTAAAAGTGCCCCCTAGGGTGCCCGGTTGGTGTCCTGGCATGTGAGGGGGACCAGTGCACTACGAATCCTGGCCCCTCCCACGAACAAATGCCTTGGATTTATTCGTTTTTGAGCTGGGCGCTTTCATTTTCCATTATCGCTGAAAAACAAAAACGCCCAGCTCACAAATTGTCGAATAAAACATGGACGTCTATTTTTTGCGAAAATACGGTTCGGTCCGCCCCTTCACGGACCCGTTCTTGGAGATAAACGCCCATGGAGATAGACGTTTTCGTTCGATTATGCCCCTCTCTGTGTTTTCCCTTCCCCGCACAGCCGCCGTTCTGCGGACACTCAAAATAAAGCAAACAAACCTATGAGCTTCTGCATCCACATTGTCATTCTTTATTATTGGTAGCATTTTTATTTAATCTTACTTATATTTTCAAACATGCCAGCTTGTGCAGCATATGGATGTACACAGAGGAAATATAAAAAACTAGGGTTATCATATGGCTCCAGAAAAAGGAGGACAGATTGAGCCAGTCTGGTTTTACTTCCATTGTTTTCAATGGAAGCAAAACCTGGACTGGATCAATGTGTCCTCCTTTTTCTGGATTAATCATCAAACATAAGCACTTGTATATCCAAACGTTTACACTTTCATTCCATTCAAGTTTCAGAGGACCTCAGCATGGGTGTCTGGTTGGCTCGTAAATTCAGTGCTGTCCAGAACCCAAAATCGTCACTGGTCACTGAGACTATCTTTAAGACTTTTTTATATATATGCTTTTACCGTTTTAGTAATGTTAATAATACTTGAACTGCTCAAATTTCTTGCTGGTTAAATATGAATATGATGCTTAGCTTCTAAATAAACATAGTCGGCATGGGGTTCTACTGTCCGACATGCCACATGTTTCGCCTACACCAGGCTTTATCAAGGATGACCCCCCTACTTCTAATCGCCTACCTCTCATGCCATCAACTTAACCCTTATGTCGTCAAGATCTTGCTGTCCTTGATGAAGCATTGATATACTATAAAAATGCACTTAATATTGTTTATTACTACTATTTAAAAGAGAGATATTCAATAATGATGGCAGAGCTACCTTCATGCAGAAGTCCAGAGTCAGTCTAAATGTGCCAACATTTTACAGTTTATTTCTTCGTCATTTTTCAACAGCATTGTCTCAGTTACCACCCAAATGCAAATACAATTAGAAAATTAATTAATAAGTTTTGGATGTTACTGAATTCTATTCTGTCTCACTGTATTTCTAGTTTTGGCACAGTATAAGTCATCACAAGGACAAACTATAAGAAAACCAATGGACTGCATTAGGGCTTGTTGCCCATTTAGTTATGTTTAAACAAATGAGAGATCTGCATGAAAGAAAATATTTATTTTTATTATTTTGACTTATGAAAACCACTTGTCCCTGAAACATGCTCAAAACAGTGTAATCCGTTTGTACAAGAGATGAGGTGAAGATGTGATTCCATGTGCCCCAATGAAAGGAGAGTTTAATTTTACTTCTAATCTTTATAACAACAGGCTTCCCAAGGCAGATTACAACAACAGTTAACATGAACCCATCAGTAAACAGGATATCCTCACTGAAATTTGGCCATGTATTACTACTGTATGGTATAGAACAGTGTAGAAAAATTAGCACAAAATACAGCCTTTATTAGTGTTTCCACCAGCTAATTTGTGAAGCCGTTTTAGTGATATTCAGTTTTGATTTCATGATATTTATATCTACATATGGGAAGCTTTCAAATAAATTAAAAAGCTGTCAAATAAGTTTTAAAAAATGATTTTGTCCTCTACCTTTTAAGGCACTGCCTATCCACTTTTTACAGATGGACCATGCATAGGCAGTCCGTTATTTCTAATAATCTTTTACTATTGTTTTCAATAGCATTTGCTATTGTTTTGGGTGAACCAGTCGTGGCAATCTCCGCCTACTGCCAGCAAGCTCCGCCTTCTGGCTTCAACCCAACTAATAGGCTAGATAGCCTCGTAGCATCTCCTGTTCTCAATCTAACCTTCGTGGTAGGAAACATAATTGAGGCTAATTAAGGATTTAAATTGAAAGGGCAGATTGTCTGTAGAGGAGGAGATTACCATAGAAGCTGAGAGTTACCAGAGAAGTGAGGGCCACTTATTCTGAGGCTGTGATAAGCCAAGAGCTACCATGCCAAGGAGGCAATTCTACAGGTGACATATAGACAGTGGTGTGCTGGAGCCGGCTCACACCGGCTCGCAAGAGCCGGTTGTTAAATTTTTTAGAATCTTGCGAGCCGGTTGTTCTTCAGGGTGAGCCGGCTCTCCTCCCTCCCTCCCCCGAGCTACAGGGTCCCAGGCTCCGAGTCCCGTGTACATACCTGAAGAAGGCAACACCCTGGTGGTCCAGTGGATTCTTCGGGCAGGCAGGAAAGATCGCCAGTCTTTCATGCCCGCTGCCAGTGCTGAGCAGAACCTCCCCAGCTGCTGGATCGCTCTTTAAAAATGGCCGCCGAGACTTCCAGCGGCGGCCTCACGAGACTTCTGCTGAAGTCTTGGAGGCCGCCCTTGTAAGTCTCGGTGGCCATTTTGAAGAGCGATGCCTCAGCGGGAGAGTCAGCGCCAGCAGCGGGCAAGAAAGACTGGTGATCTTTCCTGCCTGCCCTGAACAAACCTCTGGACCACCAGGGTGTTGCCTTCTTCAGGTATGTACACTGGACTTGGAGCCTGGGACCCTTTAGCTCGGGGGAGGGAGGAAGGAGAGCCGGCTCGCCCTGAAGAACAAGAGCAAGACTTGTTTTCATTTATGGTTTGAGAAGTACAGTGGATATTTGGCCAGGCTCAGACTGTTGCAATCTACACAGGTACGTGTTGAATTACATACAAGGTGACGGAACTTAACTGTTTGATGAAAAGGTTTTTAAAAATATCTGGTGAATGATTGTACCTTCAGCCCAGTTACTACTTTTTTGGAGGGAGAGGAATGCTTAAGGACATTTATCTGATCCCAGCATTAATTTTTCTACATGATATCATCTAACCATGTTCAAGTCTTGATTTATGTATGACATGAGTTTTTTATTTTTGAGTTTTGATATTTAGACATGGAATTGATTTTTTTTGATTACTTACTTTACGCTCTTTTTGGTGTTATAATATACCTAAAACCTATCAAATTGCAAAAGCAATACATGAGAGTGCATGAACCAAATAGGATTTATTTGATTAGAAAACCATCAAAATATCTTCACATGTTATGAGAATCAGGTGCTCAATGGAAGTTTCTATTTATTTACTTATATATGGCATTTTATCCCACATTAAACCTGAATTAGATTGGAACCTGGGAGCATTTAATTTTTTTTCCTGGAGAGAGTAATGCATTGCCCCCCCCCCAGGCTCTCTCCCCGGCTATAGCCAGCTCTGCAATTTGGAGGGGGGGGGGCGCAGAGGTGGACCGGGGAGAGAGCCTGTTGTTAAAAATTTACCAGCACACCACTGCATATAGATGCAGGCATCCAGTTTAAGACTGCCCTTCATGTGGGGGTATCTCTACAAAGCCTGTAGCTTGAACCAGCCATGGAAAAGGAGACAGCAGAGAATGGTGTATCGAGTTTCTGCCAACTGGTGTTTAAATACCTGCTGAACCTAGTTGAAGGGACCTTTCTGCCTCAGAGGCACAGAACTGTGCTGTTTTCTATGGAGAAGAAGACACCAAATTAAATAAAGACACAGCATGTGTTTGGTCAAGCTGTTGTCTTCAGGTAACCTGCAGGCGCCTGAGTAGCAGTGATGTTTGACAAGACAAAAACAGACTGTCCATACCTGTTTAAGGAATTAAAACAAGACAAAAGACGGTATCAGAAACCTCTCAGTTTTTATAACGCTGATACAGTTTTAGTTTGCAGGCTAATAAGTAAAGTTGGCTTTTGAACTGTCCATAGCAATTATCTTGCTGTTAAACCAGAGGAGATTTTGCCACACATAGGCCATTATTTTAGAAACTTATTCACATGTAAATAGCAGCCTTTACATGTGTATATCCATATACATGTACAAACTGATTTAAGAAAGCCACTGCAGAAATTTCAAGGGTGACGTAGAGTGGAGGAGTAACCTAATGGTTAGTGCAATAGGCTGAGATCCTGGAGAACTGGGTTCAATTCCCAATGCAGCTTCCTGTGACCCTGGGTAAGTCACCAAGGGGTCCTTTTGCAAAGGCACATTAGTGTTGGTGCATGTTTTGGACACATGCTGAGCCATTTCTTTACCATGTCTGGGTTTTTGGGGGGCTGGAAAATGGATGTGTGGCAAAATTAAAACTAGCATGCTCCTATTTACGGCCTGAGCCCTTAAAACCACTCATTGACTTAGCAGTAAGGGCTCACTCCATGTGCCAACTGCTGATTACCGCCATGAGCACCCTTTATAGTAGAAAATAGAAAATTATTTTGTACCGTAGGATTCAGCGAGCATGAAACTCAGAATTACCACCAGGCGCATGCACTAGCCCAGCAGGATTGCTGATTTGGCATGCACAACCTGTGTGTTAGCCCTCCCACAACTTTTTAAAAAGATGTTTACTAAGTTTTTAGTGCACACTAAAAATTAGCACGTGCTAATGCTAGAGACACCCATGTCTCTAGCGTTAGCATGGGCTAATTTTTAGCAGGTGCTAAAAACACTAGCACACCTTAGTAAACAGGGCCCTTAATCCTCCATTGCCTCAGGTACAAAACTTAGGTCCAGATGCTCAAAACTCCAGCACAGTTCCAAACGGAACTGAAGCAATACCACCCAATCAGCACATTTGAACAGCTCCCTCATGCTCAATGCTAATGACATGCAAATTTAAGTGCAGTCATAGCGTTGAGCACAAGGGACGTTTTTGACCATTATGGGGAAGATGGTGCTTGGTGCAGGCGCTCTAGAGTTGTGTATCACGCATAGCTGTTGAGTGAATGCCCAGAGCGCCAGAGGGGGAGGAGGGAAGGAAAAGGAAGAATTGCCCACCTCATCTGTTAAAGGCAGTGGCTCCCAACTGTTAAAGCAGGGGCTCCACAGACAGCTAATCCCAACTTTTAAAGGCAGTGTCCCCTTCACAGGGCCCTGGGTTCCCACCGTGGCATGTGAGAAGTTTTCACAAATACTTAAAAGTTGCATCTTTGGAAAACTTTAGAAGCAGCGGCTCCCGCAGACAGCGGCTCACTTTTAAAGACTGCGGCTCAGCTCCCAGACACTTGCCTGCTCTCTCTTTTGGCCTCGGCTCCTCTCTTCAACAATCCTAATGCCAGCTCCTAGCTGGCACTATGTTCCCGGCAGTAAGGGCAGGCACTCTTGTTAAGGGTGCTCTTCTTTGAGCATCTGGGTGCATTTCAAATGATCTTATTGACATGCAATTTAAGTGCTAGCCATGCTAGCCTTTGCTGTGCTTGCTGATCCCCGTACTGCAGCCCTCTGAACATCCAGCGCTAGCAAAGATGGGTACTAGTCTGGCTCTGATGGCATCTAGTGCCTGCATTTGCTTCAGAGAATTGGGATCATGGATTGTGAGCCAACTAGGGACACAGAAAGTATCTGCATATTGGACTATTATTCAGTAAATGGTGCCCAAATTTGGGCTTTAAAAAAATGTGAGTTGAGCACTATTCTATAAATGGAGCTCTTAGCTGGGCACTGTTTATAGAATAGCATGTATAGTGCTGGGATCTACACCAAATTTTGAGTGCAAGGATTTACACCAACTGAAACCTGGTGTAAATTAGGCACAGATCGTTCATATTCTACAATATTATGTGCATCTTTAGGGGGCCTATTTACTAAGCCGCATAGGCGTGTACACACATCCTAAGCACGTCAGTTTGGAGTTACTGCCTGGCTACCACATGGCCCGGGCGGTAATTTCATTTTTTTATGCATGTCTGCTATGCGTGCCGGAAAATAATTTTTATTTTCCTGCACACAGCGGAAACTGGGTGGTAATTGTCATTCTACGCACGTGAACGATTACCACACAGTTACCACATGAGACCTCACCACTAAGTCAGTGGGTGGTGGTAAGGTCTCAGACCCAAAATGGACGTGTGCCAATATTAATTTTGCTGCACATCCATTTTTGGCAAAAAATTTAAAAAGGCCTTTTTTACAGACGCTCTGAATAATGGATCTGCGCGCACCCAAAACATGCGCCTATATTAGCGCAGCCCATTT
The DNA here is from genome assembly GCF_901765095.1 of Microcaecilia unicolor. Taxonomy (NCBI): domain Eukaryota; kingdom Metazoa; phylum Chordata; class Amphibia; order Gymnophiona; family Siphonopidae; genus Microcaecilia; species Microcaecilia unicolor. Next base: position 90,153,654 of record NC_044037.1, read on the forward strand.
TTCAGTGCACCTTAGTAAAAGGACCCCTTAGTGAATGCCTTGTCCCACCTATGGCCATGCCCCTTTTTGTTGCATGCTAAACGATTTGCACGCCCATCTTTATAAAAAAGCACGTAGCAAGATGAGTGTGCTAATTCTAAATGGAGCCAATTAACTGCAATAATTGGTTGTTAGCACCCAATTATTGCTAGTTATCAGCTCGTTACTCAATTACATTGCATGCAGAAATTGGGTACGTGCCCAAATTTTCATGCGCAGTTTTGGGGGCCATATAGAGAAGCCAGGGGATAATGTGTACAGCATTGCATATGTTTAGTAGTGCTATAGAAATGATAAGCAGTAGTACGGGTGTATGGTTTGGGTGGGATTAGAATGTATGTGTATGCCCCCATTTCATAAAGGGAACACGTGTTTGGGGAACAGTTTCCATGTTGGGTTTTACCCCAATTCAAAGGCACCCATAGGGCTGTACAAAGGGGATTAAGGAAGTCATTCACCTTAATCCCATGGATTTTTGTCTTCAACAACAAAACCAAGTTAAACTTTTAACCTCAGTACATAATTGGCAGGAAGGTTTGTAAAACAAGGTAGTTATACATGGAAGTGGTGTGACACATGGAAGCTCTGAAATTGAAAGTGCTTTCACACCTTCATGTGGAATCCGCTGAGTCTGTGCCGTTCATTTTTCCAGAATGTATATTTGTAAAATGGTTGCTCCCACTGAATGCATCGACAAATACAGGTGTTTTAGAAAAGGCTCTACATCTACAGTTGCTTTCTGAAATATGACCCTAATTGAGCTCATATCAACCTGGATGCAGTGGCGTAGGAAGGGAGGGGTGGGGGGGCGGTCCGCCCCGGGTGCACGCCGCTGGGGGGTGTCGGCTCCATGCTGGTGCACTGCCCTCTCTGTCCCGGAACAGGTTACTTCCTGTTCCGGGACAGAGAGAGCAGTGAACCAGCGCGGAGCCGACACCCCCCAGCGGCGTGCAGTCAGGGCGAATTGGCCCTCCCACCCGTCCCTCGCTGCAGGTATGCGCTCTGGGGGGGAGGTATGCGCTCCAGGGGGGTGCGCTCCAGCGGGAGGAGGGTGCGTCGTGCTGCACCCGGGGGGGGGGGGGGTGCGCAGCGGCGACCCGCCCCAGGTGTCAGCTCCCCTCACTACGGCTCTGCCTGGATGTCTCTATTCTGATCTCTACATTTTATGAAATGGGGCTCTATAGCTTACTGGAAGTCCTATCGTTTTTTATTGTTTTCATTCAGTTTGGTCATCTGCAAGTTGAGCATGGAATGGAAGGCTAACTTGGCTGCCCTGTCAACCAGATTTTTCAGAGAAAGTTGATGGAGATTACCAGGGATATTCTTGCTTCACATTGATTAGGACTCTTTTCTTAGGAGGTGAGGCTCTCCCTGTACACAGTTCCTTCCTTTCTTCCGAAAGTGGTATCAGCATTTAATTTCAACAAATCTGTGGAGCTTCCGTCCTTTCGCAGAGCGGATGAAGAGGCTCAGTATTCTTTCTTGAAACTTCCCAATGTATGTACAGTCCTCATTAGATATCTGGAAGTCATAATTTGGACATACTTTGTGCTTTTCAGTAAGGAGGGGCTTGGCCTTATGGCTTCTAAGCCCACAATTGCTAGATGGCTGAATGAGACTATCGCATCAGCTTATTTGTTTGTGGGGAAGCAGGTTCCTCAGGTCTTGTGGATTCATTCTATGAAGCATACAGCGACATCCTAGGTGGAGAGTACCTTACTGTCTCTGGCGGATATTTGGAAGGCAGGGACGTGGTTGACTGCATACCTTTGCCAAGCACTACAGGGTGGTTGTTACGAAGCTAGTTTTGGAGCTTCAGTCCTCAGGGCAGCGACACCAGGATCCCACCCATTCTAGAGATTGCTTTTAAACATTACACAAGTTTTGTAGTAATGAGAAGCTACATAACGGAATTAGTCCTTCCCACTATTCCAGAGGCCCACCTAAGGTTTCTGAGATATTTGGTTGGTGCAAAGTAATGGGTCAAATCAGGGGCGTAGCCACACTTCGGCGGGAGGATTCTGTTTCTGTGTCCTCCTGGTGTCCTACACATTCCTACGTTCCTATGTAGGAATGTGCAGGACATCAGGGCGACTCACACAGAAACAGAATCTTTCCAGATCAGCAACGCACCGGCTCGGAGACCGGCGCTGAAGAGGACTTTGGCTGGCGGGGATTGTAGACCCTCGCCAGCACAGGTACCTGACGGTGGTGGCAGGGGAGGGTTGGAGGCGGCGGGAAGGGGGGTTGAAAGGGTCGGCGGTGGGGGGGCCCATGCCCCCATGGCCCCACGTAGATACGCCCCATGGTGCTTCCTGCATTTTTTTCTTGTTCTCTACAAGTTGTTCAGAGATGAGAAAGGTCCTCTCATGTTTGCTCATAAAGGTAGTGTTAGGTTAGCGAGTTGTTTAAGGTTGTGTTTATTCTGAGTTTATCCTTACTGCTTGTTTATGTAAATACCGAGGAGCTGGACTGGATGCCAAGAGAAATATGTCTCAGCTCAGTTTTCAGTTCTCTATCTCCACCTCCTGGTTGATGGACACAACTATCCTATAGATTCTGGAATAATGGGAAGGACTAATGGAAAGAAAATTATCAGGTAAGACCTAATTTCTCCTTAGGTGTCAGATGCCACCATTTTTCAGAATGACAAAGGAGAAGAAAGATGCTTCTGCCTCCCAACTTGTTGGTGAGTTGGGGATGGGGGAACTTCAGCCCCCCTGGGCTACCAGAGATTGTTTCTGGGGGTTATCTCCCAAGGCCCATATAGGCCTCTATTGATTTTTTTTTTTTTTTAAAAGAAGGGATGGGATTGTTGCCTAACATGAAAAATCTTTCATATTTAAGGAGTGAGATGCACTTTAGGGCCCACTGGAGTAACCAGAAAATTTTATTTTATCCAGGATAGATAAAAGGTCATATAACTCCCAAAGCTAGAACCTTTACCACAGCTCAAGGGCTGGAGTAAAGATTGGATGCTAAGGGGGAAATACATTGGGAATAATTCCCTATTCTTCCAGTTTGCATGTGCTTGCATTCCAAACACACTATCCTTTAGTGCTATGGTTTTGTTCCTTGCTAAAACCCTTACTACATTGGCAAGAAAATCCTGAGTAAACTGCTATACTAAACAATAGTGCCACTTATTATATTGGCCCTAGAGAGCACAGTTGCAGTGCCCAGTTTTCTCATAGGCATGAAAGGAACAAAAAGAAATCTCATCCAATAGCCAAAACTCTCCCCTCGCCTAGTACCTGAATTAGGAGATTTTAGAAACGGAGTCACCAATCATTTTGTGTGCTTACTTTTTAGACATATGTGGTCACACAAATTTTAAGAAATCCCTATTCCATATGTAAATAGGCTTTAAAAATGATCCTATATAGATTTAAACTGAATTATATTTTTTTTGTGAGGGTTTTCTTGGTTTAGGCTACTAAAAACCAAGAAACTATAACACCTACAAATCAGAGTGTAGATTTATTTTTCAGTGGGTAATAGAAAGTAAAGCACAATGGAAACATAATAAGCCAAAGGCTGGAAAATGCTATTCCAGTTTCATGTCAAATCGAAAAATGAAATGTAGACTCTAAGACCCTTAGATGGCTTCCACAGAAGCAAATATATAAATATAAATATATATACACACCTCTGAGAAAACCGATTATGCTTTGCCTAGGATGTGCTGCACCAGAATATCTTGTGCTGTGCCCTGTATTTTGTAGAAACAATAATACAAGACATGGAAAGTTACAGCTTGATGTCATATCTCTCCTAAAGGCCGAGCAGAAGTGTCACTTACAGTATCAGTTACCCAATTCACCTTTCATCTTTGTCGTGATGAAAACAAATAACTGTGACCAATTTTGACAACTGAACCCACATAAGCTAAATGATTAATGTGCCCTTGTCCTTTCCAGCTGTTCTACCACTGTGGATGACAGATCAGATGTTTTAACAGGGAAGGTGTATTGGTGAACAAATAAAAACAGGTGAAATATGGTTTGACTGACATGTCTCTCACCAGAGGGAAAACATTTTGGAGAAACAGTCTGCAGGGTGTAGCATTAGAATGACAGCTGGGTCATCAGATCTTCAGATGTAGTACTAGGCCTTAGGATACTTGATTCTGAGGATATATAGTTACAGTGGTGGGGCATGAGGCACATGATCTTCAAAATACTGCATTAGGAATATGAACTATGAAGAAAATGCAGTCCAAGATTTTGCATTACAGTAACAGATTCTAGGTAGAGTGATCCCAGGATACAGTACCACAGTAACAGATTAGCAAGAAGGAAATCCCCTGGATACTGCATTAGAATTGCAGGCTTTGGTGGAGTGATCAGGGGCTATGGGACTTTCCCATGATGCATAGGTGATAGTGAATGACTTTAGGAAGACAGATTTGCAGACTGTAGCATTGCTGGAGAAATCTATGGGGAAAGGAATTCCCAGGAAAGGGCAGTACATGATGAACTACAGCACTGAAAGAAGAACCAATCTCCATACAAAATATACATAAAACAACACAGTGGAGACAACTGTAATGACAACACAGTACAGTGTGCAAATAAAGTGCCTCTTTTACTAAACATATACTCAACAGTCTGTTCTCTTTGGATTGTATTCAAGACAGACAGCAGACAGACAATAAGTACATAAGTAATGCCACACTGGGAAAAGACCAAGGGTCCATCAAGCCGAGTATCCTGTCCACGACAGCGGCCAATCCAGGCCAAGGGCACCTGGCAAGCTTCCCAAACGTACAAACATTCTATACATGTTATTCCTGGAATTGTGGATTTTTCCCAAGTCCATTTAGTAGTGGTTTATGGACTTGTCCTTTAGGAAACCGTCTAACCCCTTTTTAAACTCTGCCAAGCTAACCACCTTCACCACGTTCTCCGGCAACGAATTCCAGACAGATTTTCTCCGATTCGTTTTAAATTTACTACACTGTAGCTTCATCACATGCCCCCTAGTCCAAGTATTTTTGGAATGCGTAAACAGACGTTTCACATCTACTCGTTCTACTGCTCTCATTATTGTAAAGACCTCTATCATATCTCCCCTCAGCTGCTTTTTCTCCAAACTGAAGAGCCCTAGCTGCTTTAGCCTTTCCTCATAGGGAAGTCGTCCCATCCCCTTTATCATTTTCATCGCCCTTCTCTACACCTTTTCTAATTCCACTATATCTTTTTTGAGATGCGGCGACCAGAATTGAACACAATATTCGAGGTGCGGTCGCACCATGGAGCAATACAAAGGCATTATAACATCCTTATTTTGGTTTTCCATTCCTTTCCTAATAATACCTAACATTCTATTTGCTTTCTTAGCCACAGCAGCACACTTTGCAGAAGGTTTCAACGTATCATCAACGACGACACCTAGATCCCTTTCTTGGTCTGTGACTCCTAACGTGGAACCTTGCATGACATAGCTATAATTTGGGTTCCTCTTTCCTACATGCATCACTTTGCACTTGTTCACAACGTCATCTGCCATTTAGACGCCCAGTCTCCCAATCTCGTGAGGTCTTTTTGTAATTTTTCACAATCCTCTCGCATTTTAACGACTTTGAATAACTTTGTGTCATCAGCGAATTTAATTACCTCACTAGTTACTCCCATCTCTAGGTCAATTATAAATATGTTAAAAAGCAGCGGTCCCAGCATAGACCTCTGGGGAACCCCACTAACTACCCTTCTCCATTGACAATACTGACCATTTAACCCTAGTCTCTGTTTTCTCTTTTAACCGGTTTTTAATCCACAATAAAACACTACCTCCTATCCCATAACTCTCCAATTTCCTTTGAAGTCTTTCATGAGGTACTTTGTCAAACGCCTTCTGAAAATTCAGATACACAATATCAACCGGCTCACCTTTATCCACATGTTTGTTCACCTCTTCAAAGAAATGTAGTAGATTGGTGAGGCAAGATTTCCCTTCACTAAATCCATGTTGACCACGTCTCATTAATCCATGCTTTTGAATATGCTCTGTAATTTTGTTCTTAATAATAGTCTTTACCATTTTGCCTGGCACCGACGTCAGACTGACCGGTCTATAATTTCCCAGATCTCCTCTGGAACCTTTTTAAAAAATCGGTGTTACTTTGGCCACCCTCCAATCTTCCAGTACCACGCTCGATTTTAAGGATAAATTACATATTACTAACAATAGCTCCGCAAGCTCATTTTTCAGTTCTATCAGTACTCTGGGATGAATACCATCCGGTCCAGGAGATTTGCTACTCTTCAGTTTGTAGAACTGCCTCATTACATCCTCCAGGTTTACAGAGAATTCATTAAGTTTCTCCGACTTGTCAGCTTTGAATACCATTTATGGCACCGGTATCCTACCCAAATCTTCCTCGAAGCAAAGAATTCATTTAATGTCTCCGCTACGGCTTTGTCTTCCCTGATAGCCCCTTTTACTCCTCAGTCATCTAGCGGTCCAACCGATTCTTTTGCCGGCTTTCTGCTTTTAATATACCTAAAAAACATTTTTTACTATGTGTTTTTGCCTCCAACGCAATCTTTTTTTTTGAAGTCCTGCTTAGCCCTCCTTATCAGCATTTTGCATTTGACTTGACATTCCTTATGCTGTTTCTTATTTTTTTCAGTCGGTTCCTTCTTCCATTTTCTGAAGGATTTTCTTTTAGCTCTAATAGCTTCCTTCACCTCACTTTTTAACCACGCCGGCTGTCGTTTGATCTTCCGTAATACGCGGAATATATTTGGCCTGGGCTTCCAGTATGGTGATTTTGAACAGCATCCACGCCTGATGTAAATTTTTGACCCTTGCAGCTGCTCCTCTAAGTTTTTTTTTTTACCGTTCTTCTCATTTTATCATAGTCTCCTTTTTTAAAGTTAAATGCTAACATATTTGATTTCCTAAGTATACTTACTTCAAAGCTAATATCAAATCCGATCATATTATGATCACTATTATCAAGCTGCTCCAGCAGCATTACCTCCCGCACCAGATCATGCACCCTACTAAGGACTAGGTCTAGAATTTTTTCTTCTCTCGTCGGCTCCTGTACAAGCTGCTCCATAAAGCTGTCCTTGATTTTATCAAGGAATTTTACTCCCTAGCGTGCCCCGATGTTACATTTACCCAGTCAATATCGGGGTAATTGAAATCACCCATTATTATTGTGTTGCCTAGTTTGTTTGCATCCTTAATTTCCTTTAACATTTCTGCATCCATCTGTTCATCCTGACCAGGCGAACGGTAGTACACTCCTATCACTATTCTTTTTTTTTTTTTTTTTACATTTGTACCCCACGCTTTCCCACTCATGGCAGGCTCAATGCGGCTTACATGGGGCAATGGAGGGTTAAGTGACTTGCCCAGAGTCACAAGGAGCTGCCTGTGCCTGAAGTGGGAATCGAACTCAATTCCTCAATTCCCCAGGACCAAAGTCCACCACCCTAACCACTAGGCCACTCCTCCACTCCACTTTTCCCCTTTACACATGGAATTTCAATCCACAGTGATTCCAAGAAGTGCTTTGTTTCCTGCAGAATTTTCAATCTATTTGATTCAAGGCTCTCATTAATATACAATGCTACCCCTCCACCAATTCGATCCACCCTATCACTATGATATAATTTGTACCCCAGTATGACAGTGTCCCACTGGTTATTCTCCTTCCACCAGGTCTCAGAGATGCCTATTATATCTAATTTTTCATCTAGTGCAATATATTCTAACTCTCCCATCTTATTTCTTAGGCTCCTGGCATTCGCATATAGACATTTCAAACTATGTTTGTTGTTCCTATTTACATCATGCTCAGTACTTGACAGTATTAATTTGCAATCTTTTGTCTGATTTTTATTTTGATTTAAGGACACCTGATCTACTACAGTCTCTTTTGCAACCTCACTATCAGGATACCCTATCTTCCCTGTTTTGGTGATATCTTTGAAGGATACTTTATCCTGAACCATGCGCTTTTGAGCAACTGTTGGCCTTCCCCCCCTGTTTCTAGTTTAAAAGCCGCTTTATCTCCTTTTTAAATGCTGATGCCAGCAGCCTGGTCGCACCCTAGTTAAGGTGGAGCCCATCCTTTCGGAATAGGCTCCCCCTTCCCCAGAATGTTGCCCATTTCCTAACAAATTCCCTATGAGGAAAGGCTGAAGTAGCTAGGGCTCTACAGGTTGGAGAAGACAGCGCTGAGAAGAGATATGATAGAGGTCTATAAAATACTGAGTGGAATGAAATGGGTTTACTGTTTCCAAAAATACAAGGACTAGGGGGCATGCAATGAAGCTACTAGGTAGTAAATTTAAAACAAATTAGAGAAATATTTCTTCACTCAACATGTAACCCATTGCCAGAGAATGTAGTAAAAGCAGTTAGCTTGGCAGGATTTTAAAAAAGTTTGGATAATTTCCTACAATGAAAAATTCATAAGACATTACTAAGATGGACTTGGGGAAAATCCACTGCTTATTTCTAGGATAAGCTGCATGATAAATGTGTCTTACCCTTTTGAGATCTTGCCAGTTACTTGTGACCTGAAATGGCCACTGTTGGAAACAGGATGCTGGGCTTGATGGACTTTTGGTCTGACCCAGTATGGCTTTGAAGGGCCCTTTTACTAAGCAGCGGTAAGACCACTACGGGCTTACTGTGCGCCAATATGGAACTACCACCAGGCTACCTCCAGTGGTAGTTCCCACCCCTAGCGCGCACCATTTCTGGCTGTACAAAAATATGATCTATTTTAGTAGTGCCAGAACTTAACTGGAAGTAGTCAGGCAGCGGCACATGCTGCTCAGTTACTGCCGAATTATGGGTGGCGTTAAGGGCTTCCCCCTAAAATGGCCACCCGGTAAGCGTTTTACTTACCGCACAGCCATGTCTTTTCTTAAAAAAAAAAAAAAAGACAACTTTTTATCTGATGTGGTAAAAGGAAGCCTCAGTGCATGTCAAAAACATGCACTGATGCCTAGCCCAGGCCCCCTTTTATCACAGCTTAGTAAAAGGTCCCCTTAGTTAAGAACAGCAAGTTGATTGGCCTTCAAATAGGAATCACTTAAAACTAATTGGATAAAGCTGTGTAGGTAGTCAACACTGTGCCCATGAAACAACCTATAAATGAAAAGCCATCAGAGCGGTGATTGGGTGAAAAGACGGAGTACTTACTTCTAAGTCAGGAAAGTCAGTCAGACAGAAGTCTCTATATTAACTGTTTATATTTTAGGGGATAATGTTATAAAGCTTTTCCCCCCCAATTTGTAAAGCCTGTTTTACATGAAAAAAAAAGGTCTTATAAAATTATATAACTGCATATGCACATTGGCAGTATACACAGAAAATGTAAGGGTCTACTTTTATGTAATCTGTGCTCTTACTTTCTAGAGGCGTAGTTTGAGCACAGCAGAGGTGAAGCTGCAATGTACAGTCTTCATTTTGGGCTGCAATTGCCACTCCTTGCTGGTTAACCCCATCTTCTTGGAATTGTGGACATCCTGAAAACCTTACTAGCTGGGGTGCTTCGATGACCAGGTGTGGGAACTACTTTCCTACAAACTTCACATACAAAGTTACCTCATCAGTGTCTGTGACAAAAAGGGGTTTTTGTGTGAAAGTAATTTGTGTTTCAAGAAAAAGTGAAGAGACTGCAGGGTCTATCATTAGAGTCATTCAGCAGTGGAAATAATAGGAAGATCACATTGACCTAGCGCTCAGTCTAAACAATGACCCCTGCCCAGAGTCAGCAGGACATCTTTTCACATCTTCCTGCAATTTTCTCCAAACATTTTCTGAGCAATTGTTCACCTCTGAGATACTGATTCATATATTGATCTAGCAGTATATTTCACTAAATACCGTGGAGTAAGAATGGCCATTCTGTTAATATACATAAATTATGGATATAGCTACTTTGGCTTGGAAAAATATGGATTTTAAGACTATTTATTTGTGTGAAGTATCTACATAAGTCTAAATTAGATCATTTTTCATAGTGAACAGCTCTTGCAAATATGCATATGTGTATACTATTGATTGTATTATTTTTGCTGTATACCACTTTGAGCTGAATTTTGTTCAAAGAAGGTCTATATAAACTTGACATAAAATAATACGGCATATGCAGCTCCATGGCACACTGTGATCAGGTGCTTCTGTACTGTATATTTTGGGTTATGCCTGATAACTATATATGGATTCCTTTAAGTCCTTGTCCAACTGCTTGTGAGAGCCCAAGTATGTTATGTGAAAGCTCTCCAGGTAGTGATCTTCAGCTCTCTCTTGGAAGTATGAAATAAATTTGTATATATTGGAAACCAATTGGATACATATCTATCATGTGTGCATATTCACTGTGGTGTTCCCGAAAACCCGACTGATAAGGTGTGCCTCCAGGAAAGGGTTGAGAAGCACTGCCCTCGAGGTGTCTAGTTTTTTTTCTGTAGATCACTACCTACCTAGTTGGGGTTGAGATAAATTTGCATATAAAAGAGACCCATTGCATATGTAAATTTGTAACTATGTTAGAAACTGGGCTTGAAAACATCCACAATATAAATCCTACATGCAGGGAGGGGCCAGGATTTGTAGTGCACTGGTCCCCCTCACATGCCAGGACACCAACTGGGCACCCTAGGGGGCAATTTTACAAATTAAAAAAAAATTAAAATAGCTCCCAGGTGCATAGCACCCTTCCCTTGTGTGCTGAGCCCCCCAAATCCACTGCCCACAAGTCTACACCATTACCATAGCCCTAAGGGGTGCAGGGGGGCACCTACATGTGGGCACAGTGGGTTATGGGGGGGTTTGGAGGGCTCAACATTAACCAGCAGCACAAGTGGAACGGGTGGGGGGGGGGGGGGGGTTGGGCCTGGGTCCGCCTGCCTGACGACCACTGCACCCACTAAAAACTGCTCCAAGGGACCTGCATACTGCTGTCAGGGAGCTGGGTATGACATTTGAGGGTCGCATACAGGCTGTTAAAAAAGGTTTATTTTTTTGTGGTGGGAGGGGGTTAGTGACCACTGGGGGAGTCAGGGGAGGTCATCCCCGATTCCCTCTGGTGGTCATCTGGCCAGTTGGGGCACTTTTTTGGGACTTGGGTCATGAAAAAAAAGGGTCCAGCAAAAGTGACCCAAATTCTCGCTTTTGCCGCCCTTTTTTTCCGATTATCGGCTGAAGGCGCCCATCTCTCCTCGGCCGATAAACACGCCCCAGTCCCACCTTCACCACGCCTCTGACACGCCCCCTTGAACTTTGTTCGTTCCCACGACGGAGTGCAGTTGAAGACGCCCAAAATTGGCTTTCGATTATACCGATTTGGGCGCCTTTGCAAGATGGGCGCCCATCTCCTGATTTGGGTCGAAATATGGGCGCCTATCACTTTTGAAAATAAAGCGGAGGGTAATACATTCTAATTGGTTACATATAATATTGAACAGTGATATACTGTGTGGTTATGGTCTGTGTTAAAGCTGATATTTCAAAAGTTCTTATGGGAGACGAAGATCAGTGAGTACATAGCAGTCTTTGGGAAGAAAAAGGTTTTTAGCTTCTTCTGGAAGCTGAGGTAACTATTCTCTACTCTGATAGCCAGAGGGAGTGAGCTCCATAATGTGGTCCCTCCTACAGAGAAGAGCGAGTTAAAGATCTTCTGAGATCGGATTCCTTTGTGAAATGGAGGGGCTAGATCATTCTTTTAGTCTGTTGGAGTGAACGATGTAAATAGACAAAATGTTCATCAGGAGTACAGAGGTAGCACCTTGAAGGATCTGGAAGATTAGGAATATGTGCGATGCTGCCACTCCCAGAACCAGCAAAAGACACAGATAATGAACCCCAGGAAAGAAAGAGATAATGGAACTGGGGGAAGAGGAGAGGGAGGGAAAGTTGAGAAAGGGAGAGATGTTGGATCTGGGGATGGGAAGGTGGGAGATTATCAGTCCTATAGGGAAGGGAAGGGGATGGGATTTGATATGCTGCCTTTCTGTTGTTACAATCAAAGCAGTTTACATATTATATACAGTTACTTATTTTGTACCTGGGGCAATGGGAGGTTAAATGACTTGCCCAGACTCACAAGGAACTGCAGTGGGAAATAAATAAATACCATTAATTCTGTGATTAATCACAATTAAAAGTTTTTAAAAAAACTCTTTATTGGAATGCAACCCTACTTACAAAGTAAGATTGCATTTTTTTAAGCTTGAAATATTTTGACCTTTTTTTGTGAGGAATATTTTTCCTATTATCAAGGAAATTTTGTTAAAATTAAAAATTAAAAGAAAAAACAAACAAACGATACATCATAATAAGCAGCATGGAAAGCACATTCATATAACACAGATATGATATTCACAGTGTCAGCACGATACAAATGAACAGCTCAATAGGTACACATTAGAACAACCAGATAACAGTGATAAGATAAATCCCATTATCTGCCCAGTAGAAATGACACACCAGAGGCCTTTTCAATCCTCCCTTCCAGACAGGGGCAGACTGACCACTCGGGCAACTGGGCAGTGCCTCTCCCTATCTGATCCAGAATGCTATCATCTGTATCTTCTCCACCCAGCATTTCTCCCTGTCCCTTCCTTTTCTCCCCCCTCCCACTCCCCTGGCTCTACCTTACACCGTGTCTCCTTTCCTTTCTGGGTCCTTCATTTCTCACTTTCTTCCCTTCTCATCCCCCCACCAGGGTCCATCATCTTCTCTCCCTCTCTCTCTCCCTGTATTCCCCCTCCCCCCCCCCAAATCTACGTTATACAGAGTCTCCCAGGAGGTCCCTGGCAGCGGCAGCTCTTGACAGATACTGCTTGTGGCCTGCACAGAGCCTCTCATCTGCCACAAATCACCCTCTGATGCATCTTCCTGTTTATGCTGGGGCAGGTCAAGGCAGAAGAGAGGTTTGAGCAGGCCATGTCAAGTGGGAGACTCGGTATAAAGTAGACCCAGAGGGAGGGGAAGTGGAGAGAGAGGGAGAGAAGATGATGGACTCTAGGGGTGGATGGGAAGGGAAGAAAGTGAGAAATGATGGACCCAGGAGGGAAGAAATAGAGAGAATTGATGGACCCAAGGGCAGAGAAGAGGGGGGGAGGGAAGAAAGAGGAGATGCTGGACCACAAGGGCAAGGAGAAAAGAAAAGAGAGAAATGATGGAAGAGTAATTGTTTCAATTACTGACAATGATGACCAAGACATTTTTGGTAATGATGTGGATTTTAATCCCATAGAAAATGAGCTGAGATCACCAACTCATTTCATATAGGCCATAAAACAGTTTTAGACAGTGATGATTCACCACCATCAACTCAAATGGAATATAATGTGCCATTCCATACACCCATCTAGTTTTTATTACATTACCTTCCATCTTACTGAGCAGAAAACCTTCACAGATTTATATTCAAAGAACAAAATTAAAAAAAAAAACCAGAATAAAAGGAAACAAACCAAAATGAAAATCATTTGATAGTTTATTCATATATCTTAACCTCTTGTTCAAAATTATCTTCATGGCAAACTCTAAAACAGGGGCCCCTGCCAACATTAAAAAAACCCCTCAAAACCATTCATCCAAGCAGGGAGAAAGACCCAAAACGAGGCCCCTGTAACTGTATAAATGGAAGGAGTCTGCTTTTTGCTTCCACTGTTGCCAAGCACAGAGAAATCTTTAGATTACAGAATTCTTCTGCATCTTCAATAGATTAAATTGACTTTGCTGGTACAAAGGTGAAAGGTGAGTACTGATCTTTATCCCCTCTAACAACTTGCGTCTAATATGGGCCCCATTTTCTGCTCTATTGTTTCAGTAATTGGTGGTTACCGCTGTGAAGATCTGTGTGATATTAAATTGAAGGTATTTCTTAAATTGCTTGTTCAGTAGGAACAGATTTGAGAAAGAAGGAAAAAAAATTCTCTAAATTTCAATTCAGCTTCTTTCAATCCAGCATATTTCATTGATGAAAACCATTTTTTTTGTGCTTTTCACAAGCAGAAGACCACTGATGCTGAGGTTTTTTGTCTGTTTATTTGTATGTATGCGAGTGCTTTTGTGGATGCTTAGACACATACACAGATGAACAGACATGCAAGAGGGCAAGAGTCAGATCTGTTATCCAAAGAACAGGAGGAGTGGCAAGGTAGCATTGAAGGGGGGCCAGGGGGAGCCCAGGGGCCATGTCACCAGTTTGGGCAACTAAGAAACTGAGCAGAAGGGGTAGCTGAGAACCTAGGCCTCGTCTCCTGAAAAGTTTCAATTAATGATGAAATTGAACAGCTGGGGTAGTAGGGAGCCCAGGCCCTCCACCTGAAGATGTACTGGTGGCAAAAGGAGCTGAGCGTTGGGGCTGGTTTGGAACCCAGGTTCCACGTCTTCAAGGTGATAGGGACCAGCAAACCTGGAGAGGCAGGCAATAATGTCAAGGTTGGATGTCTGAGGGGATAAGAGACAGACAACAGAAAGGGAGGTGGAGAGGGGAAAAATAGTGGGAAGTGAGGAAAAGGAGGGGTTAATAAGGAAAGGGAGAACGGAGAGGATCAGAGTTAGAGGGAAAGGTGATAGAATGGTAAAAGAAGAAAGAAGAGGAGCAGAAAGGAAAAGAACATGGCATGGAGAACGGAAGAGGGAAAAATACTGGACTCCATATCACCCCTCCCCTACACATGCACACACACACACAAAACATTCACATGCACTCATATACCCATCACAATCCCACCACACTCTCATTGACCACAAAATTCCCCTTCACACCTCCTATCTCACACACACATACTCCACATCCCCTCCAAACAAATACACACCCGTTAACAACCATGCCAAGCACACATACCTACCTACACATTTGCATGCAGCACCCTACACATATATATAGAGCCCACACAAATACATATTTATGGAGGAACATATAGCTCCTCCCCACATACAAACAAACATATTCTGTATACACATAGCTACACATATCTTCCCTCTGCTGCTGGATCAGGCAGGTTTGCTCAAGTCTCCAAATGTGGGAAGGGAAAATGTTATTGTGTCACCCTAGAGATATGTAATTTTCAACTTTTTTTTGTCGAAAATCAATTGAATTCCCAGCAGTCATTGATTTCCTATCTGAGCCCGCCACTTTTCTTAATCGTTAGAATAGATTCCTTAGATTTTGGTGTTCAGGAAGAAAATATGAATATATCAGATGAGTTGGAAAACCAGAAATGTTTGATCAGTGCTTTTGGAGAACTGGGCCTCCAAAAACAATTCCCCATTGCTTTCTATTCCAAATGCACTCTGGCTACACAGGCAGACATTTGCCATTAATCTTGCAGTAGTCAATCCAAAATAAACTAGGCATGAACTGGAATCACCAGTTCCAAGGATACAAGACAACAAGAACATATAGAAACAAGACTGGTTTATCTATTAGGCGAGGTAGTAGGAAGTCACTATAGGGAGGCAGCTTCTAGGGATGGTGATAGGGAGGCAGCTTCTGGAGATGGGGAGCTCAGCGTTTCTCTCATTTCTCACCTTATTCATAGTGCATCTTCATCTCATCAATCAGCTGATAAAAAAAATCAGTACCTGTCACCACTGGCACATCTGTACAAAGCCTCTCTCAGTAAATGAGATTTTTGAGCAGAGACTACCATCGTTTGTTGCATACAACAAGAAGAGTATGAGGAAGAATTCAAATGCATTAGTAAAGGTAAGAACCTTTCAAGGAGTAGCCCACTTCTGAAGTTGAACCCCTTCATTGAGAAGGAAGGCCTGCTGAGAGTAGGTGGCTGTCTCACCCAAGCAGAACTAGAGAAGGGTGAGAAGAAGTATCATCCCAGGTTGGCACCACATATCAACCTTGCTTTTGTGTCATTATCATGAGCAAGTTAAACATCAAAAGGACAACATTTCACAGATGGAGCTATCAGAGCCGCAGGATTATGGATTGTAGGAGCAAAATGTAGCATTACCTCTGTAATTCACAAGTGTGTCAAATGTTGTAGACTACAGGGCAAGCATCAAGAACAAAAAATGGCAGATTTTCCAGTAGACCAGCTGAGTACCGAACCACCATTCACCTATGTGGGTGTAGACATTTTTGGAAACTAGTCAGTTATGACACAACACACAAGAGGCGTGGAGCTTCCAGAAGTAAATGTTGGGCTGTGATTTTTACATGCACGAGCATCAAAGCAGTTCACATTGAAGTTATTGAGTCAATGAACACTTCAAGTTTTATTAATGCCTTGTGAAGATTTTTATCCATCAGAGGTCCAGCTAAGCAGATCTGTTCCAATTGTGGAACCAATTTTGTGGGCGCTTGCAGATAGTTGAACACATCTACTAAATTAGACCATTCTGCCATTGAGAGGTACCTATACAGCCAAAAGTGTACCTGGATCTTCAATCCTCCTCACTCTTCATGTATGGGAGAAGCATGGGAGTGAATGATTGGAGTAGCTCATCATATCTTTGATGCCATTCTCTTGGAATTTGATCACCTTCAACTAATACACAAAGCTCTGACAACCTTTGTTGCAGAAGTCATTTCCATCATAAATGCCAGATCCTTGGTACCAGTGTCTTCAGACCCAGAGTCGCCAGTGATTTTAACTCCAGCTATGCTTCTAACATAAAAAAAAAACTAGTGCCATTCCTCCTCTACCTGGAGATTTTAAAGGTAGCAACATCTACAAGCATCAATGGAAGCAGGTTCAATACCTCTCAGATATCTTTTGGAAATGTTAGAAGAGAGAATACCTCCCTAATTTGCAAAGTGGTAGGATAATCTGCCTAACTTGCAAGAAGGCAACCTTGTATTACTGAAATATAGCCAAGCACAACATAATAGTTGGCCTTTGGGGCTCATCACTAAAACCTTTCCAAGTAAGAATGGGAAAGTCCGTAAATTGGAAGTCAAGATCACAAATCAAGGGACAACGAAGACCGTCATCCAACCAGTCACCAAAGTGGTTCTTCTCTTACCTTGTGAGGAGACATGAACACCATGGACTGTTAGCCACTCCAGAGACTCAAAGACTTTTCTCTCTCTTTTGTGTTGTTTGTGTTGTCTGTCTCTTGTTTCAGCTTCTGTGAGACTACAAGAGAGAAGTTGCCAGAGCAACAGTAATCTGAATACAAGCAAGAAGTTAGCAGGTTTTAAGATCCAGATATAAATGGACTTTTGAATGCTTATAATGTTTATAATTTTAAAAGTTAAATAGTGGTATCTACCGATACCAGGTGGGGAGTATATGCCCCTGTCTTCGTGGAGGTAGGGTGCATTGTTATGTATATTTTGTATGAGTATTATTTGTATTTAATTGCATTGTCTATGTAATCAATAGCACTGTGTACTGGGGCTCCCCCTTCTATAGTTAGCAGTATCCTGTGATTAACTCCTTGTGAACATTCTCTATTAGCTGTTAGCTCTGAGCTAGGGCCACCTCTCCCTCTCTGCCCCCGGGGACTATGTGATAGAGTCCTAGTCTTGCTAGCATGCCTTTGTGATCAGCAGATGTTCTAGGGGCTGATCCCTTCTGAATCTACTGTGATTCCATCAAAATTCTAAGTCCGCATTTCCCAGGGCATTTTCCAAGGCAGTTTCCCAGGTTATTTTCCCCTTTGAGTATTACAGCTTTACCTCTCAGCTGGCTGATGTTCTGGCCATCTTCTTGCCTCTGAGGTGGCTAGATATGTACTCTATGTGCAGAAGGTAACAATTATGTTCAAGCAACTGAACTGTAAGTTGATTTTCTTTATTTGCTATGATTGCTATATTAAAGCAGAGTTGGATTAAGAATTGAGAGTCTACTGGTAAAGTTTTACTTGGGCATGGTTTAGCTGGATGTTGAATCTTTGTCACCTCACCTAGCCTAGAACAGCACAGTAGGGTAGGGAAGTTCTGGAGAGAAGAAGAAAACCGAAAGTGATCCCACATAGAATTTAGCAAAACAAATGACAGTGGGAAGGCGGAGATGGTTTGAGAAGAACCAGGTACGCAGGTTTATCATAAACTACTAAAACACTTTATTTCTCATATTTGCAATAACATGCAACACTTGACATGGCACCGTGTCTACACTGCAGTTTGCCTCAGGTGCATCACCATCAAAAAGGTCTTTTTAAAGACTAATTACGTGTCCATTAAAGTGACGATTTATTGAAGTGATTTCCTACTGCTATACTGAAACACTGTTCCGGATGTGTTAACGTTGTTTGACCTCTGAGGAAGGCACTCTGTGCCAAAACATGGTGCCATGTCAGGTGTTGCATGTTATTGCAACTACGAGAAACAAAGTGTTATAGTAGTTTATGATCAATCAGCATACCTGGTTCTTCTCAAACCATCTCCACCTTCCCATTGTTGTTCATTTTGTCGGGAAGTTTTGACCAGGGCATCAAACTCAGATCCCCCACATGGAAAAGATAATGAAGACTGCAGAATGTTCTTAAATTTACAAATGAGACAACTATGGGGCTCATTTTTGAAACAGAAAAGCATCCAAAAAGCGGCAGATTACTTTTTTTTTTTTTGCTAAATTATCCAAATCGCTATAAAACCCATTTAAAGACTTCTTCATAAAGTTTGTCTAAATCTCAAGGAAGCATGTTGGAGGTGTATTTTGGGCGGGACTAGGGTGGGCGTACGATTTGAACATTTTTCTGTGATAATGGAATATTATAAAAAAGTCCAGGGCAAAAAATAGGACATTTTTGGCTAGACCTGTTTCAATAATGACTAAGTGCCAAAAAGATGACCATACTAAACAGATGACCACTGGAGGGATAAAGGCATGACCCCCCCATCCCTCAGTAATCACTGACCCCCCACCCCCACCCCCATAAGATGTGACAGTACATACCAGCTGCAGATATAATGGCCATTCCTCTTAGAACAATAAGCAGGTCCCTGGAGTAGTCTAGTAGTCAGTGCAATGGATTGTAGAGAAGGGGATCCAGGTCCATATCCCACTCTAACTGATACACTTATGGTAGAAAGTGTGAGCACCCTAAAAAATAATAAAATACCTACTGAACCCACATATAGGTGACACCTGCAGACATATGGGCTATTGTAGTGGTGCACAGTTGGGTACAGTATATTTTTTCCTATTTTTGGAGGCCTCACCATACAATATAAGGGTTATGATGTGATATATACCAGGGACCTTTTATGTGAAGTTCACTGCAGTGCCCCCCTAGGCAGCCCTGCTGCTCTACTGGGATGTCTGTGTGGCCAGTCTAGTAAGACTGCTGGCCCCCAGACATCCCAATGGCTTGTTTTTGTGCATTTTGTCCCTTGGAAGTTTTTTGTTTGAAAATGGTCCTTAAAGAGACACACTGAGCACAAAAAACATCTAATATAGGGTGATTTTTAAACCAAAATATGCATTTTTCTGGTTCAAAAATTACCATGTTTGGCACTGTATTTTTAGATTTTTTTTCAAAACATCCAAAATTGGATTTGTACCTCATATTGAAAATTCCCTTCTATGTATGCTAAACTGCATTAAAATGGCACATTAATTCTTGCAGGACTTACTAACAGTATATATTAAGTTTATTAAATCTTACATTCTTGGGGCAGAAGCTAGAGAGGGTATTTTCGGGGTGGGGATGCTTTGCTATGAAGAGAAAGAGGTTAGTGCAAGGGAAAGCAAACTTGGGCTATCTGCCCATTTTGGGAAGGATTCAGAGAGCATCAGCAGAAGCGTTAGTCTGCCAATAATCTTGGGAGAATATGATTCACACTAATTGATACTAATATATATATATATATATATATATATATATATATTTAGCACATGTCTTTTCATTGGCAGCTCAAGTAATATTAGTGAGCTACTTTGCATGTAGCACATTAATATTTTACTCACACTGGGCCAGATTGGTCTACTATATTGACATTTTACCTGATTGTGACTGAATAAATATGCTCCATAGAGAGGAACAGGCATGCTGCAGACCAGTTTAAAATATGCAGGTCTTCAGAGACATCCTGAAACTGTCACCCTGAGCTCTTTCTTCTGCAAATTCTGTTTCTAGTGCATGTAATGGCTGAGGAAATTGTTGAATTCTTAACACCAAGCTCCTTCATTTATCCATTGCTCTGTGATAAAGCAGGGACAGCGGCAACAACATGTTCTTCTCCCATACAATTTGGAAAATGTAATATTTCTGTCATTTAATCAGCTAAAAGATCCAGTGTGTGCACCATCTAATAGCCAAAGCTCAAATGAACTCATAGCTCAAGTGACAGTTTAAAAGTCCTTTTTAACCTGAATCGAAATTGGTGTTTTATATTTTATTTTATGTCATTTTCTAAACGGCAATAGTTCCCTAATCAGCAGATTCTATTTGACAGATAATTGCCTTTTGTTTTGCATCACATACTATTACCCTGGGCTTGGGATACCTAGCTTTTGGCATAAGCAATTATCTTGCGGTTAGAAACTGCTGCTGTGGGGACATCCCTTAATTATGTGACTGAAGGATTTAGTCAAATCTCTTTAAATGCCTGAAAACAAATCAAGATTGTACTGTACAGCACTGATGAGGATGAGAGAGCAGGAAGAAAAAGACTAGGAGGCTTTATGGCTGGCAGGCACATGCAGCACAGAAAACAGGAGAAACCACAGGAAGTGAAGGAAAAGAATAAAAATTGTATTTGGGGGGAAGGGGACAAAATATTATTATGATTTGTAGAGCATATACCAGATGTATGCAGCTCTGAACATAATTGATGTAAGAAGGAAGGGAGCAGTTTTCACTAATAAAGTGGATGGAAAGTTCAAGGTCTGTAGAAAACACAGCCAGTCAGGTTTTCAGGATATCCATTGCTTCTTTGATATGCAAATCTATCTCATACATATTCAGTGTAGATATCTTGAAAACCTGACTGGCTGGATGTGCCTCGAGGACTGGGTTGAGAAAACATACGATGAGTGCCTCTGGGCCTTGCTCCCTGAGCTTTTGGCAGGGTTTATACAACAGAATGCATCGGCATATGGGGGTGCTTGCGCTAGCCATGTCTCTTGCTACTATCCCATGTGGCCATCAGCCTGTAGTGAGGTCTTCGATGCCAACATTGACTACTACCCATGTTGGCACCCCTTTGTTATTGGTGGAGGAAGCTTCGCCAGAGTCAAGGCTGGAACCGACACCTAGACGCCCCTCTCGGGGACATGGTTTCTCTTCATTGAGGTGGGCTCAGTCTCAGCCCTCCCATGAAGAGTTCCTGGCTGACACAGATGAGGAGCGCTCATGGGAGTTGGAGGAGGATCCATGGTACTTCTAGGAGGAGGAGTCTTATGGCATCCTGTCTGATCCTTCCCCTCCACAGGAAAGGAGAACGTGTCCACCTGAGAGCCTTTCCTTCTCATCTTTTGTTAAGGAAATGGTGAATGTCGTTCCAATTCCTGTAAAAGTGGAGGACGAGCCCAGGGATAAGATATTCAAGGTATTGGACTACTAGTCTCCTCCAAGAGAGGTTTTGATGGTCCTGCTTCACGAGGTCTTACGGAAGTTCAAGTGAAGAACTGGGAGTCACCTCTGTCTGTCCCTGTCCTTCCCAAGAAGATTGACACTAAGTGCCGGATTCAGTCTCCCCCTGGGTTTGATAGGCCTCATTTGCCTCATCATTCCCTAGTGGTGGAATCCACAATCAAAAGGGCCAGGCATTCTAGTGACTATGCTTCAGCGCCCCATGGCAGAGAAGCTAGAACCCTGGATTCCTTTGGGTGGAAGATGTATCATGCCTCTATGCTCACCTCCCGTATCCAATCGTACCAGCTGCACATGAGCCTGTATCTGCGGTCCTTGGTGCGTAGTATGTCCGATTTAGCAGACTCTCTCCAACAGGAGCAGGCTGAATCTGTTCACCTGCTGGTCAAGCAGCAGAAGGCGTGTCGTAAGTTCTTGGCCAGGGGTGCTTATGACACTCCTGACCCATACGCATTAGGAAAAAGCTTGCAGGGACGTGGCGGAGGAACACCTTGCTCTTTAAGCTTGCTTGGTTGTGGCAGTAGTGTATATACCTGTACGTACTTTACTTTTAAATACTATATTGTAGTTTATTACAGCACATTTCCTTTTTTCTGCTAACTATTGTTGAAAATAAAATGATTGTTCAACATTATTCAATGCTCTCATTGTGTCTTCCTTCCAAAAAATGTTTGTCTAATTATCTGGATTTATGATTTTCTGGACCACCCCAAATGAATCAGAGAATAAAACCAAATGAAAACTAACCAAACATTTTTGGTCTCTGTATGGATGTATGGAACCACTGTGAGGAAGTGGTTCCATATATCCACCACTCTCTGTAAAGAAAACATTTTCTGATCTTACAACTACTCCTTTAAACCTTGTATCGGTGGTTCCATGAGATAGATTTGCATGATGTGGAGGCAGTACATGCAAACCTCTTTCATGAATATTCACTGTGGATATCCTGAAAACCTGACTGGCTTGGGTGTCCAGGACCAGGTTTGGGAACCGCTGCTTTATATCATAATTTTTTGCTCTAGAACTGTGTTTCCATTGAGGAATGCTTACTTGTCTTTACGGCAATCAAAATTCCTCACATAAACTGCAGCGGGAATGCAGCACTAAAGAATATAAATCTTACATATCCAATAGTCACTGGTAATTATGCAGCAATAAATCTTTTTATACAAAAGTAAAGAGAAGAAGAACCATCATATATAAAGGGAAGCCATAGCAAGGCAATCAATTCATACCACTCTTAAGCTTTCTATTTACTATATAATCATAGGTCCAGTGAGAATGTACAGCCCCCCCCCCCCCTTGGATTCTATAAATGACACCCAAATTTGGGCACTCAAAATTGAATGCAGTCCTGAGATCCACATACAGATAAATTATCATTAACGATCAATAATTGGCTATTAATGATCAATTATTGATGTTAATTGGCTCTAATTTGGATTTGCAAGAGAATCTGGTTGCGCATGATTCTATAAAGATCTGCACCTAAATCCTCTTTTGCATAACCCAAAAGGGGGAATGGCTAATGGGAGAGGCATGGGAGGGTCAGGGGTGTTCCAAGGAATTACGTGCAGTGTTACAGAATTTGGGGGCTGTGTACCCAGGTTGCACGGCAGGATTTACACCAGGTTTCAGCTGGCGCTGGAATACACACTCAGCACAGAGTGCCATTGGTTCAAATCCCGCTGCTGCTCCTTGTGATCTTGGGCAAGTTACTTAACCCTCCATTGCCTCAGGTACAAACTTAGATTGTGAGCCCTCCTGGGACAGAGACATATCCAGAGTACCTGAATGTAACTCACCTTGAGCTACTACTGAAAAAGGTGTGAGCAAAATCTAAATAAATAAATTATTTAGCTTCTTATATAATAAATCAATAGTTAACTTCTGTCATATAAAGTTGCTTGAACCAAAAAATATATTCATTCAACCCAGCATGAATCATTTGTCTTTATGCACATCATTTGAGGTGTTTTTTTCCGCACAGTTATCTGTGCATGTTTAATATTTGTTTTTATAGCTGCAGCTAAAGTTAGCACTGAGCTCCTCCTATAACAGGTTAAACCTTGCATGTGACCCATTTTCTTCATTCACTGGGAGACCTGCCAGGTTCAGGCTTCAGCTCAGGGTAAATGCTGTGACCCTATCGGTCACTTCCACAGCCCCACAGCCTTGTTTTTTGCACCCCTCCTGCAGACCAGAATTCTCCATCTTAAGTTCAGAGTGAGCAGTCCACAGCCTCTGTCCCTCTCTACTCTCTGAAAAACATATCTTCCTTTTGCCTGCTTCCCAACATCCTTCTTTCACTAATGCCCAACATCCTTCTCTCGCTGATAGACAGACATCCTTCTCTCACTAATCCATCCATCTCTGCAATACTTCCAGTACTCTCTCTCCAGTTACTCAACATCTACCCCCTACAGTCTGGCAGACAATTGATTGGCATCCAATTAGGAATAGCCTAATGTTAGAGCACTGAGCTGAGAGCCAACAAAGCCTGGTTTAGATCCCACTGCAGCTCCTTGTGACCTCAGACAAGTCATTTAACCATCCATTGCCTGAGGTACAAACTCCCCCCCCACCGTTTATTAAGCCACAGGAGCAGCTGACGTGTGCTAATGCTGATTCAGCCCATTTACTTTGAATGGAATTTGTTGGAATTGCTACATGGAAGCCGCTAGCGCAGCTTAGTAAATGGGGGGGGGGGGGGGGGGGGGGTTAGACTGTCATCCCTCAAGGGACTGAAATACACCTACTGCACCTGAGTGTACATCACTTTTATAACTTTCTGGCATGTAGGTGGTATATAAGTAATTAAATTAAAAAGGCATCCTGCCTGGAAAGAATTCTTGTTTCAGCTGCCTGCATGCCGTAAACTGCTTGCATTACTTATTTGCAATGAACAGTGGAGGTATGATATTCATAGGATTTATGTTCCAAACTTTGGGAGTTAATCTCATAAATTGACCTCTTTGAAAATTTACTAGGGCTGAGTGCACAACTTTATTCTTAAAATTTTACTAAACTCTTAAATTTAGGAGTATAAAAACTTAGTGGCAATAGGGGCGGATTTAGGGCCAGAAAATAAGTTAGGAGCATAGTAAAATCTTTTAGCACTAGGGTCATAAATCTAGGGAAATACATGGCAGGCCTAAATTTATAAGAGTAATTTTTAAGCTTATAACTTAAGATGAATTTTCAGCTGAAAACAGGGCACAAATATAAGAGCCTAAATTAAGGAGCTCTACTTTTTTGAATATCAGGCCCTTGGAATTCAGGAAAAATGAGTCTTCCTTTGGGATGCTGGGCTGGTTTAGCAGTTTAGTAATGGATGGAATATGGATTATGAGAACAGTGTATGACATGTTTTAATATCTCAACACACAGTGCAAAGGTATCTGGTATGGGATGTACATTCAGTTTCCATTCAGAAACTTTTTCTGCACTAAAGAACATGGCCAAAATGATTTTAAGCACATCAAATTTTCAAGTTAATGAATATAAACTTGATTTGTGTGTTAAAGTGTTTTAAGCTCATTTATCAAATTTTACATGGATTAATTTGGAAACAAACCACAAAAAGTCTGAAAACTGGCCAAACTTTTCTACAATTGTTTCTATGCAAACTAACCCCCAAATTCTATATATTGCGGCTTAATTTCCATATGGAAACTGAAGCATATTATACAATAATGCGCACAACTTCCAGCTAATCAGCACTGTTAATTGGAAGTTAACAAGCACTTATCAGCACTAATTGGCATAAATTAAGATTTAGAAGTACAACTCAGGCGCTTTAAACACTAACGTGCCAATACATTCTTAAAGGCGCATTAGCATTTGACGCTCGTTAGCATTTAACATGCATTAAAAATGCTAACGCGCCTATAGTGCGCCTTTGTAAACACAGGTCTAAATGTATTCTGTAATGTGGTGCGCGTAAATTCCAAGTCACATACGTGAAAAGGGAGCATGGCCATGGGCACCAGGTGCTCTCCCCTGGATTCTATATAGTACACCAAGAGATCTGTGCCAAAATTGATGTGGATTCTATAACAATGCATGTAACCTAACAAGCTTAACAAGCTAGTGAGCACTGACATCCGCACTTAACAAGCAATGATGAGCAGAAATTGGCACTGATTAGAATTTAGGCACACAACTCGCTAAGCGTATTCTGTAACAATGTACACCAAACTTCTAAAATGCACAGGCAAAAAGGGGCATGGTTACGGGTGTGGAATGGGTGATTCATGGGCGTTCCAAAAATTACACACCTAGTTATCTACGTGCTGGGATTTACACCATGTTTTCACTGGTGTAAATGGATGCATATAGATTTAGGTGATAAAATATCAACTAAGCATATGCTATAATCAGAGTCTAAATATAGGTGCTGATTATAGCATATGCTTAGTCAGCACTGATTTCAGCGCCAATTTTTTAGGCGCCATATATAGAATCTCCCCCTCTGTGCCTAATTGAGGTGTCAGGATTTATACCAAATAAAATGTGGCCTAAATGGACACAATCAAATTTGGTCACATGGAGATGTGCTCAGCATATTCTATATACAGCCTTTTCTATAAAATTTAGGCATAGTTTAGAGAATATCCCTAGGTGTATTTTTTTACCAAGTGGATTTTTCATGCACCATATATAAAAGGGCATTAGGCCACAAAAGTTTTATTTAATGTAATTTTCTGTGTCTTTTACAGGAATGCTCATTTTGTTCAGGGTTTTCCAGGCATTTGCTCTAAGCTGTTTTTCTGAAAAGGGCACTTTGCAAGAATGCCTTTACCAAATTCTAGCTTAGTGTGCATTTCACACCTAACCATGGGCGTAAGCTGTATGCTGCGGAGATCTGTTCGTCTCTCGGCCGGCTCCCTGCTTGTTTTCCTCTACCCACCAGCGCCACTGAGGGGAGACTGATGTCAGGAGGGACGGAGCTTGGGCCCTTAGCGCTGCGGGGTGATTAATCTGTGGTGGACTCGAGCGGGGAGGTGCTGCTGATGGAGGAGATGGGTAGTGAGTGCTGCCGGGCACGGTGCTGGATCCATGAGCCGTACTTGGCGCTGCAGTCTCGTCACTAGACGGGAGTCTGCTGCCTCTGCTGTCCTTATCCCGGCGGGTTTTTGGCTGTAGTCTTGGAGCTGTTCCCCCCACCGACGCCGGCTCCTCCTCTTCTGTCGGTTCGGCGGAGCAGTAGCAGACGACGGAGAGCCCGACGGTTGGACATTTGGAGGAGGCCCGTTAGAACCTGCACTACCTGGATCCCTTGGATTGATCGGGCAGCTGGTCTTCTCTTCTGTGGCTGCTCTGTGCTTATGGCAAAGGGGCCCGTTTCCTCCTGGTTTCCTGCCTTGAGTGTCCCGGCGAGTCAAGACCTGATTTAGGACTCCTGCTTTCTCTTCTTCTTCTTCTTTTTGTTTTCTATTTCTACTTCCCTTATTCCTCCGGTCCTTCTCTTCTGCCATTGTAACTGATTTAACTGATTTATTGTAACTGATTTATTTGTTCATTGGAAGCTGCTTAGTGGCTGCTCTGTGTGGTAATAGGCGGGGTATAAATGATATAAATAAATAAATAAATAAATAAATAAATAAAATATGTTTACCAAAGGCTGGTACAAATGTTTGCACCCACCTAACTGCACTTAGGCACAGATATGCAGGTTTTCTATAACACCATGCCCATAGGAGCCATCTTTTCAAAATGATTGGGGGTGCTGAATTTTTTTTAACAGGTGGTGCATATACCCATCCTCCCTACCCTCTCTCCCTCTCCCCTCTCTCCCTCCTCTCTCCCCCTCTCCCCCTCCCCTCTCCCATCTCCCCCCTCCATTCATATCCAGCAATTCTCCTCTCTCCCCTACCCTCCCCCTCTCATCCATGTCCAGCAAATTCTACTCTCTCCCCTGCCCTCTCTTCCATGTCCAGCGATTTCTCCTCTCTCTCCTCCCCTCCATGTCCATCGATTTCTGCTCTCTCCCCTCCCCTCCCCTCCATATCCAGTAATTTGCCCCAAACACCACCTGCCCCTTTTCAGCCCCCCCTCACCTCCGAGTTCCAGTCCCAACCCCAGCCCGACCTCTTTTCCCACAACAGTCCTCCATCCTTGCCTTCCTGCTGCCCAGAATTTAAAACTCATCTTTCCTCGCTCAGTCCCGGTAGCAGTGAAAGACGAGCAGGCTTGGCTTCAGCCTTCCCTTCTCTCTCAGCTCTGGTCCCACCCTCGTAGAAACAGGAAATGAGGGCGGGACCAGAGCTGAGAGAGAAAGGAAGGCTGAAGCTGAGCCTGCTCGCCTTTCACTACTACTACTACTACTACTACTACTATTTAGCATTTCTATAGCGCTACAAGGCATACGCAGCGCTGCACAAACATAGAAGAAAGACAGTCCCTGCTCAAAGAGCTTACAATCTAATAGACAAAAAATAAATAAAGTAAGCAAATCAAATCAATTAATGTGGACGGGAAGGAAGAGAGGAGGGTAGGAGGAGGCGAGTGGTTACAAGTGGTTACGAGTCAAAAGCAATGTTAAAGAGGTGGGCTTTCAGTCTAGATTTAAAGGTGGCCAAGGAAGTTTATTCCAGGCGTAGGGTGCAGCGAGACATCTTTCACTGCTGCCGGGACCCGAGGTAAGATGAGTTTTAAATTCTGGGCGACAGGAAGGCGAGGACGGAGGACTGTTGAGGGAGAAGAGGGCGGGCAAGTTGGGCTTGCTGGCGTTGGAACCGGAACCGGAAATTCTGATGCCAGGTTAAAATATTGGGGGTGCTCGAGCACCCACAGCACCCACGGAGTCGGCGCCTATGACCTTGCCTAAATTCTGGGAATGCCTCAACCCCTTCCATGGCCACACCTCCTTTGGAGTTGCACACTGTGAAGTTTGGTGTGCAACTTATAGAATAGGGTGTAGAGCAGTGGCCTAATGGTTAGTGCATTGCTCTTGATATCCAGAGGTGCCTGGCTCAAATCCCACTGCTGTTCCTTGTGATATTGGGCAAGTCAATTAATCCTCTGGTATACCCTTAAATTGTGAGCCCTCCCGTGACAGGGAAATACCCCACCCCAGTGTAACTGAATGTAACTTACCTTGAGCTGCTATTGAAAAAGTTGTGAGCAAAATCCAAATAAATCAAATTCCTAATTACTGCCAATTAAGTGTTTGTTAATACCAATTATTGATTATTACTGCCTAATTAGCTAATTAATGTACATGCAGATCTGTGATCCACACCCAATATTGTGCTCCTAACTTTGGGTGACCGATAGCAAATCCTGGGGAAAATGATATGAGAAATGGTGTTTCAAATGAAGGCACATCCCTAGTTCCAAACTAATAACTTGACACACTTCCAGTTACCTTTACACATATATTCAGTGGCACTGACTTAACTGCCTGTATCTTAATTTCAAGTGAATAAGACACCACTGAATACTGGCTCCATTTTTACTGAAAAGGGATTTTTATTTTGGTGACAATCACATTTTTTTACCAGCTGTTTGGCATCGTTAAACTTGGAGTCTCCCTTGGAAGATAGTGAAGAGATCAAGAGGGGATCCTCATGGAAGATCAATGGGGAGTCTGCAGTTTTAATCAGTTTGCGCCCAATATCTCTTTAAAGACTGCATTGGTAGCAGATATGAGAGAAATGTAAGGAAAGCAGCTGTGAAAATCATGGCAGTACAGAGGAGGCAGGCTGTAACTAAAAGCAGTAAAAGAAGCAGCATGTTTGGACCATGGAAAAAAAGACTTTCACATAGGCATATTTAATTTGGGGGAGGAAAACAAGGCAAGTGCTCTTGCTTCCAAATTATGCTGGGTGAATTCATACTTTTTAATTAAATATCTTTCTCTTTTCCTTCGGCTTTCTTACTCCCATAAATCAATTGTGTTAATTAAACACAAAGCTCTGCCCTTCTATTGTGAATACTGCAGCTTCCTCTGGCTTGAAAGATCCCTCTATACCCTTTGCATTATACAATTATTTGCATAAGAGTAAGCAGGTGCTATGGTAAAGGGTAATGCTGTCCACTGGTCAAAACTGTAGTCTTTTCCTCCATTTTTAAAGGCTCCAATCAGAAACAGTATGAAGCTGCACAACTCAATAGCAGGTGAAAGCATTCAATTTTTACAGTAATGTCAGTTGAATAACACTTAAGAAATGGGTCGAAGATTTATGCGACTGACTTTACTTGCAAGTTGTGCTGAGAGGTGCTGTTATTATATCCTTTAACAAGCCTTTGCACTTGGGATAGGAGGAAATGTCCTATTGTGGATTAAAAACTGGTTGAAGGATAGGAAACAGAAAGTGGGGTTAAATGGGCAGTATTCACAATGGAGAAGGGTAGTTAGTGGGGTTCCTCAGGGGGTCTGTGCTAGGACTGCTGCTTTTTAATATATTTAGAAATGATTTAGAGATGGGAGTAACTAGCGAGGTAAGTAAATTTGCTGATGACACAAAGTTATTCAAAGTCGTTAACTCGCGACAGGATTGTGAAAAATTACAGAAGGACCTTACGAGACTGGGAGACTGGGCGGCTAAATGGCAGATGACGTTTAATGTGAGCAAGTGCAAGGTGATGCATGTGGGAAAAAAGAACCCGAATTATAGCTACGTCATGCAAGGTTCCACGTTAGGAGTTACGGACCAAGAAAGGGATCTGGGTGTCGTTGTCAATAATACACTGAAACCTTCTGCTCAGTGTGCTGCTGCGGCTCGGAAAGCGAACAGAATGCTGGGTATTATTAGGAAAAGTATGGAAAACAGGTGTGAGGATGTTATAATGCCGTTGTATCGCTCCATGATGCGACCGCACCTTGAGTATTGTGTTCAATTCTGGTCGCCGCATCTCAAGAAAGATATAGTAGAATTGGAAAAGGTGCAGCGAAGGGCGACTAAAATGATAGCGGTGATGGGACGACTTCCCTATGAAGAAAGACTAAGGAGGCTAGGGCTTTTCAGCTTGGAGAAGAGACGGCTGAGGGGAGACATGATAGAGGTATATAAAATAATGAGTGGAATGGAACAGGTGGATGTGAAGCGTCTGTTCACGGTTTCCAAAAATACTAGGACTAGGGGGCATGCGATGAAAGTACAGTGTAGTAAATTTAAAACAAATCGGAGAAAATATTTCTTCACCCAACGCATAATTAAACTCTGGAATTCATTGCCGGAGAACGTGGTGAAGGTGGTTAGCTTAGCAGAGTTTAAAACGGGGTTAGACGGTTTCCTAAAGGACAAGTCCATAAACCACTACTAAATGGGCTTGGGAAAAATCCACAATTTCAGAAATAACATGTAAAGAATGTTTGTATGTTTGGGAAGCTTGCCAGGTGCCCTTGGCCTGGATTGGCCACTGTCGTGGACAGGATGCTGGGCTCGATGGACCCTTGGTCTTTCCCAGTGTGGCATTACTTATGTACTTATAAACAACAAAGTGGAGAAGTAGCCTAGGGGTTAGAGCAGCTTTCTTCAATGCAAAGTCTGGGGGCCAATGGTGGCCCCCTGGAGACCTCTGGAGCGGCTCTCATTGTCTTTGTTTTCTCTCTCCCCCCCCCCCCCCCCCTTCTACTCTACCTCTCTACCCAGGCTTTGGACAAAAAGAGAAAAGAAGATGGGCAGAAGAGCTGCATGCTTGAAGGACAAGACATTTCTCAATTGACAAAAGAGAATGCATTTAGAAGTACTCACAACCTTGAGGATACCCCCCTCCCTCCCCCATGAAGTTTGAAGATGGGCTGATAGGGATGGAAGTCATTGATACACACTGGTCAGCAGTGTCATGGTCCCACACAGGAAGATATTTGGTGACTCTCCTTTAGTTCATTAGAATCCAAACTGGCCCCAGCTTAAAAATGAATGAAGACCATTGGGTTAGAGCATTAGGCTGACAACTAGCAAAGGCTGGGTCAAATCCTGCTGTGTGCGCTGCTTGTGATCTTGGGCAAGTCACTCAACCCAGTGGTGGCCCTACCATTAGGCCACCTGAGATGGGGGCCTCAGGTGGTATGCTCCAGGAGCGGCACTCTCCTCTCCCTCCTCAACCCTTTACCTTATTTGTTTCTTTTCCAAAAGGCGGCAGTGGCAGTGATTCCCATAGGCTGCCCTACCACCGGCACCAACCTCTTTTCTCACTGTGGTCTGCCTCTTCAGGTAACTTCTTGTTTCCTCAGAGACGGGACACAGTAGCGAAGAGGCCAGTGCCAGTGGCAGGACAGCCTATAGAAATCACTGCCACTGATGCTGCTACCTTTTGGAATAAGTAAGGTAAACGTGGGGAAGGGGAAAGGGGGAGATGCTAGACCGGGTACGGGCTTGGGGGCGGGCAGCATCTCATCCCTGCCTCAGGTGGCAGATTGCCTTGGGCTGCTCCTGCTTAACCCTGTATTGCATCAAGTACAAAAGTACTACTACTACTACTCAAATTTTTCTAAAGCGCTACCAGACTTACGCAGCGCTGTACAGTCAAACATGAAGAGAGAGACAGTCCCTGCTCAAAAGTGCTTACAATCTAAAGGACATAACAACAGAGACAATCAAATTAGGACAGCATAGTACATCTGATTACACAATAATTCATAGGGACAGACTAATAGATCTAAACAGCTAAAGACAATTAAGGTATGTAAATGCATAATACAGACAGATTGGTAGTGGTATTGAATAGAGGAGTAATGGTTAGGTTAAGTGCCAAAAGCAGAGTCGAAAAGATGGGCTTTGAGCAAGGATTTGAAGATGGGTAGGGACATAGGCGGTCGGTGGCCCAACTGTTTGGGGAGGCTAAAGGTGGCGGGGTTAGGGGGTGGAGCCAGGAGCGGAGCTTATATACATAATTGTCTGATACACAGAAAAAAAAAATAAATAAAAATAAAATAATCACAATTAATACCTTTTATTAAATTTAGATATTAGATATGTATCATATGTCAAAGAATAAAGTGGTTGCTCAAAGCATATTTTTTTTTGTTACATTTGTACCCTGCGCTTTCCCACTCATGGCAGGCTCAATGCGGCTTACATGGGGCAATAGAGGGTTAAGTGACTTGCCCAGAGTCACAAGGAGCTGCCTGTGCCTGAAGTGGGAATCGAACTCAGTGCCTCAGTTCCCCAGGACCAAATCGCTCAACTGCAAAACACTATGCACAACTTTGTGCAAAAACACACTCAGAACCTTACTGTACCATAAATATTACACTGGGCAGAACCTAATACACCAATATACCACCCATACGGAAAATGCAGACCGTCAACAATATGAAACAAGGGATCATATCATCACAATTCTCATGTAGAGCCACAAAACACCCTAATTCATGTTTAATGTGGGATAAAATGCCATAAATAAGTAAATAAATATAAACTTTTAATGTTGAGCACCTGATTCTCAAAGTGGACATATTCCAAACACCATAATGAAAATAAAATGATCTTTTCTACCTTTGTTGTCTGGTGAATCTGGTGACTTTTTCTGATCATGCTGGTCCAGTATGATTCTGCTGCTATCTGTTCTCAGTGCAGGTCAGGAAGTCATCCTCCTTAAATATCTCCCTGGCAACCCAGGACACTTCCAGCCAACCCCCCTCCCCCCCCCCCTCTCCCAGCAGTAAGGTAAACAAACCATAAACCAATTTCTACAACTGATTCACAAGGCTAGAGGGCTTTCACTGCAGCTCCTGCTGTGAGGATGGAGGTAAATCAACAATTTAAACCCCTCAGAGCACAGCAGGGGAGGCTTAGCCTGTCCAAGCCTCTTATACCGGGCGCCTATGGGTAGGGATGGGGCCTGACGTATCAGTTCAGGAAGTCTATTCCAGGCAAAGGGTGAAGCAAGGCAGAAAGGGCGGAGTCTGGAGTTAGCGGAGGTGGAAAAGAGAGCAGAAAGGAGGGATTTGTCCAGTGAGCGGAGGTTCCAGGTAGGAATGTAGGGGGAGATGAGGGTGGAGAGGTAAGGAGGGGCAGCAGAGTGAAAGCATTTGTAGGTTAGTAGGAGAAGCTTGAATTATATGCGGTAACGGAGGGGTAGCCATCTGGGGACAGGGAAATACCCAGTGTACATGAATGTAATTCACCATGAGCTATTACTTAAAAAGTTGTGAGCAAAATCCAAATTCATATCCCAATTCATTTCCCTTATTGTGCTGCTGGTGAGAAGTACAACCCAAAAATCAAAAATTTCCAAAGAGGAGAAAATCCAGAACACTAAAATAAAAACTCCTCAAATACCACTTACAGAACACTACGATATAAGTGACTAGTACTTAAATTCACTACTATAGTCACTTAAAAAAGGAAACAGGAGACCATGAGTATTAATAGTTCAATCAGCAGTGTTATTAAGCCTTTAAGTGCTGCTGTATAAGTGAAAGACTTTACAATGCCAGTGATATTTGGCTCTAAAATTCCACGTCTATGGCCACGCCCACTTTTCAACTATGCAACTTAGAAATTATGCACATTATATTACAGAATATGCTTAGACAGTTGTGCACATAAATTCTAATCAATGCCAATTAGTGTCAATAATTACTTGTTACTTTGCAATTATTGGCACTGATTGGCTTGTTAACTAATTAAGTTGCAAGCACAAATCCAGAATATGACCAGATTTTGTGTGTTGTGCAGTGACAAAAGAGAGGGTAGTTACAGCATACAAGATATAATACAGACAAAAAAGCAACACTGGGCCTTAATTGGCTAAAGCTGACTCTGCCCCTGGAACATCCACAACAACAGCTGGTTTCGGCTTAGGCACTAAACCCTGGATTCTATATATGCAGCTTATGTTGCACACACAAGTTGGACAAAAAAAGCAACACTGGGCCTTCAAGAAAGAGATACTCAGCCATCCTTTATTGTGAAAAGACCCAACACGGGCTGTGTTTCGGCGCACAAGCGCCTGCTCAGGGGTCTCCATAAAAATACACAGAAATACAATTATGAATTCAGACCACACATAAATAAATATACATACCATAATATAATAAATGGTTTGAAATATAAAAAAATATGAAATATAGTAAAATAAAGTGAATGAAGGTAATATAATAATGGTGAATCAATATGATTCAACCATTTATTATATTATGGTATGTATATTTATTTATGTGTGGTCTGAATTCATAATTGTATTTGTGTGTTTTTTATGTTAGACCCCTGAGGCAGGCGCTTGTGTACGCCAAAACACCAGCCTGTGTCGGGTTCTTTTCACAATAAAGGACGGCTATTATCTCTTTCTTGAAGGCCCAGTGTTGCTTTTTTTGTCAGATTTGTGTGTACAACATAAGCTGCACTATATAGAATCCAGGGTTTAGTGCCCAAGCCGAAACCAGCTGTTTTGTGGGTGTTCCAGGGGCAGAGTCAGCATTTAGCCAATTCAGTGCTGATTTTCAGGACTTAACTAGCTAGGATAACCTAATAAATAGGACCGCATAAAACACAGTCCCTATTTCTATGTGGTTTTTCATAGCCAATTAATCGCTGAATATTGCACTTAACCGGCTATGTTTTCACATATCTGGAAATTCAGCATGGTCCAGCATTGAAATTCTGGAGATAATGCCGGCTGAATATCAGGCCCTCAATTGTTTTCTTTGCTATTGTTACACACTGGGTACCGATTCTTAGCTTAAAATCATATTGTGGGAGAACTTCTACATTTCCCATATATTTGCCCATGTTACTAACTCTCAGAAGTCCAGATCATGTACTGTTGAGTGTGAGGAATGCTATATCTCGAAGACAGGAGAGCTGGATTACAAGCACCATCTCTGCCAAGTTTATCATCAGTGTTCCGCTGCTTTTCAATGTTTTCCTATGATCTTTAGGTTTCTTGTTACATAATAATAAATTTGCACATTATATTTATGCAGATGATATTTCAGTCTTGATACCATTTGATTCCATTTCAGTAATTGATCCCACATTAATTCAACACAATCCATGGCACTAATAAATAATTGGACGGTTGATCATAAGTTTAAAATTGAATTACTGATAAACACAAATGTATATGTTTCGATATGCACCCAGAGAATATTCCAAAATCAATATTATTAACCAAGTTACCTTTGAATTTTCTACAGTTAAATACTAGGGGTGTTTATTGATAGCCATGGAAAAACAGGTTTCTTCATTAGTGAAGAAATGCTTTTTCCTGATGAAAAAACTGAGATATATGCGTAACTATTTTGAACAAGATCAGTTTAGAATCCTGGTCCAGTCTCTTCTAATTTCGCAATTGGACTATCATAATCTGGTGTATTTAGGATGTAATAGAAGTTTGGTAAGGAGACTGCAGACGATACAGAACACAGCAGTTTGACTGATTTTTGGATTGTCCAAATTTAATAGAATTACTTCTAGCTATTTAACATTACACTGACTGCCTACTGAGGCCAGAATATATTTCAAGCTGGCATGTTTTCTCTTTATCTTCTACACGGCTTGGCACCAGATTAATTATATCCACATTTTATATTTACTAATGCTTTGAGAACAAGATGCACTGGTACTGTAGGTTATTCTTTCTTATCACCAAAAGAGGAAAAAGGTTTAGGTCTGGCATTTCAAGCGGCAAGATTATGGACTATGATTGCATCTATGTTCCAATCTTCTCAGCCCTTATATTGTTTTTAGGAAAATTTGAAACTCTCTTGTTTCAGAAATATGTATCTCATTCTAACTGTTGACATCATTAATTATTCTTCAGTTTAGTTAATATGTATCTTTTTAATAGTTGAATTTATAATTATGGCCCTTCTTCCCTGTTAAATAGAGAGGTGTGGTAGCCGTAGCGATGGATGTAGAATCACTATACAACAACATTCTACATGCGGATGGCATAGCTGCATGTGGAAGACTCCTAAAAAATCCACACTGGACCATCAATACTCACCAGAAACTATTACAAAATTAATCAAATTCATTTTAACTCACAACTACTTCCGCTTTAACAATGATATCTATCTACAAATAATGGGCACTGCAATGGGCACCAGGACAGCACCCCAATATGCCAACCTTTTTATGGCTGAGCTGGAAGAGACATTTCTGAATATACACCAGACCAAACCTCTAAAATACTACCGGTACATCAATGACATTTTTATGATTTGAACGGAGGGTGAAGAAACTCTGAAACAATTTTATTCTGCCTTCAATACATACCATCCTACAATCAAATTCAAAATGCAGCTACCTCCACAACTCCAGCTTCCACCCTTCACATACAAAAAGATCCATTATTTACAGCCAAGCCACAAGATACCACCGTATCTGCTCGGACCCAAAGGATAGAGACAGACACCTTGAAACCCTGACTGCATCCTTCAAACAGAAAGGCTACAACCCCAAAATAATCTCCAAGAATATTGCCTCCTCCCTCAAAACACCCAGGGAAAATCTGCTACAGTACAAAGAAAAAAAAGCCACAGACAGAATTCCCCTTGTAGTGACATACAACCCAGAGCTGGAGAAACTGAGGAAAATCATAAGAGACCTACAGCCACTACTCCAGGAAGATGAATTACTGAAAGAGATATTCCCATCCCCACCAGTGTTGGCCTTCCGACAGCCACCAAATTTAAAACACAAGCTGATCAGAAGTAAACTTCCAACACAGATGGAAAAAGAAAAGGGCACATTTCCGTGTAACACAGCCAGCTGCAAACTATGCCAAAACATTTCACAAGACCCCACAGTCATTCACAAAGGAAAAATATTCAACATAAAGGACTATTTTACATGCTCATCTTCCAATGTGGTATATATCATTCAGTGTAAAAAATGTAACGAAGGATGCTATATTAGAGAAACAGGCCAGATGCTTAAGACAAGATTCAATCTGCACAGACATCATATGAAAATAGCCGGTGCCAGTCAAGCCCCCACCCTGTGGGCCAACACTTCACAAGACCAGAACATTGCACCAGTGATTTCACAGTAAGAATACTGAAAGGTAATTTTATTTTTTTTTAATTTTTTTATTTATTAAATTTCAAATTTACAAATGAATATCAATTTGTAAGGTAATACAGAGAAACAGTTACAAGGCAATTACAAAATAAAAGATATGCATATCTAATCGTAATATTTCTTACTCTTCCTTAGACCACAACAATTATTTGGGGGGAGTGGGTTTAGAAAACTAAAAGGAGAATTCAATAAGGAAAATCAAGTTTTAAACCACAATTGGCATAGTCCTATGTTTTATCCCGTCATATTCTATTCGCTGATTCAGTTGTTCCAGTCTGGCGGCTAGTTGGAATCTTAGAGTCCAGAAATACCTTCAGCTGACTTGGCTCAAAAAAGACATATTTAACACCTAATAAACGTATCACACATTTACAGGGATAAACCAATGTAAAAATTGCACCCAAAGTTTTTACATCTTCTCTCAGGATCAAAATTGTTTTCTTCTTTGCTGGGTCACCTTTGTAACATCAGGGTATACCCATATTTTTTGACCACAAAAGAGTGCTGTGGAATTTTTGAAATATAATTTCATAATCATATTTAAGTCCTGCTCAAATACAAAGGATACTATCAGAGTCCCCCGGTTAGTTATTTCAACCATAGAGTCTTCTAATAATGCAGTTAAATTTTGTAAGTCAATATCATTTCTCTGAGGGGCTATGTTCACCATATTTACTGATTGAGAAGCCTCTCCCCGCTTCTGAATAGCTGGTAGGTAATACACTTTATTGCAAGGGGGAATATCTTTAGGAGAGAGCTTCAAAATCTCTTGTAGATATTTTTTGAAGAAATCATAAGATGAAAGTGCAGGTGATATTGGAAAATTCAATAGTCTGAGTGTAAGACGTCGATTAAAGTTCTCAATTTGCTCTATTTTGCGAGATGTTAGCATTTTATCTTTAACCAAGGTGTCCACAGTCAGTTTCACTGTATTTACCTCATCTTTTACCTGAGATACTTGATTCGTTACTTCTGATTTTGTTTTTTCAAAACTTCCGACATTGTAGACAGTTTACTCACTATTGTAGAAATTTCTTTAGTCGATCTAGCCACCTCAGCCGTTAGTCCCTGGACCGCTTGCCAAATAGCCGTCAGGGTAACTTCCTGTGGGGAGCCTTGCTCCTGAATGTTTCCTTCTGCTTGTCCAGGGGGGGAACCGCCGATCGGGCTCAAACTTTCGGCGTCTTGCGTCTCAGCTTGGCCTGCTAACCCCACCCTGGAACTTGCAGGACACGGAGGTCGCGTCAGCTCAGGCAGGCGATAGCGTGGTATCCGGCCCCAGAATAGACGTCGCTCCTTCGGCGTCACTCAACGCGGGACTCGCCAAACCATATTCCACCGGGAAGCTTGTCATGTAGCGGTCTAGGGTCTGCTGTGTCGGAGACGAAGTAAAGGCTATCGGCGGTTGCCTTTTAATCGCCGCTTTCCGCTTAGTATGAGGCATTTCAACACAGGAAAAACAAGAATGAGGTATTTCCAGCAGATTCCCGAGACGCTCACGCAGCAAGGTAGGACGCCATCTTGCCACTGAAAGGTAATTTTAAAACAATACAGGAATGTAAGACCTTTGAAATAAGAATGATTGAATATTTTGACACCCAACAAACAGGACTTAATAAGGATCTGGGTTTTCTAACCCATTATAAACCATAAAGCTGTATTTCTCTGTTTATTACCCTCCTCTCACCTACCAACACCCATTCTGTTAGAATATCAATGAAATGCTTTGATGTCCCCATGCATACCCCCACCCTCCCACTCTGTCAGACTGTCAAAGTAATGCTTTGATGTTTCGCTTATATATACTATCTGTTATCACATTTGCTTATTTCCGATCTGACGAAGAAGAGCAACCTTCAAAAGCTAATCAAGAAATGTATTAAGTTATGTCCAATAAAAAAGGTATCATCTTATTTTCTTTTCCATGTTTTATTTTGTTTGATCCCTGTTAAATGAAAATGGCTTTTTAAAATTAGATAAGACAATGAGGCAGACCTTGTAAAAAAACAATGTCTTTATTAGTAGATTAAAAGCTCTGAGATATTCAACATAAAATGCCCAACATGGCCATGTTTCGCCAGTATAAAAATGGCTGCGTCAGGGGCAGTGGGTCACCAGCTGATATAAAACTTCAAAAAAAACCAACAGGCTGGTGTGGCTATTGAAACATAGAAAGCTAGATTCTGGTAACCACAGCATTTTTTTGAGGGAGTGTTCCTAGCTGGAATCTAACTCGTCCCCACCTATCCCTGCTGGAATCTTACCCGTTCCCCACTCGTCCCCTCTAGAATCTTACCCGTGTCCATCAGTCCCTGCAAGAATTTAACGCATCCCCGCAAGAAGTTAATGGTACCGAAAAATAAAATTCTGTCTGGTCTCTCAGTCTCTGTCTGGACTCGAGCTGTAGCACTGCAGGCAAGGAAGGAATGGAAGTTGGAAATTGGAACACTCTTGCAAGCACATGTAAGACTCGTCTCTGATTCGCTGGCACTGTGTGCTGAGAGGTTGTCATATGCACGCGTCAGTAGGTCAGGTGAACTCTGATGCTCGTGCCTGTGTCAGATCTGAGGCCTGCACATCAGCCCAGGAACAGAGATTTTCTGCATCTGCGCTGTTAAAGCAAGGAGGAGGCAGAACTCAAAAGAACTTGGTACTTAGTAGATGAGAGGCTGGAGCAGGTGCAGCTTACACTTCCACAGGAACTGCTTCCGTCTCCAAGGGAACCCTGCAGGAACTGCTTCTGTCCCCACAAGAACCCTGCAGAACTGCTTCCATCCCCGCAGGAACCCCTCAACCCTGGAGGGGATTCCCACAAACCCCGTTCCTGTGCAGGTCTCTAGTCTGGAGTGACCTTTATACGGTCCTATTTATGCAGTTACCTTGGCCAGTTAAGTACTGAATATCGGCACTTAACCGACTAAGTGCTGTCTTTGTCCCCAGAATGCCACCCAAATAGCCAGTTTTGGTTTGAGTTCTAACTAGATATTTTCAGTGGCACTGAATATGCCCGGCTAGCCCCGGACAGACAATTTAAAATATTGGGTCTACTAAGTTTTGGGGATCTTGCCAGGTACTTGTGACCTGGATTGGCCAGTGTTGAAAACAGGATGCTGGACTTGATGGACCTTTGGTCTCTCCCAGTATGACAATACATATGTACAAATCACATTACCACTATACCTGGAAAACAGAGCTACACTTACTGAAAAGAAGCCAATGCAATTTAATTTTCCACTTTACAAAATGGTTTACCAAAATGCAGAACTACTTATGTCTTTCTTTTAATACTGTAACTAGTTTAGTCTTACTGAAAGATTTCGTGACAAGTAGGTTTTAAATTGTGTTCCATCCACAGCCAAAAATGCTTGTAAGTCTTTGGCTCGGTATCTTTTCTGGGAGCTTATTTTCTTTGTGCAGCAGTTTCTGATCAGCCTTTAGTCAATCAGGCAGTTTCATGGGGCAGCCAAGTGTCTAATTGTTCCACCTGTAAGTCATTTGCAGCCCTGCAGGAATTATAAATTATTTTCCTTTATGCGGCTCAGTAGTGCAGCCCAGGATCCAGACAAGCCTTCTGATGCTCTGGCGGGCTCCAGTAGAGTGTAGATAACACAGAGGCAGGAATTCTTGCCCAATGTTTAACAAACAGTCCTGGAATGGTGCCTCACTCTGATGTGATATGTCAACCAGTGGCCAATTTGAACGTTCCCACAGGTGATATGGAATGGGATGGTTCAATGAATTGCTCATTTGGCCTAATGTCCCCTGAATGTCCATTTATATATGAGCTGTTAGCACTGTTTTGGAAAAACTGAAGTGATAACATAAAGCAGATGTTAAGACAGCTGTGATTGGACATCTGTTACAAATATAGGGCTAAGTTCTCAAGGGACATTGGACATGAATGTGCAAAGGAATCAGTTTTAGATGTTTCATAAAATTGTAAAGATGAAAGTTAATCATTCAAGGGACTTATGCACTAAAGCTTAGGAGGGAAGTTATCAATGTGGGCTACTACTAAGACCCTGTGCTAAAATAGCACAACATGTGGTAAAATAATCTGTCTAAAGGGTAGCCCACATTGATGACTCCCCCCCCCCCCCCCCCTTAGTATGCAAAAAAAAAAAAAAAAGGTCAGGCTATGCATATCTAAGGGTGTCACAAATGTGTCTTTTGCTAGTTGCACCAGTGTAATAAGCTGCATTGTCCTTTGGCATGGCAGTTTACTCCTGATTTTCCCATGCCAGTACTACTTCTGATGTAACATAGTAACGTAGTAAATGACAGCAGATAAAGACCTGAATGGTCCACCCAGTCTGCTCAACAAGATAAACTCATTTTACATGGTATGTGATACTTTATATCCGAGTTTGATTTGTCCCTGCCTTTCTCAGGGCACAGACCGTAAAAGTCTGCCCAGCACTGTTCCTGTACTAAAAGTTCTGAAGCTAACGTTGAAGCCCCTTAAAATTTACCCTCCAGCCCATCCATATCTATTCAGCCATGATCAGGTCACAGACCGTAGAAGTCCGCCAAGCATTGGTTTTATTCTCCAATTACCGGTGTCGCCACCTAATCTCCGCTAAGATTCTGTGGATCCATTCCTTCTAAATAGGATTCGTTTGTGTTTATACCACGCATGTTTGAATTCCATTACTGTTTTCATCTCCACCACCTCCCGCGAGAGGGCATTCCATGTATGTATCACCCTTTCCGTGAAAAAATATGTATTTTTTAGCATGGAGAAATAAAAGTAAAACTACCACAAATGCAGGCAAAAATCCAAATCTATAATTTCTCTCAATGTAAAACAAACAAAAAAAACCCCCACACCATGTCAAATTGACGCTCATCTCTTAAATCAGCTTGGCTGGGTCCTGACGTGGACCATGTTTCGCAACAGTGCTGTTTCAAGGCACCCAACTCGCAAGTTTCAAAGCGGTTCCAAATGCCCTTATTCTTCTCATACTAATTGTCAAAAAATACTGGGACATTTGCAGCCACTTTGAAACTTGCAAATTGGGTGCCCTGAAAAAGCACTATTGCAAAGCATGGTCTGTGTTGGGACCCCTTTTTATAGTATTCTATTCATCATTATATCTGAAGAATTAACTATTAGATGATACAGCAAAAAGTAGCAAAATTATTGTAAAACTCACCTATTTCAAAGGAAAAATATCTCTCTACTTAGTCCACAAATGGTTTGGCCAAGACACTAGGAAATAATCATTTATTCAAAGTTAGTCTCAAGCATCGAGAAGAGCGTTAGCAATTGCAGCCAGTCTAACAGCAGTATTTTATCAAGCGGGATTATTGAAGGAAGCATTTCTTTCATTTTCTTTAACAGAAATAAACTCAAGCAGCCTCTTGGTATCAAAGAATACATAATTATTAAGATTTAGAGAAACCGAAAGAATGTCTTCTCCTCCACCGGCCTTCGCTTAGCTTTCTTTCAAATTTCCTAATCTATGGGGAAAAGAAAGGGGAAGACAGGGGCTAAAGCCTCCTCTAGCCCAGGTAACATCCCAGCTATGTGACAAACAACGATGGAGGCGTTTTGCGCTCTAACCCAAGGAGCACATTCACCGACCTTGGTTGGGTCTTTTGGATTTCCAGGAGACCTTAGCTTCGAGACAGCATCTTTGAGCCCGCCTCAACAAACGGCACCGCCGAGGCCCGCCGGAGGGATCATTCTGCTTGGAGAAGCGCTGCCTACATCGGTTACACCTACAGGAGGCCCAGCAGGATCTTCCACGCCGGAAAATTTAATATCAGGACGAAGCCTGGATGAGGTTGTTTCCCCGGCTTCTCCTATCTTGGCAACTCCTGCAACGACTTCTGGCAGATTTTTGAGACCTGCCGTGGTTACATTGGAAACCCTGTTGGATGCAATCCAGGCTCTTAGTTTGACTGTGCAACAATCCACTAACTCTTTTAAAGCTGAAGTGGCCGAAATTAAGTTGCAACATCAGGCGTTGGACGAGAGGGTGAAGATACAAGAAGAGAAAAGTGAGTTAAACAATTCTGAGATTAAAAAACTACAAGTATGTTCTGGAACATTATTGGTAGATACTGATAAGGTGCAGAAGAAGACTGAGTATCTAGAGAACCAGTTAAGACGGAATAACCTGAGATTTTTGAATTTCCCAAAGTCACCCATGATACCCGCAATAGAAATGTTGCGAAAATATTTTCTAGATGTTTTGGGAATACCAACAGATTTATCTCCTCCAATTGTAAAAGTGTATTATATAATGGGTTCAAAATTGCCTTCTGCCCCAACAGTATCACAAAATTTAACTGAATTATTGGAAACCTCGTTGGAGGTAATTACTGAACGTACGACTTTGTTGGTAACCTTCGCCTTTGATAGAAATAATGCTTTGAGGCTCTACTTCAGGAATATTTCCCAGAAATTTTTCGGGGCGAGGATACAAGTTTATCCAGATTTGAGTAGATCCACACAGAAACGGAGAAAAGAATTCCTGGCGCTGAGGTCACGGACTCTAGCACTAGGAGGAACTTTTATCCTAAAATTTTCCTGTAGATGTTTAATTTCTTTAAATTCAGTTAACTATGTTTTCTTTGACCCGGTTAAATTGATGCAATTTATCTCTCTTAAGGAAAGTGACACAGTTGAGCGGTCCTTGACTGCTCCAACGGGTAGCTGAAACGGCTGGTTGGGAATGTGTTCTATCCTCTCATAATATTTCTATTTGCCTGTAACGGGATTATTCTCTTTCAAGTATTTCCTTATATCTTGCAGCTATATTTGTGGACTAATTTAAAAGTCATTGTTTCTCCTGTTATTTACTTAAGGATGGACATTTTATTATTTCATTTTCCTGGCATTTATTTAATGTAAATGTATATTTGAAATTTAATAAAGAAAAAGTAAAAAAAAAAAAAGATTTAGAGAAACCAAACATCTACTGAAAGATACATGGTGTTATAGTTTGTTATATTTTAAAAAGCACAGTATGGCACAAAAAAAGAAAAAAATAGGGTAATGTGCAATGATTAGTTGCCTTGGGATGTTATTTAAGACCACTGTGTCTGTGATATTCCCACTGAAGATTTGTGAGCACATCTCTCATATTTATCACAAGTGATTGTTTACACGGTTGAGGAGTCACATTGAATTTATGTTAACTGGGAATTGTTTTTTGTTAAAGTAAATAAAAGCATCGACGAACCATCACACATACACATACATGCACCCATTCTTTTGGAAGACAGCACAGTATTTGCAAAGAGGGTGTACTCTTGTCGAAACTGCCCCGGAAACAAAAATGAAGACCAACAAACTATGCAATAAACAACACAGAAAAAGAAATGAAATGAACATTTTTAGGTTGCCCATCCCTAGTCTT
Source organism: Microcaecilia unicolor (assembly GCF_901765095.1). Taxonomy (NCBI): domain Eukaryota; kingdom Metazoa; phylum Chordata; class Amphibia; order Gymnophiona; family Siphonopidae; genus Microcaecilia; species Microcaecilia unicolor. Next base: position 90,198,550 of record NC_044037.1, read on the forward strand.
TAATTCCATCCTACATTTGAAATATTGGTGTATACTAAAATAAGTGCACGATCGGTGAACTAGTGTTTTAGTGTGCACATTTAACTTTGAACACTGCTGACAGCCAAAAATGTTTTGCATGTGTTTTTGTGTATAGGCCAGGGGCGTAGCTAGGTGGGGCCATGGGGGCATGGGCCCCGGCAGATTTAGCCCTGGCCCCCAGCTTTCACCCACCCCCCGCCGCCGACCCTCCCCTGCCACATTCGACCCCCCCCCCTCCCGCCACCGCCAACCCTCCCCCGCCACCACCGTCAAGTACCTTTGCTGGCAAGGGTCTCTAACCCCCGCCAGCCGAAGTCTTCTTCAGCGCCGGTCTCCGGCACGTTGTTGATTTGGATTCTGTTTCTATGAGTCCTGGAACATGCAGGACGTCAGGACTCACAGAAACAGAATCCAGATCAGCGAACTCGCCGGACTCGGAGACTGGCGCTGAAGGGGACTTCGGGTGGCTGGGGTTGGGGACCCCTGCCAGCAAAGGTACCTGGCGGCAGCGCCGGGGGGGGGGGGGTGTCAAAAATGGCAGGTGGGTCGGTGGCGCCAGGGGGGCTAAAATGTGCCCCCTCACCTCGGGCTCTGGAACCCCCTCCCACCGAAGTCTGGCTACACCCCTGGTATAGGCTGTTAAGCTTTGTATATATTAGGGAATAATTCTATTGTAGCTGCAAAGTAATTCTACTGGCATGATCTGTAGCTACTTTTCAAAGGTAACTACACAAGGAGTTTGAGTATCCTAAGTATGTGTGCTAAAAAGTACCAATGTATTTTTTTTTAAATTTGGCTTTATTTACTGCCTTTTTGAAGGAATTCACTCAAGGCAATGTACAGTAAGAATAACTCAAACATAAGCAATAGACAATTACAGCAGTAAAAATATTCAAATAAGAATACAAAGTATGGGATAGTATACTACTTATAATATCAACACAATATGTACTAAAACATTGTAATAGACAGCGTAGGGTACAAGCAAAGATGGAACATACAGATAGGTAAGAAAGTAAGAGGATTCAGAAAATGAGGGGACTACTTTAAAGAAAGTTGCACATAAGGTCAGAGACGTGATTAAATATTATCTCAGCCTGGTTGAAGAGCCAAGATTTCACCTGCTTCCTGATGTAGAGTTAGTCTTGTGTTAAGTGGAGTCTCTCAGGGAGTGCAATTCCGGAGTGTGGGGGCTACTCTGGAGAAGGCTCACTTTGAGCCTCTGTATTTTGAACCTGCTATTTGGGTGGGCAATGGATAGGCAATGGATATAGCTTTGAAAATGCCAGGTATGATGGGGTGATCAATGTCAATCCTCGAGGGTAGCAACTCAGTGAGGTTTTCAGGATTTTTCCAATGAATATGCATGAGATCTATTTGTATACACTGCCTCTCCTTGAGGACCAATATTGAGCACCCCTGATGTATGGTCTCTCATATGAAAAAGATCACTCCATTTTTGAAGTGGCTAAGAATACCACCCACATGGTGAGGAGAACAATTTTCAGACAAGGCATTTTACATAGGTAAATCACTATTTGTGTAAATGACTTTGAAAAACAGCCTTCAAGCGCCTGTTCCAATAGCAAATATTAACATCTAATTAGGCATCTCACTAAAGCTGTCAACGATAATTGGCTGACAGAGCAGACTGACTCAGAATTTGTTTCATTTTCTATGCACATAAACATTTGCATATATCATTACATTTAGATGCAGCTAAAACTTCATTTAGACATTCATTTAGAATGGGAATTCCCTTCCCTCAAATTAAATTGATAATTCATGATTATTTTGCATCAGTAAACATCACAAACAACAGAACCAAATCCACAACAGATTGATTATTCATTATTTTGTCAATATGTCTGCACTTAATTAAAAGAAACATGTACACCAAATATATTATTTAATCTCCAAGGTAACTTTGCTCATGTCAAATGATCAATTTGGATTCCAATCTTAATTCTATATTCAGTTGATTGAGCATTCTTTCTCCCTAGAGAGATGATCTGTGCTCATGCATTGAATATTGTCTGGACTGCCATCATAAACATTTCCTAAATATTCCAATAAGGGATTTTTGTTGTAAAATGCTTTGATTGTCACAATTTGAAAGGGGGTAAATAAAAAAAACCAATAAACATAAACATAATTGGAGTCTTTACATTCTTTTTCTATGCTCCAAACTCCAGCCCTCAAGTACTTACTTGAATGACCCACATATAGAAAACTCTTTGGATCCTTCAATAGATAAAACGTGCTTAATTGCATTTAAAACGTCTGCTGCAGCATTTAAAACATTCATATATATTCAGCTCCATTACATGTATAGTCAGCCATTTAAATAAGCGCGACCTCACCTTGAGTATTGTGTGCAGTTCTGGTCACCGTATCTCAAAAAGGATATAGTAAAATTAAAAAAGGTTCAAAGAAGGGTGATCAAAATGATAAAGGGGATGGAACTCCTCTCATAGGAAGGAAAGGTAAAGAAAATCAGGACTCTTCAGCTTATAGAAGAGAAGGCTGAGGGGAGATATGATTGAGATCTACAAAATCTTGAATGGTGTAGAATGGGTAAAGATAATCGATTATTTTTACTCTTTCAAAAAGTACAAAGACTAAGAGACACTCAATGAAATGACATGGAAATACATTTAAAACAAATAGGAGGAAATATTTTTTCACTCAACAAATAGTTAAGCTCTGGAACTCGGTGCCACAGGATGTGGTAACAGCAGTTAGCTTATCTGAGTTTAAAAAAAGGTTTGGACAAGTTCCTGGAGGAAAAGTCCATAGTTTACTATTGAGACAGATATGGGGGAAGCCACTGCTGTCCCTGGGATTGGTGTTATAGAATCTTGCTACTATTTGGGATTATTTCGCCATCACATTGCACATGCTGTAGGAATCACTTCTTTGTTCACTGGACATTTTAATATTGTGACTGATGAGTTTTACACAGGAAATACTGTACTACTATGACATACAGTTTTGACCCTGATATAGGCACTTGCCAAAACATGGGCTATGTCGGGTCCTTCAAAACAAACTGCTTCCTCCAACTTCTGGCTCATCTGTTGCTCACTTCACTGGTTTGCTTCACACTTAGATTGCATTGCTGTTTCCCTCTGGTTTGCTCTGCCTTGCACTATTTGGGATTCTGCCAGGAACTTATGACCTGAATTGGCCACTATTGGAAGCAGGATACTGGGCTAGATGGATCACTGGTTTGACCCAGTATGGCCATTCTTATGTTCTTTGAAGTGGGAATTTAGACATTTTTGCAAAACCATGCAGAGCCTGTGACATATTTTACAATACCAGGACTGTACATGTAAGCATATTGTAAAATTGACCTATCTCCACCTCCCAACCAAGACAGCTAAGTGTCATCAAAATTATGTAGAAGATAAATAGTGGTCTCCTCAAATGACAGCACAGCAAACATAGAACTCCAGACATTACAGAAAGGGTGCCTATGATGGAGAAAACAACCCACACAGGCAACCGCCGAATGCTATGCCCCTACACAAGTTGTAAACTGTGTCCATGAGGTCCCCTCAGGGCTGCTGAGAGACTGAGCCGGGCCAGGGGCAAGGCCACCGCGGGTCCCCCTGGTTCATCGCCGCCGCGGGCCCCCCTCCCAGGATCGTCACTGCCACCGGGCCCCCCAGGATCATCGTCGTTGCTGCTGCTGCCCCATCCCATTGCTACTGCTGTCGCCATCCCGATGCCCCCCGATTGCTGCTGCAGCCGCCACCCCACCCTCCCCGATCGCTGCTGCTGCCCGCCCGCCGTAACTGTTATATACCTTGGCAGGCGGGGATCCCAAGGCTCCGCTAGCAGAAGAGTTTGTCCTCTAGCACTGCTCTTCTTCCTTCTGCCGGGTGGCCTTCCCCCTGCGGCCAGGGCTGCCGAGAGAGGGGACAGGGGGGACAAAATTCCCCGGGCCTTCAAGGGGGGCCCGGCACCGGGGTCAGGCCGCCGGTGCTGCAGTCCCCGGTCTCACCTGCCTGCCTCCTCGGCTCTGGGCCCCCTGCATTCGAAGCGGCAGTCGCAGATTGCCTCCCTTCAGGCCTTCCCTCCCTGTGTCCTGCCCTCATAGAAACCGGAAGTTACATCAGACGAGGGCGGGACACAGTGACGGAAGGCCCGAAGGGAGGCAATCTGGAACTGCTTCTTCGAATGCAGGGGGCACGGAGCTGAGGAGGTGGGCAGGTGAGACCGGGGACTGCAGCGGCAGGGGGGGGGCGCAGTGGCAGGGGGCAGCGGCGGCGGTGGGGGGCCCGGCCTAGTCTCTCGGCAGCCCTGCCTGCGGCTGCTTTTTCTCTCAGGTCGCGCATGTGCGGCCTGAAGGGAAAAGCAGCTGCAGGGGAAGGCAATGCGGCAGATTGTGAAAAGAGCAGCCTGCTGTGTCTGTTCCTCCAGGTCCTCCTCAGGCTCCAATGGGGGCCCGGCACCGGAGTTTTCTCCCTCCTGCTCCTGTTGGGACAGGATCACCCAGATCCCGGCAGGAGCAGAAGACAGAGAGAGACCCAGGCGTTGGCCCCCCCCCCCCTTGGAGGACCAGGCCAGGGAATTTTGCCCCCCCCCCCCCGCCCTCCCCTCAGCGGTCCTGGGTCCTCTTGGCATGGAAGCTGTCTGTTTAATGCTTGCACAAAAAACTAAAACCCACCACTTAGAGCCTTTGGCAGCAGTGGAGGAGCAGTCTAATGCTTAATGCATTAGTCTGAGACACTAGGGAACTGACTCCCTTGTGACCCCGGGGAAATTACTTAACTTTCTATTGCGCCAGGTATAAAACTAAGTTTGGGTCAGAAAAATGTACCTGTATGTGATATATATATAAACCACTTTGTACCACAAAAAGGCAGTAAGAATGTCAAATACCTTCCCTTTTCCCACTAAACATGTAGTGCTATATGTATAGCGGCACTGAATGTAGAGAACTATACATATTGCACTATCTGTATAGTCCCTGTTTGTGATGGAAAACATCTAGCTCTACACAGCACATACACAACTCCTTTTGGCAATGACTTGGCCAGCATTGTGCCTGTGGGCCATCACAAATAATATATATAGTGCCCACTACCGAGCCCTTACGCGCATGTGGAAGATGGAAGCCAAGAGGGAGAGGAATTTTTCCAAGAACCAATCTACCATGCCCTCCTGGTCATCCGAAATGAGTACCGACTCTTCAGGGAGGGCAGGCGCAGGGCATCCGAGACCACAACAAGAAGGGTTTGGGAGAACAACCCTAGGAAGGTGAGGAAACACACTCTTCACAAACTCCCACATGCATCTCGGAACTGGACAAGCTACAAGTTTCCAAGTTTATTAACATTTCCTATCCCTCCCTCGGGATCCCATCATGGCGGCTTACAATCTAAAAACAAAGAGAGGACAGAAAGAACTAAAAAATGAAAAGAAAGAAGGGTAAAATGATAGAAAAGAAGAGGGCAATTAAGAAAGTGAGGATGAAAGGGGGGGCAGAACTATAAAAATATAATAGGACAGTAGGGAAAGACAAGAGGAGGGGAAAATTGAAGCTCTGTAGAATATCAGGACCAGCAGAACCCTGAAAACGCAAAAAGCATACAGATAATTCTTTTTGCGTTTTCAGGGTTGATTGTGAGGACTCTTGATAAAGCCTACGCGAAACGGGTCCGTCGGGACCTCACCCCGAGAAAGTAGCAGCGCAACAGCCCACAGCTAACAGCTCAGATAAGTTAAATTTTGAATTGTTTAGCAATGTTGATACCCTTTTGAGGTTAATACAGAGAGAGGTTTTTTTTAGCTAATGATTACTTTTTACCTTACTGCTCTAATTCATTATATTGATTCCGGTGAGAACACCGAGTAGAGCAACAGGTGATTGAAGCTTTTTCCTCTCATTTCTCCTCAAATATCAGCGATTTCATTTCAGTGTGTTTTTTTGATTCATGTTATGCTAAGTTTGACAACTATATGAAGAAGTGAATCAGATTTTGTGTATTTCCACCTAAGTGATCAATTAGTTCACACCATGATAACATCAGGTCTGGATCACTGTAGTGCACTCTACATTGGTCTGACTACAAAGGGTTTGCACCAGCTCCAATTGATTCAGAACACTAGCACAACTAGTAGAAAGTTGTAAGTGATATGATCACATCACAACATTTCTCAATGGTTAACAGTACAATATAAGTCTAAACTGTATCTGATTGTCAAGGTCCTTAAAGGAAATACTTGAAGAACAGGATCTCCCTCTATGCACCTCCCAGGTCTTTAAGGTTTTCTCAAGGAGCATCTCTATTCATGCCCTCTCCAAGGGAAATCCCATCTACAAATCTTCTCAGGAGTAGCTCCCACAATCTGGAACAAACTCCCAGAAAGGATTCAATTAACACAAGACTATCTCTACAAGTGAAAGACTAGCTCTTCTCCCATTTTTTTCATTAGAACATAAGAATAGCCATACTGGGTCAGACCAATGTCCATCTAGCCCAATACCCTGCTTCTAACAGTGACTAATCCAGGTCACAAGTACTTGGCAGAAACCCAATTAGTACCAACATTCTATGCTACCAATCCCGGGGCAAGCACTGGTTTCCCCCATCTCCTTTTTAATAACAGACTATGAACTTTTCCAAATCTTTTTTAAACCCAGATACACTAATCACTGTTATCACATGCTTCGGCAACAAATTCCAGAACTTAACTATTCGTTGAGTGAAAAAAATATTTCCTCCTATTTGTTTTAAAGTATTTCCATGTGTTTTCATTGAGTGTCTCCTGGTCTTTGTACTCTTTGAAAGGGTGAAAAATTGATTCACTTTTACCCATTCTATACCACTCAGGATTATGCAGACCTCAATCATATCCTGCCTAAGCCATCTCTTTCCAAGCTGAAAAGCCCTAATCTCTTTAGCATTTCTTCATATGGGAAGAGTTCCATCCCCTTTATCATTTTGGTCGCTCATCTTTGAACTTTTTCTAATTCCACTATATCTATTTTGAGATACGGTGACCAGAATTGAGAGAGAAACAGGTAAAAAAAGGGAAATTTATGCCTTAAGAAGCAGGAGCCCTCTCCTACATGTTCTGCTCAGATGCCATTTATTTATTTATTTTATTGCATTTGTATCCCACATTTTCCCACCTATTTGCAGGCTCAAAGTGGCTTACATAGTTTTGTTAGTACAGTTAGTCCTGGATGTCAGGTACAATAATTGTTGTGCGGAGATTAATTAAGGAAAGAAGTAGAGAGTAGAAGGAAGGTATTTATTAGGTATAGTCGATGGTAGGTTTTCAGCAGTGGATTAGTAAGGTTCTGGGTTTTCGTTGTATGCTTTGTTGAAGAAATATGTCTTGGCCTGCCCCCTCCCCTTCATATCTTATATAGTTTTCAGCGTGACCAGAAACCTGGAGGCATACAAGAGCAGGTTCAGGGCAACATCTTTTTGTTGGTGTGACTGAGATGTTGCCTCCGACAATGGAGAGGTATGACCTCAACAAACACACCCCTCCGCTGCCTCCCCCATCTCTGCAAAAAGAGCAGCACTCACCCCATGCAGCTGTTTCAAGGACATCCTCACTGTAACTAGGTGGGAAACCATGCTCTCAACCAACTCCCCATGCTTGTACTCATAGACAAAATCTAAACCACCTCATGAGCTGAATATGTGAATGTGCATGTCCATGAGAAGCAGCCATACAGGGGATCCTGACAGCTCATTTCATAGCCCATGCACTGACACATGATCCCAAGTCTGCATATCTATGCTATCTGCTGAAATGGGCAGTGCAACATTGGTAATATTCATGGTATCTACTCAGCAGTCTTTGTGATTGAGGGACAGCTGGCATCATGGTGGGACATGAAGAAGTGCATCTTAACTGACATGGGATCTATGTGGGGAGCACCTTCTCAGCATTAGGAACTACTTAGCAACCTTCAGAGTTGCACCCCCCTTGAAATGTCATACAGTCAGGAGATCCTAGGGAACCCAAATGTGATGTTTCTGCTGATGTGTCTGGACCTGTAAGAGGCCAATTGCACCATATGCTATATCATAGACTATGTTGGTAGATTCTAAAAAGCAAGGCTGGCATAGGGCAGAGGTCCTGCCCATATTACTGTCTTCTCAATTGGACAAGACAGTAATACGGGCGAGACCTCTGCCCTTTCACGGTTATTCCCTAGTGAGACTAGAGCTCCTATTCTGGACCCTGTACAGATGGAAGCTGGAATGGAACTTGGACTTGTTTCAGTGGATACACAAGTTACTCTTCAAGATATCTGGCAAGTAGTTACACAAATTGAATCTTCAATTCAAAGAACTTCTAAGTTTTTAATTTGAAGAAGCAACTAATTAGCTAGTCACACGCCACTCAGTGTAGGAACAAACTGTACATGATAATAGTTTCCATGGGATAGCTGTTCTTTACATGCCTTGCACAAACAGCTGATGATCCACACTAAGGATAGAAATGCTTTTTACTAGTCAGTTAAGGAAGTATCCCAGTGCCCGAGTCTACTAGAACTACTACAAATCATTTCTATAGCGCTACCAGTCGTTGGCAGCGCTTCACAATTGAACATGAAGAAAAGACAGTCCCTGCTCAAAAGAGCTTACAATCTAAATCGAGTCAGCAGATGCTACTTGTCTGCCTTTTTTTCTGGTGATGAATATGATAGAGGGGATGGGACAATTTCTCTATGAGGAAAGACTAAAGAGGCTATGGCTCGAGCTTGGAGATGAGGCTGCTTATGGAGATACGATGGAGGACTATAAAAAATTGAGTGGAGTGGAGCGGGTAACATGAATTGCTTGTGTGTTCTTTTCAAAAATACAAGGACTAGAGAGCACACAATGAAGCAACTAAGTAAAAATGTAAAACAAATCAGTGAAAATATTTCTTCACTCAGCATGTAATTCATTAGCAGAGAATGTGGTAAAGGATATACAGGAGTGGGAATCCAAAGTACAATCATACAAAAGTAGAAACCAAAAAACACAAGGAGCCTTCAAGAGTGGGGGTGTCAACTCACTATTTTATTGAACAGATCTGACACGGTCTGTATTTCAGCGAAACTACCTGCGTCAGGGGTCTATCAATATAGATGATATTCAAAAGTGTCAAATAATCACAAATCCTCTTTCTTAGAGGTAGTGGTCTCGGAGCAATGACAAGACACTAAAATAAGCACAGGTACACCAAGGAGCTACGGGAGCATAAACCTGCACAAGTGAAAATCCAGTTCCTGGTAGTTTTCACTTGTGCGGGTTTATGTTCTCGATGCTCCTTGCTGTACCCACTCTGCTTTCGGCATCTTTTCGTTGCTCTGAGATCACTACGTCTAACAAAGAGGATTTTTGATTATTTGGCACACTTGAATATCATCCATATTGATAGACCCCTGGTGCATGCATAGCAGGGTTTAAAAAAGGTTTGGACAAGTTCCTGTAAGAAAATTCCATACGTTCTTGGGATAATCTACTGCTTATTCCTGGGATAAGCAGCATAAGATCTGTTTTTACTTTCTTGGGACTCTTGCCAGGTACTTGTGACCTGGATTAGACACTGCTGGAAACAGGATACTGGGCTTGATAGACCTTCAGTATGGCCCAGAATGACAATGTTTATGTCCTTATGACTAACGTTGGCTGTACATATTGCAGCATGACTTGCTTATCTCATGTACTCTAGCTGAGATCAATTGCATTCACTTTTATCTGATGGCATGTACATTTTTTTTCCTAAACTTAGGGGCTCTTTTACTAAAGCACATTAGATTCTGCATTTACTAAAACCCCATCTGTTCAGGCAAGCCTACCCAAATGATCCAGATTAATTCCCACAAACCCATCTATTCATCACATATCCAGAAGACAATGACAACGACCTAGACTACATCTCCCGCCTCATTTTCCCCTGCTTATCCCCTGTTCTATCCCCTTTCGCCTCATCGACCCCCTCCCCCAATGTTCACCTACCCTTACTCACACCTCTCCTACTCCCCTCACCCTTGCCCATTCCCCTCCGCCTCATCTACCCTCCAATTGCTCACTTACCCTTGCTCATACTTCTCCTACTCCCTTCATCCCTGCATTTCTACATTCCTATTTCTTTTATTACTCCGATAATACTCAATTTATTTCTCTCCACCAATACTTTGTAATCCCAATTACTATGTAAGCCGCACTGAACCTGCTTTGAGTTGGAAAGCGCGGGGTACAAATGTAATAAATAAATAAATTATCTAAGAAAATTAACATGTAGTAGCTGCAAATCTAATGCAGCAACTATTGGGGGATTTGCATATCTCTATGCAAATCCCACATATAATATCCATTAGCGAGTGACACTCAGACTGAAGATAGCGCAGAAGCATTTGAGGGGGAATTCTAGTAATGGTGCTCAAAACTGGGGGCTGAAAATGTTTATGCGCCAGACTTACACCTGCTGAAACCTGTTGAGCACAATGAGGTAGTATTCTGCAACTACACATGGAGCATTTCAGAATGCCCTGACACGCCCATGTCCACGCCCTCTTTGAGGTACATTAGTAAATTTAAGTGCCATGCATTACAGAATAATGAACAGCCACATAGGCATGCAAATCCTACGTGGTGCCAATTAACTTTAATAATTGGTTGGTAGCATCAGTTATTGGTAGTTAAGGGCTTCTTACTCAGTTAATTTGCACATGTATCTTGGGATTCATATACAGAATACGGGGAGATGCTAAGTGGGTTCACTCTAACTGCAGAAATGACTAGTGTGTAGTATGTACTGTGAGATACCTACAATATGGCTTCTTCCCTATGCCCCACCCTAAACACCAAATGCCCTTAACATGTGGTGTAGTACATGATAGCTGTCAAAATAATGCAAAATCTATTACCCTGTTTGTGCGCTAATGGTTACTGAACGTTAAACCATGCATTAAGTGCCTAATGTACCCTGATTATCTACTTTTCTTATATGTCTATATTTTTCACCTGCTCTTGTCCCCATTGCTGTCTGTTAAAATGTATTAATATGTATTGTGTCAACATTGTATGTAGCATATTATCCTATAATGTGTAATGTTATCTGAATTTTTTACTTTTGTAATTGTTTATTGCCTATGTCTGGTTTGTACTTGATGGCTGAATTTCTTTAAAAAAAAAGGATAAATAAATCCTAATGCATAAATAAATAAATAAATAAATAAATAAATAAATAAATAAATAATCAGAACCAGTTCCTATGCTGGGTCAGTCTGCTTTCTCACTTGTTAAAAAAGCAATAAAAAACTGAAGGAATGGAAGTCAGATTTTACTGCTCACACTAGATAATTGCACCAAGAAACAGCCAAGTCAGGAAGGGTGGTAAAATCTGTCTATGTACCCAGGAGTAGAGCTATAATGTGAGGAAAAAAACCCCACTTAGAACAGCCTTCTGAAATACAGCCAGTTTTATGACAATGATTACAATCACCTAAGTGCTCTTTAGTTAGAAAACGCAGGTGCTACAGTGCTCTAACATTTACTATTCCCAGGGTTATTTTAAACAGGCGAAGGCGCAGGAGCTTAATTCTATAACACAATGCAGCTGTAAATACAAAAAACACAGTGTAAAAAGAGTGGAATACTAAAGGCACAGAAGATACACTTCTGAGGATGTTGATCTAATATATAGAGAGATGAATTTTTATGGATAGATAGAGATTCATCTAAGGGTCCTTTACTAAGGTGCGCTGAAAAATGGCTTGCAGTAGTGTAGGCATGGGTTTTGGGCGCATGCAGAATCATTTTTCAGCGCACCTGTAAAAAATGCCTTTTTTTTACATTTTTGCTGAAAATGGCCGTGCGGCAAAATCAAAATTGCCACATGTCCATTTTGGGCCTGCGACCTTAACACCAGCCATTGACCTCACGGTAAAGTCTCAGGTGGTAACCAGGCAGTAATGACCTACGCACGGCAAATGCCACTTGGCACGTGTCCGATAATAAAAATTATTTTTCAGCCGTGCATATTGGACACGCACCAAAAATGAAATTACCACAGGAGCCACGCAGTAGCCGGGTGGTAACTTCATTTTGGCACACATTGGCGCGCGTAGAGCCTTACGCGGTTTAGTAAAAGGGCCCCAAATAATTATAGCCTTGGAACATTGCCTAGTATTTACTTTCAGGCAAGGCCTTTATCATCCTGATCACAATAATATAAACCTAATAAATATTAAGTTCCATGGTCATTTCACCGAGTTTTCTTGGGCCCCAATATTTAAAAAAAAAAAAACACCTGAGCTCCTAAATTTATGCTCCTAAATTAGGCTCATAAGTTTGTGCCCTAAAAAATTCATCTTTAGCCTTTTTGCTGTCCTAATTTTATCCACTTACTTAAGCGATTAGTGGACTGAATATTGCTGCTAACCAATTAAGTACCAGCTCGTCACACGGACTGCTCCAGCACTAAATGGAGAGTGTGGTGGTGGTCAGATCAGAACCAATGTTCAGTGGCATTGCCCAGTTTAGTGCCGCAGAATATCAATGGTCAGGGTACTAAGTGCCATTTAACCAGGTAAGGGGAAAGGGAAATGGGACTTAATATACCACCTTTCTGAGGTTTTTGCAACTACATTCAAAGCGGTTTACATATATTCAGGTACTTATTTTTTACCAGGGGCAACGGAGGGTTAAGTGACTTGCCCAGAGTCACAAGGAACTAGGGTTACCATATTTTGTCCCCCCAAAAGGAGGACACATACCCCACCCCCTTTCACACCCACCCCGCCCCTGCAATGCCTTCGCTCCACCCCTGCCACGCCCTCCCCCTTGTCACACACCCTGTCACCTCCCCTCCCCATCACCCCCCTCCCCTTACCTTACTGCTGCCCTGGTGGTCTAGTGACCTCTTCGGGGCAGGAAAGAGCCCCCTCTTTCCTGTCCGGAGCGCTGCCCTGCATGCATCCTTCCTGTTGGTGATCTCGGCACCAATTCAAATGGCCACCGAGAGTTGAAGTCTCGCGAGGTCACTTCAACTCTCGACGGCCGTTTTGAATCGGCGCCGAGATCACCAACAGGAAGGATGCATGCAGGGCAGCGCTGCAGGCAGGAAAGAAGGGGCTCTTTCCTGCCCCGAAGGTGGAAGAGGTCACTAGACCACTAGGGCAGTAGTAAGTAAGGGGAGGGGAGGCAGTGAGAAGATGGCCGACATGGAAGGAGCTCAGTAACGAGCTCCTGAAGCCTGAAGCCTGGACTGTGACGGCCTCACGGAACTCCAGCCTGCCTACTCCAGTACATCTGCTCCAGCGTGTTCCAGTCCGCCTGAACCAGCTTCTCCCTGCTTGTTCCAGTACACCTGCTCCAGCCTGTCTGCTCCAGTACATCTGCTCCAGCGTGTTCCAATCCACCTGAACCTGCTTCTCCCTGCTTGTTTCAGTCCATCTGCTCCAGCCTGCTTGCTCCAGCTTCTCCCTGTTCGTTCCTATTCATCTGCAGCAGCTTGTTCCAGCCCACCTGCTAGCTTGTCAGCCATTGACTTACTTGCCTGCCTGCTAGCTTGCCAACTCGTTAGCCATTGACTTACCTGCTCTCCAGTTTCTCCCTGCTCGTTCCTGTCCTTCTGCATCAGTATGTTCCAGCCCGCCTGCTAGCTTGTCAGCCATTGACTTACCTGCCTGCCTGCTAACTTGTCAGCCCTTGTCTTACCTGCTCTCCAGCATCTCCCTGCTCGTTACTGTCCATCAGCCCCAGCATGCCTCAACCCGCCTGCTAGCTTGTCACCCATTGATTTACTTGCCTACCTGCTAACTTGTCAGCCATTGACTTACCTGCCCCCCAGCCTCTCCTGGCTCGTCCCTGTCCATCCGCACCAGCTTGCTCCAGCCCGCCTGCTAGCTTGGCAGCCACTGCCTCACTTGCCTGCCTGCTAACTTGTCAGCCATTGACTTACCTGCTCTCCAGTCCATCTACCCCTCCAATTCCAAACCTCTGGCTCTCCGCTCTATCTATCTGCTTCTCACCCCAGTCACTACACCGCAATCACTACTTATGGCCCCTGTCCACATCCTCTTCCTTGCCCTGTCCCTTCCTAATCTTTTTCCCCTCCCCTTACCGCTGTCTACCGCTGGAACTCATTGCCCACCTGTGTTCCCTCCCGCCCTGCCCGCTTCGGCAATACCCTATTCACCCCCATCCCTCACCACCTCACCATCTCTCTTGTCCCCCTCCTCCTTCCTAGCCCTTAATCTTCAACACCTCCTTCCTGCTATTAACCCTTCACCATTCCTCCTGAGTGCACCCCGTCTTCGTCGCCTTCGTCGCCCGACCTCCCCCACCCTCCTCCGCACTCTCCTGCTCCTCCTCTTGCTATCCGCGGGAGACATTAATCCTAATCCAGGCCCCCCTCACCTGTCCTCCTATCCATGCAAACGATTCCGTGATGTCTCCAATCTCGTCTCTATTCCCCTCCTCCCCCCCCTCTTCCCTCCCCTTCTCATGTGCCTTGTGGAATGCCCACTCGGTCTGCAACAAACTGCCCTTCACCCATGATCTCTTCATCTCTCGTTCCCTTCAACTGCTCGCCCTAACTAAAACCTGGCTCTCCCCTGATGACTCTGCCTCAGTTGCGGCCCTTTGTCATGGAGGTTATCTCTTCTCCCACGCTCCCCGCCCAGATGGCCGCGGTGGAGGCATCGGGCTACTTCTCTCGCCCTCCTGTAGTTTCCAACCCCTCCTCCTACCGCAGTCTCACTGCTTCTCGTCCTTTGAAGCACACTCCATCCAGCTATTCTACCCATTACCACTCAGAGTTGCAGTCATTTACCGCCCCCCTGATAAGCCCCTCTCTTCATTCCTTACTGACTTCGACGCTTGGCTCACCGTTTTTCTTGATCCCGCATCTCCATCCCTCATTCTTGGTGATTTTAACATTCACGTTGACAACCCATCCAACTCCTACGCTTCTAAATTCCTCACTCTGATATCCTCCTTTAACCTCCGACTATGCTTGACCACCCCTACTCACCGTGATGGCCATTGTCTCGACCTCGTTCTCTTCTCTTCCTGCTCACCTTCCAATTTCTCCACCTCAGTCCTTCCTATCTCAGATCATCACCTAATCACCCTCACACTTCATCATCCTCCCCCTCAACCTCGCCCAACTATAACCACTGCCTTCAGGAATCTCCAAGCTGTCGACCCCCCTACCCTATCCTCTCACATCTCCAATCTCTTCCTTTCCATCTCGTCTTCTGAATCTGTCGACACGGCTGTCTCTACCTACAATGAAATTCTCTCCACTGCTCTGGATACCCTAGCACCATCTGTCTCTCGCCCCACTAAGCACATTAATCCCCAGCCCTGGTTAACCCCTTGCATCCGTTACCTCCGCTCCTGCACCTGATCTGCTGAACGACTCTGGAGGAAATCTTGCACCCTGTCAGAATTCACCCATTACAAATTCATGCTATCCTCCTTCCAGTTCTCCCTATTCCTTGCCAAACAGGAATACTATTCTCAATTAACCAATTCTCTTAGCTCCAACCCTTGTCGCCTCTTTGCCACCCTCAACTCCCTACTTAAGGTGCCCTCCGCTCCCACCCACCCCTCACTCTCTCCTCAAACACTAGCTGACTACTTCCGCGACAAAGTGCAGAAGATAAACCTCGAATTCACTTCCAAGCCTTCTCCTCCCTGTGACTTCTTAACCCACTCCCTCAACCAACCTAACCTGGCCTCTTTCTCCTCCTTCCCTGAGATCACCGAAGAGGAAACTGCTCGCCTTCTTTCTTCCTCTAAGTGCACCACCTGTTCCTCTGATCCCATTCCCACCAATCTGCTTACCAACATCTCTCCTACAGTTAACCCCTCAATCTGTCACATCCTCAACCTCTCTCTCTCCACTGCTACTGTCCCTGACACCTTCAAGCACGCTGTAGTCACACCACTTCTCAAAAAACCATCACTTGACCCCACCTGTCCCTCCAATTACCACCCCATCTCCCTTCTACCCTTCCTCTCCAAATTACTTGAACGCGCTGTCCACAGCCGCTGCCTTGATTTCCTCTCCTCTCAGGCCGTCCTCGATCCGCTTCAATCCAACTTTCGCCCACTACACTCGACAGAAACAGCACTCTCTAAAGTCTGCAATGACCTGTTCCTTGCCAAATCCAAAGGTCACTATTCCATCCTCATCCTCCTCAACCTATCTGCCGCCTTTGACACCGTCAATCATAATTTACTTCTTGACACACTGTCCTCATTCGGGTTCCAGGGCTCCATCCTGTCCTGGTTCTCCTCGTATCTTTCCCAACGCACCTTCAGAGTATTTTCTAATGGCTCTTCTTCCACCCCCATCCCCTCTCTGTTGGGGTTCCTCAAGGATCTGTCCTTGGACCGCTTCTTTTCTCGATATACACCTCTTCCCTGGGCTCGCTGATCTCATCACATGGTTTCCAGTACCATCTCTATGCCGATGACACCCAGCTTTACCTCTCCACTCCCGACATTACAGTCGAAACCCAGGCCAAAGTCTCGGCCTGCCTTTCAGACATCGCCGCCTGGATGTCCAACCGGCATCTGAAACTGAACATGGCAAAGACTGAGCTCCTTGTCTTTCCACCCAAACCCTCCTCTCCTCTTCCCCCACTTTCCGTCTCTGTTGACAACGCCCTCATCCTCCCCGTCTCTTCAGCCCGCAATCTCAGAGTCATTTTTGACTCCTCCCTCTCCTTGTCTGCCCATATCCAGCAGACAGCTAAGACCTGTCGCTTCTTCCTCTATAATATTAGCAAAATTTGCCCATTCCTCTCTGAACAGACCACCCGAACCCTCGTCCACTCGCTCGTTACCTCTCGTCTTGACTATTGCAACCTTCTCCTCGCTGGTCTCCCACTTAGCCACCTATCCCCCCTTCAATCTGTCCAAAATTCCGCCGCACGTCTTATCTACCGCGTGAACCGATACTCTCATATCACCCCTCTCCTCAAGTCGCTTCACTGGCTCCCGATCCGCTACCGTATACAGTTCAAGCTTCTCCTATTGACCTTCAAGTGCACTCAATCTGCAGCCCCCCATTACCTCTCTACCCTCCTCTCCCCCTATGTTCCCACCCGTAACCTCCGCTCTCAGGACAAATCACTCCTATCTGTACCCTTCTCCACCACCGCTAACTCCAGACTCCACCCCTTCTGCCTCGCATCACCTTATGCCTGGAACAGACATCCCGAGCCCATACGCCATGCGCCCTCCCTGCCCATTTTCAAGTCCTTACTCAAAGCCCATCTCTTCTCCCTTGCCTTTGGCGCCTAACCACCTCCCCATTCATGTGACCTACACTGACTACATAGTTTGTTACCTTTATATTGTTACCTACACTGACTACATAGTTTGTTACCTTTAAATTGTAAGCTCTCTTGAGCAGGGACTGTCCTTCCCCATGTTTAAACTTGTACAGCGCTGCGTAACCCTGGCAGCGCTATAGAAATGCTAAGTAGTAGTAGTAGTAGTAGAGGCTACCAATCTGCCCGTTTGTCTGGATTTCTGGACAATCGGGCAGATTGGCAAAACCTGCCCGGTTGTCTGGACATGTCCAGGTAAATCCAGACATATGGTAACCCTACAAGAACTGCAGTGGGAATTGAACTCAGTTCTCCAGGATCAAAGTCCAATGCACTAACCACTAGGCTACTTCTCCACAGAGAGAAAGGTAAGAACCTCTCTCTGTGGAGTTATGGCATCAGCTGTCACTCTGTGTGGAACAAAGTCAGCCACTGTAAAAGTACCATGGTTTTTAGTTTCAGTTTTTATTAGGTGCGGTCCATGTGTGTGAAGGCTATTTTGTTTGCAGGTAAAATATGTTTTTTTATTAGTTAAATTATTATATTCTAGCTTGGATTCTGTGGGTTTAGCAGAGAGATGCAGACTGCAAGCTCTGACAATCCCCAGCAGCCCTCACTGGTTTGTATTCACACAACCAAACTTGAGGTTTCGGTTTTGACTTTGGCTGAACTCATGTGATGAGTTTCAGATGTAAAGCTCTCAGACAGTTTTGGTTTTGGATGAAACTGAAAAAAAGCAGTTTTGGTTGGTCTCTAATGGGCAGATGATCGAAAGTCCCACGCTGTTCCAAACAGCGCTCTAAAAATAGAGCTGGAACAGCTCGGGGCTTTAATGCCCCTATGATCAGAGATAATAGCATGCAAATTTAAGCATGCTATTCTCTCTGATCATAGGTTAGAAGTGTGGGAGGATCCTCCTGCACTTGTTTGACAAGTCTGGGCTGTCAAAAGCCCAGACCTGTCAAACACAGGGGTTGGAAGTCCATGGGACCACCAGACCCCAAGTACCACCACCCCGAGCCAAGCGAAACGGGGGCTGGAAGTCTGGCAGACCTCTGGCCCCCCTGACCTCCCCTGACACAAGTTCAGGGGGTCTGGAGATCCGGTGGGTTTCCAGCCCCCCAACAACCCCTAGCAACCCCTCAAATGTCCCTGGTGGCCCAGTGGGCCGCAAGTCAATCTCACCCCACCCCACCCCACACATTTGTATCCCACATTTTCCCACCTATTTGCAGGCTCAATGTGGCTTACATAGTACCGGAAAGGCATTTGCAGACTCCGGTGTTAACAAATACAAAGTGATGTTGTGGTAAGATAAAGTTCATGTGGCACGGCCACATTAGGGAATCGAACAGTGGGAGAGTTGTGTTATGTCCATTACGTACTTTAGTATTGTTGTGTTGCCGAGATCAGGCATTTAAGTTGGATTCGTAGGGTATGCCTTTTTAAACAGGTAAGTTTTTAGTGTTTTCCGGAAGTTTAGATGGTCGTACGTCATTTTCAAAGCTTTTGGTAATGCGTTCCACAGTTGTGTGCTTATGTAGGAGAAGCTGGTTGCGTAGGTTGATTTGTATTTAAGTCCTTTGCAGCTTGGGTAGTGCAGATTTAGGTATGTTCGTGTTGATTCGGATGTGTTTCTAGTTGGTAGGTCGATTAAGTCTGTCATGTATCCCGGGGCTTTACCGTAGATAATTTTGTGAACCAGGCTGCAGATTTTGAAAGCAATGCATTCTTTGATTGGGAGCCAGTGTAGTTTTTTGCGGAGGGGTTTTGCGCTTTCAAATCGCGTTTTTCCAAATATAAGTCTAGCTCCGTGTTTTGAGTGGTCTGGAGTTTCTTTAATGTTTGTTCTTTGCATCCCGCATAAATTCCATTGCAGTGGTCTACGTGGCTTATTACCATTGATTGTATCAGGTTGCGAAATGTTTCCCTCGGGAAGAATTGTTTCACGCGTTTGAGTTTCCACATTGAGTAGAACATTTTCTTTGTTGTGGATTTCACTTGGCTCTCCAGTGTTAAGTTGCGGTCCATTGTAACGCAGAGGATTTTCAGGCTGTCTGAGATAGGGAGGGTGTGATCTGGGGTTTCGATACTTGTGGGGTTGTTCGCGCTATGTTGGGATGAGAGGATGAGACAGTGTGTTTTTTCTTTATTGAGTTTTAGTTGAAATGCATTCGCCCGTGAGTCCATGATGTTCAAGCTGAGCTTGATTTCGTTGGTGATTTCTGTCAGTTTAGTTTTGTAAGGAATGTATATTGTGACATCGTCTGCATAGATGAAAGGGTTGAGGCCTTGGTTGGCTAAGTACTTGGCTAGAGGGGTCATCATTAGGTTGTTTCTCCCTTATATGATGTGAGGCTCTGCCCAGCGCATCCTAGGATGCACTGGGTAGAGCTGGGCACCTCCATTTTTGAGGCGGTGCCAGTGGAAGAGGAGGGAGGCCACCTCCCTCCTCCAATGAAGGTAGGGGGTTTGGAATGGCCACTAGACCACTAGGACAGGGGGGGGATTGACTCGTAGCCCACTGGGCAACCAGGGACATTTGAGGGGATGCTAGGGGGGTTAGGGGGAGCTGCAAACCCACCGGATCTCCATCCCCCCATTACCTGTGTATGGGGGGTGGGGGTGGGGGGGACTGGAGGTCTTCTGGACCTCCAGCTTCCGTGTCACTGGGGGAGTCAGGTTAAGGTTCCTGTGGGGGGGGGGGGGCTGCTGTATTGGGGGAATGGGGGGGCCTACTAGCATGCAAATGCATGCTGGACAGGGCTCACCATTTTCCTCAATGGTCTGCAAACCCTAACGCCAGCTCTGAGCTGGCGTTAGGGTTTGCCATGGACAGTGCACCAATGTTTGGTGCGCTGCAAGCTGATCATTGGGGAGGAATACATTTCAGGGGCGTAGCCAGACAGCAGATTTTGGGTGGGCCTAGACAAGAAGTGGGTGGGCACAAATGTTCTCCCCCCCTCCCCCACCAACTTAAAAAAATATTTCAGCTGGCAGGAAAACACTGCTCACTACCTTGGCAGCCTGCAGCAGGCATGCACTGAAAACTGAGCATGCGCAGTTGCCAGTACCAGTGGCATTCCTAGGGGGGCTGACACCCAGGGCGGATCGCCGATATGCCCCGCCCCCCGGGTGCAGCGCCCCCCCCCCGGGTGCAGCGCGACCCCCCCACCCCCGGCGAAAGAACCTGTAACCTGTTCCGGGGCAGAGGGAGCACAGAACGAACGTAGCGGACAGGCGCGCGGCACCCCCCCAGCGGCGTGCACCCGGGGCGGACCGCACCCACCCTCCTCCTTGGTACGCCACTGGCCAGTACCGGCAGCTTAGGAAACTCAGACTTCTGAAGTGGAGAGCAATGTTTTCAGCACCATCAGGAGGAGGTCTTCAGCTGGCAGAGCTTGGGATCCCCACCAGCTACCACTAAATGTGTGCTGCTGTTGGGTGGGCCTGAGCCCTAAGTGGGTGGGCCCTGTTTTGCATGCATTTGCATGCCAGTTTCATTCAGAGCCCGCAAGCTCGTTGTTTCACAAACTCAGGGGCTATGATCATGGGGCGGTAGCAAACACAGGCCCTAATATGGTGTTAACAGCCTCTAGTACCTGAATTTGCTTCTGTTCATTGGCCCATAAGTTCTTTCCCAAATTTGTTAGGTTGGAAAGAATAAAAAGAATAGGGAAAGAAGGAAGCACATAGGTAAGAGAAAGAGGAATGAATACAGAGGAAGAAAAAGTAAGTGGTGAGAGAGAGAAAGAGAGAGAGGCAGAGGGGACAGGTTTTCAAAGCCAAATGGGAAAAAAAGATTAAAAAAAAATCTTTATAGATGAATTCCCCCCTCCTCCACATGCACTTTTATTTAGCATAGCACTGGAACCTGCTCTGTTAGCAGCCTGTCAGAATGATCATATTTCAATCTCAATAGGAGATGTTGACTATAATTTATCTGTGATGAAGATGACATATATCCTTGCCTCAAGCATCCCTTCCTGGCTTAGTGGATTTAATTCATGAGTAATCTAGCTTCTTAGGATGCAGGATAAATTGGGAGAAAAAGGAAGAAATGTCATTAAAACTTCATTGCAGTTCTAACATTATTAAAGATGTCAAATTTAAATGTATTCCTGCTGAGATAAAATATTTGGGTATCATCTTCCATTCTGATTTGCATACTATGATAACTCAATATGGATAGTCATGCTTTCAGTTAAGCAGCAGTTCAAGACCTAGTTTCCCTTCCACTTATTGTAGTGAGGTGGATTCAAATCTATTAAAGGAAGGATTATTCCCTTATTTGGCACCATTTGACTTATGTCTTGGCCCTACTGAAGTTAAGGTTTCTGGTGATGTGGAACACATACATGGGTAGATGAAGAAAAAATAAGAAGCAATTTAATCAGGATTTTTTGGAGTGCCTAGAAGGTGCAGATTGATCATTTGACCAGTAGCACAATCAAGTGTTGTGGATAAGGTGATTGCACCCCCCCCCCCCAGTAAAGGTGATAATTGGTGGTTTGGAGAGGATTTAATGGAGAAAAAGAGGAAACTCAGAAGGTTGGAGAAATGTTGGCAGAAGATATGGTGACCAGAATTGAACGCAATACTGAAGGTGAAGTCACCCCATGGAGTGATACAAGGTATATCCTGCCCACCAGGGGATGCAATATCCTCTTGCACTGAGGATGTGTCTCCAGGAGCTTCTGCCCAGGAGGGAATGATTAGGACAGCTGATGTAGTTGGTGATTAGATCATTAGGCATATAGATAGCTGAGTGGCTGGTTGGCGTGAGGATTGCCTGGTCACTTGCCTGCCTGGTGGCGGACCTCACACATCACCTAGATATGATTTTAGACAGTGCTGGGGAAGAGCCGGCTGTCTTGGTACATGTGGGTACCAATGATGTAGTGCTGGGGAGGAGCCGGCTGACTTGGTACATTTGAGTACCAATGATGTAGGAAAATGTGGGAGGGAGGTTCTGGAACCCACATTTAGGCTCTTAGGTAGGAAGCAGAAATCCAGATCCTCCAGGGTAGCATTTTCAGAAGTGCTCCCTGTTCCATGCACAAGACCCAGGCAGGCAGAGCTCCGAAGTCTCAATGCATGAGGATGTTATAATGCCTTTGTATTGCTCCGTGGTGTGACCACACCTCGAATATTGTGTTCAATTCTGGTCGCCGCATCTCAAAAAAGATATAGTGGAATTAGAAAAGGTGCAGAGAAGGGCGACAAAATGATAAAGGGGATGGAACGACTTCCCTATGAGGAAAGGCTAAAGCGGCTAGGGCTCTTCAGCTTGGAGAAAAGGCGGCTGAGGGGAGATATGATAGAAATCTATAAAATAATGAGTAAAGTTGAACGGGTAGATGTGAAGCGTCTGTTTATGCTTTCCAAAAATACTAGAACTAGGGGGCATGTGATAAAGCTACAATGTAGTAAATTTAAAATGAATCAGAGAAAATGTTTCTTCATGCAATGTATAATTAAGCTCTGGAGTTCGTTGCCAGAGAATGTGGTAAAGGCGGTTAGCTTAACGGAGTTTTAAAAAGGTTTGGACGGCTTCCTAAAGGAAAAGTCCATAGACCGTTATTAAATGGACTTGGGGAAAATCCACTATTTCTGGGATAAGCAGTATAGAATGTTTTGTAGTTTTTTTGGATCTTGCCAGGTATTTGTGACCTGGATTGGCCATTGTTGGAAACAGGATGCTGCACTTGATGGACCTTTGGTCTTTTCCAGTATGGCAATACTTACGTACTTATGGAGTGAAGTCATTAAAAAAAACCTACTATAGCAGCATTTTAATTTTCAAAAGGGTGACTATGACAAAATGAGGAAAATGGTTAAAAAGAAGCTAAAAGGATTGGCCGCAAAGGTTAGGACTTTAAATCAGGCATGAACGTTATTTGAAAATACGATTGTGGAAGCCCAGACCAGATGTATTCCATATATTAACACATGTGGAAAGAAGAGCAAACGACAGCCAGCATGGTTAAAAGGTGAAGTGAAAAAGGCTATTAGAGCCAAAAAAAACATCCTTCAAAGAAAGGAAAAAGGATCCGAATGAAGAAAATAAGAAGCAACATAAACACTGTCAAGCTAGATGCAAAGCATTGATAAAGAAGGTTAAATGAGAATATGAAGAAAAACTTGCCGCAGAGACGCAAACTCATAGTAACACCTTTTCCAGGTATATCGGGAGCAAAAAGACTGTGAGGGAATCCTTGGGTCTGTTAGATCATGAAGGAGCAAAATGGGCACTCAGGGAGAGAATGAATGAATTATTTGCTTTGGTCTTTACAGAAGAAGATATAAGATCTGTATCTGTACTGGAAATGGTTTTCAAGGGTGATGATGCGAAGGAACTAAAAGAAATCTCAGTGAACCTGGAAGACATACGGAGCCAAATCGACAGGTTAAAGAGTGATAAATCACATAGATCAGATGGTATACACCCAGGGTATTGAAAGAACTCAAACATGAAATTGCTGATCTGCTGTTAGTGATCTGTACCAGTAAGCCTGACTTCAGTTCCAGCAGAATAGAGGGAACTGTTATGAAGAATATAATTATGGAACACATAGATAAACATGGTTTAATGGGACAGTGTCAAAATGGGTTCAGCCAAGGGAAGTCTTGCCTCACTAATTTGCCTCATTTCTTTGAAGGTGTGAATAAACATGTGGATAAAGATGAGTCAGTTGATGTAGTGTATCTAGATTTTCAAAACGTTTTTGACAAAGTTCCTCATGAGAAACTCCTAAGAAAATTAAAAAGTCATGGGATAGGAGGCAATATCCTTCTGTGGATTAGGAATTGGTTATTGGGCAGAAAACAGAGGGTAGAGTTAAATGGCCATTTTTCTGAATGGAGGAGTTTGAATAGTAGAGTGCTACATGGATCTGTACTGGGGTTGGTGCTATTTGACATATTTATAAATGATCTGGAAACTGGAATGATGAGTGAGATTAATCAGCAATTTCATGTTTGAATACTTTCGGTACCCTAGGGTACATGCCATCTGGTCCAGGTATTTCCTTTTCTTTAATTTGTTGATTTGGCTCAATGTATTTATTTTTTATTAATTAGGATTTATTTACTGCCTTTTTGAAGGAATTCACTCAAAGCGGTGTACAATAGATCAAGCATGAGCAATAGATAATTACAGCAGTAAAATATTCAAAAACAATACAAAGTATGGCATGGTATACTATTTACAATGTCAACACAATACGTAATGGAACATTATAGCTGATAGCGAAGGGTAGAGCAAAGATGTAACGTACAGAAGGGTAAGAAAGTAGGAAGAGTTAGAAAGTAAGGTGATTGATTTAAAGAAAGTAGCACATGAGGTCAGAGAAATGGTTAAATGTTATCTCAGCTAGAGTAGGAGTGGATAAACATGTCCTGCTGCAGTATATGCAGCCTGAGTACTCCTTGTGTGTGTGAGTGAGACTAATGAGTTAGTTACTTCTTCCAGTAAAGGCCTGGTTGAAGAGCCAAGCTTTCACCTGCTTCCTGAAGTAGAGATAGTCTTGTGTTAAGCGCAGCCTTTCAGGCAGTGCATTCCAGAGTGTGGGGGCTACTCCGGAGAAGGCTCGCTTGCGGGTATCACATCATGTAATGTCTTTTGGAGAGGGTGTGGTTAGTGAAAGTCCTTGGGAGGACCTTAGTGTCCTTGGCGGTATGTGGAGGATCATCCTATTTTTCAGGTACTCAGGGCCATTTCCGTTCAGGGCCTTGAAGATCAGACATAGAGTTTTAAATTTAGTCCTCTATTGTACTGGTAGCCAATGAAGTTTTTGCAAAAATGGTGTGATATGGTCACCTCGCTTGCAACCTTCTATGAGTCTTGCTGCTGCATTCTGAATCAACTGGAGCTGATGCAGGCCCTTTGTAGTCAGGCCATTGTATAGCGCATTGCAGTAATCCAGTCTTGATGTTATCATGGCATGTACAACTGGGATAAGATTTACCTTCTCGATGTAAGGAGAGAGGCAGCGTAGCTGTTGCAAATAGTAGAAACAGCTCTTGAAGGTTGCTTGGATTTGGGGAATCAGAATAAGTGTTGAATCTAACTGTATTCCAAGGTTTCTGACTTGTGATTTGAGGGGGGAGTTCATAGTTCCAAAAAGGGATTTTGATGTCAGGTATGTATCCACTTGTTTTAGGGACCAAGAGAAGCTCAGTTTTACTTGGGTTCAGACAAAGTTTGTTGTGTTTAGCCCATTCTTGAATTGATGTTAGACAGGTAATCAGTTTATTCATGGCTGTAGGTAAGTCAGGTTCAATGGTTATAAGTAGCTGCACATCATCCACATAGATGTTCAGCGCTGCGTGCGTCTGGTAGCGCTATACAAATGTTAATAATAATAATAATAATGTAGAACTGAGTGTCCATTGACCAAATCAGCTCAGCTACTGGTTTGAGGTAGATATTGAACAGAATAGGTTACAGTATCGATCCTTGTGGTACCCCGCAGGTCAGTGTCCATGGTGGTGATGAGTTGCTGCCAAACATTATGGATTGTTGCCTATCTGATAGGTAGGATCTGTTCCTTTGATACCTGTTTCTGTCAGTTGTGCTAGAATGATATCATGATCTACGGTGTCAAAAGCTGCAGAGAAATCAAGCAATACTAACATTGAGGCAAATCCCTTGTCTCGGTTTCTTCCAGGTTCACCGAGATTTCTTTCAGTTCCTCTGCATCATCACTCTTGAGAAATGGTACAGGTAGATATCTTACATCTTATTCCATAAAGACCAAAGAATTCACTCAGTCTCTCTGCTATGGTCTTGTCCTCTCTGAGTGCCCCTTTTGCTCCTTCATGATCTAATGGTCCCACAGATTCCCTCACAGGTTTCTGCTTCTGATGTACCTGAAAATATTGTTACTGTGAGTTTTTGCCTCTGTGGCAAGTCTCTCTTCATCTTCCCTTTTAGCCTTTTTTATCAATGCTTTGCATCTAACTTGCCAGTGCTTATGTTGCTTCTTATTTTCTTCAGTCAGGTTCTTTTTCCTTTCTTTGAAGGATGTTCTTTTGGCTCTAATAGCCTCTTTCACTTCACCAGAGGTTGATAGGAAAGAGTTGAGAATAGGCATATATGCTTATACAAGCTAATGTCTACATTGATGAGGCAGTTGGTAGCTCAGGACAGGATATATCCTAAGGCAGAGAAGTTGGAGAAGGTGAGGGAACTGTGTTGGCAGAGAGTTTGCAACATTCTTTGGAGACGTTTAAAAAGAACTTGAAAACTCTCTTATTTCAGGATGCATTTGACCTTAGTTAATTAGTCTTTTTTTTCTCCCACATTCCTCTTCCAGAGTGGGATGGGTGGGCAGTCATGGCTGGTTCTGTTTCTGTTACACTAGGTTTCCTTTCCTATCAGTTTTGTATCTGTCTTTAAGTTATTTTATCATTTTATTCTAATTTATTGTAAACCACCTAGAAAGTCTGCTACTTAAGTGGTACATCAAATGATAATAAACATACCTCTCTGTTTACTAAGCTGCGCTAGTGGCTGCCGTGTGGCTATGCCGACATAGTCCATTCAAAGTGAATCGGCTGTGTCGGTATTGGTGCACGGCAGCCTCCAGCGTGGTTTACTAAATGGGGGGAGATAGATATAGATATGTTGTAGATCGGGAGCCTATGGTTGGAGAAGAACTGTTGGATAAAGTTGGTCTGCCATTGGATGATTTTGCTTTCAAAAAAACAGCAAAAAATTAAGGGAGTCTTTTACTAAGCCATGGTAGCATTTTTAGTTTATGTTACAAATTAGCTGGTGGTAAATGCCGAGACACCCATTATAGTCCTTTGGATGTCTCAGCATTTACCGCCAGCTGATTTCTATCGCGATCTAAAAACACTATCACAGTTTAGTTAAAGGACCCCACAATTAGTCTATTTTTAGAGATGACTAACAAGCTGAATATAAGACAGATGGGAATTTGTACAGCATCAGGAAATGAACTAGTAGTAATCATGGACTATGGGGGCAATTCAGCAAAGGGCACCCAACAGGGCACCATGAAATTACTTTACTTTACACCAGGTTTATGTAAAGCTCTGAAACCAATTAGATTCTGAGCTGTTTATAATAAGAGAAAGCCAAGACAGAACCTTTTTGAAGATTACAATCTGTATAAAAAATAAACTAAGGAGTCTACAGAAATACAACATGTTATATAAATTATAACAATTTTCATCATGCATATTATCTAATTAACAATTGGCATTATAGTGGATTTGAAAATCTCCTAATGAGTAATGCTTTCAATTTTTCCTAAACAATATATAGTTAGAAAACTGATTGAAACAGGGAGATGCCTATTATCAAATTTTGGTAGCTTAAATAGTAAGTAATTTATCAAAGGTGGAAACTCTCCTTATGTCCTTAATGGAAGGTAAAGCAAAGTAAGAAAAATTACAAATTCTCCAAAGCCTGTTGAATCTCCCAAATTCAATAAGAGAGACTAAATAATCTGGACAGACTCCTATAAAATTTTGAATAACATACAGCATAATTTAAAAGCGGAAGGGAAATGGGGCTTGACATACTGTCTTTTGCAACTACATTCAAAGCAGTTTACATAGTATGTACAGGTACTTATTTGTACCTGGGGCAATGGAGGGTTAAGTGAATAACATACAGCATAATTTAAAAGGGGAAGGGAAATTGGATTTGACATAATGTCTTTTGCAACTACATTCAAATCAGTTTACATTGCATATACACAGGTACTTATTTGTACCTGGGACAATGGAGGGTTGGGGTCCCTTTTACTAAGCCACGTAAGCATCTACGTTTGATTTTTAAGGCCCTCAGACAAAATGGGCCAGAGTACTAAAAGAATAAGCCCTTTACACACCTCTAAGATCCTCTCAAGGATCATCACTATCTGTCCCGTCATCAAAATAAATTGTATGATGTGATACCCACCAGCAAACCTCAGGAGTAGCCCCCATGCTCTGGAATTTACTCCCAGAGGGGCTACATATAACTCGTCAAGACTACCTCTACTTCAGGAAGCGGGTGAAAGCCTGGCTCTTCTCCCAAAACTTTAATACATAGGGTGTCTGACTATACACTCATTCTGCACCTGGACTAGCTTGCTACACATACTGTAACTTAGATCAGTTCCTTATATCTTGATTAACTGTACCAAGAAATTGCCTTTATGTAGCCACCCATTTATTTACCCCAACTGACTGTACCACGCATCTTGTCCCCATTTATATATCTGCACTTGGCCCCACAGCTATATGGTAAGCTGTATTGTAGAAAAGCATTAGTATCATAGCAATGTTATTTGAATGTTCTAATTGTGTGCTTATTAGATGTTTCATTATTTTAATGCTGACCTCTTATTATATCTCTGTTATTTGAATTTCAGTGCTGTCAAATGTGTATATTTTTTATCTTGTTTCATGGCAGTCCTATTATTAGGTTTTTATTAATTTGCTGTTTTCAAATTTTCTACTTTCATTGTATTTACTTGGTCATTTTACTATTGTTATGCTGTTAACAAAATTGTAAGTTTGATGTTAAAATGTACCTACTGTACACCACCTTGGGTGAATCTCTTCATAAAGGCAGTTAATAAATCCCAATATATAAAGAAATAAAAGAAATTTATGCAGATGATATTCAGATCCTGTTCCAGTTTGAAGAAGGATCCTAAAATAGTAGTTACTGAGGACAATTTTGAATAAGCTTATTTTAAGCTCCGTAAATGGAAATTGTTTGTTTAGGTGATCTGGATTGGACTGAGACCAAAGACTTAGGGCAGAGTTACTGAATTCATAGTTTCAGAGTGCTGATTGATGACTGCAACTTTCAGCCTCAGATTCTCTCAGTGATGCATAGTGCATATTATAAATTAAGGTTAGTGCACTATTTTTATTAGCTATTCAAAATTGGGTGTTTAGCATGATTTGATTAATGTTAATAATCATTAGTTTAGAAGCCCTATTTGTGATTTACATGTATAAATGTCAGCATTTACATGTGTATATCACATATCTGTAAACCCTGCATTACATTTAGGGGCTGTTTTACTAAGCTGCTCTAAAAAGTGGCCTGCGCTATTACTAGCACTTGGGTTTCCTGTTCGCTGAGGCCACTTTTATCGCAGCAGTAAAATTGCTGCATTTTCTATTTCTACCATTAATGGCCATGCACTAATTTCCCAATTACCCCTGGATTCTATATAGTGCGCCTAGAGTTCCACGCGGTTCCGTGAGTAAATCTAGGCATATTCTATAACTACGCATGTAGAGTAATTGTTTTAACAAGCTGTTCCGTGTTGTTAACAGCTCTTAACAATAAGGAGCACTAATTGGCAAAAATTAGTATTTGCATGTGTACATTGCTAAGTTAAGCTAAGTTAAATTCTAACACACGCAGGTAAAAAGGGGTGTTCTTAGGGGCACAGAAAGGGCATTTTGTGGGCATGTTTTTATAAAATATGGGCCAGTGTGCATAAATCTATGTGCATGGATTTACACCAGCTTTTCATTGGTATAAATGGAGGCACATACATTTAGTTGCATGAACTATGCCTAAGCATATTCTAAATACCATGCATAGATCTATGTGTGGTATTTAGAATACACTTAGGCATAATTGTCTAACACACATGAATTTTATGCGCCATATATAGAATCTCTGCTTCCAAACACGCCCCCAGTGCTAAAAAAATATTTTCTATTTTTTAGCATGTGGTAGCGGGCGCTGAACACAAAACTACCGCAGGATGTCTGAGCATGTATCGTGGTAGTGGATTTTACTACGGAGGAAGCACACATTAGTTCTTACTGCCGCTTAGTAAAAGGGCCCCTTAGATTGTAAGGGGGAATGTTTTGGATGGAGCCTGGATGGACTCAAATCTACACGTGTGTTCCCTGTTTCTCAAAGGGAATACACATGTATGTAGGACAATCTGCATATCGAGATTTAAACCTGCTTTTTCTTATTTACGCCAATTCAAAGCTGATGTTATTTTTTCCAGGAATTGCACAGCTTGTGAGGTTGAATGCAAATCGTTTTATTTATTTACCACAGGAGTTACTGTAGGTTAATGAATGTGGAGTGGGAGGGAGTGGCTGAGGTTTTTAAAATGAAACCAAATGAAAAATGATAATCTCCTGCATTTTTCTTCATCTGGCATTACAACAACAGAAAAGAAGGAATGAAATGTGTGGACATTTCCTATTCCATATCCAATGAATTCATATCCTTAGTGAAAACCTTTGTGTGAAAGAGATTGGGAACAGCTAATCTCCCTACACTCACTAAAGCATGTGTGCTAGTGATAATTTCCAATTCTTAATAGGCCCCATGCAAACAAAAGCATTTAATTCATTTAGGTTTGAAATTAAATCAGAGTTTCATGCAAAAGACATTCTTACATTCCATTGCAGTGATTCTTGCTAATCTAATCTAATCCTGTAATTTATAGACCACTGTATCCTTCAAAGGTCCATAGTGGTTTACAATAAGAAAAACTACACTTACACTATATACAGTATTAACAATTAATCAAGAACTTTTGAAATAAAAAGGTCTTAAGGCATTTGTGAAAAGAATCATAAGGAGATTGCTTCTTCACAGAAAAAAAGAATATCATTCTAAATTTCAACGGCTCTATTAGAAAAAGATGATTCCAGGATCTTTTTATATCGAACAGTTTCTATTTTATTTATTTATTTGTTACATTTGTATCTCACATTTTCCCACCTTTTTGCAGGCTCAATGTGGCTTACATATTACCGTTAACAGCGTTAGCCAATTCTGATCTGAACAAATACATGGTGTGGATTAATTCAAGGCGGTTTTGTGGTAGAATGAGGTACATGTATGGTAGAATAAATAAATAAAAAGATGATTCCAGGATCTTTTTATATCGAACAGTTTTTAAGGATGGAAATAACATGTAAGAATTTCTTGTCCTGGAGAAATCTCTAGTTACTAGTTGGGATATACTTTCTGTGAGCAAACTATTGAAATTTTTAAACAAAAAACACATTAATTTGAACATTATTCGCACTGCTGGAACATCGTGCTACAATAACTATAAAGAATGATTCAGGGGAAAATCACACCCCATTGTATTATATTACAGTGATCGGTCATGACAGTAGGAGAATGTTCCCCATGGTGTAATATTTCAGTGACTATGAGAATGTCCCCTGTGATACACTATTATAGTGACTAATTGTGGGGCAAATAATCCCCCCCTCACCTGATGCTACATTACGCTGAGTAGTGATGAAGTGAATACTTCCCTTGCTATACTATTACATGATGGGCTGTGGGGGAAAATCAATGTTGCAGTGTAGCTTTACACGCTGCATATGGGCCTGACTTTAAGCATCACTTATCTCCTTCTTCTGTGCCCTCCAGCTATATCCTGTTAGCACAACACCTGGAAACGGGACTGCACAGAACTGTGATTGATAACCAGCCATGCAATGCCTTTTGTAAAGAGCAATTTGTAGCTGTACTTCAAGTGTCTGATCACAGTCTACATAGGGAATGAGATAGAGTAAAAGGTGTCTGACTTCACCTTGCTATAATATAAGTAGAAAACCTCTTAGATAGGGTGTTTCAAACTTGTTCAAAAATACATCAATACCCCTAAAAAGTCTGAAAAATTACTTTGTATCTCACCCACCTGTAACCTTCAGATTTCAACCAGGCAATCACTTAATAAGATTTAAACAGGTGAGACCTCAAAGCTCCCGATAGGAAATACATGCAGTATTAAAAATCCACTATCCAAACTGGGAGTGAGATAATATCAAAGGTCTCCAAAGAGAAAAAAAGAAAAAAAGAATCATCTGCAAAAACTCACAATTAAAGGAGAAAATCAGATGATTAAAAACCCCCTTTTTTTTCCAAAATAGGACAGGTGAGTGACCGTACGGGTGCCATCTTTGATGTCAGTGATTGCAGTGGATGTAACAGTACACATAGTAAATGACAGCAAATAAAGACCTGTACGGTCCATCCAGTCTGCCCAACAGTACAGTTTCCTTCCTGAAGCAGCCAGAAGATTGGCGAAACAAGGCACATGTGTTGGAGGGTGATGCGTTTAGATGTTGGAATTTCTCCACCTTTAAGTTTGGGACGGCGGAAGCTTCAAGTTCCAATTAGAGACTTGTTTAACACCAGCTCCATTGGAAGTGTGTCTGGGAATGGCAGCTCTAACTATAGCCACAACTTCAGGTTCAGTGATTGATATGGCCATACACTAGTGCATGCCTTTTTTTCTATGGGGCTTGTAGTGCTTTTTTTGTAATTTTTGATTTAGGGTCTCTTAGGACTTGGTGTCGCTTTTTGGTGGGTTTTCCTGCTTTTGGATTTAGATTTTGAGCTTTTGGATTTTGTCCAATTTGTATTTTGTTTTGTATGTTGTGAGCGGCAGGAGCATGCTTGTGCTAGCACCTAAATATGTATGTTGCTATTTCAGAACAACCCAAAAATAACAAGAGAGAAATAAAATTCTAATTCACTCTGGAAGGAAAAATCTTCTTGCTAACAAGAGCCCCACAGAGCTATCATGTCAATACTAAAGTACAACAGTTCATCTGTCACTGAGAGGGACATTTTCGATATGACGTCTAAGTTGGACTTTGGATGTTTTGCACTAAACGTCCCAAATCCGAATAGGAAATATAGCTATTTTTGAAACAGCAAAACGTCTATCTTTTTTTTTCTGAAAATGGCCAGGCTAGATGGCTTCGGGCTCTCTGCATTTATCTTTTTGAAAAAAAAAAATCCAAGTGCAAAACACAAAAAATCAAGCCATTGGGATGTAGGAGAAGCCAGCAAACGTTTAGTAAACTGGCCACACAGACATCCTAGGAGAGCAATGGGACACCCTAGGGGGCACTGCAGTGGACTTCAAATAAAAGCTCCCAGGTACACGTTATGGGGTAGGTTTCCCTACCTTCCTAAGTTTGTTTACAATTTGGAATTTTTATTTATTTATGCACATTTATACCCCACTTTTTTCCACATGTATGCAGACTCAAAGTGGCTTACATGTACTGATAGGCTATCGCCAGACCAGTGGTTATACAATTACAAAGTACATTAAATAGGATAGAAGGAAACAGGGTAAGAAGAAAAAGGAAAGGTAAGAGAGACTAAAAAAAGGTCTATGGACATGTAATATTAGGAAGGACTGTATGTAATATGTGAATTTCTGAGAGTTGACTTTCCGAGATAGGCTGGACTCAGGTAGATTCCAGATGCTGAGATGATTCAGAGTGGCGTGAACAGCTATCGGCAAGGCATCTAGGATGGGGAGCGGTTTAATACCCATCCAGACCAGGAGAAATAAGCATGGCACGATTAGAACTGTTTGAGGCAGGAAGAGATGTGAAGTGGCCGGACTAGCCATGCCAAAATAGCATGTTGCAAGTGGTGTTGAAATCTGCTTCTAACCGTCCACACCAGCTCCCAAGACGATTGATGAAGCAGGAATTATAAATATAAATGGAGGGTTTATTGCACTTCTAAATTGCAAATAGGGTTTCAAAGTAAATACTTTAACTTCGGTACATATTTTTATGAGGCCTGATATTTAAAGGCTGACCAAAACCGGCGGTTTTGGTTCCAGCCAAAAAAAATCCATAGCCGAAATCGGTGACTTGGTTTCAGCCGGAACCAAAGCCAAACCAAAAATAATGTGTATGTCCCAAGCTCTCACCCCTGGTGACAGATGTGCCCTTGGCCTCCAGTAGAAGAAAGGTTCCTCTGGGCTGCCGTAGCTGTCACCCCTGGCCCCCCGAGCATCAGTGGGCTCTACATGGGCCTACCTTAGCCAGCCTTGGTGGTCTCTTTGGAGGGCCTCTTCAGGGGCAGGAAAGAACCTCATTCTTTCCTGCCCAGTTACGCTGCTGTGCTCACCAAATGCTGGTTTGTGCCACTTTTTAGACATTTTTCTCTTTTGAAAATGATCCCCATTGCTTCCTATCCCATGACTTTTAATTTTCTCATGAGTCTCTCATGAAGAACTTTGTCAAAAGCTTTCTGAAAATCTAGATACACTACATCAACCATAAGTACATAAGTAATGCCACACTGGGAAAAGACCAAGGGTCCATCGAGCCCAGCATCCTGTCCACGACAACGGCCAATCCAGGCCAAGGGCACCTGGCAAGCTTCCCAAACGTACAAACATTCTATACATGTTATTCCTGGAATTGTGGATTTATCCACGTTTATTCACGCCTTCAAAGAAATGAAGCAAATTGGTGAGGTAGGACTTCCCTTGGCTGAACCCATGCTGACTCTGCCCCATTAAACCATGTTTGTCTATATGTTCCTTAATTTTATTCTTTATAATAGTTTCCAATATTTTGCCCAGCAGTGACGGCAGGTTTACCAGTCTGTAATTTCCTGGATCACCCCTGGAACCCTTTTAAAAAATCGGTGTTATATTGGCCACCCTCCAATCTTCAGGTACTATGGACAATTTTAATGGCAGGTTACAGATCACTAACAGCAGATCCTGGAGAGGAGGAGTTAAGGCAAGATGGCTGCCATGGTTCCCTGAGGATCTGAACGGGTTTCTAACCTTTCTTTGTCTTCTGCCTTTTTTCCTATATGGGGAAGAAACGGAAGGGCAGTAGCTGGACAAGTGCTATGATCATGACTTCTATCCCAAAGCTCGGTCTGCTGGCCATTACGTTGAGCACACGGGGCCTCCCATCCAGCTGCCTGAGAGCATATTGCTGGGAGCATCTGCAATGTCCATAGGAGAGGTGTCTCCCTTGGTGTCTGAAACATCTTAGAGGCCAGGTGTAGGGCAACCTTCCCTGAACCTGGCAATTGTAGCATCTATACTCGAATGGGACTGGCTGCAGGTTGAAGGAAGCTTGCCTGCACTTGGGTTGGCTGTGACTACAGAGAGACAAAGAGAAGAGTTGGTTTCATTGAAGCCATCCCCCTGAAGGAACTCAGTATGCAAGGTGCCTATGTAAGTCCTGGTGTAGAGACCCCAAGGTTTTCTTTTTCCTTATAATGGCCTGATGTGGTTTCCTTGGACTCGATTTGGCAGACAATAGAGGAGCTGGGTAAGACTTTATCTTCTTATATTTCTATGGTTCATCAACAGTTTTATTTTATTATTATCACAGTTGGACTCCCAAGAGGATGAGATGGACAAGTTATAGACTCATGTTGATTCGTTGGAAGGCTCCTCAGAATCTACTTCTCAATGTAGAGGGGTTTTTGTTAAAGATGTGAATTTACTTCATATCAAGATTGAATCCCTAGAGAACATTTATTTCTAAGACTAGAAATATTTGTTTTATTAATATTCTCAAGGTTAAAAATATCTCAGCTAAGGAAATGTTCAGGAAGTATGTGGTGGAGGTTTTAAAAATTACAACAAGATAACAAGGATCAGTTACACCAAGTAAAAAATAGAGCTATCTAAGATAAACAATGGTATATGTAATATAATGTGGAAATACAAGGACCATAAGTAATTTTCAAAAATAGGGAGGAAAAGACCTCATAACGACCAAGATTGACAATTTTTAGGCTTTCTTGAATTACGGCCACTTTTAATGTGATTGGTTAACAAGTAATCATTGGTCATGAAAAACCTCCAAGGAGAAATCTTCTTTAGTAGATGCAAAAATACACAAAATTTTTATTGTCCTTTAATAATATCTACCAAACAATCGTAAATCAAAGAAATGCCATTTGTGCTATTTATAATAATGCAGATGAAATAAGGTACTTAACTTGAGACGCACAGCAAATGGCATAGCTGTTTCATTGACTGTTGTCTGTAGTGCAATTCCAATGGATCAAAGATTTAAATGTCCAGTCTTCAGAATTGATAAAGGCAATGATTTTCATTGATGTATATCATTTAAATCTTTCTCAACATTAGGCTGAGGTCCTGATGGGGACCCGTTTTGCGACTTTTTCTGGAGACCCAGCCACAAAGTATTTAATGCTGTGCTATCAGCTATTTCTGCTTTCTTCTGGAAAAAAGAGTCAGCTGTTCCATCTGTTTCCAAAGTTTACTATTTACCAGTTAAAAAATCGGTGCAGCCAGAAACTCTGGGATTCCTTGGAACCAAATCTACAGACTGGTCTCAGAACTTTTCTGGAAATGTCTACTGAAAAACAGGTTGTTCCAACCATGCTAATAGTGGTATTGACTTCTGATTTAGACAGAGATAAAATTATGAGATTGTTTTTTCGTGAAAGAGAATTTTACTATTTACCAGTTAAAAAATCAATACGAGCTACTTTCCTGTTGAAGTACCCTTGTAGATGTGTGGATAAGTTTAAAGTAAGTTGAAATAGTCAACCCCCCTGTCACGATTCCCCCTGATAATGAAGTCCCCCCACTCAATTCATAAAACAAACCCCTCTCCATCTGATCCTCCAAAGATGCACCCCCTACAAGCAAGCCCTCGCCCAATGAGGAACCCTCCACCCAATCCTCCAAACAAAGATGCACCCCCCCTACTCAGGCTGACCCCTCCCCCCCAATCAGGAACCCTCAACCCCACCACCATCCCCAGACTCCCTTTAGAACGCCCCTGGACCTACCTGGGAGTGTTGTCCATAGTGTGTCAGGCATGAGCAGTCCTGTCATGCTCTTACCTGGTCTGGCTCCAGCTCCAAAATAGTAGCCCCTGACCCCTGGTGGTAGTCTTCTGGTTCTACCAGTAGGGGATAATCTTTCCATATAAGGGGATTGAGAGGGGGCCTGCCTGAGTAGGGGGGCACAGTTTGGGGGACTGAGTGGAGATTGAGTGGAGGATTCACGATCGGGGGGGGGGGGGCTGCCCGAGTAGGGGCACATCTTTAGGGGATTGAGTGGATCAGCTCATTGTTGGAGGAATGGATGGGGAGGCCAGATATCGAAATATCATAAAACAATGGCACTATTGGACTGCTGATAGCGCTGTACCTACCACCTCCTCTGGAGATGGCAATATTTGCAGCAGTAGTCATGACAGCTAGTGCGAAGTCATGACCCATGCACTAGCTATCATCAATAGCCACACCTCCATTCTGCTCATATGCTTACTCTCCACCCTTTTGACTGTTGAGCAGCTCGTGCAAGATTTTTAGCACACAGGGCTGTTTTAATGTGCATTAGCCATTAGCGCTGGTTTGCATTAGCGTTTAATGCTCATTAAAATCTGTGCTAGCTACTTAATGCAGCTTAGTGGAATATGCTCCATAAACGCTTATGTTGCACCAGATAAATACGTATGTTGGCTTTTCAGAATAGTACCACACACAGAGTGAACAAAGTACAGAATGTGATTCACACCACTTTTAACAAAGGATAGGAGGAAAAGACCTCAGAAAAAATGATCTGCCACTGCAGGTCTACGGCAATTAGACAATGTTTGTCTTGTGCCTATTTTCTATAATCATCGGTCAAAAACCCCCAACCAACCATAAAGGTTGGACAAAATTATTCATATCCTTTAGTTGTATTTTTAAATCTTTTTTATATGCAAAAAAAGACAAAAAGAAAAAGAAAAAAATAATCACTGTGTAACCAATACAGTACACTGCTGAACATATAGAATGAATCAAAATTCAGCTTATCTTGGCTATCTGAGCTTGACGTGACTGATTCTCCCGAATGGCAAACGGAACCCAACGGACCCGTTTCACCAAAAGGCTTCTTCAGGGGATACCGGGTTCACAATTCGTGGATACTCTTACAGGCTCAGGAATACCGTGTGATGCGGGCTCCATATGTTTTCAGAATATAAATATTTATATGCCTGTTTTGGCACTGTTGATATTTTAGACATTTATGGTTGGAAAATGGATGCTCCTATTACACATAACTGGCCCATAAAAAAATCCATTTCTCTTAGAACAACATTGGGTTGAATTTGGTTCATGCTCCCTCCCCCCCCCCCCAAAAAAAGGCAATATCCCCTCAATAACGGCAGGATCATAGTCAACTCTTCTCTACAATCTTACAAGGTTAGCAGATCTTGTTCTAAAATACTGGTGGAACTTGATACATCCCAATCTGGACATCTCAATTCTGACTTGTATGTCCTTTCCAAAATGCTGCTTCACACTTATAAATCTAAACCTGCCATTTATTTGCCTAGATTTATGAGCCTAGTGCTAAAACTCAGTGCTAAGGTCTTAACTCTTTTTCCTTGCCTTAAATCCACCTGCTTTTTATGCTCCCTAGAGTGTAATGAAATTCTGAACATAAATTTAGCCACTCAACTGTAATAAATTTTAAAAAGGGGTCAAGTTAGGAGCATAAATCATTTGAATAATGAGCCCATGATGTTTAATATATATTATGTTTCTATTTTATTTTATACTTTAATATTCTTTTAATTTTTCCACAGTGTTTATATTGTTTTTCTTCTGTGTGCTTTGTTTTTCTGAGTGTGCTTCTCTCTCTTTCTTATCAGTAAATGGAATTATTTTCTCTTTTAAATTGATTTTTAGCCCGTACTCTGTTCTGCCTCGACAGCTAGAGCAGTCTAGCAAATTCCATTAAACTATAAACAGTAAACTACTGTACCATGCCTCGAGCTCTAATAAATAAATATTTACAATGCAGATCACTAAAAAATTCTAGATTTCAAAAGAAGCTTCAAGGAAAACTGTATTGTCTGACAAAGGTCTCTGTCAGATTTTAATCCAAAATTTACTTACTCCTCCTTTTTATTAAGCCACGCAGCAATGCTGACACAAAGTGAATGGGCTATGTCTGCATTAGCGCACGGCAGCCGCTAGCGTGGCTTAGAAAACAGGGAGGTTAATATCCTCCACTGCAGAACTGCTGGGAAAGATAAGACGTTTTATATTCTGGAAGTCTTTCACATGACATACTAAACCAAAAGTAATCTAGATGGATACAAATATAAGGGCTTCTTTCTTTTACAAAGCCACGCTGCTGATTCTCGGTGCGTCAAATGAGTGGAAGCCTACTCAATTCCTATGGGCTTCTTCTCATTCGCCACGCAAGAATCACTAGTACGGCTTTATAAAAGAAGCTTTAAATGTACCAAGGTGGGGTGCCCCGGGTGCACATAGCCAAAATTAACATGGCACTGTGCATCTAATGAGCCTATGCCCAGGAAGTTTTGCAGGGTGTGTGGCAGGGGTGGGGGATGGAAAGAATTTTCCCTCTATGGCTAGGCAACCTGCAGGGTGGGTGGGCTTGCCTAGGGGGTTTAAAATCCCCTGCAGGTTTCTGGATGCCATCTTCAACTGGCATTCGGGGGGGGGGGGAGCACATCCCCCCTCCCTCCCACAATTTCCTGCAGGTTCCTAGATGCCATCTTCAGTTGGCTTTCAGGAAGAAGGCACATTCCCCCTCCCTCCCTCCCACAATTTTATACTGATGCCATTTCACTTGCTTTTAAAAGTTGCAGTTTTGTGGGGTGGGTGTACCCAAGCCTGAATAGTTAATGCAGCTCTAACTGTATCAAGCTGAAGTGCATGCAGCTTTGATAGTTGCACCTTGAGTGGAACACCCCCTTCCTGCTTAGCAGGGGAGTTCTAGAGTTTATATTATGAAGATTGAATGTCAGTCTTCGACATTAGATTCTGCTGGGCAGACTTTTACAGTCTATGTCCTGAAAATGCCAAGGCCATATCAAGACCAGGTATACAATGAAGTGTCACATACCATATGTAAGGAGTTTATCTTGTTGGGCAGAGTGGATGGACCGTACAGGTCTTTATTTGCCGCCATCTACTTTGTTACTAGGTTTGCTTAGGGAGGCAGACTAGAACATGTCTATGTTAATTATGTGTAGCTTGGAGTTGGTTCGGGTACACCAGTTTTATGAATAGCTGTTGCCTGGTAATTTGTTTATATAAAATAAAAGCTGCAGTCAAGTTTTGCTACTTTAATTCCAATTGTTTGCGTGATTATTATATTGAGGTGATACACTAGGGAGGGGGTCATGGTGTGACGGTTGCCTATGTTAATATATATAAACTAATACATACTGAGAGCCGCAGCAAAATTATAGTAACGGCTACATAGCACTGCCTTTTCACTTTTACATCAAATTTAATGAATTAATTTTACTCTGAGATTCATTTATGTGCAAATACAAGATCGTCAAAAACTAGTAATGCTTATGAAAATCTTACTTGTATCCATAACATTGTGTTCCCTCTAGTGCCTGTACCACAGAAAGGGTAAATCAAATGCATGCCCCTATTCATTTTCCCGTGTGTGTCTTTTCTTCTTTCCTCTCTGCTTATTTTGCTATTTCACACATGTAAAATTCATTTTATGTGCATGAAAAACAAAAAAACACCGTATGCGTGCACAGAAATGAAACAAAGGTGAAATGAGTGCACCCCTCTATGGTAAAATACTGAAAAAAATAGCAGTGCAGGAAATCAGTGCCTGCCGGCGCTTCCTGTGCAACGCACAGTCCTTTACTATTCCCCTTGTTGTAATGTCATATCAGCATATCATCCTAAATATGCAAATTAATAATGGTAAAGCTGTGAACCAAATTAACAGACAACGATGCTCCATTGCAATCTGCAGGGTAACTTGAGCTGGGAGGAGCCCCATCAATTACAGTAACCTCACAAACTAGATTTATACAATCTGTGTCGACTCCTTTCTGTCTCAGTATTTTAAGCTTTCCCCGAGGAAACACAGACCCCTTTGCATGCTCTGCATCCTGAAGTCTAGAGGGATTTGTTAACACTATTGTATTTGCATTGCCTCTCAGCAATGTTAAGCGCTCCAGTGAGCTCTATGTGCTTACATCGTTCAATTCCTGCCTGGCTGCTTGCCGGTGTACTCCCTGTCTGTCTTTCCATCATCTCGCGCACCAATCAGCTTGCGTTCCTTGCGCGATAAGCCAATCATCCTCCAAGTGGAAGCGGTTCTACTGTGAGGCACTCAAGCAGGTCTGGAAACATCAGGCTATTAACCACACTTCCTACTGGAGCTGTCAGCGAGGTAAAGACGGCTTAAAATGATTTTCCTATCTTTACTCTCTTGGCTCACAAAGCCATTACTTATCCTTTCGGTTTTTAAGCAATTTAACACCTGGAAGGTAAACAAATATGATTGACACTGCATCTGCAAAGCTCAGTACAGTGGAGTGCAGGAAAGCAAGGGCAGAAACTAGGCTGACTTTTCAAATTGATAAACAATTCAATGCAGTAAACATGCAATGCCTTGTCATTCTACACACAAAGTACTTCTTGGAGTCAAATAGTCTCCCTTAATCAATGTGGCTGCTTTTTCCCAAATGACAGCAAAAAGGTTCCATATTGTACAAAATTAAGAAAACAATGAAAGAACCTTTACAATATCTATCTATCTATCTATCTATCTATCTATCTATCTATCTATGTCTAATGACCATCTCATAAGTGTCCTGTTTAATAATCATTGCATATATTATTAATTGAGAGAATGAGTATGTATCTCTATATGGGATGAGAAGAAAGGGGCTAGTCTAAGACCAATACTGTAACTTTTTTCTCCTATACTTTTTTTTCCTACTCTGGAGTTGGTATAAAATATCACAACAAATACAGTGCTCAGATATTAAATCTGCCAGCCACTTGAGAGTTTGCCACAGTCTGTGATCTAAAAAGTTGTTTCACAGATAGTTAACGTTTTGAGAATTTCAAACTCTTTGCTTTCATCACCTCAACAGGCAAAATGCAATCACTGCTGGTGGCAATTGACAGCTGCTGCAGACTCTGCTTCTGGAACAGAATCCATATAATAACATTTTCCCAAAATTAAAAAAAAAAGAAAATTGATGTGAGACTGCATTAGGGACCATATGCTAGTTGCTGTTAAATGGAAA
This sequence comes from Microcaecilia unicolor, assembly GCF_901765095.1. Taxonomy (NCBI): domain Eukaryota; kingdom Metazoa; phylum Chordata; class Amphibia; order Gymnophiona; family Siphonopidae; genus Microcaecilia; species Microcaecilia unicolor. The sequence goes on from NC_044037.1 coordinate 90,240,740, forward strand.
TGTCTGCTGGTGAAATTGAAGTATGTATTAACTAGAGGTCTATTACCCTTTTATCCAGCAGAGTTTAATTATATTGTTATCATGGCATCACACACACTTGTTCAGCTTTTAGAATGACAGATATGAAAGCTTTAGAGAAAATTGCTCCTTGGGCATACCATGGATGCACTAAGTTTGGTTTGACTTAGATTTTAGGAGAAGTTCTATTAGAATTATCTGCTTATTTGTTTTAAAGGTGGTGTTATGCTCTTTTTTGAGGGTTATTCTTGGAGTGCTGTAGGCTAAGGTTGTTGGTCATAATTGAGCAGTATAATTATCAGGGTATTTTATTTTATGGGTATGTATATTGGGATTATTATAGCCTTGTGAATATTATTAGTTTATTTTTAAAAACATGGAGTAGGTGCTAGTTGTAACTGAGGAGTATAATTATTGGTGCACTGGTGGGAGTTGGAAAGAATGTCTGTCTGTCCATCTGTCTGGGAGCAAAATAACTTTTCAAAAATGGGCTGAAGCTTAGCATATGGGACAAAAATGGTAAAAGAGAAACACTGAGGTCAAACAATGGGCCAAATTGTACTGTAGGTTCCAGAGAAATAAGCCTCACTGCCCCCCCCCCCTAAATAAAAATGGCCCAATGTGTTTTTTATGAGAGGAGCCCCAGTTTCTGCAGAATAGAAACATATATACAGTGAAATATAGCAGTTATAGATTTCCTCCTTTCTGTTTTACCCCACTTCTTTTCTACCCCCCCCAACTGCCCCACTGTCATACCTCTCATCTGCTCCACCATCCCAAATACAGCCCCACCCACAAAAACTACCTGCTTAACTCTCCCAACTCTATAAGCTACCCCCTCACAACTGCCCCATTACCCCACAAACTGTACCACTCCAAAAACTGCCTTGCAGCTGTTCCTTCAAACTTGCAAACTGCCCCACACCCAAAACTACCCTCCACAATTCAGCCATCACTCAGCAAATTACCCCACCCCTACAAAGTATCCTGTAACTGCCCACCACATGCAAACTACTCCACCCCCCAAGACCTAGCACTGACAACTAACCCCACAGACTGACCCACCACTCCACAAACTGCTCCACCCCAAAACTTACTCCCTGCAAACTGCCACTACCCACTACAATTACCCAACCTCTAAAACTGCCCTCTGCATCTGCCCCACAGCCTGTCCCACCCCCATAAACAATCTCTTCAACAGCTCCTCCACCCTGCCTACTGCTCCACCTCCAAAAGTTAACCTCCACTACTGCACTACCATCCTGCAAACTGCTCCTGTCTCCAAAACAAATAACCCCTGCAATTGCCACCCCACCCTGCTGACTACCCCATTCCCAAAAACTACCTTTCCACATTTGGCCCACCACCCTGCAAACTGACTTACCCCAAAACCGCCCCTATAACTATGCCATCAAGCTACAAACTGCCCTTAACCCCCCCCCCCAGCTCCTCATTACCCCGCAAAATGCCCTACTCCCAACCCCCCCCCCCCTACAACTGGCCTACCACCTTACAAACAGTGGCGTAGCCAGACCTAACATTTTGGGTGGGCCCAGAGCTAATATGGGTGGGCACTATGTATATGGGTGTGAGTAATGTTTCTTGGGACACTCCTAAATAATGCCTTAGAGTGCACTTGATGACAGATTTTTAATAAACAGTCTGCCCAGCAGTTGTCCTGCATCAACATAAACCACATACATACTTGGAACCTATGTTGCAAACCTTAATACCACCAGTTCTGAACACACAAATACCAATAACAGCACCTTTAAAAAGGCAGCAGTGAATATACACAACAGCAATGTGTTCCATTGGAACAAAACAGACAAGTCAGACTGATACAGATCCCATTCAAACCATATGCAAGCACAATCTCTCACCTGGATCACATTCAGACACAGATTAACCCTCATCAATTGAGAATAGAGGACCAAAATTTTGAAATTGGCCTGTAGCCCAGCATCAGCCCTACCCTTCCCCCCCCCCAATCATCCCTGTATCCATCTCCCCTCCCCCCAACCCTGATGCACACCAGAATTAAATATAAAACCCACCAACATTTATATTTAATGTTGGTGGGTTTCTCGGTAGGGGGTGGTCTCTGCAGTGCCCAAGTTTTTTTTTTTTAAGTTTTATATATGAACACTTTTTTTAACGTCCTTGGCACTACAGAGCCCACCCCCACCCAGAAACCCACCAACATTAAATACACAACATTTTTGTTTAAACCTGGTATTACACAAATTAAAACATTTTTGTTACCTGGACTTGAGCTTCCTATAGAGATCTATTGCCCCCCCCCCCCCCCCCCGATGAGTGTGCCCCTGGGATTCCAGGTTCTAGGAGTTCACTGCTCAGTCACTCTATGTCTGCCTGGTAGGGGGGGTGGGGGAAACCCGAGCCCTGGAAGATCAGTGTGCATGGGCCTCAGGGGAGACATCCGCTGAGTGCATGGGCTGCAGGGGGGCAGGCTGTGTGTGCACCAGCTGTGGAGGAGGGGCAGGCTCTGTGTGACTGAGCTACAGGGAGCAGACTTTATGTGAGAGTGGGACAGGCTAGCTATCAGGGTGCAGGAGCAGCCTTGATGACAGCAGATTATAGCTCCATACCAGAACAGGTCTCCCAGCCCCCGCTGCCTGACGCCGCCCCATAGGATCCGAATTACTGAAGCTATTCATCTCCAATCACCCCATCCTTTCCCTGAGCCTGAAGATAAACTCAGCAGGGAGACAGGAGACTGTTAGGCTGATTCAATCGCAGCTCAGTTGCAGGCTGTTCAATCGCCTCTCCGTAGTTAGATGTCATCAGTGCAGATAAACTCAGCAGGGAGACAGTAGGCAGGTAGGTGGAAGTCAGGCTGGTCAGACAGCGTAGTAGCCATGAGGTAGGGCCTGTCGGACAGCATTAGAGCCACGAGACAGGAGGGAAACTTGGGCCGATTGCCTCGGTGCCGATTGACTCAGGGAGAGCCCGATGGAATAATGAGAGCCAGACGGGGAAACAGAGTGAGCTGCTGAAAAGACAGGCACCGATTGGCGGGTCAGAGTGGGCGGGCCTGTGCTGAGATTGGGTGGGCCTGGGCCCACCCAGGCCCACCCGTAGCTACGCCCCTGCTTACAAATGACCTTCCTTTTCAAAAACTACCTCTTGGAAGAGCCCTACTCCCCAAAACTGCCCCCAGAAATGCCCTAGTGTCCCAACAACTTGTCCTATTCTCTAAAGGATCTCTCCTCCAACCACTCCATGAGCCATGTTTTGCATGCTTTCCTTGCTCAGTATGGAAGAGTAGCCTAATGGTTAATACAGTGGGCAAAGACCCTCAGGAACACAAACACTGTGGCTCCTTGTGTCACTGTGCAAGTCATGCATTCCTCCATTTCCTCAGCTACAAAAACTTAATTGGTATGCCCATTAGGGACTGATAAAGTGTCTTCATATAATAAATGTAAGCTGCTTTGATTGTAGCCACAGAAAGGTGATGTTTTAAAGCCATGACTCCTTACCCTTTTGTCTATGAAACTATTGAATTGTGAATTGATTATTGGACTGCATTGATCATTTGCCAAGAGTTATAAATACCCTTGTAAACCTGTGTTCTTTGGTTTGCCTGTCATCCTGATGATTATTTCTGTGGAGTAAATTCATCAGTTAGTCCATTAATCACATCTACACCATGATCATACACCATGTCAGTGGAGAATCCATTAGTAGCACATATCTCTCAAGGAAACAGGTTTCCTTGGTTCACTAGGCCAGTGATAAACCTGGGATTATATTGCTGATTCCCCACTTCCTGTGGGAAGGAATCAAGTAGCAAGTGTTTCACAGCTTCAAGGATAATAGCAAGAATATATGCATATAATAATAATAATTGGAATGGATACTTTATGTATTTTATAATTTTTCTCTTTTTGGTGTTTTCTATGGAAACAACAACAAACTGTTGTAAGAGTCTCTTTGAAAAATCCTCAAGATCTCTTTTAACTGTACTCAAAACATACTTAAGCGTCCAGGGTTATCTTCTCAGTTTTCTTTTCTTGAACATTTTCTTCAGAGATTTCTGGTCAGCATAAATAGAACCTAAATTTAAATGGAAACATCCTTCAGAGCCAGACTCTTCTTCTTTTAACCAACAGGGCATACTCAGGGTAAGAGTTCCAAATTTGGTTCCAATTATATGTAATGTCCTCAATGTGGCTTTCACACTTCACTGCCATCAGGAAGGGTTTATAGCACAAAACCATGCTTCTATCATCCAATGATTGTTGCATAAGCTACCCTGTATTGTCTTATGCTTCTTCCCAATTTCCACATGATGCAGGTCTCCACAGCTAGTTTAGGACATCCTTATAATTTTTGTCCTTCAACTTGGCAACAATGGCTTCTCTCACCCACCAGTCTCCCATTACTTCTACCTTGTTAATTAGCAACAACGGAACATATGGATAATATTTTTTTCATATTCCTTGAACTTTTGCTGGACCACTCTTTCACTACAGTTTAGTCTAGTGAGATGCCAATGATTCAATTGACTGGGTTTAATCCAAGGTTCATGGTCGTAGTTGCATTTTAGGGACTGGTCCTGCTAGCCACTCATAGATGGAAGATTCTACTTCTTTCACTTCAGATGTAGGTTGATGTTTGAGCAGTGTCAATGCCAGTTCTCAAATGAGTAGGGCAGTCACTTATTTCTGATCGAATACAGGATTGGCTGGGATTAGAATTGCTAGAGCAACTTTCTTTTCCAGGTTTTACACTGATGGCAGCGTACTAATAGGTCTTGAAAGTGGCTAGTCGGGCAGCTCAGAGCTAGCAGCCACAGTGTTTGGGGTGACATAGCTTTTTCTGCTAACAGACCCCCTCCCAGTTTCTCTCAGCTGGTGGCTTGGGTATTCACTGGGCTCTTGCATATAAAACTGAAAGGACTTCTGGTTCTAGGTGGTATTTGATCATCTCTCCTGATAGCTGACACTTTTTCCTGCTTATGCTTGGGTGGCAGAATCCTTGCATTTCGGTGGCTTAACCAGGGCCTCCTCTCACTTTGTGCTGGATTGAGGGATGGGCTGAGGCCTAGACCTCATTCTGGGCATCTCAAGTAAGTGTTCCATGATCAGGAACAGGCTGAGAGGATTCAGGCAGAGTTATCCTATGTTATTTCACTTACTGCACACTCTGCACCACTAATTTTGTTTCCATACACTTTTGCAGCCTCATACACCAACAGAACCTCCTCTTTGAGATCATGCCAATAATTCACAATATCTCTGCTATCCCAGCAATAGTTTTAGGTCCCGCCGCTCCTTGTGACCATTGGCAATTCACTTAAATGTCTATTGCCTTAGGTACAAACTTAGATTGAAAGTCCTCTGGGTTCAGGAAAAATACCTACTGTACCTGCATGTAACTCGCCTTGAACTTTTGAGGAAGGCTTAAGCTAAATCCAAATCCTTCTCCCTCTCTCCCTTCCTTTGCAACTGGGCCATAGCATAGGCATATACCAGAACTTGTTTTTACTGTACCCGGTATACTGCAGATTGGTTCTAGTGAGGACTAGAGGGTTTTACAATCCAAGACTCAAGTTGCAAGATGAGCCACAGGGACCCATCAAACCAATAGTCATGGTAGCAGGCTTTCCCATGTCCCTAACTGGGCAAGAAAAATAGCTCTCACTTTTGTTGTTCGGCTGAGGGTCTCTCTTATACTACTCTGGTCCTTTCCAACTATAACGCTGCAGGACCCGATGCATGCTTCCCAAATACAGTGATGCAGTTTTCACAGTGGGTTTTCAGAGTCGCTGATGCCCTCAAGGAATGGGCCTTGCTCCAGTGGCACTCTCAAGGTAGGCCACACCTTTTCTTCACTCACAACATTAGGCATGTGCTCCATTGTTCATACACTGACTGCTTGCTCCTTTCTCCTCTCCAGGTAGGCCTGTCTCTCTTACACTCTTGAGTACACACACACCTCCACATGTCATTTTGCGCTTTGTCTCCCATTATCTAAGGTGATATTACTCACCACTGCTGATTTTCGCATGCCACTGCCTTCTCTTTCCCCAGATGCACCACAGTCTTTCATCTTAGGGTATTAGTGTGGGAATGGCAGCCATCTTGTATAGCAGTGTTTGGATGATAAGTTCTAATTCAATAAAATGTCAAATTTTTATTAGAACAGTTCAAAATAATCAGAAACCACAAAAATGCACATATGGTCTTCAGTGGCAGGGCCCACAGGAATCATTTGTGTAACCTCTTGGGGTACACGGCCATGTGAAGTAGAGGACTCTTCAATCAGGGTTCTCCCAGATAGGATAGAATATTTTGGTAGGCCCCCCAGTGACATTGGACTGCTCTAACTCAGTCCGATAATTCTCGAGACATGTAAATTGTATTTCTAATTCCTGGTTCATTTACTTGTCCAACAAACAGAGAAAGAGAAACTATGTACAACATAGAACAGGCACATTACATCAATATTTTAATACTGTAGCTTTAACAGGCTGTAGGGAATTAGCTGTTTTGGATGATAAAATGCTTTATAAATCTCAAAGGGAGGCTAAGGGTTCTACTGAGTGTTATCACCCTCTACTGGTACTTCTTGTTCCAATGATTACCCTGGGATAGTGGTATTCACAACCTCAGATGCCCAATTTGGTGGTAGCTTCTCCTGGTCTCCCGTGACTTCTGGAAAAATCCTATCCTCTACTTCTTCAGCTGATGGGGAAGACATGCCCACCTGATTAGTATCAAGCATGATCTATTAAAGGACAAATCTTCCTGTCTTACCTCCCTGTTTACTAAGCCACACTAGTGGCTGCTGTGCGGCAATACCAATACAGCCCATTCAAAATGAATGGGCTGTGTAAGCATTAGCGCACGCAGCCACTAGCGCAGCTTAGTAAACAATCTTTTATCCTTGGGGAAAAAACACAGGGAAATTTCTGTCTTGTGAAATTCATTTCTACCACACATTTTAGGCATCTCTTTCTTCTTTTTCCTCCTCACTCTGTACCCCAGAGAGAATAAATGACTTGCTCCATTGTGTGTGTGTGTGTGTGTAGCTTTTCCTTTTTGTTGTTTGTTTGTGCCTGCTTCATAAAGTATTCTTTCCTATTATAATAAAGTGTTCCTTTCTAACTTGTGTTGCTACTGTTACTAAATTTTAGATTGTGTACCTCTTTGATCTGTTTATTTATTTATTTGTTACATTTGTGCCCCACAATTTCCCACCTATTTGCAGGCTCAATGTGGCTTACATAGCGCCATGGGGCGAAAGCCTCCTCCGGTGAAGAAACAAATATAGAGTGATGTTATTTTAAATGAAATAGATATGTACAGACATGTTAGGGAAACATAGAGAGGGAAGTTATATAAAGGTGGAAAAGGTGGTATAGAAAATTCTTTATAAACATAAATGTAAACATATGTCTCTTTTTCTGCTCACAATCCTGCCATCTACTGGCAGAAACTAGTAATTTTTGCTCCACATTAATATCTTCTCAGCTGTATCCCCACTGTGTGGTTTTGTTTTTATGATTACAGCTGATATTTCTTAGTCTGTAGATTACTTAGCCAATTTTTAATCTGGGTTTTTGCGGGACCTAAAGGACTGAGATTTGTTGATACCTTTGTTATACGATTGTTGTAAATATTTTGATTGAGAAAGAAGAGCAGTGATTGTTTTTTAGATCTGCCTACTGCATTCGATATAGTTGACTATAATATTTTAGCTGGTCGATTGAGGGCAATAGGCTTAGAGGGACAGGGTTTATAATGGAGGAGGTCCTACATCAGGAATAGAGCACAGTGGGTATTGCTGGGCCAATTTCACTCATCATCATGGGTTTTGTCGTGTGGGTTGCTTCGGGATGCAGTATTACCCTCTCTAACATTTTATGGTGTCTCTTTGCAAGCTTTTGCATGGGATGGCGGTTTGCTATTACCTGCAGGGGTAGATCGTTTTTCCTATAAAGAAACAAAGGTGGAATTTAGTGGGTGATGTTACTTTTTTCTATTTTTCTTTCAGTATTGTTTTCTGTATTGTATTTCTTTATCATGTACACTTTTCTTTATAAGCGTGTTACTTGGCTATTGATCTTTTTTCCAATTTTCAATCAACAATAATAATAATTTCAAAAAGAAACGGAACCACGGGTTGTTATTAATCAGGGTCTTTCTGTACCTAAATGGTGTGAGTGTAGTAGGTTGATTCAAAGTATCAAAAAGGCTGAAGTTGATGCAGTTGAATGGATAAGAGCTCTTGATTTCTTGTTCTGTCTGGGATTTAGGAGTGTGGTTAGATTCTGAACTAACCATACAATCTCAGGCTGAATATCTTCTAAGACCGCACAAAACAAATCTAGGCAGTAGAGAAGTATTCTGGGGGTGGAGTCAGGGAGGATCCAGGAGGTATGTGGGTACTAGTGAAGTTCAGTGTTGATGCCTTTGTAATTAAATAACCAGATCTTTGGCCACATAGCTATGCAGATGCTGGCACTGAATATCAGCTGGCACCCACATAATTTCTGGGTCACATCTGTTGAGTTGCTGAGCCAATCTTCCACTCCCCCACTAATCTCACTGATCCCCTGTTCCAATCCATCCCCCAAAATCAGCACCTGTCCCTTCCCTTGATGGTACCAAAGACAACAAACACCTGTAATGCTCCTACTACCCATCCTACCCCTCCCGATGGTCCCCAAAGGCAATAAATAATCCCCTCCTACTGCTTTTGCCAACCACTCATCCCCCCTGTTGAACTCTAAGTCAATAAAGGCTTCCCCAGTGATCCTCCCACCCAACCCCCTTGTCTATGGCTTCCAAAGCAGCAAAGATCCCCTGAAGCTCCCCCCACTGATCCTGCCTCAAGGCACAGAGTGCCCCTTCCTTTTCCCACCCACCTGACATCCCAAAAGCCCCTGGGAATTACCAAGGGAAGGAGCAGGAGCAGTGTTCTTCTGCTGCAGCACCTATCTGTCTTGAGTTAAAAAAGCCCTTATATGGAAGACTGACACCCTAGTGGTAGCATTATCATACTATCACCAGAGGTTAGCAGGTGCCATTTTGCTCCAGGAGCCAGACAGGATGGGAGTGAAGGGAGACTGCTCCTGCCCCATCCCACTATACCACCATGGAGTATGGGTGGGTGTCTTTGGGAACAGGTTAGATGGGTGAGAGGGGCATGGGGTTATTGGTTGACTCTGAGGCCATCAAGGTGGGGTTGAGTGCTGATTTGTGTGTGTGTTGGAGGGTGGATTGGAGTGAGGGAATTCGATGACCTCACCAAACCCCTTGTGTGGATCTTGACTGATACCTGCAAAAATGTCTTATGGGGATCCCAGCTGAATAGTGGCTAAGACCCACATGTTTGCCTTACCTGCGTATTCAATGCTAGTGCCCTAAGATGGACTAGCGTTGAATATTTGGGTCTAATTTAGCCAGCAACAGTCAGCATGTAAAATAAACACTGACTGCTGCCGGTTGAATATTGACTGATATGTACGTATCTCTGGATTTAAGTGCAAGCATTTACATCAGTTGTATGGCTGGCATAAGTGCTCATGCTTAAGCACCTCTCATATGCCTCAAAGTTTATGTGATGAAGAGAACATCCCAACTGAATGTTGGTTGGTCACTATGGATATTGTATCCTTGTATGCTCAAGTACCAGCGGAGGGTGCAATACATATTCTTCAACAGGTGCTGAATCAGCGAGAGCAATCTGTAAGGATCTTCTCCTTCAATTTGGTTATTTTGCCTGAATTCCTGGCCTAGCTGTCAGAGCCTCAGCTGTACCTTCCATAGAATCTCTTTATGTAGTTGATTTTGAAAAACAATATGTTTATGTGTCTTCTTATTAGGCACACGTTCAACTTTTGAGAAGAGTTTTGGATGATATTTTCTTTTTGGGTGGATGGATTCTTACAATAATCTGAGATGTCGTATGCTGGTTGAATACTTTGGATCCTAATCTTCAATTTGTTATGACCAGTAATCAGTCATCCATTCCTTTTTTAGACCTCTCTCTCTCTCTCTCTCTCTCTCTGTATGTATATATATAGATAGATAGATAGATAGATAGATAGATAGATAGATAGATATTTTAATCGGGGGAAACTTTGCACTACATTGTACTGTAAGGAAACATCACAATAATTTTTTTACAATATCACAGTTTTCATCTGCTCCATTTGAGACAGTCTTCCTGTTATTTAATTTTTATGGTTGCGAAGAATTTGTACAACATTGGATGATTTTAAGAATCAAACTACAATACTGAAACAAAGATTCCTTCAACAAAGGTGTCCAATAGGAATTATCAAATGAGCTTATTTAAGAGCACGTTATGCTTAAAGGAATTTATTGCTGGAATATTGCTCAAAAAGAACCAGAAGTCCTGACTTTTGTGCAACCATACTCTCAGTTATCAAGGGAGGTTACTGGTATGTGTTAGAATTGTTAAATAATTTTGACAGTAAACCTATTTTTGCATTTCAGACACCATCTAAAACTGTTGGTAAATACATAACAGCGGATGCTAAGAAAGGAACTCTGCAATTTAGAGTAGGCACTCACTCTCAATGTGAAAATTGTCAATGGTGCACATGATTTTTAATGGGTCCCGATTGGATTCATTCAACTATAGGAAAGAGGTATACTACTATGTATGAAACTACTTGTAATACAGCTTATGCTGTCTATTTGATTCAGTGTCCATGTGGTCTTTGTTATGTGGGCAGGACATCACGCCCCACATCAAGTTGAGATTAAATGAGCATAAATCACACATTATGACAACACGGGAATCTGCTTCATTAGTATCTCATTGGATAAAAGCACAACATAAAGTTTCTGACATACGCTGGCGTATTATTGATATGGTTGTAAGAAGGTGGGAGGGAGGTGATTATGACAGCTGAAAGCAACGCTGGATGTACGCACTTAATACAGTGACGTCTAGGGGATTGAATGAAGAAATTAAGTGGATGGTGTGACCTGATTGGTTAGCTGGGATCAGCTGTTCTGTGTTTAAACTGAAAAAAAAAAAGCCTGTATCATCTTGCATTGGAAAATGGACACGATGAAGCAATAGCTGAATGGGAATGAGGCTGGAGAATTTGTTAAATTTATGCTGATATATTGTGCTGAAGAATATTTGAATGTGTTAAAAGATTGGACATTGATTTATATGTTTCTTGCAGGAGCCTCTGCCCTGATGCAGAGATATGAAACATGGTCATGTCAAGGGGCTGCCTGAATATTTACACTACATAATCTTAAGATAAGTGCTAGTTGATTTTTATTTTGAAAAGTGTATTTTAAAAATACTTCATCGAGTGACAATGCAGCATTGAATATAGAAGCTTGGTTGAAGTCACTATCTGATGGTCCAATTTACATATGAATGTGTACAGAAGTAGTGGTGGAATCAGTCTAATCATTTACATGCATCAGAGGTGTACAAATGTTAGCATCTATTTTATAGAATTACCCAGTGTCCCCTCCAGGACCAGGTTTGGGAACCACTGCCCTACGCTGTCTATTAAAATGTTTTATTATATACTAGCAAAAAAGGCCTGTTTCTTAGTGCAATGAAACGGGCGCTAGCAATGTAATGAGTTCCTGCCATTAATGTTTCCACGGTTGTATTCTGAATATAATTGTTGTTTACATGTGTAAGATTTCTTTATATACAATATTTTTTTGTGTAAACTGTGTTACAATGTGGTAAATGTTTTCCTTGTTCAGGCCCGTCAATCAGTTTAACAATCACATCAGAAGAGCTCCTTACTCGTGAGAATGCAACATACAGTTGCCCATGTGAAAGACTGAGAGTGACAGTGTGTTTTACAGACAGTGTAAGAGAGAGATACACAGAGTGATTGTGTGTGTGTGATGTCTGTGTGTGTGTATGTGTTTGAGTGACAAAGTGATTAAATGTTTGTCTTCCCTTCCATTCTGTGCACTTGCCTCCACTGATGTTCATACCTCCCTGTATATGATTGTTTATTAGAGATTCAATCCACTCCACTTCCCTCCTCCAAGTTCCGTTCTGTCTGATTGGTTCTTTGTTCCTGTGACGTCGCATTCCGTTTCCTCGATGTGAGGGCGGGGACAGTGAGAGCCAATGAAACGCTGAATTACAGACTTACGAACCCTACACTGCCACAGTGCCACAGAGTCAGCTTCAGAATGTTGGAGGTGCTTTTTATTATATAGGATTGTTTTGGCATTGTAAGCAGTATACTATGCCATGCTTTGTACTGGTCTCCGTACTGGTACTGGTACTGGTACTGGTACTGGTACTCAGTACTGGTCTCCGTATCTCAAAAAAGATATAGTAGAATTGGAAAAGGTACAGCGAAGGGCGACGAAAATGATAGTGGGGATGGGACGACTTTCCTATGAAGAGAGGCTGAGAAGGCTAGGGCTTTTCAGCTTGGAGAAGAGACGGCTGAGGGGAGATATGATAGAAGTGTATAAAATAATGAGTGGAATGGATCGGGTGGATGTGAAGCGACTGTTCACGCTATCCAAAAATACTAGGACTAGAGGGCATGAGTTGAAGCTACAGTGTGGTAAATTTAAAACGAATCGGAGAAAATTTTTCTTCACCCAACGTGTAATTAGACTCTGGAATTCGTTGCTAGAGAATGTGGTACGGGCGGTTAGCTTGACGGAGTTTAAAAAGGGGTTAGATAGATTCCTAAAGGACAAGTCCATAGACCGCTATTAAATGGACTTGGAAAAATTCCGCATTTTTAGGTATAACTTGTCTGGAATGTTGTTACGTTTGGGGAGCGTGCCAGGTGCCCTTGACCTGGATTGGCCACTGTCGGTGACAGGATGCTGGGCTAGATGGACCTTTGGTCTTTCCCAGTATGGCACTACTTATGTACTTATGTACTTATGACTATTTTACTGCTGTAATTGTCTATTGCTTATGTTTCATTTATACTTATTGTACACTGCACTAAGTGAATTCCTTCAAAAAGGGGGGTAAATAAATCCAAATAAATAAATTAAATAAATAAATTAAGGTCACCCAAATTTGGGTGCAGATCCCTGATGCACGCAGAAATGTATTGGTCAATTAGGTGGCAACAATGAATCATTGGAGATAATTGGCAATAATTACGAGTTACACGTGCATCTGCCCTATGCCCTACTCTATAACATGAGTAGCTAAATTCCATAGCATGCAACTCCAAAGGGGGCATGGCCATGGGACAGACATAGGCAAGTCGGGGCATTCTCAGAATTAGGCACAATGTTATAGAATACATGGATTTACGCTCCAAGTTGGGCATCGATATTTATAGGTTTCAGTAGGCATAAATCTTTATGCCTACTGGAGGAGTAGCCTAGTGGTTAATGCAGTGGACTTTGATCCTGGGGAACTGAGTTCAACTCCCACTGCAGCTCCTTGTGACTCTGGGCAAATCACTTAACCCTCCATTGCTCCAGGTACAAAATAAGTACCTGAATATATGTAAACCACTTTGAATGCAGTTGCAAAAACCTCAGAAAGGTGGTATATCAAGTCCCATTTCCCTTTCCCTATTTGAGATTCTACATGGAATGTTGCTATTCCACTACGTGTGTCAGATGCCACTTGGCATGCGTCCTCTACGCACGCCAGAAAATAAAAATTATTTTGCAGACCTGCATATTGGACGCGCGCCAAAAATGAAATTACCACAAGAGCCATGCGGTAGTTGGCGGGAAGTCGATTTTGATGCATGTTGGGCACACATAGATGCTTACGCGGCTTAGTAAAAGGGGCCCAAGGTGTCTTAAATTTAACCTACTCTCAACTGGGAGCCAAAATAACTTCTGCAAACTTAGCTTTACAAGGTTGGTGGATTTGGCTAAATCCAGCTAAAAATTCTCCTAACGACAACCAGTGAGCAAAAGCAAGAGTCAGCGAGATTTTCAATACTGACCTCCTTAGGTTTGAAAATTGACTTGTTTCAGGCTTAAAAGTACATGCACGCTTTTACAATTATTCAATATCCAGTGATGTTTTCTCTGTTCACAGCTTCACCTCAGACCTCAGTGGTGCAGCTCGGAAATATCTCAGAACTTCTCAATTGTCAAGTCTTATGCCCCCACCTCATCATCGGTCATTTAGGTATAAAAAGCTTTCTTGTTTTTTCTTTTTTTTAATTATTTGTTTATTAAATTTTTACAACTTAAACAGACATACAAAAACTGTTAAGTGAAATACAGCTTTAGAAACAAATTAAATATACAGGAGTTTACTTTCCAATAGTAACATGTCATTCAGCTTCATTAGACCTCAATTTAAGAAGGGGGGTAGGAATTTGTGAAGTTTACATTATATTAATCTGTTGTAAAACAAGATTTTTCCTCTAAGATAGAGACTTTACAGAAAGAGATGATTCAAAATACCGAATTCAAAATGGCTGCAATAAAAGATAATATGGAATTAAGAAGAAAAATAGAGCAAATGGAGAACTTTAATAGAAGACTACACCTTTGTCTACTTAATTTTCCTAAGTTAGTAGGGATTTCCCCATTAGAAATTTTTACAAGATTTTTGAGAGAAAACTTAAATTTTCCACATGAGGCAATCCCGCCATTAAATAAAATATATTATATACCCAATACAATTAAAAAAGTAGAAGGAGAGAAATCAGTGGATTTAAACAACATTACAGCCATTCTGGAACAATCTTTAGAAGAAGCAACCGAAAGAGCAACTTTGATCGTTTCTTTTGTCTTCCAGCAAGATTTGAACTCTTGTTTTTTCTATATCAACAACATACCCATTCTTCAACTTTATGAATCTGAATCTTACAGTTTTACTATGCCATAACAATTATATACTCATCTTTGCAAACATGGTGCCTATAGTTTAACCCAGGGGAATTTCATCCACTGTATCAAGGCAATCCAGTGAAACCAAAGAAATTGCATTGTCAGTGCATAACTCTGGTAAATGTTTTAAAAGCCCTAAAAAAGACTTATTAAAATCTTCTCTAGGTCGTCAGACATCAAGAAGCCTCCATAGTCTGGCTTAAAGATTTTCTGCAGCATCATACTTCCACCTTTCAAACCTACTTAATCACATGGCTAACTGATTTCTAATAGGATATTGAAATAGACCAATCGCAGAGAACCCAGACTAAAACTACATCAAATTCATCCACTTGATTTCTAAATTTAAATCGAATGGAGTAATAGTATTTACATCAAAAATCCATCGTTGTTCTAAAAAAATTGTTTATGTGAAATATTACCTCCCTCTCGCCCCGTTACCACCTGATCTATAACCCTCCATTGAAAATCTCCCACCACATGCCCCATCTCCTCCTAGTGTTGTATTAATGGAGCTTGAGCTGTCTTGGAAATTAAAAGAGATTTATGTTCATTCAAATGAACTTTTATAGGATGACTACTTCTACCGATATAAACTAAAGAACAGGGGCAACAATAGAATATATCACATTTTTACTATTGCACGAGGTATTGGTGCAAGCTCTAATCCTTTTACCCACTCTGGGAACTATCCATTCAGATCCAGCAATGATGTTAGAACACCATTGACATCTCCCACAAAGTTCATGGGAGCCTACTACAATCTCTCTCCCCATTGTATATTTTTTGCTGATTAAATCTATCCCCAATAGTTCTGCCACTAGTATAAGCTATAGTAAGAAACTCATCAAATACTGGGTGTAATTGTATAACACCAATGGGATCGCATTTTGGTAACCAATTGTTTAGAAATTTGAATGAAAGGCAAACCACAAGTTAACTTTCTTCCTGTTCTGTTTCTTCTTCTTGTGGTCGATCACAATCTTCCAATAACAGTTCTTTATCAGCGAACCTTGCTCTTAGCTTTGTGAACTGCTGAATAGGGATACCTTTCATCTGTGCTGCTTGTTTCTTAAATTCAGTTAAGGTAGTACACACTCCCCGAAAGCGAGAAAACTGGCTGACAGAGAGATTATATTTCAATGTGCAAGGATGGCAACCATCAAATGACGAGGTGGGGTCATAAGACTCGACAATTGAGAAGTTTTGAGATATTTCCAAGCTGCAACACTGAGGTCTGAGGAAAAGTTGTAAATCGAGAAAACATCATTGGATATTGAATCTTGAATTATAGATGTTTTCAGAGACGGTTAACCACTTGATTGGAGACATTTAATTATGCTTTTACAATTAGGCATCCTGTTGAAAATTGACCCAAATAAGCATAGCAGATGTTTTTTAGTTCCTTAAATTTTGTCCCCATGGTTGCAGTTTCTGTTATTCTTCCCTAGTATATTTCCAATCACCATGCTGTGTTCTTGTACTATGCTCTTTACTCCATCTGTACTCCCAACTGGCTCTTAGAGACTACGTATGTCAATATTGAATGACCCAAGTTTTCAAAAACTAATTTCAAATGCATTAAATAATTTTAATTTCCATAATCCTTCATATGTTTATAATCCTACCCTGAAGTGAGAAACTTTTAAGGATGTTCTCAGGGGTAGAATTATTTTTTACACAAGTTATTTACTTAAGTCTAAGCTTGCAGAGCTGAAAGTCCTGATTGACAAGATCCAGAGTCTTGAAATGAAGCATAAGATTGTTCTTTCTTATGCTTCATTTCAAAACTCTTACAACCCTGCATTTTCAGTAAGAGATGAGCTGAATGCTTCTTATACTACAAACTGATTGCTTCCTTTAATCTACTAAACAAAGAGTCAGTAAGTATGATAATAAAAAAGGCAGACTCATTACTAACAAGAGGTTATTGAGTCAAACAGAATAAAAGTTCTGCAGGAAAGAAAATGCACTGTGGAACCCTTATGGACACAAATACCATTTGTGAAGGGAAAGAGAATATTAGAGAAGGTCTGACAGAAATTAGGGAAGCTAACACATTTGGCAATACAATAATCATGATGATTTCAGTTACCCTAGATAAATATCAGATCAGGACATGTTTTGAAAATAGTTTCTAGATGAAATAAATGACTGCTTCATAGAGCAGCTGGTTCAAGAAGTAACATGAGGAGGAGTTACTTTAGACCTACTGCTTAGTGGAACATAAGATCTAGTGCATGACATAGGAAGGGCCTACTTGGGGAAACTATCTATTTGGAGAAATGTTCAGGAACCTCAGATCTAGGATGGGGCAGAATCTTCCTGTCTTCTTTATGATCAGGAAATACTTGAAATAAAATCCCTTTACTCTTTCCTGTGGCAGAATGGATTTGACTTCATTGACTGCCTTTAAGTATATCCTGATGCTGACAGCTCAATCGCAATGCACATGGTAGGCAATTTGGAGAACAATCCTAACTGAAGATGATATCCTACCTGGACATTTTTGAGAACCCACTGGTCTGAGGTTATGAGGGGCTGTTTGCAAAAAATGTAGTCTCCCTCCTACCGAAAGGTCAGCCAGAATGAATACAGGGATTGAAGCTATGTTCTTGTAGAGGCAAAACTTTATTCCTGGTCTTGGCTGTGATGCAGGCTGGGACTTTTGGGTTTTCTACTGTTTGGGATGAAAGCAAGACCCCTTCCTGTTTGGGAGAAGCAGAAAAGTAGAGGATACCATAATCTGTAAGAGTAATAGGACCTTTATTGCCCTGTGCTCTGATACCTTTTGAAAAAGGAGGTCAGTTTGGAAGTTCTCCTGGAGAGGGTCTTAACAGTACCACTGTACTGCTTGGTGAGAGTAGCAGTCTCTTGCAACTTAGTTTCAAAGAGATTCTTTCCATGGCATAGCACATCAGTGAGCTTTTTCTGCACATCTAGTCTTAGTTCTGAGGCCTTTAGCCGGGTGAGTCTGGAGGCACCTTAGTAGAAGCTGTCAATGCCATATCAAAAAATTATGGCTCCTGTAGACCATGTATTTTCCACATTTTCTCTTTGGTTACTAGGGAGCAAAAACTGGAAAGATGCAATATGGGATGAGAACAGAACATTTTGAAACAGTCTTTTCCCAAAAGATTCCAGTGTCCGAGTTTCCCTCCTCCTCCCCTGAAGTATTTCATCAAGGAGTGAGTTTTGGAACCTTTGTCCCTTTTGAGAGAGAATTTGACCACTATGGAATGATTGAAGAAGCTGTTGCTTCTTGATTCCTTAAGCCATCTTATTAATAGGAGACATAGAGAGGGGCATCTCCCACATTCTGATCTATACATTCTTTAGGATCCTGTGAATGGGCACAGTCACAGTCTCCTAAGGGTGGGTCAATGAATTGGAGGATATTCAACATTTGTTTCCCAAGCTTTTCTTCAATCGCTAACTAAAGTGGGGTGGCCTGAGCCATCTTCTGGAAAAATTCAGTGAAAGAGAGATCCTACGGCAGGGATTTATGTCCCTCATGTGGTGGGGAGGGATCTGAAGGAAGACCTATGTACCACTCCTCTGAGAAGACCTCTGATTCCTCATCTGAATCCCAGAAGCAGTTTGACTCAGACTCAGAAGAAATCTTTTGATGAAATCCGAGTCTCTGCCCATTTGGTACCATTGACTACTAGGTCAGTCCTTCTGTGGCTTTGAGACCCCAAGGATTCCTGGTGCATTGGTAAAGTTTCCTCCCCTGCAGTACCAGAAATGGACACCAGTGCAGCCGACCTCAACTCCAAGCCACTTCAAAGCCACGGCATTGAGGTGTATCTGGCAGAGCATGGGCCTTGTGTGTATCAGCTAGACCTTGTCTGTACTCAGCACCGATGATGTTGACTCAGCAAAATCACATTGATTGAAGAAGTGCTCCATCTGCTCCTTGAAGGCTGCTATCAATAAAGATGTGGGCATCATAGTAGGAGTGGCCATGTCCTTTTGAGTTACTTGGGGAAAATTGGAACTGGGGTCTCGAATTTCTGAAGGCTGTCACACCTGCTCCATTGGAAATGGAATGGAAATGGGACTTGGTATACCGCCTTTCTGAGGTTTTTGCAACTACATTCAAAGCGGTTTACATATATTCAGGTACTTATTTTGTACCAGGGGCAATGGAGGGTTAAGTGACTTGCACAGAGTCACAAGGAGCTGCAGTGGGAATCGAACTCAGTTACCCAGGATCAAAGTCCACTGCACTAACCACATATGGAGGATAAGTAGTTCTCTTGTCGAGGGTGCTTTGAGACAGCAGCAAATTTGGTGCCTTAATGTTCTCAATGACAAGCTTTGACGAAGAGTGATGAAGAGATATTTCAGACTGCATGTGATATCATTGCACTCTGTTGGGACCGATAAAGATGAATTTTTTCTCCTCTTCAGACAGGAATCTGATGATGACTGCTCTCCGTGGGCTCTAACAATGCTTGATGTCAAGGTGATCAAAACAGTCTCAATGTCAATGCATCTCTAGCATCCGATGCAGTTCCTGGACCCATGGAGACAAATGTTTCCAATGACAGTGTTAATAGTGAAAAGCTTCTTGCACTGCTTCTTCTCTGTCATGAATCTCTCTCTTTGACATCCTGTGAAAAGAGGATATAATAAGAAAGATCATGGTTCAGTCCCACACATTTCACGCACAAGAACTGGGTATCTAATACGGTCCTTTTGCATTGGGAACATTATTTGAAGATGCTGGGGGTCTTCTTTTAGGACATGTCATTTAGAAAAGTGACAACAACATAAAAAAGGGTCTGATCAGCTATGTTGAAAAGAGAAAACTGAGGAGGTCCAGCTTCATAGCAGTAGGCATAAAAGGGTACACAGGCACAGTGAACCTTCTCAAAAGTTTCCAGAAAGGTAGTGCTTTCTGCACTGTTCTTCATTGGTCATGCCACCCATGAGTGAGGCTTAATTAGTGCTATGGCTGCACACCTATGATCACACACCACAAGCAGAACTCATTCCTATACAGGCAGTCAAGCCCCACCAGATGATATCAGCAGTGCAGAGATGACACCTCTAGAACGCTGTTCCCTCTAAGTTGAGCAGGAGTCGTCCACATACAGTTCTGCTGTTTTACTACCACATTTTCAATAGTGAGGGACAGACAAACTCTGCAGGACTCCATGGAACCTAGTAATTGAAAGCACAATATTGAAGTACCAACCCCCACAGGTAGCACTGCAGTTGGAGGACTTAGAGGGAACAGTTCTCTACCGCACATTCCAGTTGGCAAAAGGTTCAGGTAAGCATTCTTCCACACACAGGTGGTATGTCTTCAGTTCCTGTGTTGTTACAACCAGTTTTGTATAGGATTTGGTTTAAGGTTCATTGATTAACTTTTCAGACCCTTTACTCTGGGATACCACTCTAATTATTTTACTAGTTCTGGCCCCAGCTCAGGCTCATTTGGAATCCATCAGCCAGTCGGCATTGTACTGTTTGGCCCCTTTACTATGGAACATTTTGCCACATTATCTCCATCTGTCTTCAACGTTATCAAAATTTCAAAACAATCCTCAAGAATTTGAAGGCCACTAGAGGCTGTGGGGCACAGGGCAGGATAGAGGTGTTGACTAAGAGAACACTCCCTATTACCCTCACTCCTCTTCCTCTGAGCTCTTCTTTCTCTTTCCCTGTTTGGTTACATTTTGTCATTTTTTTTCCTTTCTCAATTCATAATTATATTGTAAAAATCTCTTTGATGCAGAGAGAAGGGTGGTATAGTAAGTCTTTAATAAACATAAACAGTAAGTACTGTCATTGATACTGCATGCAAGTGGAGGCTCTGAAGGCCCTTAATATCTCTGACATATTAGGCCTAGTTTTATATAGGTTGTCTAGGTCTAGAAAATGATATCCAAGCGAGACCCGACCCGGAATGGACTGGGGGAGACACCGCAGACACCCAGAGCCCAGCCTGCAGAACCACACAAAGCCCCGACTGCCGATCTGCGGGACCCAATCCGGAACGGACCAGAGGAGACACCGCAGACACCCAGAGCCCAGCCTGCAGAACCACTCAAAGCCCCGACTGACCCTGGAAATCGGGCGCAATACTACCCAACGGGCAGCGAAATGAGCAGCCTGATCCTGGAAATCGGGCACAGTGCCAACCAATTGAATCTCAAAAATTAACCGAACTCAGCACCTCAAAAGCCCAAGTCCCAACCAAGTGGGGACCCACGTGGTAGCACCATTCCCCAACCGAACAAAGTGCAACAAGTCCAGCGATCCTCCCAGGTGAACCGACTCTACAAACAACTCTACACAACCTAGGAGAACAACACGGCCCATCGATCAGGTTAATCTACTTGCCCCGTGTTCACAGCACATCCCTAGCCGGACTTCTGCCTGCACAGGTGCTGTGCTCTTCCCTGCATACCACTCCAGCACAAAGTCAGATGCATCCAGCCCATCCAGCCTGCCTGACCCAGCTTCTTCCTACTGCTCCAGTCCGCCTGATCCAGCCTCTCCCTGCTTGTTCCAACTACCTGCTCCAGCTTGTCCCAGTCCGTCGGATCCATCTATTCCCCGCTTGTTCCAGTCATCTGCTCCAGCTTGTTCCAGCCCGCCTGCTCCAGCTCGTCCAGCCTCTCCGTGCTTATTCCAGCTACCTGCTCCAGCTTGCCGCAGTCCATCAGATCCAGTTCTCCCTGCTTGTTCCAGCCATCTGCTCCAGCTTGCTCCAGCCCGCCTGATCCAGCTCGTCCCAGTCCATCTGCACCAGCTTGTTCCAGTTCGCCTGATCCAGCTCCACCTGCACCAGCTTGCTCCAGCCCACCTACTAGCTTGTTAGCCATTGACTTACTTGCCTGCCTGCTAACTTGTCAGCCATTGACTTACCTGCTCTCCAGCTTCTCCCTGCTCGTTCCTGTCCATCTGCACCAGCCTGCTCCAGCCCGCCTGCTAGCTTGTCAGCCATTGACTTACTTGCCTGCCTGCTAACTTGTCAGCCATTGACTTCCTGCTCTCCAGCTTCTACTACTATTTAACATTTCTAGAGAGCTACAAAGTGTACGCAGCGCTGTACAAACACAGAAGAAAGACAGTCCCTGCTCAAAGAGCTTACAATCTAATAGACAAAAAGTAAAGCATTTAAATTTAAAATATTTAAGCAGTCAAGCACAAGAGAACAGTCACAGAAGGACAGAAGATGTTGAAGGGTGGTCAGTGTGATTAGGTGTAACTCTGGTTGGAGTAGTGGGAGAAGGTGATAGAAGAATAGAAATGGGTGAGGTAAAGTAATGAGTGGGTTGATAGGGAGGTTATATAAGACATGTCACTCTAGGGGTGGGTGGGTAGAGGGGTAGGGTGGGTGGAAGCAGGAGAAGGTATTCTCTGCAGCCTATCTGTGAGATGGAAAATGCTCTCTGAAGCTGCTGCTATAAGTTGTTAGTTTTCTCTCCCTGAAAGAGATCCAAGCCACACCCACGAAGTTCAAACTGTCAGTGGGGAGGGTGAGGGGAGGAAATGGCAGTGCTTGATGAAAAAGAGAGCTCAGTTTGATAGGAGATATACTATAGGATGTCATTCTGAGGCCAGGCTAAGTCTAAAGCAGGAGAAGGTATTCTCTGCAGCCTATCTGTGAGATGGAAAATGCTCTCTGAAGCTGCTGCTATAAGTTGTTAGTTTTCTCTCCCTGAAAGAGATCCAAGCTTCTCCCTGCTTCTCCCTGCTCATTCCTGTCCATCTGCACCAGCTTGCTCCAGCCCGCCTGCTAGCTTGGCAGCCATTGCCTTACTTGCCTGCTTGCTAACTTGTCAGCCATTGACTTCCTGCTCTCCAGCTTCTCCCTGCTTCTCCCTGCTCGTTCCTGTCCATCTGCACCAGCTTGCTCCAGCCCGCCTGCTAGCTTGGCAGCCATTGCCTTACTTGCCTGCTTGCTAACTTGTCAGCCATTGACTGCTGTCCAGTCTATCAACTCCACCAATTCCAAGCCTCCAATCCAGCTTTTCCGCTCTCACCTCAGTCACTACACATACACCAGTTACACCGCAATCACTACTTATGGCCCCCGTCCACATTCTCTTTCTTGCCCTGTCGCTTCCTAATCTTTTTCCCCTCCCCCTACCACTGTCTACCGCTGGAACTCATTGCCCACCCATGTCCCCTCCCGTCCTGCTCGCTACGGCAATACCCTATCCACCCCCATCCCTCACTACCTCACCATCTCTCTTGTCCCCCTCCTTCTTCCTAGCTCTTAACCTTCAACACTTCCTTCCTGCCATTAACCATCACCATTCCTCCTAAGTGCATCCCGTCTTCGTCACCTTCGTCGCCCGACCTCCCCGCCCTCCTCCGCACTCTCTTGCTCCTCCTCTTGCTATCTGCGGGAGACATTAATCCTAATCCAGGCCCCCTCACCTGTCCTCCTCCTATCCATGCACACGATTCCGTGATGTCTCCAATCTCCTCTCTATTCCCCTCCTCCCCCCCTCTTCCCTCCCCTTCTCATGTGCCCTGTGGAATGCCCACTCGGTCTGCAGCAAACTGCCCTTCACCCATGATCTCTTCATCTCTCGTTCCCTTCAACTGCTTGCCCTAACTGAAACCTGGCTCTCCCCTGACGACTCTGCCTCAGTTGCGGCCCTTTGTCATGGAGGTTACCTCTTCTCCCACACTCCCCGCCCAGCTGGCCGTGGTGGAGGCGTCGGGCTACTACTCTCGCCCTCCTGTAGTTTCCAACCCCTCCTCCTACCACAGTCTCATTGCTTCTCATCCTTTGAAGCACACTCCATCCGGCTATTCTACCCACTGCCACTCAGAGTGGCAGTCATTTACCGCCCCACTAATAAATCCCTCTCTTCCTTCCTCACCGACTTCGATGCCTGGCTTTCCGTTTTTCTTGAACCCTCATCTCCGGCCCTCATTCTCGGAGACTTTAACATACACGTTGATGACCAATCCGACCCTCAAGCTTCTCAGTTCCTCACTCTAACATCCTCCATCAACCTCCAGCTATGCTCCACCACCCCTACTCACCGTGACGGCCATTGTCTTGACCTCGTCCTCTCCTCTTCTGGCTCTCCCTCCAATTTCCATGCTTCAGCTCTTCCTCTCTCCGACCACCACCTGATCACCTTCACGCTTCTTCACCCCCCCCCCCCCTCAGCCCCGTCCAACTTTAACCACTACCTCCAGGAATCTCCAGGCTATTGACCCTCCCACCCTATCTTCTAGTATTTCTAATCTCCTCCCCTCCATCATGTCCTCTGAGTCTGTCGACAAGGCTGTCTCTGCTTACAATGCCACTCTCTCCTCTGCTCTGGACACCCTCGCACCATCCACCTCCCGTCCCACAAAGCGTACTAATCCCCAGCCTTGGCTGACCCCTTGCATCCGTTACCTTCGCTCCTGCGCCTGATCTGCTGACCACCTCTGGAGGAAATCTCGCACCCATTCAGACTTCCTTCACTACAAATTCATGCTATCCTCCTTTCACTCCTCCCTATTTCTTGCCAAACAGGACTATTACACCCAATTGACCAATTCTCTCAGCTCCAACCCCCGTCATCTCTTCGCCACCCTTAACTCCCTCCTCAAAGTGCCCTCCGCTCCCACCCACCCCCCTCGCTCTCTCCTCAATCACTGGCCGATTACTTCCGCGACAAGGTGCAAAAGATCAACCTTGAGTTCACTACCAAGCCATCTCCTCCTCTTCACCCTTCAACCCTCTCCATCAACCGACCAACCCAGGCCTCTTTCTCCTCCTTTCCTGACATCACCGAGGAGGAAACCACTCACCTTCTTTCGTCCTCGAAATGCACCACCTGCTCTTCTGATCCCATCCCCACCAACTTACTTAACATCATCTCTCATACTGTCACCCCCTCCATCTGTCATATCCTCAACCTCTCTCTCTCCACTGCAACTGTCCCTGACACCTTCAAGCACGCCGTAGTCACACCTCTCCTCAAAAACCATCACTTGACCCTACCTGCCCCTCCAACTACCGCCCCATCTCCCTCCTACCCTTCCTCTCCAAAATACTTGAGCGTGCCGTTCACAGCCGCTGCCTTGATTTTCTCTCCTCTCATGCCATCCTCGATCCACTTCAATCCGGTTTTCGCCCTCTACACTCGACAGAAACAGCATTCTCTAAAGTCTGTAATGACCTGTTCCTTGCCAAATCCAGAGGCCACTACTCCATCCTCATCCCCCTTGATCTATCCGCCGCTTTTGACACTGTCAATCATGACTTACTTCTTGCCACACTGTCCTCATTTGGGTTCCAGGGCTCTGTCCTCTCCTGGTTCTCCTCCTATCTCTCCCACCGCACCTTCAGAGTTCACTCTCATGGATCTTCCTCCACCCCCATCCCGCTATCTGTCGGTGTTCCCCAGGGATCTGTCCTTGGACCCCTTCTCTTCTCAATCTACACCTCTTCCCTGGGCTCCCTGATCTCATCTCATGGTTTCCAGTATCATCTCTATGCTGATGACACCCAGCTGTATCTCTCCACACCAGACATCACCGCAGAGACCCAGGCAAAGGTATCAGCCTGCTTATCTGACATTGCTGCTTGGATGTCCAACCGCCACCTGAAACTGAACATGTCCAAGACCGAGCTCATCGTCTTTCCACCAAAACCCACTTCTCCTCTTCCTCTACTTTCTATCTCAGTTGATAACACCCTCATCCTCCCCGTCTCATCTGCCCGCAACCTCGGAGTCATCTTCGACTCCTCCCTCTCCTTCTCGGCACACATCCAGCAGATAGCCAAGACCTGTCGCTTCTTCCTCTTTAACATCAGCAAAATTCGTCCTTTCCTCTCTGAACACACCACCCAAACTCTCGTCCACGCTCTCATTACCTCTCGCCTTGACTACTGCAACTTACTCCTCACTGGCCTCCCACTTAGCCATCTATCCCCCCTTCAATCTGTGCAGAACTCTGTTGCACGTCTTATATTCCGCCAGAACCGTTATACTCATATCACCCCTCTCCTCAGGTCACTTCACTGGCTTCCTATCAGATAGGGCATTCAATTCAAGCTTCTCCTTCTTACCTACAAATGCACTCAGTCTGCTGCCCCTCACTACCTCTCTATCCTCATCTCCCCTTACGTTCCTACCCGAAACCTCCGTTCACAGGACAAATCCCTCCTCTCAGTACCCTTCTCCACCACCGCCAACTCCAGGCTCCGCCCATTCTGCCTCGCCTCACCCTATGCTTGGAACAACCTTCATGAGCCCTTACACCAAGCCCCCTCCCTGCCCATCTTCAAGTCTTTGCTTAAAGCCCACCTCTTCAATGCTGCGTTCGGCACCTAACTCTTACCGTTCAGGAAATCCAGACTGCCCCAATTTGACTGCCCCTATCAGACGGACTGTTCACTTGTCTTTTAGATTGTAAGCTCTTTGAGAAGGGACTGTCCCTCTATGTTAAATTGTACAGCGCTGCGTAACCCTAGTAGCGCTTTAGAAATGTTAAGTAGTAGTAGTAGTAGTAGTAGTAGTAGAATGTTCAAAATTTACCTTGAATTTTACGTAAGACTTGCTGAAAATGGAGCATTTCCTTAAATATATATAAGGACTTACAGAAGTACACCTGCATTTGGCAGCACATTAAGCAGGACAGACAGGTTACAAACAAACATATTCATAAAGAGAAGCATCAGTTGGCATTTTGTGCAATTAAACTGGTAGCATTTACATGTCTAAGTGGCAGATTTTTCTATGTACACTTGTGCAACCTCCTTTTCTGTCTTGGTGGAGCACATTCCAGGTAAAGATTAAGGCAACATGATCCATTTTCAGAGGTGGCATCAATTATATGAATTTGCAGTATCTGGAACAAGTTTTTTGGGGGTAGAACAAATAGATTGTGGAAAGCCTTGACTTTACAAGGATCACTCACACTCTACTCCAAACATACAGTCCAGACTGGGTTTTTGTTCTAAACCAAAGAAGTTTTCCTAGAGCCCCAAAAACAAACAAGAGCACAGTAGGAGAAATGGAATGGATGGTACATAAACACCAAATCTGGAAAGTCCACAATCCAAGACTTCAGTAGAAATCCACCATGAAAGCAAAAGCACACTATTCAGAGAACATTCACTTCAAACTCCTTGAGCACTCACTGTCTGGAAACATTGGGCCTCCCATGGCTTCCTCTATGGATTTTCTTTTCTTCTAATGGCAGGAAATGGGGAAACCACTGTGAGCAACTATAATAATTAGATCAGCCTTTATGTTGTAATGTGCCTCTAGGAGCCTAATCTGGCCGTCTGGGGCCGTCGCCCCGGTTACAGACCTCATTTGAAGCCTGGTCACGTACCCATGGTTTGTTGTTTAACTTCTATTGCCTTCATTAAAAACTCTTTCCTTAATTTAATGTGGGCTGATGATCATGTAGAAAACTTGGAACTACTAACTTTCTGCACTGCAAAAAAAAAAAAAAGTATTCTGATTCCACATTGCGTGTTAATGTGCACCTTACACAGCTTAAAATAGTGTACTGTGGGATGTGTTCAGGCATCCTGTGGTAATGCCAAATGTGTGTGTGCTGTGTGCTAAAAAAGACATTTTTTAAGGAGGCATGTCAGGGGGCAGAGAACTAGTGTTCTTGTGCTAAATGGCACAGCTACATTACTGTGTGCTAACTGGTTAGCGCATGGATAGCGCATGAGCCCTTACCGCAGTAAAAATGGCCTTAGCAAATGGGAAAAACCCACATAAGGGTGTGCTATGTCCAGTTTTTTAACGCAGCTTAGTAAAAGTGCCCCTAAATAGTCAAGCAAAACAAAAATAACCAAATCACCAGAAACTATCATGTCAATATTTAACTGGCATGTCCAGTGATGTCCTACTATATATATAAGTATACATATAGTTTATATGGATTTTCAGCAGCACTGCACGCATACTATATACAGCTGAAAATGTATGTCTAAGTATGCATATACTGATGAACATAGGGCTAAATTCTATATATGGCACCTAAAAAATCAGGCACTGAAAAATACCCACGTAAGTGATATTCTATAAGCTGCGCCTAAATTTCAATGTGGTTTATAGAATAACCACTTAAGTGGAGAGGTCATGTGTAAATTTAGGTGCTGCCATTTGCATGAATGAAAACGTGGTGCAAATCCCCATGCCTAAATTTACACGTGGAGCCCCCATAGTCTGTAATTACACACGTAACTCAAAATCATGCCCCCATTCCGTCCTGAAACACCCATGGCCCTCCCATTTCCATGCTCCCTTTTTTGGACCACGCATAAATTTTAGATGCAGATCCCGCACCTTACTATATGCGCATTTGTCCCAATTAAATCTAATAAGTGCCAATAATTGGTTGTTAAAAAGCCAATTATTGCCACTAATTGATTCATTAGTGGAGGAGTGGCCTAGTGGTTAGAGCCCCCAGTCTTGCAATCCAGAGGTGGCTGGTTCAAATCCCACTACTGCTCCTTGTGATCTTGGGCAAGTCACTTAACCCTCCATTGCCTCAGGTACAAACTTAGATTGTGAGCCCTCCTAGTACAGAGAAATATCCAGAGTACCTGAATGTAACTCACCTTGAGCTACTACTGAAAAAGGTGCGAGCAAAATCTAAATAAATAGTAATAAATAAATATTAAATTGCGCATGCAAATCAGGAAAGCACCTAAATTTCCATGTGCAATTTTTAGTGACCTTTATAGAATCAAGGGAATACTGTATAGATGCCAAATATCACCTATATTTAAAGCTTATACATTTGGCCTAGATGCTTCAGGTTATATTTTGTTTTGCCATGTCCAGTACAAAAGAAGTGTATTAGGCACAGATTGAACAACGAGGCAATGCAGAAATCAAAGGGACCAATCCTTTATTCAAAAACCTGATGCAGCCTGTGTTTTGGCAAATGCCTGCATCAGGGGTCTGTCATACAAACCTCATACATACAACAATTAGAACTCTGTACATAAAATAATCAACAAATAATTATAAAAATATATAAAAGTAAATGAATACATATAAATACCAGTTGATGGTCAAACAAAACACATGTATCTTGAGAATTCTTCTGAGCAATAACCATGCACACAAATATACATAATAAATCATACAAAATGCACATTACACTGAGATGAATAATATACAAATGGGACTATCAGTAACTAAATTTATAGACATGAAATACTATACTAAAAAAATCATAGAAAACACATATTGCACATCAAAATGGATTTAGCCTTCCACATAATTTTACATTTACATACAAAAAAATCATTAGAAAAATATAAAAAATATATACATTAAGGGGGAGATTCTATATATGGCACCTAAAGAATCAGCATGGATATCAGTGCCAACTAAGCATATTCTATAAGCAGCGCCCAAATTTAGGCACGGTATATAAAATACACTTAGTTGATATCTCAGCTCCTAAAATTAGGCGCATCCATTTACACCAACAAAAATGTGGTGTAAATCCCGGTGTGTAGATTTACGCACACTGGGCCATATTCTATAACTATGCACATAAATTTCAGAACACCCATGAAACATCCATTTCCACACCCATAACCATGCTCCTTTTTGCCTGTGCACATCAGAACTTTGGCACACTTCATTACAGAATATGCTTAGCAAGTTGTGTGTGTAAATTCTAATTAGTGCAAATTAGTGCTCATTATTGCTTGTTAAGTGCTGTTATCGGCGCTCATTAGCTTGTTAAGCTTATTAAGTTATGCACATTGTTATAGAATCTGCTTGGATTTCACCACGGATCTCTAGGCGTGCTATAGAGAATTTGGGGATAAGTGCAAAAGCTTTTGAAAGTCAAAGTACTCTTCCCATAAACAGGGCCGGTCTTAGGCAGAGGCGACCAATGCGGCCGCATAGGGCCCTGCGCCTAAGGGGGCCCCGCGCAGCGCTCCTCAACTCTGCCTCCGCTCGCCTCGGATGACGACCGCATCATTCATGATGATCTCGCGGCTCAGCACTCTGCTCCCGCCACCACCGGCGCGGCGCCCATCCACCATCAGCTCCCGAATCCTTGGACCCTGGCGACAGTAACTTTGCAGCGATCCAGGCAGCGATGGCCCTGCCCCTGACGGCGACAGACAAGATGCAGCATGACGGCTCACCTCCAGGCTCCAGCTTTTCACTTCCCGCTCAATGTCCTGCCTTCTGATGAGGTATTTCCTGTTTCCGCGAGGGCGGGAATCACTAAGCGGGAAAAGCTGGAGCCTGGTCCGAGGTGGTGAGCCATCGTCGCTGACTGTGGTGCGAGCGAGAGCGCCTGCAGACTCGGTGGAGCCGAGCAAGCAAAGCAACAGACAAGGCTGCCTACAACAGTTGTGCCAATCCATTAAGGCAGGCAGCAAGCCAGGTATGATGATAGCTTTTTTTCTATAGGAAGAACCTTTTTGAATTAAAGTACTGTCTGTCTCTGTGGTGGTGGTTTGAAATGTTTCAGCTGTATGTCCACCATTTTGTCAAAGGTTTTGCCTGCCTGGGACCCTTGCTTCCAGTGAGCAGAGCCACAGTAGTCCCCTTCTTCCCCTTTTCAGTCCCTGCCCACCTTTACCCATAGATATCCTTTTAATCATCTTTTACCTCCCTTCTTCAATGCACCTTAATTTTATTAATTCTTCCTTCTGAGCCTTACTCATCCTCCCCTAAGTGGTCCCATATGCCTCATCCTTCCCCAGGGTTCACCCCAAGTCTCACCTGTACTCCACACTACACCTCAGTCACCCTCCACCCTCCCAGTATCATTCATTCTCTCACTAGTGCTGCCACACATCCCCATCCATCTTCCTCCCTTAGTGCTCTCCCACTCCAGATCCTGTTATCCTTTCCCAATATTTATGTCCAAGCCTCTCATCTCCCCAGTAGCCTGTATTACAGACTTAGTCATCCTTGCTGCAGTGCTCCCGTAACTTCATTCATCCTTCCGCTCTCACTCATCCTGCCTCCCCAGTGTTTCCCCTACTGTTAGTCACTTAATTTCTCCACTGCTTCCCCAGGTATCTCCCTTCTACTCTCCACATCCAGTGACTCTCCCCTCTTCACCCCCCTCCAGCATCTCTCCCTAACCCTCTATGTCCAGTATCACCCATCTCTCTTTTCATCTCCATGTCCACTGTTTCCCGGCGTTTCTGTCCTATTCCCTTGCACCCCTGGTGGTCTAGTATCTTCTCTACAGTCCCTATTTCATCTCATGGTCTGAGCATGCCCCTCACACCATCTCCCCTCCAAATGGGGCCAGCCCTATCACTTAGGCAATTGCCTCGGACAGCAGCAGTACAATCACCATGGCTACCTTCGCCTGTCTCTCAGGTTCTAGTACAATAATCTTATCAATGGGGTGGAGCTAGGGTGGGGGCGGGGCTAGGTGAGGTGGGGCTAGGATGGGGCCCCACCAAATTGGTCTGCACAGGGCCCCGCACTTGCTAAGACCGGCCCTGCCCATAAAAACACAAGAGAGTATAAACTGCCCTTTTTCACTATGAAATCTAAATTGGTGGGATAGCATGCATTCATCTTCAAAAAAATAAAACATTGTCCAACCGCTAAGCTCACAGTGCAATGGCATGATTGCAGGTGAAATTACTATAAGCCAAACGGACCTACTGGGACCATGCCTCAGTGGTAAAAAACACATGAAATTAAAATAAAAATGTAAAAGAGTTATCCAAATAGTTCCACATGATCAAAAACAACATGAAAAGAGGAGTACATTTATTTCATAGCTAGATACTTTTCTTGATGCTATAAGTGCAAATGAAAATGGAGTAGATATAGCACTGTTCACGGAAGAGTGTGTGTATAAACAACTTGAAAAGCTAAAGGTGGACAAAGCCGTGGGGCCAGACGGGATCCACCCCAGGATATTAAAAGAGCTCAGAGAGGTTCTGGCGGGTCCTCTTAAAGATTTGTTTAATAAATCATTGGAAACAGGAGAGGTTCCGTGGGATTGGAGAACGGCGGATGTGGTTCCACTTCACAAAAGTGGTGATAGGGAAGAAGCTGGAAACTACAGGCCGGTAAGCCTCACTTCGATTATTGGAAAAGTAATGGAAGCGATGCTGAAGGAAAGGATAGTGAATTTCCTGGAAGCAAATAAGTTGCAAGATCCGAAACAACATGGTTTTACCAAAGGGAAATCATGCCAAACGAATCTCATTGAATTCTTTGACTGAGTGACTGGAGAATTAAATCAGGGATGTGCTATAGACGTAATCTACCTAGATTTCAGCAAAGCTTTTGACACGGTTCCTCACAGGAGGCTCTTAAATAAACTTGACGGGCTGAAGATAGAACCCGAAGTGGTGAACTGGATAAGGAACTGGTTGACGGACAGACGCCAGAGGGTGGTGGTGAATGGAATTCGCTCGGAGGAGAGAAAGGTGACTAGTGGAGTGCCTCAGGGATCGGTGCTGGGGCCGATTCTGTTCAATATATTTGTGAGTGACATTGCCGAAGGGTTAGAAGGTAAAGTTTGCCTTTTTGCGGATGATACTAAGATTTGTAACAGAGTGGACACCCGGGAGGGAGTAGAAAACATGAAAAAGGATCTGCGAAAGCTAGAAGATTGGTCTAAGGCTTGGCAATTAAAATTCAATGCGAAGAAATGCAAAGTGATGCACTTAGGGAGTAGAAATCCACGGGAGACATATGTGTTAGGTGGTGAGAGTCTGATAGGTACTGACGGGGAGAAGGATCTTGGGGTGATAGTACCTGAGGATCTGAAGGCGACGAAACAGTGTGACAAGGCGGTGGCCGTAAGTAGAAGGTTGCTAGGCTGTATAGAGAGGGGAGTGACCAGCAGAAGAAAAGAGGTGTTAATGCCCCTGTACAAATCGTTGGTGAGGCCCCACCTGGAGTATTGTGTTCAGTTTTGGAGGCCGTATCTTGCTAAGGATGTAAAAAGAATTGAAGCGGTGCAAAGAAAAGCTACGAGGATGATATGGGATTTGCATTACAAGCACATATGAGGAGAGACTTGCTGACCTGAACATGTATACCCTGGAGGAAAGGAGAAACAGGGGCGATATGATACAGACGTTCAAATATTTGATTTAACAAGAAGTCTTTATTGAAAAAATGAAAAAACAAACTCCATACAACAGTTGACAACAACAACAATACCAAGAGAAAAATATCATTCTCTACTGTTCACATCAAGTAATATTCAACTAACAGGGTTTACAGCTAAAAACAGCTTATATCTAGACTTCACTTTTTATTCCCATTTTTCCCCAAAGAAACCTCAAAGAAAAGATAAAAGGAAAAAAAAAAAAAAAAGGAACCCCCCCCCCCCCCCCACGAAGCCCACCCTAATAATCCGGTACATTACCCAGCATGCAAACTAAAGAGAAAACGGTGTCATTCACATTCAACAATCAAAATATTAACACCAACCCCATCTATGGTCCCAAACCCAAGGGGGCCCATATTCTTTCCCATTTTGCCATTTGTTTGCGTTCCTTCGCTAATAGTCTCTCTTTTTCTGCAATATTTCCAAGCAAAGTTTTCCATCTAATTATGGAGGGACAATTTCGCTGTTTCTAAGCTTGTGCAATTATCAATCTGCCTGCACACAAACAATGCTTAGTTAGAATCTTACCCTCCTCTTTGAGGCCTAGAATATTTTTATGAAATAAATACACGGCAGGGTCCCATGGTATAGCAACTCCTACCCACTGTTGCATCCTCACTTGAATAGCTCTCCAAAAGGCCCCTACCTTTCTGCAGGTCCACCATATATGGCCCATGGTGCCCAATAGACCACATTCTCTCCAACATTTCTGGGATACTGTTTTAAACAATCTTACTGGAGTTAGATACCATCGATATATTATTTTTGTGGCATTCTCTTGAATATTGATGGCTGGGGAAATCTTAGTAGATCCTCTTTCAAATCCCTGCCATTCCGCCTCTGTGTAAGTTACTCCTAATTCCTTTTCCCACTGATCTCGATGTCTAGAGTTCTGTGGAAGTGCATCCCTCAAATATCCATACAGCAAGGAAATTAGACCCCTTGTTCCCTGTTCTCTTACACAAAGTTCCTCTAGGAACGTGACCTCTCCAAATAGACTAGCTCTGAACCCCGGGGAGTGCAAAAAGTGGATTAATTGTGTGTATGCATATTGATCCTTCTGAGGGAGATGGTAAGTTTCAGCCAACTCCGAGAACGTGACAAAGCTCTCTCCACTTAGTAACTGTCCCCAAAGCTCAAGACCACTCCGTGCCCATTTAGTGAACGTCGAGGATTCACATCCCAGAGGGAAAGTCAAATTGTATGCTATAGGAGACAGCTTAGAGTTGTAAATTTTCCTTTTACGTTCCATTTTATCCCAACATAAAAGTGTATAACGGATAACAGGGCTCACCCATGTACCCAGCTTTCTATGTTTGGATGCTAGCCACAGCAAATGGCCTAATTTTAGTGGGCTGCGAAGTAAATGCTGTTCCGCCTTTATCCAAAGTTTATGAGAGGTCTCCTGGAACCATTCTATCGCCGCTTTGACCTGGGATGCCCTATGATAAAATTCCAAATGAGGAACTCCCAGGCCCCCCTTAGATTTACGGGCCATATATGCCACATTAGAGTGAATCCTCGGCATTTTCCCTTGCCAAATAAACTTTGTTAAACGGCTCTGCACTCGTTGAAGCAAGTGCTCTTCTATTGGCAGTGGTATCGATTGAAAAAGATATAATAGTCGCGGCAAAATGTTCATTTTTACCGTGGCTATCCTGCCAAACCAGGACAGTCCAAGCGGTTCCCATCTATCCAAATCTGATTTGAGTTCAGTCACTAAGGGATTATAATTCACCTCACTTAGGCGTTGCAAATTACTAATGAGAAAGACTCCCAGATATCTAATGCCATCAGACACCCACCTCAAGGGGAATAACCTTTGACAGGTCTGATATATTTGCGTTTCCATTCCCTGTGCTAATGCTTCCGTCTTAGTATAATTAATTTTAAAACCAGAAACCTTGCTATAGTCCTCCATAGTCTGAAATAGCTTTGGGAGGGAATCCAAAGGAGATGTGATTGTCAACAGAACATCATCGGCAAAAAGCGCAACTTTGGACTCCCAATCTCCTACCTTCATTATTTCTAATGACCCACGCCAGGGGTTCCATCACCATAGCAAACAAAAGGGGCGACAATGGACATCCCTGGCGTGTTCCTCTTTGTAAATCAAAAAGGGGGGAGACCTGTCCATTGATCTTTAAACAGGCTTTAGGTCTGGTATAAAATTCCCTTATCCAACCCATAAAATGAGCGCCAATACCAAAACGCTGCATTGTCTGATAGAGAAAAGGCCAATGAACCCTATCAAATGCCTTCTCGGCATCAATACTTAACAGACAATAGGGTGTATTCCTCTGTTTTGCAGCATACATAACATCTATTGTTCGCCTTATGTTATCAGAGGCTTGTCTATTAGCAATGAATCCCACTTGATCTGGGTGAATGATAGATGGTAAAACTATGGATAACCTAGTGGCCAGCACCTTTGCCAGGATACGAACATCAACATTTAAAATTGAGATTGGCCTGTAGGAGGAGCATTCAGTCACATCTTTGTTGGGTTTAGGGATGACAGCAATCCATGCCTCTCGCATAGTTTCTGGCATACTTTCCCCTGTTCGTATGGAATTGAGCACTTCTGCTAATAAAGGTGCCAGGTATGAAGCAAATCTTTTATAAAATTCACTTGTATACCCGTCTAACCCGAGCGCTTTACCAGTTTTTAGGGATTTAATAGCTGTAAGCACTTCCTTAGCCTCAATAGGAGCGTCTAGCACTGCCTTGTGTTCTGGAGTAATACTGGGCAAATCTAGTTTCTCCAAGTATGATCGAACTTCCCCCTCCTGGATCGAGTCATTCTTAGAGTACAATGCCTCGTAATATTGGCTAAATCGATTTCTAATCTCTTGCGACTGTTGGAGTTTTTCTCCTTGTTGCCCCTTAATACAAAAAATGGTACGCTCTATCCGAAGCTTTCGTAATTTAAGTGCTAATTGCCTACTAATCTTATTTTTCTTTGTATAATTATGAAGCTTTAATTTTGCATTAAGGAAGTCTAGCTCCTGGCCTAATAGTGCATCTAATTGTATCCTCTTAGCTTGTAGGGCTCGGTAGTATCTAAGAGAGCCAGTATTTTTATGTTTTAATTCCAGTTCCCCAATCTGGCTTCTCAACTGGTTTATTTCGCTCTCTTTTTTCCGTTTAAGTCGTCCTGCTACCGTCATGAAATGGCCTCGGGAAACTGCCTTAAGCGCATCCCAAATTATTGCTACAGGAGGTCCTGAGTGTAAGTTAAATGACAAATATTCCTCAAGTACTTTAACATAGTCACTACATGCCTCCTCTTGTTTTAGGATCAGATTGTTAAAAGTCCAAGTACCTCCCCTTCTCTCCATCAGGTGACTATCCCACTGTAACATACACGGAGCATGATCAGAGGGTAATATTCCCAATTTGGGCCTTACCAAGCTGAGGTCCTATTAGTTTATCTGTAAGAATGTAATCTATTCGGGAGTATGTCCGATGAACTTGAGAGTAAAAGGAGTAGTCACGTTCTCCGGGATGGCTATCCCTCCAGGAGTCACTGAGCCCCATATCTTCTACAAAAGTGGTAAAATGTTTAGCAAGTACCTTATCGTTCTTAGTGAGAGAGCCAGAGCGATCTAAATCTGGGTGTAGCGTAGCATTAAAATCGCCACCTAATATCACAGACCCTCCTATCATTGCTAACAATGTTCGCTTTAGCAACTGAAAGAAGGAGTGTTGCTCCGAGTTAGGGCCATAAATAGATCCGAACGTGACCTCCCTATCTCCTATAGTACCTCTGATCAAAACATATCGCCCCTTTGGGTCCCGCTTCACTTGGTGGACCTGCAGGGGAAGAGCATTGTGAAAAAGTAGAGCTACCCCTCTCTGTTTCTTATTAGAGATATCAGATGCAAAGTATATTTTGGAGTATTGAGGATGTCTAAACAGACTTTCATGAGCCCTCTTCAAATGTGTTTCCTGTAACATTATAACATGCGGCTTCAATCTCATCAGCTCTTGCCACACTTGCTGGCGCTTTCTCGGAGCATTAAGGCCCCTCACGTTGAGGGTTACTATGTGTATCTTATGTACCATTAGGGTTGTGTCGACCGAAACTCAGTCTTAAGCATGAATGCTGCATTTGAGTAAGGTACTCCCCACAACCTCCCACTCCCACCCTCCCCTTCCCACCCCCCTTCCAAGAAAACCCACCAAACGAGGAAAGACAAGGAGAGAGCCAAAACCCGGCTCCTCCCTTGCCTTTAACCCCCAGCAAGATCAACAAACCCATCTACAACCCCCAGCTCCAACCCCCCACCTCTCTCATCTCTTTTGTAATACACAGATATTGACTATATCTTCCTCTAGTGGTTTCTCATATAAACACATTAGTGCAATTACAGAACACTACCAGTTCTATAGGTCAACTCCATTTCAGCAGAGCTCATGTGACCGATTTAGATGTCGACAGTCGGGGTTTCTTGGCTTTATTGAAGACCTGCTGCCATTGCCGCACTTTATCTCGTGTTGCCGCGGGTGTTGTCGCGGGTGCCTGCTCCGTCTCCACATCCATCAGCCCCGCCTTTTGCAGTCGTTGTCGAGCCATGTCCACAGTTCGGACTTTATGCAGGTGGCCTGTTATAGTGAAGCATAGTGAAAACGGGAACGCCCACCGATACTTAATATTGTGTTTCCCCAGGATCTCCAAGATAGGTTTCATGGTTCGCCTTTGTTGTAATGTATAGGCCGAGATGTCTTGATAAATAGTCACTGCATTCTCTTGAAATTGTAAGTCCTTCTTTTGTCTTGATAAAGCAAGCACGTTTTCCTTCTCAGCATACTTCCAAAAACGTACGACAATATCCCGTGGTCTATTAGCCAACGGTTTTCCCAGTGCTCTGTGAGCCCGTTCGATTTTTGGGAGTGTTGTGTCTGGGCCTGCATCCAGTAATTGTGCGCACAGTTCATTTATTATTTTGAGTACGTCCTCTTGTTCACCCGCCTCCGGAATTCCCCGGAAGCGTAAGTTATTTCTCCTTCCCCGATTTTCAATATCGTCCATTTTATATTGTAATTCCTCTAGTTGGGTAAAAAAGCTCTCTTCACGCTGTTTTACTTGCACCAACACTTCCTCCTGTTCCTCAACTCGGCCTTCGAGCTCCTCTAGCCGGGTCCCGACCTCTTTAATCTCACCTCTCAAATTGTCTATACTTTCCACAATTTCCGATTTCATATGAGCCAGGTCTTTCCGGAGATCTTTAAGTATTTTAGCGAATTGCGAGTCTCGAATGTGGGCTGTTTCATCGTCAGAGCGTACCGATTCAGAGTCCGACACAGCCTCGTGCTGCGGAGAAATATGGCGCCCGATTATCTTGCTCACCCTTTGGCTGCTCCGCGCACCGCTCTCAGAATCTGATACTTTTGATTTCTGCGACATCGTGACTTATCAGTACTTCCACTAGATTTAAGCTTGTTATCGCTAGCTTTTTCATCGATCTGTGCCGCTATGTTCGCTGTTTTAATGAGAGAAGCCCGGGAGCTCCAAGCCTAGGCTGCCATCGAGGGAGATGACGTCACCGGAAGTCCCACAGACGTTCAAATATTTGAAAGGTATTAATCCGCAAACAAACCTTTTCTGGAGATGGGAAGGCGGCAGAACTAGAGGGCATGAAATGAGATTGAAGGGGGGCAGACTAAAAAAAAATGTCAGGAAGTATTTTTTCACAGAGAGAGTGGTGGATGCTTGGAATGCCCTCCCACGGGAGGTGGTGGAGAGGAAAACGGTAACGGAATTCAAACATGCGTGGGATAAACATAAAGGAATCCTGTTCAGAAAAAATGGATCCTCAGGAGCTTAGCAGAGATTGGGTGCCAGAGCCGGTGGTGGGAGGCGGAGCTGGTGGTTGGGAGGCGGGGATAGTGCTGGGCAGACTTGTACAAATCAAGGTAAGATATGCCCAAAAAGTAGCACATATGAGTTTGTCTTGTTGGGCGGACTGGATGGGCCGTGCAGATCTTTTTCTGCCGTCATCTACTATGTTACTATGAGGGGCATAATCGAACGCGAACGCCCATTTGTAAAAACGTCCATCTCCGAGAACGGGTCCGTGAAGGGGCGGGCCGAACTGTATTTTCGAAAAAAATGGACGTCCATCTTTTTTTTTGAAAATACATTGGATTAGGGCGTTTTTTGAGCTGGGCGTTTTTGTTTTTTAGCGATAATTGAAACCGAAGCGTCCCAGCTCAAAAACGACCAAACCAAGGCATTTGGTCGTGGGAGGGGCCAGCATTCGTAGTGCACTGGTCCCCCTGAGATGCCTCTATGCCAGCCTCAAATATCATACCTAGCTCCATGACAGTAGTATGCAGGTCCCCAGAGCAATTTTACTTTAGTTGGTGCTGTGCGGGACCCATGCAGAGAGGAAAAATCGGAAGAAAAAAAAAACAAGCAAGCAAGTGCAGTCAGGGACGTCCAAATTAAAAGATAGTAAAACAGGGAATTGAACCAGCAACCTTTTGATTACAAGCTCAGTGCTCTAGCCAGTGCACCACTGATTAGACATCCTTCCCGTTCCATTAAGTCTCTCCAAGTTTCTGTCAGCCAATCACAGCTCATTTAGCTGACATCTGTGTCAGCTAAACAGCGGTGATTGGCTGACAGAAACTTGGAGGGACTTAATGGAAAGGGAAGGACATCTAAGCACCTGAATAATGTGGTTCACTGGCTAGAGCATTGAGCTTGTAATCAGAAGGTTGCTGGTTTGATTCCCCCCTTTACTATCCTGGTAATTTAGACGTCCCTGACTGCACTTGCTTGGGTTTTTTTTTTTCTTCCGATTTTTCCTCTCTGCATGGGTCCCGCACAGCACTAACTAAACTAAAATTACTTTGGGGACCTGCATACTGCTGTCATGGAGCTGGGGATGACATTTGAGGCTGGCTTACAAGTTGGAAAAAAAGTGTTTAACATTCGTTTTTTTTTGGTGGGAGGGGGTTAGTGACCACTGGGGGAGTCAGGGGAGGTCATCCCCGGTTCCCTCCGGTGGTCATCTGGTCATTTAGGGCACTTTTTTGGGACCTGTTCGTGAAAAAAACGGGTCCAACAAAAGTGACCTAAATTCTCTCTGAAAACGCCTTTCTTTTTTCCATTATCGGCCGTGCACGCACATCTCTGCTCAGCCGATAACCACGCCTCAGTCCCGCCTTCACCACGCCTCCGACACGCCCCCGTCAACTTTATGCGTTCCCGCGACGGAGTGCAGTTGGAAACGCCCAAAATCGGCTTTCGATTATACCGATTTGGGCACCCACAAGAGAAAGACGACCATCTCCCGATTTAGGTCGGAATTTGGGCGTTTTTCTCTTTTGAAAATAAGCCTCTATGTTACTATGTAAGAGCTGTAGCTAGGTTGTGGTCTGAAGTATAGCTGCTTGGTGTTGGCTGGTAAAAATGTGTTTTAATACATGAAACCTGAGTTGCAGAGAACCTAAAATTGATTGCAAAATAGTGTAGCCACTGCTTTAGAGATAGTATGCTCTGCTGCATAGGTACATTTATCAGAAACATGACAGCAGATAAGAATCAAATGGCCCATCCAGTCTTGCCATCCACAGCAACCACTAACTCCTCCTTTCCCTAAGTGATCCCCATGTATTCAAATTCAGAGACAGGTCTTGTCTCCACCTCCATAGGGAGTCAATGGATTCCACATCTCCACCACCCTTTCCGTAAAAAGTATTTCCTTAGATTACTCCTGAGCCTGTAACCTCTTAACTTCATCCTATGCCCTCTCAGTCCAGTGTTTTCCTTCATTTGAAAGAGGCTCGCCACCTGTACAATTAATGAAATAACTAACTTTCGCAAATCTCTGAAAACATACCTCTTCAACAAAGCCTACCCCGAGAATCCATAGCTTAAGTATAACACTTCACCACCCCACCCTTCCCTGAAAGTCTTCTTTTATAACTATTTGAGTAGTTCTTTTTGTTATCCTGATCTTTTGTAACACCAATTGTATATTTTACCCAATGCCATAACAGGGCTGTGTAAGCCACATTGAGCCTGCAAATAGGTGGGAAAATGTGGGATACAAATGCAATAAATAAATAAATAAAAACTGGCCATCTATGCTACATCATAAGCAAACAATCTGAAAACAATACAGTCTCAAACCAAAAGGAAATAAAACTAATAAACAGTTAAAAAAAAAGATGCTGAATAAAAGCACAAACATTCACCAAAAAAGGTTCTCCACAAATCTTATATGCAAACATAGGGGCCTTTTTACAAAGGCACATTGAAAAATGGCCTGCGGTAACATAGACGCGTGTTTTGGGTGCACATAGAATCATTTTTCAGTGCACCTATAAAAAAATGCCTTTTTACAAATTTTTGCCGAAAATGGATGTATGGCAAAATAAAATTGCTGCATGTCCATTTCGGGTCTTGACCTTACCACTAGTGATTGACCTAGCGGTAAAGTCTCACGCAGTAACCGGGCGGTAATGATCTACGTGTATCAAATGTCACTTGAAGCCCATCCAATATGCATGTCCGAAAATAAAAATTAATTTTCGGATGCGCGTATCAGACGCACACCAAAATTAAATTACCACAAGAGCCACATGGTAGCTGGGCGGTAACTCCATTTTGGCGTACGTTGGGCACACATAGACATTTACACAGCTTAGTAAAAGGGGCCCTATAGTCTATAGAAAAGAGTGTATTAAAAACGCTTGATGTCACAATACTGTATGTGCTGTGCATAATGTTCTAAAAACAATTATTGACAAGAAAAACGTTGAATACAGAGCGCCAAAATAATCTTCCCATGCAGTCCCCAAAGAAAATTAACTACCCTCCATCACTAAAAAAAATGTGTATAGTATACAAGCATCCAAAAATATATGTAGTAATAAAACATTGCATACCTGCAAAACTACCAGTGTAACTTCATAATTATAGTTAAAATAACCCCTAGACACAATAGCCCCCTAGAAAAAAATAACACATCACAAATAAAGGTTCCTACTAGCATTGCATTGTATAAAGCATTTTTAAATAAACAAGATTCTATAGCTACCAACTGGTAGATTATTAGGAAAAAATGCAGTGCCATATTCTGGGCAACCTGATCGGGCCCTTTTGTCAGGGGGCTAATTTGTCAAGAGCTATGTTGTAAGCAGGACGTTTTGACAGTGGCTGTTATGTCAGGGGCTATTATGTTGGGAGCTTTTTTGTTTGGAGTTTTTTGGTTGGGGCTATTCTGTCAGGGGCCATTTTGTTGGGGCTATTTTGACCGGGTACCAACTCAGCTCTAAGGTGATGTTATCTTTCTACCCCTGTCTCCCCCACTGACTCCCTTGGTCATTTTTACAGTGATCACCCCCTGATCCTTCTAATATCCTTCACAGTGAATCTTCTCACTCCAGACACCCCTGATCCCCTTCACAGTGAATCCCCTACTCCCAGCCCCTTCCGGCACTTATCAGGAGTCTCTCTTGTGACTAGTGAAAGGACAGGAGCAATCCTCCAATGCTCCTGCCTTGTCTGCTTCTGTCTTCAAAATGGTTACCAGAACCCCCTAGTGGTAGTCTTGTGGTATTATCATTAGGAGGTCAAGCTGCCAAATAAGGAAGTTCTCTAAATGAACTCAATTTAAAAAATGATATAATCTTAATGTGATCTCCTCCTTTCTCTATAGATAGATTTACAGTTCACACTTGGTATACCGCTTGGCCACAACAGAGATCACAGCAGTGTTCAATAAAATCATATAAAATATATATATAAGGAAACAGAACTCCAATAATCATATAGGACAGAAATAATTACAAAGAAACATTCACACAAGACATATTACTGAAACTTTCACCTCTTAAGACCTCTTGAACAGTTAGGTTACATTATTCAATTCCAAGAGAGAACCACCAGGCTAACCCTCTGGGAGAGAGATTTTAAGGGCCAGATTCTATATATGGTGCCTGAAAAACCCACGGGGAAAACATTTCCATGTAAGCGTATTCTATAAGCTGTGGCTATATTTAGTCATGGTATACAGAATACATACACTTAGTTGATATCCTAGTGCATAAAACTACTCGCATCCATTTACACCAACGAAAATGTGGTGGAAATCCCGGTGCTTAGAGTTAGGTGCAGTGGGCCATATTCTATAACAGTGTGCATAAATTTCAGAATGTCCATGAAATGCCCATTTCCCTGCCTATAACCATGCCCCTTTTTGCCTGCATGCATTAAAATTTAGCCGCAGTGCATAGGCGTAGACTGGGGGGGGCGAGGGGGGGCAATGCCCCCCCAAATGACTCGAGGCGCCGCCGCGCCATTAGTTAAAGAAAAACAAAAAACCACATGCAAGCACGCGCTCCTCTCCATCCGCTTGGCTTCCCTGCCCTCTCTATCTGCGTCCCGCCTTCCTCTGACGTCATTTCCTTTCGGGCGGGACGCAGACAGAGAGGGCAGGGAAGCCAAGCGGATGGAGAGGAGCGTGTACGTCTACCCCTCTCCATAGGCGCCCGGTATAAGAGGCTTGGGGAGGCTAAGCCTCCCCAGCCAGAAGTGCAGCAAGGGCAGGGCAGACTGGACCACCCCGGGTGCAGCTCCCGCTGCCTTGAACATCTCCCTCCCGTGGACCGCGCGATCATTACCGCCGCCACCCCCCCCCCGACTACTGCAGTATCGCTCTCCCCCTCCGCTCCTGTCCTGTCACGTCGTCTT
Organism: Microcaecilia unicolor; assembly: GCF_901765095.1. Lineage (NCBI taxonomy): Eukaryota > Metazoa > Chordata > Amphibia > Gymnophiona > Siphonopidae > Microcaecilia > Microcaecilia unicolor. The sequence continues at coordinate 90,284,399 of NC_044037.1, forward strand.
TGAATGTCAAGGATTCCTTCCGGTAGCATCAAAATTGGCAATGATGTAAGCGCTGCTTTCAGCCTGCCCCGGAAGCACTCTCTGTACAGTTTCCCGCGTAGGAAGGACGCTGTCCAGAGAAGGCTTCTGGGGCAGGCAGAAAGCAGCGCTTACATCATTGCCAATTCTGCTGCTACCGGAAGGAATCCTCGACGTTCAAAGACATGACAGGAGCGGAGGGGGAAAGCGATACCGAACTAGTCCGGTGGGGGGGTGAGTGATGCATCATGCCAGCCAGCTGCTAGACCAAAGGGAAAGGGGGTGGTGAGAGGAGGATGTGAGGTGCCACATCTAAGGGGAAGAGGGAGGAAGGAAAGCAATGGCAGGGAATAGGAAAAGGGGGGTGGAAAAAGGAGTGAGAGTGATGGGAGCAAGAAGGGGAGGGAAGAGAAAGGTGGGATGCATGAGGACGCTGGAGGAGAGAGAGAGAAAGTGGAAAAGTGCAGGGGAGAGCCAGGGACATGCAAAAGAGCAGGGGAGAGTCAGAGAGAGATGGGAAGAGAAAGAGGGGACATGGAAGAGAGCAGGGGACAGGCAGAGAGAGATGGGGAGCGAAAGAGGGGACATGGAAGAGAGCAGGGGAGAGCCAGAGAGAGATGGGGAGAGAAAGAGGGGACATGGAAGAGAGCAGGGGAGAGCCAGAGAGAGATGAGGAGAGAAAGAGGGGACATGGAAGAGAGCAGGGGACAGCCAGAGAGAGATGGGGAGAGAAAGAGGGGACATGGAAGAGAGAAGGGGACAGCCAGAGAGAGATGGGGAGAGAAAGAGGGGACATGGAAGAGAGCAGGGGAGATCCAGAGAGAGATGGGGAGCGAAAGAGGGGACATGGAAGAGAGCACGGGAGAGCCAGAGAGAAGATGCTGGATGGAAGAGGAGAGAGAGAGAGATTAGTGGAAAGATGGGGAGAGAGAGAGAGAAGCTGCTGGGGAGAAACTGGGGCAGACCCTAGCTGTCAGACGGAGAAATGCTGAGTGAAAGGAGGGAGAAAGAGGGAAAATGCTGGAAGGAGGGGGCAGAAAGAGGGAAGACACTGGACGTAAGGGTAGGGAGGGAAAGAGGAAAGACACTGGAAGGATGGGGATAGAGAGGACATGCTGAATGGAAAAGGGTCGAGAGAGAGAACTGTTTAGAAGGAAGGGAGATAGAGGGAGACAATGGATGGAAGGAGAGGGAGACAATAGACGGAAGGATTGGGAGAGGGTAATGGGTAGAAGGATGGAGAGAGAAAGAAAGAGGGATGACACTGGATGGAAGGGTAGAAGAGAAAGACATGGATGGATGGAGGGAGGGGAGGGAAGAAGGAGATGCACACGGATGGAGTAGAAGGGAGAGAGGAGAAATGCCGGACATGGATGGAGGGGAGGAAAGACAGAGGAAGTTCATGCACATGGATGGAGGGGAGACATGCTGGAGTTGGATGGAGGGGAAATTGCTGAATTTAAGGGCTGGATTGGAACACTTTGAGGGCAGATGCTGAAACTGGAGAAAGGATAAGGACAGGGTTACAGATGGTAGACAGGACGCATAAGGACACAGGAGGATGGTGGACATGTTGAGAGAAAAAATATCAAATGGAAAGAAGACACTGGGACCAAAGAATAGAAAAACTAAATGATCAGACAAAAAAGGTAGAAATAAGTATTTTATTCAGAATTTATTAACTGGAATATGTCAGCTTTTGGAAATGTGCATCTGTGATATTTTGCATGTAAGTTTCAATTTTTCTAGTATTGCTGCATGCTGAGTCTGACTTCTTGAGGTAACTTTCCAGTTTTGCCTTCATATCTGTTGTGTCATGTGTTTTTCATGTGTAATCAAGGTGCAGTATTCTACTAGTGTGTAGTATTTACAGCCCTTTTTTTTTTTTGTTTCAATAGGTTGTGTACTGGTGTTTTAGAGCCCGGTGTAATTACAGTGCTGCTTTTCCACGCATAAGGTTGTAGCTCATCCTGTCCTTGGAATTAGTGCTGTTATGGTTTGCTAAGGTTATGAGTGTGTTTTTGCACAAGTTTGTGTATAGTGTTTTGCAGTGGAGAGATTGTGTATTGGCATTACTGAGGTGGCACCAAAACATCGGAAAGGGTTTTAGAGCCTAAATCATGACACACTACCTCTTGAAGGATCTATATATAGTTGTTAATAAAAGGAGCTCATTGTGAACACTATCCACCCTAAAAGGGTGTTTTGTGGCTCTACATGAGAATTGTGATATTATGATCCCTTGTTTCATATTGTTGACGGTCTGCATTTTCTATATGGGTAGTATATTGGTGTATTAGGGTCTGCCTAGTGTTATGGTACAGTAAGGTTTGAGTATGTTTTTGCACAAATATGTGCATAGTGTTTTGCAGTTGAGCGATTGTGGTTAGTATATGCTTTGAGCAACCACTTTATTCTTTGACATATGATACATATCTAATATCTAAATTTAACAAAAGGTATTGTGACTATTTTATTTTTACTTATTTTTTTTCTGTGTTAATTGTGGCTATAAGCTCCGCCCCTGGCTCCACCCCTAACCCCGCCCCCTTTAGCCTCCCCAAACAGTTGGGCCACCGACCGCCTATGCCCCTCTCTCTTCCTCCCTCCCTCCGGCGCAGGCAGCAGTCTTTTCCAGCGTTCCTGGCAGCGGTAGCGTTGTACACGCTGCCTTTGGCTCTGCCCCGAAGCCTTCTCTTCAAGTTCCTGTTCCCGCATAGGTGGGAACAGGAACTTGAAGAGAAGGCTTCCGGGGCAGACCGAAGGCAGCGTGTACATTGCTACCGCTGCCAGGAACGCTGAAAAAGCTGAAGATTGTTGCCTGCACCAGAGGGAGGGAGGGAGGAAGAGAGGGGGTAAATGGAGTCACCATCTTGGACCTCGCGGGGGGGGGGGGGAGCAGAGGGAAGATGGATGGGACTGGGAGGGGTGGGAAGCAGAGGGAAGGAGCAGGAGATGGATGGGTCTGGGTGGGGTGGGAAGCAGAGGGAAGGAGCAGGAGATGGATGGGACTGGGAGAGGAGGTGAGCAGAGGGAAGGAGCAAGAGATGGATGGGACTGCGAGGGGTGGGGAGCAGAGGGATGGACCAGGAGATGGATGGGATTGGGAGAGGTCAGGCACAGCAGAGGGAAGGAGCAGAAGATGGATGGGACGGAGGGATGGTGAGCAGAGGGAAGGAACAGAAGATGGATGGGACTGGGAGGGGTGGGGAGCAGAGGAAAGGAGCAAGAGATGGATGGGACTGCGAGGGGTGGGGAGCAGAGGGATGGACCAGGAGATGGATGGGATTGGGAGAGGTCAGGCACAGCAGAGGGAAGGAGCAGAAGATGGATGGGACGGAGGGATGGTGAGCAGAGGGAAGGAACAGAAGATGGATGGGACTGGGAGGGGTGGGGAGCAGAGGAAAGGAGCAAGAGATGGATGGGACTGTGAGGGGTGGGGAGCAGAGGGATGGACCAGGAGATGGATGGGATTGGGAGAGGTCAGGCACAGCAGAGGGAAGGAGCAGAAGATGGATGGGACGGAGGGATGGTGAGCAGAGGGAAGGAACAGAAGATGGATGGGACTGGGAGGGGTGGGGAGCAGAGGGAAGGAGCAAGAGATGGATGGGACTGCGAGGGCTGGGGAGCAGAGGGATGGACCAGGAGATGGATGGGATTGGGAGAGGTGAGGCACAGCAGAGGGAAGGAGCAGAAGATGGATGGGACGGAGGGATGGTGAGCAGAGGGAAGGAACAGAAGATGGATGGGACTGGGAGGGGTGGGGAGCAGAGGGAAGGAGCAAGAGATGGATGGGACTGGGAGGGTGGGGAGCAGAGGGAAGCCTACTAGAAAGAAGACACTGCATAAAACAGAAGACACTGGGATCAAAGCGAATAGAAAAACTAAATGATCAGACAACAAAGGTAAATAAAAGTATTTTATTCATAATTTATTAATTGAAATGTGTCAGCTTTTTGAAATGTGCATCTGTGATATTTTGCCTGTAAATTTCATTTCCTTCCTCCATATTAGCATATTCATTTGCATATGTATATATGCAAATGATATGCTAATATGCTCCGCCCATTCTTTGCCCCCCCAAATGAAACAGTCAAACTACGCCTATGCCGCAGTGAGTTATAAGTTGTGTGTGTAAATTCTAATTATTGCCAATTACTGCTCATTATTGCTTGTTAAGTGCTGTCAACAATGCTGATTGGTTTGTCATAGAATACCAGTGGCATAGCTACGGATGGGCCTGGGTGGACACAGTCCCACCTAATCTTGGCTCAGGTCCACCTAGCTGCAGAGCCACACTGCTTTATTCCCCCCTGTTCTCCGCGGCATCCCAGCATCTGCACTCTGGTCTCTGAACCCCTTCCTTCCCCGGTGTTGGTACAGGTGTCCTTGGCGCCTACAGCGATTCATTCTTGCTGCTTGCGCTGGCCCCACAGACTTCTATCTGCCACGTTCCACCAGACAGGAAACAGGCAATAACGTCAGCAAGGGCAGGACATGGCAGGTGGAAGCTTGCTGGGCCGGCGCAAGCAGCGAGAATGAAACGCTGCAGGCGCAGAGGATGCCTGTACTGACATCAGGGACGGAGTTCAGAGACAGGAACGCAAATGCCGGAACCCCGCAGAGGAGAGGGAGAAGATGTGGGGTAGGTGAAAAAAACCCCTCTTATGTTCTTAAAAAATATCTCCGGGAAGATATTTGTGGTGTGTGGTTGGGGGGGGGGGGGGGGGGGGGATTGGGAATGTGCGCGTGGAAAGGCCCATCCGAAATACCGAGTTTGGCTACGCTTCTGTAGAATACATTTAGATTTCAGCACAGAATGCTATATAGAATTTGGGGGTAAATGCCTTCAAAAAATAGCATCCGTCTGGTATACCCTACATCTCCATTTATTTCCAGTTACAAAAGGAAAATGTGCTCAGACTTTCTCTTTGAAAGTTCACGATTAAAAGAAACTGCAGGCTTTGAAAAAAATGTGCACAGTTTTGAAATTGACCCTTTTATGTGCACGTTAAAGAATCCCCTGATGTTTTAGTGCATGGACAGTAATTCATCGTTCTGTGGTGCATACTAAGGAGCATAATGAGATGCAATTGCAAGCATAATGAGCTTCTACAAATTATCTTTCCCTCCAGTAAACTTCACAGTAGTTAGCAGCAACACACTTCAGACACAAATTTACCATGTGCTAAACACTGACTGCACATATTAGAAATATCACCTGCAGGCAGTTTGATCTGGGAAATGGAAGTGTTTTAGCTGGAGAAACAGAAAGAAATTAACAGACAAAAAAAAAAAGGTATACACTTTTTACTCCCCCAAATATAAAATGGTAATAAATTAAGCATTTTAAATAAAAATAAAAGGACGCTTAGGAATTGAACCACTACAGGAAGAAACAGAACCTAATTTCCAAACTGGCATTTTGAATGTATTATGAACATGCTGCAGAAGCTAGTGTGTCTTGTGAAATATTACGGATTTCCAGCATGCTCATTAACCTGTGATGGCCTTAAAATACAGCTTGAGGCTGGCTGGTGGAATTAAAAGGACTGTCAGGGTTACTAATATGATACTTACTGACATTCTTTTATAGTAATGGAAAGAACGGAGACTTGGCTGTAGCTCACCGAGAATTGGCTGCACCAAAAAGGGAGAGATTGAAGATTTTTAAAACAGCCTGAAGGGGTCCGATCTTTTGTTCTCCGAATATTTAACACTATTTAATTCAGTTCAGTATGTACAGAAATGTAATTCAATGTAATTTGTACTCAGAAGATGAAATGGTTGGTCCAGCCATTCAGATTTGATCACCAGCAGGCTTTAAAAGGAAGCACAAACCTATTGTGAACTGAAATCGTCTTAAAGTTAGATGCCTGTCGGGTAATATTCAGATGGAGGCAGTCAATGCTTTTTAAACACTGAACACTGAAGGCAAAATTAGGCCCTGATATTCAATGCTGTTGCATGGACACGACCTGACATTGAATATCTAGGGCGTCCTTCTCTCAGAATCGGCCAAATCGGCATAATCGAAAGCCGATTTTGGGTGCCCTCAACTGCTTTCCATCGCGGGGACGACCAAAGTTCACGGGGGCATGTCGGCAGCGTAGCGAAGGCGGGACTGGGGCAGCCAATAATGGAAAAAAGAAGGGTGTCCCTGACGAGCACTTGGCCGACTTTAAGTGGTCCATTTTTTCTTGCAACCAAGCCTCAAAAAGGTGCCCGAACTGACCAGATGACCACCGGAGGGAATTGGGGATGACCTCCCCTTACTCCCCCAGTGGTCACCAACCCCCTCCCACCCTAAAAAACTTTAAAAAAATTTTTGACAGACTCAATTATCATACCCAGCTCCATGACCACAGTATGCAGGTCCCTGGAGCAGTTTTAGTGGGTGCAGTGCACTTCAGGCAGGTGGACCAAGGCCCATCCCCCCCCCCCACCTGTTACACTTGTGGTGGTAAATGTGAGCCCTTCAAAACCCACCACAAACCCACTGTACCCACATGTAGGTGACCCCCTTCACCCCTTAGAGCTATGGTAGTGGTGTACAGTTGTGGGGAGTGGTTTTTTTTTTGGGGGGGGGTTGGGGGAGCTCAGCACCCAAGGTAAGGGAGCTATGCACCTAGGAGCAATTTCTGAAGTCCACTGCAGTGACCCCTGGGGTGCCCAGTTGGTGTCCTGCCATGTCAGGTGGACCAGTGCACTGCGAATGCTGGCTCCTCCCATGACCAAATGGCTTGTATTTGGTCATTTCTGAGATGGGCGTCCTCAGTTTCCATTATCGCCGAAAACCGGGGATGACCATCTCTAAGGACAACCATCTCTAAGGTCGACCTAAATGTTGAAATTTGGGCGTCCCCGACCATATTATCGAAATGAAAGATGGACGCCCATCTTGTTTCGATAATACGGGTTTCCCCGCCCCTTCACGGAGCCGTCCTGCGAGGACGGCCCCATGAAAACTTGGGCGCCCTGTTTGATTATGCCCCACCATATGACCTGTGTGCCTAAAGTAAATGTGGAATTTACTGTTAGATGCCCTATTGAAAATGAATTCTTTAAGACTTTAAAGTGAGTATAAGTGAAAAGAACATGGTTCCTGCATCTCTTGTTTTATTACTCCACCTTAACTAGTAGACTTTGCTGTTTGCCCTATTCAAGATGGCTGATATCGTGAAGGAAACAACACTGTTGCTGTTTTAAGTAGAGTTCAAACCAGCATCAAAGTAAAAACAAAGAGTAGGTACTTTTAAACTCAGTACAGACATTATTAAAATCAATAGGCTTAGAGTACGCAGATCAATAAAGAATGCTTGAGTATTGCCCGGCAGGGGCCTAGCCGTCACAAGACATTACATGAGCTGTGGAAATCTTGTTTGCTAATGTGACAGAGCCTATTCAAGTGATCAATGCTCACAGACGTGTTTTAAATGGACTGTTAAGAATTCATTTATATTCTCCAGTTAATAAACATAACTGGACTGAGTGGAGGAGTAGCATAGGGTCACTGCCAGAATGAGTGCAGTGAATATGTGAAATGTATGCATTGGGAAAGGTAAAGTTAGTGCAGTTATTAACTGGAAGCTGTCAGTTTCATTATCAGCATCTTCAGATTCATTAGATGGCAAAAACAACAAAGCAGAGGAAGAAGGGGTGTGGAGGAGTTGTTTAAAAATGTAACTGATTCTTTCCTCAGCTTTTCCAACTAGCAGGATTATGTTATCCCAGTCCCGACAATGCTCTTGGGACTCCCCAGGCTGGTTTGAGCAATGAGGCATCCAACTCTGAATGACCCCTCTCCCATCAACACCCTCCCATCCCTTATGGGATTTCTTAACAATAATACTAGTGGCTGCTTACCCACGGGACTGCTATCCTGGCGGAGGTCCGGATTTCCGCTGCTGAGACTTCATACCCACACCTTCTAGTGTTCAGGCGAGGAAGCCAAAGTTTGGATTTTATACATCGGTGAATTTAAAACTAAATGAAGTACATCTTGTAAGAACAGCAGCAGGGATAAGACTATTCAGATAAGTGGTGATTGATAACAGTAGGCTCCGTGTAGTTCATGGAAAAAACTTTACCTGGAAGACTCTTTAGGTTATGAAAAGCAAGGCACCATAAGCCTGGGTCAGAAAAAGACTACAATATATAGATTTAGATATATTGTAATAAGTGATTATTTGAACTGAATTGAATAGCTTAATGTCAAAATTTATCCAGCAAGTTTGATGAGGGTTTCTGGGCGCTGTAATGAATGCGGAGTGAGAGAGAGTTCTGAGTGAGCTTTAGGGCAATATATGTATTAGTGTAAGTTGATATAATAAAATGGTCAAAAAATGTAAACAAATATCTGGAGTACTTTGTGATAATTATCAAGATAATTGTACTCTTGTGTTCAAGATTACATCCCCTAGTGTTTGATATACATATTAAATTTTAACTGCCAGACCCTTGACCATTCTTCTAACTTTTGGAGATCGCTTCTCATTGTTTCTACTCCCTCCAGGGTATCCACTCAGGGCCGTGCCAACCCGGTAAGCGGGGTAAGCACCGCAGGGGGGCGTCTGCCTTCAAGGGCGCCGCGCCGGCCGAGGCGCTGCCGTCCAGTTGTATTTTTTATGGAGGAATTTAAGAGTTATGTGCCAGTAACATAGAGTGGGAACCAACCAGTGCTCTATAAACATAGCTGGAGAAATGTAATTGTTTTCATTGTGTGCTTTGCTGGACCTCAATATATGTACACTTTTGAACGAAGACTTTTCTGCACATGGTTTTCTTTTTTTTTTTTTTTTTTTAATTATCTTTATGATTTTAACATATAATTAACAAGGATACCCTTGTAATGGAAATACAGGCCAAGTAATAATACAAAGACATAACAATATCCTCAAAATTATACAATTGAAGAAAACTGTTTAAGAAGATACAAATAAAAAGGAGAAATCAGAGTACACAGGAAAAAAATATAGCCTTTCTTAGACCCCTATTATTGGTTGGGGGGGGGGGGGTGAATGAAGAATTAGAGAAGTTATCAAAATAATTATTTCAAAGGCAACCAAAGGCTGTCTAACCTCCAGATCAATTCCTGCATTATCTCAGTTGTTTCAACTCTAGAAACGATTTCAGATGTTCCGGCAAGAAATAAGTATATTTAATTTGACCCAGCTTAACTACACATTTACACGGGTACGCTAAAAAGAAAGAGCCCCCAATATCTATTGTCTTTTGTTTCAGAGTCAAAAAAGCTTTCCTTCTTTGTTGGGTTTGTTTGGTCACGTCTGGATAAATCCAGACTTTAGAATCACAGAATTGCGCTTTAGAGTTTCTGAAATACAGTTTTAAGATGGTATTATAGTCCTGCTCAAAAACCAGTGATACAATCAATGTCACTCTGTCAATTATTGTTTCATGGTTTTCTGTTTCCTGTCAGCAGGAGGAAGGTCTCTGCAAGAGCAAAGTGAGACAAATAAGCACCAAAGCAAGAACCAAAACACACCATATGCTTCCTAAGGGTAGTCATCTGTCAGCAACATTTCCTTATTTGTTTCACAGTGATTTTGTCCCAAAACAACAAGAAAGAAAAACTTGAAGTTTACTTTTGCCCCCTGTCGCTAATAGTGTGCACTTCTGTTTAGTAGGCATCTATTGAGTTCCAAGTAGGTGTTTAATAAACACAAGGCTTCTACTGAGTGCAGGGTAGGTGCCTAATAGGCACCTATTGATTTACTAAGGAGGCACCTACTAAAGTGGTCTAAAGGAGCCTATTGCAGCATAGTGGGACTATAAACACCCACTTGGAACAAAAGCACTGTGAAACAAATAGGGAAATGTTGCTGACATGCCCACCCATAGGAAGCATATGGTGTGTTGTGGCTCTTTCTTCTGTGCTTTGGTCCTTATTTTTGGCTTTTTGAGCTGCTCTAGCAAATCTCCTGGACATTCACCATCTACTTCTGTTTTGTGAGAACAAGATGGTAAACTGCCCCAAGTCTGGTGGATCGCATATGGAGGAGTGAAATGAGAGCAAAAGTCTTATCACAGTTGGCTCTGTAGCTCAGTGGTAAGAGCACTGGTTTCGTAAACCAGGGGTCATGAGTTCAATCCTCATCAGGGCCTGGTTGTGCTTTTGTGCAAGTGAGGGATGAGTCTTGTGACCTCTATCATTAAAGTCTCATCTAGACTGACCCGTGAGATAGAGAGCTTCCACTATGGAAAGTACAGCCAAGAAGCATCAGGTAGTTACATTTCCATATAAGCTTTTTCTTTCAAGTGTAATTAAGGGTTCATTTTCTTCTTATGGAGGAATTTAAGAGTTATGTGCCAGTAACATAGAGCGGGAACCAACCAGTGCTCTATAAACATAGCTGGAGAAATGTAATTGTTTTCATTGTGTGCTTTGCTGGACCTCGATATATGTACACTTTTGAACGAAGACTTTTCTGCACATGGTTTTCTTTTTTTTTTTTTTTTTTAATTATATTTATGATTTTAACATATAATTAACAAGGATACCCTTGTAATGGAAATACAGGCCAAGTAATAATACAAAGACATAACAATATCCTCAAAATTATACAATTGAAGAAAACTGTTTAAGAAGATACAAATAAAAAGGAGAAATCAGAGTACACAGGAAAAAAATATAGCCTTTCTTAGACCCCTATTATTGGTTGGGGGGGGGGGGGGGGTGAATGAAGAATTAGAGAAGTTATCAAAATAATTATTTCAAAGGCTGTCTAACCTCCAGATCAATTCCTGCATTATCTCAGTTGTTTCAACTCTAGAAACGATTTCAGATGTTCCGGCAAGAAATAAGTATATTTAATTTGACCCAGCTTAACTACACATTTACACGGGTACGCTAAAAAGAAAGAGCCCCCAATATCTATTGTCTTTTGTTTCAGAGTCAAAAAAGCTTTCCTTCTTTGTTGGGTTTGTTTGGTCACGTCTGGATAAATCCAGACTTTAGAATCACAGAATTGCGCTTTAGAGTTTCTGAAATACAGTTTTAAGATGGTATTATAGTCCTGCTCAAAAACCAGTGATACAATCAATGTCACTCTGTCAATTATTGTTTCATGGTTTTCTGTTTCCTGTCAGCAGGAGGAAGGTCTCTGCAAGAGCAAAGTGAGACAAATAAGCACCAAAGCAAGAACCAAAACACACCATATGCTTCCTAAGGGTAGTCATCTGTCAGCAACATTTCCTTATTTGTTTCACAGTGATTTTGTCCCAAAACAACAAGAAAGAAAAACTTGAAGTTTACTTTTGCCCCCTGTCGCTAATAGTGTGCACTTCTGTTTAGTAGGCATCTATTGAGTTCCAAGTAGGTGTTTAATAAACACAAGGCTTCTACTGAGTGCAGGGTAGGTGCCTATTCTTTCAATAGGCACCTATTGATTTACTAAGGAGGCACCTACTAAAGTGGTCTAAAGGAGCCTATTGCAGCATAGTGGGACTATAAACACCCACTTGGAACAAAAGCACTGTGAAACAAATAGGGAAATGTTGCTGACATGCCCACCCATAGGAAGCATATGGTGTGTTGTGGCTCTTTCTTCTGTGCTTTGGTCCTTATTTTTGGCTTTTTGAGCTGCTCTAGCAAATCTCCTGGACATTCACCATCTACTTCTGTTTTGTGAGAACAAGATGGTAAACTGCCCCAAGTCTGGTGGATCGCATATGGAGGAGTGAAATGAGAGCAAAAGTCTTATCACAGTTGGCTCTGTAGCTCAGTGGTAAGAGCACTGGTTTCTGTAAACCAGGGGTCATGAGTTCAATCCTCATCAGGGCCTGGTTGTGCTTTTGTGCAAGTGAGGGATGAGTCTTGTGACCTCTATCATTAAAGTCTCATCTAGACTGACCCGTGAGATAGAGAGCTTCCACTATGGAAAGTACAGCCAAGAAGCATCAGGTAGTTACATTTCCATATAAGCTTTTTCTTTCAAGTGTAATTAAGGGTTCATTTTCTTCTTATGGAGGAATTTAAGAGTTATGTGCCAGTAACATAGAGCGGGAACCAACCAGTGCTCTATAAACATAGCTGGAGAAATGTAATTGTTTTCATTGTGTGCTTTGCTGGACCTCGATATATGTACACTTTTGAACGAAGACTTTTCTGCACATGGTTTTCTTTTTTTTTTAATTATCTTTATGATTTTAACATATAATTAACAAGGATACCCTTGTAATGGAAATACAGGCCAAGTAATAATACAAAGACATAACAATATCCTCAAAATTATACAATTGAAGAAAACTGTTTAAGAAGATACAAATAAAAAGGAGAAATCAGAGTACACAGGAAAAAAATATAGCCTTTCTTAGACCCCTATTATTGGTTGGGGGGGGGGGGGTGAATGAAGAATTAGAGAAGTTATCAAAATAATTATTTCAAAGGCAACCAAAGGCTGTCTAACCTCCAGATCAATTCCTGCATTATCTCAGTTGTTTCAACTCTAGAAACGATTTCAGATGTTCTGGCAAGAAATAAGTATATTTAATTTGACCCAGCTTAACTACACATTTACACGGGTACGCTAAAAAGAAAGAGCCCCCAATATCTATTGTCTTTTGTTTCAGAGTCAAAAAAGCTTTCCTTCTTTGTTGGGTTTGTTTGGTCACGTCTGGATAAATCCAGACTTTAGAATCACAGAATTGCGCTTTAGAGTTTCTGAAATACAGTTTTAAGATGGTATTATAGTCCTGCTCAAAAACCAGTGATACAATCAATGTCACTCTGTCAATTATTGTTTCATGGTTTTCTGTTTCCTGTCAGCAGGAGGAAGGTCTCTGCAAGAGCAAAGTGAGACAAATAAGCACCAAAGCAAGAACCAAAACACACCATATGCTTCCTAAGGGTAGTCATCTGTCAGCAACATTTCCTTATTTGTTTCACAGTGATTTTGTCCCAAAACAACAAGAAAGAAAAACTTGAAGTTTACTTTTGCCCCCTGTCGCTAATAGTGTGCACTTCTGTTTAGTAGGCATCTATTGAGTTCCAAGTAGGTGTTTAATAAACACAAGGCTTCTACTGAGTGCAGGGTAGGTGCCTAATAGGCACCTATTGATTTACTAAGGAGGCACCTACTAAAGTGGTCTAAAGGAGCCTATTGCAGCATAGTGGGACTATAAACACCCACTTGGAACAAAAGCACTGTGAAACAAATAGGGAAATGTTGCTGACATGCCCACCCATAGGAAGCATATGGTGTGTTGTGGCTCTTTCTTCTGTGCTTTGGTCCTTATTTTTGGCTTTTTGAGCTGCTCTAGCAAATCTCCTGGACATTCACCATCTACTTCTGTTTTGTGAGAACAAGATGGTAAACTGCCCCAAGTCTGGTGGATCGCATATGGAGGAGTGAAATGAGAGCAAAAGTCTTATCACAGTTGGCTCTGTAGCTCAGTGGTAAGAGCACTGGTTTCGTAAACCAGGGGTCATGAGTTCAATCCTCATCAGGGCCTGGTTGTGCTTTTGTGCAAGTGAGGGATGAGTCTTGTGACCTCTATCATTAAAGTCTCATCTAGACTGACCCGTGAGATAGAGAGCTTCCACTATGGAAAGTACAGCCAAGAAGCATCAGGTAGTTACATTTCCATATAAGCTTTTTCTTTCAAGTGTAATTAAGGGTTCATTTTCTTCTTATGGAGGAATTTAAGAGTTATGTGCCAGTAACATAGAGCGGGAACCAACCAGTGCTCTATAAACATAGCTGGAGAAATGTAATTGTTTTCATTGTGTGCTTTGCTGGACCTCGATATATGTACACTTTTGAACGAAGACTTTTCTGCACATGGTTTTCTTTTTTTTTTTTTTTTTTAATTATATTTATGATTTTAACATATAATTAACAAGGATACCCTTGTAATGGAAATACAGGCCAAGTAATAATACAAAGACATAACAATATCCTCAAAATTATACAATTGAAGAAAACTGTTTAAGAAGATACAAATAAAAAGGAGAAATCAGAGTACACAGGAAAAAAATATAGCCTTTCTTAGACCCCTATTATTGGTTGGGGGGGGGGGGGGTGAATGAAGAATTAGAGAAGTTATCAAAATAATTATTTCAAAGGCAACCAAAGGCTGTCTAACCTCCAGATCAATTCCTGCATTATCTCAGTTGTTTCAACTCTAGAAACGATTTCAGATGTTCCGGCAAGAAATAAGTATATTTAATTTGACCCAGCTTAACTACACATTTACACGGGTACGCTAAAAAGAAAGAGCCCCCAATATCTATTGTCTTTTGTTTCAGAGTCAAAAAAGCTTTCCTTCTTTGTTGGGTTTGTTTGGTCACGTCTGGATAAATCCAGACTTTAGAATCACAGAATTGCGCTTTAGAGTTTCTGAAATACAGTTTTAAGATGGTATTATAGTCCTGCTCAAAAACCAGTGATACAATCAATGTCACTCTGTCAATTATTGTTTCATGGTTTTCTGTTTCCTGTCAGCAGGAGGAAGGTCTCTGCAAGAGCAAAGTGAGACAAATAAGCACCAAAGCAAGAACCAAAACACACCATATGCTTCCTAAGGGTAGTCATCTGTCAGCAACATTTCCTTATTTGTTTCACAGTGATTTTGTCCCAAAACAACAAGAAAGAAAAACTTGAAGTTTACTTTTGCCCCCTGTCGCTAATAGTGTGCACTTCTGTTTAGTAGGCATCTATTGAGTTCCAAGTAGGTGTTTAATAAACACAAGGCTTCTACTGAGTGCAGGGTAGGTGCCTATTCTTTCAATAGGCACCTATTGATTTACTAAGGAGGCACCTACTAAAGTGGTCTAAAGGAGCCTATTGCAGCATAGTGGGACTATAAACACCCACTTGGAACAAAAGCACTGTGAAACAAATAGGGAAATGTTGCTGACATGCCCACCCATAGGAAGCATATGGTGTGTTGTGGCTCTTTCTTCTGTGCTTTGGTCCTTATTTTTGGCTTTTTGAGCTGCTCTAGCAAATCTCCTGGACATTCACCATCTACTTCTGTTTTGTGAGAACAAGATGGTAAACTGCCCCAAGTCTGGTGGATCGCATATGGAGGAGTGAAATGAGAGCAAAAGTCTTATCACAGTTGGCTCTGTAGCTCAGTGGTAAGAGCACTGGTTTCGTAAACCAGGGGTCATGAGTTCAACCCTCATCAGAGCCTGGTTGTGGTTTTCTGTAAGTAAGGGATGAGTCTTGTGACTTCTATCATCAAACTCTCATCTAAACTGACCCGTGAAATAGAGAGCTTCCACTATGGAAAGTACAGCCAAGAAGCATCAGGTAGTTGCATTTCCATACAAGCTTTTCCTTTCAAGTGTAATTAAGGGTTCATTCCCTTCTTATAGAGCAATTGAAGAGATATGTGCCAGTAAGATAGAGCGGGAACCAACCAGTGCTTTATAAACATAGCTGGAGAAATGTCATTGTTTTAATTGTGTGCTTTGCTGGATCTCAATATATGTACATGGTTTTTTGTTTCCTTTTAGCAGGAGGAAGGTCTCTGCAAGAGCAAAGTGAGACAACAACAGCAAGAACATCAAACAAACAGATAACACAGGACAAATAGCTTCATTGGAAGCTCCAATTTATTCAAAATGGCTGTGCTAATTTCAATCTTTGCTCAAAATATGTAATATTTTTATGCATCTAGAAGCTATTGCAAAACTGGGATATTTAATGTGTTGTATAATATAGCATTGTTATGCTATTGTATGTAAATTATATAATGTTTTATATGGTTTTTACATTAGTATACACTTGTTTAAAGTTGGTCAATTATAACATTCTTATATTGTGTCTGATATGTCTATGTATAATTGTAATCTTTTTATATTTAGCTTTTTGCAGTATCAGTGTAGCACTGCATGTTGTATTCTGGCATGTTCAATATCTCTAATGAATATTACAGGTTGTATGAGTTATCTGTATATTTATTTGAATGAAATTTTTATATATTTTATATTTTGATTTTTTATATACACGTGAGCAAATGTATGAGTTGCTATATTGATATGTGCTTACTCACTCCTGATGCAGGTGACATAAACTGAAAGACATCCATGTCAGGTCTTCAATTTACAATATTTTGACTAAATTAGAGCTAGTTGTGTTGTCTCATCTCTTCGCATGATGGTCATCGCTGTTACTGTTTCCTTTTGCCTGACTTGGCACTTTCATTTTTCCTTGTAGATATTCATCTGAAAGTAGGAAAGTCTTTTTTGGTTGATTTTTGCTGGAGTTAAAATTAATTTTTGTGGAAGGGCTAAGAAGAAATCTCTACATTTACATTGAAATATGGATCCCTCTTAAGAATTTGTGTACCTACATGTTGAATATGGGAACAGAAGGAATGGAAAGATAAACACCATCTGAAGCCTTTCACAAGAGTTTAAACATGCTGCTGAATTTTTTTAAAAATGAGCTGTGGGATAGAAATTTCCTTCTCTTATTGGCTTGTATGCCTTTTTAAAATAAATACATTCCCCGTAAAAAAAAAAATGGAGAAGGGAGTCCATTCTAGCTGTAAAGACTTACAAATGTTATAAGTTTCTCAAGTTGTTTTGAAGCTCTGTAATCAAGAAAGGATAGTAAAACTATGGAAAGGACACCTGCTACCTTTGCAAAGAAAGCCCACATGTGGTTTAAAGTGGGAAAAAACCTGGATATCTAATATAGGGACTAGCTAAACCAAAAAAGATATTATAAACTAGAAAGGTGAAACAATGTTCTTTGATTTTTGACTCTGGGAGGGTAAAAAAATTACATCAGGCTTGGATGCTGTTCAACAACACCATCCTGGAAGCCTAGGCCAAATATATTCCGGAGATGGGAAGGTGGTAGAACGAAAGGACATGAAATGAGATTGAAGGGGGGCAGAATCAAGAAAAATGTCAGGAAGTATTTTTTCACAGAGAGAGTAGTGGATGCTTGGAATGCCCTCCCGCGGGAGGTGGTGGAAATGAAAACGGTAACGGAATTCAAACATGCATGGGATAAGCATAAAGGAATCCTGTGCCGAAGGAATGGATCCTCAGGAGCTTAGTCAAGATCGGGAGGCGGGGCTGGTGGTAGGGAGGCGGGGATAGTGCTGAGAAGACTTATACGGTATGTGCCAGAGCCGGTGGTGGGAAGCGGGACTGGTGGTTGGGAGGCGGGGGTAGTGCTGGGCAGACTTGTACGGTCTGTGCCAGAGCCAGTGGTTGGGAGGCGGGGCTGGTGGTTGGGAGGCGAGGATAGAGCTGAACAGACTTATACGGTCTGTGCCAGAGCCAGTGGTTGGGAGGCGGGGATAGTGCTGGGCAGACTTATACGGTCTGTGCCCTGAAGAGCACAGGTACAAATCAAAGTAGGGTATACACAAAAAGTAGCACATATGAGTCATCTTGTTGGGCAGACTGGATGGACCGTACAGGTCTTTTTCTGCCGTCATCTACTATGTTACTATGTTATTAAAAAAGGAGGACGGAAGACCAAACGACAGCTGGCGTGGTTAAAAGGTGAGGTGAAGGAAGCTATTAGAGCTAAAAGAAAATCCTTCAGAAAATGGAAGAAAGAACCGACTGAAAATAATAAGAAACGGCATAAGGAATGTCAAGTCAAATGCAAAGTGCTGATAAGGTGGGCAAAGTGGGACTTCGAAAAACAAAAATTGCGTTGGAGGCAAAAACACATAGTAAAAACTTTTTTAGGTATATTAAAAGCAGGAAGCCAGCAAAAGAATCGGTTGGACCTCTAAATGACCGAGGAGTAAAAGGGGCGATCAGGGAAGACAAAGCCGTAGAGGAGAGATTAAATTAATTCTTTGCTTCGGTCTTCACCGAGGAAAATTTGGAAGTGGTACCGGTGCCGGAAATGGTATTTGAAGCTGACGAGTCAGAGAAACTTAATGAATTCTCTGTAAACCTGGAGGATGTAATGGGGCAGTTCTACAAACTGAAGAGTAGCAAATCTCCTGGACCGGATGGTATTCATCCCAGAGTACTGATAGAACTGAAAAATGAGCTTGTGGAGCTATTGTTAGAAATATGTAATTTATCCTTAAAATCGAGTGTGGTACCGGAAGACTGGAGGGTGGCCAATTTAACGCTGATTTTTAAAAATGGTTCTAGAGGAGATCTGGGAAATTATAGACCGGTGAGTCTGATGTCGGTGCTGGGCAAAATGGTAGAGACTATTATTAAGAACAAAATTACAGAGCATATTCAAAAGCATGGATTAATGAGACAAAGTCAACATGGATTTAGTGAAGGGAAATCTTGCCTCACCAATCTACTACATTTCTTTGAAGGGGTGAACAAACATGTGGATAAAGGTGAGCCGGTTGATATTGTGTATCTGAATTTTCAGAAGGTGTTTGACAAAGTACCTCATGAAAGACTCCAGAGGAAATTGGAGAGTCTTGGGATAGGAGGTAGGGTTCTATTGTGGATTAAAAACTGGTTAAAAGATAGAAAACAGAGAGTAGGGTTAAATGGTCATTATTCTCAATGGAGAAGGGTAGTTAGTGGGGTTCCCCAGGGGTCTGTGCTGGGACCGCTGCTTTTTAACATATTTATAAATGACCTAGAGATGTAGGGTTCTATTGTGGATTAAAAACTGTTAAAAGATAGAAAACAGAGAGACCAAATCACCTGTGGGATGGGCGAGGTTCTTCTGCCCACCCATCTTGGGCCCAGGCCCACCCAAAATTGGGTGTCTGGCTACGCCTCTGCTGCAGTCTCCTTTCCCCTTGAATGTGCTATCACTGTTAGAACAACAGCTGTTGTCATTTGGTATTATCTGCACATATCTGTAATAATGAAGCCACAGAGCTGTGTATGAGAACTGTGTACAATTTTGTAGTTTTTATTATATATTCATTTTATGGGTGCCTCTACATCACCTTTTTTTTTTCTACCGCTATTTGCGAACACAAATTGCATCATCTGGCCCTATGGAACTCCTGGGTTAGGGTGTGGTTGATTTGGGTAATCTGTGCTCTTTGGAGGTTCACTGTGTCCTCCAAGATTGTTCCCCTTTGGCTTGGGGGACCAATGCCACCTCAGTTTTGGAGAGTTCCTGATGCATGTCTTTGTGCATTTTGTTGACATGCCTTAGGACCTCTGGAAGGGCGACTTCCATGGATGGCTCCAAGACTGGCTGCTCAATGGCTGCACCTTCCAACTGAGGTGTGTCCCTGCTGTGGCCCTTCAGAAATAGAACCTGTGGTGGCTCTATTGTTGCTGTCTCTGTTTCTTGGTGGGGTACATGGAGTTTTTTGTCCTAGTCCACATTGCTCATGTCCTCCAGAGGAGGCATGTCCTCATGTATCTCCTCCTCCGTTTGTTCTTTCACCTGATGCTGTAATGGCTTCTCCTACAGTCTGGGCTCCAGGCTTGGAGCCCCTGAAACCTCTCATAGCAATGACTTCCCAATCACTTTTTTTTCAGTGGGGTTCTCCGCCTTTCTCAATCACTTCTTTTTCAGTGGGGTTCTCCGCCTTCTTAGGTGGCCCCACATCCTCCACCAGTATAGGCTCATCTCCTGCCTACTTTCAGTTTTGGAGCACATTCTGCTGTGCCTGTGCTGCCTCTCCCCTTCTCTCTCCCCTTCTGGACTTTCTGACTCCTTGCCCTCCCCCTGTGTCCTCCTCCTCCCCCCCTTCAGGGCTTCCTGACTCATCACCCTCCTCATCCTTGTCCTCCTCTTGTTAGTTTTGTACCTTTCGCCTGGCTCTATCATGTACTGGAGGGATACCTGTGTGTGAGCAAGGAGCGCATGTCAGTCACATACATTATTTATAGATATTTTCAGGCTACATTTTCCTAGTAGGCACATGCCATGTGTGTCATGATTCAACATGCCCAACTGTCTCACCATCTGCCACCACTAACATCTGATGGTTGGGGTCTTGTTAATATATGATTTGTATCTCTCAGACTGTGCCTAAGATATAGGGGGGAGGAATAGTTCACACTGACATATGTTATATTCTTTCAAAATGTGTGTTGATGCATAACATAATATGTAATGATTTCAGGTTCCTTATATACTTGTTTCTATGTGTGAAAGGGTGGGAGGGGGGATTGGAGAACTAATATGATTTTGATAATAATAATAAGTTGGGGCGCTGGCATTTTCTACCACTTGTAACCACTTGCCTCCACCTACCCTCCTCTCTTCCATTAATTGATCTGATTTGCTTACTTTATTTATTTTTTTGTCTATTAGATTGTAAGCTCATTGAGCAGGGACTGTCTTTCTTCTATGTTTGTGCAGCGCTGCGTACGCCTTGTAGCGCTATAGAAATGCTAAATAGTAGTAGTAGTAGTAATAGGGAAATTATTCACATGGGGAGGTGGGTAGGGGGTTTCTAGGATTGGGAGGGTAGGGAGATGATGGGGGGAAGGGAAGATTATAGTGATAAGGCTTTTGTGGAGAGTGGGAACCTGGACCAATGGGTAATACCATTGTTAGAACTGGGACCCTGAATGTTCAGGGCCTTAATTCACAAAGAAAGAGGAGCTTACTTTATAAAGAGCAGAACAGATTGAAATTAAATGTTATATTAATACAGGAGACCCATTTAATTTTTTACAACATACAAAGTTTGCACAGGTTTATTGCAGTTCCACTTAGGAAGGTAAGAATCCCAGAAGGGTAGCAATTATGATTCACTGCAATTTGGCTTTCATCCTACAGGAGGTAATGAGGACGAGGAGGGCAGAATTTTCCTTTTGGTGGGTGACTTGCATGGTAAAAGGGTCTCCTTGGTGAATATTTATTCACCCAGTGATCTTCAAGGTACTTTTAGAATAGTTTATTAGATTTTTGGATGGGAAAATCCAGGGCCATGTTCTAATGGGTGGAGACTTCAACTTCACCATTAACCTCATGTTAGACAGATTTCCCTGTATATCAGAATTGAAACAAGGTCTAAAAAAGGGATTTTACAAGATTGTTACATGAATATAAAGTTACTGACTTATGGTGTACCAAATATCCCAAGGAGAAAAAATATTCAGTCTATGTAGCGGTACCAGATATTTCTATAATCATCATATGGTCTTATAGTACAATACTCTCTCCCTTGTCTGTATTCATTAAGTCTCCCAAAAAATGAAAAAATAGGAGGAAAAGACTTCATTTACACCTTGACTACAAATTTGGAAACAAATATTTCTTCTACGTGTAGTTGGTCAAAAGTCATCACTGATCTAAAAACCTCCTTTCACCATTGTTGAACAAGACTAAAAAATTGAACATTTTATTTAACGATAACTCTATCATTCAACAACTGAAAATGATGACATATGACTTAGCTTTTAGCATATTACTTAGCTTTTTCCTCTCTGAGCACACCACCCGAACTCTCGTCCACTCTCTCATTACATCTCGCCTTGACTACTGCAACCTACTCCTCACTGGCCTCCCACTTAACCATCTATCCCCCCTTCAATCCGTTCAGAACTCTGCGGCACGTCTTATATTCCGCCTGGACCGATATGCTCATATCACCCCTCTCCTCAAGACACTTCACTGGCTTCCGATCAGGTACCGCATACAGTTCAAGCTTCTCCTTCTAACCTACAAATGCATTCAGTCTGCAGCCCCTCATTACCTCTCTACCCTCATCTCCCCTTATGTTCCCACCCGTAACCTCCTCTCACAGGACAAATCCCTCCTCTCAGTACCCTTCTCCACCACCGCCAACTCCAGGCTCCGCCCTTTCTGCCTCACCTCACCCTATGCTTGGATTAAACTTCCTGAGCCCTTACGCCAAGCCCCCTCCCTGCCCATCTTCAAATCCTTGCTCAAAGCCCACCTCTTCAATGTCACCTTTGGCACCTAACCTATTCAGGAAATCTAAACTGCCCCAATTTGATTGCCCCTATTTGACTGACTGTACATTTGTCCTTTAGATTGTAAGCTCCTTGAGCAGGGACTGTCCTTCTATGTTAAACTGTACAGCGCTGCATAACCCTAGTAGCGCTTTAGAAATGTCAAGTAGTAGTAGTAGTAGTAGTACTTTTTAACATGGCTGTATTTATGTCTGCGCACTATAAACGCTGCAACGCCCAGGTAGAGGTCCTTACGGGGACCCGTTTCACCGTAGCTTTGTCCGGAGACCTCCCCTCTTGAAATGACAATCTAGAATTAAAAAAAATATAGGACAACACTTCAATGTGAAATAGCAATTGAAAAACAGAGAGAAAAGAAAAGAACTCCTTCTGAAAAGACAAACACCTGCCTCTTATATTTTCTACATGTGTTCTCAAAATGGCGCCCGGTATTTAAAGAATGCTGTCACTCAGGAACCAATCACTGGACATATTGTCTAAATGTATGTGAGCTGTGAGTCACTCCCAAAGTGACCCAGGAACAAATGCAAGTTGACATTATCCTGAGTCATTTAAAGACAACTTCCATTGAAAAATCTCCAAAAAGTATCTATAAAAATTTTGTTCATTCCTAGTGGTTCTATGGTGTTTAATCGATGGATCCATCATTGTTCTTTCTGTATTGCCTCCGCGTACATTTCAGCTTATGTTCATGATTATCCAGTAACAGAACATTTCAAAAGAGTGTTTATACTATGTACAATGCATTATTCATGATGATCCAGTAACGGAACATTTCAAAAGAGTGTTTATACTGTGGCACTTTGACAGGTGTCCACAATCTCTCTACTTCTTTCCGATGCTGCAGAAGGGATGCTCCAATCCACGTCAGACAAGTTGAAATCTCCCAACAGTAGAACCTCCCCTTTCATACTAATCTTTTGAATATCTTCTATCAGATCCTTGTCTAACTTCTCCATTTGTGCCAGAAGTCTGTAGAAAACCCCTGTGTGGAATATAGATTCCATCTCCTCTTTCTAGGTTGATCCATAAAGCTTCTTCCTTTCCCCAGGTTTCCTGCAATTCAGCCACTCTGATATGTACCATCCATTCCATTTCTCCTACTGTGCTCTTGTTTGTTTTGGGGGCTCTAGGCAGTGGTGTGCTGGAGCCGGCTCGCGCCGGCTCGCAAGAGCCGTTTGTTAGTTTTTTAAGAATTTTGAGAGCCGGTTGTTAAAGCAGCTACTTTAACAACCGGCTCTCAAAATTTAGGCTTGTCGTGCCTCTTCTTGATGTCCTCCTTCCCTGTGGCTCGCTCAGCATGTCTCACCACCTCCCCCCTACCCGATGCAGCTCCTCTTCTTGCAGCGATTTTTTTTTTCAATGGTGCCGGCCGGCACAGGCACAGTCAGAAAAAGCAGGTTGCTTCAGCCAATCCTGGGGACTTTTCTTCAGCCTGTCCCACCCCCGGGACAGGCTGAAGAAAAGTCCCCAGGATTGGTTGAAGGAGCCTGCTTTTTCTGGCCGGCTGGCACTGGTTTACGTCAGCAAATGTTCGCATCAAGCTGCAGTTGGAGCAGGACGAGTGGGCTGCTGCTTCCCGGTACTCCAGGACATGCCCACGACCCAACCCCGCAGGCGACAGCTCAGTAGTCGCACTGCAGCACAGCCAAAGAGCTCCAGCAGCAGAGGCAAAGCGGCGAACCCCGGGAAAGAAAGTCCTATCAGCCTCTCTGCCTCTTCTTTCCGGGAAAGGAAACTGAACTCAGCAAGCAGGAGCAACACAGCTGACCTCTGCCACTGCTGCAGTGAGAATAGCATGTACCACTTGTGACTTGCAAATCTTTCACCCCACCCCCTGGAGCTACAGAGGCAGGGAAACTAGGGGAGGGGAACAAACGCCGGCACCAAGCACTTTTTCTAGCTTGCAGACCATATGGAAAGACTAAAACAAACAAAAAGTAAGAAACAAATTCTGGACTGCAGGGCCAGACGGGGAGATAAAGTTGCTTGGTTACGGTGTTAATTCTCTTGAAACGAGTCGAAAGTACATATAAGGTGCTATCTTTTAACCTTTATTTTTGTATTTTCTTTTGGTTTTTATGTAGTGAGTCCAATTAAAAAGGCTGCATCTTTAGCTAGTACCATAGGCGTAGACTGGGGGGGGCGAGGGGGGGCAGTGCCCCCCCAAACGACGCGAGGCGCTGCCGCGCCATTAGTTAAAAAAAAAAAAAAAAAGTTAAAAAAAAAAAAAAACCACATGCAGGCACGCGCTCCTCTCCATCCGCTTGGCTTCCCTGCCCTCTCTATCTGCGTCCCGCCTTCCTCTGATGTCATTTCCTTTCGGGCGGGACACAGACAGAGAGGGCAGGGAAGCCAAGCGGACGGAGAGGAGCGTGTCCGTCTACCCCTCTCTCTTCCTCCCTCCCTCCGGCGCAGGCAGCAGTCTTTTCCAGCGTTCCTGGCAGCGGTAGCGTTGTACACGCTGCCTTTGGCTCTGCCCCGAAGCCTTCTCTTCAAGTTCCTGTTCCCGCATGGGAACAGGAACTTGAAGAGAAGGCTTCCGGGGCAGACCGAAGGCAGCGTGTATATCGCTACAGCTGCCAGGAACGCTGGAAAAGACTGCTGCCTGCGCCGGAGGGAGGGAGGGAGGGAGGAAGAGAGGGGGTAAACGGAGTCACCATCTTGGACCTCGCGCGGGGGAGAGGGGTGGGGAGCAGAGGGAAGATGGATGGGACTGGGAGGGTGGGAAGCAGTGGGAAGGAGCAGGAGATGGATGGGACTGGGAGGGTGGGAAGGAGCAGGAGATGGATGGGACTGGGAGGGTGGGAAGCAGTGGGAAGGAGCAGGAGATGGATGGGACTGGGAGGGGTGGGGAGCAGCGGGAAGGAGCAAGAGATGGTTGGGACTGGGAGGGGTGGGGAGCAGAGGAAAGGAGCAAGAGATGGATGGGACTGCGAGGGGTGGGGAGCAGAGGGATGGACCAGGAGATGGATGGGATTTGGAGAGGTCAGGCACAGCAGAGGGAAGGAGCAAGAGATGGATGGGACGGAGGGATGGTGAGCAGAGGGAAGGAACAGAAGATGGATGGGACTGGGAGGGGTGGGGAGCAGAGGGAAGGAGCAAGAGATGGATGGGACTGGGAGGGTGGGGAGCAGAGGGAAGCCTACTGGAAAGAAGACACTGCATAAAACAGAAGACACTGGGATCAAAGCGAATAGAAAAACTACATGATCAGACAACAAAGGTAAATAAAAGTTTATTTTATTCATAATTTATTAATTGAAATGTCAGCTTTTTGAAATGTGCATCTGTGATATTTTGCCTGTAAATTTCATTTCCTTCCTCCATATTAGCATATTCATTTGCATATGTATATATGCAAATGATATGCTAATATGCTCCGCCCATTTTTTGCCCCCCCAAATGAAACAGTCAAACTACGCCTATGGCTAGTACTTAGTAAAGACGAGCAGGAAACGTAGAGCTTATCTGGTGCTTTAACCTGAATATTTAAAGGGATACAGTCAAGAAATTTGGTAAAGGCCAGCACCAGAGAAGGAGCAGCTTGCAGGGAGGGCAGTAATTATACAGCCTGGGTGAACCAGGGAAATTAGTAGGTCAACTGAAATGATCATTTATTGGTGCAACCACGAATTTTCAGAATCCACCTTTCACTTCTGTTTATTTTTACATAGCAGCTAGACTAGATTATTGTTGTTTAATGGGGGCTCTGAGATGAGGGGGGAAGGAGAGAGAGAGTAATGCATTACCCCCTCCCCCCCCCCGCAGTCCACCTCTGCGCCCTCCCCTGCAAGCCCCTCCCCTAAATTGCAGGGCGGGAAGAGAGCCTGTTGTTAAAAATTTACCAGCACACCACTGGCTCTAGGAAAACTTCTTTGGTTTAGAACAAAAACCCAGTCTGGACTGTATGTTTGGAGTAGAGTGATAGTGTCTCTCACATAGAGTGCCACTCCTCCACCCCTTCAGCCCTCTCTATCCTTCCTAAAAAGATTATAGCCCGGTATAGTTCCCGTTCATGGGAATCATTGAACCACATCTCTGTAATAGCAACAATATCCAAGTTTTCTTCAAATATAAGGGCTTGCAAGTCTTGAACCTTTTTACCTAGACTACGAGCATTTGTGCTCATTGCTTTCCATGTGCATAGTGAGTTTAGATGGTTTTCTATATTTAGATGACATTTCCTTCTGCCGTCATGTTTGTTACAGCACCCTTAGCAAAAAATTTTTTTTTAAATTTTAGCATGTGGTTTGCGCACACATATTGCAACATTACTATGAGATGCCTTAACATGGCCACGGTAAGCCCTTTTAAGCTGCAGTAAGCATGCGGTCTTTCATGTGCGCTAATGCCATTTTTACTGCAGCCATTTTGAAAAATTATATTGCGATATTCAACTACAGTAATCAAGAAACCTAATTAGAAGAGCAACAATTAGACTGAGAAGAGCTGATTGATTGAGATAGGATCTTATTGCGTGGGTATTTCTCGTGTCCAAGAAACATGATTTAATCACTGAAGAAACTTGACCCTTGAAGGAAAGCTCTGGGTAAAAAAAAAAGCCAAATATTTTGAGTGATGACACTAAGGGCAAAGGATGACCTAACTATTTAGGAGATGGGGAGGGGCATTTTGAATATGACATCTAGGTCTAGCTTTGGACATTTTGTACAAAAAGTCCAAAAACCGAATAGGAAAGACAGTTATTTTAGAAAAAAGAAATATGTCTATCTATTTTTTAATACCATTTCGAACAAGGATTCGTGTTTTGTACATTGTTTATGACCATTTTGGAACAAAAAACGTACAAGTGTAAAATGTAGAGAATTAAGCCATTGGGATGTAGGAAGGGCCAGCATTTTTAGCACACTGGTCCCCCAGACATCCCAGGAGAGCACTGTGGTCCCCTAGGGGGCACTGCAGTGGACATCAAATAAATGCTTCCAGGTACACACCTCACCATTGCTCCCTTTTCTTGTCTGCTGAGCTCCCCCAAACCTACTACCCCTACTACAATATCCCTTATGGGTGAAGGGGACACCTATATGCTGGCACAGTGGGTTTCTGGTGAGTTTTGGAGGGCTCACAGTTTCCACCACAAGTGTAACAGGTAGGGGGGGGGGGGTATGGGCCTGGGTACATCTGCCTACAGTGCACTGCACCCACCACTACACTACTTCAGAGACCTGCATGCTGCCCTAATGGACCTGGTTATAACATCAGAGGCTGTCATAGATGCTGGTGAGTACTTATTTTATTTACATTTTTTTGGTGGAGGGAGGAGGTCAGTGACCACTGGAGGAGTAAGGGTGTCATCTCTGAATCCCTCCAGTGGTCATTTAGAGTACCCTTTTGTGCTTTATTCATTCTATTCTTCGATTGAGTAATAGTGCACTCTATTGTGCTTTTATGCCTATTCATTTTTTATCCACTTTGAGTAATATGTTTATTTTATTAGTGGAATATAAAACAATAATGTTCTGTTGATGAAGAACTATTCCTCTTCAACTATCTTATGACAGTTTTGGCTTCTGAACACTATCCTGTCTGCTGCTTGTATGCCAAGTCCATTCACCATACAATAGCTCATCACTGACCCATGATTCTATAACAGGACTCCTAAATTTGAGCATGTGTCCTTAAATGTATAGAATATTGCCATCCATGTGAATAAGTGTACCATTGTGTTTGCGAATAGCAGTAACATGCCTAAGCAGTATAACAACTTAAGAACATAAGCGCTGCCATACTGGGACATACCGAAGGTCCATCAAACCCAGTATCCTGTTTCCAACAGCAGTCAATCCAGGTCACAAGTACCTGGCAAGATCTCAAAAGAGTAAAACAGGTTTTATGTGACTTATCCTAGAAATAAGCAGTGGATTTCCCAAGTTCATCTTAATAATGGGTTATTGACTTTTTGGAAATTATTCAAACCTTTTTATCTCTTCAACAAGGCCTACAAAGAGGACCCATAGCTTAACCATACTACCTCACCAATCAATCCCAGTTGAAAATCATCTTTCTATATCTATTTTCTTAGATCTTCTTTCCCATCCTAATCTCTTTGCATCACCCATTGTACCTGCTATCCTGGAATGGCGATGCCATAACAGATCTCTGTAAGCCACATTGAGCCTGCAAATAGGTGGGAAAATGTGGGATACAAATGCAATAAATAAACCCTGCTAAGCTAACTGCTTTTCCAACATTCTCTAGCAATGAATTCCAGAGTTTAAATACACATTGAATGAAAAAATATTTTCTCCGATTTGTTTTAAATTTACTACTCAGTAGCTTCATTGCATGCCCCCTAGTTCTTGTATTTTTGGAAAGAGTAAACAAACGATTCATGTCTACCCGTTCGGCAATTATGTGCTAAAATGACTTAAAGAGCAATTCTTTAAGGTGTTGCTAATGTGAAGCACTAATATCATGCACACGTTTATAGAATGATAGCACTTATGTACGTGATTGGTGCCAATAACTGTCAGCTGAGTATGTAACTGCTAGATGCTAATCTATCAAATGAGTGCTTAAGTCCTTAACCATACAACTACATGGGGACATAACATGGGCACATCATGAGTGTTTCACTTAGAAACACATGCAACTTATAGAATAATATAAGTTATGCATGTGGCATGGAATACTTCTGTGCAAGCGCTTTCACCTGCCATTGAGTTGACATGAATGTCGCACCTATATTTTGGTACACCAATGCTGCCTTATGCCTGTATTCTATAATAGCTTAGGCACACCTAAGCACCAGTATAGAATTCTCGCTAAGCACTATTTTTTGTGACACCTAATTTATGGTGCCAATTTATAGAATTGCCACCTTAGGGTGGGTGCCGGCGGTAGTTTCACCCTCAGCGAGCGCCACTTCCGGCTCTAGCAGAAATATTGAAAAAATATTTCTGCAGAGGGTTACTCGGTGGTAATCAGGCAGCATCGCGTGCTGCTTGGTTAACGCTGGTTTAGTGCAGGAGCTTTTACCACCAGCTCAATGGGTAGCGGTAGGTGCTCCCCCCCCCCCCCCGAAATGACCCTTACTGCACAGCCATTTCATTTTTGGTTATTTTCACCTGCTGTGGTTAATGGGTCCTGGCGCATGGCAAAAACAGCTGCCGCTGCTAAAGCAGGGCCCCTGTTACCGCAGCTTATTAAAAGGGTCCCTTAGTTTGTAAATGCAAGGGAGACATTCACAGGAACAGGGGCGTAGCTATGTGGGGCCACAGAGGCCTGGGCCCCCATAGATTTGGCCCTGGACCCCCCTGCCGACAAACCTCTCAACCCCCCCTCCCGCCGACAACCCACCATCAACCCGCTGGCGCCGTCTCCTACCTTTGCTGGCGGGGAACCCCAACTCCCGCCAGCCGAGGTCCTCTTCTTCCTTCGTTCTGTTTCTGAGTCTGACGTCCTGCACGTACAAGACATCAGACTCAGAAACAGAACGAAGGAAGAAGAGGACTTCGGCTGGCGGGGGTTGGGGTCCCCCGCTAGCAAAGGTAGGCGACGGTGGGGGAGGGTTGGCGGCGGGAGAGAGGGTCGAGGGGGTCGAGAGGTTCGTCGGCAGTGGGGGTCAAAGTTGGTGGTGGCGGTAGCAGAGGCGGGGGGGGGGTGTGGCAGCGGCGGGGGGGGGGGCTAAAATGTGCCCCTCACCTCTGGCTCTGGACCCCCTCCCGTCGAAGTCTGGCTACGCCCCTGACAGGAGAAGGACATAGAAGTGTCATAGGCATAGCTCATATTTATACAGTTAACTTACACAATACTGTCAATTACACACATAAGTGTCACATTTAGGGGCTCTTATTTATGACAGCAATAGACCTTGTGTAAATATGTGCACCAGTGTCTCTTTACACTGAACGGTGTACTTACCAACATGGGCTACGGTTAAGACATGTTATTTTACCACAGCTCATACTATTTTAGCACAGGGTCCCATTTTATGCAATGAGACCTTGTCCTAAAATTGTGATAACTCCCTCCCCCCTAGTGTTCTGATGGATCACTACCCATGCAAATACAGCACCTAAATGTTGTGGTCTGTTACAGAATCACCTCCATGTATAATGTAGTCAGGTTGATTTTGGAAGAAAGTGTTTTCTGGCAAAAGACAATTTTGGAATGCAGGGTAAAAATGCTAAAAAGATAAAACATTTGTAAAGCAAAAATAGGACTAGTGTTACTATGTAATTATGAAAATCAGCAGAAGGTATCAAAAACTATCTTCAGCTGAACAGATGGTTGAGTATTCCCAGAAACAAATTCTTACTAAATCATAGACCATCATGTCAAAATTGTATAATAAAAACATAAACTTGTATGACAAATAAAACACAGAAAGAAAAGGGAACTGTGTGCTCTTGAAAAAGTCATGATTTTGTCGATACATTAAGGATAAGCAGCAGAATGGAGTGGGCCACTGAGGCCATGACCTGACCAATATTTTACCCAACATAACATCAGAGAGCTTCAGGGTGGGCCTGGAATTGGTTTCTTTAGACCCTTCAACCAAAAAGGTATCCTGCTACCTCTGATTAAATGGCTTCATAATCTAGAAAGGACTGATAGAGCTATTAGAACTCTGTACTACAAAGATGCTACCCTAAATAGGCTTTATGAACGTGGACGTCTTTTCTTATAGTCATTCACATAATGCCTATTTGCTTCTCCCTCCCCCATGACCTTTTTCCCAGGGTTTACTTTACATTTATTTCCTCAGGCAATGGTTGGTATCAAAAAGATCCTCTGTCTCAGAAGATGCAAGATCTCCTTGAAAAAAAAGTTGAAGTCATACTGGTTCTTGCCCCAGGATGTCTATGGCAGTGTCCAGATCCCTGGCCAGTCACTCTAGACTCTCAGGCTTTAGGCGCTTCATGGAATTCTTAGCTTTGCATGTTCCATGAGGGCTACTAGAGTTTTCACTGGTTAAATTGCAGGGAAGTTACAGTTGTGCAACTGTTTGGTTTTCATGAGCGACCTAGCGTTCTGGTTATTTGGGCAGTTCTGTGTCGTGATATATAAGTGTATAATTAAAAAAGAACAATCTTATTTTGTTGTGTTTTGGCCAGTTCTGAGTTCTGAGTATTTCTGTGGGAAAGCTCTCCTGTTTTTCCTTTTCATTTTTCCTCCCATTATATATATCATTCCTCCCTACACATGCTTTATCCTTGACTCTTGGTATATAGACTGATTTCTCTTTATTTCTTACATTTTTTATTAACCCTTCTGTTTCCAGTACTTCTGAAATCAACATCTACAATTCCTTTCCCTTTACATTAGATTTCATATTGAATCTGAGGTCAACATCAAACAATTTATATTGCTCTTTGCTCAGGTGAACATTCAGATACCTTTACGTTTCCCATCCTGCCAAGAACGTACTGCTCTTAAGGTAATGGGTAATTATACACTTCACGTTCAACGGCTCTTATCTCATGATCTCTCTGTAATGTATGCTGCTTAATAAAACTTTGACCAGTGCAGGCTGATTCTCCAAACATCTTCAAGTGGTACTCTTGTTGGGGTTTGTGTTATACCTTCAAATTCAACGTTCCTCCCTAATCCAGGAACTTCAGCTCCTGGGTCAGGAAAGTGGTTGGATTTTTACTAATAAGACATCTTCTATTGCATTAGCCATGGTCAGCATCCCAGATAAGCAAGTTGCATCTTCTTTGTGTTTCACTTGGACTAGGTCTTACTGTAGCTGGGCAAAAGGTAGAACAGGAGAGAACCCTGAAGTGAGCAAAAATAAAGAGCAAGTACAAGGTTCAACACAGGATGAATATAATATTACTCTACGTTCAACATTCATCCAAACATGTATTTCTTATAGTGGCCTGACAAAATGTCCTCAGACAAATTGCCATGGACAAAAAGTCATGATAACAAAATGTCATGGGAGAAAATGGCATGGACAACATGGTATGGACAAGGATGTATGGAAAGTGTGTGGATGTGTGGATGAGTGGAGGAGTGGCCTAGTGGTTAGGGTGGTGGACTTTGGTCCTGAGGAACAGAGTTTAATTCCCACTTCTGGTACAAGCAGCTCCTTGTGACTCTGGGCAAGTCACTTAACCCTCCATTGCCCCATGTAAGCCGCATTGAGCCTGCCATGAGTGGGAAAGCATGGGGTACAAATGTAACAAAAATAAAAAATAAAGTAGGAAGTGAAATGTACCCTGTTCTGTGTTTAATTGAAAACTTACACAGTCACCTAAAGAATAAAGGGCACTGTGCATCAAATCAAATGTTTGAACATGTTAAACTTAAGTAGCCAAGAATAGACCAGTATAGAATAAAGGGTGGTGTGCAAACAAAACAGGTTTAAAATGTAATCCATAATGAATCCAATATACTGCAATACAAAAGAACCAATGGACATCATGGTGAGCAAACATGCCAGCAAAGGCATATCATGTCATCATGTGTTGGGTTAACAAACAAATTTGTATATTACTTAATGATTTATGTTAATCAAACTAATGACTGCAGTTATTATACCAGTATAATAGCCCCTCAACACTTTACATTCTCATTCGTGTAGTAAGAATAACTAGTGTAAGTTCTTATATTTTGGATTGTTAAAATAATGCTAAGAATGTCAGAATTCATAACATTGTAGAAAGGAACAAGAAAGCTGGTAGTTTTAGGTCATTACTTTAGAAAGCATTCTGATGGTAGCAGTGGGAAAATTGTGGCAATTCGAGATGAGATCGTGCAAGGTTCATATTCACATGCAAGGCAACATCATCTTTGAAATGGGCAACTTGGAGTTGAGAAAGCACAAACCAACATGAAACAGAACAGAGTTGTCCAAAGAAGTGACAAGATCGCTCATCCAAAACATATACCTGAATATGCCTCATACAGCTGCAAACTTCTCCCCAAACAATCAACACTTGCCTGCAACACTCAGTGCCATTGCCAGAAAGAAGGACCTAGTGATCAAGAAAATATATCCATCTATTTGTATATCAAAATGGTCAAATCTTCATCCATGTTTAAACTGAATATTTGATCATCTTCGCATCTGATTTTGATTTGGAATTCCTGTCACAATCTGATCATTGGTTTGCAGATGGTACATTCAAAGTCTGCCCTAGACAATATCATCAATTATACATGGTCCTTGGTTTCATAAATGGGGAGATATTCCTTTGCTGTCTATATGCTATTTATATGCTAGCTGGTGAAAGACTGGTGAAAGGTGGTATATAAATGACACAATAAACATAAGCATATTATAATGCAAGATATAAGTAAGTCTCTGTTTCTTATAGTTACTGCTGCCTCTGAATCTAGATCTTAAACCAGCTTTTGTAATAATGAACTTTGAACTGGCAGCAATTCAAGCATTCCAAGATACATTTTCATCAATGGTTGTATGTATCACTTCAGGCAATGTGTATAGATGAAGTTGAAAGTTGAAGGGTTAGCTACACGCTACAGACATGAACCTGATTTTGCCCTTAATACAAGGGTTGGATGTGGATTCTCCAGTGATGCTGATTGTCCTCCTCATATGGCTGCCAGGGAGGTGAAGACTCGACTATTTTTTTTTGTTACATTTGTACCCCGCGCTTTCCCACTCATGGCAGGCTCAATGCGGCTTACATGGGGCAATGGAGGGTTAAGTGACTTGCCCAGAGTCACAAGGAGCTGCCTGTGTCTGAAGTGGGAATCGAACTCAGTTCCCCAGGACCAGAGTCCACCACCCTAACCACTAGGCCACTCTTCCACTAAATATCTACGGATAGAGCCAGGGAGAGCAAGGGATGAAAAGCTGCCCAAGCTGAGACATGCAGACTGCTACCACAATTGCCTGGTGTGGGACATGTGGCAACTATGGTAGCCCTATGTCCCACTTCAGGTGATGAGTGTGATGGAAATGTAGAGCGAGACGCAGAGAGAGACATGGATGAGACCTGATCCTATATATCCAGTGCACAGCCCAGAGGATCCCACAGTGTAGGAGCATATCAAGCACCAGTATGAGTGGCAGGTGGGCCGGTCAATCCACAAACATTATGTGGAGGTGGTGCAAGCTCTGTATCATGACGTGTCATCTTGCATTTGCTTTTGTTCCATCCAATGTCATCAGCATTTTTGAAAGACTAACAGATGAGCCCATGTATTATTATTTGGAAATGTATTCTTGACTATCTGGAAGGCAATTTCATTCACTGACCAAGAAAATGTAGCAGAGGACAACCCAGATAGGCCATTGAAGGATGGCATAATGCCTTCAACTCTGATGTTGGATTTGCCCATCCCACTGCAACCAAACCTGCATGCAAGCTACAGCAGGAACAACACAGTATGGAACTCCTGTATCACCAGCTTGAACTTGGGTTTATCCAGGAAAGAAGGAAATGTGAGGATCAATGAATTCCTTCACACTATGATGACTGACTACAGTAACAGAGACCTCATTGTTTATTTGGGAGATATTGCCAGAGTTTTAAATATCAATGTTGTCTGAACAATATGGACCTTTTTGAACAAGTGTATTCCATTAGTAATTCTGCTGTTTAGCCATCCTAATTGCTGCTAACGTTTTATCCTTATTCTACTGCTAAATTCATGTGTTGTATCTTTTAACTTTTGTAATTCATGGAAGCCACATTGTGCCTGCATTTGTGGGAAAATGTGGGGTAGAAATGAACCGTAAATAAATAAATAAATATGGTGCTGATCAAAATTACTACTGAGCACTATTCTATAAAGAGCGCTGAGAGTTGGTTGCCATTTATAGAATAGCATTTGACACCGGGATCTGGGCCCAATTTGGGGAATGAGGATTTACACCAACTGAGACCTGGTGTAAATGCTCATACCTATATTATGCACGGATCCCCCTGATTCTGTAACACTACGTACAAATTCAAGGAATGCCTCTGATCTGCCCCTGCTCCTCCTTCCATGGCCATGTCCCCTTTTTGGATCTGCGTGTAAAATTTACATGTGGGTCCCGACACCTAAAGATGCACACATAAATTTAAATTGATGCCATTTAACACCGATAATTGATTGTTAGCACTAGGATGATGTTAGACATGTAGGGGCCCAGGGCAGAAACTGGGGAGGGGGCCAAAAAAGCCCTTTAGCTTAAGACAGGTTTGGGGCCCCCTATGGTATGGGGGTCCAGGCCAACTGCCCTGTTTACCACCCTCTAACGCTAGCCCTGATTAGCACCCAGTTATCAGTGCTAATTGATGTGTTTGTCAATTAAATTGGGCACGCAAATTGGGTGTATGTGCTTATTCTAATTTTAAGTTGGAAGAAACTGCAGAATACTTTTTTTAAAATACAACCATTGTCAGTTATTATCAATTATCAGTTGTTTTAATATTGCAACATGCCATTTTGTTCATGCCAATTTGATCATGTCAGTTTCTTCCATGGTATTTCATCATCATGACCTTTTTCCATGACATTTTGTCTGAGGACATTTTTGTCATTGAACCCTGAGTAATGGAAACCAGCTAGAAAAGATCTTAGTCCCAAGAGAGCCAAAGTCCAAAGGATCCATTGTTTAACCTTATAAATTTTCATTGCAGTTGTTTGTAGGTGATGATTTGGAACAGTATGTCCTCAGAATTACAATTCTGTCAAAAGTCTGCTGTCTTATTAATGAAGTACAAGGGGTGCAAACCCAACAGGTAGTCTGATTCAAGTCCTTGGCATATCAATACAAGGTATCCATGAAGATATTATTGCCAGTGAGGTCCTAGTGGAGATTTGCACTGATGTTCCTTAACATGTGCATAGTCTCCTGTTTATGGTGGATGGTCACTGCTCCTCTGACTCTTTGGGATCAGGGGTGGGCCAAGACAGTCTGTTACCTGAGGTAAGGGGAGTCTGTCGCCCCAGCTCTGCTCTGCACCACCCTCTGGCTGTGCTCTGCCCCTCCCCCCAGTTTGACATCTCCCCCCTTCCTTCCTTCCCCAAATCTACCTTCTTTTCTGGCTTTCCAAAAGTCAGGGTGGCAGCAGTTCCCATATGCTGCCCTGCCACTGGCCCCGACCCTTTCTCTCTACTGTTGCCTGCCCCGTCTCCAAGGAAACAGGAAATATGTCAGGTGGGCCGTAAGAGAGTAGGAGTTGGTGGCAGGGCACCATATGGGAACTGCTGCCACCATGATTTTTGGAAAGCAAGAAAAGGTAAATTCAGAGAACAATGGGTGGGGAGGCGATGCCAGAGCATGGTAGGCATGGGGATGGATGTCCCTGCCTCAGCTGGCCTAATGGTAGGGCCACCACTGTTTGGGATACACTGTAAATGAAAGGCCTCAACAATGTTAAGTAAAAGTTCATACTTGTGCAGGCCATAGGCCAGACTCTGCATAAATTTCAGCAAGATTATTTTTTTTTCAGTGTCGTAATTTTACCTTACTACCAGTCCAGTAGCTTAAAGGGCATGAACATTCTGTTGGATCTATATGCCTTACAGATCTCTTTTATAATTTGCAAAGTCTTTTGACATTTTCCTTTGCTGGTTATAATAGAATCAGCTTTAGCACCTGGGGGTAAACTTTTACCTTTCCTGAAAATGCATGTCATAACCAAAAAGTGTTAACAGAAAAAGGTCACCTCACACTTCTGTAAAGAAAGCATGCCTAAAACCAGCTTCTGCTTTCATGATATTATGCCAGGCTATTTATCTAGACACATCTTTTAGTTTACATGACCACACTCTCTTTGTTTACCTTCACTTGCCTTCATAGCAATTTCTTTTATAAAAACATAAGAAGATAACAACATAAGAGTTGCTGTACTGGTTCAAACCAAGGGTATCCTATTTCTAACAATGGCCAATCCAGATGACAAATACCAAATTAGCAAAATTCTATGCTACTTCAGGAATAAGCAGCAGCTTTTCTATAATGGTTTATGGACTTTTCCCCCAGGAACTTGTCCAAACCTTTTTTAAACCCAGTTAGATTTACTGTTTTACCACTTGCTTTGGTAATGAGTTCCAGAGCTTATCAATAAGTTGAGTGAAAATTTTTCTCTTATTTGTTTTAAAGGTGTTACTTACAGGCTAATTTTCAAAAGAGAAGGACGCCCATCTTTCGACACAAATCGGAAGATGGGCGTCCTTCTCACAGGGTCACCCAAATCGGTATAATCGAAAGCAGATTTTGGGCATCCCCAACTGTTTTCCATCGCGGGGATGACCAAAGTTCATGGGGGCGTGTTGGAGGCGGGAAGTGGGTGTGCCTAACACATGGGCATCCTCAGAGATGTGCTGGTAAATTTTTAACAACAGGCTGTCTCCCCAGTCCACCTCGGCGCCCCCCCCCCCCCGTCCACCACTGCACCCCCACATCCACCTCTGCACCCCCTGTCCACCTCTGCGCCCCCCCAAAATTGCAGAGCTGGCTATAGCCTGGGGGGGACAATGCATTACTCTCTCCAGGAAAAAAAAATTAAATGATCCCAGGTTCCAATCTAATTCATGTTTAATATGGGATAAAATGCCATAAATAAGTAAATATAAACTTTTAACGTTCATATTCCAAACACTATAATGAAAATAAAATTATTTTTTTCTACCTTTGTTGTCTGGTGACTTTGTTTCTCTGATCATGCTGGCCCAGTATCTGATTCTGCTGCTCTCTATCTGTTCCCTTGACTCCGTTTCCAGGGCTTCCTTTCCATTTATTTCTTTTCTTTCCTCCTTTCTTCTTCATTTCTGGTCCTCCACAGACTTGACTGTACAGTGGATCCAGCTTCCGCCTATTTTTCTCCATCCATGTGCAGTTTCTCTCCTCACTTCCTTTTCCCTCATCTAATCTCCTTCCTCTATCTTCCCTCCATGTCCAGCATTTCTTCTCTCTCCCTTCCCTCCCCTCCATCCATGTCCAGAATTTCTCTTGCCCACCCCTCCATCCATGTCCTGAAATTCTCCTCTCTCCCCTGCCCCTCTCTACCCATCCATGCCCAGCAATTCTCTTCCCTGCCCCCCTCTACCCATCCATACCCAGCGATTCTCCTCCCTCCCCTGCCCTTCCCTCCCACTCCCAAACATGTCCAGCGATGTCCTTCGTCCCCACCCTCCCCTCCCGCTCCCATCCGTCTTTTTCTATTACCTCCATCGAAGCGCCGTGCTATTTAAAGCCCTGCTGCCTGTCTCCAGCCTTC
This sequence comes from Microcaecilia unicolor, assembly GCF_901765095.1. Lineage (NCBI taxonomy): Eukaryota > Metazoa > Chordata > Amphibia > Gymnophiona > Siphonopidae > Microcaecilia > Microcaecilia unicolor. Next base: position 90,322,415 of record NC_044037.1, read on the forward strand.
CCTGCTTGCTTCTTGATGAGTTCGTTCCCTCAGTCCCGCCTTCGCAGAAAAAGGAAATGACGTCAGAATGATGTCAGAAGGCGGGACTAAGGGAATGAACTGTTTTAATTGAACCCCTCTCTACGCCCCGGGGAGACCCTTTCCCACGGAGGTGTACAGAGGGTTTTTGCCTCCACAATCTGTTTGTGGCGTTGTGGAGGCATCAGAAGGCTCAGTTCCAATCTAATTCCCATGACCACAGCTTTCTGTCTATCTGGATTTAAATGAATCCTTGGCCATTTGTGTTCCCACATATATTATGAGTCCTTAAATTAGTGCAAAGAGTGTGTATTATTTGCATGTGGCTTAGTTTGTAGTATAAATGACAGGTGGAGAGTACTTGAAAATAGAGACAGAGATAGATTTCAGAAAGAAGGCTTTAATCTTACCAAGTTTTCAATCAAGTACAGACATCAAACAGATTCTGGGTTTAATTGCACAGAGCTCTGCCGTCCGAGAAGTGTTGGGGAAGGACTCCAACTCTCTGTCTAAATCTTATCTCTTTTATAGCCACAGATCCCAATGCAAGCCAATGGCAGGACCCATTTTTTCCTAATATTTCACAATTTCTGAGATCATATTTTCCTATCCGGCCAGGTGCTTCCGTTCTAGCTATTGCAAGTTATTGTGCAATTTCCTCTTTTGTCAACATGTTTTCTCTTCTGCCAGAACATCTTATTTTTAGCATATCAGTTTCACTTCCTCTTTTTTTTTTTTTTATCATCTTATGATCTAAGTTTCATCTTATAGGAAGACAAACTCCATTTTAATAAGTGCTACATTCAATTTGTACCTGATTTTGTTAAGACTCATCTATAAGGCCATTAGTAGGTTATCAGGCCTAGTCAGTGCTTTTCAGCTGTACAAAGCTATGTAGCTTGGCCCACCACTATTCCAGTGGATAGATCTTAAACTAGAACGCATATTAACTTGCAGGAAAAGCAAGTCCTTGCTCAGCCAGTCATAGATTTTTAAACCTAGCTGGTATTTTTACAGCCTGAGTCCTAAAATCTGGCCTTCCACCCTTCCGGTGGGCATCCAGTGAGGGCCTCTTGCTGTAGTATAATTATACACGAGCCAATTAGTCATGATAATTGGCCAACAACAACCAATTATCATCACTAATTGGCAATAATTGGAATTTACGCATGCTTCTTTTTAGGTGTATTCTAAAAAGAGGTGCACATAAATTCCAACACACATAGTTAAAAAGGGGATGCCACCATGAGAGGAGTGTAGGCATGTCAGGGGTGTCAATCACATTTACACATGTTGTTATAGAATTTGAGGGAATGTGCGTACATTTAGGCATGGACATTTACATCAGTTTTCAGTAGCATAAATGGCTACTCCTAAATGTATACGTGTTTCCCCAGCCTATGCACTATTCTATAAACTGCATCCAACGCACCTACATTTAGGACGCCTTATATAGAATCCTGGCCCATTGTGTGCACTCGTTATTCAATTGAGTAGCACACGTAAATTGGCCGCATGCATGATTTCACATGCCCTAGTCACTGCACCTTATATAGAATCCAGGGGAATATGCAAGATGTGGTCTCACTATGGAGCGATACAGAGGCATTATGATATTCTCTTTTTTATTCTCTATTCCTTTCCTAATAATGCCTAACATTCTGTTTGGTTTTTTGGCTGCTAGAAATTTTCAGTATATTATCCAAGATGACCCCTAAATCCTTTTCCTTGGTTATAACTCCTAATTTGGAACCCAACCTCATGTAGCTATAATTTGGGTTATTTTTCCCAATATGCATCATTTTGCTTTTGTCCACATTAAATTTCAGCTGCCATTTGAATGTCTAGTTTTTCGGCCTCCCACGGTCCTTCTGCAATTTAATGCAGTCTGCATGCGCTTTTAATAGTTTTGTATCATCTACAAATTTAGTGATTCTTTTACTAAGGTGCGCTAACTGATTTAGCACAAGCTAAATGATAAGATGCCCAAAGGAATTGTCATGAAATGCCTAGACACCCACCTGGGGTTACCGCACAGCCACTTAGAGGGTCTATACCCAGCACAGCTCAGGTCCGCCTGCACCTGTCACTTATGCTCTACACTAGCACCCTCCTCCCACTGACTGGGTCATAACCGCCTCTGGGTGAGTCTTCCACTCTCAAATTATCCCCAGTGATTTCTAGGTTATTGGAGGCCACACTCCCAGTGGTCCAACAGTTCTCAGAAAGCACTCACAGACAACACACAAACCACCAGGATTCTTCATCAGTCCAGACAGGCAGAGTCAACAAACTGAAATTTGTTTATTGTCTTAAAATATTGAACAATGAATAGAAAAAGTGTAATCAGCAAAACAATAACAGGTAACTGAAATATGGATCAATTATAACACTAACTAGATACTTGTTTATTTTCTAAAAGGTACATGGAGAGATCAGAAAATATGCTGCTCACAGATTATCAAGTATAACAGTTCACAGGGAAAGGGAAGGGAAAGGGAATGGCACTTGATATACCGCCTTTCTGTGGTTTTTGCAACTACATTCAAAGTGGTTTATATAGTATATGCAGATACTTATTTGTACCTGGGGCAATGGAGGGTTAAGTGACTTGCTCAGCAAAGAGATCTGTCTCTCTCTTCTCCTGGGCTAAGTCCGAGGGGAAAGCTAGTAAAATCCAAATGAAAATGAGCCTCTGGGCCAATCAGAACACAGAAGAACAATCTTTGAAAGTACACTTCAGAGTGCTTTTCCAAAAGGCTTAAACAAAGAAAGCAGCTTTGGTTCTGTGGCAGCTTCAAAATATAAACATGCACCACCTGCTGGCCAAACTGGAGAAATACACTTCAGGAAATACCCAATACATTTTACAGGCTTAAAACACAATGTTCTGTCACAGGAATATAATTAGTGTCTTATCAAATTGAAAAAAAAACAGTCAGTGTTTTTAATAGCAAGGTCAGGCTTTCCTGTTGTTAAAAAAAAAGAAAAACAAAAGCTGACCTCAGAATCGCTGTGCTCGGGGACAAGTTCCTGCATGGGCTCCCTGCTCCCGTTAGACCAGGCATGTACACAACAGCTGTGCTTACTGTACAGCTCATGTGTGCATGTGCCAGGCATGTTTCTTTCCCTTAACTTCCCAATGCTCAACACTAGCAGCACACATAAAATTTGAATACTGTTAGTGTTGAGCACTGGGATGTTTTGAGCAACTGCCCATCGATGACTTGTGGACAATGGGCATAAATAAAATCCAATAAAACCACTTGAACTCAACCCATAACAGGTAAGTTCTAGATGTTATGTGACTGTGTTTGGTTCTCTTAAGAGCTGTGGTCTCTTTCCTTCTATACTGGGTTCATGAATAAGCTCATCATGGCCTATTTATTTATTTGTTACCTTTGTATCCCACATTTTCCCACCTATTTGCAGGCTCAATGTGGTTTACATAGTACCGGAGAGGCCTTCACCAACTCTGGTATGAACAAATACAAAGTTGTGTTTTGGTAGGATGAGGTTCATGTGAAAAGACACATTAGGGAATTGTAGAATGAAAGAGTTATGTTGTGTCCTTTACGTGCTTTAGTTTCGTTGTGTTGCATGGTTCAGGCATTTAGGTTGGATCGGTCAGATATGCCTGTTTGAACAGGTTGGTTTTTAGTGATTTCCGGAAGTTTAGGTGGTCATATACGTTGTTTTCACGGCTTTTGGTAAAGCGTTCCACAGTTGTGTACTTATGTAGGAAAAACTGGATGTAGAAGTTGATTTGTATTTGAGTCCTTTGCAGCTTGGGTAGTGGAGATTTAGATATGATCGTGATGATCTGGATGTGTTTCTGTAGTGGCCATGTTATGTTTACCTAAAAAAAATTTAAACACCAGCAGTCACCTTCCTGTGATGTGCTCTAGATGTTTACAATGTCATCACTATGTGAAGACACTCTGACAGATTTAGACAGAGAATTGACCTCTTTAAGGTTATTATGAACTTCTCATATCTTTACTACTAGACCCTCCTTGTAGTCTATTCTGTCAATCTAAATATTTCATTTATTTTGTCTTCCCGTCTCACTTGTAAAGATGCATCATCAGTGTAATTGTAACCTTCTCTACCTCCTTTAAGCATTGATACCACAATTCCAGGCTGTCTCTTCTCCTGGGTACCAATGCAATCCAAGACTATCCTATTTTGTTACATAGTTGGCAAGCTTGAAAAAAGACTGCTCTTGTACTGATGGCAAAACACATGATGAAAGACAAAAGAGAAGAAAGCAGAAAGTAGTCTGACATGATGATATTAATGGGGTATTTATATAACAGTGCTTGGAGAAGAGACAGCTGAGGGGAGATATGACAGATGTCTATAAAATACTAAGTGGAGTGAAACGGGTAGACGTGAATTGCTTGTTTGCTTTTCTCAAAAATACTAGGACTAGGGAGAACACAATGAAGCTACTAAGTAGTAAATTTAAAACAAACTGGAGAACATGTAATTAAACTCTGGAATTCATTGCCAGAGAATGTGGATAAAGCGGTTAGCTTAGCAGGTTTTAATAAAGGTTTGGATAAAATCCTAAAAGAAAAGCCCATAAATCATTATTAAGATGGATTTGGGAAATCCACTGCTTATTTCTAGGATAAGCAACATAAAATCTGTATTACTGTTCTGGGACTTTGCTAGGTACTTGTGATGTGGATTGGCCACTGTTGGGAACAGAATACTAGGCTCGATGGACCTTCGGTCTGTCCCAGTACAGCAACGCTTATGTTCTTATGTTGATAGGCTCCCAAAAGTTGCCAATATAATACATTTTTTTATAAAATAAGTGCCTACTTCCTGTTATAGGATACTAGCATTTGAGCTGATGTGAGTGCTAATGCCTAAATGCAGTAGATAATGTGCTGTAGAAGTGTAGATAATGTGCATAATGTATAGTATTCTATTCTAAGTTACATGTGTAATTGTGAGATCTGCCCAGTCTATTCCCATCTGTCAAACACATGCTATGTAAATATGTGTGTATTTACAGAATGGCACTTACGTAGAATTCAACAATTAATAAATGAAATGAAGGTAAATCCCTCCAATTTTTCTGTTTAAACAACAACAATATAAATTTATGGAAAGGAACAGTCAAAACATCTACTGGTGATTCAGCTGACCTTATTTAGATTTATAGTTTCAGGTGACGCCTCACGAAGCCCCCGGCTACACAATTTGAAAGCTCACAGGGGCTGGGCTGCTTCATCATAGGCAGTCACCTATATAAATTTTTCTTTAATAGTTTTCTTTTCTTTTACTTATTGCTAGTCCTTTACTTATAAATTTTCATTCTACAAAACACTTAGCTCAAATCAAGACGCTGAATTTTGACCACGACCAACAGTGGCCAGCGTTTCGTTATCTGCCTCAGGGTCACGTGGTCTGCGTCGATCTATAAAGAAAGAAATGTAGTGAAAACTCCAAACTTTACAATTTAACACTCCTCCTAACTAGCAAACATTTTTCTTTTTTTATTTTTTAAAATACCTTAGCTCCAAGAAACCTCAACTTCAACGAGCCAGTAAAAGAAAAAAATGGCCGCTATGGCTTAAATGTATAATTACGTTCTCTACTAGAACCCCTTTCCATCTATATTGACACCTTTTTGCGTCCACTGGTTCCTCTGGGGAGGTCTTATATTAGAGATTCAACTCACTTTATGTCCATTTTAAGCACATGGGACTCTCCATCGGACAATTGTTTGCTGGTAACTATAGATGTTGTTGCACTCTATACATCTATTCCTCAAGATGAGGCTCTTGAAGTGATTGAAATAACATTGCTTGATAAATATGGAGAGGCGCTTATTTCATTTATTTTGAAATTAGCCTCGTTGGCTTTGAAGAATAATTACTTTCAATTTGACAAAAAAATTTTTCAACAGGTTTCGGGGGTAGCTATGGGTGCTACCCTAGCGCCCTCGGTAGCCAATCTTTTTATGTCTCTTTTTGAGGAGAAGTTTGTTTACACCTGTCCCTATTGGAACTATATCAAATTATGGTATAGATTTATAGATGACATATTTTTTGTTTGGGAGGCTGACTTGCAAACTTTAGAACAATTTTTGCAGTTTTTAAATCAGTGTCATCCCACTATTAAATTTACGAGTCATCATGATACTCAAAAGATCAGTTTTTTGGATGTTCAAGTTAAGAAGAAGATCTCTTCTTTTGAGACCACAGTATATCGAAAAGAGACGGATGTCAACAGCTTTTTGCAGTATGAAAGCTGTCATCCCAGAAGTTTGAAAAACAGTTTACCATTTTCTCAGATGCTGCGATATCGTCGGTTATGCTCTGAGATAGCAGACTTTCGTGAACAAGCAAGAACTTTAAGCAAACGTTTACATGATAGGGGTTACCCTAAGAAGATTGTTAAACATGCATACCGTAGGGCCAAATATAACCATCGTGAGTTATTATTACAACCTAAAGAAAAGACTGAGACATCTTGTGAAGGAGACGGAGTGACTACTTGTGTCCTGCGGTATAGCAATGATGTTTACAGGATAACTAAAATACTTAGGGACCATTGGAGTATAATACAGACTTTACCAACTTTTACAAATCAGAAGATTCGCTTTGCATACAGCAGGTCACAGAACCTGAAAGAACTTCTATGCCCCTCTTTATTACGGACACACAAATCTCTAATCTCCTCCTTTGAAGGACATAAAAGTTGTGGGGGATGCTGTATGTGTAATGTCATGTTGGAAATCAAAGAGTTTACACATCCGGTCACCTCACACAGGTTTGTTTTGAAGGTGAATACTAACTGCAAATCAGACTATGTAGTGTATTGTCTGATCTGCCCATGTCATAAGCTCTATGTAGGGCAGACCTCGCGCACACTGTATGTTCGTCTGATAGAACATCGTAGTGTGCTCAATACCAACAAAGTTGCTACTCCATTTGCTTATCATTGTGAAAGAATGCAACATTCCTTTTCAGAATTACAGTGTTTTGTTTTGCAACAGATAGAGGTTTCCCCAGTAAGGATTAGAGCCAATAGAAAGCGGATTCTGTTCCAGTGCGAGCAGAAATGGATATATCGTTTGAATTCATTGGCTCCAGCGGGTCTTAATGGAAAAATCGAATGGGGACATTTCTTTTAGTTATAAAGATCTGGTCCCTTTAAATGAAAGAAGACTATAAGTCTTTTTGGTTGTGGGAGTGTCTGTCTACGAGCTGATTGGTCAAGTCCTAGCCTGGCGTCTGACGTAATTATACATTTAAGCCATAGCGGCCATTTTTTTCTTTTACTGGCTCGTTGAAGTTGAGGTTTCTTGGAGCTAAGGTATTTTAAAAAATAAAAAAAGAAAAATGTTTGCTAGTTAGGAGGAGTGTTAAATTGTAAAGTTTGGAGTTTTCACTACATTTCTTTCTTTATAGATCGACGCAGACCACGTGACCCTGAGGCAGATAACGAAACGCTGGCCACTGTTGGTCGTGGTCAAAATTCAGCGTCTTGATTTGAGCTAAGTGTTTTGTAGAATGAAAATTTATAAGTAAAGGACTAGCAATAAGTAAAAGAAAAGAAAACTATTAAAGAAAAATTTATATAGGTGACTGCCTATGATGAAGCAGCCCAGCCCCTGTGAGCTTTCAAATTGTGTAGCCGGGGGCTTCGTGAGGCGTCACCTGAAACTATAAATCTAAATAAGGTCAGCTGAATCACCAGTAGATGTTTTGACTGTTCCTTTCCATAAACTTACGTAGAATTCAGCATTTATATGCAAATGTGCTTGTATGTGTGTAGATGCCATTGTTATACACATTTATCCATGTAATTGGCACATAAATATTAGTGTCCATTTTATAGAATTACCTCATAAGTGGCAATTTTTAAGCCACATAAGGACCTTGGAAAATGGAATCCTCATGTGTTGCCTGCCAGCTTCATCCTTCCATGGCCCATATGAGTATTTTTTTACTCACAGAGGGGGAGGGCAATTTTCAGCCCCCAGTTTTGTCCGGGTCTAAGTGTCTACTGTTTCCAGCATTGTGCCCTTGCCAGTTGAAGTGGCTCCTCAGAGACATATCCTGCAATGATTTTTTTTTGTTCCATCATCTCAGTGGTAAGGCACTATCTGGTCTTCATGGGATTAGAAGATGTTTACAAGGAAGTATTAGTTATGTGTCTGTGTCTGCACATCAGTGCACTCATGCTTCCTCTTATAGGGTTTAACACATAGAAGATGGTTTACTAAAGTGCACTATGTTTATAGTAAATGACAGCAGATAATGACCTGCACAGTCCAACCAGTCTGCCCAACAATCATATTCATTATCAATTCATGATTGAACCAACAATCCATTATTATGGCTGTGCCACATGAACTTTATCTTAGCACAACATCATTTTGTATTTGTTCACACCGGAGTCTGCAAAGGCCTCTCCGGTACTATGTAAGCCACATTGAGCCTGGTGGGAAAATGTGGGATACAAATGTAACAAAATAAATAAATTAGTAGCAACATTTTGCTCATTCAAGGGCCCTTTTACAAAGTGTCGGTAAGCCCTATGCAGGCATACTGCATGCTAAATTGGAACTACTCTTGGCCCAACACGGCCACCACCAGTAGTTCCAGTTTGAATGCTTGCCATTTTGCATGCAGGACAAAAAATGTTTTCTAGCGTGGCGCTAATATAGTGGTAATCAGGCATCATCGTATACTGCCCAGTTACCACTGGGTTATTGTAGCAGCACTTACTGCCACCTCAGTGGGTGGTGGTAAGCGCTCCCTACCGCATGGCCACTCAGTAAGAGTTATCTTACCGCTTAGCCATTTGGGGGGGTGGGGGCTGCGGTAAAAAGGACCCTGGCATGTGGGAAAATGGCCCCTGCCACTACCGCAAGGCCATTTTCCCCATTGCTTAGTAAAAGGACCCCTAAGTTCCACATTAAAATGTCAGTGCAAGGCAATTTACATGTAGGCACAGTCGGTATTTTCCTGTCCCTAGAGGGCTTCCCCACTTTTACAAAGCTGCGCTAGCGGCTACCGCACACTAATGCCAACACAGCCCATTCACTTTGAAAGAGCTGCATCGGTATTACCACTCCATCAGGGGGGAAGGGCTTAGAATGTAGGTTTGTAGCTGAGCCACTTGAGAGTTGAGGGTGTCTTTTACTAAGGCTCTCTAGTGTTTTTAGCATGCACTAATATTTAGGGCATGTTAAACGTTAGAGATGTCCATACATTCCTATGGATGTCTCTAATGTTTAGCATATCCCAAATATTAGTACACGCTGAAAACACTAGCGTGCCTTACTAAAAGAAGCCCTAAGTAACTTGCCCAAGACCAGAAAGAGCAGCAGCAGGATTTGAATCCTGGGTTTGCTGGTTGTAAGCCTGGTGTTCTGACTACTAAGCTATTCAAAAAGTTGAAGTGGGATTTGAATCTGAGTCCCTTGGGTCTTGGTCCACTGCACTAACAATTGGGCTACTCCTCAAATCTGGTTACAAGACCAGTGTTCTGGCCACTGGCCTAGCCTAACAACCAAAATTAATGTGTGCTACGTGTAATGACTCTGCACTAGTTCTTGGAGACATGCCCAGCATGTCTTAAGTAAGTACCACTCTAAAAAGTTCCATAGTGCACGTAAACTGTGTCTCCTATGGAGGAGGTGATAAGTAAACCCATGCTAACCGCAAAAGTGACAGTGTATGGTAAGTAGAAACATAGAATCATAACGGCAGATAAAAGCCAAATAGCCCATCCAGTCTGCCCATCCTCTGTAACCCTAACTCTTCCTTTTCCTAAGCGATCCTATTTGCTTATCCCACGCTTTCTTAAACTCTGACACAGTCCTTGACTCCACGACCTCCACCAGGAGGTCATTCCACGCTTCCACCACCCTTTCCGTAAATGAATACTTTCTTAGATTCTTCCTAAGCCTATTCCCTCTTAACGTCATCGTATGCCCCCCTCATTCCAGAGTTTTCCTTCAGTTGAAAAAGGCTTATTTCCTGTACATTAATGCCCTTGAGATATTTAAACGTCTCTATCATATCTCCTCTCTCCCTCCTCTCCTTTCTACTCCCTAAGACAAGCAGTTAACAATTTGCACGTGCTAACTGGCATGATACTGCACTAAAGACTTGTGCGGTAGTGATTAGCCTGTGCAAATTTGTGTGTTAACAGCTTTATGCACCTTAGTAAAAGGGTTCCATAATCAAGAAGGTATCCTGTATGGCAGCATGTTCTCTCTTTTGCAGTCTCTGATAATAGATTGCACTTACATAATTTTTCATGTAACTTAGGGTGCATTATCACATTGTATATGATATAATATAGAAATAAAAGAACAGCTAAAGATAATAGGATATACAATATATTGTATTAATAATGCACTTTGAAAATAAATCTACTTAAACAAAAGTACTACAAAAACTAAGAATTGAAGAATGACTTATCGTATCCCTGATTATATGCGTCCAGTAATAAGAAGTTATTTCTGTTTCTGGGTATTTAAGGGGGTCCTTGTCAAACTAATTCAAATTATAAGGTGACTACTTTCTTGTCTCATTTCCTTGTGGTCATTGGAGGTCTGTTTATTGCATTTCCCTCATGGCTTATCAGAATCTGACACTTTATGGGGCATATTACATTAAACGGAGCTAAAATTGTTGTCATGGGAGCAGTGACCTCTGATCATGTTAAATCACAGTGTTCCAAAGCACTTCTGTCATAAAATATCATGGCAGCTACACAATTAACCTGTGCTATTAGTTTAGTGTGGCTTCTTCCTTTAACTCAGATGGAGCCTTTGCAGTTCATGAAGAAAAATATGGCATGCCATTAATGGTCAATTACAGTGAGTAATCTAGCAGTAAAATCTGCCGTATCTCCTGTCTCTGAATGCTCTTCCAAGACATTAGAGTACATTACTGTACTGACAAACATGACCATGAAAGTAATTTGGATTCCAGATTGAGGACCTTAGAGTAATGTCAGGAACATGTGAATCTTTTTAAAAGTGTAAATAAGTATCGAGGAGCTTCTGATTGAGTCTTAAATTTAGCATATTTTTTATGGAAAAGCCTACTTTACTCCTGTAGTAAAAAGGTTTAGTTATTAAGCTATGGTAAAATATTGCATTTTGCCTCAGCAAAATTTACCACGGTGAGTTACTAACCTATGGCACCTCAGTAACTAGCATAGGGGCCCTTTTACAAAGAGACGGTAGAGCTACCACCGGTTTTCTGCATGGTGAATTGTCCCTACCGCTGGGCTTGCTCAGGAGCCCGGCAGTAGTTACGGGTCTGTCCTGTGCCATTGCCGGCGCTAGAAGGTATTTTTTTATTGGATAGCTCCATGCACTGCCTGATTACCACCATATTACTGCCAGAGTCTTCACCACCTCCTATAGAGGAGACAGTAAAGGCTCCAGCAGTAAATGGCCATGTGGCAATTTTTTAAAGTGCTGCACTGCCATTTATTACCTGCTTTATTATTTAAAAAAAAAAACTTTTACTTGCTGCGGTAAAGGGGGTTATGTGGTGCCATTTTGACTCCAGGAACATCTGAAAATCGATCCTGCCCCACCCCTACTAGCCACCAAGGAGACCTCCAAAAGGGAATGGGGGGGAGGGGGGGAGGAGTGTCTAATGGATTCTGGGGCAGGGGTTGAGGGGCTCTATTTCATGCATCATCTATTTTAAGAGGTTAACTAGGAAAGTCAGACCGCACATTAGCCAGTTTTGAGGTAGTGTTCTGTATCCATGAAGAACAGAGCTTTGCAAGGTTAATCACAAATTGCATTATTAATTTGCATAATAAGGTGCTTTGCTTGTATTTGCCTGCTTTGTATCTTACCATTATTTAACTTGCATTCTGTTACCAAACATACAGTTTTGCCATTTGATGTGCGTTATTCCCTGAATGCGCATGTTTGCAGTTATTTTTCTAATATTTCCCCTTCCAAACATTGCAGGAATTAAGGAGCCTTTTTAATAAAATGCATTAAGCACTTAGGGGTGGATTCTATATAAGGCACCGAAAATATTGGTGCCAAAAAATGCAATTCTATAAACCACGCTTAAACTTAGGCGTGGTTTATAGAATAGCGCTTAAGCCCTGGAATTGCGCCTAACTTTAGGCGTGCCCGTTTGCACCAACTGAAATGTGATGCAAATCTATGTACCTAAATTGGGCACATATCCCCCTTATTTTATAACAATGCATGTAAACACTAGGAACACCTCCATTCCGTCCATGACCTTCTCATGTTTATTCCCCTTTTTATTTTGCTCACTTGTAAAATTTACGCGCAAATTCCAATGAAATCTAATTAATGCCAATAATTGCTTTTTAAAATGCCAATTATTGGCACTAATTAGCTTATTATTCAATTAAATTGTGCGTGCAATTTGTGCTTGCAATTTTTTTACTTTTATAGAATTAGGGGGCTAATGCACAGTTGATGACCCTAAACAGGCTACTGTGTGACTGTGTTGAGAGTTTTGTGGTAGTTTGCCTGTTTCTGTGCAATAAACCTGCGTTTCTTGGTTTTTCTTAACTTTTTGTCAGTTTATAAGTTATTTACCCCCCCCCCCCCCCCCGGGTTTAGGTTTACTAAGCCACACTGGCAGCTGCTGGCACGCTAATGCTGACATAGCCCATGGGGGTGGGAACAGAGGGAGCCTTAATCCTAATCCCAGCTCTGAGAGGGCATAGGGTTAAAGTGCTCTTCTGCTTCTACAAGCTGTTCTCTGATCATAGGGGAGGAATACCACAGAGCTCATTTAAATCTAACCTGTATATAACTGGATGCCTGACCTATCAAAGAGGAGACTTCTTTACCTAATTCGGCAGCCTGATAAGAAAGCAGAGAATCTATACGTTTCTTTCTTACTTTGCCGGGTTTGCCCTTCATTGACAGAAAAGAAAATAGGTTAAATAGCAACTCTCACTGTTTTAGATAGGACAAAGCATCTTAACAAATAGAAAGGAACTAAACCATTACAAACTTTATACATTAAACACAAATATTTTAATAGAACCCTTGCAGTCACTGGCAGCTAATGAACTTTAGAATAATAGACTGACAAATGATCAGAAGTTTTAAGGAAAAAATAAGTCTCAACGCAGTATTCTGAATTTTTTGTAACTTTCGCAACAATACTTGAGAACAACCTAAATATAAAGGAAAAGTAGGTACCTAAGTTCTTTTATAGAATAGGAATATACCAGGCGCTTTATTATAGATTTGCCCTTTAAATGACTGCTGAGTTAGAGGGCGGGAACTGGGCAGGTTATGCATGTTGAAGTGGTATGGACTGCACACTGCCTGTTGTGTTTATGTGTGTATTCTTAATATACTGCCTTTAGCACGGCATCAAAGGGGTTTACAGATAATACCTAAAAGCAATTGAAAAAAGAATTCTGTTAAACAATATAGAAAAGAGGAAACAGAACAGGTTTAAGAGGAGGAAAAAAATCAATTTTATCATTAAAGCAAACCAAACATAAATTTAAAAAAAAAGCAGTCCACTGTCTGGCGATCCCCCCTAGACATGACAGCGCAGGTAAGCTATTGTAGAGAAATGAGTTTACAAGACTGTCTTAAATTTCACATCAGAAGGCTTTACTCGTAATGCTAAAGAGAGAGAATGCCAACACAGAAAAAAAGCACACTGTCTGGTGAACTCCAGACGAGTACGTGCCACAAAATGTAGAACTAAACAGAACTCATTTATTTATTTATGACACTTCTATCCTTGCATTATCCTGAGAGAACCTCATGCTCAATGTGGCTTACATAATAAACATTATGGAACAATACATAATAACAGTACAACAAAGTGCATAATAACATCATGGACTTAACAGATCTGGTAGATAACAGATAATCAGCAACACAATAGTTTTAGGGGCCCTTTTACAACGGCACGGGAGGGCTAACGTGCCCAGCGGTGAATCCAATTTTGATGTGTGCTAAATTCTGTGGTAGAAAATAATTTTTTACCGTGGGGGGCATTCCCAGCTGTAACAGGCAGCAAGCCCACATTGGCGTGCGCTGCATGGTTACCATGTGGGTAGCTTGTGAGCCCTTACCGCTAGGTCAATGGGTGGTGGTAAGGGTTCAGGCCATAAATAGGTGCACACTAGTTTTAATATTAGCACAGGCCCATTTTGCAGCCCATTAAAACATTGCCTTTTCTTAGCTGCAGAAAAAATAGTCCAGCAAGCACCTAAAAGACATGACCACACTACCGCAGGCCAATTTTTACTGTGGCTTTATAAAAAGACCCCTTAAGGAGGGGATTAATGGGCAGAAAGGATGAGCTTGAATTAAATATAAATAGCATTAAGATGTTGAAATACATGTGTTATATTCTGGGGAGTGAATTGGGTTCACATTTCAGAATAGGTACTATTGAAGGGAAAGATCTGAGATGAAAGTGTTGGGTGTTAGTCGATTCATTATGAGTTCATAGTTTTGTTGAAGGCTGAAATAAAACAGTGATATTTTAGTAAACTTCTAAATAATACATTTAGTGTGTTTAATTCGTTTTAGCAAGGAATTCCAAGTTTTGGTGTTTTGAAATGAGAAGCTAGCATTGTGAGTTGTTTTATAGATTACATTTTTACAGGTTGGAAAATGTAAGATGAGATATTCTCTGGATGATTCTATCGTGTTATGTAGTGATAGATCAATGAGATCATTCACGTAGGTTGAGACATACCATACAGGATTTGGTGTACAAATACACATAATTTGAATGACACTCTATCTTTCATTAGTAGCTAGTGAAGGTTGTACAAGAGTGGGGAAGCTTTGACAAAGTGCGGTGATCTGCAAATAAGTTGCACCGCTGTATTTTGAGAAGTGTATATGGAATTGCAGTAATCAGGCTTTGTTAAGACCTGGGATTGAACTAGGGTGCGAAAGACTGGTTTAGTGAAAAAGGATCTTAATCACTGAAGTTTCCATAAGGTATAGAATTCGCTTGAGACTACTTTAGAGACTTGGTTTTCGAGGGAGAGAAATTGGTCAGTTGTGACTCCAAGGATTTTCATTGCAGAGTCAAAGGGACAGATATTGTTTCAATAGTAAAAGTTTTGAGAGTTATGGGATGGCAAGGATTGGTTACAAGTAGGAATTTGGTTTTATCTGTGTTAAGTTTATCTGTGTTAAGTTTTAATTTAAAATTGGATGCCCAGGATTCTATCGATGTGATACATAATCTCATAGTATGTGTTATTTTGTTTAATTCTTTAGAGAATGGAATGTAAACTAACATCATCAGCATAAATATATGTTTAGAGACCATTATTTACCATTAGATTACCTAGGGGAATCATCATACTATTGAATAAGATAGGAGATAGAGGAGAACCCTGTGGTACTCCACAGTTGGGGGAACATGAAGATGAAAAAATATCCAATTGTTTGACTTGTTAGGACCTAGATTTTAAGAATCCAGAGAACCAATTTAAGATGGCTCCACAGGTAACATAATAGTCAAGGATGTTAAGAAGAATATTGTGATCAACAAGATCAAAGGTGCTAGTCATATCAAATTGGAGTAATAGAATGTTATTGCCTTGCCTTTACTTAATTCTTGTCTAAAGTTGGCTAGAAGAGTGTTGAGGACTGTTTCAGTGCTGTAGGAGGGTCTGAAACCAGATTGTGAATTATATAATATAGAATGTAATTGAAGATAATCCATAAATTGATGAGATACCAGCCCTTCTATCAGTTTTACTAGTAAAGGAATGGAAGCCACTGGTCTATAATTGGAGAATATACTTTGGCTAATCTGGGCATTTTTTGGTATAGCAGTCAGAATGATATTTCCATTATGAGAAGGGAATGTGCCTTGAGAGAAAATTGAGGTAAGGTTTGATCGTAAGGAGTTTATAAATTTAGAGGGCACTGTTTTGAGGAGGTAGAAGGGGTATGAATCAAGCACAAAATTGAGACTTGGCATATTTGTGCAAAAGGAGTTTGACCTGATCAGTAGTGAATGGGTGAAATGTAGACCAGATCCTGTCTGCTTGTGAGCATGAGGATGATTGTCCATATAGATTGAGGAAATCCTGAATTGGTGTTTTTTTTATTTTTTATTTTTTAAATATCATTTTTATTAACAGGTCATCCAATATACAGATTGATTGCCATTTCACACTAGCAGCAAAAAAAAAAAAATCAACATTATGCATAACATGCAACCATCTCAACAAACAGTTATATAACAGCCGTTTTTTTTCCTTTTTTTGAGTTTGTATTCCCCCTCCCCTCCCCCCCAACTATACCTATCTATCCTTCTCGAAACTCCCCTTATAAGTTCAGGATTCTACTTCGGGCCACTGGGGTGAGTGTATCCCAGAAAGGAGCCCATGTTTCGCAGAAAACAATTCCTTGTTTAGACGCCAAATCCTTAATGCCTCTTTTTTCCAATAAACACATTTGCATTAATGCTGCTCTCCATTGAGCCACTGTGGGCACTTCTTCACTTCTCCATAACAGCAGAATTGATCTTTTTCCCATAAGCAGTGCGCGCTGAAGGAATGCCCTCATTTTTGCCGGCAGGCGGTTACCTTCTGGGAATTGTCTAAACAGGTGCCCTGGAGAGATTCTCCAGACCACACTCCAATATCGTGAAATCTGCGAGGCCACCGCTATCCAGAATTGTTGCACCAAAGGGCAGGACCAGAACATATGCCCCAGGTGGGCCCCCAAAGTCATACATTTGTCACAGGCACTATTGCTCCTCAGCGTTGCCTTCCATGCTCTATGAGGTGAAATATGAAGTCTCAACAAGAATTTCATTTGTATCTCCTGCCATGACACATTTTCAGTAATTTTTTCGATCAGCTGCCACTGTTCTTTCAGTTGATCAGATGTTAGTGTGATACCCAGATCTGCACTCCACTGCTGTGATACTGATGAGAAATCAAAACCATTTGCAAAGTCTCTAAGAGTAGCATGGAAATAGCACAATGGCACTCGCAGTGTAGCCTCCAGTCCTAGCAAATCATTAAGTTTGTCCAGAACTTCTGCTGTCAGGTATTGTTGAGGCAATGATTTAATGTAATGGCACAGCTGATAATAGGCAAAAGCGTCTCTATGTATCAGATGAAATTCAGAGCAAATCTCGTCCAAAGATTTAATCTCACCTTTTTCTGTTAACACATGAAACAGGTAATGTATACCCTGGGCCGCCCACCTCTGGAAGGTCACTGAGGAACTACCTACCGGGAAGTCTGGGTTGCCTTTAATAGGCAACAGCGGTGAAATCGCTCTATTTAGGTAGAAAAATCTAGTCACCCATCTCCAAGTTTGCTTTAAAGACCCTACAATATATCTTGCGGGCCCCAGCTTAACCTTACCCCCTTCCTGAATTGGTGTTTAAGATTTATTCAGTTCTTTCCTGATTTTATTTATTTTCTGTTCAAAATAATTTGCTTATTGGTCAGCAGATGGTACACGTTCGTTTGTGAGGGTTGAGTATTCAATAATTTGTTGGTTAAAGCACATAATTTTCTAGTCAACCCTAGAACTACTACTACTACTACTACTACTATTTAGCAGCGCTATAGAAATGCTAAATAGTAGTAGTAGTAGTAGTTCTAGGGTTGACTAGTTTCACCTATGGATTTGGAGTAGTAGGTGGTTTTTTCTTTAATAATCATATATTTATAATGTTTTACAAGTTTTTCCATTTAGATAAATGTTCAAAGGCTTTATTTTTTATCCATATTCTTTGTCTTTTGCATTTTCATTTCATTTGCAGAAGGTCGTCATTAAACCAGGGCAATAATTTTTTTACTAGGTCTAGATTTAGTTAACACTGGTGCTGGTTCATCCAGGACTATTTTACAAGTGTTGTTCCATTGTTGGATAAAATTTGTGGATGGAGTGGAAGTGAGTAGGTTATTAAATTGTTCTCTGGACCAGAAATTTATGAGGTCTATTTTACCTCTAGTTTTAAAGGTGTTAGATTTAGTGACAGGTTTAGTTTGATTATTGAATTCTTTCTAATTAAATTTAAATGTGAGACTACTATGATCTGACCAACGGATTGGAGACCAAAGTGGTTCTGATATAAAAAAAAATTTGGTGAGTCACTAAATGTGGTTGCTAATATATCCAATTGATGACCTTTAATCATAAGAACATAAGTATTTCCATACTGATTCAGACTGAAGGTCCATTAAGCCCAGTACCCTGTTTCCAACAGTGGCCAATCCAGGTCACAAGTACCTGGCAAGATCCCAGAACAAAAAAACAGATTTTATGCTCCTTATCCCAGGAATAAGCAATGGATTTTCCCAAGTCCATTTTAATAATGGCTGATGGATCATGTAAAGAATGTAGTGCTCTGGCAGGAGTATTTAGAAGAATAACCAAAGGATATCTGTATGTGGGATACCAGTTAGTGCACGGTACTTACCACATGCTGATACTTGTGCAGTTAGCATAAGTGAATGTACCGTCTCCTTAAGAGGAGACATTAAAAGTACAATTCTAAAAATAGAGGAACCTATTCTATAATGCAGGGCTTCTTAACCCAGTCCTAGGGGCACATCAAGTCCCATTGGGTTTTAAGGATATCCACCATGGCTATGCATGAGATAGATTGACATGCACGTTCTCCTTGGTGTGCAAATCTATCTCATGCATATTCATGGTGGATATCCAGGAAACCTGATGGGACTTGGTTTGTCCCAAGGGCTGGGTTGAGAAGGCCTGCTATAAGGAAATATAGGAATAGTAACCTAGATATGTGCCTATCATTTAGGCATGAGCACTTACCACCAACACTTACACAGTGGAAAAGCCATCCTTGAGCAATGAATAGAACAAAAGTCATTGGTCTGTCTGCCTGTCATCACAATCACAGATCTCTGGCCTGACAAATATCCTATTTTGTCATATCAGCTCTTGACTAGTTCAAGACTAGTTTGTGCACTATAACTATTGACACTGGTAAGTAAATTGTCATTTGGGGATTCATTTTTCTATCCTTTTGTGTTAGACTCAAATGAAAAATGAATCCCAAAATGAGTCTGAATCCCAAAATGACAGTTTACTTACCTGTGCCAATAGTTATAATGCACAAACTAGTCTTGAACCTTTGAGACCCCTGTTTACTAAACCACACAGCAATGCTGGTATATCCCATTCAAAGTGTGGTAAACAAGGGGGAGAAGGGATTTGTAAGAGAATTGATATACTGCCTTTCTGTGGGTTTTTTTTTTTTTGCAACTACATTCAAAGCAGTTTACATAGTATATACAACTACTTATTTTGTACCTGGGGCAATGGAGGGTTAAGTGATTTGCCCCACATCACAAGGAGCTGCAGCAGGAATCAAACCCACCCCCCTTCCCAAGGATCAAAGTTCACTGCACTAACCACTAGGCTACTCCTCTGCTCCACAGTGCACTTTTCTAGTGAAAAAGCTGCCGGTACTCAAATGCTAGGCCATCTTCAGGGGTGGGGGTAATCACTGAGGGACCCTCCCCACAATAGCCAGGCCCCCTGCAACTAGTCACAGAACCTATGACAAGGCAGAATTGGTGTGTAGAGCCTGAGCTCTTTCATTAAAATGTGGGGACCATGGGTCAATTTTAGCAGCCAATGGAAAAGGTGCCGATACTAAGTACCCCCAAATACCCCCTCAAAAAAAGCCCTGTCTCCATTACTAATCACTAGGCTACTCCATTGCTCCACTACCTTGCAGGAAAAGCTAGTCTGCTTCTTGAGAGTAGATTAAAACCAGCCTATCCTTATCTGAGGTCTTGTATTTCTGGTAATCTTAGTTCTTATTTCCTGACTGGCCCAGCAAGAATGGCTCAGGAAGGTATTTAGCATTTCTGCATCACTTCTAAGCTTGTTTCTCATTGCTTCAGTATTGTTCTTGTCCAGTTGTGCCCTAAAAAGAAATTTATAAAAACAAAACAAAAATGTATAGAAACAAATTTTTTTAAAAAATCCCTGCAAAGAGCATGGGAAACTAAACAAAACATTTTTTTGCCTATACATCTCTATTCTACAGTCATGAGGAAGTTCCTGCAGGACTTCAGGATTTTTTTTTTTTTACCATTCTTTGACAGTACAGTAGATGTCTAGAATCCTCTGTAATTTTCTGCACAATAATCAGAGATGCCAAGAGTGAACCATTCCAAAGAATCAGATCTTTTAGTTGGTGTGTCCAGGTTATAAATATAGAAAAATGTAAGTATAATATTCTTTTGTAAATGAAAAAGACATTTTAAAATATTTGCTTTTCACTGAAACCTCTGAAAGGATGCAAATGAACTGGAGGCAATACAGGCAAACTTTATGGACTGAAAATTGCTTTCCACTTAGTGGCTAATACTGGGGTCCTTTTAGAAAGGCGCGCTAGCATTTTTAGTGTGCGCTAACAATACATATGACAGATTGTTTTTTTTTTCCTCAGTAGCTACTTTGTCCTGTCCTACTCTTCTTTTTGATGACTTTAACATCTTCCTTGGCATTTTCAGCTTCCCTTTTCTCTTTATTCTACATACAATTCTTTTCACCTCTCCTACTCATTCTATAGGGCATCAGGTCAGTTTGCTTGTCTTTGAATTCTGCTTAGTCTGTATTTCAGTTGTATATCTGCTGCCACTCATGATCATTCTTTTATTCTTTTTTTCCATTAACAGCGTCTCTTTTCATCTGCCCTTTGTCACTGCTTGTGCTGAGCAATGTGAGATCTGGACAGTCAAAAATTATCTGATACCATGAGATAGGATCCTCCCATACCTCTTAATTTATTTTTCCTCTTTACTGTAGTATTGCTGCTTCTGATTTCCTTTAGCACTTTCATATGCCTTCTTTTCTTCATGTCTTCAGGTAACCTCTATACCCCACCTGTCCCTATCTCAGGTTTGGCTTTCTCACCAATGCTGGTCGTCATATCTAAAAAAAGATACAGCAGAATTTGAAAAGGTTCAAAGAAGAGCGACCAAAATGATAGAGGGGGTGGAACCTCTCCCATATGAGGAAAGGCTAAAGAGGTTAGGGCTCTTCAGCTTGGAAAAGAGATGACTGAGGAGGGATATGATTGAGGTCTTCAAAATCCTGAGTGGTGTGGCGCGGGTGGAGGTACAAAGACCAGGGGATACTCAATGAAATTGCATGGAAATACTTTTAAAACAAATTGGAGGAAATATTTTTTCACTCAAGGAATATTAAATTCTGGAACTCATTGCTGGAGGATGTGGTAAAGGCGGTTAGCGTATCTGGGTTTGAAAAAGGTTTGGACAAGTTCCTGGAGGAAAAGTCAGTAGTTTGCTATTGAGATGGTCATGGGGAAGCCACTGCTTACCCTGGGATTGATAGCATGGAATGATGTTAATAATTGGGTTTCTGCCAGGTATTTGTGAACTAGGTACTGGATACTGGGCTAGATAGACCATTGGTCTGACCCAGTATGGCTATTCTTCCTTACCTAATAGTGAATGCTTCAGAATGTCAAAACAATCCCACAAATCACTTGATCTCCATACTTTCAATGAATGATACCTGCTTTCCACTCTGCTGCTTCCATAACAAAATTCAGGATGATCCTATTCTTATTTCTCAATATCTGGCTGGCCCATGTCATGCTTTGACAGCTTTAATTACTTTTACACCCTACTCCTACGTCAATCCTTCAATCTTGCTTTTTTCTGTATTTGTTCCTAAATAAAATTAACAGTTCCCCTGTTCCATCAGGCATGCCTGACCTTTCCACTGTTGTGCCTGAAGCAGGTAACTCATCCACTGGCTTGCTTAATTCCTTTTTACTGCTCTAAAAAGACAAGGTTATTAATCTGCTTCTTGCCTTTGAGGCACTATTTTTACTATTACTACTTATCACTTTCACACTGCAACTAGATATACAGTCCTGTACAGATAGATATAAGGAGGGCAACATTAGGGGGGGGGGGGGGGGGTGTGCAAACAAGGCAATTGCCCTGGGCCACCATGCTATACAGTGGGGGAAATAAGTATTTGATCCCTTGCTGATTTTGTAAGTTTGCCCACTGACAAAGACATGAGCAGCCCATAATTGAAGGGTAGGTTATTGGTAACAGTGAGAGATAGCACATCACAAATTAAATCCGGAAAATCACATTGTGGAAAGTATATGAATTTATTTGCATTCTGCAGAGGGAAATAAGTATTTGATCCCCCACCAACCAGTAAGAGATCTGGCCCCTACAGACCAGGTAGATGCTCCAAATCAACTCGTTACCTGCATGACAGACAGCTGTCGGCAATGATCACCTGTATGAAAGACACCTGTCCACAGACTCAGTGAATCAGTCAGACTCTAACCTCTACAAAATGGCCAAGAGCAAGGAGCTGTCTAAGGATGTCAGGGACAAGATCATACACCTGCACAAGGCTGGAATGGGCTACAAAACCATCAGTAAGACGCTGGGCGAGAAGGAGACAACTGTTGGTGCCATAGTAAGAAAATGGAAGAAGTACAAAATGACTGTCAATCGACAAAGATCTGGGGCTCCACGCAAAATCTCACCTCGTGGGGTATCCTTGATCATGAGGAAGGTTAGAAATCAGCCTACAACTACAAGGGGGGAACTTGTCAATGATCTCAAGGCAGCTGGGACCACTGTCACCACGAAAACCATTGGTAACACATTACGACATAACGGATTGCAATCCTGCAGTGCCCGCAAGGTCCCCCTGCTCCGGAAGGCACATGTGACGGCCCGTCTGAAGTTTGCCAGTGAACACCTGGATGATGCCGAGAGTGATTGGGAGAAGGTGCTGTGGTCAGATGAGACAAAAATTGAGCTCTTTGGCATGAACTCAACTCGCCGTGTTTGGAGGAAGAGAAATGCTGCCTATGACGCAAAGAACACCGTCCCCACTGTCAAGCATGGAGGTGGAAATGTTATGTTTTGGGGGTGTTTCTCTGCTAAGGGCACAGGACTACTTCACCGCATCAATGGGAGAATGGATGGGGCCATGTACCGTACAATTCTGAGTGACAACCTCCTTCCCTCCGCCAGGGCCTTAAAAATGGGTCGTGGCTGGGTCTTCCAGCACGACAATGACCCAAAACATACAGCCAAGGCAACAAAGGAGTGGCTCAGGAAGAAGCACATTAGGGTCATGGAGTGGCCTAGCCAGTCACCAGACCTTAATCCCATTGAAAACTTATGGAGGGAGCTGAAGCTGCGAGTTGCCAAGCGACAGCCCAGAACTCTTAATGATTTAGAGATGATCTGCAAAGAGGAGTGGACCAAAATTCCTCCTGACATGTGTGCAAACCTCATCATCAACTACAGAAGACGTCTGACCGCTGTGCTTGCCAACAAGGGTTTTGCCACCAAGTATTAGGTCTTGTTTGCCAGAGGGATTAAATACTTATTTCCCTCTGCAGAATGCAAATAAATTCATATACTTTCCACAATGTGATTTTCCGGATTTAATTTGTGATGTGCTATCTCTCACTGTTACCAATAACCTACCCTTCAATTATGGACTGCTCATGTCTTTGTCAGTGGGCAAACTTACAAAATCAGCAAGGGATCAAATACTTATTTCCCCCACTGTATGGGGCCCATAAGCCTGCTAAAAGCTGAAGGAGGTACAGCCTACTGTTGGGATTTGGGGTTCTTCTCAAGTTTCTGCTCTGGGCCTCAGCCTGTTTTAATACCAGAGCACTTACAATCTACCCAAGACACAAAGAAAAGGCAAATAGGAAGTTTTAGGAATTGTATTTATTTCACTAAATTAATTAAAATCAACATGTCTGTGACCATACAGAGAAAACACCAAAACAAACCAAAAATATTTCTTGATTATTACAAAAAATTTCCTTCCAGAATAAATGCATAAATATGTCAGGAAGCATAGGTGCCCCATATAAGAGGCTTGGGGAGGCTAAGAGGGGCATTTTCAAAAGGTCGTCCAAGTATGAATTAGGGTGTCCTCATGAAGTCGTCCAAAATCAGGTAGGTATAATTGAAAAATAGTATGGACGTCCTTAGACATTCCATTATCGCAGTGCGAAACACCCAAATCAGGGATGCCCAAAGTATAGTAAAAAAGACGCCCATCTTCCAGAACCACGAAAGGACGTCCCTAAAACACTCACTGTACTTGCCCAATTTGTCATATCAATGCACTTCCGTGGTTCTACAAGAAAGACGTCCTTATTACTATACTTTGGAGTTCTCTGATGTACCTGGTTGTTCCACATGTAGTTGCGGACATCCAGGTACAGGAAATATAAGGAACATTCATAAGTGCAAAGTACAGTAAGAAGGACGTGTTTCTTGCCGAATTGCCGACGGACGTCCGTCTTACTAGGCCCACTGAAAGACGGAGGGCCTGTAAGAGGGACATCCTTCGGCAGTTCTGTGAGAAATGTTATTACTATGAATGTTTTTTATATTTCCCGTACCTGGATGTCCGCAAGTACATGCACTGTACTTGCAGAACATGGAGCTATGGGAAATATAAGGAACAGACATATTTTATTTTGCATATATGAAGAGGTTCGCACACTTGATAATGATCCATATAAGGAAGGTTTCGCATGTGTGAACACATACTCCGCAAGCATGATGATAGTCCATTTACGTCATGGATGTCCATGTGTGATGGTCGTCCATGTGCTGGCCCATCCATATATGGGATGGTCGTCCATATATGGAACTGTGCGTGTAAGGACGTCCATCACGCATGGGCTTCCATATAAGGCGATGCACGTTTTCCAAAGGTTATTCACTGAGAAACATTTCTCTGCGCTGGGAGCCTAATTTCAGCCTCGCAGAAAATCTTTGCCTGATTGAGCTGTGCCTAAGGCACTGGCAGGTACTATTTATGTACCACCACCACCACCTGCCTCCCAGGACTGTCTCGATAAGAGCCTGGAGTCATATAAGAGACAGGTTACAAAGGTAACTGTTTGTTTCCCCCCCCTCCACGGTCCTGGCCTATCAGGTCCCCCTCCTGTAGCTACACATATAAGAGCTCCCTCAGCAATGTAAGCACTAACTGTAGTCTGCATTCAAGGGTAATCAGTATGTGCACACTCACATTCATTAATAGAATCAATGTATTAGAAAGGAAAAACATTTCTCACTTCCCAACAATACTGCGCACAGACGGTACTCTCTGTCCTCATGTCCACCTCAATGAAATCACCTGTACCAATGTCATGTCCCCCCCCCCCCCCCCCCCCCCCATCATCAGTGTTGTGTGTCTCTACAATGAGGCTGCCAAGTGATTTTATGTTTAGAAGGCAAGAAGGGCCATCCCCTGACTCCTGGTGTACAAACTTGTATCTTACAGATGTTTTGGCATCAGGAGGGACCACCCTGATATAATTAGGAGCGTGCAACGGCGCCTCAGGGCTCAACATAAGTATTATAAACATGGCACCTGTAGTCCTTTGTAAATGTATTTATTTAATAATGCAGATTTCATGTTCAGTTTCCACATGGCTAATAGGCAAATAGTAAGTCATAACACTTCTATCCCAGATCAAGGCCTGAGTTTGCAGCTACCCTCCCATGAGTGTGGCTGTAATTTCCAACTAACCTCCTCTGAGATGAATGAGATGCATGCCTCAATTCTGTATCCCCCTTTCTGGGGTGGATACTGTTTCATGGTATTCTTGCCCGATGTCCTGCTCTTAATGGATGTCATAGCATGATTTGAAAGTAATGTAAAGAAATAGTGCTTCCACCCCCCTCCTCCCCCCCCCCCAAAAAAAAATGGTCATCCTACCATAGTCACAACTCAAAATGCTAACATGCTGCTTAGGAATGAGTGTTCCCTGCCAACACATCTTATAGGGTACTCCTTTTTCAGACCAGCTTCCAGGGTTCCCTGTCATGTCATCTCATGCATCTCACACCCCATGTGTCTAGCCCAGGGCTCACCACTGACCCCACCTTTCCCCATTCTTGCCTCATGCCAGCCAGCCAGCTCCTGCACTATACAAGCCATGTTGAATGTGCTGATCTCAAGGACAATCCTTTAACATACACAGGGCGCCAGCAGGAGGAGGAGGCAGGATTGCCTGCTCCGGTGGTGGAGGAGGAGCAGGAGGAGGAGGAGGCCAGACTGCCTGCAGCAATGGTGGAGCAGGAGGAGGAGGACGACCCCTGGCATGACATGCCTCCCCTCGAGGAGGACCCAACACCTCCAGCCCTCTCCACACCATCCCCATCACCATCCCCATTCCCAGCACTGCGCCACCTGCAGCAACTGGTGAATAGCCAAAACCATTTGCTGCAGGAGGTGTCAGCGATTAGGCTGGAGATGTCAGCAATGAGGCGCAGAGGCTGCTCCTGGTGCTGCTCGTTAGCCTGCTGCACAATGCCTTGCAGGGACAAGGTCATGGCCTCCCATGAAGGACTTTGGGGGGGATGCAGGGAGGAGGATGTGGCCTCCCTTGAAGGACTTGGGGGGGGGATTGTATATAGTTCTATTCATTTTGTTAAATACACGTTGGATATTTTTCATATAACAGGGTGTGTGTCTTTACTTTGTGCACTACATATTATCAAATGCTGGGGTTGATGTGAGAGGAGGCAGCAATCTGGGTTGCATGACAGGTGAATTGTGACAGAGAAACTTTGGTACATACTGTATGTGTCATAAGTGTGGCCTTACAGAAGGCCACGTGTTCCTTCCAAACTGCATGGCTGTATGGTAAGGGGGGGGGGGGGGAGGCTGGGTGGGCATTTCTGTTGAGGAACAGAAATGCCCATCCAGCCTCTCCCCCCTTACCATAGAGCCCCACAGCACAGAGTTGTGTAAATAATAGGTATGTTGTCTAGCACTAGAGATCTACCAAGTACAAACTTGCAGATAGATAGCACATAGACTATGTTTGCTCTCTGATCAACAGACACCCTTACCCACAACCAAACCACATTGGTGAGGGCCAGGAAGGAGCTACAAACAGCTGGGTCATCTTTTCACATTGAATGTATCAGCAATGGTATACAGTGCTGAGGAGAAAAGGGAAAACAATGGTAAAAGCATTAGATGGATGTTTACTTCATCACAATTGCAATATAATGCATCAGGTACAGAAGGGCACAGGCTAGGGGAATTATATAGGCACCAGACTGTAGCCACCTACAGGTTATTTAGAATAGGAACTGTAACCAGAACCCCTCTCCCTCACCATGACTTAAGGGCTCAAGGCCGTGGTAGGCACGCACCTGTGGCCACCTTGAAAATGGTTTGCAGGATAGAATTTAGAAATGTTGTTGTTCCAGAACTATGGAGGATTGTAGGACTGTGTTGAATAATGTGTAAAAGACATTCAGTGCATATATACTTTCCCCCCCCCTCTCCACCCCCAGCAACCTTGACAATGGGTGGGCACTTCATAAAAGGGGAATGGGGTTCACCACATAAAGAAGGATAGAACCTACCGGGGAGCGGTACAGCAGCTCCAACGGCTGGAGCATCGAGGGTCTACAGCGTGACCTGCAAGCACACAGTACAGCCCTGATGCAGCAACAAGTGGCGTCTCCTTCCACCATTGCACAGCAACCACCGGCAGAGAACATAGAGAGAATGGGGAGCCCTTGACCATGAGGGATGCACACATCCATTCTCAGGGCCTCTTCCCCTCCCCCACCCCCACAGGCAGGCACAACTAAGTGTGTCCACTAGAGAACAAAACATCTGTACAATGAACTGGGTAGAAACAATCATCAGTATCATAGTCCAGTGTATTAGAGTCCACTGCTGTCCCTTGCAATCCTGTTGACCAGCTGCAGTGCAAGATGCAAGAAGTGTTTTGTTTAGCACCTACATAGCAGAAGGAGAAGGTATGAGCTTACCTTGAACTTGTGGTTCCAGAAATTGCTAGAAGGAACACCAATCTGTTTGCTCCAAGGGGCCAGAGGCTGGCTGCTTCAACTAAGGCGAGAGAATGGGGGTCAGACTCTGTTCCTTTTATCTTGCTGCACCATATGCCTGGAATAGACTTCCTGAGCCGGTACATCAAGCTCCATCTCTGGCCGTCTTCAAACCTAAACTAAAAGCCCACCTTTTTGATGCTGCTTTTAAATCCTAACCCTTATTCACTTGTTCAGAACCCTTATTTTATCATCCTCACTTTAATATTCCCTTATCTCTTGTTTGGCCTGTTTGTGTGTCCTAATTAGATTGTAAGCTCTGTCGACAGGGACTGTCTCTTCATGTTCAAGTGTACAGTGCTGCGTACATCTAGTAGCGCTACAGAAATGATAAGTAATAGTAGTAGGTGGAGAGGATGGGGGATATATTTTGGACAGTATTGCTCTTTCTATTGGTATGCTTAAGTAAAAATAAATGTACATTTTAATACCTACATAAAAGTACAGTGAAGAACATATTTAAGCCCCGATGCTCAAAAGTAAATGCGAGCGCTAGAGGCCATTAGCACTGTACTAGCATTTACCTGTGCAGAATGTTCAAAGGCCTGGAGCACGGGAACAAATAAGCGTGCAGATGAACAGTGCAAGTAGCATGCTAATGTCGTCAAGTTCATGTTAATGAGGTCATTTTGTATTCCCCCCCAATGCTCAGAAAAGAGCATCTGAAACAAAACTGCCTTACCGCTGGAAAAAATAACAGCAGGTCAGAGCAGGCATTAGGGTGGTGGAAGAGAGAATTTCCCATCGTTCTCAAGCTTCTGTCATGATTCTGTCATGGTTTTGATTGCTTTTGGGAGCAGAAGGAAGCCCGTGCAAGCCCTTAAGCACTGGTCACGAGAAACAGCAGACCCAAGCGAAAGCACACGGCATGCGCACAGGAGCCGAGCTTACCACGGAACTCTTCTGCACATACATCAAGCACAATCCTCCCACACCCAAGTACAATCCTCCCACCGAACTCCCTAATTCTCAATGCCACGCGTGCACCTGTATTTGTATTAGCACTAAGTATTAGGGTGTTCTGCGCTGTTCTGGCGGTATTTTTATGGTGCTATTTTGGAATATTGCCAGAGTTTTGAGCATTGGGGCCTTAAATGGTTACTTAAGCGAAAGTAAACATTTATTGCCTAATACTTTTTTAAGTCAAAAGAAAAAGTACCGCAAATACAATGGATGTTAACATTTTTATCCCAAAAACTCTATGGCTCTACAATTCAATCCAGTTTGCTTTTAGTAAAACTAAACATTGATAATGGCTGTCACTCATGTGAGTGCGATTGTGAGTCATTAATCCAGCACAGACAAAAAGCTGTTCAACAACTACACTTGTAGGAAGTGGAGTGTTCAGTCTGATAAAAAATTCCTTCAAATCAGGTCAGGCTGCAATAATACTGTTGCCTTTTGATGGGGTCTGTAGGTTTTTTTTTTTAATTACATTTGTACCCTGTGCTTTCCCACTCATGGCAGGCTCAATGTGGCTTATATATTATATACAGGTACTTATTTGTACCTGGGGCAATGGAGGATTAAGTGACTTGCCCAGAGTCACAAGGAGCTGCCTGTGCCTGCAGTGGGAATTGAACCCAGTTCCCCTGGCCCAAAGTCCACCACTCTAACCACTAGGCCACTCCTCTCCACTCCACTTGAGCAAGGGAATCTCTCTCTAAATATTAGACTTCCATTTTGGAAGGAATGCTTTATCATCATTGTTGCCATTATCATCTGCATTAGAAATAGTGCTAATTCATCACTTGCATCTTCATCCTCATCTTCATTATCATCGTAAAGCTATCCAATTACAGAGAAGGCTTTCAAATAGTTGAAATCATTGTCTGTTGTTCTAACAATTTTTCATCTGATGGCAAACTCTGTTTGAATATCTTCAATAACTCATGGAAGAACATTAAGGACCAAATTCTATAAATAGTGCCAAAAAATCTGTGGCCAAAAAAAATGCGCTAAGCGCTATTCTATAAATGGTGCTGAAAGTTAGGTATCATTTATAGACTATGCTTAGCACTGGGATCGGCGCCTAACTTTAGACGTGAGGATTTACACCAAGAAAGCCCTGGTGTAAATCCTCACAACTAAATTAGGCACAGATCCCCCTTATACTATAACAGCACTCATAAACTGTAGAAACACCCCTGATTTGCCTAGGACCCTCCCATGGCCACATCCCCTTTTTGGAGCCATGTGGATATCCTGAAAACCTGACTGGCAAGGGGTACTCCAGGACTGGACTTGGAAAATACTTCCTAAGTCATTCTAAGATTATGCCTAGATCCTGGATATTATCAACCCCCACTTTCACAGCAGTGCAGCAAGAGACAGAGCTAACCCCGGGGCAGGGCCACTGCAGCCAATGCCCCCCCCCCCCCACTCAGGATGCAGCCGCTGCCCCCACACAGAACACAGCTGCCACTGCTGCCGCCCCTCCCTCGTTTGCTCTCTCACTCAGGCCACCCCGCCCCTCCTGCATCAGTGCGTTTGCTCCTCCCCCACCAGGGTCTTTCTCTCTCCTGTTCCTGTGTGCCGGGACCGGGTTATCGCATTAACACAATTACTCGGATCCCAACAGGAGCAGGAGACAGACCCCGGTGCCAGGCACCCCCTTGGAGTCTAGGCTTGGGGAATTTTGCCCCCCGCCCCCCCAGCCCTCCCCCATGGCGGCCCTGTTTCAGAGTACTCACATAAGAAGGTTGAATATGTGTTCAAGGAGGAAAGGAGAGACATTCCCACAGGATGACTTTGGAAATATTCTGGTCTAGGATGTCTACAATTTTTATTTTTTTAAGGATGTTTATAACAAACAAGACTCTCCTGCAGTCTGTGCCTAATTTACCTTTCAAAGTTTCTTTCACTGTCTGCAAATCCTGGCACAGGAACACTGCAGTAAACTTGGCATTTTCCTCTCAATGCTCTTGAAAGACAGATTTAAAAATGCAAAATAGGGGAAAAAAAACCTTTAATACATCTGGTCCTATGTCATACATCTCTGGAAAAATAATTTTTAAAAGTTTAAATAATAATATCCTTTTTAGGGATGAGCACAGAAAAAAAAACCCATTCAGTTCTTTTCTAAAACACTTTTCAGTCATTCTATTTGGTTTGGTTTGTTTTTGAGCCGTACAACACATTTGATTCATTGGGATCCATTAAAGTCAATGAGGGATGTACTATTTGGCAAATAGCACTTCCTCCGTTAAACAGTACATCCCCCATTGACTTCAATGGATCTGAATGAATTGGCTTCTAAAATTAAGCTATGGATGCAAATGAGCTGCTGGTTCATTCAAATCTGTCACTGAAGTTTGCAAAGTTTTTACTTGGGTTCACAGAGCTGTTATATACATGCATTCCTGGGTGTAAAACATAAGTAAAATGAAATTAAAATTAAAAAAAGTAGGGAAAGCACATGAGCATGCTCATGTGTGTGTTTTATCTGTGTTTTATACTTGTGCTTTGTGTATGTGTGTATGCATGTGTTCACAATCTGTTTATATTTGCACTGCTTGTGTGTGTCTGTTTTGCACATATGGGGTGTGTGTGCACTTTATCTGTGTTTTGAACATGTGGTATATGTGTGTTTATATCTCTGTGTTGTATGCTTATTTTGCTTGTATATTTGTGCATGTGAATGCTTCTATTTGTGTGTGTATATATGCGTATTTGTATGTTTCTGTATATCTATATCTGCATTGGTTTTCTGTGTGTCTGTCAGATGAGAAGGGAGGGCAGCTTGAAAACTGCTATCCCTTAATCATTATGTTACACTCAGTCAGTGTATATATGCAGCAATGATTGGAACTCAAGGCAGGACCAGCCAATAGGTGAACTAAATACTTGCCTAGAGTTGCAGAATTTGGAGGGTAGTGCCCAGCTTCTGTGTGGCAGGAGAGCAGCACTGTTGCATCATAATCTCCTCTGACAGGAAGTCTGCAATGAAGGGGAGCAGAACATGGCAGCACTTGAACACATGATTGTGCTGAAATGCTCTGTGCTGCACTGATGCTTCCTTTGGCCCAGGCAGAGGAAGGGAGTGGCATGCTCAGCAGAAGAAACGGAAAAGGATTGAGATGCTTGGTGTGGGGAAGAAAACAGATGAGATGCTGGGGGTGGAGGTGGTGGTAAAGGGCAATGGAATGCTAAGCACTTGTAAGGGACATGGAACAGGAGAAGAGATGTTGAACACCTGAGATGAGATAGGAAGGGGAAGGGAAGATGCTGGCTACCTGTCTGTGTGGAGGGTGGGGGGTGGGGGAGGGAAAAACAGATGCTGGACAGCCTGGTGGGTAGGATTGGGAAAGAGCCATGCTGGCCAGATAAGGAATATGGGGAGGGGAGAGATGTTGACCACCTGCTGGGGTGAAGAAAAGGGGAAATACTGACCCTAATGGGGGGGGGGGGGGGGGTAAGCAAGGAAAGGGAAGATGCTGGACTACGACCATGAGCTACTTGGGTGGGGTACTGGGGATGCATATTTTAAGGTTTCCCTAGGGCATCAAATAACTTTGAGCCAGCCATGTTGGGACAGCTTCTCCCATAGTAATGAAACATAGAGGGGAATTTTCGATATGACGTCTAAGTCCGACTTTGGACGTTTTGCAAAAAACATCCAAAATCTGAATAGCAAAGGTCATTTTCAAAAAAGAAAAACGTCTATCTTTTGTTTTCAAAAATAGGTTTTGTGATTTGGACGTTTTTATTTTTTTGGGTCCATTATCGAAAAAAAAAAAAAAAAAAAAGTCCAAGTGCAAAACACAAAATCAAGCCATTGGGATGTAGGACCCAGCATTTTTAGTAGACTGGTCCCCCTGACATCCCAGGACAGCAATAGGGCACCCTAGGGGGCACTGCAGTGGACTTCATAAAATGCTCCCAGGTACATATCTGACCATTGCTCTCTTACCTTGTGTGCTGAGCCTCCCAAACCCACTACCCCCAACTGTACACCACCATCATAGCCCTTATGGGTGAAGGGGCACCTATATGTGGGTACAGCGGGTTTCTGGTGAGTTTTGGAGGGCTCACAGTTTCCTCCACAAGTGTAACAGGTGGGGGGGGGGGGGGGGTAGAAGCCTGAGTCCACCTGTCTGCAGTCCACCACTATACTCTAGAGACATGCAATCTGTTCTAATAGACCTGAGTATAACATCTGAGGCTGGCAGGTAACGTTTTTCATCACATTTTTTGAGGGTGGGAAGAGGTTAGTGACCACTGGGGGAATGAGAAGAGGTCATCCCTGATTCTCTCCAGTGTTATTTAGGGCACTTTTTTTTGCCTTATTCATTATAAAAACAGGTATAGCTCAAAACGTCTTAGTTTTAGTCCTGGATGTTTTTGTTTTCTTCCATTATGGCTGAAAAACGTCTAAGTCTCAGGAATGCCCAATTCTTGCCCTGAACACGCCCCTGATACACCCCCATGAGATTTGGACGCACTTCTGATGAACTTCAAAGAAAAATGTCTAAAAATAGGTTTCAAAAATACTGATTTGGACGTTTTTGTAAGAAAAATGTCCAAATGCTTCTTTATGCCACTTTTTAGATGTTTTTCTGTTTTGAAAATGAGCCCAATAGTGACATAGTAGATGATGGCAGATAAAAACCTGTACTGTCCATCCAGTCTGCCCAACAAGATAAACTCATCACCCCCCCCCCCCCCCTTGATACTGAGCTTGCTGACTGGTTAGATAGCACTTAACCAGCTATCCGCCGATATTCAGCGGGGAATAACCGGCTATCCCCCACTGAATATCCCCAGTATTTTAAAAGCCGGTTTAGTAGCCATAATTTGGCCATGTGAAAATGTGGGATATCTTTGGCTGGCCAAAAAATAAAACAGATATTCAATGCCGGTCACCGGAAATAGTCCAGCATTGAATATTCGGACTCAGTATCAACCGCGGGATCTTGATTTGTCCTTGCCGTTTTCAGGGCACAGACCATAAAAGTCTCCCCAGCACTGGCTTCACTTCCTGATTACTGGTGTTGCCATCTAATCACTGTTAAGCTTGATTGGTTCCATGCCTTCTATACAGGATTCCTTTGTTTATCCCACGCATTTTTGAATTCCGTCACCATTTTCATCTCCACCACCTCCCACAGGAGGGCATTCCAGGTATCTACCACCCTCTCCTTGTAAAAATACTTTCTGATATTATTCCTGAGTTCTTCCCATCCCCCAACCCCCCGCAACCTCAATTCATGTCCTCTAGTTCTACCACTTTCCTGTCTCTGAAAAAGGTTTGTTTGTAAATTAATACCTTTGCTTACAACCTGTGCTGTCTGTTAAAATGTTTTATTACATACTAGTAAAAAAGGCCCGTTTCTAAAACCAATGAAACGGGCGCTAGCATGTGGTTTTTTTTTGTGTGTGTGTGTGTGTATGTGTCACAGAGTTATTTTGTGTGTGTGTGTGTGTGTGTGAGTGTGTGAGGGTGCGGTGTGTGTGCAGGTGGTTGATGTGTGTCTTTTTTTGTTTTGTTTTTTGCTTGGGGGTTGGGGGATGGGGGATGTGCTGTGCTGGCAAAGTGGGTTGGATTGGTGTGTGGCTTTGAGGGTGTGTTTCTGTTGTATTGTGTGTGTGTGTGTGGTTTTGTCTGTCAAGGAGGTTTGTGGCGAGGGGTCTTTCTGTTGGTGAAATGTAAATGTGGTTGTAGGGGGGTCAGCCTTTGTTGAGTGTTTTTTTTTCCCATGTTTTTTTTTTGTGTTGTGCTGAGGCAGCAGTGTTGTTTTAGATGGGCGGAAGGTTGAGGAGCACGTTCTTTGTCTGTCGGTATTTTTTGGCCGTTTCAGGGCTGCTGTAGGGGAATGCTGGAAGAGAAATGTGCTGTTGGAAGCAGCGCCATCTTTTTCCATTGGGTTGGGGTTCTGGGCATCCTGGAGGTGGGTGACGGCTTGCCTGAGGACGGGGATGGTTGTTTTAAGTTTGCGGAAGGGAGAAGAGCACGGTCTCGGGCCGTCGGGGGGTGATCCGGTATGTTTGGTCCATTTCAGGCCGGCTGCAGGGGAATGCTGGAACATTTATGCGCTGCAGGAATCAGCGCCGTCTTTTTCCGGGTGCTCGGGGAATCCCCGAGGTGGGAGACAGCTTGCCTGAGGCTGGGGATGGTTGGGCACGTCCTTGGCCGCTTCGGCAAAAGGGGAAGAGGAAGGGGGTGGGGAGTTACCTGCAGCCGCCTGAGAAACCATGTATTCTTTGTTTGTTTTGTATTATTAGTTTGCATTTCTGTTGAAGAAAGAGTGGATGCCTTTCGAATAATGGAGGTGGTGCATCGGTGTGCGGTTGTTTCGTTAGTTTGGCAGCCAGTCTCCAGCGATTCCTAGGCAGGGAAGGAGTACTCCTCCCCCTTCCTTGGTTGCTGTTTGCTGCTGGCTGGGTCGCGGGTAATCCTTCCAGCTGGGCCGCAGCTTGTCCTGTTCGCCCACGTCCCAGATGGTGACGGGCACGTTGTTTTCCGGCTCCTCTGACTCCATGTCAAGCGATCCCAAATATAGTCTGTGCTATAGGCCCTCTGGCACTCTTCAGTACTGGCATTAGGCATTTAAAAATTTCTCCCCCCTCCCCCGGTCTATTTTTGCACATACCCACAGCAGGAATATTCTTCTCTCGTTCCAGTGGTGGTTCTGTGCTCTCCGTGCTGCACAGATAATGAGCCATTCTGCTGGGGAATGCTCCTCCCTTATTGTCACGTAGTTTCCTCTGATTGGTCCGTCTTACATTGCCTAGTGTTGCCTGGGAACGGTGTTGTGATGGTTCTTTGTGTTTCAGAATGTTGAGGGTGTTTTTTCTGATTGGTCCGTCATGCGAGGGCGGGGCAGAGAGACATGGTCAGTGTTGTGGCTTCACCACCATGAATCCATGAACCCTTCAGTGAGTGACTGAGTGACTTCAGAACGTTGTCTTCAGAACGTTGAGGGTGAGTTTTATTATAGTAGATTGTGTTGAGATTGTATGTAGTATACTATCCAGCTTATTTTCAAAAGAGAAAGACGCCCATATTTCGACCCAAATCGGGAAATGGGCGTCTTTCTCCCGTGGGGGAACAAATCAGTATAATCAAAAGCCGATTTTGGTCGTCTTCAACTGCACTCCGTCGCAGGAATGAACAAAGGTGGATGGGGGCGTGTCTGAGGCATGGTGAAGGCGGGACTGGGGCGTGGTTATCTGCCGAGGAGAGATGGGCGTCTTTAGCTGATAATCGAAACAAGAAGGGCGTTTTTGACGAGAATTTGGTCCGCTTTATTTGGACCCTTTTTTTTCAGGTCCAAGTCCCAAAAAAGTGCCCCAACTGATCAAATGACCACCGGAGGGAATCGAGGATCACCTCACCTGACTCCCCCAGTGGTCACTAACTCCCTCCCACCAAAAAAAAACAACTTTACAAACTCTTTTTCCCAGCCTGTATGCCAGCCTCAAATGCCGTACCCACCTCCATGACAGCAGAATGTGTTCTATCCTCTGATAGCCTTTCCCTGGTTTTGATGTGGCTCTCGGGTGAGTGTGACACTTTTTCTGTTATGCGCACTGCAGAGTCACATCAGCAATGCATTGTGGTGGGTGTAGAGTATTGGGCTCCGTGATTCCACTAGCTTGTGTTAAATGCTCACGATGTTGGTAGTTGGTAGCAGTGGCGTAGCCAGAAGTCAATTTTTGGGTGGGCCAACTGGTTGGATGGGTGGGCACTAGACAGTGGTGTGCTGGTAAATGTTTAACAACAGGCTCTCTCCCCGGTCCACCTCTGCACCCCCCCCCCCCCCCCCATCCACCTGTGCACCTTCCCTCAAAATTGCAGAGCTGGCTATAGCCGGGGAGAGAGCCTGGGGGTGGGGGGGGGGGGGGGGGGCAATGCATTACTGTCTCCAGGAAAAAAAAATTAAATGATCCCAGGTTCCAATTTAATTCATGTTTAATGTGGGATAAAATGCCATAAATAAGTAAATAAATATAAACTTTTAATGTTGAGCACCTGATTCTCAAAGTGGACATATTCCAAACACTATAATGAAAATAAAATGATTTTTTTCTACCTTTGTTGTCTGGTGACTGTTTTTCTGATCATGCTGGCCCAGTATCCGATTCTGCTGCTATCTGTCCTCTTAACTCCGTTTCCAGGGCTTCCTTTCCATTTATTTGTTTACTTTCCGCCTTTCTTCTTCATTTCTTGTCCTACATCCGTAAGTAAAAGCTGGGTCCTCTGCAAACTTGACTGTCCAGTGGATCCAGCTTTTGCCTATTTTCTTCATCCATGTGCAGTTTTTCTACTCTCTTCCTTTTCTGTTATCTCATCTCCTTCCTCACTCCTCCCTCCCCCTCCGTCCAGCAACCCTCCTCTCCCCCTACCTCCCCTCCATCCACCCATGTCCAGTAACTCTCCTCTCCCCTGCCCTCTCCCCTTCTTCCACCATGTCCAGCAAACCTCCTCTCCCCTTCCCTCCATCCAGAAACCCTCCTCTCCCCTTCTTCCACCATGTCCAGCAACCCTCCTCTCCCCTTCCCTCCATCCAGCAACCCTCCTCTCCCCTTCTTCCACCATGTCCAGCAACCCTTCTCTCCCCTTCCCTCCATCCAGCAACCCTCCTCTCCCCTTCTTCCACCATGTCCAGCAACCCTCCTCTCCCCTTCTTCCACCATATCCAGCAACCCTCCTCTCCCCTTCTTCCACCATGTGCAGCAACCCTCCTCTCCCCTTCCCTCCATCCAGCAACCCTCCTCTCCCCTTCTTCCACCATGTGCAGCAACCCTCCTCTCCCCTTCCCTCCATCCAGCAACCCTCCTCTCCCCTTCTTCCACCATGTGCAGCAACCCTCTTCTCCCCTTCCCTCCATCCAGCAACCCTCCTCTCCCCTTCTTCCACCATGTGCAGCAACCCTCCTCTCCCGTCTGCCCTGTTTCCTTCCTGCCCCCCCCCGTACCTTTAAATATTATAGTTTTGCTGGAGTCGCGGGTAGCCGGCATTGAAGACATCGGCAGGCTTACGCCGGTTCCAGCAGCCTTCCCTCTTCCCTCGTTGCAAGTCGGATGATGGCTCCGCCCTCGTAGATACAGGAAATACGTCAGAAAAGGGCGGAGCCATCATCCGACTTGCAACGAGGGAAGAGGGAAGGCTACTGGAACCGGCGTAAGCCTGCCGATGTCTTCAATGCCGGCTGCCCGCGACTCCAGCAAAACTGTAATATTTAAAGGTACGGCGGGAGGCGGGCCTATGCTGCCGTGAGAGAGAAGGAGGCAGATGCGGGATGGGAGCTCAGCCTGCTCCCTCCGCTCCGCTGCCTCCACTGCTGGGTGGGCCTGAACCAAAACTGGGTGGGCCTGGGTGGCTACGCCCCTGGTTGGTAGGCTCTACTCCCATGGTGCTTTTCCCTCTGCTTACTGGGTCAGAGTGTGCCCTGTTTTGTTTCCGGTAGTCCAGGAGGTAGTGGCCATTTTTGTAAGCCAGTTTTAGCTCCCTTTCATGTGTTACCCACATTACTGAAAGTGGGCATTGTACAGCATTCTGCCAGCTCTGACCTACTGCTAATCTCAGTACCAGGGAGACTCTTTGCCAGTGGGGCACAACCTCTGATCTGCACTTAACGTGCTTATTCCAATAAAGGACGTTTTCGGAGACATTAGTCTTCAGGTGTCAACTGGTGTGCCAAGGTTAAGTACATAAGTACATAAGTACATAAGTAGTGCCATACTGGGAAAGACCAAAGGTCCATCTAGCCCAGCATCCTGTCACCGACAGTGGCCAATCCAGGTCAAGGGCACCTGGCACGCTCCCCAAACGTAAAAACATTCCAGACAAGTTATACCTAAAAATGAGGAATTTTTCCAGTCCATTTAATAGCGGTCTATGGACTTGTCCTTTAGGAATCTATCTAACCCCTTTTTAAACTCCGTCAAGCTAACCGCCCGTACCACGTTCTCCGGCAATGAATTCCAGAGTCTAATTACACGTTGGGTGAAGAAAAATTTTCTCCGATTCGTTTTAAATTTACCACACTGTAGCTTCAACTCATGCCCTCTAGTCCTAGTATTTTTGGATAGCGTGAACAGTCGCTTCACATCCACCCGATCCATTCCACTCATTATTTTATACACTTCTATCATATCTCCCCTCAGCCGTCTCTTCTCCAAGCTGAAAAGCCCTAGCCTTCTCAGCCTCTCTTCATAGGAAAGTCGTCCCATCCCCACTATCATTTTCGTCGCCCTTCGCTGTACCTTTTCCAATTCTACTATATCTTTTTTGAGATACGGAGACCAGTACTGAACACAATACTCCAGCTGCGGTCGCACCATGGAGCGATACAACGGCATTATAACATCCGCACACCTGGACTCCATACCCTTCCTAATAACACCCAACATTCTATTCGCTTTCCTAGCCGCAGCAGCACACTGAGCAGAAGGTTTCAGCGTATCATCGACGACGACACCCAGATCCCTTTCTTGATCCGTAACTCCTAACGCGGAACCTTGCAAGACGTAGCTATAATTCGGGTTCCTCTTACCCACATGCATCACTTTGCACTTGTCAACATTGAACTTCATCTGCCACTTGCAGGTTCTACAGGTTCTACAGCAGCAACAAGTCCTAGAGGCCTGCGTGTATGCAGGTCCCTGGAGCACTGTTAGTGGGTACCGCAGTGCACTTCAGGCAGGCGGACCCAGGCCCATCCCCCCCTACCTGTAACACTTGTGCTGGTAAATGGGAGGCCTCCAAAACCCACTGTATCCACATGTAGGTGCCCCCTTCACCCCTAAGAGCTATGGTAGTGTTGTACATTTGTGGGTAGTGGGTTTGGGGGGAAGGGGTTGGGGGCTCAGCACCTGTGGTAAGGGAGCTATGCATGTGGGAGCTGTTTCTGAAGTCCATCGCACTGACCTCTAGGGTGCCCAGTTGGTGTCCTGGCATGTCAGGGGGGCCAGTGTACTACAAATCCTGGCTCCTCCCACGACCAAATGGCTCAGATTAGGACTTTTTGAGCTGGCCAGTTTTAGTTTCCATTATCGCTAAAAAAACCCCGCCCAGCTCAGAAACAAACAAATCCATGGCATTTGGTTCGTACATGCTGTATTTTCGAAACAAAAAAAAAAAAGACGTCCATTTTTTTCGAAAATACGGTCTGCCCCTCCTCTTCACGTACCTGTTTTCGGGCATAGACACCCATGGAGATAGATGTTCGATTATGCCCCTCCACGCCATACTTTGTATTGTCATTTGAATATTTTTACTGCTGTGATTATGTTTGACTTGTTCTTGATATACACTGCCTTGAGTGAATTCCTTCAAAAAGCCGGTAAATAAATCCTAATAAATAAATAAAATAAATAAATCATTTCATAATGTGGATGCCACTACACTAAAGTGTAGTGAGAGAGTAATATTCAGTTTGAAGCAGTAAACGGCTTGCAAGTTGCTTCCAGCCGCAGGCCGAGCTAATGCCAGATATTCCGTACTGGGACATGCACACCTCCCGACATTAGTATCCAGGTATATCCGCTGACCCAAAAGTTAACCAGGCACCAGCCAATATGCAGACTGGTGCCCGACTTACTTGCTGAATACAGTTAGGACAGCTGATTTGTTGTCCTAACTTTACAGTTACTTAGTTGGTTAGTGAACTGAATATCACTGCTAACTGGCTATTCATGCTCTGCTCCCGGCCACCCTAGCTAGTTTGGGGATGGCAGATTAGCAGTTAAGTGCCACTGAATATCTGATACTGGGTAGCTCGTTGGGGTTTAACTAGGCAGGAGCCCTGAGTTTCTTATAAAATCTAACCTGATTTGGCAGAATGAGGGGATCATTAAAAGGTTCTGCTGGTTGAGATATAAGGAATTAATAAGCAAGATAAGAAATATGGCAACTGGAGTAATAAATCTTATGTGCTACTGTCAAAATTTTATATGAGATTCTCAAGAAAATAGCCACTGCTCATTTCTCGACAAGGGGACCATGATCATATTTCCTAGCTCCTGAAATAATTTTTACTGCAGCCTCTCTTGCATGCTTCCTCCTCTCCTACGGTGCACTGGAAACACTCATCTCTTCAGACATCTCGCCCCTGCCTGATGCATTAGGAACACCCCTCCAGTGCATTAGGAACAGTTCTCTCCCCAATATAAGGCATCCCACCCCCTTTCCTTCAAGCACATCAGAAACACAGCTACCTGACTCCCACCACAAGCCAATCCTCTTTCCCACTGAGGCATTACCCACTCCTTGGCACAGCAAGAACACTGCCCCCCCCTTGCAGAGCAGGTCCCCCACTGTTACGAATGCAAACTTTATCAGTCCAGAGGAGCAGGATCCTCATGGGCTGGAACATTACGCTGCTAGGAAGTAAATGGCAGGTTTAAAATATTCTCTGGATCTCTCATAACAGTCTGTGGAAGCGAGCATCACTGGTTTCTAATGAGTGCTAGCCTCTGAATATGGCAGAAATGAGAGCAAGTTGCACGCTGTGACTAATGGGTACATTGTTCTCTGCATTGCTAAATTGAGTATCTTATGACTCATTTCATTTTCAATTTACAGGTATTTTTTTTTGTGTGTGAAACCTTAGGATCTGTTAAGGAAACCAGTGGCTACATTAGCATGTGCAATGCATTGGGCATTTTTTTTATTTCTAGTATAGATCTTGGCGCCATCTTTTTCAGCATTCTCAGTGGATAATTCTATATTTATTTAACCACATGGTCATTTCTTTGAAATACATTAAGAATGTGATAAACTAAGACAATAATGAATGCATCAGATTGTCAGTATCCCCCACCCCCATTGGTTCTGTTGCAAAATCATTGGTTCCATCTACTGACAGACAAGACCAAGGACTGAAAAAATAAAAATCATCAGCTGTCAGCCCTTCAAAATTCTGATTTTTATACTATTTATTTCCAGGTGAATCATTGCTGCTGTTGAAACTTTCTCAGACCTACCACAGAATATTTACAGTATGCACAACAGCAATGCCAGATTCCCATATGTGGAAACTCTCATTCAGCTGGAGACTTTGGTATTTTGCAAGAATTTCCATGTTGCGAGAAATTTCCTGGTGCAGGTTGAATCAACAGCAAGTGGACAGAGGCATCATTAGACCGCACAGGTGGGGCGTGGGGAGGAGGGGTCAACCGTTTACATGGCCCAGATGGAATGAAGAGTTTCTGGAGAGTCGAGGTTGGTGGGGCTGGACCTGAAGCCAGGAAGAGGGCAAGTGTGACTGGCACATTTGGAGATTTCAAAGGTTCCTGCACAAGTTGCAATCACAAGATAAAAATAACATGAACAGCTGCAATACTGGCTTCTTCCCCTCCTTGCTGATCCACCACAGAAGAACAATTACAGCATGGGAAGTAGCAGTGCTATATTTTCCCCATATTATTATTATTAGCTACCAGACGCACACAGCGCTGAACACCTGACATAGAGAGACAGTCCCTGCTCAAAAGAACTTACAATCTAAATAATACATACACACAAAACAATTAAGGGTGAGGGAAGTACTGGGTGAGAAGGAACAAGGGGTGGGGGAGGCAAATGAGTAGTGACTAGGAGTCAAAAGCACTGCCCCAGCATAAAAGAGGCACATAATGATAGTGAGATACTTCTACAAGCTGGCCTACAAATATGGAGGTGTAGCCTACCGGATAGAGCAGTGGGTTGAAGTTTAGTGTGCGGTAACAGACATTAATATGCGCTAAGAGCCATATGGCCCATAGGTGTAAAATAGAAAGTGTAGCATTTAGTGCAAGCTAATGTCCGTTAGCGTGCGTTAAGCTTTAGTAAAAGGGCCCGTTAGATTGTAAGCCTTCTAGATACCAGAAATACTTACTGGACGATATTCAAAACCATTTAACTGGCCAAGAATGGCATCTGGCCAGTTAAATGGTGCTTAGTCTGCTATCTGGTGATATTCAGCGGAAGATAGCCGGCTGTCTCCAACTGAATATTCCCGGTTAGTACTTAGCAGATAGCTGGTTATACCACATAATATAACCGGCTACCCACTGATTTTCAACACATCGCTGGCTAAGTTTGACGGCCAAATCTGGCCTCATCAATACTTGGAATATCTTTGTATAGTTCAAAACTAACTAGTTAGTGCTGAATATCGACTTGGACGGTTAAGTTCAAATCAGCCAAAAATAAACCAGATATTCAATGCTGGTCACCGGAAACGGCCCGGCATTTAATATCCAGGCTCAGCGCTGACTACGTGAGGAAGCCCTCGACTGTATATTGGCCCCCTATTTTCCCTGACTGTAACTCACCTTGAGCTGTAACTAAAAAAGATGTGAGCTAAATCAAAAAAAAAAAAAAAAAGGAAGTAAAATGGCAAAAATCTGTGGAAAATTTCTTCAAAGCAGCCCCTGCAGCGCAGTGCAAGGAGAGAAAGACCACTTCACAGCTGCTCTCACATCAACTAGCAACCTACTTTTCCAAAATGTTTCTGCCTGGTACTGTGTCTCTCAGTCTGAGAGACACAGGAGTGAACTGCAAGGTTTACAAACTACTGTACAAGCTCTATTGATAAAAACAAATTATTTACTTCTAAAAAAAAAAAACAACTAACCATTAGGCTCCCTCCCTCACAGACAAAAATCTTGAGGATCGGAGACTTTTGTCTGGTTGCTGGCCATCTCTTTCCTCTCTCACTAGGAAGAAAGATTGTCACAAATTCATTACAAACGAAAACAGAGAACCAACACTCCTGCCCCTGGGAGTGGGCTAAGAAATATTCTTGCAGAGGAGAAGGGGATAACAAGCTCGCTTCTCACTCTGAAAGCTTCTTGAAACGCTAGGAGCTACTCACTAACAGAAAAGATGGAATGGCCCATTTCAACACCCTCCAGCGTAGGTGCTGTGGTAAGATGGTGCATTCTGCTGCCCTACGCTGCAAAGTTTGGTCCCTTCTATATGGCTCCAGATATTTTCAGCTACTATAAGAGGCTAAGTATTTGAAGGTGTGAATAAGCATGTAGAAAAAGGTGAGCTGATTGATGTAGTATATCTAGATTTCCAGAAGGTGTTTGATAAAGTTTCTCATGAGAGACTCCTGAGAAAATTAAAAAGTCATGGGATAGGAGGTGGTGTGGATTATGAATTGG
Organism: Microcaecilia unicolor; assembly: GCF_901765095.1. NCBI lineage: Eukaryota > Metazoa > Chordata > Amphibia > Gymnophiona > Siphonopidae > Microcaecilia > Microcaecilia unicolor. Next base: position 90,366,473 of record NC_044037.1, read on the forward strand.
TTATTGGACAGAAAACAGAGAGCAGGGTTAAATAGTCATTTCTCTCAATGGAGGAGGGTGAACAGTGGAGTGTCACAGGAATCAATACTGGGACCAGTGCTATTTAACATATTTATAAATGATATGGAAATCGGAACGACGAGTGAAGTGATTAAATTTGCAGATGACACAAAACTATTCAAGGCTGTTAAAACATGTGCAGAATGTGAAATACTTAAAGAACACCTTACAAAATTGGAAGATTGGGCATCCAAATGGCAGATGACATTTAATGTGGACAAATGCAAGATGATGCACACTGGAAAGAATAATCCAAATCATAGTTACCTGATGCTAGGGTCCAACTTGGGGGTCAGCAACCAAGAAAAAGATTTAGGTGTTGTTGTAGATAATATGCTGAAATCTGCTCAATGTGCGGCGGTGTCCAAAATAGCAAACACAATGCTAGGAATTATTAGAAAAGGGATGGTGAATAAGAACAAACATACTATAATGCCTCTGTATCACTCCATTGTGTAACCTCACCTTGAGTACTGCATTCAGTTCTGGTCGCCATATCTCAAAAAAGATATAGCGGAATTAGAAAAGGTTCAAAGAAGAGCGACCAAAATGATAAAGGGGATGGAACTCCTTTCATATGAGGAAAGGCTAAAGAGGATAGGGCTCTTCAGCTTAGAAAAGAGACAGATGAGGAGAGATATGACTGGGGTCTTCAAAATCCTGAGTGGTGTAGAAAGAGTAGAAGTAAATCAATATTTTACTTGTTCCAAAAGTACAAAGACTAGGGAGGAAGTTACATGGAAATACTTTTAAAACAAATAGGAGGAAATATTTTTTTCACTCAATGAATAGTTCAGCTCTGGAACTCTTTGCCAGAGGACGCAGTAACAGCGGTTAGCATATCTGAGTTTAAAAAAGTTTTGGATAAGTTCCTGGAGGAAAAGTCCACAGTCTGCCTTTGAGACAGACATGGGGAAGCAACTGCTTGCCCTGGGATTGGTAGGATGTGTTGCCAAAATTTGGGTTTCTGACAGGTACCTGTGACCTGGCTTGGCCACTGTTGGAAGCAGGATACTGGGCTAGATGGACCATTGGTCTGAACCAGTATGGCTACTCTGAAGTTCTTATGAGTATATATTTTTCTCTGTGGAATTAATGATTTGTTATTTTTTCACAAATGAAAGGTTTAAAGAGAAGGGGATTCTGGAGGGGGGGGGAAGGGACAGGTGGAGATGCTGCACTGTATGTTTGGGTGGGGTGGGAGGCACTCTGTTTGGGGGGGGGGGGCACGGTTATAGCTAGCTACGGCCCTGACCAGGAGCTACGGAATTAAAACAAGTTCAGATACAGAGATACCTCTTGATATTCAAAATTACTTAACCGGCCAGGAACGGCTCCTGGCTGGTTTAATAGGGTTTAAGCGCCTAGCTGCGGAAATTCAGTGGGAGATAACCGGTGATCTCCCGCTGAATATCCCAGTTAGTGGTTAGCTGTTAACCGGCTATATCATGCAACATAGACGGTTAGGCACAGATATTCAGTGTCTAACCGGCTATGTTGAGTGGTCAAAATAGGCCATATAAATAACATCTATAAAAATCTTTGACCGCTAAAACATTAACCAGTTAATACTGAATATCAGCATAGCCAGTTAACTTTTTAGCGGCCAAAACCCCCCCAGAAATTCAATGCCAGTCACTGGACACGGCCCAGCATTGAAAATTCGGGTTTAACACCGGTAACAGACAGCAAACGCACTACCCGCTGCCGGCTGAATATTGGTCCCATAATATTTAATTATTAGTATAATACTTTTCAAAATAAAATGCTTTCAAAGCACGACAAAAACTCAAGTAAGAAGAAATTTTTCTTGGACATAAAGAGAAAGCATTCCAAAGCCTAGTTGCTTGGAATTTGAAAGAGGAATCAAAAATTTGCTTACATCTAATTCTACTACTAGATAGGCATTTGAGCAAACAATGATGCCAACTCCATGCGTATTTAGATACAAGAATTGCTAAGGAGTGTGAGAAATACTCTGGACTGAAACCTCAGAGGGTATTACAAATTATACAAACCACTTTACTAAAAAAAATCAAGATTGGATTGACAGCCCATGTAACCTCATCAACAGTCTAGCAATCTCTGTGAATTATTCAACTAATCAATTCCTGTGAGAGGGTTTATAGAACACTGCCCCTCACCCTTAGGAAAAGTCCCTCTGATAGCCTGGGCCACCTTACGAAGTGCCCCCCCATAGACTTGGCCACCTTAAGAGCACTAGTCCTGCCACGGAAGGAAGTGAGCTGGAAGGGGTGGAGCCCATACTAGGGAGTATAAAAGATAGGGCCAAGCTGAGGTTGAGGAGGCCCAGGGAAAGAAGAACTGAAGCCCTAGTCTATGTCCTAACTGAATATCCGCCTTATTTTCGAAAGAGAAAGACGCCCATATTTCGACTCAAATCGGGAGATGGGCGTCTTTCTCCCGTGGGCGGCCAAATCTGTATAATCGAAAGCCGATTTTGGGCGTCTTCAACTGCAATCTGTCGTGGAAACGGCCAAAGTTGATGGGGGGCAAGTCAGAGGCGTGGTGAAGGCGGGACTGGGGCGTGTTTATCGGCCGAGGAGAGATGGGCGTCCTCGGCAGATAATCGAAAAAAGAAAGGCGTTTTTAGCGCAAATTTGGGTCACTTTTTTGGACCCTTTTTTTTCATGAACAAGTCCCAAAAAAGTGCCCTAAATGACCACCAGAGGGAATCGGGGATGACCACCCCTGACTCCCCCAGTGGTCACTAACCCCCTCCCACCCAAAAAAAAACTTTTAAAAACTTTTTTTTTCCAGCCTGTATGCTAGCCTTAAATGTCATACCCAGCTCCATCACAGTAGTATGCAGGTCCCTGGAGCAGTTGTTAGTGGATGCAGTGGACTTCAGGCAGGTGGACCCAGGCCCATCCCCCCCTACCTGTCACACTTGTGGTGGTGAATGGGAGCGCTCCAAACTGCCCCCAAAACCCACTGTACCCACATCTAGTTGCCCCCATTCAGCCATAAGTGCTATGGTAATGGTGTACAGTTGTGGGCAGTGGGTTTTGGGGGGATTTGGGGGGTTCAGCACCCAAGGGAAGGGAGCTATGGACTTCAGAGGTAGTTAACTTTTTTTTTTTAATTGTTACAAGTGCCCCCTAGGGTGCCCGGTTGGTGTCCTGGCATTTGAGGGGGACCAGTGCACTATGAATCCTGGCCCCTCCCACAACCCAATGCGTTGGATTTATTTGTTTTTGAGCTGGGCGCCTTCGGTTTCCATTATCGCTGAAAAACCATCCGCCCAGCTCAAATCCGCACAAATCCGATGCATTTGACTGGCACAAACCGTATTATCGGAAAAAAGATTGACGCTCATTTTTTTTCGAAAATACGGTTTGTCCCGCCCCTTCAAGTACCCGTTCTCGGAGATAGACCTCCCTGGAGATGGGCGTTCGCGTTCGATTATGCCTCTCCACATCTAGCTGCTGTGACCTGGCTCAGGTATGCCAATCTTATGTTTTTGTTAAGATGTGCAAGCTTTGCTGAGGTCTGAGAGAAAACAAGAACTATAGGCTGTGTTTGGGGAATGGCAACCCCGGTAGTCACAACTTGTGATAGGCCTGCCACTAGAGGCCTGCCTAATAACTATGTTTCCTAAACCACAAAGTTTTACCCATACTATGTCTCAGGCTCTGTGAAGGAACAGGCCCAGGGAGTTCTTTAAATAAATACTTATTTTGTGTTCATTCCTTTTGTCCAGCTGCGTTATTTCTCCGGCCCACTCCCAATCAAATACTTTAGCATGAATTAAAACAGATCATAGCAAATCTTTCAAACACTTCTTATATAAGATTATGTTCACCAATTTTCAAAAAGAGGAAGAAGAAGTCTGTAATTTTATATAAGCTGGTAAATTATTCAATATGGAAACTCCTGAAAAGAAAATGAAGGGCCCAATATTCAACGCCATTTAAACAGCCAGGAGATGCTCCTTACTCTTTAAATGGCATGCCTGAGGCTATCTGTGGATTTTCATCAGCACTTAACTTGTCAGAGGGGCTGAATACCTCACTAACTGGTCATTCCGTAACCGACTAGGTTGGGGCAGGCTGGGGTGGGGAATGGGAAGAGCGAGAACTTAGCCAGTAATTAGTGATTTTCAGCTTGCTAACTGGCTAAGTAACTGCATAAAGACTGTCCTAATGTTGGGGTAGATGCACTAAAAAAATCGTTAAAGCCCTTCCGTTACCGATTCCTTAGCAAATCGGTAAGAAACGGGCATGCATCAAGGAAATCGCATGCAAATGAGCTGGTCGCTGCTACCTTATTTGCATGGGATTTCCTTCCAAGCCAGTCAGCCAGCTGAGCATGAGCAGAGCAGCCAAGCGGTATGCTGGCTGCTCTGCGCACGCCAAGGATGTCCTTTATGGACGTCCTTCACTAAAAAAAATCCAATCAGACCCCGTGCCTCACAGCTGACCTCTCTCCTCTTTCCCTGAGCCAGCAAGACAAGGAGGAGTGACCCAGCTTCCACCCTTAATGCCTGGGGAAGAGGGACCAGTTGTGCACCAAGAGGTGGGGAAGAAGCCGTGGCTAATAAGGAGGTAAACCCACCCCTCCCGCGAGTCGCCCGCACTGGAACTAGCACAGCAGAACCAGACACAGGCTGCCTCAAACAACAACAACAAAAAAAGGACGTCCCTGACGGGACTTTTTTTTCCCCTGCAGATTTTTTGATAGGTGTCCTTCTTGGACGCGTTTTTCTTACGACCACTGCCGGAGAGAATCGGGATGTGCGAGGACGTCCATTTCGATTATGCCCCTCCTCCAGGTCTCTTATGCATTGAAGTTAACCGGGCTCTGGTCTGAATATCAGCTGGCACCCAGTTAACTTCCAGGTGACCACTGAGTCCTAGATATTTAATGCCGGGAGCTGCGCATGTCCTGTCATTAAATATCCAGGGTCAGTTCAGCCCGTGGCTGCGAGTAGCTCAGATGCTGCTTACCTCCGCAGGCTGAATATCAGGCTAGAAGTCTCTAAGGCTTGCTTATATCTGATTTCCCTGACAGGAGGAAAGCAAAGTAATTGTAAGTCCCCGAGGCAAGATGATCTCCTATAGGCTGCAAAGGACACCGACTGAGATAGGTAGTCAGAAGCCACGCAAGCAACCTTGAATGTAATTCTTACTTGAACATGTAATAAATGGAGACTAAAAAGCGAGGGTGTAGCTCTATCATATCTTTAGGTGCGGTAAATTAACTCATTTGAAATACTGTTGATTAGGTTTCATGGATCTTCAATATTCTCCTTCTCCTTCTATCAAATTATCATGAAAACTGACATATTTAGAGAGACTTAAGCCAGTCTCCAGTTACTAAAACTACAAATTTGAAAAAACAGTTTAAGTTCAGAAACATGATAGGTACACATATAGAGGCAATCAGCAAGATCCCACTTACTCCACATCTTATTATGTCCTGAGGGTATTTTGTAGTAATTATATATGATTCACAATATTTACAATTTATATAGCAACAGCAGTGTACAAGACAGATCATATGGTTTTAGTATCCTTGAGTGAAAGTAAACTCAAAGAAGTTAACACAAGAAAGTAAAGTAGCTTACTTAAGGATATAGAGTCATTGATGAACCAGGATATAGAGTCATTGATGAACCAGGAAATCAAACCAAGGTCTCTAGGTATTACTGCTCTGTGCCTTGACCAGTACACTACCCTGCTAGTGCCGTGAATGTTCTGCCATTGATTCAGTAAAACAAACAGCGAAGTGGACTAAAAAATGGATGACGCTCCAGGTCAGAAAAACGTTATTGATTGATGAACAGGACTCAAGTCGTGTTCATCAATCAACAGAGTCGTGTTCATCAATCAATAAAGTTTTTTTGACCTGGAGCGTCATCCATTTTTTCGTCCACTTCGCTGTTTGTTCTACTGTCTATATCCCTGCAAAGTTTTGTTTCTTTTGTCTTTGCATCATCTGCCATTAATTCAGTACATCTTGTATAGTCTGAGTACAAATTTTGGCAATTACAAGAGTCTGGCAAAAAAAAAAATCATCATGTATAGTCTACCTCTCATATTTTGCAATATTCTGATAAATCTATTTTCTTCAGAAATATTTATATTAGTCACTCATACAATCCAGGCCATTCACAACTGGCAAGCCCCCTTGGGCAGGACCACTCTCATTAATTTCTGTGAGACCTCCTGTAGAGCCACAACTTAACCACACCTGCAGGTAACTACTATGCATCTATTTTGTGTGGCTCCGCTGTACATTATCACTACAAACTCTTGCCTCCTTTAATAGTAACATAATAAATGATGGGAGATAAAGACTGGTGTGGTCCATCTAGTCTGCAAGGTGGCTAGTGATGTATCTGCTGTGCCCCTGTTGGGTTGTACCTGCCACTCAATGCAGGTTACATCTCTCTATGCCTTGTTTAAAGTGTGAAGGTCACCTACAGCGGGAGCTTGTCTTCAATATGAAGATCTGGATGCTACATATTGGCATGCCATTTGGGATTGTCCACCAATTCATGCCTTCTAGACAAGGTTCTGAACACTTTTGAGTACAGTTTATCAACAGCATTGGGTGGCCATGCCACACATGTGTATTATGGATGACATCACTGGTGTTATAGAGGGCACCTGCAAAATAGGATACTTTCTGCACAAGGCTGCCCTTATTGCCAAACGCTGTATTTTGTTGCAGTGGATTTATCCTACTCCTCCTACTTTGACACAATGGAAGAATCTCATGTATGAATTACTTACTATGGAGAGTCTAACAACAGAGGAGTGTGGTGTGAAAGCCCGAAAACGTTTTGTTACTATTTGGACTCCATATTTGCAGACTTTTCCACCTAGAGTTCATTCTGCTTTTCTTAATACTTTGACCATATAGTATGAGTAATGTTTCTAGTTTGTGGTTTATTGGAAATCTCTGGATTCCACTTGGGGGGGGGGGGAGGAGTAAGGGGAGGACATTTTTGAAAAGTCTGTCATCTGCTTTTGATGCTACATCTAAATGTGCATTGTCAGCCGAAATTGTATCTTTGAATGTGATGACAATAAATATATTTGACGTTAAAGTGTGAGGGTCATTTAAGTTTTGTTTGGATTGCATCCTCTTGTTATATAGGGATCTTCCTATCCCATGCCTCTTTGAATTCCATCACTGTTTTTGTCCACACCGCTTTCACTGGGAGGGTATTCCAAGCATCCACCACCCTTTCTATGAAAAAGTATTTCATGATGTTGTTTTTAATTTACCTCCTTGCTGCTTCATTTCATGTCCTCTAGTTCTATCGCCTTCCTGTCTCTGAAAAAAAAGATTTGTAATGGACTGCATTGATTGGTAACAGTGTGGCACAATATTAATATTTTATAATGCCATCAGTTCAGCGAGTCCATGATTACAAAGATTAACAGGGAACATACTTCAGTATTATGTTGCTTTGTTGTTTATGGGCACTACATAATGACTGCTAACTTCTCTCAGTCAAAGGCAGAGAGGATGGATAGCTGTAGAGTTACTGCCATCTACAGATAAACTCAAAAAAGAGCTTTACAATATAATACACTACAGGGGCGATATTCAGTTTGTGGTAGTCAGCATTTTGCTATTGCAGGCATTATGCCCAGACATTCAAAGCTGGGCCGTGTCCGGGCTCATGAAACAATAGCCAGTTAAGTGAGATATCCAGCACTTAACTGTACATGGAGAACCGCATAAAGATAGAACTGACTTTTAAACAAACAGTCTTATTTTTGCAGTTGCCTTTGCTGGTTAAGTGCTGAATATTGGAATGCCTCCAAAATAGCTGGTTTTGAGTTGGGCACTAACTGGACATTTTCAGCAAAACTAAATGGTTAATGGCCACTGGAAATGAGCGGTTAGCCCCAAACAACCAGCCCCAAGTGCCATTTCAGGCTGGTGAAATTGCTTTGAATACTGTCCTCTGTAATTTTAAAGTCACATTCTTCACTCTCAGCCTCGAACTGCTTGATCCACCTTACAGGAAGTTTCATTAAAAATCTGGATGCCAGTGACATAATTTGCAGTGATTATGCTTTAAGGAAGTAAATCTATAAAGAAAGCACAAACATTTACATGCCAAATACATGCACAAATGATTAGAACACTGGCATATACACATGTATGTGTGCACATACACACATAAACCCAACATTCCAGATACATGCTAGTTTAGAAAAACATGCCTAAATACAATAACATGTGAGTTTACACATGGGTGGCGTTTGAGTGCAGTGCAGGCGGGGTGACACAGTGACATGAATATATTACAGAATGCTAAAATGTATACACGTGTTTCTGCAATTTAGATGCGAGCATATATGCCAGCTCTATGCTGGACTATGTGCTCATGCCAAAATTCTAGGCGTGTATTTGACCCGTTAGGTTAGTATTCTATTTAAAAAAAAAAAGTAGGTGCCTACTTTCCTTTATAAAATAGATGCCACATAAGTGACTCCTAAGGACTAGATTCAATAAATGGCGTCCACAGTTAGGCACCAGGATGAGCCACGCTAAGCTAGTATTCTGTAAAGGGTGCTCTGTGCAGAGCGTCATTCACAGAATACTAGCTTAGCATGCATTTGGGCATGATTGCTTACGCCTGTCAAAGGATGGTGTAAATGCTGGCGACTAACCAACAGCAATTGCAAATGCAGGCATTCTATAACATCACGCCTAATTTCTAGGAATGCCCCTCCCAGGGCCACACCCCCTTTAGAGTTGCAGGGCAGATCTGCATATAATTTCTCATTCCTGCCAATTCAGTGCTTGTTAACTTAATTGACGGGTGGATCTGGGATCTGCACCCAAACCTGGGTGTCTTATACAGACTCTGAGGTTATACTTGACCTGTTATAGAATTAGGGCCCGATATTCAGTCCGTGGGAGGCAGCCCATTCCTATTCGATTAACTAGTTTTGAATATCAGGGGGTTACTCTCTATTCCCACAGATTCTATAGTCTTGCACACATGTTTTGCACTTAGCGCACAAATTTGCGCATGCAGGTTATAAAATAATGGCTGTTGTAGTGTAATTGTTAAATTAGGCCCTAATTGGCACTAACTAGTGATAGGATATAATTAGAGTAAACTAGTGCTAATTGACACTAATTTGTAGTGACACATGTAAATACTTTCGGTTGCAATTCTATCACCTTAGCGTTTAATTCTTTTAGTGTGCAACTGCTAGGGAGGTGTGGGTGCAGGATGGGGTTGGGTGGGTCAGGGGCGTACTCAGCACGTATGCGCCAAGGTTACAGAATACTGTCAGTTACGCGTGAGCACTTACACCAGTGATTGTGACAAAAGGCGGTATAATGCAGACTTACACTACTATTTTATAACGGCAATACTGAATTTGTGCTTAGTGCCCAGCATTAAAGCCCCCATCGTTAGGCAACATTTATAGAACTACTTCTTTGTGCTGAATTTGACCCTGTAACTGTCTATGTACTACGTGATAGTTTCCTTGAGTATGCCACTAAAGAACAAATGTATGTCAATGAAGCCCACAATCCCTTTAGGTCAATCCATAGCTCGGTGCTAGTACCATAATGCAGGGCAACAGTGAGCACAGATACTTCTTACCCTGGCAATGACCTTCCAATGATTCAGACGCCTCCCCCAGAGTTTAAACAGTGGAGATACCTAACAAGAAAGGTTCTGGTATTGCTGTTTATGGACTAGAGCTGCTCCTCTTGCAATACAGAAATCTTCTCCCTTCTCTCATTAGGAAAAACCTTCATTCACCTTGTGTTATGTAATCTTAATGAGAATCAGACAGTGAAAGAGAAAGAAGATCTACAATGCAGATCGGTTCCAAGGTGAGCCGGTCACATCCTTCGCTATAGTTGTTTAATGCTCTATTTCTTCATACACTATCCACCATCAACTTGGAAATATGCTATACAAAAAAGCTGCCCTAGTATCTGTTTAGTGATAGGCTGGGGTAAACACTGTGCAGAGAAAATAGAAGTATAACCTTGCGCTGTGCAACAGAAGTTCTAGTTCCATTGATGCCCTTCCTTTCATGTGCTCTAGGGAGTTTTCAGTTTGCTCTTGACCATATGAGCTATTGCTTCTTTCCAATTTCCAGGTTCATAGGTACAACCGTGGAACAGTGTTCTTCAATCTCATTTCCTTCCTCATGACAATTTCAGGAGTCATCTGGATATCAACCCCAGTAATTTAGCTTGTCTGCTTACAGATTAATAAAGCAAATGCTCATTTTGACATGGGTGAAAATCGGCATGCCAACTGAAGAACTCACCATTACCTGGGAAGACTGACATGTCTTTTACAACCTGACGGTATTTCGTGTTAAAGCAGTAGGCTATGATGCTTCTGTGTCCATATTGAAGAGCAGATAGCAGGTCTCCAAATGGTCTGAGCCCATTCGGTGCTCAAATTGAGGCCGAAGGTCTTCTGGGGTGAGGCCACTCAGGAAGTGGCAAGCAATTTCCTCATACAATGTCTGCCCAACATCACCTGCAATAAGCAGGGAACAAAGGCTGTCAGATATTTGAGACAATCAGAGTCGTGATTCTCCAGCAACAGGTCACAGAACTGATTTTCATCATAAACATCTCCTTTTCCTATATTTACCACTACCCATGTATATATTCACACAGAAACACTATCAGGCTTATTTTCGAAAGAGAAGGGCGCCCATCTTTCAACACAAATCGGGAGGTGGGCGTCCTTCTCTCAGGGTTGCCCAAATCGGCATAATCGAAAGCTGATTTTGGGCATCCCCAACTGCTTCTCGTCGCGGGGATGACCAAAGTTCTAAGGGGCGTGTTGGAGGCGTAGCAAAGGTGGGACTGGGGTGTGCCTATCAGATGGGCGTCCTCGAGTGATAATGGAAAAAAGAAGGGCGTCCCTGACGAGCACTTGGCTGACTTTACTTGGTCCATTTTTTTTACGACCAAGCCACAAAAATGTGCCCTAAATGACCAGATGACCACTGGAGGGAATCAGGGATGACCTCCCCTGACTCCCCCAGTGGTCACTAACCACCTCCCGCCCCGAAAAAAACAACTTTAAAACCTTTCGTCTTTTTTAGAGTATGGGTGAAGGATGTCCTTTGCTATGCCTCCATCCCTGGGATGGCAGTTGAGAACATCCAAAATGTGGATGTTTCTGTGAGAAGGATGTCCATGCCTTTGCTATGCCTCTGATACCCCCTTTATTTATTTAGATTTTGGATCACAAGTAGCAACAGTGGGATTTGAACTGGCCATCTCTAGATTGTAAGACCACTGCTCTAACCACTAGGCAACTCTGCCACTCCACTTGAAATCTGGCCATCCCTGGGGGGGGGGGGGGGGAGGTTATGTGTGTGTCAACAGAGGCATAACCAAGGCATGGATGTCCTTCTTTCAAACAATTTGGACATCCTCAACTGCCCCCCTCGCCAAATTTCAAGGGAGTGGAGGGGAGGAGTGGTTAGCGCACTGGTCTTGCAATCCAGAAGTGGCCGGTTCAAATCCCACTGCTGCTACTTGTGATCCAAAATCCAAATAAATGAAGGGAGTGTCAGAGGCATAGCAAAGGCATGGACATCCATCTCACAGAAACATCCACACTTTGGACATCCTGAACTGCAGTTGCAGGGATGAAGGCATAGCAAAGGACATCCTTCACCCATACTCTAAAAAAAAGGCATCCCTGACAAGCACTTGGACATTTTCACCTGGACTTGTGTTTTTCTAAGGTTGTAGACAGCTATTATACACTCAGCTCGTCTGCATATATGAAGCCATCTTTGGCATGCACAGAGCAGCCATGCATTATGCTTGGCTGCTCTGCACTGGCTTCCCCTCCTTAGGAAGGAAATCGTGTGCAAATGAGCTAACAGCAAGCAGCTCATTTGCATGCGATTTTCTTCATGCATGCCCGTTCCTTTCCGAATCACTAAGGGATCGGTAAGGGAAGGGCTTTTTCTGTTCAGTTAGTGCATCTGGCTGAAGGTAAGGGGAGCTATGTACCTGGGAGCAATTTCTGAAGTCCACTGCAGTGCCCCCTAGGGTGCCCGCTTGGTGTCCTGGCATGTCAGGTGGACCAGTGCATTACGAATGCTGGCTCCTCCCATGACCAAATGGATTGGATTTGGGCATTTTTGAGATGGGCGTCCTCGCTTTCTATTATCGCTAAAAATCAGAAACGACCAAGTCCTGGGGACGACCATCTCTGCTGGGGACAACCATCTCTAAGGTTGACCTAAATTTACTGATTTGGGAGTCCCCAACCGTATTATCGAAATGAAAGATGGCCGCCCATCTTGTTTCGATAATACGGGTTTCCCTGCCCCTTGCTAGAGCCATCCTGCGAGGACGTCCCCAGGAAAACTTGGGCGTCCCTTTCGATTATGCCCCTCCATGGCACCAATTCTATAAAGGCATTAGGGCAGGCTTGTCCAACCTATGGCCAATAGGCCAGAACCTAGTCCACCAAGTCCTTTTTTCTGGCTCACAGAAGCTGAGTGAAACACAGATCCTTACTGCAGATTCCTTGTTTCCTCCCTGCGACTTGTCTAACCGTAGGCTTGAAGTGTGCGGTGCTGGAAATTCAGGTTGGTCTCATGGTTTCAAGTTTTGTGAGACTTCAAACTGCAAGATCAACTTGAACTTCTGGAACTGCACAACTCAAGCGCATGCAGTTAGACGAGTCACACCGGGGGGGGGGGGGGGGGGGGGGGGGGGGGAGGGAAGAGGGGATCTCTACAGCTCAAGCCAAGTGAGGACAAGTACAAACATTTACAATTCTCTTGTTTTTTATTAATGGCAACAAATAATCTGTGCAATACTCTTCAATGGACAAACTAGTATTATCAATTAGAGTTCTGGATCTTTACAGTATGACCTGTGTTTTGCCAGCTTTATCTTATGCATTTGTGTCACCACTGTCCAAGAAATGACTTTCTGCAGAGAACTAGAATGTTTGTGCTGTAAATCTGATTCATTGGTCTGATAAACATGCCATTAAACAAAACTGTTTTGGTTTGAAACACAAAATTCCCTGCTTGTGATACTGAAATTCATTATATACTATCAGCAAAACTTCTGGGTGAAGGCTGGGGAGAGGCATGGGAGAGAGAGAATGCGAGTGACTTGAGGGGGGGGGGGAAGCCTGGAAATAAGAGAAAAAGACTGGGTGAAGGTAAGGGGGAGCATAGGAGAGAGAGAGCATGAATGACTGGGGGGCATGGGAGAGACAGAGAGAAATGGGTGAAGACGGGGGGCATGGAAGAAAGAGAAAAAGACTGAGTGAAGGTTAGGGGGAGCATGGGGGAGAGAAAAAAGACTGGGTGAAGGCTGGGGGCATGGGAGAAAGAGAGACTGGGTGAATTCTAGGGGACAGAATGGGAGAGAGAGATTTGGTGAAGGCTAGGGGGTGATACATGAGAGAGAGCAAGTGTGTGCGCGAGCGTCTTGGTCCTCCAAATGTTACGAAATATAACATGTAGACCCCACATAAAAAGGTTGGACACGCCTGCTTTAGGGCATGCCTTACCTATACGGAATACTAGTGCAAATCCAATCTGGCATGCTGAAATTTAGGCGCAATCACGTCAAAGTGCATGCAACTGATAGTATTATAAGTTGTGCACATTGGTGGGTAGAAAGCCCATGACACACCCATGCTCTGCCCATGGGTATGGCCCACTTGCGAAAACACGATTAAGCGCCATCCATACATGTCAAATTTACAGAATTAATACCTACGCTTGTGTACATAATTGCCAATTTACATAATACTTCAATTCTTATAGACCACAAATAGCTTATTCAATTCCATATGGTTAACAGTTAAGTGAGCTGGGACAATCCAGCAATTACAATAGAAGACCTAACCTAATAACTTACTACAAAAGTTTTATGGAGTAAAGTCAAGAATTGGATAGCAGACGCTCTTGAAATAAAATAGTTTTCACTGCTTTTCTGAATAACTGATATTCATTCAGCATTCTGACTGACAGAGGGAGAGAATTCCAGGTTGTCACAGATTGATAAGAAAAAGAAGATGTGAAAAATTAGTATGATTTGATCCAATTTACTGCTGGAAAGGTTAAATTCATCTGGTTATGAAAATGGAATCTTTTATCTCCTAAGGTAAAGTGAACAAGGTTGAGCGTATAAGAAGGAGCAATCCTGCATAGAATTTTAAATACAAGGATACATAACTTAAATTTCATCCTTGCTTGCATTTATAACCAGTAAAGACGTATAAAACACTGGTGTAATTCGATCAAATTTTCAAGCCGAATATATTATTCAGACCACTGTATACTGGATTATTTGTAATGTTTTCAAAATAGACTGTGAGGAACCAGCTCAAACACAGTTACAATAATCTAACTTTGACAATAACAAAGATTTCACTAGCAAAGTGAATTTTGGTAGTTCAAAATACTTCCTAATACGTCTCAGATTTTTTAGCAAACAGAAATCTTTATCCCTTGGCTTGCTAAATTCTTGGGAGTTTATAGTGAATATTCAACTTAAAGATTATATTACAAAGTTTTATCTATTGAACGATTTACAACACAACTTTAGGCCATCACATAGTACAGAAACGTTATTAGAAATGGTAACAGAAACTGAGACGGCTCCAGGTAGAGGATTACAGATGATTTTAGTGCAATTTGACATCTCAGTTGCTTTTGATGAAGTAGGTCATGCACAGTTGTTGATTAAATTGAGTGAGTTTGGTATAGATGGGAAGGTTTTAGACTGGTTTGAAGAATTCTTACAAAAACGGTCGTATAGGGTTAGGAAAAATTCCAATCTGTTTCTAGAATGGAGAGCTGGTTGTGGGATGCAACATAGATCCCCGCTTTCACCATTTCTGTCTAATATTTATTTGAGTAGGATGAGTTGTATACTATCAACATTTGGGGCCCCATTTACTAAGCCACGCTGTAGGCACGCAAATGTTTTAGCGTGCGCTAGAGAATGATACGGGGACGGGGAACCGCAGTAACTGCGGGGATGGGGACAGCGCTCGCGGGGACGGGGATGGATCCCACGGGGATGGGGACAGAGCCCACAGGGACGGGGACAGGGGACAAACTTTGTCCCCGTGTCATTTTCTACTTTGAAGCCTGTTAATGAACTGGACTGTTATTTATGTTTAAGTGATGGCTACAAAGATATTTTGATTTTTTTTGGAAAAAGAAGCAAACATGCTGGCCACAACTAGCAAACTTTGCATGGGAGATCCTGTACATCCTGCTACCAGCATATCTTCTAAGAAGACAATTTCTATTCCAGGAAGGACTGTGGAAGACAGGAAAACTAGATTGAATCCTGAGATTGTTCTTATTTATCCACAGATTTAAAAAACATAACAGTGCTTTATAGGGCATATTTTTCCCCTCTAGGGCATATAGAATGGGTTGTATTTTATACCCCTGGACATTTTAACAGTGTGAATTAGGATTCCTTGGTGTAGTAGAAATTACCTATTGTTGGGGTTGGAAGGGTAGAGGGTGGTGGTGGGAAGGAGGGTTATTTTAGCTGCTCATTGTTATTATTGTTCTCTATTTGTAATTTATACACAACAGTTGCACAGCATATTGTTCCTTTTTATATTTTAATAAAAAGATTTAAATATAAAATCATAAGTGTTCGAGGCTTCTGCAGATGAGGACAGAGCCCATGGGGCGGGGATGGGGACAGAACCTGCGGGGACGGGGCGGGGATGGAGACAGGGCCTGTGGGGACAGGGCGGAGACAGAACTCACAGGGACGGGGCGGGGACGGAGACAAACTTTGTCCCTGTGTCATTCTCTAGCGTATCTCTATCATTAGCACATGCTTTTAGCATGCCTACAGCGAGGCTTAGTAAACAGGGCCCTTGGTGTTATGGTTTTTTCATACCTAAATGGTATTTTTTCCTATGCACTGCTTTGGATAAATTTGAAGATACAATGCATTTTTTGAAGGAAATTATTATTAAGACAGAGAACTGAATAATGAAAACTTTTCAAAGGTGAATAGATTGAACACAAACGTAGCTTGACTTGGAGCATATGAGATATTACCAACGCAATATCTTATGTTGGATTCAGGAGAAAAACTGCAAACTGAAGATCATTCTAAAGTACTCGGGATAATTATTGACTCAGTTTTGTCTTTTGAATTGCAATTAAAAGCCTTAACAAAAAAAATTATTTTTTAGTCTTACAACTGGGACTAGATTCTATATATTTATGCAACACATCAATACCAAAGATCGTATTGAACATTATGAAATCCTCCCTTTCTTTAACCCTACGTGCCTGAATCTTATCTTCCCTATTCCGCCCTAACATCTAATTGTATTTGTTCCCTACCGGGCTTGGCGAATGCCTTTCGGTATTATGAAAGCCACATTGAGCCTGCAAATAGGTGGGAAAATGTGGGATACAAATGTAACAAATAAATAAATAAATATATCACGTCTAAAATTTTGGCGCCAAAATGAAATTTGCTTAGGTGTATTCTATAAAGTGTGCTTTCATTTAGGTTGTGGTTTACAGAATACGCTGAGTACCAGTCTATATGACTAAATTTAGTCACAGTCAAATACGCCAAGTAAAACCTGGTAAAGTAAAACCGATGCCTTTAAGTGCGGAGCGGGTGTATTCTACAACAATGCGCATAGATTTTAGAAACGCCCATTCCACACTCATAACCACATCCACTTTTCAACTATGCAACTTACATTTACATGCAACATATTACAGAATAACCCTAGCAAGTAGTGCGCGTAAATTCTAACTAATTCCAATTGGTGCTGAAAAATTGGTTGTTAACATCCAATTATCAGTGCTGATTAGGTTGTTAACTAATTAAGTTATGTGCATTGTTATGGAATATGTTTTGCTTTCCACATGGAAATCTTGGCGCGATATATAAAATCCCGGGGTTGAGGGCTACACATTCTATGTTACACCCACTCAGTTTTAGAACTGTGGCGCAGACCGTCCTCCTGCCATATTTGGATTATTGTAATTCACTATATGGGGGACTTCCATGCAAGTTAGTCAAGAAATTGCAATTTTTGCAGAATACGGCATCAAGATTGATATTTAGACTGAGTAAATATGAGAGAGCTACCCCGTTACTGTATGATTTACATTAGATTAATGTTAATTCTATGATACAATTTAAGATAGCTTGCTTAATACATAAATCACTATACGGGGATTATTCTAAACGACTAGTTCATTATCTTGAATTTTCATTACCATTATGTACAGCTCAGAAAGAACGTTGCTTAAAACTTAACTATCCGTCTGTTAAAAAGATACAGAAAAAAATCTTACTTGGAATTCTCTTTTTTGCACCAGGGTGAAAAAGTCTGGAGTACCTTACCTTTCAGGATTCAAAAAATTCAGACATATTTACTATTCCAGAAAGCCTTAAAAACATACTATTTTTAGATAAGATGTGATTGGGGCAAAGAATATTGATTTAATTTTCCTGTAATTCAGTTAGAATCTCAATGGAATTTAGCGGACTATAAAAATTAAATAACATAGCATAGCATAATTCCATTGATAACTGACTGTAAACTTGAACCCCCAATATCTGCCATCTAAGAGGCAAACTGCGGGGTTTTGCTGCACTCAACCTCCTCCGAGGGAAAACCACTCACCACAGGATACTGTGGGCTGAAGACAAAAGCCATTATTCCCTCTGAATCCTGGTTTGTTTTTAGTTTTTGCATGAGGGAGGAGAGATCTGTGACAGGAAGGGGAGGGATGTGACACCATCAGATGTACCCCCAGATACGCACTAGCATAGCCTAAGACCCCCAGGCTCTACTGAACCAGAGAACAAGGACAGGAGCCAAAATACCAGAAACTGCTGGGAGATCGTCTGTCAAATGTTGAGAAACAGGAAAATACTGACCAACCAGGCTGCTCACTGTCCTATATAAGAGTTCAGAATTGTCCTCTATCTCCACCTGCTGGTAGATGGTCGTAACCCAGCTGTCTCTGGATTCATCTGCTTGATGACAAAGAACAGCGATTGTGTGCATGTTGGAACAAAAACGAAAGTGTCAGCACCAGGGGAGTAGCCAGAAGTGCATTTTGGTGGTGGGGGGGTGGCAGGTATTCTCTCTCCTCCCCCTCCCCTCCTTGCCACCACCACTGCTGCCACAACCAGAACATTGAGGCATATCTTTTCTGGCGGGGATGCCAAGCCCCGCCAGCCAAAGGGATCTTTTCTGCGAGTCCCGCCTGTGCTGTTAGGGCAATGCTCAAGTCGGCAGTGCACTTCAGTCACTGACGTCAACACTCCCACACATGTTATGTGCTACTCGAACAGAACAGGCAGGACTCTTGGAGGCCTCTTCGGCTGGCATGGCCAGTCATTAAAGCAGAGAGGGCCCAAACCAAAGGTGAGAGGGCTGAGGCCCCCAAGGCCCCCCATGGTTATGCCATTAGTCAGCACACATCGGTGCTTGTTCTATTCTACGTAAATATCAACCTCACAACAAATTTTCTACCTAAGAAATTTTTGCAAGGCTGATGTATTATGTATAGAAGAATGAGCGCTGATGTGTACAGATACTTTTGTTTTAGTTTCAACATGCGCATAAGAAGCTGTGCTTACCACAAAACCTTTGTGTGCATGATTCTAGCAGGCTCCCCTGATTTGCATGCAAGTTCTGTGTAAACAACATTTGTATACATTTAGCTTGCTGCATGCCACGGTATTACACTCAAGATAGAAGCAGCCATCATGGCTTTCTGCATCGGCCTCCCAGTGAGTAACAAAATTCAGATTTAGTCCCAGGGATGCAAATCTGCACCTGTCTAGACATCATCACTGGGCAGAGCTACTGTCAGAGGCACAATCTGTACCAGTCTCACCCAGGAACAAAGGGCAGAACCAGTGTCAGAATAACACCCTGAACCACATCTTGGCAGAGGGGAAAGACTGTCCATTTACCTGAACTTTTCCCCTTAGTTGTTTCCTCAAAATATTTCTCCTTTCCAATCTTCTAGACCGAATGAAACTTTCATGCACCAGCCACGTGTACAACTCTGATTTAGACAGAAAGTATGGCCAGCAGTCTGTTAACACAGGATCTCTTAAGGACAGTCACTTGCCATCCCTTTCTTCAATCATTAACAGCAAGGCATACTATAATTAAAAAGGAGTCTCAAGATATGGTGCCACAGAGTATAACCATTCACAATTCACCTTCTATCCTAAAATGATTTTTCCTTCCTCCTTCTCCTCTCTCCCACTGGACCAATACCATCCTAATCCAGCCACTAAGAAGTCCATATTCAAGAGCCAGTGGGGCTTTACCCAGATATTGTGGCCCTCACTGAAGGGCAGATGCACTAAACTTAATAAGCCAACAACGTGGTTTTTAAACTGGTTCTAGCCAGTTTAGTGCGCAAGTAGTAAATCAGGACATGCACAAAAGGGTTCTCTGAGCCATTTTCCTGTCACGGTAGCAGCTAACGAAAACGGAATGCAAATGAGGTAACTACTATTATAATGTGAACACGATGCGATGCACTACAGTTTCTGACCCATGCACAAAAGCAGTCAAAGGGTATGGACCATGATATATTGAACGTGTGCTGAGAGGCTACTGGTAAGTCCAGAGCTGTCATAAGCACATCATAACACGCCCATGTAGTGCGTGCATAAGCCTCCGACATACTATTTATGCGTGTACCACTGAATACACCTGGATAAAGATATCCAGGTAACTTTAGAACAAGTGTTTGGGATGACTCAACTTGTCCAGCTAAAGTATAACAGCATCTTGGGAGCGCCTTCTGCTCTGCCTCATTTTATCGGGTAAATTTTATGCAAGCGACAGTTTACCCAGATAAAACACTGCTGATTTTTATAACCCAAAAACTGCCTTGCTGGGCCAGATCAAAAGTTTTGTAAGCCCACCACCTTTTCTCCAACAGTGTCCAAGCCAGGTCACAAGTACCTAGAATACTGACAAAAGTAATCCTTCCCAGATTAGGTCTTCCTTACCTATATATTTCTCCCGCAGTGTTTTTAAAGTCATTGACACAGCAGAGGGAACATTTGGGTCCCCTGGCTCATCCTGGAAGGCTTCATTGTCCACCTCCACTTCCATGGCGCAACGGGCATTGTTCACCACGTCCTCCAAGGTATTGTCCTCAGCCTCTTCAAAATCATCTGGATACTCTGGAAGATCAGTGTCATCGCTTGAATCTAAATGGGTGAAAAGACACAGCTAAGACTGATCTGTGGTTACAGTCACCATTTCTACAGAACGTAAGTGCCATATTAGGCCGGACACATGGGCCATTCAGCCCAGCATCCTCTTTCTGAAAGTAGCCAACCTGAAAGTCCCTGGAAGATGCATTTCTTGATACAGAAGGTAGCAATCCTCATCCCTGTCTAGCTCATAATTTGTGAATGGGACAGTGCCCCTTCCTTCCACTAACTCACAGATTGTCCCTGCCATGACTATAATAGTGAACACGTCAGCAGTGGGATTCATGAAGTCAATGGATAGTGGCCGATGTCAGTTCGTGGTCTCTGTGAGGCTGCCTCTATCCCCCCCCCCCCCCCCCCCCCCCCCAAGTAATCAGGATTTCAGAAGCCCAGAGAGATAAGGAACTAGGGACAGAGCAGCAGCACTTCATATTACTGTGCAAAGCGTGGAAGACACTGTGATATCTCCTCAATGGTCATCGCTGTATATGCTTCAGGAACCCCAAAATATTACTTCATGAGCTATGCATGATACAGAGTCTGAATATCTAGTAGTTATCAGGATTAGTTAAATATTCCATATAGTCTGGAGGTGATCATTGTTGGTGATACATTGAAAACCCCTGCTCAGTGTGCAGCTCCAGCTAAGAAAGTGAATAGAATGCAAGGATTTATTAGGAAAGGAATGGAGAACAAAACTGAGAATATTATAATGCCTTTGAATCGCTCCTTGGTGTGACTGCACCTTGAATATTGTGTGCAATTTTGGTCATTGCATCTCAAAATTTTACTTTTGTATTTTGTGCTATTTTCATAAAACTCGGTAAAAATCATTAAGAAGAAAAAAGAAAGAAAAGGTACAGAGAAGGGCGACAAAAATGATAAAGGGGATGGAATAACTTCCCAATGAGGAATGGCTAAAGAAGGCTCATAAGTTTATATAATACTGAGTGGAATGAAATGGGTAGACATTAATTGCTGGTTTATTCTTTCCAAAATTACAAGGACTAGGGGGTACACAATGAAGCTACTAAATAGTAAATTTAAAACAAACAGGAGAAAATATTTCTTCACACAACATATAATTAAACTGTGGAATTCGTTGCCAGAGAATGTGGTAAAAGCGGTTAACATAATAGGGTTTTTAAAAATTTTGGACAAGTTCCTAAAAGAAAAGTCCATAAGCCATTATTAAGGTGGACTTGGAAATCCACTGCTTATTTGTAGGATAAGCAGCAAAAAAAATCTGTTTTTACTCTTCTGGGATCTTGCCAGGTATTTGTGACCTGGATTGGCCACTGCTGGAAACAGGATACTGGGCTCGATGGACCTTCGGTCTGTCCCAGTATGGCTATGCTTATGTTCTTATGCTTGGTATTAACTTCCATTCATGTGAATGATGAAACACCAGGAAGGCTTGCGCTCTTTCATCCCTGTAATACTTTGCATATTCATATGAGTATTCTGCTGGGGCCATATATTTTATTGTTATTACATTTGTACCCCGCGCTTTCCCACTCATAGCAGGCTCAATTGCGGCTTACATATTATATACAGGTACTTATTTGTACCTGGGGCAATGGAGGGTTAAGTGACTTGCCCAGAGTCACAAGGAGCTGCTGCCTGTGCCTGCAGTGGGAATCGAACCCAGTTCCCCAGGACCAAAGTCCACCACTCTAATCACTAGGCTACTCCTCCTTTTGCCTATGGAGCCCCACTAATTAAATTTTCACCATGAAATAACAGCATTGTTCTCATGGTGTGAGATGACTTCTTTGAACAAGGAAAGAACATCATCGTCATTCCTGGTGCCACATAACGCAAAGCTTCTAAACAATTATTTTTGTTTATTGTGTTGACATTGTAAGAAGCATACTATGCCATACTATATACTGTTATTTGAATATTTTTACTGCTGTAATTGGTTATTCCTTATATTTGACTTACTCTTGCTGTGCACTACCTTGGATGAAGTTCTTCAAAGAGCAGTAATAAAATCCTAATAAATAAATGAAATTGACACAGCACATATGGGTGAAAAAGAGGAAGAGGAATGGAGTAGAGGTAGGAAGGGAGGAGAGAAAAGACGGTATGGTCTATATGAAAAGGACTCATTGAAGAGGTTTGGCCTGAAGCGGGATGAAAAGCTGGGGTGAGAGATCATAGACAAACACTTCAGATGACAGGAAGAGAAAGACTTGCTGCGAAAGGGATGAGAGACTGCAAAATGAATTGGATGGAGAATTAGTAGAGAGATAGCTTGAGTCAAAGGAAAGAGAGAAAGCTTAGGGTACTGCGTTATCATTGACCTGATGCCATGGCTTTCCAGTGGTTGCCATTAGAGATAGGCAGTTGGACAATTTTCATTTCATGCCCTTTCCCATGTCATTTATGGGAATTTTTATTTTACTCGGGTTTTCTTGGCCATTTTGTGGTTGTGTTTATGATTATTTAAAAACTTTATTATCTTTGTGAGACCAAAGCGGTTTACAATATAAAACTGCTAAAGAAATCCCTAAACTGAAAGGACAGACCTACTGAACTCATAACAGAAATACAAACACATCACTGTAGTTAACAGCACACTTTTTTTGCACTATGTGTAAAGAGGGCTTGCTTTTTGCAAAAAGTACGCAATCTTTCCTGATAGTGTACATGCACTAGTTTGTACATACATGATGATCTGTGCATGTGCACACTATCAAAGGGGATGGAGGTGGGGTAAAAGGTAGTTGATTTGATATACTGCCTTTCTATTGCACAACTAAAGCAGTTTACATAGTATATGCAAGAACTTTTTCTGTCCCTAATGGGCTCACACTCTGAGTTTTGTACCTGAGGGAGATGGAGGTTTAAGTGACTTGTCCAGGGTTACAAGGAACTGCAGTAGGAATGAAACTCCATTCCTCAGGTCCTTAGCTCACTGCACTAACCATTCGTGTACAGGAAAGAGCACCCCCTCCCTTTGCAAAGAAGGTGCAATATTTGCAAAGAGGATGTGCTCTTTTGGAAAGAGTGCACACGTTTGCCTAATAGTGCACACATGTGCCAAAAATCTCAAATGTATAACTTAGTGCTCTTTTAACAACATTGATCCTGTAAGAATATAATGACCAAGAAAACCTGAATAAAATGAACATTTCCTACAAATAACATGGGAAACATAGAGGGGCATTTCCGAAAGAAACGTCTAAGTCTGAATTTGGACGTTTTACAAAGACGTCCAAATTCCAAAGTGGGGAGAAGGTCATTTTCGAAAAAGATGGACATCCATCTTTTGTGTTTGAAAATACCATGATCATCCTTTGATTTGGATGTTTTGCGATTGGACGTCTTTGATTTTTGGCCATTTTCGAACACAAAGATGTCCAAGTCTAAAACGTCCAAAGTAAAGCCATTTGGACGTGGGAGGATCCAGCATTTTTAGTAGACTGGTCCCCCTGACATCCCAGGACAGCAATAGGGCATCTTAGGGGGCACTGCAGTGGACTTCATGAAATGCTCCCAGGTACACATCTGACCATTGCTCCCTTACTTTGTCTGCTGAGCCCCCCCAAAACCCACTACCCCCAACTGTACACCACTACCATAGCCCTTATGGGTGAAGGGGACACCTATATGTGGGTACACTGGGTTTCTGGTGGGTTTTGGAGGGCTTGCTGTTTTCTCCTCAAGTGTAACAGGTAGTGGGGTATGGGCCTGGGTCCACTTGTCTGAAGTGCACTGCACCTACAACTAAACTACTCCAGGCACCTGCATGCTGCTGTAATGCACCTGAGTATGGCATGTGAGACTGATATAGAGGCTGGCAAGTAATGTTTTTCATCACAATTTTGGGGGTTGGGAGGGGCTTAGTGACCACTGGAGGAGTCAAGGGAGGTCATCCCTGATTCCCTCCAGTGGTCATCTGGTCATTTCAGGCACCTTTTTGTGCCTTATTCGTAATAAAAACAGGTCTAGCTGAAACGTCGAAGTTTTAGTCCTGGATGTCTTTGTTTTTTTCCATTATGGCACAAACACGTCCAAGTCTTAGGAACGCCAAAGTCCCGCCTCGAATATGCCCCTGATACGCCTCCTTGAGATTTGGACGTCCTTTGGAGAAAGACGTCCAAAATCGGGTTTTGATTATACCGATTTGGACATCTCTGTGAGATGGACGTACAAATGCCGATTTAGGTCACTTTTTGGACGTCCATCTCTTTCGAAAATGAGCCTGATAGTATCAGGAATAGCAGAGTGAATAGCGGCGAAGAAAATATCATAACGCCTGGAAAAGAAACAGCTGCTGGGTGGAGTGCACACACTCTGCAGCATTAAGAAAAGTGCACCTTTCTTTCAGAATAGGGAAGGGAAAGGGAAATGGGACTTGATATACTGCCTTTCTGTGTTTTTTTGCAACTACATTCAAAGCAGTTTACATAGTATATTCAGGTACTTATTTGTACCAGGGGCAATGGAGGGTTAAGTGACTTGCCCAGAGTCACAAGGAGCTGCAGTGGGAATTGAACTCAGTTCTGCAGGATCAAAGTCCACTGCACTAACCACTAGGCTACTTCACTCCACAGAAGAGGTTTTTTCCCCCTCTCACACTATTTATATAGGTTGTTTACAGAACTGGTAATGGATATATATAAGGATTAGCCTTACATAGTAATCAGGGCTCGAGGTTTTAGGATCATATGGGAGTATGGTTATGGGAAAGATTGTATTTTAATCGCATTAAAACAAATGGATAAGTAAATGCATTCCAACAGATAAGATAAAGCCCATCAGTATTGCAGGAACACCATCTTTCAAGATACCAATATGAGTTTAAGTGAATATCTGAATACTTATATTTTACTTTAGCTTTATGTAATATCAATGTAATCACATTGTGATCTGTGTACCATTACTGTGACTATAGTACGGAAAAATGGGAGAAAAAAATGAGAAAATGAAAAAATAGGTTAATGAGGGGTGAATATTTGTGCAAATGTATGCATATATGTGAGAGCTAATCTCTTTTGATATTAGGATAGAGATATTATAGATATTATAGATAGAGAGCTTGAGTTTTCGTTATAAGTAAAATAGTTGTCATATCTTTTGTTGGTATCGGGAGCACTTGTTTACTCTCTGTTGTTCAGTTGGATATATGGGAGATTTTCAAAGATAGAGAAACCCATCCACCCTCTAGGGATAGCCTTTAAACTTTACCTTGGCATTCCGCTTCGGTACCTCTGAGAACCTCTGAGAATTTTTGCTTTCCACACAAAAATTTTTAATGGTTTATATTAATATATACAAAGCTCTCTATCTGTACCCTTTTGGGTAGAAAGTTCTGAATAAACCCTGGCTTGTACTGTTGATTAAGTGCTAACATTCAGCAGAGATAACTAGCTATCTCACGCTGAATATCAGCAGTTAGCCAGCTAAATGTCATTTAACTGGCCAGGAGCCATTCTGGTTAAACAGTGTTGAGTATCGGGCCAAAAATGTATTATTTATGCTTGTTTTCGTCTGTTAATGACATACAATGGTAGCCCCATCCCTAGCTGTCATTCCCATTTGGACATTTTGAAAAACACTATATGTTTGGAAAATACGGAGAAACATCCACTGATATTTAAAACCACTAGAACCTTGTAGGTGCAGACTTTGGTGGGAGGCGGTGGGGGGGGGGGGGGGGGGGGAGGTTCCTATCAATCCTCAATAATATGTGAACAAAATGAAATAAAGTTGGTTATCAGCTGGAAAATCCAGCCAGCAATGATATTTTAACTACATGATGGACATGGCACAGTTAGGCGTATACAAGAGCTGCCGATGCTCTCAAAGGCAACTATTCTGCACAGAGAATCAGGAAAGCCCCTTACAAGGGTACCCTTTTAGAGGATATACAACACATCAGTATCACTAATTTCTGTGAAAACACTCTCTCCCATATAAATTAAACAGTTATGTAGCTGAATCAACTCTTGTGCTATCACTAAGTTGTGGCAGAATTGGAGATACTGTTAACTTACATTTTTTCATGCAATAAAATGACATTTGTAGCAGACTAGTCCCCTCCCCCCCCATTTACTAAGCCAATGCCAACACAGCCCATTCACTTTGAATGGGTTGTGTCAGCATTGCCGCATGGCAGCTGCTAGCGTAGTGTAGTGTAGTACACAAGGGGGCAGGTTTGGTTACAGGTTTTTTTTATAATATTAAAATATAATTGTATGACTACATAAGGGGTCTCATGATATCTAGATACATCATTCTTCTAAAGCTAGAGTGGTCAGTAAGAAAAAACTATTAAGATTGAATGTAGGCATCTTCAAAACCATTCTTTGACTCACCTATCTCTTCTGCAATCTCCTCAACCTGAGGTTGGACAGAACCATCTCCATCTAGAGTCTCTTCAACAGAAGATAAGCTTTCAGGTTCATCAAAGTCTTCTGAATAGTCTGATCTATCTCCTGTGCTGGCTGTTTCCTCCTGTTCCGAGGTCTCTATCTCCTCTGGTATTGACTCACTGGCACATGGTGGAGCTGACTTTGACCTGCAGTCCTGTCCCCATAGGTTACAGTGAGCCATTGAAGTTTTGCTCCGAAGTTCTGATGAACTCAAGCTTTCACCATCTCCTTCTGGGGCCTTCTTCTCTGTATAATAGTACTTTAACAGTTGCGATTCCTGTTTCTGAATGAAAAGCTTGAGATGCTGTTGCACAAAGGGCATGTTAAGGATGCAGCTGGCACTTGGTCTCTCTTCTGGGCACTTATTTAGAACGGTTTTAATCAAGCTATGTATACTTTCTGAATAGCACTCGGGTACACTGGCATATTCCCCCATCACTATTTTGTAGAATAAGCTGATGAGATTCATTGCATGAAACGCTGGTTTTAAAGCACACAGTTCAAAAAGGAGACAACCCAGTGCCCAGATGTCAGCCTTGGAACTATATGGAACATCCTGACAAAGTTCTGGGCTGAGATAGTAAGGTGTGCCCACACACGTGCTTGCCATATCCAAAGTGCTATTCATGATTTTGGAAATTCCAAAATCTCCCAGTCGTACCCTATCTTTCTTGGTGAGGAACACATTTGATGTTTTGATATCTCGGTGTAGGATTTTCATTGAGTGGATGTACTGGACTGCCATGACCAGCTGTACAAACCATTCCATGGCTTTTTCTTCAGGAAAAAAGCCACCATTCCTCAGTTTTATGTGGTCATCCAGTGTCCCTCCGTCACAGTAATCCTCAACAATGAAGATATGTTCATCTTCGGGGTCAGAGAAGTACTCATGGCACGTAATAATGTGGGGGTGTTTGAGCTTTCCCAAAATAGTAGCTTCCTGGATTATAGACTCTTTGCTTTTCATTCCTTTCGAAGGATCCATCTTGATTCTTTTCACAGCATACATTTTCTTTGTTTCCATATTCCTCATTAGAAAGACTTCAGCACTCGCTCCCCTTCCTATGTTCAAGATCTTCTCGTATTTCTCCATAATGTATCTAGAAAGATCATGCTGAAAAACAAACCAATACAGTTTATTTATTTTATTTATTCAATAGGATTTACTTTTCTGCGTTTTTGAAGGAATTCACTTGAGGTGGTGTACAGCAAGAATAAATCAACCATAAGCAATAGCCAATTATAGCAGTAAAAATGTTCAAAAAATAATACAAAGTATATGCACTTGTACATATTTTTACTTAGCTCTCCATTTTCAGGTTTTTAGATTTGCCAATTGTCGGTTTCACTGAAGGGAGGCCAGGAGATAGCAGAAGCTCAAACCAACAGCTGGCCATTCTAGGTGCAGATACTCATCACCTACACATTTCAATGTCACTCCCTCCCTCTCTGCCAGACCTAAGGTTAAACAACCCCAGCCTTCATGAACACCACTGGTACCCCTAGGTCAGTTGTACCCTCCATTTTCCAGGTACAATACTTAGATTCTGAGCTCACTAGGGGCAGAGAAAGTACCTGGATATAATAAATGTAAACCACTTTGATTGTACTGCAGAAAGGCAGTGTATCATATCCCATTATACTATTTACATGCTTTATTTACAAATTAAGATGGACTTCTAACAATCCCTTTGTACAACTTTAATCCAAAGCACTGTTTCAAACTGGCAATGCAAATTCTCTTAACCACAGTGGTTCTGACCCTCTATGGTACAGACTACAGCCAATGGGCTTTCATATTTATAGACTGCAACTATCCACAGTTCTAGGCAGTTCCCTGTCAACGACATCTTAATTACTAATTACAACTCTGGGCTTGTGGGCCTCTGCATATCACAAGCTTTAGCCTCTGAAGGTCAGTCTTTCAGGAGGTTATTCCCTGGTTTGCAACTTTCCCAGCCAACATACAACCCAGTGGCACAACTTTAAATTAGGGTGCATTTCTAATAGCAATGAGATTATCTTTCCAAGCTTGTCTGTCTTTTCCTCCACTATAGATTCTCTTTCCAGGTATTCTATGCTATGATGAAAGAGATGGTGACCAAAAAAAGCCAGAGATAAGCCTTTTATGGCTAAAGGGGAGAACATTCAGAAGATAGAAGGTGACTGAGGCCAAAAGAGACAGACCCCAAGAAAGCATGAGGTAAGTACAGAAGATCCATGACCACAAGGAAGTCAAGTTAAAACCTGAGATCATATGACATCAAGACTGTTCTATCTTCTGTCACTTCTATGACCTATATGCATTCATTATTTAATACCTTGTAAACCTTATATTTTTGGGTTTGTGATATTTACAATTAAAGATAAGCCTTTTTTTATGTAGACCTCAGTTTAGCGGAGTCATGGTGCTCTCATTGATTTTGGCAGAGAGCACCATGACTCCGCTAAACTAAGGTCTACATAAAAAAAGGGTTTATCTTTAATTGTAAATATCACAAGCCCGAAAATATAAGGTTTACAAGGTATCAGTTGTTGGACTTGTGCTAAACATACGAGCTTGAAGTGAGTTTGTTCATTATTTAATAGTCATTTGCATCTGTCATCCAAAACATTTGCAATTAAAATGTAGCAGACATACAGAGACATTTCTGACAAAGAAAAATTTATGACTACAAATGCATATTAAAGCAACTAATGAGCTGCTCACTCTTATCAATATTAGCAATTCAAGCACAGTGGAGTAAATTAGAGCAGTAACAATTCTGGCCACACAACAGGCAGACTATGAACTCAGGAGTCCAAAACTGTCCCTGTTCCCTTTCTTTAAGCAGTGACTCACCCTCCATTTGACAGGTACACATTCATGATGACTGCTTTCTGAATCTATTCCTGGTGTGTCTCCCCTACCTGCACAAGCTGCTCAGTGCTCAGAGTCTTAACAGTTTGACAGGGCAATTAACACTCTCTGTCAGTCTCTAATCAGCACTATGAGGCAAAAAAAAAGTCAATAAAGCCCCCTTCCCCGGCGGCTCCTCCCCGCAGGATGCAAGATGTACAGAATCCTTACCAGGCCTGCGTCTGATAGACCTATAGCTCCCAAGCCTCTTGCACGCAGCTCAGCTGCGTCTCTCTCTGTCGTGTTTCATGTAGTTTTTCTGTGCTGTTTACAAGCAGAAATTAAGGAATGTGTTCTTATTAGTAGCCTTCTCGTTTCATGCAAGGCACAGCCTGGCCATAGAGCCTGCCCCTCCCCCTCATCTCGTGCTGCAGCACTTGCAGAAAGTTTTCGTTTTAGTGCAAGGCTGTGTGCAGCCTTCCTCCCTCCCCCTATTCTCTGTTCCCTCCCCCCACGCCAGGTCTGGGCTTGCTTCCCTGTCTCCAGGGCAACCGGGGCCTGCCGAGGATCAGCTTACTGACACGGAAGCAGTGCAGGAGAAGCCTGCCTGCCACTTCCAACTTCCATGCAAAATGCACGTCCCTGTGACTCGAGAGGTAGTGATGCTCTCTCTTACCAGCAGATGATCAAAACCCCCGCGCTGTTCCAAAAATACTACAACTACTACTACTACTTAACATTTCTAGAGCGCTACTAGGGTTACCCAGCGCTGTACAAAATAAACAAAAAGGACGGTCCCTGCTCAAAGGAGCTTACAATCTAAAGAACGAAATGTCAAGTTGGGGCAGTCTAGATTTCTTGGGTAGAGGTGTAGAGGTTAGGTGCCGAAGGCGACCTTGAAGAGGTGGGCTTTAAGCGCTGGAACAGCACGGGGCGTTATTGGACCTATGATCAGAGATAATTGCATGCAGTGCATTTTGTCTAGCAAAAAAGGTGCCGGTACTCAAATGCCAGGCCACCCTTCAGGGGTGGAGTGATCATTGAGGGACCCACCCCACAATAGCCAGGACCCCTGCAACCAGTCATAGAATCTATGACAAGGCAGAATTTGTATGTAGAACCCAGTGCTTTTTTTGTGCCAGTACGCGCCGGTACGGCGTACCGGCACCTTTTTTTCCTGCCGCCTGCTATACGTTCCTGCTGTGCTGCTCGTCGAGATCCAGCGCCCCTGCCCCAGCTGCCCGCCCTCTTGGCTTCCCGACAGCCCTGCTGCTTTCCGGTTCAAACCTCTCCCCCCCCCCCCCCCCCTCCGCGACGCGTTTCAATCTTTTATTTATTTTTTTTACGTGCAGTCACAGCGCTGGCGTTGCTGAGAGGACCAGGCTCGCCTCCTCCTGCCTTCCTTTCGCTGTTCGCTTCCTCTAAGTGTCCCGCCTTCGCTCTGGAGCAGAGTTGTGTTGAATGGGCGGAGTCACAAGTGTGTTCTTTAATATAAGTGTGTTCACACACAGATTGCACACTCCAGTCCTACACTAGCTCCCGAGCTGCAGTTTCAATCTAGCACTGATTTCTGATGGTTTAGCCCTAGTATTTTATAAAGGCACATAGACGACTGTGTCTTTGTGAAATAGGCTTCAAACAAGCATCTATGTTGCCTTCACACGCTGGCTACCTGATATAAATTTACTCCTGTGCACACCCTAGACCAGGGGCGTAGCCAGCCTTCCGTGGGGGAGGGGTCCAGAGCCCGGGGGGCACATTTTAGCCCTCCCCCCGGCGCCGCCCCCCCCCTGCCGACATTGCTGCCCCCCTCCCGCCGCAAACCCGCCGCCGCTGCAGCCTACCTTTACTTTTGCTGGCGGGGGATCCCACTCCCCGCCAGCCGACGTCTTCTTCTCAGTCGCTTCCTGCTCTTCAATTTGTTTGCTGACGTCCTGCACGTTCAGGACGTCAGCAAACAAATTGAAGAGCAGGGAGGACTGAGAAGACGTCGGCTGGCGGGGAGTGGGATCCCCCGCCAGCAAAAGTAAAGGTAGGCGGGGGCAGGTTCGCCGGGAGGGGGGGTCCGGGGGTGAATCTGCGGGGGCCCTGGCCCCCTCAGGCCCCACATAGCTACGCCACTGCCCTAGACACCATTCATTTGCACTGATGTGTTAAATAATGTGTTAGAATGTTATCACATGGTTACATTTGGGGTTTTTTAACAAATCTTTGCCCTAAATTTTAACGGTTTGCTTATTTCATCACTAGTAAAAGAGGCCTGTTTCCAACAGAAATGAAATGGGCGCTAGCAAGGTTCCACACCCCCTCCCTACTTCCCTCCCTCCCTCCCTTCCTCTCTCTCTCTCTCCTCCGAGTTCCAGCCCCCTCCCCTCCGAGTTCCATGCCCCCCTACCTCCCTCCCTCCTCCTCTGAGTTCCAGGCACCCCTCCCCTTCGAGTTCCAGTAACCCCTGCCCCCTCCCCTTCAAGTTCCAGGACTGCCCCCCTCCCCTTTCAGTTCCAAAACCCCCTCCCCTTTCAGTTCCAGGACCCCCTCCCTCCCCTTTCCTCCGAGTTCCACGCCCCCCTCTCCTCTGAGTTCCAGACCTCCGCCTCCCTCCTTCTCTCTCTCTCCCCTCCGAGTGCAAGCATGGAACTCGGAGGAGAGGGGGGCGTGGAACTTGGAGGGAGGGGGGCTGCAACTCGAAGGGGAGAGGGGCATCCTGCAACTCGAAGGGGAGGGGGGTCCTGCAACTCAAAGGGGAGGGGGTCTGTAACTCAGAGGGGAGTAGAGGGAGGAAGGAGGGGGGCATGGAACTCGTAGAGGAGGGGGCTGGAACTCGGAGGAGAGGGGGGCCTGGAACTCGGAGGGCGGATGGGGGGAGGGAGGACGGGGAGGGAGGGGGTGATTCTCTACTCACCTCCAATGTTCTGTGGCTGGCTGGTGCTAGCTTCCCTTCTCTCTCACTGATCCGCCCTCTGACGTCATCGCCAGGGCGGACCAATGGGAAGTGTGTTACGAACCCAGGCATCCAGACGGAGGTGCAAATTATTATATAGGATTCACTGAATTAATGATCTGAGAAAACTGCTGTTATAATGCCTACTAGGGGATAGTCATGACTGGATTTCTGGTTCAAATATTGCTGTGAACCATCGGTGTTTGATATGCTGATGCCCCAAGCTGTTGACACTGGAGCAGCATAGCGTTGGTTGAGAAATGCCTTTAAGATCGCAGGAGAGAGTACTTGCATATTCCGGAGATTAACTAAATCCATTTGAGGAGATGTGTATTGCAGTAGGACAGCATTGTTACGGTCTGCTTTCCAAGTCTCTCACTAGGCTAATCAGACTGGTCCTAGGAACTGTAGATCAAGATCTAAAAAGCAGGAGAGGGCACTCAACCATCTTTGAACCTTTTCTAAGTCTGGTATATCTTTTCTGAGAAATGGTGACCAGAATTGCACTCAATACCATTTGCATCATGTACAGCCCAACTTGATGGGCCGAGGGTGATCCACTGATGTTGATCTCCACAGACATGAAGGTGTGTCTGCTGCTCCACTGTCATTAATTAGGTGGAATTCCACCTGGTGCTCACATCTTCTATAAAGTGATTGAGAGATGCTTCTACTGATTCTTGTTACTTCCTTGGCTGCTGCTCACTCGTCATGCTACAGTAGAAATGCTTCTGTTTTCTTGAGTCTCTCTATTCGATCCAGCAGGAAAATGCTGTTGCCCTTCTTGCCTCTCAACTATGGCTGTCCCATACTGCCAGGTGAAGCAAACATTCTAAACATCGGATCCACTTGTAGCTGCTATCTCTGCCTGCCTTGATCATGTTGCTACTGCTATCTGGAACAAAGAAAACACAAATATTCCTGCCTAACCAGCCTTCCATCATCATTGTGAGTACACTGAAACGGGCAGCACTGATTCCAAACACTGAAGACTGAGCAGCTTCTCTTAACCTGTGTCACCACTGGGATTAGCTGGTTGGAATTCTGCATGGAAAGGATTTCTTTCCCCACCTCTCATTGGGTCCAGGTTGCTTGGGCTGAATAGTAAAATTCATCAATAACAGAGGATATCAATAGTTGAAGTGTGAAAGCTAGCATATATCAATGAAACATACCACACTTTTGAATACTCAGTGGATGAGAATGTGCTCATATAAACTTGAGACCAGTATTGTCACAGTTCATTGAACAATTTGAGTGATTTATCAGATAGAAGAGTGGTACCACAGGGGTCTCCCTGAAGCAGGGAATGAAACATGGTCTAATGTCAGGGACTCTGGAATCCTTAAGCTAAGTGGATTTTTACTGATTCAGTAAAAGATTTAAACTTTAATGTTTATTTTGCCTGATATTTTTGAAAGTATTGGATACTTGTGATATACAAATTACATAGATAGATGTGCAATGATTAAACTACATGGGTTGAAAAATTAAACATGCAATACTTCTGTTTCCCCACAGACTGTTCGTATTCACTCCCACAGGTTAGCTTTTCATGGTATACTGAAATGAATATACATGAGAGGTTTGCATACTTACTAAGTCCATTATATGCAAATCTCTTTCATGCATAGTCATTAAACAACTTAACAAAATGTGGGTGAATAAATTTCAATATAGTTGTACTTTTTTACATATCATATATTACCACAACTACAAATGTTCCAAAATCTTTATTACAAACTTCAAATTATATATAAAAATATTATGAAAATATAAAATCACATTATTATAGTGCTGCTTTGCATATGACCACAACATATATCACCACTATCATATAGATTGTATGAAATACTACCCACAACCCTGCTGATAGATGGGATCATAAAGTTCTATAAACAGACTGTTTTTATAGCATTCACTTCATTTTTTTGTAATGCCTTCTTATGCCATTTTGAGCTAGACATGAGGAAAAAAGCTCATTCACTGATGTACTTGAAGCTACAAACAGAGCTGTTTTCCCCCAATAACCACACGAATGCTCTTGGGACCTGTTCTTCTTGCTCAGGGAGGAATTTGCAGCAGTTGGACTGGCTTGGGTAGTATGTTATCTGATTGAAGTGCAAGACCTAGCAGGAACTTACTAGCAGTGGTGATTTTGTGCCAAGTCATGCTGGATCATTGACCCAGAATCTTTGTGGCTTCATGCAAGGTAAAATCTGTGAAGCACATAATGATCCAAAACAAAATATATATGCCCAGCCAGTATGCTTCACTGTACCTGAGGATCTGAAGAGCAAGCAACCAAGAAGCCTGCATTCCAGTGTATTTTAGTGTGTGTGTGTGTGTGTGTGTTTGGGGGTGGGGGGATGAAGAGAGGGTAATCAAAGATCTGGGAACTTCACAGACTAATGAAGATCAGGTATTTGTGGGCTGGAAAACCTGCTCCATTACTGCCCTAAGTATGAGGAGAGTGGGCAGGGACCACAGAAACAAAGTTAGCCAACCATTCAGAACCTAATGAAGGGAGGGATACTAGACTACATATCATTCATGCCTTATATTCCACTAGATCTCCATAGGATTCATTGTGGATTACAAAGACGAGAGCATCTTATTCAGGTGGAATTACAAAAAAAACAACTTGCTTCAAACGATGGTGGGGGCAGGAAGTCAATGAAGGAAACAGGCTGGGAAGAAAAAAAAATGAAGGACTCATTGGAAGGGATGACCTGAGGAAGATAATGAAGTGGGCTTGGGAAAGCAAAGTTGGGGGAGACAGAAGGTTGATAACACAGTATTTTTTAAAAATGTGTATGTTGTAGAAATGGATTAAGTGAAGGAACTGAATTATTTACTTGGTCCGTCACAACTGGGAAAGATGTTTCTAAGTCTTTATATGGACTCATTCAGAGGCATGATGCTGGGGGGCTGGGGCGCCATTTCAATCCTACTTCAGGCGGCAGATTGCCTTGGGTCACCTCTGCTTTAAATGATAGTTTCCAATTAAGTGCCCTCTAGGTTCTAATTTATAAGTTACCTCCTAGCTTTCAGGGCTGCTGGTACCAAGGTTGCACTTAATGCCACCTCAAGAGATGGCAAGAAGTATGACTGCTACACCAGCGGCATGTAACAGCTCTGTACAGAAGTCGATAAGTCGCCCAGTTATCGAGTATCAATGACCCCTCTCCTCCAACTCCTCTGAAGCACTTTATCCGGACCCCCCCCCCCCCCCGACCTCTCTAAAGTACATATTCCAAATCTCCTCCCCTAGGGTCCTGAAAGCAGGAGTGATCCCCAGTTGCACATGCTGTCTGTGATGCAGAGCTCATAATGGTGGCTATGAGCCTTGCAGTATTACCATGAGACCTGCCACCAGGGATCATAACCGCTCTGTTGAACCCAACATCAGAGAGGGTGGGAGCAACTTGGTTATTGGGTGGGATGGTCTCTGGGGGATTATGCATCAGTGAGATGGGGTCCATATTATGAGCTTTTTGGGTGTGGGGGAGGGGAGAAAAAGAGAGTGGTCACTGATGCCAGGGGATTGAGTGAGCTATCAGTTTATGTATGGTGCCATGATATATGTAGCATATAAAACTTCCGTCCCAGACCTCCAGTTTTTATCTACCACAGTTCAATTTCAATACACTCTTATTTATTCATTCAGTTTTTCAGGGATCATCAGATTATTCCTTCAGCAGCTCCCATTTGGGCACAGAGTCCCATCTGTTATGGTGCTGTGTACATTCTCATAGATCAAAAGAAGGCGGTGGCAGCAACTCCCATAGGCTGCCGTGACGCCGGTCTGGCCCCTTCTCTCTACTGCGGGTGGCCCACCTCTCTGATGTAATTTCCTGTTTCCTTGATGGCGGGCTATGTATTTCTTAATATGGAAGCCATTTAACATTTGGATGCATTTTCAAGCCTATAGCAAAAGTCCAAAACACAATGGGCCTGATATTCAAAGTGATTTAACTGGTCAGCAATGGCCACTGACCAGTTAAATCACACATAACTGTATATCCATGAATATTTAGCAGGAGATAGAAACATAGAAACATGATGGCAGATAAAGGCCATATGACCCATCCAGTCTGCCCACCCTCTGTAACCCCTAACTCTTCCTTTTCCTAAGCGATCCCACATGCTTATCCCATGTTATCTCCATTGAATATTCGTAATTAGCACTTAATCGGAAACTGGCTATCTCGGGGGCATTTTGGGGGTGGATCGCATTTAGGACCCAAAATTCAGTGCATAAATAGGACTACATAAATAGCTGTCTTATCTTTATGCACTAGCCAATGCCCGGTTAGCACTGAATATTGGCTTAATCGGTTATTGGCTGGAAGCCAGAAATGAAACCAGATATTCAACACCGGTCGCAAGAAACAGCCCGACATTGAATAACCAGGGTCAATGCTGGTGTTGGACTTCAACTACAATGCCTGCCGCCTGAAAATTGTTAGTTTTGGTCAAGAACTATTTATTCAAAGAAAGAAGATTTTTTTTGGACTTTTCTCATATTTACAATCTCAGCAGTTACTGTGTTTTGGCTCTCAGGGCAGTGTACTGGCAGGAAGCTGATTCCATAACATGGGTGTGCACTGAAAAAAGGCACTCTGTCATGTCAATACCAGGGGAGCCCTAGAGGAGGCAGGAGTAACATGCTTCAATGTACTAGCAGTCCACAAAGCTCTACCTGGAGTATAGGGACAAGGCATGGTTGTCAAATAAGAGGGTACCTTGTCATAAAACACCCCCCCCCCCCCCCTGTTTACAAAGCCGTGCTAAAAGCAGCCAATGCGGTAATGCTGACATTCACTTTTCCAGCCCTGGTCCCAGAAACTCCTGAAACCTTGTTCAAAAACAAGTGCCAGTGATGCTTTCCTGTGAGGGCATAGGCAGGCTGATTCCTTTGCAGTTCACAGCATACCTATGCAGGCATGGCAGAAAGAATAGGGGCTCTTCCTATGCGATGAATGGTCAGAGGCGGGAGATGACCAAAGACAATTTTGGTAGGCAAAACAGGAACTTAAATTACTTTTGGGGGGAGGGGGGTTCACTGCTGCTACCAGGAACATCCTTCAAAAATCAAACCCCTCCTTCACTTCCATTCCCTTCCATTGATTTCCCCAAGTCTCTGGAAGGTTCTGATGCCAGAAGGTCTGAGTTTCCAACAGGTTCAAGAAACAAAGGTTCACTAAAAGGGCAACTTAGGAGTTTTAGTGTTGCTTAACAGAAAACTGGAACAAAATGCTGCCAGAATGTGCAGATAGCCTTCTCTCATTGGCTGGACACCTAAAACAGAAAAAGGCTGCATGGAATAGACACAAAGGCATAAAATCCAAAAATCTGGAAAAGAAAGGATTAATTCACACAGATATTCTGTTGAATTTTTCCCAAAGTTACACATGTTCTATATGTTCCGCATTGTTTCCCTATTTGTTGACCTTATCGTGGGACAAAAATGTGTTTAACCCACCTCCCCCACTCTAGATTATATTTTAATATTAAAATTCCAAATGTATACAAAAATATCAAAACTATTATTTCTATTGGTTTCTATTTAACACTGAAGTTTTAAAACACCGATAAACATTGAAACAGAGAACAGAAAAAGATCATATTTTTGAAGGAATTGATGCATGAATTTATGATACTTCAGGAGTCAGACAGCACACACCAGAATGAGAGAGAAATCTTCTTTATTTGCCAGCAAACACAGTAGAACATCAGCATTAAGTCTCTTCTTCTCTTTCTCAGCTCTCTGTGTCTTTCTCTCAGCTCTCTGTGTCTTTGTGGCTTCTGTCTCAGCTGCTTCTCTTCTTATGCTGTCTTCTCCTTCTTCTGTCTGTTCCTTCTGTCCTTCTCTTTCTTCTGAGCTCCTTCTGTCCTTCTCTTTCTTCTGAGCTCCTTCTGACGTATGCTGCTTCTTCTCCCACTTAAATACAGTTCTATCTAGCCTAGCCTAGCCCCCTTACTCTCCAATTGGTTAAGGAATAGATTGATTACCTTGCCTCAACCAATCAGTTCTATACAAATATCAGTTACATAGGTTCCAGACATCCTAAACTGACCTGTGACCTGGGGCCCCTTACACCAGACATTTGGGCTCCAGTCTCTTACATGTTATTATGATTGATTTCTCATATTCCTAGTACTAACTGCTAACTAAACTCTGGTATTCATTAAAGGGGTCAAGGGCCAATCTTACTTAATAGCATACATATCAGGTTGTTACTTTCAAGACCATTTCTACATTTTACCTATAATTAATCAAGGAGAAGAGAGCTGACTAGTCCTGACCTCTTTCACCTATCAGCTTATACATTGAACCAGCCAGAACTGCAGATAACTTAAAACACATGTTGGCCTCTTCACTGCAGTCCTTGCTTAGAAAGTCAGACAAAGAATTGAACAAATATTCTACATAGAAATTACAGAATAAAACATATTCTAAAATAAGCATCCTTATAAAACATATTCTAAATATCAAGAACTTCTAAATAATATTTCAGCCTATTCCTTAAACTACAATGTGTCATATGTCTGGCTCATGCCTGCTTACAAAACTACAGTATGCCTAACAGTATACAGATGTTGAGCTAGCATTGGCAATTCACAAGGGTGAGAATTTCATTTCTCACTGACCTTTCTAACCTTTGGCTCGGCAAGCTAGACATTGAGTAATTAACCTGAACCATCTGGCTGTCGCGTCTCTGATGTCACGTTTGTGGAGGTGAGCTCTTGAGATTTCCCGAGCTCCGCAGACCAGGAAATAACCGAACACCCCGAATCTTCACCCGCGGCGACCGCCGTTCACCGAGGGTTGAGCCCTCAGCTGCGGGCGGCCAGCAGGACTGCTGGAACCACGGGGAACGGCTGGCCTGGTCGGATCTGGGTACAGCGTCCTAGGTACTGTGGACTAGCCGGGTGGCTAGCGGACAACAGGGACGTACGCTGACTAGACAATAGCTAGCACAACGGCTAGTTGGTTTGGAGCACCACACAGTCTTGGAAAGGACTAGCCGGACGGCTAGCGGGCATGGAGGAGGAACACAGTCTTGGAAACCGCTAGCAGGACGGCTAGCAGTCTTGAAGGACAAACTTAAACTTGGAGAAGGCTAGCAGGACGGCTAGCAGTCTTGAAGAACAGACAACACTTGGACAAGGCTAGCCGGACGGCTAGCAGTCTTGAAGGATAAACAAACGTGGAAAGGGCTAGCAGGACGGCTAGCAGTCTGGAAGAACAAACAAACTTGGAAAAGGCTAGCAGGGCGGCTAGCAGTCTTGAAGAACAAACAAACTTGGAAAAAGCTAGCAGGGCAGCTAGCAGTCTTGACGAACAAACAAACTTGGAAAAGGCTAGCAGGGCGGCTAGCAGTCTTGAAGAACAAACAAACTTGGAAAAGGCTAGCAGGACAGCTAGCAGTCTTGACGAACAAACAAACTTGGAAAAGGCTAGCAGGGCGGCTAGCAGTCTTGAAGAACAAACAAACTTGGAAAAGGCTAGCAGGACAGCTAGCAGTCTTGAAGAGCAAACAAACTTGGAAAAGGCTAGCAGGGCGGCTAGCAGTCTTGAAGAACAAACAGGCTTGGAATCCTCTTGGCAGGACGGCTTCAGACAAGAAAACGGAAGCACTGGTTCCCCTCCGTGCTTCCGTTTAAATCCCCCGCTTGCCTTGACTGAAGAACAGCTGGCGCCAATCGTCTCCAGCCCCGCCGACCCCGGGAACCGGATTGGTCCCTTCGTTTGATGGGCGGAGTTCCCCAGAAGATGCGCCAATCCGGCGCGGGTGGGCGGAGCCTCCTCGCTGGTCCTGCTGCAGCGAGGAGGACGCCGACGTCGGCGCCGCCATCTTGGCGGGCGGGTTTCACTCTCCGAGGCCGGCGTTAGTTCTTTGGGATCGCCGGCCTCGAAGCACTCCATCGTCGCGACGATCCCCGCGGCAGCCCCCACCCGTCGGTCAGCGCTCCCCTGACGCCTTTGCCGACCGCCTCGGGCCGCGGGGCGCCAGGTAAGAGCCCGGAACGGGACAGTATCCTCCCCGGAAGACCCCTTCCTTCGGGGCCCGGGCTTGAATGGATATTGAGCATGGAAGGCTTTGACCAGTTCTGGAGCATGAACATTAGCCACGGGTTCCCAGGAATTATCTTCGGGGCCAAAAGATTTCCAGGATAATAAGTAATACAGTCTTCCCCGCCGCCACTTTGAGTCGAGAATCTCTCTTACCTCGTACTCCGGTTCTGGGGACACCTGGAGATCCTTCTCCTGGGCTGGAGTCGGGTGCCACCTGGATTCCCGGAACCTCTTCAATAGCGAGATATGAAAGGCGTTATGTACTCGCAGGGTGGCGGGTAGCCGCAAGCGATATGTTACTGATCCAATTCGTTCTTGGATGGCATACGGTCCCACGTATCGCTGTCCCAGCTTACGGGAAGACCCTCGGAGTCTCAAGTGTTTCGTGCTTAACCATACCCTCTGTCCTGGCTGAAGCACGGGGGCGGGCCGCCGATGACGGTCAGCAAAGAGCTTGTTCCTGGTCGCGGTCTTCTGTAATTGTTCCCTAGCCATTCTCCAGACCTTCTGTAGGTCGGCGACCACTTGGTCCCCAGCTGGCGTCATGGCGGTAGCCGGGAACGGCCCTGGAACCCGCGGATGTCGTCCATATACCAGGAA
Organism: Microcaecilia unicolor; assembly: GCF_901765095.1. Classification (NCBI taxonomy): domain Eukaryota; kingdom Metazoa; phylum Chordata; class Amphibia; order Gymnophiona; family Siphonopidae; genus Microcaecilia; species Microcaecilia unicolor. The sequence goes on from NC_044037.1 coordinate 90,407,629, forward strand.
GAACGGGGACTGTCCTGAGGAGGAATGGGTACTTTGGTTATATGCGACCTCGGCCCACGGAAGTAGAGACGCCCAGTTATCTTGTCGCTGGTTAACAAAGGCTCTTAAGAATCCTTTCAGGGTTTGATTTATCCTCTCTACCATGCCATTGGTTTGTGGATGGTAAGCGGATGAGAAATGGTTCTCCACTTCCAAGGCCTTGCATAACATTCTCCAGAACCGGGAGGTAAACTGGGGCCCTCGGTCACTGATGATCCTGGTGGGTAGTCCATGTAGTCGAAAGATGTGCTGAATAAATGCTTGAGCTAGAGCGGCGGCCGTCGGAATGTTCGCAAAGGGAACAAAGTGAGCCATCTTAGAGAATCGATCGATCACCACCCAGATCACCGTATGACCCTGGGACCGTGGTAATTCCGTGATAAAGTCCATGGATATCTCCGTCCAAGGACTGGTCGGTACGGGCAAGGGCTGTAGGTCTCCCACGGGAGGTCCTCCTATTGGCTTGGTGCGGGCACATATCGGGCAGGAGGTCACAAACTGGAAGACATCTCGTCTCATCTGTGGCCATCGATATTGTCGCGAGATGAATCGGAGCGTTTTGTGATACCCGAAGTGACCGGCCCATCTTGACGAGTGTCCCCATTGCAGCACCTTCTTCCGATCCGCGGCCGCCACGAATTTCGGGATTTGGGCAAGCTCCCCCGTGGCCACACTAAGACAATCGGGGTCTAGCATGGGGTGAGTCTCCGTAGTCTCTTCTGGTACCTCGAAGGCCCGAGAGAGTGCATCGGCCGGGGTATTCTGGGAGGCTGCCCGGAACACTAGTTGGAAATGGAACCTAGCAAAGAATAATGACCACCGGGCCTGTCGGGGATTCAGCCGCTGGGCCTCTTGAAGGTATAGGAGGTTCTTATGATCCGTGATGACCGTAAACCGGTGTTCCGCTCCTTCCAGTAAATGTCTCCACTCCTGTAGTGCTAGTTTCAGGGCCAATAGTTCCCTATCCCCCACCGTATAGTTCCGCTCGGCTGGAGAGAACTTTCGTGAGAAGAAGGAGCACGGTTGACGCCGGCCCTCGGGGTTGATTTGAGAAATGACCGCTCCGGCGCCCAGCGCGGACGCGTCCACCTCTACCGTGAAGGGCTTCGCAGGGTCAGGAGTCAACAGAATAGACGCGGACTCAAAGGCCTCCTTGACTAGACGAAAAGCCGCTTGCGCCTCAGGCGGCCAATCCTTGACCCTTGCGTTCTTACGGGTGAGCGCCGTCAGCGGTGTTGTCAAGCTGGAGTACTGGGGAATAAATTGGCGATAATAGTTGGCGAAGCCCAAGAATCGTTGCAAGGCCTTCAGGCCCTTCGGTTGAGGCCACTCCCGAATGGCTTGGAGCTTATCTGGTTCCATCTGTAACCCTCCTGGAAGCAGAATATGCCCCAAAAATGGTAAGGAGTGCTGATGGAAGGCACATTTACTCAGCTTCGCAAAAAGATGGGCTTGACGTAGGCGGTGCAATACCGCCCGTACATGGCCCGAATGCTCCCTGGGGTCCTTGGAGTAAACTAGGATATCGTCCAGATATACAATCACCGAGGAATGGAGGAATTCTTCTAGAACACAATTGATCAGACGTTGAAATACCGCAGGGGCGTTACACAGACCGAATGGCATTACCCGATATTCGAAATGTCCCTCATGGGTATTGAAGGCCGTCTTCCATTCATCCCCTGACCGGATTCGTACTAGATTGTAGGCTCCCCGTAAATCTAGCTTCGTGAAGATCTGGGCCCCTTGAAGTTGGTCCAAGAGCTCCGGAATGAGGGGCAGAGGAAACCGATCTTTCACGGTGATGGCATTTAATCCTCGATAGTCAATACAAGGTCTCAGGGTTCAATCCTTCTTGGCGACAAAAAAAAACCCCGCTCCGGCTGGGGAGGTCGACGGCTGGATGAATCCTCTCCGTAGATTTTCTCGGATATAGTCTCGCATAGCCTTGAATTCTCCGCGGGACAATTTGTACAATCGACCCCGAGGAGGCACTGTGTCTGTCTTCAGATTAATGGCACAGTCAAAAGGCCTATGTGGAGGTAGTACTTCCGCCTCCTTGGGGCTAAACACATCGGCAAAGTCTCTATACTCCGCAGGCAGGGCGCTCCCTTCACTTGGTTCTTCTCCGGGCACCGTATTTAACGCCGGACAACAACCAGCCCGACCCTTACAACAAGTTTCTTGACAGGAAGTGCCCCAAGCTTGAATCTTCCCTCTGGTCCAGTCAATAACAGGGTTGTGGTATCGTAACCATGGTAATCCCAGAACCACCGGGTGAATGGTCCGGGGTAATACTAAGAATTCGGCCTCCTCCCGATGGTCCTCCCCAACCTGCAATCCTAAGATCGGCGTAATCTCCGTGACCGGTTGTGGAAGGGTAGTTCCCTGGATGGAGGTTATTCGCAGCGTTGGTCTCTGGGGGAGCAGGGGCCAGCCCATTTGCTGGAGCAGTTCAAGTCCAATAAAATTACCCCCAGACCCCGAGTCCACCAGGGCCCGGGTCTGAAGCGTGGCTTCCTGCCACCGCAAGGTCACTGGTAGGACGAGCAAGGTCTCCTGTAGGGGAGCGGAGTGCCCCAAGAAACCTCCCCTCAGGGTGCCTTGGGGAGAGCGTTTCCCGGCCGGAGAGAACAAGTCCGCAGGAAATGCCCAGCCTGTCCACAATAGAAGCACAATCCCTTAGACTGTCGTTGTTGTCTTTCGGCGGCAGTCAACCGCTGCCGGCCCATTACCATGGGCTCCTCTCCGGGCTCCGTAGCGTCCCGGCTCGCCTGACGAGAGGCCAACCCTTTGCTCGTCTTGGGGGCGCCTCGTCCCCACTTCTGCCGCTCCATCCGGGCTCTGGCTCGCTCCTGGAATCGGGTGTCTACCCGGATACAGAGTGAGATGAGGGCATCCAATGATCCGGGAATCTCCCGTCCGGCCAATTCATCCTTGATTCGTTCTTGTAATCCCTCCATAAAAATGGCCATCAAGGATTCCGGATTCCAACGCAGTTCTGCGGCTACGGTACGAAACCGGATGGCATAGTCGGCCACTGTACCCTCTCCCTGATGAATCCGAAGCAGCTCCGATGCCACGGAGGAGGGTCTGCCCGGAATGTCAAACACCATCCGGAACCGGCGCTGAAATTCGCTATAGTCCTCCAAAATAGGATCCTGTTGTTCGTCCAGAGGAACCACCCAGTCCCGGGCCTTTCCTGTACACAGGCCCATAATGTAGCCTATCTTACTGTGATCCGAAGCAAAGGCCTCTGGTTGCATCCGGAAGGCCAGATTACACTGGTGGAGGAACCCTCGACAACCTGCTGGGTTCCCGTCGTATCGTGCCGGCTCAGGGAACCGAGGTCCCACGCGGAACCCTCCCATACGGGGAGCTGCTGCGGCCCCTTGGACCGCAGCGGCCTGGTTCTGTACCTGAAGCGTGGAAAGTTGAGAACATACATTCTGGAGCGCCCCAGACAGGGCATTCAGCTGTTCCTGTTGCTGCTGTAGAACCTTGGCCAGGTCCCGTAGATCCGGTTGTGTCGGCGAGCTCATGGCTTCCGTTTTCTGTCGCGTCTCTGATGTCACGTTTGTGGAGGTGAGCTCTTGAGATTTCCCGAGCTCCGCAGACCAGGAAATAACCGAACACCCCGAATCTTCACCCGCGGCGACCGCCGTTCACCGAGGGTTGAGCCCTCAGCTGCGGGCGGCCAGCAGGACTGCTGGAACCACGGGGAACGGCTGGCCTGGTCGGATCTGGGTACAGCGTCCTAGGTACTGTGGACTAGCCGGGTGGCTAGCGGACAACAGGGACGTACGCTGACTAGACAATAGCTAGCACAACGGCTAGTTGGTTTGGAGCACCACACAGTCTTGGAAAGGACTAGCCGGACGGCTAGCGGGCATGGAGGAGGAACACAGTCTTGGAAACCGCTAGCAGGACGGCTAGCAGTCTTGAAGGACAAACTTAAACTTGGAGAAGGCTAGCAGGACGGCTAGCAGTCTTGAAGAACAGACAACACTTGGACAAGGCTAGCCGGACGGCTAGCAGTCTTGAAGGATAAACAAACGTGGAAAGGGCTAGCAGGACGGCTAGCAGTCTGGAAGAACAAACAAACTTGGAAAAGGCTAGCAGGGCGGCTAGCAGTCTTGAAGAACAAACAAACTTGGAAAAAGCTAGCAGGGCAGCTAGCAGTCTTGACGAACAAACAAACTTGGAAAAGGCTAGCAGGGCGGCTAGCAGTCTTGAAGAACAAACAAACTTGGAAAAGGCTAGCAGGACAGCTAGCAGTCTTGACGAACAAACAAACTTGGAAAAGGCTAGCAGGGCGGCTAGCAGTCTTGAAGAACAAACAAACTTGGAAAAGGCTAGCAGGACAGCTAGCAGTCTTGAAGAGCAAACAAACTTGGAAAAGGCTAGCAGGGCGGCTAGCAGTCTTGAAGAACAAACAGGCTTGGAATCCTCTTGGCAGGACGGCTTCAGACAAGAAAACGGAAGCACTGGTTCCCCTCCGTGCTTCCGTTTAAATCCCCCGCTTGCCTTGACTGAAGAACAGCTGGCGCCAATCGTCTCCAGCCCCGCCGACCCCGGGAACCGGATTGGTCCCTTCGTTTGATGGGCGGAGTTCCCCAGAAGATGCGCCAATCCGGCGCGGGTGGGCGGAGCCTCCTCGCTGGTCCTGCTGCAGCGAGGAGGACGCCGACGTCGGCGCCGCCATCTTGGCGGGCGGGTTTCACTCTCCGAGGCCGGCGTTAGTTCTTTGGGATCGCCGGCCTCGAAGCACTCCATCGTCGCGACGATCCCCGCGGCAGCCCCCACCCGTCGGTCAGCGCTCCCCTGACGCCTTTGCCGACCGCCTCGGGCCGCGGGGCGCCAGGTAAGAGCCCGGAACGGGACACTGGCATTCCTTCATTTTAGTTGCAAAACTGAGAATTTAAAATAGTATTTGAGCACCTTTAAACAGAATTAACCCTTAATATGATTTCTTATATATATTATGCCCATGGCTGCCTCATTCCCCCCTTTGAGACTAAAATCAGCTTATGCAGAGATAAGTCTCACTACTCAAACTCTGGAGATTATAGTGATCCTAACTAGGAATAGACTTATGAACCACCATTACCCTACTTGTTAAGGTCCGACGGCATACTGCCGAAGCACATGAGGCCAGGAAACAAAACAACAACCCTGCTAAAACTAAGACTATTAGGGAAATAAACAAGGGACGTATCCAGGAGGTCAATGACCACCACCAGGAGGTAAGGTCTAATCCTCCTCGGTAATCCTCCACATTAAGGCTGGCCAACTGTAGGACTTTATCCATGGCATGCCTAACTACATGCGTCCTATTTATAACAATAGTACAGCACTCTGAAGAATTTAGCACTGTGCAGAGGCCACCCTGGGCTGCAAAGAGATAATCAAGACCCATACGGTTATACCGAGAAACTATACTTAATTCATTAATTTGATCCTGCAATGCATTGACTACCACATTCAGCTCATGAACTAGAACATGAAGTAGGGATTGAAGTCTCCGGGTAGCCATACCTAGTTCAGTAATACCCGCTACCGGGCCCCCAATTGGAATCCAGGCCGTGGCAGAAAGGGCTACAAGTCTCTTTTTAGTCAGAGGATAAGTAGAATTAATATACTGGAGGGCTAATTCAATCGCCTCATCCTCTGTGGCAACGGAGGAGGGTAAAGACAAGGCCTCTCGCTTAGAGCGGTGCGGGGATGGTGGTTTGAGAAGAGGAATAACTTTAGGAAAATAATTCAAGGTTACCAATACACAAAAATCATATGTGGGGGGAAGAATCACGTGGAGGACATTATCACAGAGCCAGTAATGACCAAGGAGAGGGCGACGAAAGTTCCCAATAAATGTAGGCACAGGATGGAGATTAGGATGCCCATAATGCGAGCCCCTATCCCAGGGGGAACGAAGAAGAAATGGAGACTTTGTACACCATAGGTGCCAATCCCCAATTGTGACAGACCGCTCATATGATGCAACCCCTTCATACCCCGGGGACTTATGAAAGTAGAAAATAGGATGGGACACTATAGTCTTCTCAGTAGTATAGTTAGGAGCCAGATAATCACCTTGGTCATAATCTGCAGGTATGGTAGTAGGGCACATAGGAGTACCTGGAGAAACTACCCACACAGGTTCCTCCTTCTCTGGGAGAACATTAGTATAGTTACAGGGAATGGGAAGAACAGTTGAGATGTCTCTTGTTAAACAAAACACTCCAGAAGCTGGATAGGGAGACGTAAAAACTGGCCTTAGAGAAGAGTCAGAGGGGGAAGTAGCATTATAAAAGGACCACCAAGTATAATCCTGGCTCCAAGGGCCTGAACTCGAAAAGTAGGGAGGTATAAGAGCTGGGAGCTGCACAGGAACAGGAACAGCTGGGACATCTGTAGTATAAGGAGAAAATCGGAAACACACAATACAAGGGGAAGTAATCTTTGCCTGACTAATTAGTTCCTGGACAGAGTGTAACCAAAGGTTGGAGCGAGTTGGGGTTTTAGGAACAAGGAGGCAAGGAGTAGAAAACAACAAAAGCATCCAAACTACTAACATTTTCTTTCTTCCTAATCTAAAACAAATACAGCAAACTAATTAAGCAATAATATTTCAACAGTCTGTGCTAATCACAGATTACTCTAATATAATGTTCTCAGTCTTTGAGTTCTTATACCAGTTGGGATAGACCCTCAACTGACAAGGATCAAGCTCTCAAATTCCAAGAAAGCCAGAATCTAGGCAAGAAAGAGTCTCAGTGTGAAGCCGAAGTTCAGCAGCTCCTGCAGTACGCAGTTGACCCTTCTTTTCAGCTAGTAGATTCTTTGGTTCGGGTCAAGCGCAACTTCAATGGCTCCGCTGGATCACTTTCTGCTCTCCACTGTCTAGGCTCCGTCTGATCCGTGCTGGGCTCAGTCTGGTCAGCAGACTTAATTCGAGACCAATGGACCCATGGAGTAATCCCTGCGACCTTCACAGCTGCAGGGGTAGAAAGCAAAACAGTAAAAGGTCCTTTCCATCGGGGCCCCAAAGGCTGGAGCCTCCAAACTCTATCCCCTGGCAGGAAGGAATGTACCTGAGCCTGGAAGGGGACAGGGTTTATTTCTCTCACATAAGACTGAAGCTCAGAAATTATCTTGCCCAAGAGGGCTACCTGCTCCTGTACCTGGGCAGACCCTAAAATCCCTATGTCTCCCTTAATTCCCTGCAAAATGGCTGGGGGCTTCCCATACACAATTTCAAAGGGAGAGAGGGCTGTTCCTTTAGTTGGAGTGCATCGGAGGCGGAAGAGGGCTAGTGGCAGTGCCTGTGGCCATTTCAGTTGGGTTTCCTGACAAATCTTTGCTAGGCTATTTTTCAAGGTTCTGTTTGCCCGCTCAACCTGCCCTGAACTCTGGGGACGATAGGCACAATGCAATTTCCAGGTAATGCGCAATGCGCGGGACAAGGCCTGAAGTGTAGCTTCAACAAAAGCGGGCCCATTATCTGAACCTATGGCAAGGGGCAGTCCATACCTGGGGATGACATCCCTAAGGAGGGCTCGAGCTACTTCTGTGGCTTTCTCAGTAACTGTAGGATATGCTTCCACCCACCCAGAAAAGGTACAGACCATGACCAAGAGGTATCGGAGCCTACCGCTCCTGGGCATTTCTGTGAAGTCTATGACTAGAGACTCAAAGGGTGTTAGTCCTCTAGACTGAACTCCTGGTGGAATACGGGGTCCCTGACGAGCATTATTCTGGGCACAGAGAGTACATCGGGCAGAGGCAGTGGCAACCAGACTATCCAATCCCTCCAGCACCACTACTCGACTGAGTAGGCGGGCTAGTGCTGTTTTCCCTAAGTGTGATAGGTCATGAGCTTGAGACACTACAGGCCAAGCTAGGTGGCGTGGCACCAGAACTCTGGTATCAGGGAGATGTAACCAGCCATCAGGTCTCCTTACTGCACCTTCTTCTTGAGCCCATTTCTCTTCCATTTGGGTATACATAGGCGTCCATTCTTGCAATCGAATTTGGAACAGGGGAGTCACAGTACTTGCTAGGGGTCCTCGAGCAGCTTCCTTGGCCACCCGATCAGCATGGCGGTTCCCTCGGGCCACTGGAGTATCTATCCTTTGGTGTCCCCTGCAGTGAATAACAGCTACCTTCTTAGGGGCCCACACAGCCTCTAGCAGCTGAAGTATTTCAGGTCCATACTTAACAGGTTGGCCTGCAGCATTTATGAGTCCCTTTTCCTTATACAAAGCTCCATGAGCATGTAGAGTTGTGAAGGCATACTTGGAATCAGTATAAATGTTGGTTACCAGTCCTGCTGCTAGCTCCAGAGCTCGTATGAGGGCCACAAGTTCTGCTTTCTGGGCTGAAGTTCCTTGGGGCAGGGCTCTTGCTTCTATCACCTTGTCTTCTGTCACCACAGCATAGCCTGCCAATCGCTTGGAGTTCTCCACGTAACTGCTTCCATCTGTGAAATAAATTACATCTGGGTCCCTCCACGGAACATCTTTAAGATCTGGTCGACTGGAGTACACTTCATCCATGGTTTGGATACAATCATGATCCGGAGGTCCCTCAGATGCTGGCAAAAGAGTGGCGGGATTGAATGTAGCCACTGTTTCCAGGTGTATCCGTGGATTCTCACACAAACTAACTTGGTACTTAACCATGCGGTTATTTGTAAACCAGTGGTTGCCCTTATACTCCATGAGGGTAAGAACTGCGTGGGGGACTTTAACAACCAGTTCTTGCCCCAAGGTCAGCTTATCAGCTTCCTGGACCAGTAAGGCTGTTGCTGCAATGGCCCTCATGCAGGCTGGCCATCCTTTAGCCACTCCATCCAGCTGTTTAGACAGGTATGCAACAGGCCTCTGCCAGGATCCCATCATCTGGGTCAGCACACCCAGAGCAACCCCCTGTCGCTCATGGACATACAGTGAGAAAGGTTTCTCCACATCAGGAAGGCCTAACGCAGGGGCTTGGAGTAGGGCTTTCTTTATGGCAATGAAGGATTGTTGAGCTGTAGGTCCCCATTCAAATGGTTCCTTTTCACCCCCCTTTGTGGCTTGGTAAAGGGGTTTCGCCATCAATGCAAAATTTGGAATCCAAATTCTGCAGAATCCGGCTGCTCCCAGAAATTCCCTAACTTCTCTTCTGGACTTGGGTTGGGGAATTGCAGCAACTGCTTGCTTCCTACTGACATCCAGTCTCCGACTTCCCTGGGAAATACAAAAGCCCAGATACTTCACTTCTGACTGACAAAGTTGGGCCTTTGAGCGTGAGACCTTATAGCCTGCATCCAAGAGTAGCTCCAGCAATTCTCTGGTAGCCTCAAAACACTCTTCCTGAGTCACTGCTGCAATCAGGAGGTCATCTACATACTGGAGTAAAACTCGCCTGGAAGGCTCAGATTTAAAAGTCTTAAGGTCTTGTCCTAGGGCAGTCCCAAAAATGGTGGGGGAGTTCTTGAACCCCTGTGGCAGGCGGGTCCATGTATACTGAAGCTTCCTTCCTGTTACTGGGTTTTCCCATTGAAAGGCAAAAAGCAGTTGACTGGCGGGGGCCACCCGAATACAAAAGAAGGCATCTTTTAGGTCTAGTGTCGTGAAATGGGTAGCTCCAGAAGGTATCAATCCTAGCAAGACATATGGATTAGGCACTACAGGGTGTAATGAGATAGTGGATTTGTTAACCACCCGTAAATCTTGGACTGGCCGGTAGTCCTCAGTCCCTGGCTTCTGAACTGGCAACAGTGGCGTATTCCATGGAGACTGACAAGGACCAATAATTCCATGGGATAACAGACGATTCAGGTGTGCTTGGATCCCTTCCAGAGCCTTTCTGGGAATTGGGTATTGGCGAAGATGGATTGGCCGGGCATTTGGAAGTAAGTCTACATGGACAGGAGGAATATTTCGGGCCAACCCTGGGGGATTATCTTCTGCCCATACCCCTTTGACTTGAAAGCTATCTGCCAGGGGTAGGTCAACTTGGCCATGTGACTGATGCAGCCGCCATTCTTCTTCAAGAGGGCAGCAGAAACTCAATATACCCTTAGGGCTGGATGTCGGGGGCCGAAAGGAGACTGAAGTCTGGCCATCAGAGTCAAAGGAAATTTGGGCCCTAAGCTTGGACAGCAGGTCTCGACCTAACAAAGGGATTGGACAGTCTGGCATATACAGGAATTCATGAGTGACTGTGTGTGAGCCTAATTGGCATCTACGGGTTGTCAGGAAGGGCCTCCGGTTCTGCACCCCCGTGGCTCCCACCACTCGGACAGTTTTTCCAGACACAGGCGCTAATCGCTCCGTCACAACAGAATGTTCAGCTCCTGTATCAATCATGAATGGAATTGAGCGGCTCCCTATAGTTAACTTGACCATAGGTTCCTGGGAGCCCAGTTTGTAGGAACCCGGTCTGTCCTATTCGTCCCATTCTGCCATCTCGGCTATCCCGATGATGTCAGATTCAGGAGGCTCATATCTTCCCTCTCGAACTCGGCCTCGGCTTCCTCGATCTCCTGGTCCCCTTCTCAGTCCCTGGCGCCTCTGGGGGCATTCATCTTTCCAGTGCCCTCTTTCCTTACAGTAGGCACACTGATCCCTCTCCAATCTTGGTCTGGGATTCTCCCCCCTTGGCCGGGATTGATTGAAGGAATCTCGGGGCCTGGCTGGTGGTCCGGGGTCCCACTTTGGCTTCCCATTAGCTAGAGGTCGACCTCGATTAAGGGTGGAATTAGTAATGGCTGCCGCTAAAAGGTCGGCCTTCTTCTGCATCTTCCGGTCAGCCTCTCGACGCACCTCCTGATCTCTATTAATGAAAACCTTGGTTGCGATCTCAATTAGCTGGGTGGTATTCATCCCTGCGAATCCCTCTTGACGCTGCAACTTCTTCCGGATATCTGGCATACTCTGGGCCACCAATGCACTATTCACCATTCTCTGGTTTTCTAGGGCTTCAGGATCAAATGGGGTGTATGTTCTGTAGGCTTCAATTAGTCGCTCTAAAAAGGCCCCAGGGGATTCAGTTGCCCCTTGGAGAATTTCAGAGACCTTTGCCAGATTAATGGGCCTCTTTATGCCTTTCCTCATACCTTCCAGCAAGTCCCGGCAATAGCCAGACAACAGTTCATAGTGCTGCCCATTATTTGGATCCCAAACTGGAGCTGCGCGAGGAAACCGAGCTCTAACCCATTCCTCTAGGTTCTGTGTCCCCTCGGGGACACGCGCTCGCGTGATGGCCTCAGCATTTTGCAAAATCTTCCGCCTCTCCTCAGTTGTGAAGAGGGTCAGGAGAAGTTGTTGACAATCAGTCCAGGTTGGGTTATGGGTGGCCATAATGCTAGCCACTAGGTCCACCACTGCCTGAGGCTTTTCAGTATAAGAGGGGTAATGCGTCTTCCAATTCAGGAGATCGGTGGTTGTGAAGGGTACATACTGGTAGGCCTGTGCCTGTATAACCTGACCCTGATTATTAGGATCCGGTCGAGTGGTAGTTACCTGACGGAGTGGCAGAACTCTCGAGGAGGTGGGAATGGAATCTGAGGTAGAGCTAGGAGCTACCCTCCTATCATGCTCAAAGGTGATTACAGCAGGTCTAACCCATTCAGGGGAGGTAGGTTGAAACCCTGAGGGATGGGGAGGGGTACTCATAGACTGAGAGGTGGTCACAGGTGAGTCAGTCCATTGAAAGGGATGCCGGGCCCCTAATGAGTGGGTAGGGGTACTAGAGGGAGAGGCTGGGCTGTCAGGAGTTGAGGAGTCAGGGAGTGGAGCCCAAAGCGGGTCTTCGGAGGTTAACAGGGAAGGATGTGGCAGAGGAGGGTAGAGACTAGCTGAAAAGTCCAACCTAGGATGTGGTGGGGTTCGCACAGTGGGGGAGGAACTATCCGGAGAAGCCTGTACTGGAGAAGCTTGGGCTGGGCGGCGTGGATCTCTAGGGGCGGCACGGAACCCCAACAATGGGCCATAAGGTGGTGGCTCAAGATCTGAGGGGTCATCAGAGAGTATGGGTTTCTCAGGCAGGGTAGGGGCGGAAGCCACCGATTGAGTGGTAGGCTTCCTAGGGCTCTTTCCCTCTTCTAGTTTAGATTTTCTAATCTTTCTTTGAGCACGGCCTAACATGAATTTTACTGGGGATCCCATATAAGTTTTCAACCAAGAGGGAGGGTCAGTCACAAGACTGTCCCAGGAATCTATATAAGGGAGTTGTTCAGAATATTCTGGTTCTCCTACAACTATGCTGTAGACCTTCCGGATTACTTCAATATCTAAGCTGCCACTAGGGGGCCACCCCACTCCCATAGATGGCCACTCAACTTCACACAAGGTTCTTAGAGTACTTGAGCTTAAAGTCTGTCCATAGTCATTAATTAAAAATCCTTTTTTAAAATTCTTAAGCATACAATCTAGGGGGGTAGCAATTTGTCTAGATGATGTCCCACCCATAATGCTTACAGTTACAACACACAAAGGGGGAGGGAATTTTTGAAAGTGCAGTAAGGGGTCCGCACTCTCAAGACACTAGGTAGACAGATAGCAATCGCTTCCTTCCGTCGCTGGCCAATTGAACTCGCGTTAATTGGAAACGCAGCTATAAGAAGTCCGCACTCGTTTAACATTCACGCATCACACATTCTGCACAAAAAATCCCACCCAACAATTTCAGATTTCTCAGATACAGATAAGCTCAAGCGGTTTCGCTTCTAATCTCCACTAGACTAGAAGGTACTAGGGCCTTCGCTGAGAGTTGATCAGGCTCTCCTTCCCCCAATTTTTGAGGGGCTGGTTTACAACTTTCTAGCTAGAATTATAATACAGAATACAGAATACATACCCGGCGAATGTTCTCCAGTCAGTTGGGTGCTGGGATTAATGCAGGATTCAGAATCCCACCGCTGCCACCAAGAATTGTTGCAGGAATTGATGCATGAATTTATGGTACTTCAGGAGTCAGACAGCACACACCAGAATGAGAGAGAAATCTTCTTTATTTGCCAGCAAACACAGTAGAACATCAGCATTAAGTCTCTTCTTCTCTTTCTCAGCTCTCTGTGTCTTTCTCTCAGCTCTCTGTGTCTTTGTGGCTTCTGTCTCAGCTGCTTCTCTTCTTATGCTGTCTTCTCCTTCTTCTGTCTGTTCCTTCTGTCCTTCTCTTTCTTCTGAGCTCCTTCTGTCCTTCTCTTTCTTCTGAGCTCCTTCTGACGTATGCTGCTTCTTCTCCCACTTAAATACAGTTCTATCTAGCCTAGCCTAGCCCCCTTACTCTCCAATTGGTTAAGGAATAGATTGATTACCTTGCCTCAACCAATCAGTTCTATACAAATATCAGTTACATAGGTTCCAGACATCCTAAACTGACCTGTGACCTGGGGCCCCTTACACCAGACATTTGGGCTTCAGTCTCTTACATGTTATTATGATTGATTTCTCATATTCCTAGTACTAACTGCTAACTAAACTCTGGTATTCATTAAAGGGGTCAAGGGCCAATCTTACTTAATAGCATACATATCAGGTTGTTACTTTCAAGACCATTTCTACATTTTACCTATAATTAATCAAGGAGAAGAGAGCTGACTAGTCCTGACCTCTTTCACCTATCAGCTTATACATTGAACCAGCCAGAACTGCAGATAACTTAAAACACATGTTGGCCTCTTCACTGCAGTCCTTGCTTAGAAAGTCAGACAAAGAATTGAACAAATATTCTACATAGAAATTACAGAATAAAACATATTCTAAAATAAGCATCCTTATAAAACATATTCTAAATATCAAGAACTTCTAAATAATATTTCAGCCTATTCCTTAAACTACAATGTGTCATATGTCTGGCTCATGCCTGCTTACAAAACTACAGTATGCCTAACAGTATACAGATGTTGAGCTAGCATTGGCAATTCACAAGGGTGAGAATTTCATTTCTCACTGACCTTTCTAACCTTTGGCTCGGCAAGCTAGACATTGAGTAATTAACCTGAACCATCTGGCATTCCTTCATTTTAGTTGCAAAACTGAGAATTTAAAATAGTATTTGAGCACCTTTAAACAGAATTAACCCTTAATATGATTTCTTATATATATTATGCCCATGGCTGCCTCAATATGACCTATCCATTCCACCTATCTTCATTAACCACTCAGCTCTACAACTTCAGCCTCTTCCTCAGAGATCATCTGTGCTTGTCCCATGCTTTCTTGAATTCAGATACTATCCTCATCCCTACCACCTCCACTGGGAGGCTAGTCCATGCATCCACCGTCCCTTCTGTAAAGAAATATTTCCTTATATTTCTCTTGGACCTATCTCCCACCTTTCACTTTCATCCTGTGACCTCTTGTTTCAGCACTTCCACTCCACGTAATGAGGCTCTTCTTATGTGCATTTATATCTTGCAAGTGTATAAGTGTCTCCAGGTTATAAATATGTTGATCTTTACATATATCCTCATATTCTTTATAACAAAGACAAATAATATGTCTGTGATACCAGAGACAAAGAAAGCTCTAGGGGGTCCTTTTACTAAGGTGCACTGAAAAATGGCCTGCACTGGTGTAGGCATGTATTATTGGACATGCGCAGATCCATTTTTCAGCACACCTGTAAAAAATACCTTTTTTTAAATTTTGTCTGAAAATGAACGTGTGGCAAAATAAAAATTGGCACGCGTCCATTTTGGGTCTGATACCTTACCACCACCCATTGACTTAGCAAAAAGATGTCACCTGTTAACTGGGCGGTAATGGTCTACACACGTAGAATGCCCTTTACTGCCTGGTTAGCACCACGCGCTGGAAAATAAAAATTGCTTTCCAGCACGCGTAGTGGACGCGCGTAAAAAATGAAATTACCGCCTGGGCCATGCAGTAGCCGGGCGGTAATTCCAAATTGATGCACATTGGGTGCGCATAGACACCTATGCAGCTTAGTTAAAAGGGCCCCTAGGAGAGGGTTAACATGGCATAATCCAAGGTATCTACTGGTATATAATTAGCACATACTAACCAAGTGTACCAATAGAGTTTTCTGGGATGTTTTAATTAAAAAAAAATCTTTTGCTAACTCTTATGCTGGACCAATAAAATGTATCAGAACCTACAAATAATTTTCTGTTTTAGCCTATCCTTTTTCTTTGCATTTCTGGATATTGAGGATTAGGTGGTCACAACCTCACCATAGGGCCTGGTGATATTTTCCTTTGGCAAGATACTACAGTGATTTGAGTATTGTCTTCTGCACTCTAAAACTCCTGGTTTTCTCTGGTGACCCCCACCCAGGTCCTAGCTAGGCCCTGCCTGATCCTGCTTGTCTTCTGAGATACAACCAGTTCAGGCACTCACAGCAGTTCTGCTAAGGAAATTTGTTCTATTAACTTAACAAGAAACGTGGTATTATATTATCTGCCACCAGATGTCAGTGTTGCCCTGTGCTGGGAACAGAAAATATGCACCAAGCACGTCAAGAGCCTGTGTCAAGGATATTTTCCTTGCATTATTTGATTTTAATAAACAAGATAGTATATACTGTACAGCCAATGAGTTTATTTTTAAATAGAAATATGTTTTCATGCCTTTGCTTATTCTAGCATGTTGGAAATCCTGTTACATTTAACAATTGTTCATACTGTAGTTCTTACATGGTGAAAAATCTCAAAGAATGTATAGAGCCAGTCCTATTATCCTCTCCACCTCTATAGTTTTAGCATTTGAAAGGATAAGAAATATGTTGGCCCAGGCCATTCAAATCTCCCTGTTTATATTGGATTTAGCCCATACCTTTTGATGGGTAGCTCAAGTCATAGGCGCAGACTCCGTGGGTGCTGTGGGTGCTCGAGCACCCCTAATATTTCATCCACCGGAAGTTCGTTCCCTCCCTCCTCCCTTCGAGTTCTATGGCTCCCTCCCTCCAAATTTTAAAAGTCATCTTGACTTACCTCGTCGGAGTTACGGCAGCAGCAGCAGCGGTAAAAAGCGTGCAGGCTCGGTGCTTAGTTCAGTTTTCCCTTCTCTGTCTCTCAGCTCTGGTTCCGCCCTCATTTCCTGTTTCCACAAGGGTGGGACCAGAGCTGAGAGAGAGAAGGGAAAACTGAACTAAGCGCCGAGCCTGCACGCTTTTTACCGCTGCTGCCGCAATAACGCTGACGAGGTAAGTCAAGATGACTTTTAAAATTCGGAGGGAGGGGGCCTGGAATTGGGAGGGAGGGAGGAAGGGAGGGACGATGACCCTGGAACTCGGGGGGAGCGACGACGACCCTGGAACTCGGGGGGAGGATGACCCTGGAACTTGAAGGAAGGGAGGGAGGGAGGGGGGGACCCTGGAACTCGGAGGGGGAGGGGAGGGGGACCCTGGAACTCAGAGGGAGGGAGGGAGGGGGACCCTGGAACTCGGAGGGAGGGAGGAGGGCCCTTGAACTGGGAGGGAGGGAGGGAGGGTGGACCCTGGAACTGGGAGGGAGGGTGGTGGGCCTGGAACTTGGAGGGAGGTGGAGGAGCAATGAGGGAGGGGGGACAGGGGAGAGGGAGAGGGGAAGGGGACGGGGGAGGAGGGAATGCACCACCTGTAAAAAAAAAATTTCAGCATCCCCAATCATTTTGAAAAGTTGGCTCCTGTGGCTCAAGTTGGCTTCTCCCTTACCCCAGAGGGCTTACAATGTAACCCACCCCCCCCCCCCTTTTGCTAAGCTGTGCTAGCGGTTGCCACATGGCAATGCCGACACAACCCATTCAAACTGAATGGGTTGTGTCGACAATAGCTCACCACCAGCTGATAGCATGGCTTAGTAAACTGGGGGGTAAGTTTGTACCTAAAGTAAGAAAAGATTGAAGTGTCTTGCCCAAAGACACTCAACATTGCTGGGATTTGAACCTTTGAATCTGTAAGTATACAATTCACTGCTGTAACCAGTAGGCTACTCCATTCTACAAATTGGCAGTGTCCTCACAGGGCTTTCATAATGTGTTAGGCAGCACTGGTGATTGTCTAGGATAGCACATTTCAGGCGATAGCAAAACTGCCCCCATAGGTCCCCACCACTGCCACTCTTCCTCTCTTCTCCCTTTTTCCATTGCTTCTCTGTGCCTCTGCCTCATCTTACTTCCTCTCAGCCATATCCATAATTTACTTTTTTCAAGGTAGTTGGGCAGCCCGAGGCCCAGTACAGGCTTGCACATGTGTACTCCTTGGGAAAGCAAGTACACTATCCTGCTTATAATCGAACGAGAAAAACGCCCAAGTTCCGACCTAAATTGGGAGATGGACGTTTATCTCACAAAAACGAATAACGCGGTATAATCGAAAGCCGAACTTGGACGTTTTCAACTGCACTCCATCGCGGAAGCGTACAAAGTTGACGGGGGCATGTCGGAGGCGTGGTGAAGGCGGGACTGGGGCATGGTTATCACCCGAACAGAGATGGGCTCCTTTCGCCAATAATGGAAAAAAAGTATGCGTTTGTAGCTAGAATTTAGGGCACTTTTCCTGGACCCTGTTTTTTCACGAATAAGGCCCCAAAAAGTGCCCTAAATGACCAGATTACCCCCAGAGGGAATCGGGGATGACCTCCCCTGACTCCACCAGTGGTCACTAACCCCCTCCCACCACAAAAAAATGATGTTTCACAACTTTTTATTTTCACCATCAAATGTCATACCCACCTCCCTGGCAGCAGTATGCAGGTCCCTGGAGCAGTTGTTAGGGGGTGCAGTGGACTTCAGGCAGGTGGACCCAGGCCCATCCCCCCCTACCTGTTACAATTGTGCTGCTTAATGCTTATTAGTCGTCCAACCCCCCAAACCCACTGTACCCACATGTAGGTGACCCCCTTCACCCCTTAGGGCTATAGTAATGGTGTAGACTTGTGGGCAGTGGGTTTTGAGGGGGATTTGGGGGGCTCAACACACAAGGGAAGGGTGCTATGCACCTGGGAGCTCTTTTACCTTTTTTTTGTTTTTGTAAAAGTGCCCCCTAGGGTGCCCGGTTGGTGTCCTGGCATGTGAGGGGGACCAGTGCACTACGAATCCTGGCCCCTCCCACGAACAAATGCCTTGGATTTATTAGTTTTTGAGCTGGGCACTTTCATTTTCCATTATTGCTGAAAAACAAAAATGCCCAGCTCACAAATTGTCGAATAAAACATGGACGTCTATTTTTTGCGAAAATACGGTTCGGTCCGCCCCTTCATGGACCCGTTCTCGGAGATAAATGCCCATGGAGATAGACGTTTTCGTTCGATTATGCCCCTCCACGGGGATAATTTTTGAAAGAGAAAAATGTCTAAAAAGTAGCATAAAGCAGCATTTGGACATTTGGTGTTCCAAAACGTTCAAATCACTATTTTTGAAACCTATTTTGCAGACGTTTATCTATGCAGTTCACCTCAATGTGTCCAAATCACAAGGGGGCATGTTGGGGGCAGGATTAAAGTATTCCTAACACTTGGATGTTTTTCTATCATAATGGAACAAAACAAAAACGTCTAGGACTAAAACTAAGATGTTTTGAGCTAGACCTATTTTAAAAATGACTAAGTCACAAAAAACTGCCTTAAAATGACCAGATGATCACTGCAGGAATAAAGGAATAACCCCCCCTCCCTTATTACCCCAGTGGTCAATGACCCCTTCCCACACCTCTTCTCCAAAGATGTGACAGAAACAGCACATTCTAGCCTCTATGACAGCCTCAGATGTTATAGCCAGTCCTATTAGAGCAGAAAGCAGGTTCCTGGAGTAGCCTTGTGGTCGATGCAGTGCACTGTAGAGAAAGGGACCTGGGCCCATATCCCACTCTAACTGTTACACGTGATGGAAAGTGTGAGCTCTCCCAAACTCACCAAATACCTATTGTACCTACATATAGGTGACCCCTTCAACCATAAGGGCTATTGTAGTGGTGTACAGTTGGGTATAGTAGGTCTTTGGTAGGTTTTGGAGAGCTCACCATACAATATAAGGGAATAACTGTGAGATTTGTACCTGGGACCTTTTATTTGAAGTCCACTGCAGTGTCCCTTAGGGTGTCCCACTGCTTTGCTGGGATGTCTTTGTGGTCAGTCTACTAAGAATGTTGGCTCCTCCTACATTCCATTGGCTTGATTTTGTGCATTTTTCACTTGGAAATTTTTTATTTTTATTTTTTTTAATGGACCAAAAAGATAAATGCATAGAACACAAAAACATCTAGCAAATAGCCATTTTTGAAAAAAACAACAGACATTTTGCTGTTTCGAAAATGGCTATATTTGCCACCTGGATTCTGGACATTTTGAGCAAAACGTCCAAAGTCAGACTTAGACGTCTTATCGAAAATGCCCCTCCACGTATGCACCCACATTAAGAAGAGCATGCGCGATGTATGCATGGTGTTCACTTTTAACAACATTTGTTTGAAAAATGGGGAAAAAAAGGAATATGAAAATGAAACTTTTCTGGGTGCCCATTCCTACTATTTAGCCTGTAGTATATTTTTTTTTTGTTACATTTGTACCCCACACTTTCCCACTCATGGCAGGCTCAATGCAGCTTACATGGGGCAATGGAGGGTTAAGTGACTTGCCTAGAGTCACAAGGAGCTGCCTGTGCCTGAAGTTGGTATTGAACTCAGTTCCTCAGGACCAAAGTCCACCAACTTAAGCACTAGGCCACTCCTCCAACCCTTTGATCCTTCCTCTACTTAGATTGTAAACAGAGAACTTCCTTATTTATAGAAACTGATTTGTGTTAAGCAATTATTATATCTGATCTCTGTAATTAGGTGCCTGAATTTTCTTTCTATAGTGCTGTTATCAGTGACAAAGAACAGCAGGAATAGGATTTAGATCCTGCAGAGATTACCTGAAGAGTTATAATAGGGAACCTAGGCAGGAAAGACACATAGATAGGTAAAAGGGCAAATTCTGTAAGCTGGCACTTAAATTTAGGTAATATGCAATTTCCACCAGTACACGTTTCTCTCACTTGATCTTAAAAACTATATATATTTTTTTATTTTTTAATTATGCAGAGCTCTGTATGTGTTTGGTGTGCAAATCTACCAACTTTCTTGGCACCAGCTCATAAGCACAACAAATCTATAACACCATTGCACCAAACCTTCCTATCCAGCCATATTGCCTGAATATTATCAGAATCTACTATAGTTAGACTAGCAATCACAATTATCTAATATTGTGCCGAAGCTTGAATACTTAGCTTCTTTTGGGCAGTTAGAGTCCAGTTCAGTGCTTTATAATGTGCTGCTATTACTGGATATTCTTTCGTCTGTGCTCTAGTGTTTAAAACCAGATTAAATCAACTCATGTTTGTTCCCAAGATGTTCCCATGAGAGAAACATGTACTGGTGAACAGGGCCGGTCCTAGGGTCTCTGCAGACTATCAGTTGGCGCCCCCGCCTAGCATCTCCTTTCTTTCTTCTCCCTCCCTCTTCTCCCACCCTGTCCTCTTTTTCAGCCCAGGGCGATTCTCCTTCACCCCATCCACCTCCCATTTATGGCCACCTGCCCGCCCTCTTCTCCGACTCCCCTCAACATCCCCCTTTTTCTTCCTGCCACCCTGCGTGGTTTAAGTCTTTTTTAATTTACCTCCGTCCCAGCAGCCGTGTCATTTCAAAGCCCTGCCCGTCTCTAGCCTTCCCTCCCTTCGTGAGTTCGTTCCCTCAGAGTCCCGCCTTCTGATGTCATTTCCTCTTTCCTCGAGGGCGGGACTCTGAGGGACTGAACTCACGAAGGGAGGGAAGGCTAGAGACGGGCAGGGCTTTGAAATGACGCGGCCACTGGGACGGAGGTAAATAAAAGATTTAAACCCCCAAGGGTGGTGTGGTATGGCGGCACAGTGCCGCAGTGGCGCCCTTGAAGGCAGGCGCCCCCCTGCGGTGCTTACCCCACTTACCGGGTTTGACCGGCCCTGCTGGTGAAAATTGCATACTACTACAGTAATCCACACACCAGTTGGAAACATTGGAACCCAAATAGTATTATATTACTTAAATTTAGGTGCCAATGTACAATAGTAGTGCTTACGCACATGATTGGTGCTAATTGGCACTTACATGCCTAACTGCCAGGTGCTATTCTATAAACAGTGCACCTAAATCATGTTCACCGATTCCCGCATCTAACTGGGTGCGAGACTTTCTCCTGCTGAAACCTGATGTAAATGCTGGTGCCCAAGTGTGTAACTTTACAGAACACCCCTGATATGCCCATGGCCATGCCCCCTTTTGAGTTATGCACTAGTAGAGTTAGGCGCCGTCCGTGCCTTATAAAATAACGTGCAGCCAGATGCACACGCAAATTTTAATGGGTGCCAATTAAGTTGAATAATTGGTTGTTAGCACCCTATTATTGACATTAATAATCTGCTTAAGATCTCAGGAGCTCACCCAAATTTTGGCACACAAATATAGGCACCATTTATAGAATCCACGGGTTAGTACATAAGCAATACACTTAATTTAAATATCCCCCTGATATTCAAAAGTTATTTAACCAGTCAGGATTGGCAACTGACCGGTTAAATGCACCATAACTGGTTATCCATAAATTTTCAGTGGGATATGGCTGGCCTTGACCAGCTGAAAATTCACGGTTAGCGGATAGCCAGTTATATCTCATGATATAACCAGCTATCCGCCAATTTTCAGCGCAAGTTTGGTGACCATATTTGGCCACGTGAAAACCATGCCTATCTTTGGCTGGTTCAGACTTAACCAGTCAGTTCTGAATATCGGCTTGGCTGGTTAGGTTTGAAACAACCAAAAACAAACTGAATATTTAATGCCGGTTATCAGAAAGTGCCTTGCATTGAATATTCAGACTCAGCGCCGACCGCAGGAGTTGACCAAGCTAACTCCTGCAGTCTGAATATTGGACCCTAGGTGCTTACACCAGCCATTGACCATGTGCCTAACGTTTGTCATGCCAGTAGTCCAGTGCAGTGGCGTAGCCACAGGTGGGCCTGGGTGGGCTGGGGCCCACCCAATTAGGGATCAGGCCCACTCAATAGTAGCACACTTATTAGTTGTAGCAGGTGAGGATCCCAAGCTCCGCCAGCTGAAGACTTCCCCCTGATGGTAATGAAAAAGCTATTCTCCACGATACCAGCACCTGCGCGTGCTCAGTTTTCAGCGCGTGCCTGCTGCAGACTGCTAAGGTGGAAAGAAGCGTTTTCCCACCAGCTAAGATTTTTTGGGGGGTTGTGGGTGAAGGGGAGGTCACTTGGTGCCCACCCACTTCTTGTCTAGGCCCATCCAAAATCTGTTGTCTGGCTACGTCCCTGGTCCAGTGTTTCCCAAAACTGTCCTGGACAGTCAGAATTTCAGGATTTCCATAATAAATATTCATGAGAGAGATTTGCATGCACTGCCTCCACTGCATGCAAATCTCTCTCAGGAATTTATTCATTGTGGATATCTTGAAAACTTGACTGGCTGAGGTGCCTCCAGGACCAGGTTTGGGAACCACTGGAATAGCCTTGTACCTATTTTATAAATGCATCATATGCACCTGTGTGACTATTGGGCTCATTTTCGAAACAGAAAAACGTCTAAAAAGTGGCATAAAACAACATTTGGATGTTTTTTCTCACAAACATGTCCAAATCAGTATTTTCAAAAGCCATTTTTAGATATGTTTCTATGAAGTCGGTCAGAAGTACGTCCAGATCTCAAGGGGGCGTATCAGGGGTGTGTTCAGGTGGGGACATGGGCGTTCCTAAGACTTAAACGTTTTTCAGCCATAATGGAACAAAACAAAACCATTCAGGACTAAAACTATGACATTTTGAGCTAGACCTGTGTTTAGAACGAATAATGCACAAAAAGGTACTCTAAATAACCAGATGACCACTGGAGTGAATCAGGGATGACCTCCCTTTATTCCCCTAGTGGTCACTAACCCCCTCCCACCCCCGAAAAATGTGATGAAAAACATTACTTGCCAGCCTCAGATGTTATACTCAGGTCCATTAAAACAGCATGCAGGTCCCTGGAGTAGTCTAGTGTTGGGTGCAGTGTACTGTAGACAGGTGGACCCAGGCTCCTACCTCCCCCTACCTGTTACACTTGTGGAGGAAACTGTGAGCCCTCCAAAACTCACCAGAAACCCACTGTACCCACATATAGGTGCGCCCTTCACCTGTAAGGGCTCTGGTAGTGATGTACAGTTGGGGGTAGTGGGTTTTAGGGGGGTTTGAGGGACTCAGCACACAAGGTAAGGTAGCAATGGTGAGATGTGTATTTATTTATTTATTACATTTGTACCCCACGCTTTCCCGCTCATGGCAGGTTCAATGTGGCTTACATAGTAAATAGGGTTTCAGTATATTCCAGAGAAAATTACAAGCGGTAGTAAAGCTGTAGTAATTTAGCATGATAGAAGTAGTTAGGTGATATAACAAGAGAAGGGGTAGTGGAGGTGGGAGAGTTAGGGAGGGGATGAGTTGTGTTAGTCGGAAGATTTGGTGTGAGAGAGTGGGGGGAGGGAGCATTTTATGTACCTGGAGCATTTTATAAAGTCCACTGCAGTGCCCCCTAAAGTGCCCTATTGCTATCCTGGGATGTCAGGAGGACCAGTCTATTAAAAATGCTGCCTCCTTCTACATCCCAATCAGTCACAAAAAGAGAGCAGATCCAAATCCAAATGATTTATTTTAAAAAATACCTAATGTGGTCCATGTTTCACCCATGCATGGGCTGCATCAGGGAAGAGTACCTGGGATGCACACTTCTAATCTAAATGTGTTAGAGCAGAGACTAGTATGTGTACTGCTGCAGCTGGGGTATTGTTACCAAGGAGGTTTTATGATAGGAGATGGCATGAGCCTATCTGGCCTATTCTGTGGGCTGAAGCCAGTGGGCGGAGCTTGGCACCATATTGGGTGACCCCAAACATTCGCAGATGCTATTGAAAACAATAGCAAACTTGTGAGGTTTATGACTGCCTGTGTGTGGAGTTATTTTTTATTTGACAGTTTTTTTAATGTATTTGAAAGCTTCCTATATGTAACCAGTTTTTAAAAAAAAATCTCCAGGGGTTCAGGGGCATGAGCTGCAGTCCGCAGGTGCGGGCACGTCAGATTGTTTTAGGGGGCAGCCTCAGAGCCGAGTTGTGGGGACCCAGGAGAACCTCCCCTCCCCCGCAGGGGTAAAATAAAACTGTGGGTTATATATAAGAAGCTTTCAAATAAATAAAAAAAGCTGTCAAATAAAAAAAATCACACACTGGCAGTCATAAACCTCACAAATTTGTTAATGTTTTCAATAGCGTCGGCAAATGTTTGGGGTTACACAATATGGCAGCTGCGCAGAGGAGATGGCTTCAGCTTTTTGACGTTATGCCATCTCCTGTCATAAAGCGTCCTTGATTGTAACCAAATTATTAGAGTTAATTGGAGTTCATTGGCACTTAACTGGCAGTAATTAGGAGTCACATGCATCTGCCCTATGCCCTATTCTATAAGATGCTTGCCTAAATGTCATAGCACGCAACTCAAAAGGGGGCATGGCCATGGGACAGACATAGGCAGGTCAGGGGCATTCTCAGAAATTAGAATACTTCTAATTTCTTGGATTTGTGCTCCCAATCACCATCAGATGAACGCAAGGATTTACATCACCTTGTATTTGTTCATACCGGAACTGCAAAAGCTGTTACGGTACTATGTATGCCACATTGAGCCTGCAAATATGTGGGAAAATGTGGGATACAAATGTAACAAATAATAATAATATCAGGTTTCAGCAGACATAAGCTTGGTTCTTCAACCAAGCCTTTAATGGAAGAAGTAACTAACTTGTTAGTCTCACTCACACACACAAGGATTGACTCGGGCTGCTCATACTGCAGCGGGACATGTTTATCCACTCCTACCCTAGCTGAGATGATATTTAACCATCTCTCTGACCTCATGTGCAACTTTGTTCAAATCAGTCACCTTATTTTCAAATTCTTCCTACTTTCTTACTCATCTATATGTTACAACTTTGCCTTACCCTTCACTACCAATTATAATGTTCTATTACGTATTGTGTAGTCATTGCAAGTAGTATACCATGCCATACTTTGTATTGTTACTTGAATATTTTTACTGCTGTAATTGCCTATTGCTCATGTTTGATCTATTCTTACTGTACACCGCCTTGAGTGAATTCCTTCAAAAAGGCGGTAAATAAATCCTAATAAATAAATAAAAATAAATCCTCACACCCAACGTTGGGTGTGGGAATCCGCACTAAGCATTATTCTATAAAGTTCACTTAGTACTAAGCAACCTTTGTAGAAGTGGCACTCAGCATAGATTTTAATATTTATGTTTGTTTGTTTGTTTATATAGTTCTTGCAACCTGCCAAATTCCAAGACTGGGCCAAAGCGGTTTACAATGGGTAAAAAACAAGATAAAAATGAGAAAGGAACACTATTTGAAGATAGGACAGAAGCCTTATTCACAACACACACACGTCAAATTTATTAAAAGGTAAAAACAAATAATTAAAAGTTCTTAGCCATAAATGCAAGGTGGAACGCGGGTTAGCTAGGCTCTGCTGTAGATAGTTTTGTACCAAATGCCAATTCAAAAAAATAAGCTTTAAGGAGAGATTTAAATCTTATAAAAGAGAGTTTGCTACGTAGATAAGGAGGTACACTATTCCAGAGAGAAGATGCCAGGAAAAAAATCAGCAGAGTGCCGGGTAGACTTATAATGACTTATAATCTATGGGAATCCAGGGAACGAAGTGATTGGAAAAGAATATAAGGGATTGTAATTGATGACAGATAGGACGGGCGACCCTGGTGAAGGGCTCGATGAGCCAAACAAAGAACTTTAAATGAACATCTGTATAGAACTGGAAGCCAATGTAATTAAATAAAAAGAGGTGTGTCATGGTCGGAACACTTGGCACGGTGTCTAACTTTGGGTGCCATTTACTCAATCTGGCCCTTTGCCACTTACATGCACTTAAGATGCTTGCTTGCATAAGTGACACTTTTTCCTGCATTTACGTGCACACATGTGTTTATAGAATTGCTCTTCATGTGTTTACATTTCAGGAACAAAAATGATCATTTGGCCACGTAACTGGGTAAACAGAAACCGAATGAAGTATCAGTATTGCACTTCACATCTTTAAAAATGACCTATTTCAAAATACTCTTATTATAAAGACTGTTCCATCACACGCACCATTTGGGTTGTGAAACTCCAGCAGGAAAGTTTCATATCCTCTAGGCCAAGATGTGCTTAGGAGTTAGTGTATACACACCCAATGTAATTAATTCCTTTACTTTTTCTATTTGCAAGGCCACTTAAGGTTTTGAATGTTTGACACAATATTATGTTACAAGAGGCCTATTTTGTAACTATAGCATGCATACAATTGTGCACTAACCTTGGTGGATCAGGCAGAGGCATAACCATGGGTGGGCAGTGACCCCACCACTTTGCAGTCAGGCCTGCCCGAGTCAGTGGCAGCATCACAGGCTACAGAGAGGTGAACTAGAGGTGGCATCAACCTCCACACTATCTTGTGCCCAACCATGTTGACCTCAGTCTCCACCAAAAATTCAGACCTGGCTATACCCCTGATTTCTGATATTTCTGGGAAACTGGAGGGAGGAATATTAACATTTGGATTATCTTGTTACCTTGCTAAGTGTGTTATCACAAAATGAGATCAAATGAAAAGTGATTGGCTCTGTTGATTTCAATTCAAACTACTGAGACAACACTATACCAAGGTATAAATAAGATTTATTCCCAGTATACTGGTCAAAGAAGAGCCACTGTCTCTTAAAGCACATCACTATAATTGCTCTCACTCACACAAGCACAGTAAACCATTGCTTATAATTGGCAAGGAAGACTCAAGATTTCAGTAAATGAATAGAAAATTGCAAAATGGTTTCGAATTGAGAACATTCTGTTCACGTGTAAGCAACATTTCTATCCCATGCCATCCAGGCTGTCAGCATAGTCTTTTTCCCTTCTAATCAGACTTGGCAATTGGTTCAGTCTGTACCCAAACAAACCTTGCAAGAATTGGTTAGCAGGTAGCAAACACGTTTATCACAATCCTGATTATATAGAACGTGCCGTCGTCAGCCATTGTGAAATCTGCCTCTATGAATGTACAGAGGACTGCTGATTCAGGAGCTCTAAACTGCAGATCAACAAGTTTAGGCTGTAAATCTTCCTGCATTTTATAGGGAGTTCTTAGGAAAATTTTCCACTGTTTCCCAGTAGCATTACAGGGTATCTGGACAAAGTTAACTGGTTAAAATTAACCAGTTAACTCTATAAACTCTCAGTCATAAATAATATCTCTTCAAGTTTTTAGTCCTGTTCTCAGAAATATGGGGACATAAACATCTGTTATTCCAATGCTCTAACATTAGCCTTTTCTCAAATGTCATCTAGTGGGAGGAGTGGCCTAGTGATTAGGGTGGTGTACTTTGGTCCTGAGGAACTGAGTTTGATTCCCACATCAGGCACAGGCAGCTCCTTGTGACTCTGGGGGCAAGTCACTTAATCCTCCATTGCCCCATGTAAGCCACATTGAGCCTGCCATGAGTGGGAAAGCACAGGGTACAAATGTAATAAAAATAAATTATTCCAACAGAGCAACCTATGCATATAACCTACAGCATTCTTTTCTTACGTTCATCTAGCCCTGATCTCATACTCCTAGAAAACCTTTTTAAATTGTTCAACATTATGCTGGCAATTGCTTCACATCGAATTGTCATACACTGGAAGGATAATTCTAACCTTCACTTTACTGACTGGTGGTCTTACCTGTGTTCAATAAAGAAATACAAAACAGCACATGCAATACAATATAATTCACTTTCACATTCAAGAAAGACATGGCTACCTTTAGACGAATTTTGTGAATCCTCAAATTCCTAACTGACAAAACATTCTCCAGAGAATGAATACCAATGATATTGTAATTGTAATGTTTTTCTGACAATTATCCTAAGACGTACACAGCGATGAAAGTTTTAAGTTAAAGTATAGAATAGATTGTTATTAATAATGTAATTCCTTTACATTGGATAATACTGTATACATCCTTTTTGAATGAATATGTCCGTTGAAAAATCTCAGTATAAATATTAACAAAACAAACAAAAGATTAACCAGTTAACTACATAGCTGGTATTTGAAACTCTACACACATAGGGGTTGATAATCAGTCAGTGGCATTCAGCATCACCAGCTTTATGCCCAGATATTCAGGGCTGATATATGTCTGGACACTGGTATTGAAGATCTGGTTGTGTGTGACCAGCTAAAACTTGTGTAGTTAAGTGTAATATTGTCATGTCCCCTACCTCAACGCAAGTGACGTCCTTGGGCTGCGCAGGGTCCCGTCGACACGCACACTTGACTGGCACAACCCTGATCATGTGTGTGCAGTTCTTTTCTGGCTGCAGGCTCCTTGATTGCTTTGCTTCCATGCACCTGGGTCTGCTCTCTCTCTGCCTGGCTTCCAGGCTCCTCGATTGTTTTGCTTCCACGCACCTGTTTCTGCTCTCTTTCTGCCTGGCTTCCCTTGCTTCTCTCCTATTGGTCTTCTGGCTCCTCCTTCCCCTGCTCTTGTCCTATGGCTGTGCTCCTTCTCCCTGCTGGTCCCTGCTGATGTCAAATGGCAGCACTTTATCAGTTGAGCTCTTCCTGGACTCTATGCTTTGGCTTCTACTTTGGTAGGTGTTACTTGCTCAGTAGTTTGCTTCTTCTCTACTTTGTCCCTCATTGCTGACTTTACCTATACATGGATTACTCTCTTGACCTGTTGCCTGCCTACTGACTTTGCCTGTACCTGAATTGCTCACTTGACCTGTTGCCTGCCTACTGACTTTGCCTGTACATGGATTACTCTCTTGACCTGCTGCCTGCCTACTGACTTTGCCTGTACCTGGATTACTCTCTTGACCTGCTGCCTGCCTATTGACTTTACCTGTGCCTGGATTACTCTCTTGCCTGTTGTTTGCCTCTTGACATTGCCTGTACCTAGATTACTCCCCTGCCTGCTGCCTGCCTGGCCGATACGTTCACCACCCCGCTTCCAGCTCTGTCCCATAAGTCCTGCAGGCCGCCCATCTATGGTGTAGAACTGAGCTATGTTGTTCTGCAGCTCCTGAGCGGTAGTGGGGAAGGTAATATAGTGTGAAGTGTGGGTGAGGAAGGCATTGAGGAACTGGGCAAGACAGTTGGAGTTGATAGGCTGGGTGAGGCCTGCATTGACTGCTAGCACTGACTGGAAGGTGCTGGTGTCTAGAAAGGTAAGGGAGGCAGTGATCTTCAGGTGGTCTGGCACAAGATTATTCCTGTGTGTCCTGTACTGGAGGAGGGATTGTAAGTGGTCACAGAGGTGCTGTATGGCTGCCTGTCAAACCGAAACCTAGTAAGGCATTCCTGGTCAGTAAGGCCCAGGAAGTGGGTGTGGGGCCTGAAGACCCTCTGAAAGGGATATCTCCTCCGGTTTCCATCTGAATATTGGCAGGGACCTGCAAGACTCCCTGCAGCCAGCACATGTTAGGTGAGTACCAGATATTCAGTTCTGGTGTCTGGATATGGCCTGCCATTAAATATCTGGGACTAATTTAGCCAGCAACAACATTGTAAAAAATGCTGATCACTGCTGGTTGAATATCAACTGGATTTTGTATGTATGGGGATTGCTCTGATTCTGTGTACACACTAGGCAACTGCCTACTACAACATAAAAAAACTCCACCATTACATTTACGTCCCCTTCAACTAACTTTCAGGCCCAAGCACCTCCCCTTCAAGAATTTGATAATTAAACAACAATCATAATTACCCTAACACCACCACTCCCAGAACGAAAATAAAATATGTATTTGGACATCAACTTTCTTTGTTTCATATAGACAATATATACATAATGGGTTAATTTCATAAATGCTTTTCCTCACGTATATTTATTAATTTTTTTATCTATTTGGATGTTGCTCACACAGAATATATGTAAGTAAATACATGTAAAATACCACTTACTAAATTAGTTTCACTTAAAAGAGCACACAGTGACAAGAACATGCCTGCATGTACACGACTTAGTTGTAGGGACGTTCGGGAATGGATTTTGAGCACAGTCACAATTTACATCTGTATTTCATAAAATATACATTTTTGTGCATACTTTACTTGTGAACATTTACATCTGTTCCTAAATGTGACTTCAATTTAGCCTAAGGCTGCCAACTGGATCCAGATTCACAGGACAAGGTTGATCCAGTCCTGGGTTTACCGCCAGTGCATGCTGGGACATAGTTTTGCTTTTCTTAGGGGGTCTTTTATTAAAGCTTAGCTCGAGTTATCTGCAGCAGGGCCCATTTTATTCCTATGGGCCCTACTGCAGATATCTCAAGCTAAGCTTTAGTAAAAGACCCCCTTAGTGAATGCAATGGGGAAATAAGAACTGCATGCAATGGGGTAAACCCAGGACTGAATCAACCCTGTCCTACAAATCCAGATCCAGTTGGCAGTCTTACTTTAGCCACAATTTCTGCACTTTTCAATGGGGCACCTGTGTGTCTTTAGAAAATAAGCCCATAATAGACATCAACTTGCCCCCTCAGTCTAGGTGACCTATTATAAAATTATTGGGGTAATTTGCAAAAGCCATTTACTCAGGTGAAGAGCTATTTGAAAAAGGTTCGTTTGCGGATTAATACCTTTCAAATATTTGATACAGACGTTCAAATATTTGAAAGGTATTAATCCACAAACGAACCTTTTCCATAGATGGGACATGAAATGAGATTGAAGGGAGGCAGACTCAAGAAAAATGTCAGGAAGTATTTTTTCACGGAGAGAGTGGTGGATACTTGGAATGCCCTCCCGCGGGAGGTGGTGGAGATGAAAACGGTAACGGAATTCAAAAATGTGTGGGATAAACATAAAGGAATCCTGTTCAGAAGGAAGGGATCCTCAGAAGCTTAGCAGAGATTGGGTGGCAGAGCAGGTGGTGGGAGGTGGGGCTAGTGCTGGGGAATCTTCTATGGTCTGTGCCCTGAAAATGACAGATACAAATCAAGGTCAGGTATACACATAAAGTAGCACATATGAGTTTATCTTGTTGGGCAGACTGGATGGACCATGCGGGTCTTTCTCTGCCATCATCTACTATGTTACTATCCAAATGCGTTTTGCCACCCTCTAGAAGCTGTCACCCTAGATAACTGTCTTGTGTATCTAATAGTTAAACCAGCCCTGGGTGTGTGTGTAGGGGAGGGGGGGGGGGGATTAGAGAGGATTTAGATCTCAGTTGAAATGGTTGTCTTCCTGACCTCTAATGCACATCATTGTTGATAACGACTTACATTTGATTTAGAAGCAGTATAAAACCCTGTCTATATCCAAGGCCAATAAACCACTTCATGGATGCCAGTAAAATTCCAAATAATGAAAGCGCTTTCTTAGACTTGTTTACACTATCAGCACAAATTAAGTGAATCCTGTGTTTGCTCCTGTAAACTTCAGTCTTTTGCCTGGAGGTGACACATGAGCATTTCACACATGTCTGGTGCATTCTCCTGCCCTGGGGCTGCAGATAACCTGGGATGCAACAGTCAGATACACAGGAGCATCAAACCACAGCCCAGGAGTAAACAACAGCTAGCAGAAATGAGAGAGAGAACACAGAGTTCTCACGTCTGACACTTTCCACCCTTCAGCTTGGCAAGAAGCCCATGGTTATTATGAGGCATAGAGGGCAGTCAGCAATGTTTTCATAAACTGATTAGGAGGGATGGCACTCAGTAAAATTCCACTCATTTCTTCTAGGCTTATTCACTTGCAATAAGGGCTATTCTCTGTCAGACTGCTCCTTACCCCTTTCCCTATAGAGTCAGCAAAAATGCAAACTGCAAAACATTGTAGCTGTGCACACATAATTTACTGAGTAGATTTCCACTACAGGATTCTCATCTGGTGCAGATCCTCACTTTGTTCTGAGAGTGATTCAAATGTATTGTTAAATATAGCTGAAAAATCCAAAAAAACTTACATCAGGTGTAGGGTTGATCTGTTTTTTTTTTGTTTGTTTGTTTAAAGCCTATATCCTAAAAAAAACTTCAGACTGCCCAAAATACAGCACCAAGACTCATCTTTGGCAGATCAAGTTTTGACAGTGCAACTCCTCTCCGTGCAAGACTGCACTGGCTGCCAATCAAAGAACGTATCAATTTCAAAGCCCAGACTTTAATCCACAAGATAATACACCTTTGACACTGTCAATCACAACCTACTTCTCGCCACACTGTCCTCATTTGGGTTCCAGGGCTCTGTCCTCTCCTGGTTCTCCTCTTATGTCTCCCACCGTACCTTCAGAGTACATTCTCATGGTTCTCCCTCCACCCCCATCCCGCTCTCTGTCGGAGTTCCTCAGGGATCTGTCCTTGGACCCCTTCTTTTTTCAATCTACACCTCTTCCCTGGGCTCCCTAATCTCATCACATGGTTTCCACTATCATCTTTATGCTGACGACACCCAGCTTTATTTCTCCACACCAGAAATCACTGCGGAAACCCAGGCCAAGGTATCGGCCTGCTTATCCGACATTGCTGCCTGGATGTCCAACCGCCACCTGAAACTGAACATGGCCAAGACTGAACTTATTGTTTTCCCACCCAAACCCACTTCTCCTCTCCCTTCACTCTCTATCTCAGTTGATAACATCCTCATCGTCCCCGTCTCATCTGCCCGCAACCTCGGAGTCATCTTCGACTCCTCTCTCTCCTTCTCTGCACATATCCAGCAGATAGCCAAGACCTGTCGCTTCTTCCTCTACAACATTAGCAAAATTTGCCCTTTCCTCTCTGAGCACACCACCCGAACTCTCATCCACTCTCTCATTACCTCTCGCCTTGACTACTGCAACCTGCTCCTCACCGGCCTCTCACTTTGTCATCTATCCCCCCTTCAATCTGTTCAGAACACTGCTGCACGTCTTATCTTCCGCCTAGGCCAATATACTCATATCACCCCTCTCAAGTCACTTCACTGGCTTCCGATCAGGTACCGCATACAATTCAAGCTTCTTCTCTTAACCTACAAATGCACTCGATCCGCAGCCCCTCCTTACCTCTCTACCCTCATCTCCCCTTACGTTCCTACCCGTAACCTCCTCTCTCAAGACAAATCCCTCCTTGCAGTACCCTTCTCCACCACCGCCAACTCCAGGCTCCGCCCTTTCTGCCTCGCCTCACCCCATGCCTGGAATAAACTCCCTGAGCCCATACGCCAGGCCCCCTCCCTGCCCATCTTCAAAGCCTTGCTCAAAGCCCACCTCTTCAATGTCGCCTTCGGCACCTAACCACCTTACCTCTACTCATGATACCTAGACTGCCCCAACTTGACATTTTGCCCATTAGATTGTAAGTTCCTTTGAGCAGGGACTGTCCTTTTTGTTAGACTGTACAGCGCTGCATAACCCTAGTAGCACTCTAGAAATGTTAAGTAGTAGTAGTAGAATCTCCGAACTATATGATAAATCTGGTTGACCTTCCAGCAAGAAACATGTCTGTATCCTCACGAAAGTACCTCAACCTGCACTACCCCAGCTGTAAAGGTCTCAAGTACAAAACTTATTATGGATCCAATTTCTCCTTCCTGGGCAGCTGTCTAGGGAACGTGTTCCCTAGACTTATCCGAGCAATCCATGACCACCTACCATTCAGAAAAGCACTAAAAACCCATCTATTCAAACAAGCCTACCCAAAAGACCCAGATTAATCTCATAAACCCATCTACCTTACTGAACAGACATTGACCCAGAATCTATCTCCCTCCTTACCCTCCTCTCTCTATCACCTCTCTCTACCTACCTACCCATCCATTTACTACCCATCCATCCTTCTATTATGTTATACTTAATTTCCTACTTTACATAACAAAATTCTGTGTTACCTATTACTATGTAAGCCGCATTGAGCCTGCTTTTAGTGGGAAAGTGTGGGATACAAATTTCATAAATAAATAAATAAATAAATAAATAAATAAATAAATAAATAAATAAATAAATAAAATCAGAATGCCACTCTGTCTCCAAGGTCTAGGCAAATGCCAAAGGCCTGAATGGTCTTGTTCTGATGCATCTCCAGTGATGTAGCATGGTGGTCCATTGGACTGGTGTATTTCAACTTTTCCAGCGCAGAAAGATGATGGCTGTTAAGGAACTCTTGGTTCACCCAGGCTGAAAAATTAATGCATAGTAACATAGTAGATGACAGTGGATAAAGACCTGTATGGTCCATCCAGTCTGCCCAGCAAGATAAACTCATAGCATAAGGTATAATGCGATATTACATATGTATACTTAATCTTGATTTGTCTTTTCCGTTTTCAGGGCACAGACCATAGAGGTCTGCACGGCACTGGCCTTGTTCTCCAATAGCCTTGTTGTCATCGAAGCCCCACTCCAGCCCATCCAAATCTGTCCAGCCACGATCAGGGCACAGACTGTAGAAGTCTGCCTGGCACCGGCTTTGTTCTCCAACTACTGAAGCTGAATCTGGTGTACCAAGGGGGGGGGGGGGCGGTGGGGGTGGTCCGCCCCAGGTGCACGCCACTGGGGGGTTACTTCCTGTTCTGGGGCAGACTCAGAGGGAGCAGTGAACACATGCGAATTGCAAAATCGGACTGAAACAGGGCAACAGGCGCATGCCGCGGCACCCCCCGCCAGCTGCGTGCACCCGGGGGGGTGGCATTTCGCCGGGGGGGGGGGATCGCGCTGCACCTGGGGGGGGGGGCGCATCGGCGATCCGCCACGGGTGTCAGCTAGGGTCGGAATGCCACTGTGTCCAGGCATGATCAGGGCACAGACTATAGAAGTCTGCCCAGCACTGTCTTTGCTTCCTAATGACTGGTGTTGTCATTTAATCACAGCTAAGCTTGTTTGGTTCCATGTCTTCTATACTGGATTCCTTTGTGTTTATTTATCCCACACATTTTTGAATTCTGTTACCATTTTCATCTCCACTATCTCTTGTGGGAGGACATTCCAGGTTTCTACCACCCTCTCCATGAAAAAGTACTTCCTGACATTATTCTGAGTTGACCCCTCACCAACCTTAATTCATGTCCTCTAGTTCAGGCACATTCCCGTCTCTGGAAAAGGTTTGTTTGTATATTAATACCTTCCAACTGGTTGAATGTCTGTATCCTATCACCCCTGTCTCTCTTTTCCTCCAGGGTGTATGTGTTCGTGTCTTCAGGTTTCTCCTCATACATCTTGTGACACAAACCCTATATCATGTTCATCATTTTTCTTGGAACTACTTGTGGAGCAGGACACCTTGGACTAGATTCAGAAAATGGCGTTGAAAAAACATTATTATAAAAATGTTCTCCAGAGTATTATGTTCAATATAATAAAGTAACTTTATTTAGCAAAACCACCATTAAAGTGTAAACCTTTAAAAAATGCTGATTCAAACCACATAACTACCACATAAATATCAACCACTTCAGCCACTCATACTCAGGGCCGTGCCAACACTGTAAGCAAGGTAAGCACGGCAGGGGGGCGCCGCTGCACCGTGCTTACCTTGCCCTCCCACTCCCATGTCCCACTGCCCGCCCTCTTCTCCCCCCCAAGATCCCTTTCCTTTTTGTTTCCTTTTAAATTTACCTCCGTCCGGCAGCGCAGCATCAGTGAAGGAGGCGGCGCTCCCGACGTCTCTAGCCAGCCTTCCCTTTGCTCAGTGTTCGCCTTCTTCTGACGTTAAGGAAATGACGTCAGAAGAAGGCGGGACACTGAGTGAAGGGAAGGCTGGCTAGAGACGTTGGGAGTGCCACCTCCTTCACTGACGCTGCGCTGCCGGACAGAGGTAAATTTACAAGAAAAAAAAGAAAAGGGATCTTGAGGGTGGAGGAGAAGAGGGCGCCGGTGGGCAGTTGGGACATGGGAGTGGGAGGGCAGGGGAGAGAGAGGAGCATGGATGGGAAGGGAGAGAGGAGCATGGATGGGAGAGAGGGGAATTGCTGGATAGAGATGATTGGAGGGGGCAGGGGACAGATGGACATGGATGGATATGAATTGCAGGGCTCAGGGAGAGAGGGGAATTGCTGGATAGAGATAAATGGAGGGGGCAGGGGACAGATGGGCATGGATGGATATGAATTGCAGGGCTCAGGGAGAGAGGGGAATTGCTGGATAGGGATGAATGGAGGGGGCAGGGGACAGATGGGCATGGATGGATATGGATTGCAGGGCTCAGGGAGAGAGGGGAATTGCTGGATAGAGATGAATGGAGGGGGCAGGGGACAGATGGGCATGGATGGATATGGATTGCAGGACTCAGGGAGAGAGGGGAATTGCTGAATAGGGATGAATGGAGGGGGCAGGGGATATAGAGCAAGAAATGAAGAAGAAAGGAGGAAAGTAAAGAAATAAATGGAAAGGAAGCTCTGGAAACGGAGTTAAGAGGACAGATAGCAGCAGAATCAGATACTGGGCAAGCATGATCAGAAAAAGAAAGTCACCAGACAACAAAGGTAGAAAAAAAATCATTTTATTTTCATTTTAGTGTTTGGAATATGTCTACTTTGAGAATTTACATCTGCTATCTTATTTTGCAATGTATAGCAATTTGTTTCTAAGAATATTGCTGACAATTCCTGTCAGTGTGGCAAGTGGTGAGCGATCATTTTCACGGGGGGGGGGGGGGCACCAACTGATAGTCTGCAGGGGGGCGCCAGAGACCCTAGGCACAGCCCTGCTCATACTATTCTTTCACCAAATCTTGTGCTACATTTCATAGGACTATAGATAACCTCTTCATAAACCCTTAAACTGATCAATTACAAAGCCTCAGGTGAAAATATTATTTCTTGTTCATAAGCAGATAAATATAGTTCATAGTTCATATGATTCATGATGATCTTCCAAACCCAAATAAATGTTATACAAGGATATTTCACCCGGTGTCCTCATGAGCCGATTGAGCTCAATAACTGCTTTATTGCTAGTCCATAGAAACATCAGATTCACAGATCTCTTCTATGTGTAGTTGACCTCTGAATATCAAAGTTCCATCAATTGAGCGAGCTAGCTTAAACATTCCATTGTCTGTTCACCAATACAGAACTGTATTTCAATGTCTTCATCAGAAGGAACAAAATAACACTCAGAGGGATCATTTCCAAATCTTGCCCTCGCTGGATCCGGTTCAAAGCCTGCATACATTTATTTTTTAAACCCTCCTGATCCCCTCCCAGCCTCCATCCTCCCCCCCCCCCCATTGGTTTATGAAGTCCCTCCCCTTCTCTCCCCACAATGAGCCTCTTCCCCCTCCCGATATTAATGCTTAATGTGATTTAGTAAAAAGACCCCTATATTACCTAGATACTTTCTGCTAAAAAGAAAACATGATTACAAATGTCCACCATGAGAATCAATATATGAATAAAAACTTTAAAGGGGGTAGCCCTGTTAGTCTGCTTTAACAAAGCTGACAGTGGAAGGTGAGCTCTTATAGACTAATCAATTTATTGAGGCATGACCTTTTAAGGACCAGAATCTGATGAAGTAGACCCTGGTCCTCAAAACTTCATGCCTTAATAAATTGGTTAATCTATAAGCTTCCAGCTGCATCTATCAATGTTGTGAATAGTAATAGAAATGCACGATATATACAAACTTATTACATCCTTGTGGACTTTTAGGGGGAGGTAAAATGATTAGAACTGTAATAAAGAGACTCTTGGAACCCAGAAGCAGACACTAAAGAGGCATTTTTAATGGGATGGGGCTCAGGGATCGATATTAGTCCAGATAGACAAGTCAAACTTATGGATCCCTTATCAAGATGGAGTAATTATGAAGAGACCTTTGAGAAAAGCAAATTGATGGATGTATTAACTAATGGGGGTTTGTCCTTGGGACTGAACTGAAGCTAGCCTCTACAGATCAATATCGGTGGCCAACTTAATAAATGAATGGCAGAGCTTGTGATTTTTCAGACATAATACTATTTCAGAAGTGGAATGAACTTTATTTGTGTAAGGCTGATTGCTTCTCAGTTGCCATTTAGAACCACCTTAACTGTGAAATGAGGAGGAAAAATAGCTTCATCAGTGAATGATGATCGTCCTTTTAACTACTGGTTTTGGATTCTTGACTTTAATTCATTTACCATACACACTGCTTTTATTCTTTCCAGCCCAATGTATGTTGGAAGGAAGTTATACATATAACAAGTTGGAATGTTTGTCTGCCTGAGGGCAAAATAATTCTCTGAAAATCTAACAGCACAGAATCAAATTATGAAAGGACATCACATTCAAAAATGGGCCTGTCTTGACTGGGGGTTACAGAGAAATAAGCTCTTCCCACCCCCAATGGTCCAGTGCATTCTTGTGTGAGAAGCAGCTCCAGCTTTTATGACAGAGAAAATTTGATACAGTGAAACAGTTACAGAATTGCTCTTTTAAAATGAAAAAGGATGCAGGACAAAACCAATAATGCCATTATAGGTCTGTATAGGTCCCTTGTGTGACTGACTATTAAGTAGTATATGCAGGCCCAGTCGCCCCATCACAGAAAGGATATGACAGAATGAGAAAAGGTTCAGAGAAGGGCAACAGAAATGATAAAGGAAGTAGAACACCACTCATATTATGAAAAGCTAAACAGCTTGGAGAAAAGAAGACTGGGAGGAGACATGATAAGAGTTTATAAAATCATGAGTGGGGTGGAATGACTGGAATTTTCTATAAACTATCAAAAGCTAAGTGGACCCAAGTGCTCTTTCGTTACATGATCGTTATGATAATAATCTTGATTCAAGTATTTGCAATGGACAGTGCTATTTTTAAACATTTGGGGTCCTTTTACAAAGGTGTGCTGAAAAGTGGCATGCGGTAGTGTATGTGCGGGTTTTGGGCGTGCGCAGAATCATTTTTCAGTACACTTGTAAAAAAAGGCCTCTCTTTTTTTTTTGACGAAAAGGGACGTGCAGCAAAATCAAAATTGCCGTGCGTCCATTTTGGGTCTCTGACCTTACCGCCAGCCATAGACCTAGCGGTAAGAATTTGGGCGGTAAGGACCTACGCATGTCAGATGCCACAGCCCGCATCTGCTAGGCGCATCCAAAAATAAAAATTATTTTTTGGGCGTGCGTAGCGGATGTGTGCCAAAAATGAAATTACCGCAAGAGCCACACGGTAATCAGGCAGTAAGTCCATTTTGGTGCACGTTGGGGGCCCTTAAAGAATATACCCCCCCTATTTACTAAGCCAAGCTAGTGACTGTTAGCGCAGTAATGCCAACACAGCCCATTCACCTAGACTGCTGAAGCCTTTTTTCCTCTCGAGTAATCAACTATAAAAATTAATTTATAAAACCAAAGATATACTGAGAAGAATGTTTTTGTATTGATCACTGTCTATGTTACACACGTGTATTTTTTCCTCACATTTTTTACAGATAAGCTAGGGGGGGGGGGG
Organism: Microcaecilia unicolor; assembly: GCF_901765095.1. Classification (NCBI taxonomy): domain Eukaryota; kingdom Metazoa; phylum Chordata; class Amphibia; order Gymnophiona; family Siphonopidae; genus Microcaecilia; species Microcaecilia unicolor. The sequence goes on from NC_044037.1 coordinate 90,447,160, forward strand.
GGGGGTTGTGAGAAATTGTTCTTTTGTTGTTCCACCTTTCAAACATTATTAAAGAAATAAAATAAGAGAGGACACGCCAGTAAGCTAATGTGGCAGAGGCGTGCTGTTAAGAGGGATATTCAGGTGATGGAAATGAACATGGTAATGGAGTTCAAAAATGGGATAAACACAAAGGAATCCTGTTCAGAAGGCATGGAACCAAACAAACTTAGCAGTGATTAGATGGCAACAACAGTAATTGGGAAGCAAAGACAGTGCTGGGCAGACTTCTATGGTCTGTGCCCTGATCGTGGCTGGACAGATTCAGCTTCAGTAGCTGGAGAACAGATCCTGTGCAGACAGACTTCTACAGTCTGTGCCCCGATTTTGTCAGGACAGATAGGCCAGTGCTGGACAGATTTCTACGGTCTGTGCCCTAATCATGGCTGCACAGATTTGGATGGGTTGGAGCGGGGCTTTGATGACAACATAAGAAGTTGCAGAACAAGGTCAGTACCAGGCAGACTTCTACAGTCTGTGCCCTGAAAATGGCAAGGACAAATCAAGATCAAGAATACATATGAAGTATCACATCATACCTTATGCTATGAGTTTATCTTTTTGGGCAAACTACATGGCCGTACAGGTCTTTATCTGCCGTCATCAACTATGTCACCACGGCGCTCATTTTCAAAAGAAAGAAAGTCTAAAAAGTGGCATAAAGCAGCATTTGGATGTTTTTCTCACATAAACGTACAAATCAATATTTTAAACATTTTTCTATGAAGTCCGTTAAAAGTGCATTCAAAACAAAAGGGGGTGTGTCTGCGGTGTGTTAAGGCCGGGATTTGGGTGTTCCTAAGACTTGGACATTTTACAGCCATAATGGAACAAAACAAAACTGTCCAGGACTAAAACTACGATGTTTTGATCGAGACCTGTTTTTATAACAAATAAGGCCTTTAATGACCAGATGACCAGTGGTCTCCAAATCCCCCCAGTGGTCACTGACCCCCTCCCACCCCCCAAAAATGTGAATAAAAATATGACTTCCCAGTCTCTATGACAGCCTCCTATGTTAGAGCCAGGTCTATTAGAGCGGCATGCAGGTCACTGGAGTAGTGTAGTGGTCAGAGCAGTGAACCATGGCTCAGGGGACTCAGGGCCCTATCTCCCTCTACCAATCACATTTGTGGTGGAAACTGTGAGCCCTCCAAAACTCACTAGAAACCCACTGTACTCACATATAGGTGTCCCCTTCACCCATAAGGGCTGCTGTAGTGGTGTACAGTTGGGGGTAGTGGGTTTAGCTCCATCAGACAGCAAATCTACAAAGAAACCTTTTGTTCCAGCAAGATTCTCATGCATGACTCTCCATAGCAGCCTCCATCAATGTGAGTTATCCAGCTTAATTTACAATCAAACCTGTTATTTTGTAGCATACTTCCATTGGTAAAAGATCCTTTCTAAAACTACCTCTCTATTGTAAACTTATTACCTTGTCTGTACTAGAAATAAACATTTTCTTTTAAAGTTAACTATCTGGCCTTTATATTGGGAAAAGCACATGTTCTCACATGTGCAGGCTCCAAATACTCTGAACACATGTTACCTTTTAAAGTTACACTGATACCACATGGTCGCTTTTTAAACTTAGTGCCATGCTTTGAGCACATGTTCCAAAACATACAGTGCAGGTTAATGTAATTAATTCGAATTTAGTATATAAAATTCCTCTCTATTCTTACATGATTATTATTCTTAACAATTTACCTTTAATTGGAATAGAATAAGTATGTATAAGACTAGAGAAATATTATATTATAAATTTATTCGTTTCATTGGGGGGCTCAGTAGGCAAAATAAGGGAGCAACGATGAGATGTGTATCTGGGAGCATGTTTTTGAAGTCCATTGCAGTACCCCATTTATCTCCTGGGATGTCTGGGGGACCAATTTACTAAAAATGCTGGCTCCTCCTAAATCCCAATGGCTTGATTTTGCATGTTTTGCACTTGGACGTGGTTTTTTTTTTTTTTTAATGGACCAAAAAACAAAATGTCTAAATCACAAAACCTTGTTGGAAACAGTATTTAAAAAAAAAAAGAAGAAAGATGTTTTTCTTTTTTGAAAATGGCCTTTTTTTCTATTCAGATTTTGGACGTTTTTTGCAAAACATCCAAAGTCGGACTTAGACTTCATATTGAAAATGCCCCTCCACATTAACTTGATAGTGACGTCTGACCACCCTGGCATTATCTGGATAGTGCTGGGGCAGAGCAGGAGGTTATCCAGTTAGTAGCAATATTGAGACTTCTAAGGACTCAATTCTATAAATTTGTCCAAATTTGGGAACAGATAAAAATTTTCACTAAGCGCTATTCTATAAATGGTGCTCATAGTTGGGTGCCATTTATAGAGTAGTGTTTATAAAACAGTGTTTGGCACCAGGATCTGAGCCCAATTTTAGGTGCAAGGATTTACACCAAGTAAAACCTGGTGTAAACTTTCATGCCTAAATTAGGTACAAATCTCCCCTAGTCTATAAAATTGCGTGCAAATTCCAGGAATGCCCCTGTTCTGCCCATACTCCTCCCATGGCCACGCCCCCTTTTCAGATCTACACATACGATTTATGTGCAGATCCTGGTGCCTAAAGATGCATGTGTACATTTAAATTAATGCCAGTTAGGGCCAATAGTTGATTATTAGCACCCAATTATTAGCACTGATTGGCTCATTTATTGATTAAATTACGTGCATAAATTGGGTGCGCACCGAGATTTGCATGTGCAATTTTGAGCACCATTTATAGATTTAGGATACACTGGATAACTATCTGGATAAAGTTAGGATAGCAAAAAAGTCGCAGCTGGATAACAAACTGGTTGGCACTGACTCCAGATATTCAGTGACAGCCACTATTAGGGCAAGTCTCTATTAACAGGACACCTAAGGTTAGATGCCAGGAGGGCGCCTGGCAGGAGTCTATTTTATAAAGGCTTGTAGAATACTAGCCTAACTGGTGGGCCAATGCTCAAAACATGACACTGGCATTAGAGGCGATTAGAGCCAGACTAGCGTCGGCATTAGTGAGCACAGAATGTTCAGAGGGATCTAGCACGGGACTGAATGTGCACACCAAAGATTAGCACAAATATAGTTAAATGAATGTTCGTGAGGTCATTTCCTATTCCCTTCCAATGCTCAGAGAACAACGCACAAAACTAAGTTGCCCTTACTGCTGAAAACCTAACGTCAGCTCAGAGCAGGCGTTAGGGTGTTTGAAGAGAGGATTTCTGACGATTCTCTCTTTAAAATCGCCAGTTTTGATTTCTCTTGGAAATGGAAGAAAGCCCGTGCAAGTCTGTAAGCGCCGGTACTAAGAAATAAATGTGTCAGAGTCTGAGCAAACCCGAAAGTGAAAGCACACATCGGCGCCCGTTTCCTGTGCTTCAATATAAGCTTTGCTAGTAAAAAAGAAATTGAAAAGCTTATATTTAAAGGCACAGAAAACACTACTACTACTACTACTTAGCATTTCTCTTTATTTATAAGTTTCAATTTTATATTCATGCATTAAAACAAAAATATATGGAAATATAGAAATTTACAAATACTCCACTTAACAAAGGTAAATTATCCAATAGTTAGTCCCCAATATGATCCAAGTACAAAGAAATAATTAAAAAAAATAAAGAAAAAAGAAATAGCAAAACAATGCTAGAAACAGAAGCATACATTTTGAACGCAGCCGGTACATAGTATATATTATTCAGGTATTAAGAGTTCGCTCTTTACTACAAATAAATTCAAGTAACTTTACTGGGTCAAAAAAAAGATAATTTAAGGAATCATGTACTATCATACAACGGCAAGGGTACCTAAGCAGAAAAGTTCCATTCAAATTAAGTACTCTGGGTTTAAGCTGAAGAAATTCTTTCCGTCTTTTCTGAGTATCCCTAGCCAAGTCGGGGAATATTTGAATTTTTGCCCCCAGAAAGTTTTCATTAATATGGCGGAAGTATAATTTGAAAATGTTATTTCGATCAAATTCAAGAGCAAACGTTACTAAAAGAGTGGTTCTCTCAGTTATAATTTCTAATGAGTTTTGGAGAAAATCTGTTAAATTCATATCTGTGGGACCAGAGTCTCTTACGTTTCTAACGCCAGATATATATTGAGCCCTAGTAATAGGTGGTAAATTGTCTGAAGAGATAAGTAAAACTTCCATTAGATATTTTTTAAACATGTCCAAAGGAGAAATCATTGGAGACTTTGGGAAACCCAAAAGCCTCAAGTTATTTCTTCGTAGCTGATTTTCCAAATATTCAGTTTTACGGAGCTGGAATAATTTGTCCTTAGCAACCACTACTGAAAAGTTTTTAAAGGTTTGTACTTCATTTTCCAATACCTGAACTTTAGTTTCCATAGTCTCAATGCGAAGTACAGTTTGTTCCTGTATTTGTTTAACCTCCGCCATTTCTCCTCGCATATTAACCAAATTTTGCTGAAGAGTGAGGCTCATACCTTGAATCGCTTCCCAGATACTATCAAGGGTTATCACAGCCGGTCTTTTTATCCCTCGAAATTCTTCGGTGATTTCACCCTGTTGTGGAAGCGGTAAGGGAACTAAATCCTGTCCTCCCGCTTCCAGAGATCTCACAGGGGAGGAAGTGGCTACGGGGCCTCCAACACGCGCAGCCAGGGTTAGACCACTTCCGGGTATACCCGGTTGCTGCTCCTCCGATGCCTCTCTTTCATCGCCGGGTCGAGGGGGGGCTGTATGCAAGGGAGGACTCAACGTCGCTTCCTCTACACTATGTTCCCGATCTTGTGGGCTTACCGAAGCGCTCAACGTGGATGCCGGTGCTCGTAGTATCATCGTATCCAGAGTCGCCTGTCGCGTGGTTGAAGAGTCTTTGCGGCCTGAGGAGGTAGGTACCGCAGACTTTCCCTTCCTTTTCCCCATCTCGGGGTCCAAGGAAGCCCCAGGCTATTGGCGTTCATCTGGTAGTCAGGAGCTAAACGAGCACACGTCTGTTCCAGACGCCATCTTGGATCAGATCCTACTTAGCATTTCTATAGCGCTACTAGGGTTACGCAGCGCTGTACAGCACTAACATTGCCTGGTACATGCTCACAAGAACTTACCATGAAAGTGTTCTGTGCATGCACCAGGCATATTCCCCCTTGCTTTTACTTTTACAGCATGCATATAATTTGAATACTATTTCCTTTGAGCACTGGCAAACTAGTTGTCTGCGCTGTTCCAGCAGTATGGGTTCTGCGCTGTTGGATTTACTGTGGGAGTTCTGAGCATCAGCTTAGGATATATAAGTGCCATAGAGCTGGTGTAAGTGTTACCACCTAATTGCTGAAGATGTGCAATACCTTACATCATGAGTGTAAGTTTGAGCCCCACCCATGTGTACATCCTATTGCAAAATGCAAGCTATAAGGGCAATTCTACACCTAGGTACCTGTATTTACATGCATCTAGCATGTGCATGTCAGTGACAGCAAAGTGACAGTGCTGTTCTGTCAGGGTGTGCATAAGTGGCATAGGGAAGAATTTTATAAATGATGCTGAAAAACGGGTACTGGCAAAGTGCTATTCTATAAAGGGTAACGTGTAATTAAACTCTGGAATTTGTTGCCAGAGAATGTGGTAAAAGCAGTTAGCTTAGCAGGGTTTAAAAAAGGTTTGCATAATTTCCTAAAAGAAAAGTCCATAAGCCATTATTAAAGTGGACCTGGGAAAATCCATTGCTTTTTTTTTTTTCTAGAATAAACAGCATTAAATCTGTTGCACTGTTCTGGGATCTTGTCAGGTACTTGTGACCTGGATTGGCCACTGTTGGAAACAGGATACTGGGCCTGATGACCTTATGTTCTTATGTGTTCTTAGCACTTACAGTAACACTGGTTTGCTTGCCCAATTCTGGGTGACAGACTTACACCTGCTGAAACCTTGTGTAAATGGTTTCCAAGTTGGGTGTGGAGACCCATCATTCTATCAAACTGTGTGCAATATTTTGGAATGCCCCTGACCTGCCCATGCCCCACCCATGGCCACGCCCATAGGAGCTAACTTTTCAAAATTATTGGGGGTGCTAATCCCAGTGGAAATAACCCCTCCCTGGACACATACAAGGAATTTTCTCAATATTGGGGGTGCTCAAGCACCAGCACCCAGAGTTGGCTCCTATGGCCACGCCTTCTTTTGAACTGCATGCTATGGGATTTTGGCACCCAATGTTATAGAACAGTGTACAGCCAGATGTGCACACAAATCCTAATAGGTGCCAATTAATGTCAATAATTGGTTGTTAACATCCAATTAATGATGGTTAACAGCTGGTTAGCCAATTATGTTGCACATGTATCTCAGCAGCACATCCAAATTTGGGCATCATATACAGAATCCAGGGGATAGCATGTAAAAAGGCAGAGCATGGGGGCATGGGTGATGCTACCACTAACACATGCAACTTACAGAATACAGTAAGTTACACGTGCCCTTGTGGCATTTAGGCACCCACAGTTATGCCAGCTATATGGTTGGTACTTTGGGCATCTAAATGCAAGGTTGCCAATTGTTGGGTTTCTCTAGTATTCTACAGCTGAATCTGCTGTTATAGAATGAGCTCTAACTGTGTGACATTGGGTGCTTTTAAGGAGGGCACTTACCTATAGAATTGCCCCCTTCAGTGGGTATTTGCAGAATATTGCTTATGTGGAATTTGGGATTTAGTTGCATGCATAAATATCATTATTCTAAACATATATGGAGTGGAGGAGTGGCCTAGTGGTTAGAGTGGTGGACTTTGGTCCTGGGGAACTGGGTTCGATTCCCACTGCAGGCACAGGCAGCTCCTTGTGACTCTGGGCAAGTCACTTAACCCTCCATTGCCCCAGGTACAAATAAGTACCTGTATATAATATGTAAGCCGCATTGAGCCTGCCATGAGTGGGAAAGCGCGGGGTACAAATGTAATAAAAATAAAATATATGCATGTAAAAGCATATAAAACATATGCACTACTAAATTGGTGAACGAGCAGATTAACACCGGGTGCTGACAATCAGTTACTGACGTTAATTGGCAACAATTTGGATTTGTGTGTGGATCTTATTAAGCACTATTCTATAAAGATCTGCGTGCAAAACACACAACTCAAAAGGTGGGAGGGGCACAGACGAGTCAGGGATGTTCACTAAAGATGCACACAGTATTACTGAATACCGGCACGCTTAACTTACATTCCAGGATTTATACCAGGTTTCAGTTGGTGTAAACCTTCATGCCCAAAGTTCAGCATGGATCTTGGTACTATGCGCTGTTCTATAAAGGTGCCCATCCAGGAGTTCTCTTAATAGAATACTATTGAGCACTGAGTATATAATGGAATTGGCATCTATAGCCTTCCAAGAGAACTATTTTTGATTTGAGAGTAAGTTTTATAAACAAATCAAAGGCACTGTAATAGGGGCAACTATGACCCCCTCCTTGGGTAATTTACCCATTGCAAATTTTGAGAAGCTTTATTTAACAAATCACCAATATAGAGATAAATCATGTTATGGTGCAGGTTTATAGATACAAACTACTAAGTGGAGCTTGAAATAGAAATAGAAATGTAGCAAGTTTTGAAGTGTCCCTTAAACAGGAGGAAAAATCAAACCTCTACAAACTTTATCTAACCAATGGAACCTCAAAACTCCAACAAGGAACCATACCACGGTATTTATAAATCCTTGTATATACTGGAGTAAATTCCTATCATTGGTTCCCCTTAAGAAAGGAGAACAGAAAAAAAGCCCAAACGAAAAAACTCATCCTAAATGAGAAAACCGTATGGGTTAAAAAACTGTCCTCCCCTCTTGCATATATACACACTGTAAAAGGAACACCCAAAAACCTAACCTACCTCAACTACCCCCCACCCAGAACCAGACTATTTATTAGGAAACCCCTCGAGGTAAAAGAGCCCCAAGTAAACTAATATAGCACTAGAGCAGTGGGGAAAAAAAACCCCGAACCTGCCCACTATTGCAAACACCTGGAAGCCCCCCCGTAGCCAAGCATCCAAATATAAAAAATCCTTTGTACTTAGCTTTATTCCGCTTTGGAAGCTTCAAACCTAGCCTGCACAAATGACGTTTGAAGAATGCTGGCCACTGCCGATATGTACTCCCTCTGGGGCTCCGGAGCCTCACTAAAAATCACAAATATTCGGCGACAGGCGCCGACCCTCCAACAAGAGCGCCTTGTTTCGCCACCCTCATGGCTGCCTCAGGAAGGGCGCTTGAAATCCATCAGCTACTGTGAAAAACGATGCTGGAAACTGAGTCTCTGTCGTGTCACAAATGGAATAGGAGCTGGAACTCCGGCTAGAATTCAATTTCTTAAATGTTGATACGTTAATGCGGCGTCATGACGCCGCGACGTCCCATTTTATCCAATCATAATCGAAAAGCAAAGGAAACCACACCTCCAACTTGAAGTTTAATAATAAGCATTCCACTCAATATTTTTGTTTAATCCTGAAGGTGCTACTGTTTTAAGAACATAAATCCAGTGTTGTTCCTTCTGCCATAAGATTTTTTTAATATCCCCCCCTCTCTTACCCATAACTACTTGATCAATAACCATACATTGTAACTGATCAAACTGATGTTGAGCCTGATAACAATGGCGAGTCATAGGTGCTTCCCACTTGGAATTGGTGATGCAATGTCGGTGTTCAATCACCCTTGTTTTAAACTGACGAGTAGTGTGCCCTATGTAAATAAGATTGCAGGGGCATCGAAAAAGATAAACCACATTCCTGGATTCACACGTGGTCCGAAACCTGAGTTTAAAAGTCTTACCAGCTGTAGATATAAACTCCGAACTTTCCACTGTAATGGAGCAAATAGAACAATGCCCACATTTATGATGGAATCCCTCAGTGTGTGTGAACTTAGACCAAACGTCTGCCGCACTCAGTTGATCTTGTAGATTCTGGTTCCGAGCATAGGACAGCCTAAGATGATGATCTTGAAATGCTTCCTGTGTCAACATTATATTCCAATGTTTCCTTAGAATTGCAGAGACTTGAGGAGATCTATTGGTGAATTTTAACACACAGGAAATAACCTTATCCATATTGTTGGACCTATTGGACTGGTTATCTTGAATCAGAAGATCCCTATGTTGACTCAAGGCCCTTTTATATGATTGTTTCACCAATTTAGCTGGATATCCTCTTTCTTCAAATTTATACTGCAGTTCCTCTGCTGATTCTTGGAATTGTTGAGTTGTATCACAAATTCTCCGGTATCTCAAAAACTGTGAATAAGGTAGACTACGTTTAAGATGGTAAGGGTGCATACTGTCGTACCTCAACAGAGAGTTCCTATCTGTTGGTTTAACAAAAACGTTTGTTCTTAACTTCCCACTCTCCTTTGTAACTAAAACGTCCAAAAAATGAATACTATCTGTGTGGAAATTATGTTCAAACTTGATAGTGTTATGACAACTGTTAAGGCAGTACACAAAATCCTTTAGCTGTTCCTCAGAACCCTGCCAGATCATAAACACATCATCTATATACCGACCCCAATACTGTATCTTACCAAACCCTGTACTGGTGTACACAAATTGTTCTTCAAACTGTCCCATAAAGATATTTGCGACAGAGGGGGCAAAGGAAGCCCCCATGGCTATACCCGAAGTTTGAAGATACAATTCCTTGTCAAAAATGAAATGGTTATTATACAGGGCTAACTGGGTCAGCTGAATAAGGAAGTCCGTAGGTACCACATGAGGACGAAGCCGCTCTTCCAAGACCTTTCTTACTGCTTGCAAAGCTTCAGCTTGTGGTATCGAGGTATATAATGAACATACATCCAATGTTACAAGCAAACTAGAGTGGCTGACATTTAAACCTCTCAAAATCTGTAAAAAATGTGATATATCCCTAATATATGCTGGTATATTCTGCACCAACGGACGCAAGAAATAATCCACATACTTATAGACCCGTTCAAGGAGAGAATTCCTTGAAGATACTATCGGCCTGCCAGGGGGAGCTTGCAGCCGTTTATGTATCTTAGGAACTGTATAAAAAATGGGAATAGCAGGATTTGTTGGACATAAAAATTGACTTTCTTTTTTAGAAAGGAAGCCCTGATGAAGAGCCTCCTTAGTCACCTCCTGCATCCTCTTAATCAAACCGTAAGTCGGATCTTCAGCTAGCTTGGAATATGTCTTGCTATCTGCCAATTGGTGTTGAATTTCAGCCATATATTCAGATTTCTCAAGTACAACTATAGCTCCTCCTTTGTCTGCTTTACGTATAACAATCGACTCCTCCTTTTTCAATGTTTGCACAGCCCTAAATTCTTCACGTGTTCCTTTTACAGTGTGTATATATGCAAGAGGGGAGGACAGTTTTTTAACCCATACGGTTTTCTCATTTAGGATGAGTTTTTTCGTTTGGGCTTTTTTTCTGTTCTCCTTTCTTAAGGGGAACCAATGATAGGAATTTACTCCAGTATATACAAGGATTTATAAATACCGTGGTATGGTTCCTTGTTGGAGTTTTGAGGTTCCATTGGTTAGATAAAGTTTGTAGAGGTTTGATTTTTCCTCCTGTTTAAGGGACACTTCAAAACTTGCTACATTTCTATTTCTATTTCAAGCTCCACTTAGTAGTTTGTAATTATTTATTGAGAGCTTGAGTTCTCCAGGTATTGGCAGGTTTATAGATAACATTTTTGTGATTTGGAAAGGCCAAGAAGATACATTACTAGAATTTCATACATGGCTGAATACTAACGATGATAATTTAAGGTTTGATCTGAATTACGATGCAACAGAGATAGCCTTCCTGATTAAGCACATAAGAGGAAAGTTTGAGATGACTTTATTTCATAAACCTACAGATATAAACAGACTTTTACATTTCAACTGATGTCGTAGTATGCCTCTGAAATGCAATTTATCTTACAGTCAGTTTCTGAGAGTAAGGAGAATTTGTTCAGCTCAGAATGATCTAATCCAAAAAGCCAAAGATTTCAAGACAGAGGAGATCTGGTGAAGTATATAAGGGAAGGCTTCAAAAAGGCCAGTATGATAGATCAGAGTTCCCTACTTACAGTACAGTGCAGAAGAGTTTGAGCTGGCTGGCTGGGTTCACATCAGGCTCTGCAACTTAGATTAAATAAGTACATTTTCTGCTTATTTACAACCCAAATTTTTACTGACTGCTGCTCAGTCTGTGTTGAGGCACCAGTCCTCAATTTTACTCAGAACTTCTTCCATTTATTTTTGGCTAGAGAAAGGAAATTTTATCTCCCCTAAATAACTCTCCTCATGCACTGAGATTGGAGCTGGATCCTTATTTACATCTGTCCTTCCTCTGGGACAGTAAAGAAAAAGTCTATAGCAACCTGCATCAATTGGACCATCCAAGGATATCAGAACCAGAAACCCTAAAGTTCATACCTGCAATCCGTGAGTTAAAAATTTATTTTAACTACAAAATCTACTTCTATAACTGTGAATCTTTTAGATTCCTTAAAACAAAAGGAAACCTATGCACTGTCTCCAAAAATTTCAAACAGAAGTGCTAAGTGCAGCCATTTGTTTCTCTATTTGATGGAAGACTTTGATCTCACAGGCCTGGTCTGAATTTACAACTTTAAAAGGTCTGTTCTTTCAGCTATTAAAGCCTTAACCCTGCATTGTCAACTAGGAAGACTGCTGATGTACAGGGTGTACTCCAAAGAGTGGATTGCAGCGCCACCCAGTGAAATTTTGCTTAACTAGCTTCTGACACAAAAATGTGTCATGCAAGCATCCCAGTGGTGTGTGGGAGAGGAAACCATAACCCTCACAAACCAAAGAGAAGGCAAAAGTGCAAGAGGTCAAACACCTACATAACAACAGAGCACCTCGTAACAACACATTATCTGTGTAAGAACTCCTAGACCTGATTACTCAAGTGACCCTGAATTACCCTAGGTTGGTAATCATGGGAGACTTCAATGTATACATCAAAACCCCAGATACCACCACAGCTGCCTTTCTGGACACGATTTACACAGCTGATCAATTCTCCAACCCACGAAAAGAGTCACATACTAGACCTGGTATTCTACAAAGGGGTGAATATCCCAGAATTCTGGGATAACAGTATTGAAATAACACCCCTATCATGGTTAGACCATTTTCTAATTAAATTCTCCCTAAGTGACCACCTGAAACAAATGGCACCTCCCAGAGTTTGGAAGGAGATCAGAGACAAAAAAAGCTGACCACTGAGAATTTCCTAGAGGCCTTGGACTATCTACATGTAGATGAAAAGGCAACAGTGTCAGAACAAGTTGACATCTGGAATACACAATTAGCCAAGACCTTACAGAAAACAGCACCACTAAAAAAGGTCTTATGCCCCACTCACAAATACTCACCTTGGTTTTCTCCAGAACTTCGGATCCTTAAATGCGAAGGACAAAAACTGGAAAGGAGATGGCCCAAATCTCACCTGGATGAAGACAGGCTAAACTGCAGGAAGCACATGGCAAAGTACTGCCAAGCCTTAACAGCAACCAAAAAACAGTATTTCTCTCAATGCATTGCACAGGCTGCCAATTCAACCAAGCAGCTGTTCAGTATAGTAAACAGCCTACTGCAACCCCCACAACAAAACCAGCCTCCCCAGTCTAAACTGAACTGCAATGATTTTGCTGCATACTTTGCCAACAAAATTAAGTCTCCACCAGGATTTTCAGGCAATCCCACTCAGTGCCCAACCAGTCAACCAGGGGTGCACAAAAAGAATGTCCCTGATGAGCACTTGGACAACTTTACCTGGTCATGTTTTTCTCACAACCAAGGCTCAAAAAGGGGCCTGAAATGACCAGATGACCACCAGAGGAAATCGGGGATGACCTCCCCTTACTCCCCCAGTGGTCACTAACCCCCTCCCACCCTCAAAAAATATCTTTAAAAATATTTTTTGCCAGCCTCAGATATCATACTCAGGTCCATGACAGGAGTGTGCAGGTCCCTGGAGCAGTTTTAGTGGGTGCAGTGCACTTCAGTCAGGCGTACCGAGGCCCATCCCCCCCACCTGTTATGTTTGTGGAGGAAACAGTGAGCCCTCCAAAACCCACCACAAACCCACTGTACCCATATCTAGGTGCCCCCTTCACCCATAAGGGCTATGGTAGTGGTGTACAGTTGTGGGGAGTGGGTTTGGGGGGCTCAGCACACAAGGTAAGGGAGCTATGCACCTGGAAGCAATTTGTGAAGTCCACTGCAGTGCCCCCTAGGGTGCCCGGTTGGTGTCCTAGCATGTGAGGGGGACCAGTGCACTATAAATGCTGACTCCTCCCACGACCAAAGGGTTGCATTTGGTCATTTCTGAGATGGACGTCCTTGGTTTCCATTATCGCCAAAAATCAGAAACGACCAAGTCTAGGGACGACCATCTCTAAGGATGACCAAAATTTCAAGATTTGGACATCCTTGACCGTATTATCGAAATGAAAGATGGACGTCCATCTTGTTTCAATAATACGGGTTTCCCCACCCCTCTATCGAAATGTTTTGCGAGGACGTCCTCAACAAAACTTGGACGTCCCTTTCGATTATGCCCCTCTATGTGCCTTAGTAAAAGGGCCCCTAAGTCACAAGCACACCTCATGATTCATATTCTGAACTATTTTGATTTTATCACCAACCTGTATTGATCATCTATATCTGATACTTTTTTCTGCTCCACATTCCATTATGAAACAAACAGCTTTAGTTCTATTAAATAGTCACCAATTTGTATTGATTGCTTATATCTGATACTTTATAAGTTCATGATTTTTATGTATATTTTATTAATAATGCATGTTGACTATTTATGTGTGTTTCTCTTTATCCTGAGCATCATCATATTGACTCTAAGTAATATGATTTTGCATGATTATTCGTCTTTCTAGCATATTATTTTGCATCTTTTAATTTAATAGATATGATTGTTTATGATTTTGATACGTGTCTGATTGTAACAGTGTACTTATGTACCCCTCACACAGCCTTTTTGGTGAAACGTGGCCATGTCGAGTCCCTGATAAACATTTTTCTCCACCTCAGTGGATCTGCTCTCTTCTGTTCTATTGGTTTACCTGTTGGCAGATCGCAGCCACTTTTGCCTTTTGATATGTTATAGCACTGCCTCATCTCAGATACTGCTGCTGAATATCCAGATTATTTTTAACCGCAGTGATTTGGTTTAAAACAACATTAATTGCCACAGGCTCAATATGGGAGGGAAAGATTTTTTTTCATGCAGCACATAATTAAACTGCAGAATCTGCTGCCACAGGATGTGGTCAAAGTGACTAACATAGGGGGCACTCAATGAAATTACATGGAAATATTTTTAAAATAAAAAGAAGGAAATATTTTTTCACTCATTGCTGGAGGGTGTGGTAACAGCGGTTACTATTTCTGGGTTTAAAAAAGGTTTGGCCAAGTTCCTGGAGAAAAAGTCCATAGTCTGCCATTGAGATGGACATGAGAGAAGCCACTGCTTTCCCTGGGATTGGTAGCATGGAATGTTGCTACTAATTGGGGTTCTACCAGGTACTTGTGACTTGGATTGGACACTGTTAGAAGCAGGATACTGGGCTAGATGGACCATTGGTCTGACCCAGTGTGTCTATTCTTATGTTCTTAAAAGAGGTCTAGAAAAATTCCTGGATGAAAAATCCATAGACAATTATTTAGTCAGGGAGCTTTGGGAGCACCATCACTCATCCCTGACAATGGAGACAGGATGCTGGGTTTCATGGACCTTGCTCTGACTCAGCATGGCTTCTCTTAAGTGCTTATGCTCTTATCTTCACATGAATTATCTCTGAACTTCACCTTTTTATCCTTGGTGATGTACAGCCAGTATGGATTTTTTTTCTTTCCTGTCATAGTTTAGTTACAGTGGCCACATCATAGAGATTTGGTATAGATGCTATACAAGACACCATGTGATGGTGCTCAGAAAGGCTTAGAGAGAGAAATGTATCCTCCCCCCCTCAGAAAGGAACAGCAGTTTGCTGTTATCTGCCCATGGATTGGTGCTAATGTTACACTGCTTTTACATTGACCTTGACACGTTTAAGTGATTTCGCTGTTCTTGAGTTTCCATCTACAGTGCTGGAAGAAGAAAATGTTTATAGCTATATCCACTAGATGGCAGTATAGAAACATCATACCAGTATATTATAAATTTTGGTGGAATGTTGCTAGTGCCTCACAGAGTTTTGAAGTCTCCTTCTTTAGACAGGATAGTACTTCTGGCTAAAACGATGTTATCATTTTCACCACAGCTCAGCTCTTAACAACATACTTCTCTTTCAACAGGTCTCACTTTTTAAGAATTTTCAGCTGTTATGAGATGTGCCTGCTGTACTGATTCTTAGCTCCAGCCTTTCTGTTATTTCTCATCTATGCTACAGCAAAGTCTCCATGCAGAACAGAATGGGATCAATATTTAAAGTGATTTAAATAACCAAAAATGATTCCTGGCTGTTTATATTGCTTGCCCGGGGCTATCTGGGCTTATTCAGCTGCACTTAACCAGATAGTATAGCACTTAAGCCAAAACCAACTATTTTGTGGACATTCCAGGGTGGAGTCAGCACTTAGCCAGTTAACTACTACTACTACTTATCATTTCTATAGCACTATTAGATGTACGCAGCGCTGTACACTGGACATAAAGAGACAGTCCACATAGCTTACAATCTAATTAGGACAGACAAACAGGACAAATAGGAGATAAGGGAATTACTAAGGTGGGAATGATAACACATGGGTACTGAACAAGTGAGTAGGGATAGGAGTTAAAAGCAGCATCAAAAAGGTGGGCTTTTAGCCTAGATTTGAAGATGGCCAGAGATGGAAGTCTATTCTAGGCAAGTGGAGATATTGAGCACTCAAACAGCTAAGATAACCACATAAGTAGGACAGCATAAAAAACAGTCCTATCTTTATTTATTTTTTATTTATTTATTTATTTTATTCATATCAATTTATATACCGTATCTTATTGCAACTGCAAACCAGAATGGTTTACATATATAAAAATACAATTTGTATATACAAATAGACAGACAAGGAACTCCATTCCTGACAGGAAAGCACAGCAAATCAGAATTAACTACAAAGTACAAACCAAAATGGATTATATTTAGTATACAGTGAGGCTACCCTTTTATTTGACCTTATCTCTTATTCTAAGTTCTGTTCTACATAATTTATAAAGAAAAAGGTTTTCAAGAGTTTCCGAAAATGGATGTAAGAATTCTCTAGTCTGATCTCTTTTGGAAGGCCGTTCCAAAGAGAAGGGGACAGGTAGAAAAAAGCCGATCTCCGTGTAGATTTCCATCTAGCCTTAGTGAGAGAGAGAATAACTAACCTATTATCTGTTAGAGACCTAAGAGTTCGCATAGCAGTGTAAGGAATTGTAAGATTTGATAGGTAATTAGGGTTTAATGTATGGAAAGCCTTGTGAGTCAAAATGAGAATTTTAAACTTGACTCTTGCTTCAACCGGAAGCTGGTTAAGTGTTGAATATCACAGGGCAACCTCTGTGGTGAGTCTGACGTCAGTGCTGGGCAAAATGGTAGATACTATTATAAAGAACAACATTACAGAGCATATTCAAAAGCATGGATTAATGAGACAAAGCCATATGTACATAAGTAATGCCATATTGGGAAAAGACCAAGGGTCCATCGAGCCCAGCATCCTGTCCATGACAGCGGCCAATCCAGGCCAAGGGCACCTGGCAAGCTTCCCAAACGCACACACATTCTATACATGTTATTCCTGGAATTGTGGATTTTTCCCCAAGTCCATTTAGTAGCGGTTTATGGACTTGTCCTTTAGGAAACCGTCCAACCCCTTTTTAAACTCTGCTAAGCTAACCGCCTTCACAACTTTCTCTGGCAACGAATTCCAGAGTTTAATTATACGTTGGGTGAAGAAAACGTTTCTCCAATTTGTTTTAAATTTACTACACTGTAGTTTCATCGCATGCCCCCTAGTCCTAGTATTTTTGGAAAGCGTGAACAGATGCTTCACATCCACCTGTTCCACTTCACTCATTATTTTATATACCTCTATCATGTCTCCCCTCAGCCGTCTCTTCTCCAAGCTGAATAGCCCTAGCCTCCTTAATCTTTCTTCATAGGGAAGTCGTCCCATCCCCGCTATCATTGATTTAGTGAAGCGAAATCTTGTCTCACCAATCTACTACATTTTTTTTGAGGGGGTAAACAAACATGTGGATAAAGGTGAGCCGGTAGATATTGTGTATCTAGATTTTCAAAAGGCATTTGACCATTATTAAATTTGACTTGGGGAAAATCCACTATTTCTGGGATAAGCAGTATAAAAAGTTTTGTACTTTTTGGGCATCTTGCCAGGTATTTGTGACCTGGATTGGCCACTGTTGGAAACAGGATGCTGGGCTTGATGGACCTTTGGTCTGTCCCAGTATGGCAATATTGACAAAGTACCTCATGAAAGATTCCAGAGGAAATTGGAAAGTTGTGAGAAAGGAGGTAGTGTCCTATTGTGGATTAAAAAGTGGTTAAAAGATAGAAAACAGAGAGTAGGGTTAAATGGTCAGTATTCTCAATGGAGAAGGGTAGATAGTGGGGTTCAGCAGGGGTCTGTGTTGGGACTGCTGCTTTTTAACATATTTATAAATGATCTAGATATGGGAATAACTAGTGAGGTAATTAAATTTTTCAACAACACAAAGTTATTCAAAGTTGTTAAATCGTAAGAGGATTGTGAAAAATTGCAAGATGGCCTTATGAGACTGGGAAACTGGGTATCCAAATGCCAGATGATGTTTAATGTGAGCAAGTGCAAAATGACACATGTGGGAAAGAGGAACCCAAACTGTAGCTATGTGATGCAAGGTTCCACGTTAGGAGTCACAGACCAGGAAAAGGATCTAGGAGTCATTGTTGACAATACTTTGAAACCCTCTGCTCAGTGTGCTGTGGCAGCAAAGAAAGCAAATAAAATGTTAGGTATTATTAGGAAAGGAATGGAAATTAAAAACATTTTTGGGATCTTGCCAGGTGCTTGTGACCTGCATTGGCCACTATTGAAAACAGGATACTGGGCTTGGTGGACCTTATATATTAGGTACTTATGTGGAAATCACTGCCGCCACCTTTGGAAACACAAGAAGGAAAAGGTAAATTGGTGGAAGGGGGCTGGGAAAGGAGGGGGGAGGTGGCAGATCATGATGGGTGTAGTGGTGGTGGCAGCGTCTCATTCCTCGCTTCAGGAGATGGCAGCAGCACTCATTCCTTGCCTCAGGGGGGCGGCGGCGGTGGTTCATTCCTTGTCTCATGCGGCAGATTGTCTTGGGCTGCCCCTGCTGTCACTGGTTGTATATCTACCCCAGTGTTTATTCTAGATGTACAGAGAACAGAAACTGTCACCCTATTCTTCCTGACAACCAGTTGATAGAGATGTGTATGGGCAAACAATGTTCCATTTGTTTTTAGTTCATTTGCCTTTGTTTCTTGATTTTTTTGAGCATTATTTGGATTCATTTCACACATTATCTTCTCTTCTTGTATTCCGCAACAAACCTCACAAGATCTGTGCGGATCGCAGAAAGAGAACCAGGCATACCTGGGAATATACATAAAGTTTATCTCCTGCATTAATATCTACCAGCATCTATACCCATAACTTAGGACAAATATTTATTTATTTATTTAGATCATTTATACCCCGCCTATTCCCTCATAAAGCAGCCCCTAAACGGCTTTCTTTTTAATAACTCTTCTAGAATGTTTTAATATGTGCAATCAATTGTAGCCATTCTAAATTGTGGGTTTATGTGCGTGTGATCAATTTTGCATTCATCAACATATTCAAGTTGCCCAAATGAGTTCTCCAAATCCTTTAGAGTTAGCCAGTTCACCATAGATACTAGTTGGAAGGACACATTGGCATATCATCTCACCCTTCATTCCTAGGTTCCTTTACTTTACAGCTTTAAAAACAAGCATGTCTATTATAACCAGCCTACAGATTACTTATGTGATCCTGCTTCATCATGTTACATGTTCTTTTCACTCAGACAGAGTCTGGGGCTATATATCTCTATCATCTTCCTGTTTAATATCTACTTCTCAAACTTCTTCAGTTCAACCACAGAGATAGACCTATTACATACAGGTTATGTGGTTCCCATAGAAAGGTCTCGGTTCTGTTTACCACTATCTGAGTATATAGAATTCTTCTGTTTCACTGTCAAGAGAGCAATATATCTTCAACATGTAAGTCATCCCTTTTTTTTTTTCAACACCATCTTCTGCAGGCAGCTGAGTTAAACTGTTAGTCCTGAGGTTGCCTTAACCCTTCTACAATAATTTCCTGTAGCAGGTAATAAAAAAGAAGAGGAAATAAATAAGAAATAAGAAAGTGCACAGTTTCAGGAAAATCAAAGAGGCCTATATTCAAAGCGATTTAAGTGGGTAAGACCTCACCTAAGTGGGGACATTGAGCAGCACTTAACTTTGAGTAAATGTACTACTGGAGCATAGATGATTGGAAATCACCCTGCTATCTCCTTCCCACTAGACACCAGTTTCCAAATCAGTTACAAAATTCAGGCATGCTTGGGACAGATAAAGGCAGCAATGAGATGCATGGAAAAATTTGTTTCATTTTTGCTTTGTTTTTGGAATTTTTCCTGATTTTGGAACTTTATCAGTTCATCTCACACATTTTTATTTATTTATTTATTTGTTGCATTTGTATCCCACATTTTCCCACCTATTTGCAGGCATTCATACTAACAAAAGTTTTTAACCTGCATTATGTTTGTTTATTAAGACTCTTAATCACTTTTTTAACAAATAAATCAATGCGATGTATAATCACAATTAAAAGCAGTTAAGAAAAGGAACGTCATTGGTTAATAGAAAAGAACAAAATCATATCAAGGACATTCACACCAAGACCTAACACTGTACCCTAAAATGCTAAGGGGCCAGGGGCAGCTCAAGACACTCTGCTCCCTGAGGTAAGGAATAAACCGCCCCTGACACCCTGACACCTCCCCTGCTGAGGTAAGGAATGAGCTGCCACTGCCAGCGCTGCCGCCCCCCACCACAGTCTGTCGTCTCCCTCTTCTGCAGCCCCATTTCACCATTTTACCTTTTCTTTATCATTTTTCCAAAGGTTGTGGCAGGGATTCCCAGAGGCTGCCCTGCTGCGGCCCCAGGCCCCTTCTATCTACTGCAGCCTCCTCTCTGATGTAACTTTCTGTTTACTTGGAGACAGGCCGCAGAACACAGAAGTGGCTAGGACCGGCAGCAGGGCAGCCTCTAGGAATCACTGACACTGTCTTTGGAAAACGAGAATGAAAAAGTAAATTGGTGGAAAGGGGTTGGGGAAGTAAGGGCAGGAGGTGAGGCTGCATCAGAAGAGTGCCTCCAGAAGCCCCTGCCTCTGATGGTCTAATGGTAGGGCCGCGCCTGTAAGGGGCCACCTTCCTTTCCCAGTAAATCCTCAGTTGTCAGAATTAGCCTTAATACAAAGGTGGGTTTTTTTTTAACATAGTCTTAAATTTCTTGAAATATTGCTCACATCGAATTTCTAAAGGAAGCCCATTTTATAAAATAGGAGTCATAAAATAAAAGGTGCTTTTTCTTGTTACCTCCCGATAAGCGTGTCTAGGGTTGGGGAGGACCAACCTAAAATCATTCATAGATCGGAGATTACGGACGAGAACATATGGGATAGTGAGCCCATAATCAGGGAGCCATGAATGAATAGCTTTAAAAGCCAGGGTAAGAATTTTAAACTGCACTTGAAAATATACAGGAAGCCAGTGGAGTTTCTTAAGTAAGGGTGTAACATGATTACTGCATTGAGCTGAGCAAAGTAATTGTGCCACAGTGTTCTGAAGTGTCTGTAGACGTTCAAGTTCAGACTTCGGGAGACTAGGGTAAATGTTACAATACTCCAATCGGGAACCTATAAATGCATGAAATAATGTACGAAGAGCATCAAAATGAAGGCTACTTTTATCAGATCTTAACTCATGGGTGAACATGTATTAGATCAACTCTGAGCATATTGAGGTTTTTTTTTTAAGTTTCTCAAATGAACTGAATATGTGGTGACAAATGTGCCTTTCTAGACAAGAGAGTGAAAGAGAAAGAAGTGGTGACCAAGTAGAACCTACAGTCACATAATAGGTGGGGCAATTGGGCAAATTAAATGTCCCAATGGTTATCTATAAGCTACTGTTACATTACCTTGTTGTGTTGTGCAATATTAGTATTTAGTTTTGGTGGGTAAGGGTTGATCAAGAATTGATGTCCCCTCTAGCCTCCTTCCACTCTCCCTCCCTGTCTTATTGCATCGGAATTGCTTAGGAAATGTTTAAAATAAACAAAGTTCCTTAATCACCAAGTAAACAGCTTATCAGACGTAAGGAACTGATGATCTAAAAATAGCACCAAGCCATGCATGTGTCAGCTGACTATTCCATCAGATTGTGCCAGCCTGCCTCCCTCTCAGTTTCATCTGCACACTGTCTACAGTTTTGTCCTTCTGGATGCAAATGTAGGGGTGAGGGACAATAGGTACCCTTGAGAAACAAGACCATAAGTGTGGTAACAGAAACACTCTGCTGTGAATAGATGAGTTTGCAGCTTCTGCCCCAGAGTGACAGCAGGACCCCAGAATATGTCTGAGGACCTTATCCATGCAGAAAACAATTAATCAAAAGAATCTAGCTAGTGTACTAGCAAGTTATCAAGCTAAATCCCTGGTTTAAAAATTATCCCACCACTGAATTGCCACATGTAACTAGACAAGATTTATTTAATTTGTTTCCATGTAATTACATGCCTCGCCAGTGAAGCTCAAAGCGAGTTACAATAATAAAATATAAGAATTCAGGACTATATTTAAATGTATTTAAAAAGTGAGGGTGGGTTTGGGGGTGGGAGGAGGCTGGGGAGGGGAGAAACCTAAGCACATACATTTGATTTTTAGGGAATAAGCTTCAAATTAAGCATGTATGTTACTGTCCCCATCTTAACCCCATTCCAAGTCCTGCCCCCTTTAGAACAACTAAATATATGCATGTCGGTATGAGGAGTGTATTTTTAGAAACATGCAGGGGGTATTTTTCACCAGACATTTTCACATTGGAATTCATTGCCAGAGAATATGGTAAAAGCAGTTAGCTTAGCGGGGTTTCAAAAGGTTTGGATAACTTCCTAAAAGAAAAGTCCATAAGCCATTATTAAGATGGACTTGGGCAAAATTCATTGCTTATTTCTAGGGTAAACAACATAAAATCTGGCATCTTGCATGTGCATAACTTATGCACATAGATTTGCATCCTCCCTTGAGTAAATTTATACATGAACTTTTGGAGTTTCACAGATGGCTGGTCTCCCAAGCCCAGCAATTTACATGACTGGCTTCCTGCTCCTCTCCCATGAACTGGAGCCACTGTTCAACTCTCCCACTCACTCCTTTGATCTAACTGGATAAATTCTCCAGCAGATATTTTGCTGTACCATATCTAATATGTGCAGCACATGTGGGGCATAGTGTAATTGCTAAGACAACTAGTGCCATGTTTAATTTGTTGCAGGCTGGAGAAAACATACTCTTCTTTCTATCTTTGGGCTTTCCAGGAAGATCTATAAAAGGTATGAAATGGGCATTTGTGTCTGGGGTAGGAGAGGAGGCTAGAAGGATTCAGTAAGATCTGGGGGGTGAATTTTATTCTACCAGATGGCTCTATCTTGCTGGTCCCAACCTTATTTAAAGGTGTGGTGATGTAGGAAGGCTCTTGTCTATCAGGGGGAAGGGGCAGAAGAGGATGACTCACAGAGCTTGGGACTATGAGTTTCAGGGGCTTAAAAAAGGCCTGGATGGCTTCCTAAAGGAAAAGTCCATAGACCATTATTAAATTGACTTGGGGAAAATCCACTGCTTATTTCTGGGATAAGCAGCATAAAATGTATTGAACTTTTTCGGGATCTTGCCAGGTAGTTGTAACATGGATTGGCCACTGTTGGAAACAGGATGCTGGGCTTGATGGACCTTTGGTCTGTACCAGTGTGGCAATACTTATGTACTTATGGGCTAGGAGAAGAGATAATGTGAGATGCTGCAGGACTATTTTATAGATCAGGGATACAGGAGTGAGATCTGAAGTAACTGTGCTAAGAGCGGGGGGGGGGGGGGGATTTTTCCCACTCGCCAGTACCCTTTTTACTGCAGCGGGTAAAAAGCCCCTAAAAAAATGGCCATGCGCTAAGATTACTCTTACTGCTTGGTCATGCGGGGAGGGGGGGGGGGGGGAGAGAGCACTTACTGCCACTCATTGAGGTGGCGGTAAGGGCTCCTGTGGTAGCCAGGCAGTGAGCGGGTTAGTATCGTGCTATAAAATAGAAATTGCGCACACTCAAGGAGGAACTACTGAAGGCAGCCGCGTTGGGCTGCTGGTAGTTCCAGGTTAGCATGTGGTAGGCCTGCATTAGGCTTACCAATGCTTTGTAAAAGGGCCCCTAAGTTTCAATCCGATCTTGCTAGCTAGGTCGTCTTTAGGCCAATTGTGCTATTTGCAAGGAGTATGTACAATGTCATCGACATTTCCAATGTTGTTGCAAACGACAACCCCTTACTAATATGCTCCCATTCTCTAGGAAATATAAACTTTAAACTTTAATCCAGCTTACTGCCTTGTTTTCTTACACAAAATAGAAGTACAAGCCCATTAAACAGAAAAAGGACTTGACTCAGTCAGTCTTGGTTGTTTTGGAGAGTGTTGTCAACCCAGGCCTTGGGACATGCCCAACTGGCTGTGTTTTCATTTCACAATGCATATAAGAACATAAGAATAGCCATACTGGGTGAGACCAATGGTCCATCTAGCCCAGTATCCTTTTTCCAAAAGTGGCCAATTCCCACCCAAATAGTAGCAACATTCCATACTACCAATCCCAGGGCAAGCAGTTGCTTCCCCACGTCTGTCTCAATAGTAGACTATGAACTTTTCCTTCAGGAACTTGTCCAAACCTTTTTTAAACCCAGATACACCAACAGCTGTTACTATATTCTCTGGCAAAGAGTTCCAGAGCTTAACTATTCATTGAGTGAAAAAAATATTTCCTCCTATTTGTTTTAAAAGTATTTCCATGTAACTTCATTGAGTGTCCGCTAGTCTTGGTACTTTTTGAAAGAGTAAAAAATTGATTCACTTCTACTTGTTCTACACCACTAAGGATTTTATAGACCTCAATCATATCTCCCCTCAGCCATCTCTTTTCCAAGCTTTAGAGTCCTAACCTTTTAAGCCTTTCCTCATATGAGAGGAGTTCCATCCCCTTTATGATTTGGTCACTCTTCTTTCAATCTTTTCTAATCCTGCTACATCTTTTGAGATATGGTGACCAGAACGGAGCACAAAACTCAAGATGAGGTCACCTGGAGCTATACAGAGGCATTATTGTATTTTCGGTCTTATTTACCATCCCTCTCCTAATAATTTCTAGCATCCTTTTTGCTTTTTTGGTCACCACACACTAGGCAGAAGATTTTAGTGTATTGTTTACAATTACACCTAGATCTTTTTCTTGGGTGCTAACCCCCAAGGTGGACCCTAGCATCAGATAAACTATACATGAGATAGATTTGTATAAAAGGAAGGCAGTACATACAAATTTGTTTCATGCATATTCATTGTAGATATCCTACAAACTTGACTAAGTTCAGAACCCCTGACCTGAAGTCATCATGGGGCCTATTAAAAAAAAAAGTGCTAAGAACATTTAACATGAATTTCAAAATGGAGGAGTAGCCTAATGGTTAGTTCTGTGGCCTGAGAACTAAGGACACTGGCTTTGATTTCCACTGCAGCTCCTTGAAGTTTATAGAATTAAGGAGTATGTGAAAGCCCTAACCAGAGGACACCAGTTTTCAGAGGAAAAGATTTTCCCTTTGAAATGTATAGATTTTAGGGGTGGGTGGGGGGGGGGGGGTGGGGGGGGGGGGGGGGGGGGGGGGGGGTGTAAGCCCTTACCAGAGACTTGAGACCAATTTTCAGAAGAAAAGTGTTTCCCTTTGAAAATCAATTTGGGAAAACTAGGCACAGAAATTTGCCCGTACACATATTTATTCTGCATAAACTTACTTTTCTAATTTAAGAAATATATATATAAGTGCATAAGTGCCAGCCACACCCCAGTCCTGCTCACAGGAATGCCTGCACTCTATACACATAAACCTATCCATGTTGTAGCACTATGAAGATAAGTTTACATACCTATATCCCCGGATCCTATATATGGCACCCAAAATTGCATGTATATCTTAATATAGTAATGATCCATTAACTAGCAATAATTGGGTGCTAAGAACCAATTATTTCAGTTAATTGGTTCCAATTGGGATTTGCTTGTGCATCTTGCTAAGCTCTATTCTCTAAAGATCCGCATGCAAATCTTTTAGCTCACAATTCAAAAGGGGGCATGGCCATTAGAGGGGCATAAGCAGGTCATGGGTGTTCACTAAAGATGTGTGTAGTATTATAAAATTCAGGGGATCCGCACCTAACTTATACACAGCAGGAAAACAGAAGAACAGTAACCCTTGTAGGCACACAAACGAAACCATCACAACAAGAGTGACTAAAGAAAGAGCAGCAGAAGATGTCCGAACCAACGTCATTATTATATCATCCAAGACTCGACACAAATCGTGTTTCGGCCCACGAAGGCCTTCCTCAGGAGTCTATAAACACATATATACAAATTAAAATCAATATATATTATTGATTTTAATTTGTGTATACTCACCTTGAGTATTTCGTTCAGTTCTGGTCACCGTATCTCAAAAGATATAGCAGGATTAGAAAAGGTTCAAAATCATAAAGGGGATGGAACTCCTCTCATTTGAGGAAAGGCTTGGAAAAGAGATGACTGAGGGGAGATATGATTGAGGTCTATAAAATCCTCAGTGGTGTAGAACAAGTAGAAGTGAATCAATTTTTTACTCTTTCAAAAAGTGTTTATAGACTCATGAGGAAGGCCTTCATGGGCCGAAACACGATTCGTGTCGAGGCTTGGATGATATAATAAAGACATTGGTTCGGACATCGTCTGCTGCTCTTTCTTTAGTCACCCTTGTTGTGACTGTTTGGTTTGACTGCCTAACTTACACACACCAGAATTTACACCAGGTTTCTTGGGCGCAGATCCTGGCGCAGATCCTGGCGCTAAGTGCTCAGTGCACCGTTTATAGAATAGCACACTGCACTGATTTTTTTCAATGCCCAAATGTTGGCACCATTTGCTGAATTTAGTCCATAATATGGGCAATTTTCAAAAATTGTAATTTCTTGTGTGGAAATGCCTTTGAAAATTGCGTCCTATTTATTAGTATACTATTTTTAACATGATCAAGAGGGCCTCTACATGCACCTTACCATTTGTTGCATAGATCTCTGTATGCATAGCTTACAGTACTTTCCAGAATGAACTCATGCTATGTTGTCCAAGGCTGCTGGAGGAAGAGTCGTGCTAAAACACAAACTTAAGAATCAAATCCACACTTCACCTTGACTTCTCTTCAAGCCGTTCAACTTGAATTAATCTCAGAGAGTTTGAGATGGTTCTCTCACTTTTCAACAGCTTAGCTTTGCCATGGCCTTCTGACCTCGAGTTCACTGCGGCCTGGCCAGAACAACAATAAGGAGACTGTAGCAATCAGATGCAAATAGACACATTATCGGAGACCTATTATCAGAGCTTTTTTGTTTTCCTACTGAAATCAGAGCAGTAGCTGGTGTTGTAATAAGTGTTTGAGTGGTAATGAAAGGAAGACCTATGGGTTTGGAATGCAACCCATGTGTGCTCTGATAACAGTGCATTGCAATGCTGCAAGCCTTATCTGATCCACTAACATGATTTAGAACATACCTCTTGAACCATCGATAGCCCTTTTTTATTTTTAGCCAACTATCATGCTCCTACTTTATGTTCTCTGCTGTGATTCAGGTTTTATAGCATAATCAGAGGAGGAAGAAGAGTCCCATTTCATGCTTGAATGCTACAAGATACCCGAGGAAATGTGTGTACAGAATAGTTATGTTCAAACCCTGTGCTTATGATGCCAGTCTCAGTCAGGCCATGATACTGAATTGTGCTGGAACAGATAGCTCAGTGGTATAGCAGCACAGCGAGTTAGAACCATTCAACAAATTATGCAGCGCAGTCCAAACAGCACTATCAGCCAGCAACTTCTGGGAAGACATAACTTAGGGAGCAAAGTACTACCAAAGAAACAAGCAGCAACTAGCCAGGATGTCCAAGAAAGTCAACATCTACTAGACAGACAAGTTCAAGCAGCAACTCCTGGGCAAATACCATGTCCATGGAAGATAGAACAGAGCAGAAACTGAGACAAGGTACTTCAGAGAGGAACTCCAAGCAAGGCACTCTAGTTCAGACCAACTGCACTGGGTGGGTTTACTGGTGTAGTATTTTTCTGTCATGGAATCGGTGAAGCATGGCCCAACCTCATGTTCATGGCCCCCATCACTGGTGCTAGGCCAGATATCAAGAACATCACTTTGGACTTGGTGCAAAGAGACCCAAAATGATGCACCAGTTGTCGGGCTTCATTTCCCTGGAAAAATATATTTTCCAGATCTTGGTTCAATTTTACCCTCTCTAGGGATGAAAGGACACAAGAAGTCCAGGAGTCTCTGGGAATAATTGACACAGTGAGAAGATGCAGAAGTTTGTCACAAGAGAAAGAATGACCCAATCCAAACTATTTGGGGTTGATATTTAGAAGAGCTTTTTGTGGTCTGCAGAAGCACTGACAGTGCTAAACTAGACCTGCCAAGTCTCCTGCTTTCAGTGAAAGAATCCCACTTTTGCAATGCATCTCCCGCACTTCTGCCAAGGGGCTGGGATCTCTCACTAACTGGTCTCTTTCCAGTGGCAGCAGGAGAAACCTTCCTAAAACATTATCTCCTTCTACTGCTAGTCCCGCGGCAGCAGGAAATTATGTTTTAGGAAGGCTTCTCCTGCTGCCCCTGAAAGGAAAGGCTACCGCTAATTCATTGTAGGCAAGGCTGGGCAGAATTGTGGGTGGGGCTGGGTGGAGTTGGGATGGCCCTAAATCTGCAAAAACTGAAAAACAGCCAAACCCAATCTCAAAGGGTCAAATGTAGTGAATATACACTAATAAATGACAAATGGGAAATACCCTCAGAAACCAAGGTCACTGCCAAGGTCTGACCATCAAGACTGATATCTATATAAGATTTGTGTGCCTGTGATCTTATCTCTTTCATGGGGTATATTTTCCCATATCTTGTCAATAGAATTGATTCGCAATGAAACCATTACTTCAAAACATTACTGAGCACAAAAAAACTCCAAGCAGCAGCATTACTTAAATAATCAAACTTAGCTGTCGCATTGCTGGCTGAATGCCCCACACTTCAAACTGGTGACTTTCAACGGGGCCCAGATCGTTTTGCCCACCTCAGGGCTTCGTCAGGAACCACTCAACTTTAACATAATTGTTGGGGTAAGAATCTACAAAAGAAAAGTTTTGTGTCTCAGAAAATTCAAAGTAAATGCACCAGTCACACACTCTCACCATCCTATCCCACAATTACAATGTTCAAAGATAAAAGATAAGAAATGAAGAAACCCACCCAATCCAATGGCACTTACTTCTAGCTATCCAAACTTCATTGGAGACCAGCTCTGAATTCCACCTACACTCTCCTGTTGTTTAGGTTATCTCCACTGTTTGGTGCTGTGTATATATTTGGTGTGGAGATCATTTCTTCCCCTTTTTTGTGCTGTAGAAGCGCTGGCCACTTAAATACTTAAGAAATAAAATCCTAACAGTGGAACGTATAAATGTGGATGTATACGTTGGTATGAAAGTAATTTTATAATAGGACTGCTAGGTTAATAAGGCAGAAGATGTCTACTTGCCTATTTTACAAACACATGTGAAGTCCAATTTTACATAGAACATTGGGATAGGAATTGAGATGTCCAGATCAAGAGATCCACAATTCTATTGATATTTTACAAAAGGTTCAGCAAAATGCAGGCCTTTTGTACAATATCATAACTCTGTGCAGGAGTGCACATGTATCTGCTGTCACATCCAGAATGAGCTGCAATTGTAAAAAGTTGCACATGAAGAAAAGTGCACTGCTCTCCTCAAATGACAATGTTTGCAAATTGATGCCCCCCCCCCCCCCCACAGTAGAGATCCTTCCCCTTCCCTCACACATCCTTTATGTGGAAGACTGACACTTTGCAGTAGAGGTTGTTTTAGCCATTTTTCTGCTGGAGTTATCAGTGACAGGAGCAAGTGGGGTTGCGATGGCCTGGACGATCCAGTAGAACAAAGTAAACAGATAGGAGGAACAAACCTCACAAAACTGTGAGCTGACAAATAAAACAGTGAGGTAGATCCAAGGAGGATGTGAAAAGGTCTTTATTGGGTCGTCTTTTATCTGTTCCCAATAAAGACCTTTTCACATCTTTCTTGGATCTACCTCACTGTTTTGTCAGCGATCCAGTGGACCACCAGGAATGCTCAGTAGGTCTGGGGATGGTCTACTGCTACATGGGAGGGGGGCTTTTATGGGAGCTTCTTCATGTTGAGTTGTCCATGAGAGGGGAATCCTCATGGGGGGAAGGACTGAAGGGGGGGGGGGGTCTGAACTTGTTTGGAGGGGAAGGGAGCCATCGAATGTGTCAGGCCACAACTCCAACGTTATGTGAGTGCTGGCCAATATTCATTGCTGCCATCTGCATAGCTAAGCACCCAAAGACAGGAATGCCTTTTGCATGGTGTTTAGCTATGTGGGCCCTGGCACTGAATGTCATCAGTACCTGCATCACTCTTGGAAATTGAATGTTTCAATCACACCAACAAGTGGTCACTGCGCGGTTCCATTTTACCAGCAATAGCAAAAGAACCTCTGCACATAGATACTTCTCACCAACTAAGGTGAAGGAAGAGATTTCAAACAAGTGAACATGTATAGCATATCAGATACCTAGGCATGTTGATGAATTATGGAGGTAGAGGCAATTCTTTTCATTCAACCTTCGAATCTACAGTGGGGGAAATAAGTATTTGATCCCTTGCTGATTTTGTAAGTTTGCCCACTGACAAAGACATGAGCAGCCCATAATTGAAGGGTAGGTTATTGGTAACAGTGAGAGATAGCACATCACAAATTAAATCCGGAAAATCACATTGTGGAAAGTATATGAATTTATTTGCATTCTGCAGAGGGAAATAAGTATTTAATCCCTCTGGCAAACAAGACCTAATACTTGGTGGCAAAACCCTTGTTGGCAAGCACAGCGGTCAGACGTCTTCTGTAGTTGATGATGAGGTTTGCACACATGTCAGGAGGAATTTTGGTCCACTCCTCTTTGCAGATCATCTCTAAATCATTAAGAGTTCTGGGCTGTCGCTTGGCAACTCGCAGCTTCAGCTCCCTCCATAAGTTTTCAATGGGATTAAGGTCTGGTGACTGGCTAGGCCACTCCATGACCCTAATGTGCTTCTTCCTGAGCCACTCCTTTGTTGCCTTGGCTGTATGTTTTGGGTCATTGTCGTGCTGGAAGACCCAGCCACGACCCATTTTTAAGGCCCTGGCGGAGGGAAGGAGGTTGTCACTCAGAATTGTACGGTACATGGCCCCATCCATTCTCCCATTGATGCGGTGAAGTAGTCCTGTGCCCTTAGCAGAGAAACACCCCCAAAACATAACATTTCCACCTCCATGCTTGACAGTGGGGACGGTGTTCTTTGGGTCATAGGCAGCATTTCTCTTCCTCCAAACACGGCGAGTTGAGTTCATGCCAAAGAGCTCAATTTTTGTCTCATCTGACCACAGCACCTTCTCCCAATCACTCTCGGCATCATCCAGGTGTTCACTGGCAAACTTCAGACGGGCCGTCACATGTGCCTTCCGGAGCAGGGGGACCTTGCGGGCACTGCAGGATTGCAATCCGTTATGTCGTAATGTGTTACCAATGGTTTTCGTGGTGACAGTGGTCCCAGCTGCCTTGAGATCATTGACAAGTTCCCCCCTTGTAGTTGTAGGCTGATTTCTAACCTTCCTCATGATCAAGGATACCCCACGAGGTGAGATTTTGCGTGGAGCCCCAGATCTTTGTCGATTGACAGTCATTTTGTACTTCTTCCATTTTCTTACTATGGCACCAACAGTTGTCTCCTTCTCGCCCAGCGTCTTACTGATGGTTTTGTAGCCCATTCCAGCCTTGTGCAGGTGTATGATCTTGTCCCTGACATCCTTAGACAGCTCCTTGCTCTTGGCCATTTTGTAGAGGTTAGAGTCTGACTGATTCACTGAGTCTGTGGACAGGTGTCTTTCATACAGGTGACCATTGCCGACAGCTGTCTGTCATGCAGGTAACGAGTTGATTTGGAGCATCTACCTGGTCTGTAGGGGCCAGATCTCTTACTGGTTGGTGGGGGATCAAATACTTATTTCCCTCTGCAGAATGCAAATAAATTCATATACTTTCCACAATGTGATTTTCCGGATTTAATTTGTGATGTGCTATCTCTCACTGTTACCAATAACCTACCCTTCAATTATGGGCTGCTCATGTCTTTGTCAGTGGGCAAACTTACAAAATCAGCAAGGGATCAAATACTTATTTCCCCCACTGTATGTATCTATCTATAAGTAATGCTACTTACATGAGATGATGCTCTTTTTTGAAAGTGTTGTTTTATAAAATGTCTTTTGTTGTACAACCCACCAAATATACATATTTCTTCGGAGAAACTGTATTTAATTTTATAAAACGCTATAATAGTTTGAATGAATGGTTTATTTTCTTATTTCTGTGACCTATACAAAGTTATCCTTTATACATTGAGGTGACCTGCACAAATAGCAGGTATAATCTGAAACATCTGACTTGGACAGTTAAGTTATAGAAGCATATTGCGTGGTACCATTGAATATAGGTGTTAATTTGAAAAGTCCTAAATTATACGCATACAGTATGACTGAATATTGACTTTATTGTTTCAAGATATGAAATATTTGGGATGCTTTTCTCATAATAATAATAAAAAAGAGTATTCATGTGGAATCAAGGGTCTGACCAATGTTCCCTTAAGCTATGCAGAAATTCTCCAACCGAATTCTTGCCAGTGAGGGGTGATGCTTCAATATTGTGTTTTCAATCGCTAGGGACAGGCAGGTTCCCAGGAGTCCTGCAGAGCATGCCTGTCCCTCACTATTCAAAATGTGATATGGAAACAGCACCCCCTACTGTCAGGAATGTACGTGGAGGAGTCCTGTTCACCTTGATAGAAGGAACATTGGCTCTGATCCATATGTGGTGTATGGAAATTCAGGTAACCCTCCTGCTGAACTGACATCTTGGTTTATAAACTGTGACGAGTGCTCGATAAAAGTAGAACATGACTGTTTCTTTATCTTGAGTCTGCATAGCCCTCCAGAGCCAAACTGGAAATCATTCTAGTTTACTGTTGATTGTTAATCACATGTAAAAATTCATTTGTGCTAATTATGATACGAGGGGCATAATCAAACGAGAAGGGCGCCCACCTTTCAACACAAATTGGGAGATGGGCGTCCTTCTCTCAGAGCCACCCAAATCGGCATAATCGAAAGCCGATTTTGGGTGTCCCCAACTGCTTTCCATTGCGGGCACGACCAAAGTTCACGGGGGCGTGTCGGCATCATAGCGAAGGCGGGACTAGGGCGTGATTAAGAGATGGGCTTCCTGGGCCAATAATGGAAAAAAGAAGGGCGTCCCTGATGAGCACTTGGCCGACTTTACTTGGTCCATTTTTTTTCACGACCAAGCCTCAAAAAAGTGCCTGAACTGACCAGATGACCTCCCCTGACTCCCCTTGCCACCCTAAAAAACAACAACTTAAAAAACTTATTTTGCCAGCCTCAAATGTCATACTCAGGTCCATCGTAGCAGTATGCAGGTCTCTGGAGCAGTTTTAGTGGGTGCAGTGCACCTCAGGCAGGCGGACCCAGGCCCACCCCCCCTACCTGTTACACTTGTGGTGGTAAATGTTGAACCCTCCAAAACCCACCACAAACCCACTGTACCCACATGTAGGTGCCCTCCTTCACCCATAAGGGCTATGGTAGTGGTGTACAGTTGTGAGGAGTGGGTTTTGGGGGGCTCAGCACCCAAGGTAAGGGAGCTATGCATTCGGGACCAATTTATGAAGTCCACTTCAGTGCCCCCTAGGACCCAGTGCACTACGAATGCTGGCTTCTCCCACGACCAAATGACTTGGATTTGGTCGTTTTTGAGATGGGCGTTCTCAGTTTCCATTATGGGTGAAAACCGGGGACGACCATCTCTAAGTTCACCCATCTCGACATTTAGGTCGACCATCTCTAAAGTCGACTTAAAAGTTGAGATTTGGGCGTCCCCGGCCGTATTATCGAAACGAAAAATGGACGCCCATCTTGTTTCAATAATACGGGTTTCCCCGCCCCTTCGTCGCGCCGTCCTTACAAATGGGTGCCCTTAGAGATGGTCGTACTCGTTCGATTATGACCCTCCACTTGATATAATGTGAATGACTAAATGTTTGGGGGATGGTAAGGTAGGGCAATAATGCCAGGCTGCCCACTGGTTTTGTTTTTATTATTTTGAGGTTTTGTGGGATTGATTTATTGTGACATATCATAGGCACCCTTTTACTATGGGGCCCTTTTACTAAAGGGTTGGTGAGCAGCATCAGGCTTGTTATGTGCCAATCCGGAAGTACCACCAGGCTACCACAGGAGCTCGGCAGTAGTTCCCAGCCCCCCGCATGCGCCATTTCTGGCACTACAAAAATATTTTCAGATTTGTAGTGCCGGTGCTTACCTGGTGGTAATTGGAACTGCCCGGGGACCGCTGGGGGTTAGCTCACAAGAAAAGATGTACCGCAAAACATGTTAAGGCATTTTGTGGTGTTTTGCTTGTTAGTTATACTAATCTGCGCATTAGCTGTTTTTAAAAAAATATTTTTTACAGGAGGTGCATCATGGGCATAGAATCGTTATCCAGCTGGAACATTTTGATTAGCACATGCTAACTGGATAACACAGAATTATTGCAGGAGCTCACGGCACCTCTTAAAAAGGAGGCAGTAAGTACTTCTGAATTCATTTTTTTTTTTTGCAGGTACTGCATGCAAATAAAAAGAATAAGGTTAAAAATGGGCTTAGCTCACAGGAAGAACACATTACAGCGCATTTTGGTAAAAGGGTAGTGTGCTAAAGTTATTTTAAACCATTCTCTGATAAGGGTGTGTACAGGCAAAAAAAAAAAAAAAAAAAGGTTCTGTTCATGTTTGTTTTTCTGAATTTTTCCTGATTTTCAGAGTTTTTGTCCGTTTGTTTTTAAACATGTGCTATGGAGCCCTTTCAGAAAGCAGTGCTAAAAATGACCTTAATGCACTTTTACGTGGGCCTTTTCCACGCACTAAGGCCATTTTTAGTGCAGCAGTAAAATGGCCAATTTTCAAATTAATGGCCATGCACTAATGTTGCCAGTAGTTCATGACCATTATAAAAGATTAGTGCAGAAGCCTTTATGGCCACCTATTTTGTAGGCGGTAAGAGCTCACGGGCTAATCAGTTAGCGCATGGCAATGTAGCTCACAAATGTCCAGATGATCGAAAGCCCCATGCTGTTCCAAACAGCGCTCTAAAAATAGCACTGGAAGAGCACGGGGCTTTACTGCCCCTATAATCAGAGATAATAGCATGCAAATTTATGTGTGCTATTATTGCTGATCATAGGGTAAAGTGCAGGAGGATCTCCAGATCTCCAGCCCCTCATAAACTTGTGTAGGGGGCATCGGGAGGACTTAAGGTCAGCTGGACCTCCAGCCCCCGTGTTGCTGGCTTGGGGTGGGAGGGTCGGGGTTCTTGCTCCTGCGGGGAGGCTGTATTGGGGGGAATGGGGGGCCTCCTAGCATATAAATGCATGCTGGACAGAGCTCACTATTCCTCCCCAATGATCTCAAACCCTAATGCCAGCTCCGAGTGTAGGGTTTGCTGTGGACAGTGCACCAATGTTTTGCGCTGCCCGCTGATCACTGGGGAGGAATATGTTTAGAATGCATTTGCATGCTACTTGCGCTAAAAGCCCGTTGCTAGCTGTGGTCAGAGCCAGCGAGCGTGTTGTTTCACCCGCTTGGGGACTTTGATCATGGGGCGGTAGCAAACCGCAGGCATCAGTATGGCGCTAATAGCCTCTACCACCTGCGTTTGCTTCTGATGATCGGCCTATAACTGATTACCACAGAAACGCCCACTTTCCACCCCAGACATGCCCCCTCTGTGGTACAAAAAAAAAAGAATATTTGTGTGTGCTGTGCACACACTAACCTGGAAACTTTCTGCAGTGTACCTGAGCGCCCTGCGGTAAGCCCTTTTAATCTGTAGTAAGCATGCGCTACGTTAGTGTTTTGACACACACTAATCAACTTAACGTACACCAATTCGTAGTTACTGTGCGATTGTAACTAATGAACGTTCATCCCTCTTCTCTTCCTATGGGAAGAACCTTTCAAAATGTGGGTCCTGATAAAGCAGGGGAAATATGTGAAGACAGATCTGAGGGGAAATTCATGGAGTCTTTATGACTTGGGCATATGAAGGGCAATTCTGTAAAAAGGCACCTGGTAGGACCCTATTCTATAAATAAATATAGGTGCCTGCTTTCCTTTACAGAATACTAGCCAAACTGCTATAGATGCACCTAGAATTTAGGCACAGACGCTTATTTCAGCCATAGACCTGGTATTTATTTATTTATTTTTATTTCCATACACTTCATATACCGCTAAAATGCCTACACATAAGCAACTAAGCAGTTTACAATATCTGTGGGAGCCTACATGCTGAAGATACATACATACATATGTTAAGAGTATTCTATAAGGTAAGAGTGTCAGTGTGCACCCCACCCAGTTTCACACCCCATTTGCAATGTGTATACCTCCCCTTGCAAATACATGCTGTGCAAGATAGGAATGTATGTACAGAATAGCTCTTAGGCATAAAATTGGCATATATACATCTACAGGATATGCAGGTATTCTAAATGTATGTGCGTAACACCTATAGAAATGTTAGTACTTATTTTATAGAATTGTCCCGTTAGAGGGAGATCCTAGGTTTATAGGAAAGGAAGCTGAGTAGCCTAATGGCTAGTGCACTGGCCTGAGAACTAGGGGAACTGGGTTGGATTCCCACTGCAGTTCCTTGTGATTATGGGCAAGTCACTGAACTCTCCATTATCCCAAGCAGTGGCGTACCAAGAGCGGGGCGGTGGGGATGGTCCACACCAGGTGCAGGCAGCAAGGGGATTTACGGAGCAGTCGGGCAGCTATCTGCTCCGCCTGTTCCCTGCCCCCTCTGATGTTACTTCCTGTTAGGCACTGGGCAGGAGACCATACAACTTCTCTGTGCAGCCCCAGGTAGTGAGGATGATGCGCTTCAGGTAGGAGGTGGGTGATGCGCTTTGGGGGGGAGGGGGTGATGCGCCACAGGTGGGAGGGGCATAGTGGCAACCTGCCCCTGGTGGCAGCCAACCTAGGTACGCCGCTGGCCCCAGGTACCAAAATGTACCTGTATATAATTTGTAAAGCACTCTGACTGTAACCACAGAAAGGTATATCAAATCTCATCCGCTTGCCTTTCACCTATTTTATAACAACACATAGGTGCCTCTCAGAAATAGTGCCTAGATTGTGGGTGCTGACATTTATGCCTGCTCAATATTAGCATTTAAAGTATGCACCTGTGCATGTATTTTAGAAAATATGCACAGAAATTGTGATCCCATCCATGCGACACCCAAACTCCTCTCCTGAACATTCCTACTCTACAGGTAGGTGCCTGTGAGACCCCGGGTGAGGGTTATGGGGTGGCCCTGTCTATAACACAGCCAGACAAGATTGGCCTTCACAGGCCTAGAAAAAAAAAAAGAAAAGTCTCTTATTTTCAGAGGAGGAAAAGAGTTTCTCCTCCCCTGAACGTTCCTACACTACAAGTAGGTGCCTGTGAGACCCTGGGCTAGGGTTATGGGGTGGCCCTGTCAATAACATAGTCGGATAAGATTGCAAACATGCAATAAGTGCTTTTATTAACTTAGAACTGGGGTCTGTTTCTTCACAGGGGCGCTCAGGGAGGACAAGACCATAGCGGAGAAACTGAATTCTTTGCTTCTGTCTTTACAGAAGAAGATGTAAGATATCTGCCTGTACCAGAAATGGTTTTCAAGGATAATAATGCAGAGGAACTGAAAGAAATCAGGGTGAACCTGGAAGATGTACTGAGCCAAATTGACAAATTAAAGAGTAGTAAATCACCTGGACCGGATGGCATACATCCAAGGCTACTCAAAGAACTCAAGCATAAACGTTGTTGGGGTTTTTTTTTCTGATCGATGTATTATTGAAAATTCAATAAAAACATTTACAAAAAAAATTGCTGCTGTTAGTAATATGTAACCAGTCATTGAAATCATTCATTCCTGAAGATTGGAGGGTAGCCAGTGTGATGCCGATTTTTAAAAAGGGTTCTAGGGGTGATCATGGAAATTACAGACCGGTAAGCTTGACATCGGTGCTGGGCAAAATAGTGGAGACCTTTATAAAAAATAAAATTACAGAACACATAGACAAACATTGTTTAATGGGACAAAGTCAGCATGGGCTCAGCCGAGGGAAGTCTTGCCTCACCAATTTGTTTAATTTCTTTGAAGGCATGAATAAACATGTTGATAAAGGTGAGCTGATTGATGTAGTATATCTAGATGTTCAGAAAGCTTTTGATAAAGTTCCTCATGAGAGACTCCTGAGAATATTAGAGTCATGGGATAGGAGGCAGGGTTCCGGTGTGGATTAGGAATTGGTTATTGAACAGAAAACAGAGGGTAGGGTTAAATGGTCATTTCTCTCAATGGAGAAGGGTGAACAGTGGAGTGCTGCAGGGATCGGTATTGGGACCAGTGCTATTTAACATAATTATAAATAATATGGAAATTGGAATGAGTGAGGTGATTAAATTTGCAGATGATACAATACTAGTCAAGGTTGTTAAAACATGTGCGGACTGTGAAATATTGCAGGAAGACCTTAGGAAATTAGAAGACTGGGCATCCAAATGGTAGCTTAAATTTACTGTGGACAAATTGAAGGTGATGCACATTGGAAAGAATAATCCGAAACATAGTTACCTGATGCTAGGGTCCACCTTGGGGGTCAGCATTCAAGACAAAGATCTAAGTGTTGTAGTAGATAATATGCTGAAATCTTCTGCTCAGTGTGCAGCAGCGGCCAAAAAAGCAAACAGGATGCTAGGAATTATTAGGAAAAGGATGGTGAATAAAACCGAAAATAATATAATGCCTTTGTATCATTCCATGGTGCAACCCACATCATGAGTATTGTGTTCAGTTCTGGTCGCCGTATCTCAAAAAAGATATAGCGGAATTAAAAAGGTTCAAGGAAGAGCAACCAAAATGATAAAGGGGATGGAACTCCTCTCATATGAGGAAAGGCAAAAGAGGGTAGGGCTCTTCAGCTTGCAAAAGAGACGGATGAGGGGAGATATGATTGAGGTCTACGAAATCCTGAGTGGTGTAGAACAAGTAGAAGTAAATTGATTTTTACGTTCCAAAAGTATAAAGAGTAGGGGACACTTGAGGAAGTTACATGGAAATACTTTTAAAACAAATAGGAGGAAATATTTTTTCACTCAATGAATATTTAAGCTCTGGAACTTGCTGCCGGAGGATGTAGTAACAGCGGTTATCGTATCTGGGTTTTAAAAAGGTTTGGACAAACTCCATAGTCTGCTATTGAGACAGTCATGGGGAAGCGACTGCTTGCCCTGGGATTGGTAGCATGGAATGTTGCTGGTAACTGGGTTTCTGCCAGGTACTTGTAACCTGGCTTGGCCACTGTTTGGAAAACAGGATACTGGGCTAGAAGGACCATTGGTCTGACCCAGTATGGCTACTCTTATGTTCTTATGTTATGTTCTTATCTTCAGAGGAGGAAAAGAGTTTGCATGGACTTGTGGCCCACAGGACCCAAAATGCAGTGTATGGCCTGTGACAGCCATGCCCCAAACACAGTTGTAGTTTCTCTTATTCTCCCTTTGTATTTCCAGGTCGGGCTCCAGTCAGACCTCAGAACAAAGCTCACAATTCTTCAAATAAAAGATTGGCTTGCCTCAGCTAGAGCACAGTAGCTAGAAGTGTTCAGTAAAGGCATTTGCTGGGGCTTCAGTTCTTCCTTCCCTGTGCCTCTTATCCTTTAGTCTAGCCCTGTCTTTTAGACTTCCCAGATATTGACTCCATCCCTCCCTGTTCACTTCCTCCCTGGGCGGGATCCAGGGTTGCCAGATTTAAATAATTTTTCTGACCCAAACCAGCCTCTAAACCCACCCAAAAACTGCACACCCCACCCCCGCCATCACCAACCCTGCCCCTGCCATCATCAGCTCTGCCCCTGACGTCAACAGCTCCACCCCCAATGTGAACAGCTCCACCCCTGACGTCAACAGCTCCGCCCCTGACATCAACAGCCCCACCCCCGATGTCAAAAGCTCCACCCCCGATGTCATTAACCACGCCCCCGTGGAGCGAAAAACTGCAGCTGGCGAGGAAAAAAATCCGCCCAATGGAAAAGAAAGCCGCCCAAAAAACTGCGACCCACAGCGGGCAAAAATTTCCCGCAGCGGGTCGCGGAAAACCACCTATCTGGCATCTTTGGCGGGATCAGTGTTCTTAAGGTGGCCCAGGTTAGTCAGAGAGGGACTTTTCTTAAGGGTTGCACTGTGCATACTTTTAGACAGGACCTAATTTCATAAGAAGCCTTTTATACTCATAAATCAGCATATTATATACAAAAAGGTTTTATTAAAATTACCTTCTTAAAGATTCACTAGAATTAAATCTGTTGTAAGGAGATTTACTGATCTGCCTTACTAGTCGTGTGTCTCTTCCATCTGAGGGCACTGGAAATTACTATCTCGGGATCTGTAAATGTGAAGTGTTCTAAGAGTGTGCAGTAGGTGCACCCCCATTGCAGAGTCATTTTTGGTACACTCCCCTGTAGGGAGCACGTGGATTTATAGTAAGAGGACTGGAAGGTTGGGTGTGTCAGAAGGAAAGTTGGAAGGTGTGGAGCAGAAGGTAGACACCCTGTCTCGAGTGCCATGATAGTTAATTCTACCCAGAGCCTAGATACACCCAAGGGAATTATGTACCACAATAATTTACATGATGTGCAGTTATGCAAAAATAATTACTTGTATGCTTACACAATATTCTAAATTGAATAGTATTTAATCATTGTTAGAAATATATGCAAGTACTTAAGATCACTACAATAATATGATAATGCTAATATCGTTCCAATGAACAAAGAATACTTCTTGAATCAACTTCTCATGCTCCTTATTCCCTGTTTGGAATAATATGCCGATCTTTTCATGGCAGAAGCGGAAGAGACATTTTTGAACACATATCAAACAACTAATTTAAATATTGCTAGTATATTATATAGTAACATAGTAAATTACGGCAGATAAAGACCTGTACAGACCATCCAGTCTGCCCAACAAGATAAACTCATTTTACATGGTATATGATACTTTATATGTATACCCGAGTTTGATTTGTCCTTGCCTTTCTCAGACTGTAGAAGTCTGCCCAGTACTGTTCTTGTACTAAGTTCTGAAGCTAACATGGAAGCCCCTTAAAATTTACACTCCAGCCCATCCCTATCTATTCAGTCACGATCAGGGTGTAGACCGTAGAAGTCTGCCCAGCTCCCGTTTTGTTTCCCATCCCTCATCCAGTTCTTTGGTCACCCAGTCAAAAAAGTCAATAAGATTCGTTTGGCAGGATTTTCCTTTGGTAAAGCCATGTTGCCTCGGGTCCTGTAACCTTTCGGCTTCTAGAAAGTTAATTATCCTTTCTTGCAGCAGCGACTCCATTATTTTTCCTACCACCGACGTGAGACTTACTGGTCTGTAGTTTCCCACTTCTTCCCTGTCTCCACTTTTGTGAAGAGGGACCACAACTGCTCGTCTCCAACCTCTCTGAGCTCCTTCAGTATCCTGGGTTGTATCCCATCCGGCCCCATAGCTTTGTCCACATTCAGTTTCTCCAGCTGTTTATAAACTCTTTCTTCCGTAAACGGCGCAGTATCCACTCCATTCTCAGATGTTCCCTCAGCAGCCAACCGCAGTCCTTCTCCAGGATTTTCCTCCGTTAACACTGAAGAGAAATAATCGTTTAGCATGTTCACTTTATCTTCATCACTCTTCACATAGCCATTCTCATTATCTTTCAGTCTCGCAATTCCATTCCTCTCTCTTCTCCAATATATCTGAAAAAGGTCTTGTCACCTCTCTTTACATCTTTAGTCATTTTTTTCTTCCACTCGTGCTTTCGCTAGCCGTATTTCCCTCTTTGCTTCTTTGAGTTTAATCTGATAATCTTTTCTGTGATCCTCTCATTGTGTTCTTTTGTATTTCTTGAACAAAGCCTCTTTTGATCTTATTTTTTCAGCTACTTGTTTGGAGAACCATATAGGCTTCCTGCTTCTCTTGTTTTGTTTACTTTCCTCACAAAAAGATCAGTTGCCATATTTATAGCAGCCTTTAGCTTGGACCACTGTTTTTCCATTTCTCCTATGCCTTCCCACGCCAACAGCTCCTTCTTCAACAAAATCAGTACATCTAAAATCCAGTACTTTGAGTTTTGTGCGTCCGCACTCCTCCTTCGCCCTTATATCAAACCATACGGTGTGATGATCACTATTACATAGGTGGGCACCCACCTGGATATCGGAAACACTACCTCCATTCGTGAGCACTAGATCCAGCATCGACCCTTCCCTCGTGGGTTCCGTCACCATTTGTCTGAGCAAGGCACTTTGACAGGCATCCACAATCTCCCTACTTCTTTCCGATTCCATAGACGGGACATTCCAATCCACGTCAGACAAATTGAAATCTCCCAACAGTAGCACCTCTCCTTTCATACCAATCTTTTGAATATCTTCTATAAGATCCTTGTCTAACTTCTCTTTTTGTGCAGGAGGTCTGTAGATAACCCCCGTGTGGATACAGGTTCCGTCTTCTCTTTCCAGGATGATCCATAAAGCTTCTTCTTTTCCCCAGGTTCCTCGCATTTCAGCCTCTCTGATATTGTCTCTCACATACAGAGCCACTCCTCCACCTCTTCGGCCCTCTCTATCCTTCCTAAAAAGATTATAGCCCGGTACGGTTGTTATGGTATAAGCCAATCATCAGAATTAAATGTGTAGCATGATGTTGTGTTGGATCAGATACATATATATACACCAATATATTTGTGCAGCTTTTAAAAATATATATTTGACACTGCAGCAGAACTGGCTTTCATTCCAAAAGCCCTCTTCCCTCTCCCTTTGGGGAACATTTAAAAGACATTTAAGAGACAAAAGGGTACTGTGCTTCAAAGAGAAATAAAACTCTCTCTGCCCTCCCACCTAAAAAGACTGAACAAAAGCATGACTAAGGTGGATACTTGAAGAATCACATAAACATCTCCACCAGCAGACAGATAGTCTGGAAAAGGCATAACTCCAGCTATTGATAACAAAGACTTCAGAGGGGAAACCATAAACAAGACATTTGCTTGTCAAACCATTTGGTAGTTACCTCAGATATGTATACCTGCCCCCTCCCATCAGCTTTCAGACATGTGCAGAAAGGAAGGATTTATAATGTGTATCTGCTCCAGAGACTGAGCAGGAAGCCTTTTCACATCAAAAGACCATTTGTCAGCAAGATCCAGACAGCAAGTCTTGTGATGTCATAAGACATGAGACCAAGATACCACAATGCTTTGCAAATGCCCAAGGGTCGTGTGCAAACCAGGACAGAGATACACATGGCATGTCTTCCTGCAGCTTGCAAGAGTATAAAAGATAGAAGCTGTTCCAGAAAAGCAGATGCTTCCCTTCAACTGCAACACAGATTCTTCTCTTCCTGGGACCTGTAGCCCACCTGCCTGCTATGAGGACCTCTTCTGCAAACATGTGCCTGCCTCATGCTGTTCATACTATGTAACAAGGACTTGTAAGTAACATAACTTTTGATCTAGACATGCTACCTTGTCTTACTTAAGCACAGATTATCTGTAAAGATCTCTTTAAAAACCTACCTCTCATGTGCAATTGTATATTAAATCAACCTTTTTGAAGCTAAAAAATACGGTCTCTTTGTGTTCTGAGTATATGGTATCTTTTATATATACTTAATTTATTTAATTTATTGCAATTATCACCTTTGGTGATTGGTGGAGAAATTAATATCCTAAAACTTATAAATACAGCACCTGCTCTTAAATTATAAACAGTAGCGAGTGCTCTAGAGCTCTTTTC
Source organism: Microcaecilia unicolor (assembly GCF_901765095.1). Taxonomy (NCBI): domain Eukaryota; kingdom Metazoa; phylum Chordata; class Amphibia; order Gymnophiona; family Siphonopidae; genus Microcaecilia; species Microcaecilia unicolor. Next base: position 90,490,744 of record NC_044037.1, read on the forward strand.
CCAAAGATAAATCATTTCTTGTAACAGGGTCACATCCCATTCATTAGAATCATTGAACCACATCTCCGTAATAGCAACAATATCCAGTGCGTTTTTTCTAGCGAAAAAGGTGCCAGTACTCAAATGCCAGGCCACCCTTCACGGGGTGGGGTGACCACTGAGGGACCCATCCCACAATAGCCAGGCCCCCCTGCAACCAGTCACAGAATCTATGATGGCAGAATTTGTATGTAGAGCCTGAGCTCTTTCATTAAAATATGAGGATCATAGGTCAATTTTAGCAGACAATGGAAAAGGTGCAAGTACTCAGTACCCCCACGTACCCCCTCAAATAAAGCCCTGACAATATCCAAGTTTTCTTCAAACATCAGGGCTTGCAAGTCTTGAACCTTTTTACTTAGACTACGAGCATTTGTGCACATAGCTTTCCATGTGCTTAGTGAGTTTGAGTGGTTTTTTTTATATTTACATGACCTTTCCCTCTGCCCTCATGTTTATTCTGGGGGTGACTTTCCAAAATCCCCTGTTTCCTTTTGTCACCCCCACCCTCTAGTTTAAATGTCTAGAAACATACTGTCTGAATTTCTCCCCAAGGATCCTTTTTCCCATCACAGCAAGATGTAGCCCATCATTACAGTACAGCCTGTTATTTTTCCACTTATTACCCCATTCTCCAATGTATCTAAAACCTTCTTCTTTACACCAAGACTCAAGCCACTTATTGAATTCCTCTGTTTTGCGTAGTCTTTCTCTCCCTTAATTAATTTTAAGAAGGAATAACATTTTTGTCTACACTCTGTAGAGCATTTTCATCTATCAGCCACCATTCTGTTTGTTCCTGGTGGGTACCTTTTAAATACCCCTTCCCTTTATTCATATCCACATAGGAAACTCTATCACTCCCAGGAAGCTCACAGTATGCCTTGTCCACTTTCAAGTGCTTCCCTCCAATCTCCTTTTCACAAACAGAATCCTGAAGGACCCCTAACTATTGATATTTACAGACTGGGGCTTATGCAATCATGAGGGATAGAGGTGAAGGGTGGGGGGTAGTGAATTTGTATAGGGACATAGAGAAAGGGAAAGAGAAAAGGCTTTGGAATTAGCTCACATCATCTCAGTAGTTCAAGGTAAACTGTAGGTATTCCCTTGTGCTTGGAGGGCTTACAATCTAAAGGGCAATTCTATGACTAGGTGTTCATGAGTATGCACCCCTTTGCACATGTAAGTGCAGTGAAAAGTAGCACTTATGAGTGTAAGCAACTTAAGCACTATTCTATGAGGGTGTGCATAAGTGCACCATGGGTGGAGCACTTTCTGCATGTAGGCACTGACAGTTAACACCATGCTCAGTTAACTTCTGGATCAGCGCACGTACTCAGATATTCAATCCTGGGGGCCATGCATGCCCCAGCATTGAATATCTGGAGTTAGATGAGGCCACTGCTGGAAGTGTTTTATGTGCCACTTACTGCTGCAGGCAGAATCTTACCTCGATAATATTTTGTAGAGTTTTTTCTGGTGATGTCGTTGACTAGTATGTTCCTCCAAACTAAGCCTAAGCCAATTATACAATTTATTATTTTTGATAATGAGGATACTATCAGTGTAAATACACAGTGTGCATCAGCATTTATGTGCTACTGGGGCTGGTTCTTGGTGCCTATTTTATAAAAAGGCTCCTTTTTGGACTTCATACATAAAGGGCAATTGTACAAGATGGTCTGTGCCCTGCAAATGGCAAAAACAAATCAAGATCAAGTATGCATATGTAGTATCACATCATACTTTATGCTATGAGCATAGGTGCCCAGTATAAGAGGCTTGGGGAGGCTAAGCCTCCCCAGCCAGAAGGGCAGCAAGGGCGGGGCGGGTGCAGCTCGTTAACATCTCCCTCCCCCCCCCCGACTGGTGCACGACGGTCCCGATCTTTACCCCCCGTCCTCCCGACTAGTGCGGTGCCGCTCTCCCCCTCCGCTCCTGTCACGTCGTCTTTCAATGAGGCTTCCTTCCTGTAGCATCAGCAATGATGTAAGCGCCATTGCTTTCAGCCTGCCCCGGAAGTCTTCTCTGAACAGCATCCCTCCTACGCGGGAAGCTGTTCAGAGAGTGCTTCCGGGGCAGGTTGAAAGCAACGGCGCTTACATCATTGCTGATGCTACAGGAAAGAAGCCTCCTTGAAAGACGACGTGACAGGATCGGAGGGGAAGAGCGATACGGTACCGCACTAGTCTGGGGGGAGGGGAAGCGATGCCAGAGAGACAGACAGACAGACCGACTGACCAAAGGGAAAGGGGGGTGGAGAGAGGAGGATGTGAGATGCCACATTTAAGGGGAAGAGGGAGGAAGGAAGGCAATGGCAGGGCATGGGAATGGGAAAAGGGGGGGTGGAGAAAGGAGTAAGAGTGATGGAAGCAAGAAGGGGAGGGAAGAGAAAGGTGGGATGCATGAGGGAGAGGAGAGATGCATGAGGACGCAGGAGGAGAGAGAGAGAAAGTGGAAAAGTGCAGGGGAGAGCCAGAGAGAGATGGGGAGAGAAAGAGGGGACATGGAAGAGAGCAGGGGAAAGCCAGGGACATGGAAAAGAGCAGGGAAGAGCCAGAGAGAGATGGGGAGAGAAAGAGGGGCCATGGAAAAGAGCAGGGGAGAGCCAGAGAGAAGATGCTGGATAGAAGAGGGGTACAGAGAGAGAGAGAGATTAGTGGAAAGATGGCGGGAGAAAGAGGGGACATGGACAGGAGAGAGAAGCTGCTGGGGAGAAACTGGGGGAGACCCTAGCTGTCAGACGGAGAAATGCTGAATGAAAGGAGGGAGAAAGAGGGAAAAGCTGGAAGGAGGAGGCAGAAAGAGGGAAGACACTGGACGTAAGGGTAGGGAGGGAAAGAAAGAGGAAAGACACTGGAAGGATGGGGATAGAGAGGACATGCTGAATGGAAAAGGGTCAAGAGAGAGAACTGTTTAGAAGGAAGGAGATATAGAGGGAGACAATGGATGGAAGGAGAGGGAGACAATAGACGGAAGGATTGGGAGAGGGTAATGGGTAGAAGGATGGAGAGAGAAAGAGGGATGACACTGGATGGAAGGGTAGGAGAGAAAGAAGGAAGGTGCTGGACATGGATGGATGGATGGAGGGGAGGGAAGAGAGGAGAAATCTGGACATGGATGGAGTAGAGGGCAGGGAACAGAGGAGAAATGTTGGACAAGGATGGAGGGAAGGAAAGACAAAGGAAGTACATGCACATGGATGGAGGGAGGGGAAATTGCTGAATTTAAGGGCTGGATCGGAACACTTTGAGGGCAGATGCTGAAACTGGAGAAAGGATAGGGACAGGGCTACAGATTGTAGACAGGATGCATAAGGACACACGAGGATGGTGGACATGGTGAGAGAAAAAATATCAAATGGAAAGATGACACTGGGACCAAAGCGAATAGAAAAACTAAATGATCAGACAACAAAGGTAAAAAAAAGTATTTTATTCAGAATTTATTAACTGGAATATGTCAGCTTTTGGAAATGTGCATCTGTGATATTTTGCATATAAGTTTCAATTTTTCTAGTATTGCTGCATGCTGAGTCTGACTTCTTGAGGTAACTTTCCAGTTTTGCCTTCATATCTGTTGTGTCATGTATTTTTCATGTGTAATCAAGGTGCAGTATTCTACTAGTGTGTAGTATTTACAGCCCTTTTTGGGTTGGTTTTTTTTTTTGTTTCACTAGGTTTTAGAGCCCGGTGTAATTACAGTGCTGCCTTTCCACGCATAAGGTTGTAGCTCGTCCTGTCCTTGGAATTAGTGCTGTTATGGTTTGCTAAGGTTATGAGTGTGTTTTTGCACAAGTTTGTGTATAGTGTTTTGCAGTGGAGAGATTGTGTATTGGCCTTACTGAGGTGGCACCAAAACATCAGAAAGGGTTTTAGAGCCTAAATCATGACACACTACCTCTTGAAGGATCTATATATAGTCATTAATAAAAGGAGCTCATTGTGAACACTATCCACCCTAAAAGGGTGTTTTGTGGCTCTACATGAGAATTGTGATATTATGATCCCTTGTTTCATATTGTTGACGGTCTGCATTTTCCATATGGGTGGTATATTGGTGTATTAGGGTCTGCCTAGTGTTATGGTACAGTAAGGTTCTGAGTGTGTTTTTGCACAAATTTGTGCATAGTGTTTTACAGTTGAGCGATTGTGGTTAGTATATGCTTTGAGCAACCACTTTATTCTTTGACATATGATACATATCTAATATCTAAATTTAATAAAAGGTATTAATTGTGACTTTTATTTTTATTTTTTCTGTGTGTTATCAGACAATTATGGATTTAAGCTCCACTCCTGGCTCCACCCCTAACCCCGCCCCCTTTAGCCTCCCCAAACAGTTGGGCCACCGACCGCCTATGGCTATGAGTTTATCTTGTTGGGCAGACTGGATGAACTGTCATCTACTATGTTACATGCATAAGGTTTGGGTGCTAGCCTGTAACCAGCACACATATGTCTCTTAGGACTCAACTGCAAGAGGACATATTGCTAAGTGACACGTGCAACTTATAGAATAGTATCAATTGTGCTCATTGCATGGTGCCCCAACTTACACCAGCTATTGACATGACATAAAAGGGGTGGGATTTGATATACCACCTTTCTGTGGTTATAATCAATGCAGTTTACATATTATATACAGGTACTTATTTTAGACCTGGGGCAATGGAGGGTTAAATAACTTGCCCAGAGTCACAAAGTGCTGCATAAGAACATAAGAATAGCCATACTAGGTCAGTCCAATGGTCCATCTAGCCCAGCATCCTGCTTCCAGCAGTGGTCAATTCAATTCACAAGTACCTGGCAGAAATCCAAATAGTAGCAACATTCCATGCTGCCAATCCCAGGGCAAGCAATGGCTTTCCCCCGTGTCCATCTCAATAAAAGACCATGGACTTTTCCTCCAGGAACTTGTTCAAACCTTTTTTAAACCTAGATACACTAACTGCTGTTATCACATCCTCCTGCAGCGAGTTCCAGAGCTTAACTATTCTTTCAGTGAAAAACATTTCCTCCTATTTGTTTTAAAAGTATTTCCATGTAATTTCTTTGAGTGTACCCTGGTCTTTGTACTTTTGGAAAGAGTGAAAAATCAATTCACTTCTATCCGTTCTACACCACTCAGGATTTTATAGACCTCAATCATATCTCCTCTTACTTGTCTCTTTTCCAAGCTGAAGAGCCCTGATCTCTTTAGCTTTTCCTCGTATGGTTCTTATCCCACTACACTAACCATTAGGCTACTCCACATAAGTTAGTACACCTAGCTTTGGCATGCCATAGCGACTTTGCCCTAGTATTATATTGTGCCTTTGGCATGCCCATAAGCCTTTTTTGGAAGTGGTGCTATGTGCTCCCCCATGGTGGTGCCTACATCTTGGTGCCAATTTTTAGAATAGCCCTCATAGATGTCCTGTTATAAAATCAGGATCACTGTGCCAAACAAATCACAATGAAACACAATGGAAAGCCAAGATGTTTTTACATTTATTTTATCAAAATTCAAACACATGAAAAAGGGTCTTCTACGTTTGGCAAAATATGGTCCTGTTACCTAAAGAAAACTGATACAGTATTTAGAAGGATTCGTTTATGGTTACAAACCCATTGAACATTTTATGTAAATCAGTCTGTCTGGTGTTGACTGATGATAACATTTACATATTGCTAATGAAACCAAACAAAACCACACCCATGTACAAGTGAGAACGAAAGGTGTAAACCTGAAAAATTGTTTATGATAACTCTGAGCTACTGTTTCACTAGATACACAAGTGACTGATCAAAACAGTGATCACTGGATGCCAAAAAACCCTTACTATCATACAAAATGATGTCACCTGGGACCTCTTGCTTCCTGAGCAACGCACTGCTCTTACACTGAACAAGAAAGACCAAAACATGATGACAAGGAAGATAGTCTCCAAGTCTACTGATAGACTGAGAGATTCAGCTGTTTATTTATTAGTATCACTCTTTGGGTTTGTCAGTTGATGGAAAGTTACCACAAAATGTTCTACCAGTGGACCTGTGGTCTGTTAGCTAACTATACTATCAGACTTAGATCACCATGTACTGCTCTGCAAAAAGATTTCTGCTTACCCAAGCAAAGAGAAAATGCATGAAGCTTCCTGCTCTGCACAAAAATGTAAAAGCTGTCGACTATTATGTGTTGGTAAAATGATTGCTTCTCATTTTTGGTCCTGTTTTGTGGGTGATTTTTTTGTACTTGTATCTTTTAAACCTACATGCACAATATTGCATGTAGCATGCTAAAAATATTGGGGATAATATTAAGTTTGCAGCAGTCTGCATGTTTTTAAAACACTGGCCACTGTGGGGTTTTTATACCCAGATATTCAGAGTCGGTATCTGGCCATCACTCAATATCTGGGTATTTGAATTCATTTTGCCTACAGCACCAGTGGGTGGTCCAGTGTGATAAAATAAAACACTGTAAGGCAGATGGCTGCTCAGCCCTCATGGGCTATTGATTGAAGCTAGGGCTGTATTTTTCCTTTGTTTGGATGTTGATGTTTTGAGAAGACATGGGAAGTTGGGGACTGAAAAGGATTGCTATAGCTGAGGAAGCAGGAAAGAGGGGGTAGGCAGACCCTTTCAGGACCCACATCCCTGGAATAGAAAGACTAAAGAGGGGGTGTCCATTCATTTCTTTTTCCAGTAACTCTAGTGGGAGTGTTGCAGAGGAAATAGGACTACTCAAGTCAAGACTGGTTTTTCAACTTGAAAAGTGCTAATAAAACTTAATCCCCTAAACATTCCTGAGAAAGGGGGCATCTTTAAAGTGTGTTGTACCTGAAATACACAGAAGGAGGGTTCTATTTTTCCTAATGAAGAACTTTGTCCTTTAGGAAAAGAATCTTATTCAAAATAGCTGTTCTTGGTGGACCTTGCTAGCAGGAAACCCCAGTCAAGCCCTAAACCACATTTAAATCCCCTCAGCCCTATGAAGCCCTGTAGCATGAAGGCCAACTCCCATCTCTCCAAGTCCCCCAATATCAACGCATCCACACCCCATCCCCTGAACTGCCACAACATTAAGCCTGAGCGCCTCACCAGCACAAACCCCTTCCAATTTCAGGCCATACCTCCCCCCCCCCCCCCCCCCCACACACACACACTCTCTGAACTCCCTGGTATCTAGTAGGGGAAAGTTGGAGGCATCAGAGCAATCCCCAAATGCTCTTGTCCTTTGGACTCTGTGTTCAAAATGGCCCCTCTGACTCCTTAATGGTTGTTTCACCATACTACCACTATGGGTCACTTCCAAATAAGGAGTGTGCATCCTGTTTAACAACCTCATCCCAAGCATTAGTACCACGAGGAATTTTTTGTAACTTAGAGAATTAGGGGGTTAGGGGTAATTATTCAGATGGCAGCAGTCAGCCTTTTGCTGACTGCCACTGGTGTTCTTCCCAGATATTTAATGCTGGGCTACATCCAGCCTTCAGCATTGAATATCCAGTGCTGGCTAACACGTGGAGGGGCATTTTCGAACGGGGCTGGCCCTCTCTAAGGGTGCCCATCTCCGAGGACCGCACCGCAAAGGGGCGGGGCCAACTGTATTTTCGAACGAGATGGCCGACCATCTTTCATTTTGATAATACGGTTGGGGCTGGTCAAATGTCAGAGATGGCCGGGTTTGAGATGGCTGGCCTCGGTTTTTGCCGATAATGGAAACCGAGGCCGGCCATCTCAAACCCGGCCAAATCCAAGGCATTTGGTCGTGGGAGGAGCCAGCATTTGTAGTGCACTGGTCCCCCTCACATGCCAGGACACCAACCGGGCACCCTAGGGGGCACTTCTAAAAAAAAAAAAAAAAAACCATTAAAATAGCTCCCAAGTGCATAGCTCCCTTACCTTGAGTTCTGAGCACCCCAAATCCCCCCCAAACCCACTCTCCACAACTCTACACCATTACCATAGTCCTTATGGATGAAGGGGGGCACCTACATGTGGGTTCAGTGGGTTTTGGGGGGGTTGGAGGGTCCCCATTTACCACCACAAGTGTAACAGGTAAGGGGGGGATGGGCCTGGGTCCACCTGCCTGAAGTGCACTGCACCCACTAAAAACTGCTCCAGGGACCTACATACTGCTGTCAGGGAGCTGGGTATAACATTGCAGGGAATTTTGACCCTTACTGTTGATGAGAGGTTACGAGAATGTGGCTATAGGGTGATTATGAGGGCATACATGTCGAGACAACAGTTGGCCCACGTGGGACACATGCAGGAAGGTAGGTGTGTCAAATGAAATCAACTACCTCATACTCTTTGTCATGCTTTCTGGGGATGCCCAAGAGGGGACGGGTATGGGGATACATGACTAATGTATTAGGGACACCGGTGGGTGGGACCTGGGATCACTTTGTGTTGGACACACCACTAGCATTTCGCACACAGATTAGGGGAGCAAGGTTATGGTGCTGAAATTTGTGCCTGGTGGCCCAAAAAAGTATCCTACAGGCTTGGACAAATCTGGAGCCTCCAGCCTACTGGCAATGGAGAAACCAGGTACATGTGTTGGCAATGTGGGAGGCCAGAGAGGCGAGGGGATCTCTGAAAAGAAAGCAACAGACGTGGAATCCTTACATATGCGGATTGAGCTCTAATGGACGTAACCTCCTCCTTAATTTATTATAAACCACAGAAGATTATAATGATCCTCCATAGCCTGTCTTGTGAAGTAGAAGGCTCCAAGGGGGGGGGGGGTTCCACTTGGACGATCAGAACTCATGTCCAGGGGGACGGGGTGGGGGAAGAGGGAGCTATAGGGGGGGAAGGGAAGGGGGGACACTGCTTATAAGCGATTGCGGGTGAATAATATGATGGTGTCACTGTTTAATAAGGTCTGTTATCTGCATAAAGAAGAAACCCAGAGGGCGAGCCACAAGAGCAAGGGCCCCCTCTCAGACGTGAAGTTGCTTGTCTGACCAAATGCTGCAATTAGAGTGGAAGGGGTGAGGTTAGGGCATGAGTCGGGAACGTGTTTGGAAAGGATGACAGCAACATGATTACGCCTGCTAACTGCTAAATTGTTAAATACCACAAATCTTGCAAACTTGGGTGGAGGGTCAACGTTGTGGGGGGGGGGGGGGGGGAGAAAATGGGAGGAACATACTGATGACAACTGTTACTTTACCGGATCGTAAGAATGTTGTATAATTCACCCTTTTGTATACGGAATGGACTGGATGTAGTGGTGTGCTGGTAAATTTTTAACAACAGGCTCTCTCCCCGGTCCACCTCGACGCCCCCCTCCCCGTCCACCTCTGCGCCCCCCCATCCACCTCTGTGCCCCCCCCCCAAATTGCAGAGCTGCTATAGCCGGTGGGGGAGGGGGCAATGCATTACTCTCTCCAGGAAAAAACTATTAAATGAGCCCAGGTTCCAATCTAATTCATGTTTAATGTGGGATAAAATGTCATAAATAAGTAAATAAATATAAACTTTTAATGTTGAGCACCTGATTCTCAAGGTGAACATATTCCAAACACTATAATGAAAATAAAATGAGTTTTTTTCTACCTTTGTTGTCTGGTGACTGTTTTTCTGCTCATGCTGGCCCAGTATCCGATTCTGCTGCTATCTGTCCTCTTAACTCCGTTTCCAGGGCTTCCTTTCCATTTACTTCTTTCCTCCTTTCTTCTTCATTTCTGGTCCTCAGCTTCTGCCTATTTTCTCCATCCATTTGCAGTTATTCTCCTCTCTTCCATTTCCCTCTTCTCATCCAAAAGATCATCACAAACCTTCCTCAACCTACACTTCCCTAACTGCAAGGGCCTGAAATACAAGATGCTACACGCGTCAACCTTTTCCTACATGAGCACGCAATACTGGAACACACTTCCGCGCAACCTGAAAACGATTCACGAACAAACCAACTTCCGCAAATTACTGAAAACACATCTTTTTGATAAAATCTACGGAAAGAACCAAAACATATAAAATCCACACTCACTGCTCCGTTATACATCAACACATCCACCTAAGAATTCTCAATCCTGAAATCACACCACACTCATACCTTTAACCAAAGAAGATGTATACCATAGGCTATCCGTTGTTTATATGCTATATATTGTCCTCAGAATCTCTAGTTTTTCGTTGTTTTCCTTTCAATGTTTCTATATTCTTTTCCATTGATATATTCCTTAACGATACTTTGATTTGATTTGATTTGTTTTGTATAACTCTTCACAATGTAATCCATAACCGAATTGGAACAAAATGTAATTTCCATTATTCATAATGTATTGTAAGCCACTTTGAGCCCGTAAAAAGGTGGGAAAATGTGGGATACAAATGCAATAAATAAATAAATAAATAAATAAATAATCTCATTCCTCTCTCTTCCCTCCCCTCCACCCATATCCAGCATTTCTTCTCCCTCCCTTCCCTCTCCTCCACCCATGTCCAGCAACCCTCCTCTCCCCTGCCCTCCATCCACCCACCCATGTCCAGCAGCCCTGCTCTCCCCTGCCCTCCATCCACCCACCCATGTCCAGCAACCCTCCTCTCCCCTCCATGCACCCATGTCCAGCGACCCTCCTCTCCCCCTGCCCTGCTCTCCATCCACCCATGTCCAGCAACCCTCCTCTCCCCGCCATCTACCCATGTCCAGCGATCCTCCTCTCCCCCCTGCCCTCCATCCACCCATGTCCAGCAACCCTCCTCTTCCCTGCCCTCCATCCACCCACCCATGTCCAGCAACCCTCCTCTCCCCTCCATCCACCCATGTCCAGCAACCCTCCTGTCCCCCTGCCCTCCTCTCCATCCACCCACCCACCCACCCATGTCCAGCAACCCTCCTCTTCCCTGCCCTCCATCCACCCACCCATGTCCAGCAACCCTCCTCTCCCCTCCATCCACCCATGTCCAGCAACCCTCCTCTCCCCCCTGCCCTCCTCTCCATCCACTCTCCCACCAAAAAAAACAAAAAACTTTTTGCCAGCCTCTGTGCCAGCCTGAAATATCATACCCAGCTCCCTGATAGCAGTATGCAAGTCCCTGGAGCAGTTTTTAGTGGGTGCAGTGCACTTCAGACAGGTGGACCCAGGTCCATCCCCCCCTACCTGTTACACTTGTGGTGGTAAATGGGAGCCCTCCAAAACCCACTGTACCCACATGTAGGTGCCCCCCTTAATCCCTTAGGGCTATGGTAATGGTGTAGAGTTGTGGCGAGTGGGTTTTGGGGGGGATTTGGGGGGGGGGGGGCTAAACAACCAAGGGAAGGGAAATATGCTCCTGGGAGATATATATTTTTTTTTAATGTTTTGAAGTGCCCGACCAAATGTCTTGGATTTGGCCGAGTTTGAGATCGCTGGCATTATTTTCCATTATGGCCGAAAACCGATGCCGGCCATCTCAAACCCGGTGAACTCTGACATTTGGCCGGGCCCAACTGTATTAGCGAAGGAAAAGATGGCTGGCCATCTTTTTCGAAAATACGGTTGGCTCCGCCCGCTTATGGTGCCGGCCAAGGAGATGGCCTGCCAGCTATTTGGCTGGCGCCGTTCGATTATGCCCCTCTATGTGCAAATTTCCAGGACACCCATGACCTGCCCATGCCCTTCTCATGGCCATGCCCCTTTTGGTTTGCATTCTATGGGAATTGGGTGCGCAGTTCTATAACACAGAGTGTAGTAAGATGTATGCGAAATCCAAATTGGTGCTAATTAACATCAATGATTGATTGCTAGTGTCCAATTATTGCTGTTAGTTGGCTCATTACCCAACTGAGTTGCATGCACATCTCAGGATCGCCCCCAAATTCGGGCACATAATTGTGAGTGCCTCATATAGAATCCAGGGGTATGCAACTAAATGAAATGCTTCTGCATCGAGACACATCACAAATTTGAACAGGTCAATGTTTTTTGTGTGTTCTAAACTAGGGATCATCTGAAACAATCTCTGCTATAATGTATGAATGCATCATGCTTACAGTATGCTTTTAGAGCTGATTTTGAAATAGGCTGCTGTCTGCAATGTATGTGGGCACTTTTAGCTCGTGTGTATTGCATCTAATTTTCAAATGTAAAACTGGCACCACAAACTACGAGGCCCTTTCAAAAAGCCGCAGCAAAAAGTGGCCTGCGGTATTGTGGGCACATCTTTTAGGTGCGCACGGGGCCATTTTTTTATTGGGGCTGGGAAAAAGGCTATTTTTAAATGATCCTGCGCTAATATTAAAAATAGTGCATGCCTATTTATGGCCTGAGCCCTTACCACCACTTATTATTTATTTAGATTTGCTCACACCTTTTTCAGTAGTAGCTCAAGGTGAGTTACATTCAGGTACACTGGATATTTCTCTGTCCCAGGAGAACTCACAACCTAAGTTTGTACTTGAGGCAATGGATAGTTAAATGACTTGCCCAAGATCGCAAGGAGCAGCAGCATGATTTGAACTGGCTGCCTCTGGATTACAAGACCGGTGCTCGAACCACTAGGCCAATCCTCCACTCAGCAACAGTCCATCTAGAATCACAAATAATAGCAACATTCCATGTAGAATCTCAAATAGTAGCAACGTTCGATGTTCCACTGCACTAACCACTAGGCTACTCCTCCACTAGCAACATTCCATGTAGAAGCCTGCCCTTGCAGATCAGCAATGCGGCCACGCAGGCTTCTGTTTCTGTGAGTCTGACATCCTGCACATGCTCATGCATATTCATTATGGATATCCTGGAGCCCCCCCCCCCCCCCCCCCCACACACACACCCAACTGGCTGAGTATGTCCTGAGGGCTGAGCTTAGAACCATGTGTGCTCTGTAGGGCATCTCAGGTCATCAGGCAGCTCTAGAAAAGCACAATATCTGGCATCATATTCCTTCCAGTTTCACTGCCTCAAGTTCTGCTTTTCTTTTTCAGTTTCTTTTGTCCTTTCTTAAACTGATTTAAGCTACAACAAAGAAAAAATATGGCAAGGTCTCTGAACCAGATGTTCTTCCAAAACAAATGACTGAAACTTTTCTAAATGCCAAAATGAAAACGAAGATGCAAAAGGCAGTTTATTTTAGGCCACCACCATCATTTTTGCTCAGGATTTTGCAATCTAGTTGGTAGCACTTTGTTTGAGATAGGGAAAAAAAAAGCCATGCTCTCCCCTGAAATGTCCTGCCATATGTAAGAGACATAGCAATGCCCATTTCACCCTGATTTGACACTGGTACCACGCAGCTGGATGCCAAGTTTCCTAAACAATTCCTGCTTCTTTCATGATAATTCTCTTACACCAGTGGCGTTCCTAGGGGGGGCGGTGGATGTGGTCCGCCCCGGGTGCACGCCGCTGGGGGGGGGGGTGCCGTGAGCGCCTGTCCTTCCTTCGTTCCATGCTCCCTCTGCCCCGGAACAGGAAGTAACCTGTTCCGGAGCAGAGGGAGCTTGGAATGAAGGAAGGACAGGCGCGCGCAGCACCCCCTCCCCCAACGGCGTGCATCCGGGGGGGTTCTTTCACGGGGGCTGTCCTTTCGCCGAGGGGAGTCGCGCTGCATCTGGGGGGGGGGGCACTGAACCCGGGGGGCGGGGCGCATCGGCGATCCGCCCCGGGTGTCAGTCCCCCTAGGAACGCCACTGTCTTACACAGCGGTGCACATTGAGGCTAAAGTTGAATTCCCTTGCCAAACAAAACAAGCAAGGTGGAGTTGAACATGTTCTCCTGTCTGTTTCACAAGCAGTGCGTGAACTTTCTCTCTGTTTTTTGGCTGCTTAATGTTGAGGTTGGTGATACATGTTGCAAAGGATTAATGGAATAGAGTGAGAACTAAGATAATGCCGAGTACATGGGCCATGAGAGGGAATTCATAATTTGAACTTAAATAGTATGTCTTATGTGAACTAGATCCCAGAATATCACTTCAGTAACGTACAAACAGTCACATCTGGAATAGAAGGCCAAGAGCATATTTCTAACATATGAACTGCATCTGTATGAAATACCAAAGGGAAGGTGTGAGAAGGAGCAATGCTGTCATTTTTAACCAATTTTAGAAACAGATTAAGTAAATGTCACCGAAAAAATCCGCACGGTGCGCTAGTCTATAAACGGCACTATGAGTTGTGCGTCATTTATAGAATAGTGCTTAGAGCCAATTTCTGCCCCAAACTTTGGGCACAAGGATTTACACCAATTTAAACTTGGTGTAAATTCCCTGAACGCCCCTGACCTGTTCATGCCCCTCTCATGGCCATGTTCCCTTTTTGAGTTGTGCACTATAAAGATTTGCACCTGGGAGTTTATAGAATAGCGCTTAGCAAGATGCAAGCACAAATCAAAATTCTTGCCAATTAACACCAGTGATTGATTGTTAGCATCCAATTATTGGTGCTAATTGGTTTATTAGCCAATTTAAACGTACACACATCTCAGGCTAGTGCACAATTTTATGCGTGGAAATTTGCACGTCATTTATAAAATCTTGGGTAATGTGACCAAGGCAGGGCCGCCGAGAGGGGGGGGCAAAATTCCCCGGGCCTCCAAGTGGGGCCCAGCACTGGGATCAACCCGCCGGCGCTGCAGTCCCTGGTCTCACCTGCCTGCCTCCACGGCTCCGGGCCCTCTTCATTCAAAGCGGCAGTCGCAGATCGTCTCTCTTCTGGCCTTCCCTCCCTGTGTCCCGCCCTCGTGGAAACTGGAAGTTACATCAGACGAGGACGGGACACAGGGAGGGAAGGCCAGAAGAGAGGCGATCTGCGACTGCCGCTTTGAATGAAGGGGGCCCGGAGCCATAGAGGCAGGCAGGTGAGACCGCGGACTGCAGCGGAGGGGGGAGCGACGGGGGTTGGCGGCGGGGGGCGGAGGCGAGGAGGCCTTGCCCCAGGCCCGGCCTAGTCTCTTGGCGGCCCTGGACCAAGGTATAGAAACATACTACAGATTCTGCTAACATGAAATCTAATGCTCCAAATACGGAGGCAACTTCAGAAGAATTAAGTGCTGTTTGCACGTATCACTATATTTTAAAGAGTCATAAGTGTAGGTTAGGTTCTGAGGCTTTTTCCTTCTCATAAAGATCATACTCTATTGTTGCTTATTGTTTTGATATAATCGTTATTTAAAGACTGCCAGTTAAAAGGAGAGTATTAATAATATTATATTAGAGTCTCTTCTTTCCTCGGAGAATTTTTTAATGAATGCGTAAGTAACAATGTTAGAAAAGGCACTATTTCTATGTATATGCTACAGGATAAAGGCATATTTTGAGCATGGTTGGGAAGTCCTTCACAATATAAGTTCTTACAACAAAAAGATGACTTCTAATCCAATCTTATGGTCTTTGAATATTTGTGCATATCTTTCTTAACACTAAACTGAAATGTAATCATTCTGTAACATTGTGAAGCAATTTGCAAGCTTTTCTGTTTTGACTTATAAGATTTATCGTAAAATGCATTATGCTTACTTACAGTCAACTGCACTATATAGCATTTCTCTAAATATTTGTATCTGTAAGCCACGTCCAACCTAAACAAACATTGGGAAAATGTGGGATATAAAATGTCAAAATAAATAAATAAATATGTATTCCACATTTTAGGACTGCAATGCATATGTATTTCTGAAAAATGTGCTGTTGGTTTTACATTTGTTTCAAGTCATGCATGATTCTTGCTAACTTCTCATTTGGATCTGGAGTTTGCAAGCATGCTGGGAGGGAAGGAATATTGTGGTAACCTCTCTGGTGTTCAAACCCACCCAAATTGCAAAATGTTTGACTTTTGGAAGATGGCTGCCTAAATCAAATCTCTGTGTACATAACTACATAAATACATAAGTATTGCCATACTGGGACAGACCAAAGGTCCATCAAGTCTAGCATCCTGTTTCCAACAGTGGCCAATCCAGGTCACAAATACCTGGCAAGATTCCAAAAAAGTAAAAACCTTTTTATGCTGCTATCCCAGAAATAAGCAATGGAGTTTCCCCAAGTCCATTTTAATAATGGTCTATGGACTTTTCCTTTAGGAAGCTGTCCAAACCTTTTTAAAACCCCAGTAAGCTAACCACTGTCAGGATTGCGGGAGGTCAAAATTATTGCTGGACATACTTATACATAATATTAAACCAGCTTCTGACCTCTGATAAACTCTTCCCCCTCCCCTTCAGGAACCACTGAGGATGGCACCAAATGGTGCTCAGAGAGGCCTGAAAGCCCTTTGGTTTCTCAATTACTCTTGATTAACATACCTTTTGTTCCATCTGGGAGCAGGGCTTCAGACTAGCAACCAAAGCCAGACAGTGAGGCTCCATGACTAGTTACTTCAAACAGGACAACCTGTGAAAGTTGTCACCTTTCCTGACTTCAGAAAGTATCTGGAGTTCTATAAAGGAAATAACTGGGAAAGAGAGAAGTTTTTGATCTCTCTCTGCTCCTGTTCCCTCTCAGTTCTTATTAGGTATAAAGCAGAGCTCACTAGGGCTCTCTCTCTCTCTCTCTGTCTTTCTCTGTGCAGCAGAGCACAGAGCTCAGCTTGGGGTCTACTGCCCCCCCTCTCTCTGTCCCGGGCACTTCTCTGTGTCCAGGGCACTAGGTCTCCCTCTTTCTTTCTCCCTGCAGCAGAGGGCATAGGACTCTGCTGGGCTGTCTTTGTTTCTTCTTCTTCTTTCTCTGCACACCTCCATCTTTAGCCACCAGAGCACCTGGCTCTGCTCCCCCCCCCCCCCTTCTCAGACAGCCCTAGTCCAAGGTTTCTTTCTTCCTCTGAACAAACACCCTATCCTTTCTTTCTCCCTCCCTCTAAACACACACCCCAAGACAGCTTGTACCCTTTTTCCTGTACTAAGTGCTGAGAGCCAATACATAGATGCAAATATAATATACTTTATATATCCAAATCCATGTGGATTGCGTATTCTTTGGGAACCCACTGCCTCTGTGAAGTGGACCCCGGGACCAACCCTAGACAACGATAGCTGACAACCACCTTTACCACTTTCTCTGGCAACAAATTCCATGGATGTGCAACTGTACAAAGGAAGTGATGTTAGAAGGCTTACACATGTAAAATCATATTTATGCATTTAAAATCAGCGTGTACATTGGGGATGTGCATGCCATTTTTAGCCCAAAGTGACAGGAAAGAAAAAAATTTCATTTTTTTTCTTGTGTTATATATAGTATGCACTATTTGTGAATAATACTCACTATCTGGGAAGACTACACTGTTTTTTGATTGTGCATGCAAGCACAGAGAAAGTCCCAGTGCAGGCCACAAGCAACCTATGAGTGCTGCTGCAACTACCTGGGTGAAGATTGGAGGGAGATGATTTTAGAGCTCGGGCATGGGGGCAGTCTGACAGGGGATGTATATAAAACACGCACATCTGGAATAAATACGCCACTGCTTTTAAATCATGCCAGTAGAACTCCCAAGAAACTAATCTGGACTAACTTGGACTCACAAGAGTTAATTTTCATGGACTGCTTTGAATTCTGAGATGCTGTTGATGCAACAGGATTGTGTTAGCTGGGAATTGAAAGATAGAGCCAAAACAGAGATTAGAGGTGGGGAAGCTAGGCTACAGCAATTCACAGCATTGATCCCTGATCCCCAGGGACTCTAGCAAGCAAGAGGAGCTTCAAACTGAAATGAGAAGAAAGGTATTTTGCAGACAAAGGCTCCTCTGGGTCCAGAGTTGAGTCACACTCTTCTTGGAAAAAAAAAAAACCAGAACATATGTAAAGAAAAATATCTACCACTAACCAGAAGTAACCTGCACAGATTTCACTGAGAAATTGGGAAAATGGAGTAAACTGGATCAGGGACCAGTCAGTCCATGAAGTGGTACAGTACAAAAAGGGATCTAATAGGATTGGTTTTCAGCACCAATCACATAGAGATTGTATGGCTGAGAAGTTTCTTACCCCACCTTTAGAGCAGTCAAGAAACTCATAGAAACACTAATCCTATATAATAATTCTCACCTCCAACGTTCTGTGCCTGGGACCGTGGTTCCCTAGGCTGGAGGTGGTCTGCTAGGCAGACACGCACTGACGTCACTGACGTCATGACAGCTGATTCCAAGGCAAGGGGAGGAGTAGGGAAACACGTGCAGCGTGTTTCCCTACTCCCCCCCCCTTGCCTCGGAGTCAGCTGTCACCCCTGCGCTACGGCGTGCAGAGGAACTTCCAGAGAAGATGAGGAAGGAACGCAAAGGGCACAACAACACTTCGGCTGTTGGGGGTTTGGGTCCCCCGTCAGCACAGGTAGTACTAGGGCTTTTTTTGAGGGGGTACTTGGGGGTACTGAGTACCAGCACCTTTTCCATTGTCTGCTAAAATTGACCCAAGGTCCCCAAGTTTTAATGAAAGATCTCAGGCCCTACACACCAATTCTGCCTTCTCATAGATTCTGTGACTGGTTGCAGGGGGCCTGGCTATTGTGGGGTGGGTCCCTCAGTGATCACCCCACCCCTGAAGGGTGACCTGGCATTTGAGTACCGGCACCTTTTTCACTAGAAAAAACGCACTGGGTAGTACACAACGGTGGTGGGGGCAGTTTTTGGCGGTCCTGGTGGGGGGCGACAGGTTCGCCGAATGGGGGGGGGGGGCGAGGGGGCCGTAGCGCGGGGGTGGGGAGGAATTGCCTGCCTAGGGCCCGTTTCCTTGCCTACAGAAACGGGCCTATTTTACTAGTATCCCCATAATATCACAGTGACCACCTAGACTGTGTCCATGCTCTACAAAGAGTGTTTTCCCCTCCAAATGATCCTTTTAGACTACCAGTTATTTTGGTTGGATAATCTGGCCAGGGACTACACAGCAGTCATACACTAGCACTACAAAGCCAGCGTTTCCTAATGTTTGAAACTAATTTGAATGCTTTATGCTAATGTAAGCTTATTGATCAACCTGATTGTTTATGTTCTTGTAAATAGCATTATATGCTACAGTGTACAGGACAGTTAATACATTTAGTAAAACTGTTTTTAAACACTGTTTTTTTTTAATTTTTTGGTTAATTCTGGGGTACAAGGGAGATTTGTCACCCAGCTCTGGAAGTCACTGTCTCTTCTGAAATCAGCCATCCAAACTTCAGCAGACGTAAGTCCCAGAACCCTGATTCTAGGTATTGGAGTGCTGAGCCCCAAAACAAAGTCCAGAAACCTGAAGGTGTAAGTGGCCTGTCTCCTGCAGAGGGGCACGAGTGACTGTAGGATGGACAGGGTAGAACTTAGGTTACACATACACGGATAGAATTTAAAAATTGTATACTTATATTCAGGATGATATATGGTTATGTTCTAGCATATATGAAGTCAATGGATCAACTAAATGCCTAATCTCTGCAACACAACCAAACTAAAGCACGTAATGGACATAGCACAACTCTTCCGTTCTCCGATTCCCTAATGTGGCTGTGCCACATGAACTTGATCTTACCACAACATCACCCTGTATTTGTTCACACCGGAGCCTGCAAAGGCCTCTCTGGTACTATGTAAGCCACATTGAGCCTACAAATAGGTGGGAAAATGTGGGATACAAATGTAACAATTTAAAAAAACTATTATCTGGGGGTGACATACAATGATTTTGAAACCAGATGATGTTAAGTTTTCCGATATCAACTAAAATTAAATCAAAAGAAAATGTTTTCATTTTCTATATCATACAAAGATGTTAAGATCTGGAATTTGGTTCCTCCCTGTATAAGAATGTTACGTAATTATGGTATTTTTAGAAAGGCAGTAAAAAACTTTTTATTTCAAAAGTTTCTGTTAATTAAGGGCTGAGTTATATAGGAACTGAAATCTGAATTTACTTGTGTTAACCTAGGGATAAATCTCTTAGTTAAATGATCAATGTTTAAGATTTGTTGTGAATGCTGATACTATTGTATTTTCTTTATGGTTTCTAAATGTTATTATCTGATGTTATTTTATTTCCCTGGTATTGTCCATGCCTTCTTGTTTGTAACCTGCACACAACCTGATTACGGATGTGCTGCAGGCTATAAGAATTATAATAAAGTAAGGAAATGCAATTTTCCAGTTCTAACACTTGAGCATGCTAGATAAAGGCCAGGAGAAAAGCAATGAGCCCTTAGCTTGATACCTGCTACCTTAAGCTTTATTGATGGAAGGTCAAAGGTAGAGAGAGAGTGTATGTGTTTCTGAGAGAGAGAGAGAGAGAGAGAGAGTCACTCAGAGACAGTGAGGTTGATATTCAAAGTGATTTAAGTGGTTAAGAGAGGCCCCTGCCTCCTTAAATTGCTTGTCGCCGCCTAACCCCCCCCCCCCCCCCCGATATTCAGTGCACTAAAACAGGCAGTGCCGCTGAATATCACCTCTGACTGCTGCCAAAAAAAATTGGGCAGGTCAGGGGTGGTACAGGGATGTCATTAGGGAGAGGCCTAGGTAGGGTTAAGTGGGTGACAGTAATATTCAGTACCAGTATTTGATAGCTAATAGGCCAAATTTAGGACAGCTCCAAAGCTGTCCTAACTTTGGCTGGCCTAGCTATGTGGGTCCTAGCATTGAATATCAGGCCAGGGCCTGCATAATTTTTGTTTTTTGTTTAAATAAAAAGGAGATCTCTCCCACCCCTTGCCAATGGCCCTCTTTCTTCCCCCCCTTCCCCAGTCTGCAGCAAGAAACAACCCCCCTGGAGGGCCCCCTGCCCCCCCCCAGCCATCCAGGTGGGCCCTCCCCCAGACCTACTTGTAGCCCTGGTGTTCCATGGTGGTCATTGGAGGCAGGAGTGCAGGCCCCTTGCTCTTACCCCTTGTGGCCACTGAAAGAAAATGGTTGCCGTGATGGCAGCTCAGTACTGTGTAGGGGAGGGAGGAAGGAAAGAGGGCCATTGTCGGGGGGGGGGGGGGGGGGCTCAGGAGCTCTTTAATAAACAAACAAAAAAGCAAAAGTTATGCAGGCCCTGGCCTGCTATTCAGCTGAGGCCACATATATAAAACATTCTCCTTGGATAGGATGTGATATGTGAAAATACATTTTGCTTTAATGAAATTGCTAAACTTCATAATTGCTGAATATCGGCCAGGTCCGCACATAAGTTGCAGCAACTTGCCTGTCCCGATATTCAGTGCCAGTGCAGGGCCGTGCCTAGGGTCTCTGGTGCCCCCCTGCAGACTATCGGTTGGCGCCCCCCCCCCCCCCCCCCCCCCGTCCAGCAGAGCAGGAACAGAAGGGAGCAGGCAAGTAAGCTGGACCTCAGGAAAAAATAGCACTGTATGTATCCCTCATTGATAAGTCTCTGACTCTAAAGTTTAGCAATTTCATTAAAGCAAAATGTATTTTCACATATCACATCCTATCCAAGGAGAATGTTTTATATATGTCACCCTTCTGTGGTAAAACTTCACACAGTATCAAAATACCTCTAATATGTAGTTGTGCCAGCCGAGGAAACTAACTGTGCTCAGCTCACAAGAGACAGAGTGAACATAAAATAAAACTTCATCCTTAAAAGATAATATCGGATGAATGCATGAAGGTGAATATGAATTCCTGTGAATGGAATTAATTTGATTTACAATAAATCCAGATACTACTCCCTCATATATATAACAAAAATTTATTTAAGTGGAATGGAATTATTTGACTGTACTGGTAAACAGAAAGAAATACTCTATTGCATTCTAATCTCCTTTGCACCAAAGGATATAATTCAGAAAAAGAGAGCCACAGAGAAACTGAGCGAGAGAGAAAGAGAGTGTGTATTCTTCAGAGAGAGAGAGATCAGTTTTTAGCCTCAAGCTCAGAGAAGACTGGGCATTTTAGATTGAAGAGTACACCATGACTTTCCTGTGGATGAAAAGGTATCCCCTGCTAAGTTTGGTTGCAAGTAATTGAATGGCATTCAAATGCATAAAAACAAACACATTTATGAAACAAAATAGAGATATAACATTAAATCAACTGAACTGCATAGGGTATGAGAAAGGAAGGAGGCTCTGTGTGTTATCATAGACAAAGGAAACAGTGCTTTCATTTATGCTGGCTTGATTTACAGGCCTCCAGCACAACACAGGAATTAGAGGTTTAAACAGATATTCATAAGATTCAAATGAAAAGGGAAGTGTTGCTAGTGGGAGATTTTAATCTGCAGATTAAATCAAAGCAATTCTTGTATACCGCTAATATCCCCTTTCCAGGGTTGAGTATGGTTTACATTCTAGGTGAGACAAAAGCTGATAACGTTAGTGTAAGGTATGAAAACAGAGACCATTGGTGTAATACATGAGACCAAAAACGTTATAGGAAAGGATAATGGATGATACTAGGAGGTAGAAGTCAATGAATTGTTATGAAGCAGTGTTTGGGAAGGGAAAGGTTTTTAGCCTCTTCCTGAAGCTAAGGTAGCTGTTTTCTGTTCTGATGGCAATAGTTAGAGAGTTCCATATTTTAATTCCAAGTACAGGGAATAGAAAGCTGAAAATCTTCTGATTTCAAATTGTCTTTTGAAACAGTGATGCTAACATCAGTTGTTCTTTCAGTCACTAGCGTAGCCAGGTTGAGGGCACAGGGAAGCGGAGAGCGGACTGCCGCCAGTGCTGGTGTGTATTTTAAACATGACAGATCGCATGAGAAATAGGTGTCGTGCCAGCGGAAGTCCATTTGGGGGAGCGGCCTCTCCCCTGGCGACCCCCTAGCTACGCCTATGCTTTCAGTCTGCTAGGCTGGACCAATCATAGTGAAGCGGTCTTAGCAGTTCAGAGGTGAAACCCTGTAAGATTTGAAAAACCAAACAAGCAGCTTTGACCCTGAGTTCTGCTATGAGAAAACTGTGCAGTTTGTTAAGATGAGTTGAAACACTAGTATATCTATGCCATCTGTGTATTAGTCTATCAGCTGTATCAGTGGCGTAGCCACAGGTGGGCCTGGGTGGGTCAGTGCCCACCCACTTAGGGCTCAGGCCCACCCAACAGTAGCACACATTTAGTGGTAGCTGTTGGAGATCCCAAGCTCTGCTAGCTGAAGACTTCCCCCTGATGGTAACAAAAACACTGCTCAGTTTTCAGTGCATGCCTGCTGCAGACTGACAAGGTGAAGATAAGCATTTCCCCACCAACTGAGATATTTTTTGGGGGGGGGGGGGGGGGGGGTGGGAGAACACTTGGTGCCCACCCACTTCTTGCCTAGGCCCACCCAAAATCTGCTGTCTGGCTATGCCCCTGAGCTGTATTCTGTATGAATTGCAGTTTTTTCTAATATTGACACTTAATACCAAGAAATAGAATGTTACAGTAATCCAAGTGAGGTAGGACTAACATTTGGGCTAGTAGTGCAAAGGCTTTTTAGTTGAAGAATGATCTGTCTAGACATAGCTGTCTCATTTTGAATAGTATTTTCTTCTATAGCTGGTTAATATGGGAAGAAAAGGTGAGTGAAGAATCAAGCAAGACCCCTAGTACTCTGGTTTCAGACTCAATTGTAAAGCTTTGACCATTGCACAAAGATATTGATGATGGAACCTCAACTCCCTGATTTAGGAACCACTGGACCCTGTTTTTTTTGCGCATTCATTTTCAATTTATTGGTCAGAGCTATGTGCTTATAGCAGTCGTGTCATTCACTACAGACTGAGTTGTATCTTTGTTTGATGCTGTCATTGATAAGAGAAGCGGGATATCATCCGCATAGGATAATAGTAGTTCATTAAGACCCAGACGTATTGAGGCAAGGGATGGTATAAAGAGATTGAACAAGATAGGTGAGAGGGGAGATCCCTGCAGGACCCCGCAGTTAGGGGACCAGTAGTTGGAAAGTTGGTTGTTTCGCTTAATAGAATAGCTTCGATTTGAAAGGAATTCACTGAACCATTTGATCACAGTCCCTGTTATTCCTATCTGATCCAGGCATTCGAGTAACAATGTGTGGTCAACCACATCGAATGCCGCCGATATATAGAATTGGAGAATTACTTGGTCGCCTTTGCATAGGTGTTATTTGACATATGTATTTAGAACTAGCAGCAATGTATACATACTATGTGACAATCTGAAGCCAAATTGTGACCAGAGTAATATAGAAAATGTTTCCAGATATAAAGCAGTTCTTTACTAATGTAGGTTTCTAATATTTTAGTAAAAAGTGGTTTGCTTGCCACTGGACGATAGTTTGCAGGCGATGTTACATCTAGCCCAGATCCCTTCAACAGCGGAGTGAGAACAATTTTGCCCATATCAGGAGGAAGAGAGCCAGTTTTAACAGCTCATTGAGATCATCAAATAACCAGTTTACTACTTCCATAGGGATGGATTTGAATAGGTATTTTGGGCATTGATCCAGGGAGCAGTTGGCTCAGAAGCATTTGAACAGCAGTGATCTTACATCCTCAATGGTTAGTGGTTGAAAAGATTCCCAGTTTGGTCAGTTTTGAGTCCTTGGATTGTAGGATCTCCTGCGACTGAGCCTGAACTACGTGATGGACTATTTTCCTCTGCTGGATTAGCTTTAGATAGTTCCGATCTAATTTGGAGGATGTTATTGGCGAAATGATCAGCTAGGTCTTGGGTGGTGGGACATGTTTTCTGTGAATGTGGCAATGGATGCTGAGTGAATCATCCCTGCTGCAAAAACAGAAGCAGAAAACCTCTGAATTATTTATAGGGGTTTTTCCTAGGCAATCAGTAAGAGAACACTCAAAACATGGGGTGATACTGGGCCTTGTACTTTCACATGAGGTAACTATCTGAAGTCTAGTAGGACTAATGCATGGGTAGCGTGTGCCAAATCAACATTAATACAAAGATAGTGCAGGTGCCCAGCCATTGGAGCCGATTCTGTGGGTGCTGTGGGTGCTTGAGCACCCCCAATATTGAGAAAATTCCTTGTATGTGTCCAGGGAGGGGTCATTTCCATTGGGCTTAGAACCCCCAATAATTTTGAAAAGTTGGCTCCTATGTGCCCAGCAGTAATTCCGAAGTTGGTGTGCACTGTTTTCTGTGGTAGAAAATAATTTTTTACTTTCCCCTGTGGAGAGCGTTCCTGGCAGTTATCGGCAGCGTAGCTACATTGCCATGTGCTGCCTGATTACCACATGAGTAGCATATGAGCTCTTACTGCCAAGTAAGTAAGTGGCGGTAAGGACTCAGGCAGTAAATAGCTGCATGCTACTTTTAATATTAGCGCACGGGCCATTTACTGCCCCATTTAAAAAAGGCCTTTTTACCTGCCATGGTAAAGAAATGGCCCAGCGCATGCCAATTTCACACATCCAAACTGGTGCCACTTTTTACTGCAGCTTAGTAAAAGGGCCCCTTTCTTTTTTTTTCTTCTAATGGAGGCCAAAACTGTATTAGGCTTAAAAATATCAATGAGAATATAAGAACATGAGATGAAATTGTTTGTACCACAATTAGTGTGAGCCATAAACACACTGGTCCCTGAGAAAGAGCTATTGAAATCTGCTGCCAAGTCAGGTATAAGAGTGGCGGTGATGACAGCATTGTGGACCTGATTTGATATCAGCAGATAAATATTGTTTTTTTGCTCCCTCATAAAGTTAAACCTGCTCCAAGGCAGGTGTTAACTTTGTTCGGTGCACCTATAAGAATCAACATATGCATAATGTACTTCTGAGCTGTCACAGGAAAGTTGAGGCCTGAAAACAAAACTACACTACTATCATTCAAATAATGTGTCAAATCCAGAACATTGCCAACAATACTAACACCTAACACCTCAAATATGTTTTTGGTGTTATATTGAGTCTAAGAGAGAAAGATAATGAAAGTGTTGATGCTTCAGATAAATTGCTAAATCGCACCAAGTCTACCCCTTAAGCCTTATGTTTTAAGGCTAAAAGAACCACATACTCTGGAGAAGAGTCAGAGACATGCAAATATCTAAAGGATATAAAAAATAGGTCAAAGTGATGAATGGAATTATTTCTTCAGAGAATGCATGGGAAAATGCATTAAAAAAATCCTTTTAAATGTACTCTTTGTGAAAGAAAAGGATGATGAAATATCTCAAGTGAGCAAGGGTGCTGAACTCCAAGCTACAACATAAGAACATAAGCGTTGCCATACTGGGACAGATCGAAGGTCCATCAAGCCCAGTATCTTGTTTCCAACAGTGACCAATCCAAGTCACAAATAATAATAATAAATAATGTTATATTTTATAACTAAATTCCTTTGATATATTTTCTCCCTTTAATTACCTTAATCTTGGATCTCCAATTATGGACTTACTACTACTACTACTTAACATTTCTAGAGCGCTACTAGGGTTACGCAGTGCTGTACAATTTAACAAAGAGAGACAGTCCCTGCTCAAAGAGCTTACAATCTAATAGACAAGTGAACGGTCGGTCCGATAGGGGCAGTCAAATTGGGGCAGTCTGGATTCACTGAACGGTAAGGGTTAGGTGCCGAACGCAGCATTGAAAAGGTGGGCTTTAAGCAAAGACTTGAAGACGGGCAGGGAGGGGGCTTGGCGTAAGGGTTCAGGAAGGTTGTTCCAAGCATAGGGTGAGGCGAGGCAGAATGAGCGGAGCCTGGAGTTGGCGGTGGTGGAGAAGGGTACTGAGAGGAGGGATTTATCCTGTGAACGGAGGTTACGGGCGGGAACGTAAGGGGAGATGAGGGTAGAAAGATAGTGAGGGACAGCAGACTGAGTGCATTTGTAGGTAAGAAGGAGAAGCTTGAATTGAATGCAGTATCTGATCGGAAGCCAGTGAAGTGACCTGAGGAGAGGGGTGATATGAGTATATCAGTTCTGGCGGAATATGAGACGTGCAGCAGAGTTCTGAACAGATTGAAGGGGGGATAGATGGCTAAGTGGGAGGCCGGTGAGGAGTAAGTTGCAGTAGTCCAGGCGAGAGGTAATGAGAGCGTGGACTTGAGTGTCTTATAATTTTGAAAGCGTAAAGAATTATTTGCCCTTTCTATGTATTTTCCTTGTAACAGTTCCTAGTTAAGTGACACTTTCTTAAACAAGAGGTTTCTTGTTCATATTGACTAAATGAATAAATAATAAAATAAAATAAAAAAATAATAATAATAAAAATAAGACTTTATTTATAACCCACATATCTAAAATACTCTATGTGGGGAACAAAAACAAACATGCAAAAGTGAAATACAAACATACAAATCACACTACAATAATTCAGTATCACCTATTTAAACATAAAAAACAAAATCAACAGTCAACTTGGCCATATGCCAAAATGAGGTTTTACAGTGTCCTTTCAGAATTAGTTACTATACAGCAGCTTTAACTTACTTCTGTGGTATCTTTCTGCACCTACCTTATTCAAGGTTTTTACATCAAGTGTATGACCCCTGAAGCAGACGGGTTAGTCCAGTCGAAACATGACCTTGTGTTGGGTCTTGAATACTTGTGGTGTTGAATAAAGATTACGGCAATTTATATTTGGCTGTGAATACTTCTTGGTCCACCTCTACTCCAAAAGCCGTGAAAACTATGTACGACCACCTAAACTTCCGTAAAAAACTAAAAACTAACCTGTTTAAACAGGCATACCCTACCAATCCAACATGAATGCCAGATCTCTGCAACACAACAAAACTAAAGTACATAATGGACATAACGCAACTCTTCCGTTGTACGATTCCATAATGTGGCTGTGCCACATGAACTTTATCTAACCACAATATCACTTTATATTTGTTTACACCGGAGTCTGCAAACGCCTCTCCAGTACTATATAAGCCACATTGAGCCTACAAATAGGTGGGAAAGTGTGGGAAACAAATGTAACAAATAAGTAATTAAATAAATAAATAAATATGCTTTATAATGAAGACCACCGACCATTTTAGTTGTCATCCTCTGGACCGTCTCCATCCTGTTTATATCTTTTTGAAGGTGCAGTCTCCAGAATTCTACATAGTACTCTAAAAGAGGTCTCACCAGAGACTTATACAGAGTCATGATCACCTCCTTTTTCCTGCTGGCATTTCTCTCCCTATGCACTGAAGTATCCTTCTGGCTTTTGCTGTCATCCTTTCTACCTGTTTTGCCACCTTAAGATCATCGTATATGATCAAACCCAAATTACGCTCCACTTTCACACACAAAAGTACTTTACCCCCTAAAACCCCCTTCCTGAACAACTGAGACATTTTCAACATCAGGAAACATTTGAATGGCAGACGAACAGAATAAAGCATTCTTTTTCGTAAAATAAGCCTTCATAATCAATATTTTGTCATTCTCCAAAGCCAAAGTTACACATGATGGGCTAGATTCAATATACTGTATAGCGCAAGGAAAATCTGCATGGAAATAATTTTCATTTAAGCATGTTCTACAAAATTTCTGCATGGTGTATAGAATACACTGATGGCCGTTCGTGTGACTATATTTAGTTATGAGGAATTACGCCAAATAGAACCTGGTGTAAATCCCAATGCCTAGGCTCGATGGACCCTTGGTCTGTCCCAGCATGGCGATGCTTATGTAGGTGCAGAGTAGGTATATTCTATAATACTGCACATAAATTGTCAGAACGCCCATGACCCACCCATTCCACTCTCATGGCCACACCCTCTTTTTGACAATGCACATTACAATTTAGGCACACCACATTATAGAATACACATTGTGAGTTCTGCATGTAAGTTCTAATTAATGCCAATTAGTGCTCCTAATTGCTTGTTAACATCCAATTTTCTTTAAAAGTATTAATTGGAAAATATACAGTTTGATGAGGGATTTGTATGTCAGTATTTTGGTGATAATAAGACTGCATATACTTTGTGGTGGGAGTGACGGGACTGTACTGTTTGAGTCTTCCACACAGTGAATTGCTTCCTGCTATTTGTGAGGAGTGCGATCTATAAATATGGCCTGCCATGCATTTGCCTAGATTTATGAGTCTCGTGCTGAAAATCAGTGCTAAGCTGCTAAATTCTTTTCCCCACCCTAAATCTGTCCAGGTATCATCCACTTTTTATGCTCCTAGATAGGAGTTTAGTGAAATATAGGAACTCTGCCCTAGAAAATTTTCAAAAAAGATCAATTTAGGAGCATAATAACTCTACTAAGCTGCGGTAAGCACTAATGCTTAATTACGGCACCTTAAAATGGCCTACCATGGGGTGTGCTCAGTCGTCCCATGGTCAATTTTACATGTGTGCACACTACCCATGCACTAAAAAATAAAATGTATTTATTAGCGCTGGGGACGTATTTGGAGGCAGAGAGTGGACACAACTATGCTAATCGGTTAGTGCAGAATTAGCGTGTGAGTCATTACCGCATACAAAATAGGTGTCGGTAAGGGCTTATGCATTAATGGGAAAATTAGTGTGTGGCCATTATTACAGAAATGTCAAAACTGGCCATTTACCGGCAGTGCTAAAAGTGGCCATAACACACAGGAAAGACCTGTGTTGGGGCATTGGGGCTAACGGAGGCCACTTTTTAGCACTGCTTAATAAAAGGACCCCAAAGTTAAAAGCATAAATTCTTTGAAAGTTAAGCCCTTTATCTTTATAGTTTCTTTCAAGATGTTTGTGAATAACAACAGCCTTCCTGGTGAGATAGTTCAGATCTTCGGGAAGATCCCTTGGACTTTCAGATTCTCAGGATCTTGTTGCCAGTATGAAAGCAAAGCTGAGCAACACAAGGAGAATTGCTGAGAATTACACCAATCTGTGAAGAAGTCTAACTCTTCTTAGTCAAACAGTAAGCTTGTTCCTTGATATGAAAGCTTTAGCTGTGAACATATACTATCTCTGTAAAGTGAAGATTAATGAACTTGGAAACTTGGAAGATGACTGGGACAACCCCTTTTCTGGAGCATGCATGCAATCTATGATGGTGGTAGGAAGTAAAAGAGTTAAAAGAAGCACTTTAAAGAATGACTTGGTATGTGTACTTGTAAAATATTGCACAGTACACAGAAGGTACAACTTTCTATTAAAAGATGCCTTGGCTGATTAGTAGCTCATGATGTGCTGAATTCTTTTAACACAAAGTCAGATGAGACCATGATAAATCACAACACTGGAATCTTCACAGCTATTTTCTAAAGATAAATTAAGTGAGAAATAATTATTATATATGTTTTCACCAAGACAAAAAAAGATGTTGCAGGGGCAACAGTGGGTGGAACTGAACTGGGAGGTTTAGGAGATGATGACTGAGAAGACTTATCCTAGCCAATTTCATGGGTAAATATTGATTTAAGAGTGTTGACTGGCTTTCTGAAAATTGACCTACTTCAATACACTCAGTGTGTGCAGTGAAATCCTTGAATACATAACCTGACATATGTTATTGCCTATATAACTAGAAATTTTGCAAATAGAAAGTTATAGAAATTTGAACAGAGTGTACATTATGAAGACATTAACCCAGTTTTTCATTGTGTAGGTTTCTAGCTGAAGACAGGCACTTCATCTCACTTTTGAAATTGTGAGAGGAATGTGGATCGTACTGAAAAAAAAAAGGCAAGCTGAGTAATTAAGCTGCATTATACTCAGACAAAGCAATTTTTAATAGGGTACTCAGCAGCAATCTCCTTGATATAACGTAGCCAGCTAGTTACCAATCTAGAAGTTGAACAGTGGCGTCAGACCCAGTATTTTGGACGGGCTCAGAGTTAACTTAGATGGGCCCTTCGATGCCATGCCATGCCCCCTAACCCCCCGGAGATATTTTAAAATTTATGTTTTTTTTTTCACCTACCCCACATCAACATCTCTCCTCCTTCACGGCATCTCGGCATTTGTCTGCCCGTCGCTGAACCTTGTCTCTCCCCGGTGTACCTTACAGACATTTCCAGCACCTGCAGTAATTCATTATTGCTGCCTGAGCTGGCCCTGCAGGCTTCCATCAGCGAGGTCCTGCCTTCACTGATGTCATTTCCTGTTTCCTGTCGGGCAGGACCTGGCCGATGGAAGCCTGCAGAGACAGCGTAGGCAGCAATAATGAATCACTGCAGGCTCCAGGGATGCCTGTAAGGTATATTGGGGAGGGACGGGGTTCAGCAACGGGTGGGCAGATGCCAGAACACTATGGAGGAGGAGAGATGTTGATGTGGAGTGCCACCTCTGGGTGGACCTGAGCAAAGAATAGGTGGGCCTGTGCCCACCCAGGCCCACTCATAGCTATGCCACTGTGGAAGAGCCAACCAATGCTGAAAATTAGGATTATCCTGCTAAATTACCACCAAAAACTCAACCATGCCCCTGAGGCCACCCAAAATCTGCAAAGCTAGAAAGAATCTATTTAGTGAACCTGAAAGGCTATAGTAATAGAGGCAGCTGTGACCTTCCCCTTTCCCTGTCATTACTGACTCCTGCTTTTCTAGCCTGCCTCAGCAGGATATGTATAGCTCCATCAAAAGAAGATTGACCAGTCACACAGTTTCTTAGAGGTAAAACAGTAGGCCAACTTCAACATGTACTAACACTTAGTACTCGAGCCAGCTGGTACTTATTATTAACCATTGTATAGGCCCGCCAAGCTATCGCAAGGCCGTCCACATTGTTGACCGAAGAGTGGGGTTGTGGTGGTGCCCGCCTTGAAGCAAGGCAGCCCCATCCCACACCCAAGCAGACTTGAGCCTGTACCCCTAGGGGTACACTGGCCCTGCAAGCAGGGCACCCCTCTCTCAGCCAAACTCAGTCTTTAGTCCATCCTGCTTCTTTTTGGCTTGGGTACCCCCGTCACTGCGACAGCTGTTGTTCAAAGGTTTAGTATTTCTGGGGTGGGTGGGCTGGGATGCTGGGATGCTCTCATGAAAGGGGGGCTGTGCCATGAAGTGGCTGCTTTTAACTTGTTGCCTCCCGCTCCCATCAGCCTCCTGGCTTCGGATGATGTCTCATGACTCTTTGCAGCTCCTGCAATATCTGGGAGCCATGTGTGCCCGGGGGTGGAAGCGGAGTAAGGTAGCACGGCACCCCATTATTTTCATGTCATGCACTGTGGTCTTCCGACTACCTTTAGTCTTTCAGGAGAAATACATTTTCAAATGGGCTGTAGTAGGCATTTAATTATTTAGTTGTCAGCTAATTCCTTTGTAAAGATGTACTCCAGAATATCCTTTATGAAGAAATTTCTTCTCATTTCATGTTATCCAGAGCAGAGTACAAATAAACATGGGGTCACTTAACTCTACTCCCCGGACTACTCCAGTACCTTTAAATCCTTTAGATCTTTACCAGCAGCGAGCAGCAACACATTCTCCTTGGTCACGCCAGCTCTGAGCCTTCCCTCTGACGCAACTTCCTGGTCCTGTGTATAGAAAGTTGCATCAGAGGGAAGACTCGGGCTGGAGCAAGCAGGAGGAATATGTTGCAGCTGGCAAAGAACTAAATGATTTAAAGGTACCAGAGGGTCGGGGGGGGGGGGGGAGTGGAGTTAAGTGACCCCCGATCTCCCGGAGGGAGAGATGCCAGGAGTCTTCAGCTGGTGGGACTTAGGGATCCCTGCCAGCCACATTGATGCTGGGTGGGCCTGAGTCCAAAGTGGGTGGGTCTGGGCTCACCCTGGCCTACCCATGGCTACACTACTTATTTTGAGCACTAATGAAATGGTGTGAGCTAAATTCAAAATATAAAAAAAATATATATACATATATATTCATCAAATATTTAACTGCATCTCTTTGTTCTTAGAACCAATGCAATTAGCAAGTTGTTTTCACCCTTTCAGCTGTTGAGGAATGGAGTTGTGTACTCCTAGATAATGATATCTACATGTAATCTGTAAAACAATCTCCAGTTATAAGGATGAAGGATATCTCTGGTGGGTTTAGGCTGGGGAAAATTTCTAGTAGTATCAGCATGAGAGAGATCTTTGTGGGAGATAGACTGACCATTTATGTTTGACTATACAAGCTGTGGTGGTTTCTCATCTAGATTGTGAAATTGCGTTATTGGGTCTACTGGTTGAGCAACTCTATAGCCTTCAGGTCCTACAAAATGTAGCAGCTAAAATGATCTTTGGGGAAATAGAATCGGATCAGGCCACTCCATTCTTACATATCCTACAGTGGCTTCTGTAAAAGTTCAGATTTTATTTAAATTAATATTGTTGGGTCTTTAACAATATTAGATTGGATAGCCCCAATCTATATCAATCATTTTGTGATTTTTTATGTCCCTCAGAAACATCTGCATTCACAAAGTGATATCCAACTACAATTACCTCTTTCAAATGATTTTTGCCTATGTGATATAAGAAAAAATATAATTATAGGGCAGGGCCCAATAATGTAGAATACATTACCATTAGAAATACAGTGACAAACCTTATAAAGAGTTAAGAAATGAACTGAAAATATAATTGCTTGTTCAGATGTTTAACTCTTGAAAGGTCCTAATATAAGCATTGTAGAACCAATTTGGGATGGTGACCATGTAGCATTAACTTGGGACTAATGTTCCTTAGTATCTGGAGATGAAAGGCAGGTAAAGTTGATATGTATTAGAAGTAATTGTTTATAAACTGGATTATTATCTGGATTATTATCTGACCATACCCATACTGGGTATGGTCAGATGATAATAATAATAATAAAATGTATTTATAACCTGCATTATCATAAAGTGAGGAACAAAATTACATACATAATAAAATAATATATTACAAGCAATGCACCATGAGACATGTAATCAAAGCAAACAGCAGTGTAAACAAACAACAAAGCTTTTAAACTAGAACCTGGGAGGAAGGCCAACAGTTATTCAAAAGTGCATGGTTTGGAACAATGTATCTTTCAAAGATATCACCAAAACAGGGAAGATAAGGTATCCCAATAGTAAGGTTGCAATAGAGACCATAGTAGACCAGGAGGGGCATAATCGAACGCGAACGCCCATCTCTCTGGGCGTCTATGTCCGAAAACGGGTACGTGAAGAGGCAGGACAGACTGTATTTTCGAAAAAAATGGGTGTCCATCTTTTGTTTCGAGAATATGGTTTGGACGGACCAAATGCCATGGATTTGGTCCTTTCTGAGCTGGGCGGTTTTTTTTTTTTTTTGCGATAATGGAAACTAAAAACGCCCAGCTCAGAAACGTCCTAATCCAAGCCATTTGGTCGTGGAAGGGACAAATGTACAACACTACCATAGCTCTTAGGGGTGAAGGGGGCAACTACATGTGGGTACAGAGAGTTTTAGAGGCCTCCCATTTACTACCACAAGTGTTACAGGTGGGGGGGGGGGGGGGGGGGATGGGCCTGAGTCTGCCTGTCTGAAGTGCACTGCAGTACCCACTAAATGTGCTCCAAGGACAGGACTTGATGCTGCTGTATAACCTTGGCACAGCAGTTGACACCTGAAGACTAATCTCTTTGAAAACGTCCTTTATTTGAATAAGCACGTTTACTCACAGTTAACTGCAGATCAGAGGTTGTGCCCCACTGGCAACGAGTCTCGCTGGTACTGAGATTAGCAGTAGGTCCCAGCTGGCAGAATGGTGTACAATGCCCTCTTTCAGCAACATTCAAGTTAAGAACTAAGTGCTGTAACATGGCTAACACATGAACGGGATCTAAAAGTGTCTTACAAAAATGGCCACTACCTCATGGACTACCGGAAACAAAACAAGGCACACTCTGACCCAGTAAGCAGAGGGGAAAGCACCATGGGACTAGAGCCTACCAACCACCCCCAGCCAAAATGTTAGGCTTTAGCTGGAAGAAATCCTTCCTCCTCAATTGAGTAGACTTAGCTACATCAGGAAGCATACAGATTGACCACAAAAAGAAAGAGTTTTCTTGGGGGAAAAAGCTTTAAGAACTAACATCTTCTGTTCAGTTGAAGCTAAAGTAACAATCAGCATTACTCTTTTAGAAATAGTATCTTGAGATGACTCCAATAAATAAGTAAGATCTAAACTATCTGGTGAAATCAAATTGTCCATACCATCTTCATTCAGTTGAGATCTCACTTTCCTTGGAAGATAATATATTTCTCAGGTATAAATCTTCAAAGTTCAACACTAAAATTTCTTTAATATATTTTTTTTAATAATTCAAGGGGGGATAGAAAGTGAGTAATAGGAAAATTCAAACGTCTAAGATTAGATGCCCTGGCATTATTTTCCAGGGCCTTCATTTGTAAATGAATCATCAGACTATCCTTAGTCAAAAATGCCAAAGCAGATTGAGAATGAGTTATCTGAGAATTAGACTTTTCTAAACTCTTCTCTAATTTAACAATCTTCATATCTAGGTCCTCAAATTTAGCAACAGATTCTTCCGTAAATTTACTAAACTTTATAAGATTCTCTTGTAAGTTCTTATCCATTCAAGAGACCACAGAAAACAACATTATTGACTAGTTGGAACTGATACATTATGAGAGTCATCGTAGGTAACTGAAACAGCTGTTGGTACCTGTACTCCAGTCATCCCAGTCTTGTCTTTAGTTTCTTCCTCCTCTACCAAAGGCAATTGAGATGCCACTGCGCTACCTTCCTGAGAAGCCGAGAATTTCTCATTTAATACAACAGGTTGCATGGGTGGGGTATGAACCCCATTGACAGAGAAACATCAGGGGAAGAAAAGCTCAAAAGAGCTTCAGAAGGCTGCCCCAGTGTGGGTTGCAGATGTAGATCCATAGGGCCCCTCACTACCACTGGGGCCACCACCTTCTTAATTCCAGCTTTCTGTTTCCCCATTGAAACAGAGAAGAGTAACATGCTCCATGCTCCAAATTGGCTCAGAAGGGGCTCCAAAGAGGTGGGACCTACCCCTTAGAGCACACCTCTTCGGGCATGTACCCGCAGCCGCGTACTGCAGCAAGGATGCACTTTTGTAGTTGTAATCCAGGGACCTCAGCAGGTGTTCCAAACGAGAAAGCCGTCCACCAAGCTGCCTGTTGATGACCCAGAGTGCTCACCAGGGAGTCCTCCTAAATACTCAAGTTAAATTAAATTAAGAGAGAACTCCTGGTGTCAGGTCTAGTGAGATCACTCTATGTTTGTGGAGAATATTCTCATGGAACGATCTCTGGAGATCAGTAAAAGAGAGATCTCCAAGGGAGGATAATATGATGGAGATCTCCTAGAGGAGTGGGGAGATTGTCGGATTAGATTAAAGCTATTTCCCAAGGTGAGGAAGAGTGAGAGAAACCTCTAAAATGTTAAGGGTGATGAAGTCAAGCTAAAGTGGTCTCCTGCAATCAGGGTAAGAAAAAGCTTAATAGGGCTAAGGGTGATGGGATCTCTGGGAGGTAGTGATGGAGAGATCTTTGAGTTTTGGAAAAATCTGATTACATGAAAAATGTATTCTCCAAAGAGTGAAGGAGGGAAGAGGTAATTCTTTCTGGCTGTTTAGGCTCTTTATATCAGGCATGAGACAGATTAAGAACTGTGGTATAAAATAACCAAAATGGTGATAATATATTTCTAGCACTGTGCTCTCCATGCATTATATCCTGTCCCTTATGTGTGCTTTATCTTTTGTGATTTTGTTCAGAAATTGAAAAAGTTTTGGTAACAATTCATGGCATCAAAGGGGGTGCAAGAAAGTTTGTAATTATTGCACTGCATTTGTTCCTTATTAGGGTTTAAATGAAGATTAGAAAGGAAAAACAAAAGATGTTATCAAAGTCTGAAGAATAGAACGCGTGACTGCTTTTCAGAGAGGTATCATTTTCCAAGCAAGAAGCAGCCTACACAGTAATTAGCAGTAATATGCTAATGCACTTTCTCAAATCCAGCTTGTTAATAATGTAGTCTTTGTTCAGTGAGTACTCTATAAAACAGCAGAATTACATGGAGGGTTGGCTGAGGAAGACCATCAGTCCATGAGACTTGCACAGTTACACAGTTCAACTGAAGAGAGACATGAATCCTTGAGTTTGAACAATAAAATCTTATGCTATGAATATACCTTGTTGGGCAGACTGGAACGATTGTACAGGTCTTTATCTGCCATCATCTACTATGTTACCATGGGGCTCTTTTAGTAAAGGGTTGGTGCACAGCAATGGGCTTGCTGCGTGCCAATCCAGAGCTATCACCGGGCTACTGCAGGAGCCTGGTGATAGTTCCCACCCCCGGTGCCATTTCCTGCACTACAAAAATATTTTCTATTTTTATAGCACCACTGCTAACCCAGCAGTAATCAGCAGCGACGCACACTGCTTGATTACTGCTGGATTAGCATAGGAACCCATACCGGCACCTCAATGGGTAAGTGCCCCCCCCCAAATGGCCGCGCGGTGAGTGGTTCATTTACAATATGGCCATTTCTTTTTGGGCAAAAAAGACAGCATTTTACCCATTGTGGTAAAAGGGGGGCCTCGGCACGCATCAAAACCATGCACTGACGTTAATGAAGTCCCCCTTTTACCGCAGATTAGTAAAAGGACCCCTTTATGTTACTATCAGGCTCATTTTCAAAAGAGATAGACGTCCAAAAAGTGACATAAGTCAGCTTTTGGACGTTTATCTCACAGAAACGTCCAAATCAGTATTTTCGAAACCTCTTTTTAGACGTTTTTCTCTGAAGTCCGTCAGAAAGATGTCTAAATCTCAAGGGGGCATGCCAGGGGCGTGTTCAAGGTGGGACTTGGGCGTTCCTAAGATTTAGACGTCTTTGAGTCCTGATGGAACAAAACAAAAATGTCCAAGACTAAAACTTAGACATTTTGAGCTAGACCTGTTCTAATTACAAATAAGGCACAAAAAGCTGCCCCAAATGACCAGATGACCACTGGAAGAAATCAGGGATGACCTCCCCTTACTCCCTCAGTGGTCACTAACCCCCTCCCACCCCCAAAAATTGTGATGAAGAACATTACTTGCCAGCCTCTATGCCAGCGTCAGATGTCATACTCAGTTTCATTACAGCAGCATGCAGGTCCCTGGAGAAGTCTAGTAGTAGGTGCAGTGCACTTCAGACAGGTGGACCCAGGCTCCTACCTCCCCCTACCTGTTACACTTGGTGAGGAAACTGTGAGCCCTCCAAAACTCACTAGAAACCCACTGTACCCACATATAGGTGCCCCCTTCACTTGTAAGGGCTATGATAGTGGTGTACAGTTGGGGGTAGTGGGTTTCGGGTGGATTTGGGGGGACTCAACACACAAGGTAAGGGAGCAATGGTCAGATGTGTACCTGGGAGCAGTTTATGAAGTCCACTGCAGTGCCCCCTAGGGTGCCCTATTGCTGTCCAGGGATGTCAGGGGGACCAGTCTACAAGAAATGCTGGCTCCTCCTACGTCCCAATCACTTGATTTTGGACGTTTTGCACTTGGCATTTCAAAAATGCCCCCCTCAAAAAAACATCCAAATCACAAAACGTCCAAAAAACAAAACGTCCATACTATTTTCCAAAACAAAAGATAGACGTCTATCTTTTTTGAAAATGACCTTCTTTCCTGTTCAGAATTTGGACATTTTATGTAAAACATCCAAATTCTGATTTAGACGTTCTATTGAAAATGCCCCTCCAGGTAATATTGAGTTTAACCCTCTGCAGCAGTGGTTCTTAATGGGAATTATACACTTTATAGAATTCTAGTGTAAGTTGGCTTCAACACACCTAAAATTTGAGCCCACAGTTACACCAGCCATACACCTGGTACAACTGCAGGCACGAAAATGTTGCAAGGGGGCTTGTAACTTACAGTATTCTGTAAATTGTGTGCATAAGTGGGAGACACACCCATGTCCTGCCCTTGCTGCTTTCATAAGTAAGGGTAAGGGTAAGGGTAATGCATTTAATATACCACCTTTCTGTAGTGCAACCAAAGTGGTTTAAATATTAGATACAAATACTTTCTCTGTCCCTAGTGGGCTCACAATCTAAGGGGTTTTTTTGTACTTGTGGCAAAGGAGGGCTTAGGGGTTCTTTTACAAACACTAATGTTTTCAGCGCATGCTGAAATGCTAGTGCACCTTTGTTAAGGGACCCCTTAGTAACTTACCCAAGGTCACAAGGAGCTGAAATGGTAACATAACAATTCTACAGTCGACTTTGTGGTTCTACGTGGATAACAAAAGCCAAAAGACTGGACAATCACCAGGAAGTACAATAAGAAAACAACTAACAGCAACACCTAAATTTTTTCTATAGTTGTAATACATAACTTGGCCAAATCTCACTAGACTATTATCTTCTAGGATTCAACATATATTCCCTAAATAAAGATGTTTTAAGTTGTTTTCTAAAAGACATAAAATTAGTAGTAGACAGCAATAAGGTAAGTACTTCTTTTTCTAATCTTGCAGCTTGAAATGACAACATAATTTTTAACCTCTTATTTTTTAAAGATGAATAGGTTAATGGATTAACATTTGTGTAGGTACCAAAACCACAAAATCAAAATGGTCCAGTAAATATGAAGGAGACAGTCCGTAAATCACCTTATACAGCAAGCAGCAAAGTAAAAAAGACCCTGACCTGAAAGGGGAGCCAGTGTATTTTTAGATAAAATGAAGATATACTGTTTGATTTTCTCAAAGAAAAATTAAGCGTAAAAATGCAGTTTGAACAACCCAGATAAAGCGAATGCTACATACCTGTAGAAGGTATTCTCCGAGGACAGCAGGCTGATTGTTCTCACTGATGGGTGACGTCCACGGCAGCCCCTCCAATCGGAAACTTCACTAGCAAAGTCCTTTGCTAGCCCTCGCGCGCCCGCGCGCACCGCGCATGCGCGGCCGTCTTCCCGCCCGAAACCGGCTCGAGCCGGCCAGTCCAGTATGTAGCAAGACAATACACTTCAAGGGAAGACACAACTCCAAAGGGGAGGCGGGCGGGTTTGTGAGAACAATCAGCCTGCTGTCCTCGGAGAATACCTTCTACAGGTATGTAGCATTCGCTTTCTCCGAGGACAAGCAGGCTGCTTGTTCTCACTGATGGGGTATCCCTAGCCCCCAGGCTCACTCAAAACAACAACATTGGTCAATTGGGCCTCGCAACGGCGAGGACATAACTGAGATTGACCTAAAAAATTTACCAACTAACTGAGAGTGTAGCCTGGAACAGAACAAACAGGGCCCTCGGGGGGTGGAGTTGGATCCTAAAGCCCAAACAGGTTCTGAAGAACTGACTGCCCGAACCGACTGTCACGTCGGGTATCCTGCTGCAGGCAGTAATGAGATGTGAATGTGTGGACAGATGACCACGTCGCAGCTTTGCAAATTTCCTCCATGGTGGCTGACTTCAAGTGGGCTACCGACGCTGCCATGGCTCTAACATTATGAGCCGTGACATGACCCTCAAGAGCCAGCCCAGCCTGGGCGTAAGTGAAGGAAATGCAATCTGCTAGCCAATTGGATATGGTGCGTTTCCCTACAGCCACTCCCCTCTTGTTGGGATCAAAAGAAACAAACAATTGGGCGGACTGTCTGTGGGGCTGTGTCCGCTCCAGATAGAAGGCCAATGCTCTCTTGCAGTCCAATGTGTGCAGCTGACGTTCAGCAGGGCAGGAATGAGGACGGGGAAAGAAAGTTGGCAAGACAATTGACTGGTTCAGATGGAACTCCGACACAACCTTTGGCAGAAACTTAGGGTGAGTGCGGAGGACTACTCTGTTGTGATGAAATTTGGTGTAAGGGGCCTGGGCTACCAGGGCCTGAAGCTCACTGACTCTACGAGCCGAGGTAACTGCCACCAAGAAAATGACCTTCCAGGTCAAGTACTTCGGATGGCAGGAATTCAGTGGCTCGAAAGGAGGTTTCATCAGCTGGGTGAGAACGACATTGAGATCCCATGACACTGTAGGAGGCTTGACAGGGGGCTTTGACAAAAGCAAACCTCTCATGAAGCGAACAACTAAAGGCTGTCCTGAGATCGGCTTACCTTCCACTTGGTAATGGTATGCACTGATTGC
Organism: Microcaecilia unicolor; assembly: GCF_901765095.1. NCBI lineage: Eukaryota > Metazoa > Chordata > Amphibia > Gymnophiona > Siphonopidae > Microcaecilia > Microcaecilia unicolor. Next base: position 90,531,563 of record NC_044037.1, read on the forward strand.
ACTAAGGTGAACCCTTACGGAGTTGGTCTTCAGACCAGACTCAGACAAGTGGAGAAGGTATTCAAGCAGGGTCTGTGTAGGACAAGAGCGAGGATCTAGGGCCTTGCTGTCACACCAGACGGCAAACCTCCTCCAATGAAAGAAGTAACTTCTCTTAGTGGAGTCTTTCCTGGAAGCAAGCAAGATGCGGGAGACACCCTCTGGCAGACCCAAAGAGGCAAAGTCTACGCCCTCAACATCCAGGCCGTGAGAGCCAGGGACTGGAGGTTGGGATGCAGCAGAGCCCCTTCGTCCTGCGTGATGAGGGTCGGAAAACACTCCAATCTCCACGGTTCTTCGGAGGATAACTCCAGAAGAAGAGGGAACCAGATCTGACGCGGCCAAAAGGGAGCAATCAGAATCATGGTGCCCCGGTCTTGCTTGAGTTTCAACAAAGTCTTCCCCACCAGAGGAATGGGAGGATAAGCATACAGCAGACCTTCCCCCCAATCCAGGAGGAAGGCATCCGACGCCAGTCTGCCGTGGGCCTGAAGCCTGGAACAGAACTGAGGGACCTTGTGGTTCACTTGAGATGCGAAGAGATCTACCAGGGGGGTGCCCCACGCCCGGAAGATCTGTCGCACCACACGGGAATTGAGCGACCACTCGTGAGGTTGCATAATCCTGCTCAACCTGTCGGCCAGACTGTTGTTTACGCCTGCCAGATATGTGGCTTGGAGCACCATGCCTTGACGGCGAGCCCAGAGCCACATGCTGACGGCTTCCTGACACAGGGGGCGAGATCCGGTGCCCCCCTGCTTGTTGACATAGTACATGGCAACCTGATTGTCTGTCTGAATTTGGATAATTTGGTGGGACAGCCGATCTCTGAAAGCCTTCAGAGCGTTCCAGATCGCTCGCAACTCCAGAAGATTGATCTGTAGATCGCTTTCTTGGAGGGACCACCTTCCTTGGGTGTGAAGCCCATCGACATGAGCTCCCCATCCCAGGAGAGACGCATCCGTGGTCAGCACTTTTTGAGGCTGAGGAATTTGGAAGGGACGTCCCAGAGTCAAATTGGAGCAAATCGTCCACCAATACAGGGATTCGAGAAAACTCGTGGACAGGTGGATCACGTCCTCTAGACCCCCGGCGGCCTGATACCACTGGGAGGCTAGGGTCCATTGAGCAGATCTCATGTGAAGGCGGGCCATGGGAGTCACATGAACTGTGGAGGCCATGTGGCCCAGCAATCTCAACATCTGCCGAGCTGTGATCTGCTGGGACGCTCGCACCCGCGAGACGAGGGACAACAAGTTGTTGGCCCTCGCCTCTGGGAGATAGGCGCGAGCCGTCCGAGAATCCAGCAGGGCTCCGATGAATTCGAGTTTCTGCACTGGGAGAAGATGGGACTTTGGGTAATTTATCACAAACCCCAGTAGCTCCAGGAGGCGAATAGTCATCTGCATGGACTGCAGGGCTCCTGCCTCGGATGTGTTCTTCACCAGCCAATCGTCGAGATATGGGAACACGTGCACCCCCAGCCTGCGAAGCGCCGCTGCTACCACAGCTAGGCACTTTGTGAACACCCTGGGCGCAGAGGCGAGCCCAAAGGGTAGCACACAGTACTGGAAGTGGCGTGCGCCCAGCTGAAATCGCAGATACTGTCTGTGAGCTGGCAGTATCGGGATGTGTGTGTAGGCATCCTTCAAGTCCAGAGAGCATAGCCAATCGTTTTGCTGAATCATGGGGAGAAGGGTGCCCAGGGAAAGCATCCTGAACTTTTCTTTTACGAGATATTTGTTCAGGGCCCTTAGGTCTAGGATGGGACGCATCCCCCCTGTTTTCTTTTCCACAAGGAAGTACCTGGAATAGAACCCCAGCCCTTCTTGCCCGGATGGCACGGGCTCGACCGCATTGGCGCTGAGAAGGGCGGAGAGTTCCTCTGCAAGTACCTGCTTGTGCTGGAAGCTGTAGGACTGAGCTCCCGGTGGACAATTTGGAGGTTGAGAGGCCAAATTGAGGGTGTATCCTTGCCGGACTATTTGGAGAACCCACTGATCGGAGGTTATAAGAGGCCACCTTTGGTGAAAAGCTTTCAACCTCCCTCCGACAGGCAGGTCGCCCGGCACTGACACTTGGATGTCGGCTATGCTCTGCTGGAGCCAGTCAAAAGCTCGCCCCTTGCTTTTGCTGGGGAGCCGCGGGGCCTTGCTGATTCGCACGCTGCTGACGAGAGCGAGCGCGCTGGGGCTTAGCCTGGGCCGCAGGCTGTCGGGAAGGAGGATTGTACCTACGCTTGCCAGAAGTATAGGGAACAGTCTTCCTTCCCCCGAAAAATCGTCTACCTGTAGAGGTAGAAGCTGAAGGCTGCCGGCGGGCGAACTTGTCGAATGCGGTGTCCCGCTGGTGGAGAGACTCTACCACCTGCTCGACTTTTTCGCCAAAAATGTTATCCGCACGGCAAGGCAAGTCCGTAATCCGCTGCTGGACTCTATTCTCCAGGTCGGCGGCACGCAGCCATGAGAGCCTGCGCATCACCACACCTTGAGCAGCGGCCCTGGACGCAACATCAAAAGTGTCATAAACTCCTCTGGCCAGGAATTTTCTGCACGCCTTCAGCTGCCTGACCACCTCCTGAAAAGGCTTGGCTTGCTCAGGGGGAAGAGCATCAACCAAGCCCGCCAACTGCCGCACATTATTCCGCATGTGTATGCTCGTGTAGAGCTGGTAAGACTGGATCTTGGACACGAGCATAGAGGAATGGTAGGCCTTCCTCCCAAAGGAGTCTAAGGTTCTAGCGTCCTTGCCCGGGGGCGCCGAAGCATGTTCCCTAGAACTCTTAGCCTTCTTTAGGGCCAAATCCACAACTCCAGAGTCATGAGGCAACTGAGTGCGCATCAGCTCTGGGTCCCCATGGATCCGGTACTGGGACTCGATCTTCTTGGGAATGTGGGGATTAGTTAATGGTTTGGTCCAGTTCGCAAGCAATGTCTTCTTCAGGACATGGTGCAAGGGAACAGTGGACGCTTCCTTAGGTGGAGAAGGATAGTCCAGGAGCTCAAACATTTCAGCCCTGGGCTCGTCCTCCACAACCACCGGGAAGGGGATGGCCGTAGACATCTCCCGGACAAAGGAGGCAAAAGACAGACTCTCGGGAGGAGAAAGCTGTCTCTCAGGAGAGGGAGTGGGATCAGACGGAAGACCCCCAGACTCCTCGTCAGAGAAATATCTGGGATCTTCCTCTTCCTCCCACGAGGCCTCACCCTCGGTGTCAGACACAAGTTCACGGACCTGTGTCTGCAACCTCGCCCTGCTCGACTCCGTGGAGCCCTGTCCACGATGGGGGCGTCGAGAGGTAGACTCCCTCGCCCGCATCGGCGAAGCTCCCTCCGCCGACGTAGTCGGGGAGCCTTCCTGGGAGGTGGCCGCGGTCGGTACCGCACGCGGTACCGACGTCGGGGACCTCAACCTGGGCGATGGGCCAGCCGGCGCCACGCTCGACGGTACCGGTGGCGCAAGCACCGCCGGTACCGGAGGGGTAGGGCGCAACAGCTCTCCCAGAATCTCTGGGAGAACGGCCCGGAGGCTCTCGTTTAGAGCGGCTGCAGAGAAAGGCTGAGAGGTCGATGCAGGCGTCGACGTCAGTACCTGTTCCGGGCGTGGAGGCTGTTCCGGGCTGTCCAGAGCGGAGCGCATCGACACCTCCTGAACAGAGGGTGAGCGGTCCTCTCGGTGCCGATGCCTGCTGGGTGCCGAATCCCTCGGCGACCCAGAGCTCTCGGTGCCGACACGGGGAGGAGACCGGTGTCGATGCTTCTTCGATTTCTTCCGAAGCATGTCACCGGAGCTCCCCGGCACCGACGAGGAGGACGTCGAATCCACCCGTCGCTTCCTCGGGGCCGAGACTGAAGAAGGTCGATCTCGGGGGGCTGTACCGCAGGAGCCCTCAGGGTAGGCGGAGACCCACCCGAGGGCTCACCGCCACCAGCAGGGGAATGGACAGCCCTCACCTGCACTCCACCCGATGCACCACCGTCCGACGACATCAGCAGACGAGGTCCTGGTACCACCGACGTCGATGCAGCTATCCGATGTCTCGGCGCCGATGCAGAGGCCCGATGCCTCGATGCACTCGATGCAGGGGCGGCCGAGGAAGATGGTCTGGACGCTGACGACGTCGATGCACTCGAAGATCCCGGTGCCGATGCCGACGAAGAGCCCGAGAACAACACGTTCCACTGGGCTAGTCTCGCTACCTGAGTCCGCCTTTGAAGCAGGGAACACAGACTGCAGTTCTGAGGGCGGTGCTCGGCCCCCAGACACTGAAGACACGACGAGTGTCGATCAGTGAGCGAGATAACCCGGGCGCACTGGGTGCACTTCTTGAAGCCGCTGGAAGGCTTCGATGTCATGGGCGGAAAAATCACGCCGGCGAAATCAAAAGCCGAAATGGCGAAATTCGAAGCACCAAATTTAGAGGGAGAAAAATCTCGACCGAGGCCGAAAAAAAGGCCTACCCCGACGACGAAAGAAAACTTACCGGGGCAAAAAAGCTGGAAGTACGGGGAGGATTTACACGAAACCCGGCGGGGGGTTTCCGGAGCACTTCCCGACAAGGACAAAGCTTTCCCGAAGGAAAAAAAACACGTTCAAACAAATTGGACGCGCGAGGTCGACTTTCCGGGGCTCGACACGGCGAAAACACGACCGTACCGAGTGCGGACAAAAGAAGACTGGCCGGCTCGAGCCGGTTTCGGGCGGGAAGACGGCCGCGCATGCGCGGTGCGCGCGGGCGCGCGAGGGCTAGCAAAGGACTTTGCTAGTGAAGTTTCCGATTGGAGGGGCTGCCGTGGACGTCACCCATCAGTGAGAACAAGCAGCCTGCTTGTCCTCGGAGAAATAACATTACAATATTCTAAAGAATTAAGTATAAGAAATTGAACTAAGATTTGAAAATGGCCAGGTTCAAAGTACTTCCTTATGCGTTGAAGATTACTCATAACATAAAAAGCTTTCTATGTCAAATTGTTAATCTGTGTTTGCAATGTTAAATGTGTGTCAAGGAATACTCTCATCCAAGTTTCCAAAATATCAAAGATTGTGAATTAATTTCTGTAGATATGCAGAAACCATAAAATCAATAGGAATTAACCAAGTAATATCATCTGCAAAATTATAAAAATGAATACCCTATATCTCTGAACAATAGCCTTAACATAGTAACATAGTAACATAGTAGATGACGGCAGAAAAAGACCTGCACGGTCCATCCAGTCTGCCCAACAAGATAACTCATATTTGCTACTTTTTGTGTATACCCTACTTTGATTTGTACCTGTGCTTTTCAGGGCACAGACCGTATAAGTCTGCCCAGCACTATTCTCGCCTCCCAACCACCAGCCCCGCCTCCCAACCACCGGCTCTGGCACAGACCGTACAAGTCTGCCCAGCACTATCCCCGCCTTCCAGCCACCAGTCCCGCTTCCCACCACCGGCTCTGGCACAGACCGTATAAGTCTGCCCAGCACTATCCCCGCCTCCCAACCACCAGCCCCGCCTCCCGATCTCGACTAAGCTCCTGAGGATCCATTCCTTCGGCACAGGATTCCTTTATGCTTATCCCACGCATGTTTGAATTCCGTTACCGTTTTCATTTCCACCACCTCCCGCGGGAGGGCATTCCAAGCATCCACTACTCGCTCCGTGAAAAAATACTTCCTGACATTTTTCTTGAGTCTGCCCCCCTTCAATCTCATTTCATGTCCTCTCGTTCTACCATCTTCCCATCTCCGGAAAAGGTTCATTTGCGGATTAACTCCTTTCAAATATTTGAACGTCTGTATCATATCACCCCTGTTTCTCCTTTCCTCCAGAGTATACATGTTTAGTTCAGCAAGTCTCTCCTCATACGTCTTGTAGCGCAAATCCCATACCATTCTCGTAGCTTTTCTTTGCACTGCTTCAATTCTTTTTACATCCTTAACAAGATACGGCCTCCAAAACTGAACACAATACTCCAGGTGAGGCCTCACCAACGACTTATACAGGGGCATCAACTCCCCCTTTCTTCTGCTGGTCACACCTCTCTCTATACAGCCTAACAACCTTCTAGCTACGGCCACCGCCTTGTCACACTGTTTCGTCGCCTTCAAATCCTCAGATACTATCACCCCAAGATCCCTCTCTCCGCCCGTACCTATCAGACTCTCCCCGCCTAACACATACGTCTGCTGTGGATTTGTATTCCCTAAGTGCATCACTTTGCATTTCTTCGCATTGAATTTTAATTGCCAAACCTTAGACCATTCTTCTAGCTTCCTCAGATCCTTTTTCATGTTTTCCACTCCCTCCCGGGTGTCCACTCTGTTACAGATCTTAGTATCATCCGCAAATAGGCAAACTTTACCTTCTAACCCTTCGGCAATGTCACTCACAAATATATTGAACAGAATCGGCCCCAGCACCGATCCCTGAGGCACTCCACTACTCACCTTTCCTTCTTCCGAGCAAATTCAATTCACCACCACCCTCTGGCGTCTGTCCGTCAACCAGTTCCTAATCCAGTTCACCACTTCAGGTCCTATCTTCAGCCCATCCAGTTTATTTAAGAGCCTCCTGGGGGGAACCGTGTCAAAAGCTTTGCTGAAATCTAGGTAGATTATGTCCATAGCTCGTCCCTGATTCAATTCTCCTGTCACCCAATCAAAGAACTCAATGAGATTTGTTTGGCACGATTTCCCTTTCGTAAAACTATGTTGTCTCGGATCTTGCAACTTATTGGCTTCCAGGAAACTCACTATCCTTTCCTTCAGCATCGCTTCCATTACTTTTCCAATAACCGAAGTGAGGCTTACCGGCCTGTAGTTTCCAGCTTCTTCCCTATCACCTCTTTTGTGAAGAGGGACCACCTCTGCCGTTCTCCAATCCCTCGGAACCTTTCCCGTCTGCAAGGATATATTAAACAAATCTTTAAGAGGACCCGCCAAAACCTCTCTGAGCTCCCTCAATATCCTGGGGTGGATCCCGTCCAGTCCCATGGCTTTGTCCACCTTTAGCTTTTCAAGTTGTTGATACACACTTTCTTCTGTGAACGGTGCTCTATCCACTTCATTTTCATTTGTACTATTTCCAGTCCATCGCGGTCCTTCTCCAGGATTTTCTTCTGTGAAAACAGAACAAAAGTATCTATTTAGCAAATTTGCTTTTTCTTCATCATTTTCCACATAGCGGTTCGCAGTATCTTTTAGTCTCACAATTCCCTTTTTAGTCATTCTCCTTTCACTAATATACCTGAAGAAATTTTTGTCACCCCTCCTTACATTTCTAGCCATTTGTTCTTCTGCTTGCGCTTTTGCCAGTCGTATCTCTCTCTTGGCTTCTTTCAGTTTCATCTGGTATTCCTCCATGTGTTCCTTTTCTTGAGTTTTTCTGTATTTCTGGAACGTCAACTCTTTAGCCTTTATTTTCTCAACCACTTGCTTGGAGAACCATATTGGTTTCCTTTTTCTCTTGCTTTTATTTACTTTCCTTACATAAAGGTTCGTGGCCCTATTTATAGCTTCTTTCAGCCTGGACCACTGTCCTTCCACTTCTTGTACTTCCTCCCAGCCCATCATCTCCTTCCTCAGGTATTCCCCCATTTTACTAAAGTCAGCACGCTTGAAATCCAGGACTTTGAGTTTTGAGTGGCCGCTCTCCACTTTAGCTGTTAAATCAAACCAAACCGTTTGATGGTCACTGCTGCCCAGGTGGGCACCCACTCGGATATTTGACACGCTATCCCCATTTGTGAGCACCAGATCCAGTGTCGCTCCCTTCCTCGTGGGTTCCATCACCATTTGTCTGAGCAAAACACTTTGGAGAGCAAAACACTTTGGAAAGCATCCACGATCCCTCTACTTCTTTCCGATTCCGCAGACGGAACCTTCCAATCTACATCTGGCAGGTTGAAATCTCCCAGCAACAGCACCTCTCTCTTTCTTCCCAACTTTTGAATATCTGCGATCAGGTCTTTATCTAATTCCTCCAATTGTGTCAGAGGTCTGTAGACAACACCCACGTGGACAGAGGTTCTATCATCTCTTTTTAAGGTGATCCATATCGCTTCTTCCTTTCCCCAGGTCCCTGTCATTTCAGTCGCAGTGATATCATTCCTCACATACAGAGTTACTCCGCCACCTTTACAACCCTCTCTATCCTTCCTAAATAGATTATAGCCTGGTATGTTTGCATCCCATTCATGGGAACCATTTAGCCACGTCTCTGTGATTGCTACAACATCCAAGTCTGCCTCCAACATCAGGGCCTGAAGGTCATGAACTTTATTGCTTAGACTGCGAGCATTTGTGGTCATCGCTTTCCATCTACATTTCCTGGTATGCGTTTCAACATTAGTGATGTGGGGGTTTCTTTTCTCTTTGGGTACCTTCATATCTTTTTGTTCCACTTTTATTATTTTTTCTTTGGCTTCCGTTCTGTTTTCAAGAATATCACAGTGCTGTAATGGAGTAAAAGAATTTTGTAGGGGCAACACTTGTGAGGTCGGATGTTTTCTTGTCACATAATGAAGTCTGCCTGAGCCTACAGTGATCCATCTATTTTTAGGTGGTTTTATCCTTTGTGGTAGTGGTGATAATTTGGTATGATTCTGTGCAGTATGATATTCTGCGGTCCTAGATGCTGCTTTAAGTGCATCTAGTTCCTGTTTTACTTTACTGAGCTCGTGTTTTAATCTAGTGAGTTGCAGACAGATAGGAGAAGCCTTAAGTCTCCAGATAATTGGTCTTGAAACTAAAGCACCACAATTATTACAGAGAATAAAAGTCATCCTGATTGGTTGAAATGGGTATGAACAGGTGTGATATAGTGAGAACAGCAGCCTATGGATCTGTTGGCTGAGATTCTTATTATTAGAGCAGTAATCCTTAGCTGGTGAGTAGAAGACTAGGGATTCCTGTGATAATGAGGGGTTTTCTTTTCAGAGACAGTTGTAATATGGGTGGAGTTAATTTGTGATAAGTAGTGTAATTGGGGAAGTTATTTATGAAGTGTCCGTCTTGGGGTGGGTGGGCTTAAGCTTAAGACTTTAGGAATGTCTCCGCTGTAAAGAATGCACATAAATGTTAAAAAGGGTAGGAGACAAAGACGAACCTTGAGGAACTTCATAAATGTTAGACCATTTCTTCCAAAAACTGAACCTCTATTCTAACACTATAAGATCATTGAGTAAGAAAACCTTTGGATCAATTGTAAACATGACTCATTATTCCCATGCTCTCTAATATATGTAATAAAATCTTGTGGTCTACTAAATCAAAAGCACTTCACAGGTCAAGTTGTAAAAGTAGAGCTTTTCTTCCACCACCTAGTAATTGATGAGCACCGTCTCAGTGCTAAAAGTAGATCTAAATCAGAATTGGGAAGGTTGCAAAATGTCATGCTGATACAGATAGTCTGTGAGTTGCATGGCTACTAACCTTCTAATTATTTAACAAAAAAATGGGATAGAAGCAATAGGTCTATAATTAGAGATAGACTGTTGTGATTCTTTGCTATTTTTTGTAATGGGAGTAATTATGATTTCACCTAGATCAGAGGGAAAAATTTCAGCCGCCAATGTTGGTTGCAACCAACAAAAGAGTAAGGGGTCCTTTTACCAAGCTGTGATAAAAAGGTCCCAGTGTTAATGGTGGGGACTGTTTTTGCCACACACTGTGGCCCTTTTTATCGCAGTGGGTAAAAAAAGGCTGAAAATAGCCATGGCCATGCAGTAAGATTGTTCTTACTGTATGGCCATGCGGAGGGAGCACATCGAGGTGATGGTAAGGGCTCCCATGCTAACCTAGCAGTAACTGCATAGTATGCTGCACTGCTCAATTACCGCCGGGTGAGTGCCATACTAAAAAATACGGACCAATTTTTCCTAGCAAGAGAAATGGCACGCTCTGGGGCTGGAACTACTGCTGGCATCTATGTTGTGCCGGCAGTATCTCCAGATTAGCATGCAGTAAGCCTGCGTTGGGCTTACTGCCACTTTGTAAAAGAGCCCCTAAACCCTTAAAATTAGGAGAAGCTGTTTTCAGGACATAGAAGGGACTAATGTCCAAAACACGAGAAGAAGCATAGGGCTCTGTTTACTAAGCCGTACTATAGGTGCACTAGCGTTTTTGGTGTGTGCTAAAAATTAGCATGTGCTAACGCTAGAGAGACACCCATAGGAATATAAGAGGCACATAAATGCAGACACATATTTGTAAAATTACCCACTGAGAATAATGGAGTATGCATTAAATCACATAAATGTATCTTGTCTCTTAGAAAAGTAAGGGTGAAGTGACTTGCCCAAGATCACAAGGAGCATCAAAAAGAGTGGGATTTGAACCCTGGATTTTCTGGTTCTCAGCCTGCTGCTCTAACCACACAGTCTCTTCTCTACTCCCTTAAATGTCCTTACCCAATTGCATGTCTTAGCAGTGTATTTGTAATCTGTGTGCTAATATGGAAGAAAATATCAATAAACACAAAAAGTGTGCACTAGCTGAGTGCCTTGAGTTTAGATCTGGAGAAAGCCCAGTCCTGGTGGAAGGATATAAAATACAGAAAAAGTCCAGTTATAGTTTCAAAAGAAGGATGATAGGGCTGTATACTATCCCTGCTTCTGACTAAGCAGGAAGTTCAATGGAACAGCAGGAAACTGCCAACCTCAAAATGTTGTTTAAAAAAAAAAAAAAGAAGACGGAGTCAGTAATCCGCATATAATGGGGGATTACACCAGCATGGCACTGAACAATCAACCATACCTGCATAACTTCCAGACACTGCCAATGACTGGATATGCAGTACTGGTCCCAGATGAGGTCTGGCACTGAATATCCAAGTCTAAGCGTGGGATGTCCCTGGGTGGAAAGAAAGTCCAGTCCAAGGGGTTTGGTGTTGGAAAGAAAGTGGGTTTTTATTTGATTGATAAGGGGGGGTGAAGCTGGAGGTAATAAAGGTTCTGAATTGTGGGGGACAGTGGTCTTTTGTTGCCTGTACCCCCTCCAGGACCCTTGGTAGAGAGGGAGATCCCAAAGTGGCTAAAAAAACTCTGAGTTAAGGAGTAGTTACTGGATAAGGAGAACCCAGCAGAAAGCAAGAACTAGGACAGGGGAAGCCTATCCAAGGCCAGGCTACAGCTCAGGAAGTGCATTGGTGGAAGAAGGACAGCCTAAAGGATCCGTGCTGAGGAGATAAGGATTGTGATCATTGGTATAAGGAGCAGCCTTGAATTATTACCAGCCTCTGACTCTTCTCTCTCCTTCTCTGCTCATATCCAGCAGATTGCCAAGACCTGTAATTTCTTTCTTTACAACATCCGTAAAATCCGCCCCTTTCTTTCCGAGCACTCTACCAAAACCCTCATCCACACCCTTGTCACCTCTCGTTTAGACTACTGCAATCTGCTTCTTGCTGGCCTCCCACTTAGTCACCTCTCCTCTCTCCAGTCGGTTCAAAACTCTGCTGCCCGTCTCATCTTCCGCCAGGGTCGCTTTACTCATACTACCCCTCTCCTCAAGACCCTTCACTGGCTCCCTATCCGTTTTCGCATCCTGTTCGAACTTCTTCTACTAACCTATAAATGTACTCACTCTGCTGCTCCCCAGTATCTCTCCACACTCGTCCTTCCCTACACCCCTTCCCGTGCACTCCGCTCCATGGATAAATCCTTCTTATCTGTTCCCTTCTCCACTACTGCCAACTCCAGACTTTGCGCCTTCTGTCTCGCTGCACCCTACGCCTGGAATAAATTTCCTGAGCCCCTACGTCTTGCCCCCATCCTTGGCCACCTTTAAATCTAGACTGAAAGCCCACCTCTTTAACATTGCTTTTGACTCGTAACCACTTGTAACCACTCGCCTCCACCTACCCTCCTCTCTTCCTTCCCGTTCACATAAATTGATTTGATTTGCTTACTTTATTTATTTTTTGTCTATTAGATTGTAAGCTCTTTGAGCAGGGACTGTCTTTCTTCTATGTTTGTGCAGCGCTGCGTACGCCTTGTAGCGCTATAGAAATGCTAAATAGTAGTAGTAGTAGTAGTAGTAAATACTGAAAAGTACAAAGAAGATCAAGTTTGAATAAAGGGATTGCTGTTGTAGTACAGTCTTGAATGGACAGGAGGAGTTAATTATTTGCTTGCCAGTTGCAGAAAGTTCAGTAAAGCTGAGTTTGCATTAAACAACACTCTTGGAATGCAGTGTGGTTCTTTGAAGTAGGAATGAGGACACTTGCTCCCTGGACTGGTAAGGTCTCACTGAGAAGCCCCACTTCATTTCCCAATCCCCAGATCTCTATTCCAGACCTTGACCCACTCCCATGCTCAAACTAGAGGGATTATGCTGAATGGGGAGTGTGGAAGGAGCGACAGAGTGGAGAGTTATCCTTGTGACCAGGGTCAACTTGGAAGGAACCGAGCTGGTGCTGGTGGCGGTGGACCCAGGTTACATTAGCATAGCTAACTGGGCAGCTAGGAATGCTATTTCTTAGGCGTGACAGCCAGAAAAGTTTTGTTTCACATTCTTGCCCATGTTGTTCATGGGAATTTTCATTTTATTTGGGGTTTTCTGGCCATTTTGGCTATTCTGCTGTTGTGGCTAAAGAATGAATCTCGCCTGTCCACTTTCAAAAAACTCCTAAGAAAATATTTGTTCTATCAAGCTTATGGTGAGCTTGCTTGCATGAGACTGTATTGCAAAAAGAGACTGCATAATTTCTCAGAGCTGTATCTGTTTTCTTTTTGCATGCTTGTACCATAATTGTTTGTGTATATATGTTGTTTGTTTGATATGATTTTATACATGTATACCCTGGAGGAAAGGAGAAACAGGGGTGATACGATACAGACGTTCAAATATTTGAAAGGTATTAATCTGCAAACGAACCTTTTCCGAAGATGGGAAGGCGGTAGAACGAGAGGACATGAAATGAGATTGAAGAGGGGCAGACTCAAGAAAAATGTCAGGAAGTATTTTTTCACAGAGAGAGTGGTGGATGCTTGGAATGCCCTCCCGCGGGAGGAGGTGGAGAAGAAAACGGTAACGGAATTCAAACATGCGTGGGATAAACATAAAGGAATCCTGTTCAGAAGGAATGGATCCTCAGGAGCATAACAGAGATTGGGTGGCAGAGCCGGTGGTGGGAGGCAGGGCTGGTGGTTGGGAGGTGGGGATAGTGCTGAGCAGACTTATACGGTCTGTGCCAGAACCAGTGGTGGGAGACGGGCTGGTGGTTGGGAGGCGGGGATAGCGCTGGGCAAACTTATACGGTCTGTGCCAGAGCCGTGGTGGGAGGCGTGGCTGGTGGTTGGGAGGCGGGGCTAGTGCTGGGCAGACTTATACGGTCTGTGCCCTGAAAATGGCAGATACACAAAAAGTAGCACACGTGAAATTATCTTGATGGGCAGACTGGATGGACCGTGCAGGTCTTTTTCTGCCGTCATCTACTATGTTACTTGAGTTGTTCTCTGCCCTGGATAAGGGCGACTAGAAATAATAAATTTTTGACTTTTGAAACTTTTTGATACTAGTAACATAGAGGGGCATAATCGAAGGTGGACGCCCATCTATAAGGGTGCCCATCTCTAATGACAGCCCCCTAAAGCGGCGTACCCGACCGTATTATTGAAACAAGATGGGCGGCCATCTTTTGTTTCGATAATATGGTCAGAGCCGGCCATATCTTAACATTTGGGCCGCCCTTAGAGATGGCCGCCATTGGTTTTCGCTGATAATGGAAACTAATGGCGGCCATCTCAAAACCAGCCAAATCCAAGCCATTTGGTCATGGGAGGAGCCAGCATTTGTAGTGCACTGGTCCCCCTCACATGCCAGGACACCAACCGGGCACCCTAGGGGGCACTGCAGTGGTATTCACAAATTGATCCCAGGTGCATAGCTCCCTTACCTTGTGTGCTGAGCCCCCCAAAACCCACTACCCACAACTGTACAACACTACCATAGCCCTTAAAGGGTAACGAGGGGCACTTAGATGTGGGTACAGTGGGCTTTGGGTGAGTTTTGGAGGGCTCCCATTTACCACCACAAGTGTAACAGGTAGGGGGGATGGGCCTGGGTCCACCTGCCTGAAGTGCACTGCAGTACCCACTAAAAACTGCTCCAGGGACCTGCATAGTGCTGTGATGGATCTGGGTATGACACTTGAGGCTGGCATAGAGGCTGGCAAAAAATGTTTTTAATTTTTTTTTTTTGGGTGGGAGGGGGTTGGTGACCACTGGGGGAGTAAGGGGAGGTGATCCCCGATTCCCTCTGGTGGTCATCTGGTCAGTTCAGGCACCTTTTCAAGGCTTGGTTGTGAACAAAAAGGGACCAAGTAAAGTCGACCCAATGCTCGTCAGGGCCGGCCTTCTTTTTTCCATTATCGGCCAAGGCCGGCCATCTCTTAACCATGCCCCCGTCCCGCCTTCGGTACACTGCTGACACGCCCCCTTGAATTTTGGCCGGCCCTGCAACTGAAAGCAGTTGAAGCCAGCCAAAATCGGCTTTCGATTATACCGATTTGGCTGGCCTTAGGAGAAGGCCGGCCATCTCCCGATTTGTGTCGGAAGATGGCCGCCCTTCTCCTTCGAAAATAAGTTGGATAATAACATAGTAAATGACGGCAGATAAAGACCTGAATGGTCCATGCAGTCTGTTCAACAAGATAAACTAATTTTACATGGTATGCGCTACTTTAAATGTATACCCGAATTTGATTTATCCCTGCCTTTCTCAGGGCACAGATCGTAAAAGTCTGCCCAGCACTGTTCCTTTATCAAAAGTTCTGAAGCTAACGTTGAAGCCCCTCAAAATTTACACTCCAGTCCATCAGTGTGCACTGTTTGAAAATTGTGTGCACTATGTGGAAAGAGGGCACACTATTTCAGAATGAAGGAGCACTCTTTTCTGAAAGGGCACGCATTGGCGCTTAAGTTTGAGCATGCACAATGGTTCACAGATGAGTGGTGGTTCCACTATCTTGAAAGAGTATACATTCTTTCTGAAATAGTGTGCCCTGTTTCCACATAATTCACCCTATTATTGATGAACAACAAAACATGATATGTTATGTTTTTTCTGCTTGTTTTCATTTGGTAATGACTTAGGATGTGTCATTGACATTTCCTCTCTTGTTGCATACAGTCATTAACAACAAGAGAGGTAGTGTCAACTATATTTTCTCTGTTGTTTCTTGTTGTTGGCAAATGAAAAATGGGCTAGATTTCATTTGCAGTGACAGGAGGCTGCCTCCACAATCTAAGTCCCTTCCTTCCAACCCTCAATCCCTATGGCCCCATAGCACCTCCTCCCCCACGAGGCCCTGCAGCCCCTATTCCCTGTAGGACCCCTGGGCCTACCTGAGTCCATGGTGGTCTAGTGGAGGTCCGTTGGGATAGAAGCAATGCTCATTTGATCCTGCCCTTTGCCACATCTGCATCTAATATGGTGACTGTGACCTTTCACCTTAGCATTATGGTACACTAGAGGTAGTGGTAGTACCACGAGACTATGGTGAAAGATATCTGATAAGGCTATGGCCATAGGGAGGAGTAAATGGGCATTGTTGTTGTTCCAACACACCCCTGCTATACTACCAGTGATTTGGGTTGGCCCAGGGGGAAATCTATGGGGAGTGTGTGTGTGTGTGTGTGGGGGGGGGGGGGCTGTGTGAAAGTTGGGGGGTTGTCTGCTCTTGGCGGGGGAAGGGGACCCTGAAATTTTTCATTTTGTGTCATTTCCCATAATGACAAAGGGGGAGGGGACCCTTGAACAAAACAAATACTCCCCTAAATGAGATGGGGAAAGCACACAGAACAAGAATTTTCTGGCTGCCCTTCCCTACTGCAAATGACAGCCTATCCCTACTATTTTTGTGGTCCTACGTGTCACTGAATATCCATGGTGCCTACATAATTCCCGGTTCTGGGATATTCAATAACATTGTCTGGTTAAATGGTGCTGAATATACCCACTTGATGTGATCATTGTGATTTAACCAAGCAGAGGTCTGTCCTGCCTGGTTAATTCATTTTGAATATACAGTGGTGGAAATAAGTATTTGATCCCTTGCTGATTTTGTAAGTTTGCCCACTGACAAAGACATGAGCAGCCCATAATTGAAGGGTAGGTTATTGGTAACAGTGAGAGATAGCACATCACAAATTAAATCCGGAAAATCACATTGTGGAAAGTATATGAATTTATTTGCATTCTGCAGAGGGAAATAAGTATTTGATCCCCCACCAACCAGTAAGAGATCTGGCCCCTACAGACCAGGTAGATGCTCCAAATCAACTCGTTACCTGCATGACAGACAGCTGTCGGCAATGGTCACCTGTATGAAAGACACCTGTCCACAGACTCAGTGAATCAGTCAGACTCTAACCTCTACAAAATGGCCAAGAGCAAGGAGCTGTCTAAGGATGTCAGGGACAAGATCATACACCTGCACAAGGCTGGAATGGGCTACAAAACCATCAGTAAGACGCTGAGCGAGAAGGAGACAACTGTTGGTGCCATAGTAAGAAAATGGAAGAAGTACAAAATGACTGTCAATCGACAAAGATCTGGGGCTCCACGCAAAATCTCACCTCGTGGGGTATCCTTGATCATGAGGAAGGTTAGAAATCAGCCTACAACTACAAGGGGGGAACTTGTCAATGATCTCAAGGCAGCTGGGACCACTGTCACCACGAAAACCATTGGTAACACATTACGACATAACGGATTGCAATCCTGCAGTGCCCGCAAGGTCCCCCTGCTCCGGAAGGCACATGTGACGGCCCGTCTGAAGTTTGCCAGTGAACACCTGGATGATGCCGAGAGTGATTGGGAGAAGGTGCTGTGGTCAGATGAGACAAAATTGAGCTCTTTGGCATGAACTCAACTCGCCGTGTTTGGAGGAAGAGAAATGCTGCCTATGACCCAAAGAACACCGTCCCCACTGTCAAGCATGGAGGTGGAAATGTTATGTTTTGGGGGTGTTTCTCTGCTAAGGGCACAGGACTACTTCACCGCATCAATGGGAGAATGGATGGGGCCATGTACCGTACAATTCTGAGTGACAACCTCCTTCCCTCCGCCAGGGCCTTAAAAATGGGTCGTGGCTGGGTCTTCCAGCACGACAATGACCCAAAACATACAGCCAAGGCAACAAAGGAGTGGCTCAGGAAGAAGCACATTAGGGTCATGGAGTGGCCTAGCCAGTCACCAGACCTTAATCCCATTGAAAACTTATGGAGGGAGCTGAAGCTGCGAGTTGCCAAGCAACAGCCCAGAACTCTTAATGATTTAGAGATGATCTGCAAAGAGGAGTGGACCAAAATTCCTCCTGACATGTGTGCAAACCTCATCATCAACTACAGAAGACGTCTGATCGCTGTGCTTGCCAACAAGGGTTTTGCCACCAAGTATTAGGTCTTGTTTGCCAGAGGGATTAAATACTTATTTCCCTCTGCAGAATGCAAATAAATTCATATACTTTCCACAATGTGATTTTCCGGATTTAATTTGTGATGTGCTATCTCTCACTGTTACCAATAACCTACCCTTCAATTATGGGCTGCTCATGTCTTTGTCAGTGGGCAAACTTACAAAATCAGCAAGGGATCAAATACTTATTTCCACCACTGTAGAGCCCATAGCAGCAATTTGGCCACCACCACTTGGATGTATAAGTTATGCAGACATTGAATTTCATTAGTCTTTGTATAATTTTAAACTCAGCCTACTTCAATTCCTGCCCCAAATGGAGACACATAAGTTCAGACTGTTCAGCCATTTGAGGGGATTGATTTTATACATTCCACAGCAATTGAATAAAAAAAAGTAGGTACCTGCTGCTGACCACATAAGAGGTATTGAATATCAGCCCAGCTGTGTCCTGAACAATGTCAAAGTATGTAGAAAGAACATTTCTAGCACACATCTCCGAGCAGTGCCATAAACCATTCACTTTTATATCTGCTTGGATTAATTTTAAAATAAAATGGAGGAAACCCTCAGGCAGAAAAGTAAATGCATTCCTGTCAAGAAAATAAAAAAGATGGAAATCATCGTAGCATGCTTTTATTAAATAAAATATAATATATAAAGAGCTAATCAGATTTCTACTTATCAAGCTGATCCTACAAACATTCCCCGGAATCCATCAAAGGAGACAGATGGTACATTCCGAGGCCTTTTCACACCTCATTGCTGCCACTTATAATTTTGCACCATTATTCGTTTCTACAAGGAAGATTCTCAATATTTAGCTCTTCTACAAATTCAATGCTAGTTCTCAAGATGTTTTTCATCAGAGACAATATGGCCTCTAATTTAGAAATAGATCCATGTGTGGCTTTCTGAAATTGGTATTTACACATGAATGTGATATACACCGTAAATGCCACTTTTTAATGAGGAGATTCACACCACACAGATCATTTAAGGGAGCGTGGTTTGGGTGTGCCTGGGGTAAAACTAATATCTGCACAAGTACGTGGAAAATTTTCCAGGTTGGATTTTACATCAGCTCAAAGGCACACACAGATTTTTTTTTAATTGCTTGCATCATCTAAGGTTTTATATGAGTCATTCTCCTTAATCTCATGTAATTTATTTCTACCTTCAAAATGAAATCAAGTTAAAATTGAGGCCTCAATGATTACACGTGTAGGTTTGTAATGTGGGACAGCTACATGCTGAAGTGATGCCATTTACATAAGGAAATTGTGGCATTATTACTTCGAAGCATTAAATGCTGACACCCTCATGTGGCAGCTGTTGGACCTGTGCTGACATTTTCCAATGTGTATATTTGTGAAATGGCTGCTCCTGCTGGAAAATACTCATGCAAGTTTTTAGAAAAGGCTTGTCAGCAGATCCTTTTCTAAAATACCAATGAATTTGTGCACGTCCCTCTCTGCATTGTGTGTAAAATGAGACTCGTAGTATGTTACAAGAATTCTTAATCCTTCTACACGGAGGAAATTTACTAAAAGTATTATTATCCGCGGGGTTAATTTTGCATGTAAGCGCGGTGGTTGGGCTCACTTTTGCTGGCCCTGAGCCTCTTCTTGAACACCACGAAACCCCAATCATTGCTCATCCACGTCCGGACCGCTTGTTACCATCGCATTTGCGGCTCAACCGCCGGTCCTCCACGGCCTGCCTCATCGTGTGGTAGTGGGCTGCGGTGTTCTCTTCGCTGCGGGGAGCCTGCATGCATCTGAACCGTTCCCGCTCCGTTGCTGTCGCTTAGCTGAATGGCTCTTCTCTCCTCCTTCTTCCTGTGAGTTGGGGCACTGACGAGGGTGCTTGGAGAGGAGGAGCGTGTGGCGTGTGCCTGCTCATTTACTGTTGTGAAGCTCCACCTTTTCCACATCGACTCAGCCGGGGATCGCCGGCATTCCTCGCACCAGCTGTTCAACGGGTGCTGTCCCGGCTTGCCTTGCTGGTTCCAGTTGCTGTGGGGAGACGGCAGCCTCTGCTCCGGGCAACATAGGTGGTGTTGTTGCTGGGCCCGTTGGCATCCTGGGCCCCTGCCTTCTTTGAGTGTGATCCGCTGATCTGCTCTTCAATCGTTGATCGCTGCGGCTGGGCCGTTGGGCATTTTGGACCTGCGTCTCCTGGTTGCTGTGTCCAATGTCTGGGGAGCTGGTATGGTTGGTTGATGAGCAACTTTCGTCTTCTCCTTCTGCTGCCTGCTGTTTTGACTCGGCAGCTCTCATCACTCACTCGAAGAGTCATGGCCTTCTCATCATCTGAGTTTGTACAGGCAGACTCAGAGATTCAGCCTATTCCCAAGCTTCATCATAACGCCTGCAGTCATCATATTTGCGGACCATCTTTATCTCTATTTTTTCTGTTTCTTCCCCTCCCTTCTTCCTCTGTGCTTTTTTCTCTACTGACATTGTAATTGTTTCTTCAGTTCTTTGTAAGCCGCTTTGAGGCTGCTTTCAGTGGTATAAAGCGGGGTATAAATGTTCTGAATAAATAAATAATAAATAAAATTGGTTTCAGGTTTGCATTTGCTTTCCATTGAAACAGGAAGCATGGGTGAGTAAACATTGTAGACAGCAGGCAAGATCTTTTAATGTTACATACCTAATACAAGCCTGGATTTACACATAGGTAGCACAGGCATCTGCCTGTGGCACCAAATTTTGAAGATAAACGTGTTCTGCCCTTTCTAAGCACTAGCCTGAAGCCCAAAGATACACGGCTTGATCTCAGATCTGAACCACTAATGAAGAAGATGTTTAGGGGGTACAGCAGTAGAAAATGAGAAGAAAAATCAGTCTAGGCCCTATCAGTAAGTGTGACCCTGGCCCTCTTTCCACACAAGATTCCTGTTTCCATGGAAACCATCTCAAGGCCTGGGAGCATCCATTCCCTGATGGTCCTTGTACTGTTCCTCTTTCCACTTGAATATCTCCACTATAACAAGCACTGACCAACAAAAACGAGAACTGAGGGGTGGACTAGAAATAGGGGAAGAAGGTAGGGGAAAGAGGTGTAGAAAGGAGTGAAAGTGGAGGAGGACGAGAAGAAGAGGGCCTAAGAGGGAGCTTGGAGGAGATGAAGGGGGCACCTAATATTGTGTTCTAAATCCATAATAACAGTAGAAACTGATAAAGCATCATATGTACATATATACATTTTAAAAGATAGATGTTATAATACATTTTAATGGGAAACAGTAGCATTTTAAAATTAAGTTCACATTGGTGTCAAAATCTTAAATCCAGCCCTGATTCAATTAATAATATTTGCTTTTCTGAATAGTTAAGAAAAGTGGTAATCAGCAGGAGCTGATAGATAAGAGTTCAGATTATCTTGGGTGAACATAAAGAATACCAGTATCTTACTGTACCCTCTGAAAGGGGAAGCTGTGGTTTCTGCCGGTGCTGAGAAAAAGATGTTCTCTCTGTGCCTTACCACAAGAGCCAATTTCACATGGGCTGGGAAGCGCACTCTGTTACAGCACATGTCATACTCAGAGCCGCCTTTCCTTCCTGTTTCGAGAGCTGCCTGAGGGGTATATAAAGAGCAGTTCTATAATTACCAAAGCACCAGAGTGCAGGGACATTGACAGCAAGAGCACACAGTGATGCTGATAATAGCTGATACCAACAGTAAGCAGCCCCAGCATCTGTTCTTTTCACTACAATAAGCACAGCTGGAAATATGTCCCAAATGTAGATCATCACATAATATTGCCTATCATAGGAGCCAACCTTTCTAAACAATTTGATCACCATTTGATTTTATTGTGGTTTGCTGTTGATGATTTTGTCATGGTTTTTTGTAAATTTCAGATGTTGTTCTGTTATTTGCCAAGAAATATTTGATTGGTGAGCTTTATGTTATAATTAAATAAGGGGTGCCAAACTTAAATTGATTGAAAAAGATTGCTTAGAGTTGGGGGTGCTGAAGCATCTGCTCCACCTACTGAGCTGGTACCTCACGTCACCAATGAAAAACCTTTGACATTTTTTAGCCTATTTTAAGTTGGATATCCCCAGGGAATATTTTATGACTCTCTATGGGTGGGAGGGAAAAGAGGATAAGGAGTTCCTGTGGAAGGGGGAAGTTGGATAAACAGGGGTTGGGGGAGGGAAGAAACAATAGGGGCCCTTTTACTAAGCAGTGGTAGACACTAACACATTTCTGCCGTGCGCCAAAAAGCACTGCCTTGGGATGCTCTGAGGTGTTCCTTAGTAGTGTGCCAATCAGTGTGCACTAATCCCATGTTAAAAAAACAGGTGTGGGGTTTTTTGACAGAGGGCAGACAATAGGCGTGCCTTGTGCTAATCGGATAGCATGGGTCCATTGCTGCGTGCTGCCTGATTAGTATGAGATTAGTATGAGAGCCCCTACCACCTAGTAAATATTAAATTAGTGCATGCCATTACAAGAAAATACACAAATGTGGCCATTTTACCTCCACGCTAAAAGTGGCCGCAGCACGCACTAAACTCAAGCATTACAAATAGAACTGGCCACTTTTGAGTGTGGCTTAGTAAAAGGGCCCTATAGTTTGGTATTCACATGCCCATATGTTTTCATGTTTGTTTTATGTGTAGATTGTATGAGTCCTGAGGCAGGCCTGTGTACACTGAAACACAGCTCCATGTCAAGTCCTTTGGTACTTCAGCCATTATTGAGTGCTCTACAGTTGATGCTTCAATAAATATATCTATCTTTGCCTTTGAGAGCTTTGTTTTGGGTTTTATTGGAAGGCTACTTGTCCATCTCTACTTTTTTGTTCCTTTGGATTTGTATGTAGGTTGTTGGTTTTTTTTGTAAGTTTTCAATATTACATTCATATACATAAATGCATTTGAAATATCAGAAACATAACAAAATAGGAAATAATTTTTTAAACCCTTAACCAAGGTAGGAAAAAATGCCCCCAACTTAGTCCACAATAATTAGACAAGATACAAGCAAAATTCAAAAAAGGAAACTTATAAATCAAATCAATTAGAGCAGGGAAATGTCTGACTCTCGCAGCAAATTTATCCAATTTATCTGTGCCAGTATCCAGCATATTTTTAACCTGTGGGAGCATTCAGGGAGGTACCTCTCACCTTCCTTAGATATTACGAATTCCTGCAATTTCTTCGGGCCAAAGAACACATAGAGGGGCATTTTCAAATGGGGACGACCATCTCTAAGGGCGCTCATGTGTAAGGATGGCGCCACAAAGGGGCGGGAAAACCCATATTATCGAAACAAGATGGGTGTCCATCTTTCGTTTCGATAATATGGTTGGGGATGCCCAAATCTCAACATTTAGGTCAACCTTAGAGATGGTCAACCTAAATGTTGAGATCGCAGACCTTAGAGATGGCCGTCCCCAGTTTTCGGCGAAAATGGAAACTGAGGACGCCCATCTCAAAACAACCAAATCCAACTCATTTGGCCATGGGAGGAGCCAGCATTCATAGTGCACTGGTCCCCCTCACATGCCAGGACACCAACCGGGCATCCTAGGGGGCACTGCAGTGGACTTCAGAAATTGCTCCCAGGTACATAGCTCCCTTATGTTATGTACTCAGCCCCCCCAAAACCCACTCCCCACAACTGTACACCACTACCATAGCCCTTAGGGAAGAAGGGGGCACCTACATGTGGGTACAGTGGGTTTGTGGTGGGTTTTGAAGGGCTCACATTTACCACCACAAGTGTAACAGGTAGGGGGGATGGGCCTGGGTCCACCTGCCTGAAGTGCACTGCACCCACTAAAAACTGCTCCAGGGACCTGCATACTGCTGTCATGGAGCTGGGTATGACATTTGAGACTGGCATAGAGGCTTGCAAAAAACGTTTTTAAATTTATTTTTTGGGTGGGAGGAGGTTGGTGACCACTGGAGGAGTCAGGGGAGGTCATTCCCGATTCCCTCCGGTGGTCATCTGGTCAGTTCGGCACCTTTTTGTGGATTGGTTGTGAAAAAAAATGGACCAAGTAAAGTCGGCCAAATGCTCGTCAGGAACGCCCTTCTTTTTTCCATTATCGGCCAAGGACACCCATCTCTTAATCACACCCAGTCCCACCTTCAGTACGGTGCCGACACGCCCCCATAAACTTTGGTTGTCCCCACAACGGAAAGCAGTTGAGGGCGTCCAAAATCAGCTTTTGATTATGCCGATTTAGGCGACCCTGAGAGAAGGACGCCCATCTCCTGATTTGTGTTGAAAGATGGGTGCCCTTCTCTTTCGAAAATTCCCCTGATAGTTTATCAAGTTTAAAGACACCAAACATCTACATGCAAATTTTAATACAAATGTACCACCTAAAGCAAGTATTCTTGGTTTTAAACCCAAGAATTCTCGTCTTCTTTTTTTGTGTGTCTTTAGCTATTTCAGGAAATAACTGGACCTTAGCTGCAAAGAACATTGCATCCATATGTCTAAAATATAGTCGAAATATGTTGTTTCTGTCTGGTTCTAAGGCAAAAGTTACTAGAAGAGTTGTTCATTCCGTAACTACCTCCAAAGAGCTCTCCAAAAATTCAGTCAGATTTAATTCAAGTTGAGGCTTCATGGTTGGAGTTCTAATTCCAGTTATATATTGCGCTCTATGGGTGGAAAACCCTCAGCTGGAACTCCCAATATTTCTCCAAAATATCTTTTCAACAATTCTATAGCAGGAGTTAATGGTGATTTAGGAAAATTTAGAAATCTCAAATTATTCCTCCTCCCGTGATTATCTAAATATTCAAGCTTCCTAGCTAGGATATCTCTCTCCTTAGTGACTGTCGTTGCAAAGCTCTGTAATTTTTTAAGTTCTCCTTCTAGTAGTTCAGTTTTAAACTCTTGTAATTCAATTTTCCCAGACAAAGTTTGCTGTGATTGTTTTAAATCAGAAACTTCTCCCCTGACGGAGTTAGTTACCTGGAGAAGGGAAGAGTTCAATCCCTGTATAGCGTCCCACAGGGCATCCTTAGCTACCACAACAGGTTTTCTATTTCCTCCGACACCAATGGAGGCAGATCCCAGATCGAAGGAAGAAGAGGGCTTTCTAGCCCGTATATCCCTTGTTGTTACCACTTCTGGGGTCGAGGTGGCGGTGGATCCTCCTCCAGCAGCTTGGGAGATCAACTCCACTTCGGGCGTCTCACAACGCTGTTCCCCAGCCAACACCAAACTGCTTCTGGGTCCAGGGGAGCTGTATTCGAGGAAGGGCTTAACAAAGTTCCCTTTATGCTGTGATCCGCCAACGACATCGTGGATCCAATTGAAGCGGGTGTCAGCATTTCAAATGTCTGGATGCCAAACCTCTCCAAGGTTGCTTGTCTCAGGGTAAGGTTTGCTCCAGAGGTAGAGGAGGACTGGCCTCTGGTTTTCCCTTTCCTTTTCCCCATGAATGACATGGGGAAAAGCTCTGGTACGATGGACGAGTTCGTGGAGCGTCAGGAGCTCAGAACCGCATGACCGCTCTAGACGCCATCTTGTCTAATCCGTAGGTTGTTTTTTTTGTTTGTTTTTTGGTATGATTAAATTTATAAGAACCTATTTAAGCGCATAAAACAATATATTAGGCCTGAAAATAGTTTAGGAAATTACCATCCAGCCTTTTTGCTGTCCCTCTTAGCTACAGGGATTGTAGCTGAATATCTCAGGGTATCCATATAGTAACACAGAAACAGAGAAAATGACAGTAGATAAAGTCCATATGGCCTATCCAGTCAGCCAGATCATCTACTATCCCTTTCTTTCCCTCAGAGATTCTGTATGCTTGTCCCATGCTTTCTTGAAATCAGATACAGTCTTCGCCTCCACCACCTCCACCTGGAGGCCATTCCGCACACTCAGTCCTCAGTCTGTCCCCTTTCACCTTCATCCTCCAGAGCTTTCTTTCAGTTGAAAGGTAATCAATAGAAATAAAACAAAATAAAACATGGAAAAGAAAATAAGATGATACCTTTTTTATTGGACATAACTTAATACATTTCTTGATTAGCTTTCGAAGGTTGCCCTTCTTCGTCAGATTGGAAATAAGCAAATGTTGGTAGATGACAGTATATATGAGTGAAACATCAAAGCATTTCAGTGACAGTCTATATGCATGGAGACAGGAGGGCAATGACAGTATATCTGAGTGAAACATCAAAGCATTTCAGTGACAGTCTAACAGGATGGGGGGTGGATAGGTGAGAGTCAGGGAGATAGGAAGGTGACAGAGTAATACAATTTACAAAGCAATACAATTTTATACTTTATAATGGGCTAGAAAACCCAGATCTTTGTTAAGTCCTGTCTGGTGGGTGTCAAAATATTTGATCATTCTGACTTCAAAGGTCTTACGTTCCTGTATTGTTTTAAAGTTCCCTTTTAGGATTCTTACCATGAAATCACTGGTACAGTGTTCTGGTTTTATAAAGTGCTGCCCCACAGGCGTGACATCTTTATTGGTACTAGCATTTTTCATATGGTGTCTATTTCCGATTTGACGAAGAAGGGCAACCTTCGAAAGCTAATCAAGAAATGTATTGTTATGTCCAATAAAAAAGGTATCATCTTATTTTCTTTTCCATGTTTTATTTTGTTTTATTTCTATTGATTACCTTTAAATGTGGACTAACACAGCTACCACACCTCTCTACTTTCAGCTGAAAGAAACTCACCTCCTGTGCATTTATGCCATGGAGGTATTTAAATGCGTTTTTAAGGGCTTTAGTGGGAAGATTGATGGCTGATTGTGAACTGGTGCTGGAGATGAAATAATCTTAACAATCTTGATACAATATTAATGTGTATTGGGCTCTCAAGTGAGGGGATACTAACACAGTGATAGCTGTAAAGCACTTCAGAACTCTATAAAACTTGGTTGGTTTTAGGAAGAGTTGAAAAGTGAAAAGTTATCCTGAAAGCTGAAGGTTATAATAATTTTAGGAAAAAGGGGTGATAGTGCATCTGTCGCGCTGTGAGGGGTTCCCTAAAATTGGGAACTTTAAGTTAGTAATTTTGGAAGAAAATTACTTTGCACACTCTGATTAAATTAAGTTCTGGTGGGGTGAAACAGAGTAGGGATTACTAATTATATGTTCTTTTATTTGGGAAAGCTAGATAGGCACCTGAGTTTTGATGTTTAGTTAGGTTTTAGGGTTATTGTTTTTTAAAGTTTAGCATAGTAGGTGCCTCAGTTCCTGATTCCCGAACCCTGGCCAGGGATCAATGCTGCATCAAGTCCAATGGTACCCAACATCTATCAGAATCAGAAGGACGAGGAGCCAGCTGAATAGATCTTTACAAATGTATCCTTTTGAACACTCCTAAAGTAAAGAGAATAATTTATACTTACCTCGATCTCCGGAAGAAGAACCTGAAAAAGAAAATAAAGCAAAGAATCAATTCTTGATAAGAGACTCACATTAGAGCATAATTTCTTTTGCATGCATGCTTATACTCCAGGTTTAGAAAATTAAACTGTTACTTATCTGACGAAAGAGTATTTAGAAGTTGGTTCCTGTAGTTGATAGAGTGACCTGTGAAAACAAAGGTACAGAAATTGACCGTTATTGTGGGCTGAAATTTATTGTGTTTAATAAAGTTAATGTCAGAATAAAGTAAACCTTTTGCAAATCAATTTTAATTTGATAGTTTTTTTGTATTTCTCACCCTGTTCCTGAGAAATTTTTCTGGGTGCCTGGCCCGACTACATTAGAAAGGCTCTCAGGTTTTCTTGTTTGGAGATTTAATTCTCAGGAGGGGCGGGGCTTACAATATGAACAGCAAAAAAGCAGGGACAAGGACATCATGTTTGGTAGCATTCTTAGAAGACTGACCACACAGCTGTACCTGCCAAAGAGTGGGGCAGCCTGGAGGTTAGTGTAATGGACTCTAAAACAAGAGTTCCAGGTTTAAATCCCATTTTAATTCTTTTATTTTGGAATTGTGAATACTTCAGGAACAGTTAAAAAAATATCTTCTGTATCTGAATGTACACCACTTCAATAGCCATCAGGTACAGTAGATATTTTTCTCTTTCTGAAGGGTTCACAAAAAAAAAAGTAGGTTTTGAACTTAAGTCCATTGGTTTAATGTCCACTGCACTAACCACTAGGCTAATCCTCAGATTTGCTTCCTGTTCTATTAAGAATGCCCATAATACCTGAAGCTGTCATGGAGCCTGGTATCCTCTTCTAGATTCACTTTCAGAGGAGATGGAGGGGAACAGCAACCACTGGTGGATTAAGGAGGTATTTTACCTAATCCCTCCAGTGGTCAGCTGCTCAATCAAAGCACTCTGTACCCTAGAAGTGATTGAAAGAGGCCTAACCTAGGATGTCCTTCTTTTTAGACTTGGACGTTTTTTCCTGTTCGGTAATCACTATTGGAAGTCCTGATTTTGAGCCCTCCCTAGTCCCACCCACAACCCGCCTCTTTGCTATTTGGATGAACTGCAGTGTTGGACCTCCCTTTTCTGCCTTTGCAAAATCGGGATTTGGACGTTTCAAGCACATGAACATCCATTTAGGCATTTTGAGATGTCCATACGCTTTGAAAAGGTACATTCATAAGGTAGAGACATGTCCATGCCACTCTCATGCTCTGTCCATGCATATGTCCCCTTGCAGTTATGCACTAAGGGGTCCTTTTACTAAGGTGCACTGAAAAATGGCTTGCGGGTTTTGGGCACGCACTGATTCATTTTTTCAGCGCGCCTGTAATAAAAGCCTTTTAAAATATTTTGCTGAAAATGGATATGCGGCAAAATCAAAGTTGCCGGGCACTCATTTTGGGTCTGCAACCTTACCACCAGCCATTGACCTAGCAGTAAACACTCACGCGGTAACCGGGCGGTAATGACAGAAGTGCATCAAATGCCACTTGGCGTACATGCCAAAAATGAAATTACCATAAGAGCCATGCGGTATCCGGGCAGTAACTCCATTTTGGTGTGCATTAGGTGCACGTAGACACTTACGCAGCTTAGTAAAAAAGCCCCTAAGGCACTTATGTGCACCACCTCAGGTCTATAGTGGGTGAGATCCCTAAACTGAAGAGTCCTGAAGTTAAGCTTCTCTCCTGGCGTGAATGGACCCAGGGCAGCAGCTAGAATGCAGTCAGTTTTATCAGGACTTAGCCAGCCCCACAATAAGTACACTCACTGCTCTGTGAGGACATGGGAAGGGACTATGTGTGAGCAGCAATCCTTGTCATTGTTTAGAAGCCCTGACCATTTTCTCTTTGTGTGCAATGAGGGTGCTGTGTACTCAATTCAAACTTCTCCTATTGACCTATAAGTGCATTCACTCTGCTGCTCCCCAGTACCTCTCCATTCTTGTCTCCCCCTACATCCCCTCTTGAGTACTCCGTTCTGTAGATAAATCTCTCTTATCTGTCCCTTTCTCCTCTACTGCTAATTCAAGACTCCGTTCCTTTTATCTCGCTGGACCTCACGCCTGGAATAGACTTCCCGAGTCTATATGTCTAGCCCCGTCTTTGGCCGTTTTCAAGTCCAAACTCAAAACCCACCTCTTTACCACTGCATTTGACTCCTAACTCACTTGCCCTGTCCTTTATCCTCACCTCTTTATTCCCTACCCTTAATTGTTCTGTCTGTTTACCTGTCTTATCTAGATTGTAAGCTCTTTGAGCAGGGACTGTCTTTTGTGTATGGTGTACAGCGCTGCATATGCTTTGTACCACTATAGAAATGATAACTCCTTCACATATATTCAGAACTGCCTGACATTACCTGTTGTTATACCACTATCATGTCTATTATTATCATGTTGCCCAAGATCCTTCTGTAACACTATTTCCTAATGTATTTCCACTATTCATGATGTATTGTAAGCCACATTGAGCCTGCAAAGAGGTGGGAAAATGTGGGATACAAATGCACAGTGGTGTACCAAAGGGGGGGGGGCGGTGGGGGCGGTCCGCCCCGAGTGCTCGCCGCTGGGGGGGGTGCCGTGCGCCTGTCGGCTCTTCGTTTTCATGCTCCCTTTGCCCCGGAACAGGTTACTTCCTGTTCCGGGGCAGAGGGAGCATGAAAATGAAGAGCCGGCAGGTGCGCGGCACCCCCCCCCCCCCCCCACAGCGGCATGCACCCAGGGGGGGGTTCTTTCGCCGGGAGGGCGTCGCGCTGTTCCAGGGGGGGCGCTGCACCCGGGGGGCGGGGCGCATCGGCGATCCGCCCCTGGTGTCAGCCCCCCT
This sequence comes from Microcaecilia unicolor, assembly GCF_901765095.1. Taxonomy (NCBI): domain Eukaryota; kingdom Metazoa; phylum Chordata; class Amphibia; order Gymnophiona; family Siphonopidae; genus Microcaecilia; species Microcaecilia unicolor. The sequence goes on from NC_044037.1 coordinate 90,561,238, forward strand.
AGGAACGCCACTGCAAATGCAATAAATATATATATATAAATATATAAGTAATAGTAGTAATAGGGAAGCCTGCACAGCAACATCTGTATTTCATTGAGAGGCACAAACAAACAAAATGAAGATACTCAGGGGCCAATGCTCAGAGCTTACCAGGCTTGTAACATTCTGATATGACTGGTTTTAGCCAGTTTTGCGTGTATGTTATTGTGTGCCTAATGTTCAAAAGGTTTTGATGCTGCTTTTGTCATTTGCAAAAGGAACGGCTGAAAACTAGATACAAATGTATTAAAACAAGTTCATTAGTATTAAAATAAGCATTCTGAGCAATGTACAGATGTTTCTGTTGAATGTTGTGAGGAACCCAGGAAGATGAGGGAAGAAGGAGCCGGAGAAAGGAGTAGGGCGGGTGGATTTCCCTGCTCGAGGGTTAATTCCAAGTCCCGAAAGGAGGGAAGTCGGGAAGCCACGCCCTCAGGGAGGTATAGATATCTGAGAAACATGGAAAGGAGGGAGGACTACAAGTCCCAGGATCCTGTGCAATCCGCCAAGGAAAAGGAAAGGGAACAGAGGGGGAACTACAGATCCCAGGATGCTGAGGGAGGGGGGAGGGATTGGGGAATGGCAAATAAGCAGGGTAGGGGGGGGGACAGGTGGGGAATATAAAGGGAGAAGAACTAATGGACTGGGAGACGATGGGAGGAGGAGGGATGCTTCAAACCTCTGAGGCTGATGATCTGGAGCCTATGGAGGTGACTGCTCTGGCCCAGCTGCAGGGAAGAGAATTAAAGGGACTCCTAGCCAACCTGGCTTCTAAGCTGGTGGGACGGGGGAGGCAAATCAAGCAGCTGTTCAAGCCCCAGCTGAAAGAGTTTTTCCAGAGGCAGCTTGAGGTGAGCAGCTAAGTGAGAGAATTTTGGAACTGTAGCCTTGCCCTGGGCTTCAAGGAAGAGGGCACTTGTTTGAACCTTTTGGACTGTGGCATTTCCCTGTGTTCAAGGGTAAAGACTCTTGGGACTTGGAGCTATTGCCTGGACCCGTGTTTGGGGAGGAAAGGCATTTTGACTTTGAAAGGTGGTCTTTCTCTGGGCTTAAGGGAAAAGCATTCTGGAACCTTGAACTGTAGCCTTGACCTGGGCTTAAGGTGAGAAGACTTTTGGACTTTTGAGCTGTGGCATGTCCCTGTGCTTAAGGGAAAGGCATTTGTGGGACCCTTAAAACTATCGCCTGCCCTATGCTAGAAGGGAAGGGGGAACTCTGCAGGGCCAGTAGCATTCTGGCCTCCAATCCCTGGCCTGGAGGGTTCCCAGGCTGGCCAGGTGGAGGGCCATGATAAGGGAAAACTGTAGCCAACTTTGAATCAATAAACAGCACTGGTGCACAGGAGCCTGCATTTTGTGTTCTTTGAATGGGATTAATGTACCCGGGGGGCTGAGCGTAGCGGTATTCCCCAGGAGAGGGACCACCTCCAGGGGGCCCTGGAGTCCCAGAAGGCAGCCTGTGGACAATGCACAGAAGAGAGTGCCTACCTGTAACGGTCAAACATTTCCAGTGTTGCATGTGAAACGGCAGCATCTCAGTGGTCTGCATTATTTAATAGCATCTGCATCTTTCATGTGTGTGTATCATATGTGTATGTGTTCTGCCTGGAACAGTAGTTTAACCTTAAAAAATAAAACAGAAAAGTGTTCTGGTTGCTATACACAAAATACAACAATACAAAAAAACAATAGAAAGACAACAAAAAAAGTAGCTAACAAGAATCATCCATGAATGTGTTCATATGATGTCTGTCTATGACGCACGCATAGTGATGGTTCCTCTGGTCTGGGCATGCACAGAACATCGACGCTTACCATGAGACCATTCTGTGCATGTGCTGGACACTTTCCTTACTGAACCGCATGCAGACTTTCCGTATATCACATTTGCATGCGATTTCCTTTGAATGTCGATCGCTGTTCCTCATTCAGTAAGTTCAGCTGCAGCTATAAACACATGCAGCTATTAACAATCACTTTTAAGCATCGGCCTCTCAGTGAAAAAACGAGGAGAAGCTGTTATTTTTTTTAGGCTGCTGGGACAGAAACATAGAAGATACTGGCAAATAAAGATCATTGGATCCACCCACTTAAACTTCAACGAAACTAAACATGCTATCTGCTCATTTGCTCTAGCCTACTGTGCTGTCATAAGTCTTAGTGGATTGATGGCCTTCTCTCATCTTCCCATGAGGCTATGCAAAGATCCAGCAACAGGATTAATTCTTATCACCCAGGTGGCCAATCTGAGAACGAACTCTTGCCCTCCATTTTTCTCTACCTGATGTTACGGTAATTGTGTTCTAAGGCTGAGGTTTGTTGCTCCTTAATGACCTCCTCTGTGTATGTGTGAGAACAAGGTAAAAAGTGCCAGAGAGAAAAGCCAAGTGGCTCAAGGGAAATCTGAAGGAACACAAGCATCATCAGCATGCCCAGAAATTACACTCAAACATTTGTCATTCCTGGATGCAAATTCCCATTAGGACACAGAAAAGGGGACAGTCTCTACTGTTTTCCTTAGCAGGTGCAGTTTCAATAGTTCACTAGTAAATTCCCCATTAGCTGAGCTCTCCATCAGTAGAATTTGACCGTAATAATTATGTATGTGCCTTCGGCTGTGCTGCCCTCTGCTTCACAGGTGTGAGCTGCTACACATGGGCATCTCTACAGTGTTTGCAAGGCAGCCTGTGACTTAGAGTAAAGACACTGATGTATACAAAGCAAAACAAAACATTCAATGATATCTAGCTCAGGTATTAAGGATGTGCACAGGGTAAAAGTCTATAGTTTCTTTTTGGCTTGCACAACTTTATTCCTCATTTTTAGACTTGTTTTGGTTTGTGTCATACATTCATTTTAATAAACATTTTTAATGCATGCTAGAACTTTTTATATGCAAATAGACTTGGAAAGTAATTTTACAAAAGCTCGCCTAGGAGTGAAGGGCAAGCATTTGTAGCCTACTTTATAAAGGCATGTCTTTAAAAAATACTAGCACAAATCCTGTAGAAACTGCAGGCGAAATAAACCCATATACATTTACACTAGCATGTGCGAGCTCCACCATGTAAATGCCCAAGTGCCAAGTTCATACTTTTGAAGATACACATGTACTTACAAAATAGCCTATGGTCAGATTATTGTCATTTATGCACTTATATATTTACATACACGTGCAAATGACTAGAACGCCAACACACAACAGAGAGGTGCTTCAGATCAGCACCAGAAACAGGTGAAATACAAAGCGGGTCCAGAAATGGTCCCAATACAAATATCTTTATTGAAAAATCACCCGGCATCATCCACATTTCGCCCACTCAAGGGCTGCCTCAGGGGTACAAAACAATCATAAAATCACATTAACATAAAATACAATTATAAAATTGAAAATAAAATTATGTTTAAATCAAACCATACAGCATACAGAGAGTGAGGAAACCAGATCAAATTGTGTACACTCACCAAATAATCAAACATTTCTGGACCCTCTTTGTATTGCATCAGTGACTAGAACACCAGTATTTATATGTCTACATAATGCCTAACTTTAGGTGTCTCCGAATAGAATTACCACATATATGGATAATGTCAGAGCAGTCAACAGGAGTTTTCAATAGTGAACACTCACAGATAAGGGACTGAGCAGCTGCCATTAAACATATCACCTTCCATATCACCTTCCATTTTTAACATTTGTCAGTTCAAGATGGTTTACAACAATCAATGTAACAAAGACAATAAAAGCTCAATTAAAAATACGCTAAAACATTACACCACTTCATAACCTAATGACACACATTCATTCAGCCAGTCTGAACCATTTTGGCTTGCCCTATTGCAATACCATTTGAGTAAGTTGTTTATTCCAAAACAACTATTACTATTCCATCATCTTCTTATCACTTAGGACTGAGTAATATCTTTAGGCATATACTGAGCTAAACAGCAGAATCTTCAAAGCCTGTCTCAATGACATGTAGTAAGTCTGTTCAGTATTAAGACATTCCACCAACTGGAGCTACTCCTGTGAGTCATGTCTTCACTTTACTTATGAGTTTCACAGATGAAATAAGATCCAGAGTGTGCACTGGCTATAGTTTACTTTGATTTCAGCAAATCTTTTCATACTGGCCTGCAAACGAAGCTTATGAAGAAACAAGGAGTGGGTCCCAAGGTGGTGGACTACATTGGAATTGGGTTGAGTGATAGACAATAGAAGGCAATGGTAAACAGAATTCACTCTGAGGAGAGAAAGCTGATTAGTGGAGTGCCCCTGGAATTGGTCCTGGGACCACTTCTGTTCAGTATAATGGAAAGGTTGGAAGAAAAGTTTGTTTCTTTGAGGATGATGCCAAGATCAGCAACAGAACGAACACCTGTGTGAGGTACACAGAATAAGAAATGATCTAAAAACCAGGGTAGTATTTGGCAGTTAAGAATTAATGCAAAGTAGAATGCATAAATGCATGTGATGCAGGCCTCTTTAAATTGAAAGGAAGCTCTTAAAGAGAGAAGGTAAAATGGGTTAGTCTCAGGAGTAATCCATGGAAATATTTCTTTACAGAAAGGTGGAAGATATATGGAATGGCCTGTCAGCAGAGGTGATGTAATCAAGGGCTATATCTGAATTGAAGAAAGAATAGAGGATCTCTGAGGGAGAGGAAGGTGTTTTGGAGTTTAATGGTTGGTATGGATGGGTAACCTAAATATAGATAGGTTGTAGGGTCTTTATTTACTACAACTCTATATGTTTCTATGTTCTAGAAAAGTGCTGAGTCATGCACTTTGGATTCAGCAATCTAAAGGAGCAGTAATTGATGGGGGGTGAGAGGCTGATATTCACAGCCTGGGAAAAACACCTTGTGGTGATAATGTATGTGATCTGAAGGTAGCAAAACTGTGTAATTAGAGTCAAAAGGATTCTAGGGTGTAGTGATAATGCCACAATGTAGGTCATTGTTCAGATCTTTCTTATATCAGAATCCTGAACTAAATATTTAGTAGCTCATAGGCAATATAACTATATCAATATTATTTATCCGTATAAAGTTATATGTATATTCAGAAAGGATAAGCTTATAAGTAATGCCACTGAATAATCACAGACTACTTTATAGCCCCTGTTGATTCTATCAGGCTTATTTTCGAAAGAGAAGGGTGCCCATCTTTCGACACAAATCGGCAGATGGGCGTCCTTCTCCCAGGGTTGCCCAAATCGGCATAATCGAAAGCCAATTTTGGGCATCCTCAACTGCTTTCCGTCGCGGGGACAACCAAAGTTCACGGGGGGCTTGTCAGAAGCCAGTTTTGCTGTCCCATCTCTCTCTCTCTCTCTCTCACCCTGCACTCCCAAGTCTGACATTTCTAACACCCATCTCCAATCTCTGTATGATATTAAAAATTGCAGAAAAAATTGTTTTTGATCAACTACTTAATCATGTTGAAGAACTACACCCAATACAAACTGGCTTTAGGACAAATCATAGTACTGAAACAACCATTACCTCATTGATCAGTGAATTGCACTCCATCCTAGAAAAAGGGGATATCACTCTTCTGGTCTCCCCTGACCTTTCAGCTGCTTTCAGTCTGGTTGATCATGCATTGCTATTATCACAACTGAGAGCTATTGGACTGAATAACCAAATTTTTTTCCTGGTTCAGCTCATTTCTCACTGATTGAAGTTATTCAGTTGTTACCCCATGCGGAATGTCCTCTAAAATTTTGTGCAGCGCTGTGTACGCCTTGTAGCGCTATAGAAATGCTAAATAGTAGTAGTAGTAGTAAAATTCCCCTTCATTGTGAGGCTCCCCAGGGATCAGTTCTTTTCCCGCTTCTCTTCAACATTTTTATTAGCCTTTTAGCAACATTATTACAAGATCAAAAAAATCCATTTTTTCATTTATGCAGATGACATTCTCTTGGTTTACCCAGTATCTCCTCTGATTATGAATTTATCTCCACTTCTCATTGCCTTACAATCACTGTCTGACTGATTATTGTCACAGCGACTTCTTCTCAACCCTGCTAAAACTACCGTGTGTTGGATTTCTGGGTTTGCATTTAAACCCACTGGTCTACTTCCACTCTTTAACCTGTTGATTAATCTAGTTGAATCTTTCCATTATCATGGCATCATCCTAGATTCCAAACTTGCATTTGATATTCAGATTTCCCAATTTAAGGGATTTTTTTTCTGGCTTTGTAGACTAAGTTCCATCCGACAGTTTCTGGAGATGGAGGAAATATGCTGGAGTCATTGAGAGGTATATGGGTGGGTGAGAGGAAGAGAGAGAGAGATGTTAAACCTTTGGGAGGAGGGGAGGGAGATGGAGACGTGCTGGACCTGGGGAGGGGGAGAAAGATGGAGATGTGCCCGATCTGAGGGAATAGGGAAGAAATATGGAGATGTGCTGGATCTGGTGTGGGGGGAAGAAGGAGATGTACTGGACCTAGTGGGGGAGAGTAAGATAGAGATGAGCTGGACCTGGGGGGAAGAAGATGGAGATATGCTGAACCTGGAGCAGGTGAGGGAGATGGAAATATGATAGAATTGTCATGAAAGGAGAATAAGAAGAAAGAGAGACTGGACTGGAGGAGAAGAGCGATGGAGAGATGCAGGACCTTGGCAGGAGGGACAGGAAGGAAGAGACAGAGACTGAATGGGAGGGTAGAACAGAGGAGGAGAGACACTGGACCCATGGAGGGAGAGAGAGAGAGAGATACTGGATTGTGAGTGGAGGATAGGAGAGAGAGAAGGGGGAAAATGCTGGATTCGGTGGGGGGGGGTGCTGTAGGAAGGGAGGGACAGGGCATAGAGAAGAGATGCTGGGCATGGAGTAAGAATAGGTATAGGGATACAGATGGGCAATGATGGAAAGTGGGATAGAGACAGAGAGGGGCAATGTTGAATATTAGCTGAGGATAGGTACTGTAAGAGATCAGATGTTGGACATGGGGGGAAGATAGGAACAGGGACACAGAGGAGAGATGCTAGACAAGATAGATATGGATGCAGAGAGAAGATGGATGTGGACATGGAGAGAGAAGAGATGCCAAATGCATAGGACACCCCGTAAAAACAGGAAGAACACAGAAAAACTATATGGTGTATTGCTACTACTACTACTACTACTTAGCATTTCTATAGCGCTGCCAGTGTTACGCAGCGCTGTACAAGTTTAAACACGGGGAGGGACAGTCCCTGCTCAAGAGAGCTTACAATTGGTGGTTTAGGGCCCAGTGTAATATTTACAGCTCTGCCTTTTGAGTCCTGGGAGTTAGTATTGTTATGGTAGTGTTGTGTTGTTATGTTATGTTATGGTTCTGAGTGTGTGTTGTTTTAAACTTTATATTTATTAAGGTTTGAAAATAAGTACAATAGGATTGAAAATACATTACATCTGAAATACCACAATTACCATAAAGGAAGGAAAACAACATTTAATACAGCATATTACGGAAGCTGACCCTGAAACAACAAGAGAGAAAATTATAGTAATTCTATAGGGTAATGTGACTTATCCCAACTCTCCCTTAACCCATCTTCTGTAAGGAAAGGGGAAAAATATTCAATTATTCATGAGGAAAAATTTATTCATGAAGAAGGCTTCCAGCTGAGAAGGATCATTAAAGATGTAATTAACCTGCTGATAAAAAATTAAACATCTACAACATTAGCTAACACTTTAATCTTTATTTGTTCTGAGTGTGTTTTTGCCCAAGTTTGTGCATAATGTTTTCCAGTGGAGGGACTGTGTGTTGGCCTTCCTGAGGGGACATCAGAACTTTAGTATAATTTTAGCTTGTTATAACATCAGACACTGTGAAAAAATCACAGAACATATGTAAATATATCAATTTTTTTTCCTTCTGAGGTGGCAATACTAGTGTAGACAGTTGGTTGTAGAGGGATGGGGCAGGGGAAAGGTGCAGCAGTAGAGGGTATGGAGCACAGTAGATGTCAGTTTTTTTTTCTGTCAAAATGTTGCCAACCCTACCCATCGGCAGCAGGAGATGCATTAATAAGATATCAAATCCTGATGCCATGGAACCAGCTTTGAGATGAGAGCTACAAAAGTCTCACAGCTCCTATCACAAGTCTGATCCTATGGCAGTAGGATATGAAGCTTGATTAAGGCAGAGGGGGAGGTGGCTTGTTGGTGCTGTGGCCCACAGAATTTTGGTGAGCCAGGGGGTGGAGCCAGGAAGCAGAGTGGGGCAGAGTTGGGGGCAGGGTAGGATGGTGTGGGACAGGGTTAGGAGTGTATCTTGAAATCTCCCTCTCAAGCATTGGACCCGCTTGGCAGCTGTGAAAACAAAATATGGGTGTTAATGTGGGATTTGTACCTGGGTCCCTTTATGTGAAATCCACTGCACTGACCACTAGGCTGCTCCTCTGCTGGGATGTCTGAGTAGGAATGGTGCCACAAAGCCATCCTTATGGCTTCTTTTTGTGCATTTTTCTCTTGGACTTTTTTTTTTTTAATGATACCTAAGGAAATACATACTGAGCACGAAAACATCTGGAAATTAGCCATTTTTGAAAAAAAAAAAATAGACGTTTTTCTGGTGTGAAAATTATTATGTTCAGGATGAGAATTTTGGATGTTGTCACCAAAATGTCTACAATTGGACTTGGATGTCATATCGAAAATGTCTCTTCACATGTGTTTCCAAAATACTAGGGCAAAAGTGGCAAAAATCACCCCTAGATTGAAGCCTCGGATACTTACACCAACTCAGAAGCAGGCATAAAAATGCTCACTCATAAAATACTATGAATCAAAATTAAATAGTCAAAAAACAATATTTTAACTCAGCGGGGACAGTAAATAATCACAGTCCTAACTGCCCAATGCATACAAAATATTTTCATACAATTATAAGAATAAATAGGTGGATTACTAATCTAAGTCACGCAAAACCCTCAGCAGCAACTCTTTTCACACAAGGATACAACCTTGTGATTTGCCAACCTCGTCATCGGTTTCTAAATATCCATGACCTTTTGCAACTTCACAATTGCCACAATTTTATTTAGCTTCAACTTTTTTTTGCGGGTCCAGGTGTAGTTTCATAACACAAAAGATATGTTTTATGAATGTCTTAATTGGAAAAAGTTGAAAATATTAATTTTTTGGCATGATCTCTTGGCGTTCTGCTCCACTCCAGACACTGGATTTCAATTTCTCTGAGCGGACTACTATTGTTGTGTTGTGCCACTACATATGTTCTTTGATTTGAGACTTATGCACTTAGGGGCCCTTTTACTAAGCCATGTAAGCGTCTATATTCGTCCAACATGTGCCAAAATGGAGTTACCGCCCAGTTACCACGTGGCTCTTGCGGTAATTTCATTTTTGGCGTGCATCCAATACGTGCGGCTGAAAAATAAATTTTATTTTCGGACCCATGTATCGGACGTGCGCCAAGTGGCATTTGACACGCATAGGTCATTACCACCTGGTTACCGCGTGAGACTTTACCGCTAGGTCAATGGCTGGCGGTAAGGTCGCAGACCCAAAATGGACACGCAGCAATTTTGATTTTGCCGCACGTCCATTTTCGGCAACATTTTTAAAAAGGCCTTTTTTACAGGCACGTTGAAAAATGGATCGGTGCACGCCCAAAACCCATGCCTACACTACCACAAGCCATTTTTTAGCGCACCTTAGTAAAAGGAGCCCTTTGTGTAGTTTGGTGGAATTGACCCTTGAACCAGGCGTTTGTTTACCAAAACATCTAATTTTTAGCCTTGGACATTTTTGCTTTGTTCCATTAATACAGAAAAAAATCTATGTTTTGGGAATGCTCAAATCCTGCACCAACACACCCCTTGTGATTTGGACGCACTGCAGAGAAAAACATCTCAAATCCGACTTTAGAAAATTACAATTTGGACATTTTTCTTTTTAGAAAAACACCCAAATGCCACTTTTTGACATTTTTGAAACGTTTTTCTCTTTTGAAAAAGAGCCCCATAGAGTGGTAGTTACACCCCCAAGTGGAAGCCATGGGGTTTACAACTTTAAACACCTTGGCCCCGATATTCAGACCGCAGGAGATAGCCAGGCTGTCTTCTGTGGTTGGCGCTAAACCTGGATATTAAATGCCAGTCTGTTTCCGGTGACTGGCATTGACTATCCGGTTTAACTTTGTCTGGTCCAATTTTAACCAGCCACGCTGATTTTCAGTGCTGGCCGCTTAAAGTGAGACCGGCCAAAGTTATTCCACCTATTGTGGTGGCCAAAAATAGCTGCCAAACATGGTCACTCTCCCTTTAAAAATTGGCGGATGGTCGGTTATATCGTATGACCGTCCTTCTTTGTTAAACTGTACAGCGCTGAGTAACCCTAGTAGTGCTTTAGAAATGTTAAGTAGTAGTAGTAGTATGACATAACTAGCTATCTTTAAGCCGCTAAGCGGCAATATTCAATGCCGGATAGCCGCTTAAGTGCCATTTTAGCAGCCATTTTTGTTTGAATATCGGGTGGTTTGTAAATAGACTGGATTGAAATTTTGGTCTCTATCTACAGATATTTACTGTTATGTATGTTTTAGGGCAGTGCTTCGCAAGCTTTTATTTATTATTTATCTATTGCGATTTATTAACTGCCTTTATGAAGAGATTCACCCAAGGCAGCGTACAGCAGGTACAGTTTAACATAAAACTCTCAATTTTGTTAACAGCATGACAATAGTAAAATAACCAAGTATAAACATAAATACAGTAAATGAGGTAAACTTGAAATCAGTAAATTGAAGACTAATAATAGAACTGCCATGAAACAGTATCAAAAATATACATTTAACAGCTTACCATATAGCTGAGAGACCAAGTGCAGATATATGACGGGAACAAGACACGTGGTACTGAGTCAGTTGGGATAATTAGATGGTTAGTTAAACTGAAGGCAAGTTCTTTGTATAGTTAAGCAAGAGATAAGGAACTGATCTAAGTTACAGCATGTGTTGCAAGGTAGTCCAGGGGCAGAATTAGTGTATAGTCAGTCACCCTATGTATTAAAGGGTTGGGAGAAAAGCCAGACTTTCACCTGTTTTCTGAAGTACAGGTAGTCTTGAGTTATACGTAGCCCCTCTGGGAATAAATTCCAGAGTGTGGGGGCTACTCCTAAGAAGGCTCACTGGTCGTATAATTTCTTTTGACGAGGGTACAGATAGTGATGATCCTTCAGAGGACCATAGAGATCTCAAAGGTGTGTAAAGGGCTAACTTATTCTTTGAGTACTCTGACCCATTTTGTCTGAGAACCTTGAAAATCAAACATAGAGTTTTAAATTTAGCCCAGTAAGGTACTGGTAGCCAGTGTAGTTTTTGCAGGAAGGGTGTGATGTGGTCATGCTTCTTGCAGCCTTCTATCAGTCGTGTTGCAGCATTCTGAATTAGTTGGAGCTGATACAAACTTTTTTGGTTTGGCCAGTGAACAGGGCATTACAGTAGTCTAGTTGTGATGTTATCATGGCATGGACCAGTGTGATAAGACTCGTCTTTTCAATATATGGAGAGAGATTTTGTGCGGGATAATAGAATAGCTCTATTTCTGCGCCAAAATGCTCAGAGTTGAGCACCGTCCTTTACACCAGGTTTCAGCTGGTGTAAATACCGGCACCCAACTTTTGTCACGGAAATGGGCTCTAAGCGTTATTCTACAGACAGCACTCTTTTTCTATCCAATATGACCCCATTTTAACATTTAAAAATGTATGCAACCCCAGATGATGAGATAAAAACAAAACAGCAGATCTCCACTTTCCTCCCCTTTCTCATCCAGTTCCTCTTTCCCCCGTTTATCCAAAGCATGAAGGTGACAACAGTAGCAGCAGTTAGCACAAGGCTATTTGTTTTAGTGTGGGTTCATAGACCCCAATACTCTGTATGAGCTTCCAGATTCATAGAACATCCACCCAGGAGAAGGAGGCAGGGCTTATGAATATTCATTGACTTACTACTACCACTTCAGGACATAGGTCACAGGGGAGGTGCACAAGAAGAGAGAACAACTTTGCTTCTATGACACCATCCACTGATGATGTGTCTCCATTGACATTTTATGATTTACTTTTAATGTGAGTTTTTATATTTGCTTTGTTTCAATTATTTCAGCGCTCATGGCCCAATGAAAGGCTTTCAGGACGTTTCTACCTATATAAATTTGGGGTTATTTTTGTAAATACCGAGTTTCTTCAAGTTTTGGAACGTGTCTGCCATGATGACTAAACAATTTTTTTTTTGGCAGTGATACTTCCTAGAATTAACTGCCCTCATGTGTGATGTCTATCCTGTGTACACTCCTATCTAAATCCGAGATGAGAGATGGCCTTAGAAACAGGACAGGAAATTAAAAAGCTGACTCCAGTAGACTCAAAGGTGTCAGTGCTGCTAGTATTATGAATGAAAACCAAATACTGGGGATTATAACTATGGTTACCAAATATGGAGCTCATTGTTGCACTGATCTCTCTAGTAACTGATTAACCATCCCTCCTGATTACTGAGTCCTTGAGCTGACCTCTGCTGTATACAGCAAAAATGTAATTTTATAACAGGAGTCTAACTTGTTCAGCAGCTATACACATAAGTTACACCAATCTTCTAAGGTACACACACACATTTGCACCTCCTATTTAGGAAAGGGGGGAAATTATCAAGCTGTGTTAGGGCACTAATCTGCATTATTTGCCCCATAACATATGTTAAAGGGCTCTAATGCTGGTCGTGGGGCGGCCATCTTCCAACACAAATCGGGAGATGGCCACCCATCTCCTATGGCAAGCCAAATCGGTATAATCGAAAGCCGATTTTGGCTGTCTTCAACTGCTTTCCGTCGCAGGGCCGGCCAAAGTTAAAGGGGGCGTGTCGGCAGTGTACTGAAGACGGGACAGGGGCGTGGTTACGAGATGGCTGGCTTCAGCCGATAATAGGGAAAAAAAGGCTGGCCCTGACGAGCATTTGGCCGACTTTACTTGGTCCCTTTTTTTTAGGTCCAAGTCACAAAAAAGTGCCCGAACTGCCCAGATGACCACTGGAGGGAATCGGGGATGACCTCCCCTGACTCCCCCAGTGGTCACTAACCCCCTCCTACCCTCAAAAAAACTTTAAAAACTTTATTTGCCAGCCTCTATGCCAGCCTCAAATGTCATACTCCAGTCCATCGCAGCAGTATGCAGGTCCTTGGAGCAGTTTTAGTGGATGCAGTGGACTTCAGGCAGGCGGACCCAGACCTATCCCCCCCTACTTGTTCCACTTGTGGTGGAAAATGGGAGCCCTTCAAAACCTACCCAAAACCCACTGTACCCACATGTAGGTGCCCCGCTTCACCCCTTAGGGCTATGGCAGTGGTGGATAGTTGTGGGGAGTGGGGTTTGGGGGGCTCAGCACCCAAGGTAAGGGAGCTATGTACCTGGGAGCAATTTGTGAAGTCCACTGCAGTGCCCCCTAGGGTGCCCGGTTGGTGTCCTGGCATGTGAGGGGGACCAATGCACTATGAATCTTGGCCCCTCCCATGACCAAATGCCTTGGATTTGGTCGTATTTGAGATGGCCGGCTTTGGTTTCCATTATGGCTGAAAACCGAGGCCGGCCATCTCTAAGTGCAGCGATCTCAACTCAATGACCTACCTAAATCCATTTCCTGGGCAGTGACTCCTAATGTTGTCTCCAGGTTTAATTTGGAGAAAAGGATGAGCACTGTTGCACCTGTTGAAAATATAGTCATAGGATTGCTTAGCCTTGTCATCTAGCTCATGGTTGTTCCCAAGACTGTTCAACAGAAGAGGACGAGGCAGTACAGGTCCAACATCTATAATACTTTAATAAAATCAAATGTATATAACAACATAGGGTGACTGATTATACACGCATTCTGCACCTGGACTAGCTTGCTACACATGCTGTAACTTAGATCAGTTCCTTATATCTTGCTCAACTATACAAAGAACTTGCCTTGAGTTTAGCTAACTAACAAATTATCCCAACTGACTCTGTACCATGCATCTTGTTCCCATCTTGGTCCCTCAGCTATATGGTAAGCCGTATTGTACCATTGTGATAGGACTACTGAAGAATATTTAATTTCATAGTGTGCTAGTTTTAAATTCTAGGATATTGCCTTTGATGCTCACAATGGCTATTTTAATATAAACTAATTGCTGATTATTCTATAGGGCCTATTAAGGAAAGTGTAATGAAAATTTAATGTGGACATTAAGATATACTAATAAAGTGGCATTGTAAAATATATTCACTAAAGTGTAGGTGGTAAACATGGCTTGCATTATTTTAGTGTCAGTGCCTTAGCTTAACCCTGTTCAGGTTTTATTAGTGCATACAGAGAAGCATGCCTTCTGGCCTCTAGATATATCTTGGACACTACCACTGCCTTGTCAGTGTTGTGAGATGGGAGCTGAGCTCATGACTCTACTGAAAAGTAGGAGAGGAAAGTCGATGGGAAACTTCTGAGTGCTGCATCTTTTGTTGTTTTTTATTTCCACTAACTGTTATTCCCTGTCCTTTTTTCTATTATCTTTCTGTTTATATGAAAACGTGGGTGCTTACTGTTTATTGATTGTTCCTGTGTCTCTCTCTGTTTGTCTACCTTTTTTGTTTTAGAATGTGCAGCAAAGGAACACCTGGGTGTGACTGGAATGTGAAAGGAGAAGGCTAGTCAGAGGACAGAGGCTAAGCAGGCATGAAGGAAGCATACAAGGAAAGTGACTTGTTAGAAGAATGCCTGGCCAGCAGGTGCAGGACAGGAGGACCAGGGAAGAAAGGGAATGAGTAGGACCAGTACTTCTATTAAGAGAACTAGTGATTGCCTAAACTGCTGAGATTCTGAAGATAACAAAAGGTCAGTGGGGAAGTATTTCTAATTTCCTTCCCTTCCCTGGCAGCCCTACCCCATGGGCCGATGCTCACAAGTAACCACAGACGCAAGAGGCCTTTAGTGCTGGACTAGTGCCCATATTTACTAGTGCACAATGCTCAGAGCCGATGAGCATGTGAACCAACGAGCTCGTTGACTCACAACGCAATGAGTATGCAAATGTATTCAAAAGGATGCTGATGAGGTCATTTCCTATTCCTCTCCTATGCTCAGAGGACAGCGCACCAAACAAAGGCACCCTTACTGTCGGAAACAAGGGTGCCCTTACCATCAGAGCTGTCATTAGGGTGTCTACAGAAGAAGGAGATGCAAGATTATCATAAGTATTTCTAATAGGAAAATATTTCATAGCATTCTACAAAAGAATGAAGGAAAACTAAATATCTGAGCCATGCCCTGTCATCTGTAATGATTTTGTGTTTGGGGAGCAATTACTGAAAAAACAAGTTTAGGACATGTGGAAATATTGGGGTCCTTTTACAAAGGCGCACTGAAAAATGGCTTGCCTTAGTGTAGGCGTGGGTTTGGGGCACGTTCCGATCCATTTTTCAGCGCACCTGTAAAAAATGCCTTTTTAACATTTTTGCCGAAAATGGACGTGCAGCAAAAATGAAAATTGCTGGGCATCCATTTTGGGTCTGAGACCTTACCGCCAGCCATTGACCTAGCGGTAAAGACTCACGCGGTAACCGTGTGGTAATGACCTACGTGCATCAAATGTCACTTGGCAAGTGTCCGTTATGCGTGTTCCGAAAATAAAAATATTTTTGGACGCGCATATCGGACGCACGCCAAACATGAAATTACCACAACAGCCACGTGGTAGTCGGGCGGTAACTCCATTTTGGTTTTGGCGTTGGGCATGCATAGATGCTTATGTGGCTTAGTAAGAGGGCCCCATTAATATTTAGAGCTACCTACCACAAGACCCAATCTGCAATGAATGTTACATAGGTAATAGTAAAGAAACATCAGCTAGCTATCCACTTACCACTGTTTAAATGTACAGTCTTTTTGACATTGTATGATCCAAACATGAAAGACATTTTCTCCATCTAAAGCTGCACTGGTTAATTCTCCTGCAGCACCATTCTAGCTCTGCTTTAAATAACAGCTTCAGGCTTTTTTTTACCAGCCTTGAGCAGGGTTCAAAAACAGGCAGGGAAATGTGCAGCAGCCAATCTGACATTTCCGATCTGCTCACTTCTGCCGTCTCTTCCCCATGGCCATGCAGGGTTTTCTGCTCCCCGGACGGGGTATGCTCACAAGTTGCTTGATGCACAACTCTTGAGTGCATTCGACAGGCACAGTCCTCCCCCTGAACTCTCTAATGCTCAGTGCTAACAGCGTGCCTATATTTGCATATCATTAGCGTTGAGCATTAGTGAGTTGTATTGCTGCACTGTCCTGGTGCTATTTTTCCAATGCTGTGTTTCTCTAAGCAGTGTGTCAGGTTGTCAAAGCCAGATTGTCCTCACAATACATATTTGCTGTACTATTTGACAGCAAGTTAAACTGGATCACCTTATTCTTTCTTAATTTCCAACTATTTTATTACAAATAAGCAAAGTACTGTAGATAGTTGAAATCAAGCATGCTGCACTGATTCTGGGTCAATTAAAGTGTGATTATTTCTTCTGTAGATGCTTCAGTTGAATATAGATAACTGAATGAATGGATGATTGAAAAATTAATAAAAAGAGAGGCAGAGGGGAAAGGAAGGCTGTGGAGTAGCTTGATTTTGGTGTCCAAGATGGAGGTGTACAACAGATTATCCATAATTACTAGGGTACTCTAGCGATGACCAATAGGTTAAAAAGTTTGTAAAAGGGCCCCTTAAGGACTTGATCCTTTGTGTACTCTTACATATGCAAGAGAATACTTGGCAATTTGCATGGCATGCATGAGGGATTTTTTTTCTTTACACTTTCTTTATTTGGAGTTTTTTTTTGTGTATTTATCTATTAATTTTGCATTTACTACTGAAAACTGGCAATGTTGCCATTTTTTAAGGGAGGAAAAAGAAGAGAGATTTTATATTCTAACACTTTGACATAGGGGTGGACAGTGTACTAACGCCAGTTTGCACTGCAGTTTAATAAACCCAAATCATATTGTGCAAGATTATTTCATCTTCATCTTTCGTCCCAGCAATTATTGAGAAGTGTAGATGTGCTGCCTAGGTTAGTAAATTGGTTAAGGATGAGCAAGAAGCTTGGGAATGGCTTCATTTTCCTACTTATACAAGGGAGCAGGCTTGATGTAAAGAAAGCAAAATGCTTATAGTTTTAATGGCTAAGAACTGAATACCGGAATTTTATCAGCATTATCTGGATAATATTACTGAATATCTGGACAGACTGCCTCAGCAATATCCAGTAGAGCCTGGGAGGGTGGAGCCTGGGCGGAGTTGAATGTTGCCAGTACCTGGGTAAGGAGTGGCAGCTAAATTATATATGGATATTCAGCTCTGTCTGGTATTTGCATACTGGTGCTACAAGATGAATATCAGAGGGGAAGTTTTCGCTGGGTGATAAAACTCAGAAATGGAAAACTACTGTTTGAATCATATAAATCTGCTTGATGTGCATTTGTGTGAAATGACACAGGAAATGTCAACCGATATCATTCCATATAATTTATTTATTTACTAGTAAATCAGGCCTGTTTCTGACACAAATGAAATGGGCGCTAGCAAGGTTTTTGTGGGAGTGTGCATGTTTGAGAGAGTGTGTGTGTAAAAGTGACTGTGTGTGAGAGAGAGTGAATGTACGAGTGTGTGTTTGTGACAGAGAGAGTGAGACTGCTGTGTGTGAGTGTGTCTGCTCTGTCCCCTGCACCCACCTCCAGCCACCCAGCAATTCTCCTCTCTCCCCTGCTCCCCCTGCAGCCACCCAGCGATTATCCTTTTTCCTTGCCCCCCCCCCCATATCCACCCAGGCATGCTCTTCTCTCCCCTGCCCCTACTCCCGCCACCCAGCGACTCTCCTCTATCCCCTGCTCCCCCTCCAGTCACCCAGCAATTCCCCTATCTCCCCGGCCCCCCTTCCAGCCACCCAGCAATTCTCCTCTCTCCCCTGCTCCCCCTCCAGCCACCCAGCATTTATCGGTTTTCCTTGGCCCCCCCCTGTATCCACCCAGGGGTGCTCTTCTCTCCCCTGACCCCCCCTCCCTCCACCCAGTGAGTCTCCTCTGTCCCCTGCTCCCCCTCCAGCCACCCAGTGATTCCCCTCTCTCCCCAGCCTCCCTCCAGCCACCCAGCGATTCTCGTGTCTCCCCTGCCCCCCCTCCAGGCAGCCAACGAATGTTCTCTGTCCCCTGCCCTCCCTCCAGCCAGCCAGCGATTTTCCTTTTTCCTCTGGCCCCCCTCCACCCACCCAGTGATTCTCCATTTTCCCTTGCCTCCCTTCCAGCCACCCACCCCCCAATGCTGTTCTCTCCCCTGCCCCCCTTCTAGCTACTCATCGAATCTCCTGTCTCCCCTGCCCCTAATGATACCGGCGAAATCTCTCTGTTGCCGTGCACAGCTCAGCATGCAGGTCCTGAACGGGATTGATTCGCTGCTGTGCGCCTGCCCTCCCACGCTCCCACCTATGGTTGGTCAGGTTTTGCGTCCGCCCTCCTACCTCTGGTTGTTCAGGTTTTGCGTGTGACGTACCCGGAAGTTCGGTACGTCACTTCATCAGATGGATGCAGGAATGCCTCAGACATGGAGTCAGCTTCAGAACGTTGGAGGTGCGTTTTATTATATAGGATTAGGATTTTTTTATCACCTTTTTGAAGGAATTCACTCAAGGCGGTGTACAGCAAGAATAAGTCAAACATAGGCAATAGACAATTGCAGCAGTAAAAATATTCAAACAACGCATAATTAAACTCTGGAATTCATTGCCGGAGAATGTGGTGAAGGTGGTTAGCTTAGCAGAGTTTAAAAAGGGGTTAGACGGTTTCCTAAAGGACAAGTCCATAAACCACTACTAAATGGACTTGGGAAAAATCCACAATTCCAGGAATAACATGTATAAAATGTTTGTACATTTGGGAAGCTTGCCAGGTGCCCTTGGCCTGGATTGGCCATTGTCGTGGACAGGATGCTGGGCTCGATGGACCCTTGGTCTTTTCCCAGTGTGGCATTACTTATGTACTTATGTAGGTTTACATTTTATGCTATAGTACAATGTCAACACAATGCACAATAAAACACTTTAATAGACACCATAGGGTGTAAGCAAAGCCAAAACATATAGATAGATCAGATAGAGTAACTGGAGTTAGAAAATAAGGGGACTCATTTAAAGAAAGTTGCTTCCTAAACTAGAGATAGTATTGTGTTTAGTGAAGCCTTTCAGGGAATGCATTCCAGAATGTGGGGGCTACTCCGGAGAAGGCTTGCTTGCGGGTATCACATCGTGTGATGTCCTTTGGAGAGGGTGTGGTTAGGGTTTCTCCTTGGGAGGACCTTAGTGACCTTGGAGGTGTGTAGAGGGAGATCCTCTTTTCAAGTGCTCTGTTTCAAATGACACAACAAGAGAAAACACAAAATCTATTTTTTTCAGGTTATTAAGAGAATACTATTCACAAAGAGTGCACCCTTTTTGCAAATACTATGCACTCTTTGCAAAATGTCTGCCCTCTTTCAAAAGAGGGCACACTTTTGGAAGTGTGTATACTTTTTTCAAGCGTGTACACTCTTTATTGATATTACTTTCTTAAATAAAATTAAAATTCCCATAAATGACCCAGGAAATTATACTAATATCAAAAAATCCTTCAATCTATGGTACAATAATTGACACTAAATATCCAAACCAGGACACAAGTTGCCCTATCCAAAATACTTCAAACACAAATTCACAGCGATGGTTTACCAAAAATATATACTTTTTTTCAAAAGATTTTTTTATGACTACCCTCAGACATTCCACCTATCGCTGCATATGATAACATTGCTGCTTGGTGGGTCAGCACTTCTTTCTTTCTTACCCAATGAAAGAAGTGCTGACCCACCAAGCAGCGATGTTATCATATGCAGCGATAGGTGGAATGTCTGAGGGTAGTCATAAAAAAATCTTTTGAAAAAAAGTATATATTTTTGGTAAACCATTGCTGTGAATTTGTGTTTGAACTATTTTGGATAGGGCAACTTGTGTCCTGGTTTGGATATTTAGTGCCAGGAAATTATACAACATGAACATATTCAGGCTGCAGACCCCTACAAATCAGTATTAGGCTTCTATGGTTGTTCCTGAGTTCCATGACCATTATACAAACTGCATCTAATTTTTCTATGAAGACTTCCTGAGCACTAATTCTCTCAGTATCTATTGATGCTTGTTCTACACTGCACCCTTCAGTGGTATTGCTTAATTATGCAAATACATCTTCCTCCGATTGGGCCCACTCACAGTCTTTGCACTTAAAATGAAAATAGGAGAATGAAAGTGGAAGGATAGGGAGGATATTAACTCTCATGTGCTAGTGTGATGTCACAATGTGCACTTTGTCATGAACACCCGCACTGCCCGCATGTGACAGAGCTGGGCAAAAAAAAAAAAAAAAAGGAAGGAATAGAAAGAGATATGAGAACATTGCAGAACTGCAGTTCTAGAACACACATGGATGATTACTGGTAATATATGAACTTGTTAGAGCAAGATCTGAATTCACAGATCATAGCATGCTTGCCACTGGGCTGCTAGTTTCCCTCACAGGTCCTGGATTTATCCATTGCCTGATAGCTCAGCCATAGATATTGCAGTTCTAAGGTAAAGAGCCAGGACTGGATCAACTCTTAAGAGAAATCTGGAGCCAGGTGACAACTCCATTTTTTTGTTGGGATTACTTGGCAGCTGTACTATGAAAAGCCCTGCTGTAATGGGTGCCAAGGTGCACAGTCAGACACTATTATTGTCACAATGGAGGAGCAACTTAGTGGTTAGAGCACTGGGCCAACAATCTGGAAAGTCCAATTGAAATCTCACTGCTGCTCATTGTGATCCTGGTAAAGTCACGTTAGGGGCCCTTTTACCAAGCTACGGTAAAAAGGGCCTTGAGGCAGCAGCAAGTGCCGTTTTTTTCCAGCGCACTAGGGCTCTTTTTCCCACAGCAAGTAAAAATCACCCCCCCCCCCCCAAAAAAAAATGGCCATGCGGTAAGATTAATCTTACCGCATGGCCATGCAGTGGGAAGCCCTTACCGCCACCCATTGAGGTGGCGGTAAGGGCTCCCACGGTAACCTGGAAGTAACCGGGCAACGCGATTACCGCCGGGTTAATGCTGCAGTAAAAATTCCAAAAAATATTTTTTGTTGCACCGGAAATGGCCTGCACTTGAGGCAGAGCTTCTGCCGGAGGCCGCGGCGGTAGTTCTGGGTTATTGCACGGCAAGCCCGTTACCGTGCAACAAGCCTTTAGTAAAAGGGCCTCTTAATGCTCTTTTGCCTTAGGTACAAAGACAATTCTAAAACTGGGTACCTCCAGTTAGTGCTGAAAAATTGCCAGGTATGTGTGCTATATGTAGAGGAGTGGCCTAGTGGTTAGAGCACCAGTCTTGACATCCAGAGGTGGCTGGTTCAAATTCCAAAGTCCTCCAGGGACAGGGAAATATCCAGTGTACCTGAGTGTAACTCACCTTGAGCTGCTACTGAAAGGTGTGAGTAAAATCCAACTAAATAAATATAAGGCGTGTGTGTCTCCAACCTATGTGTGTAACCTATAGAACACTATAAATTATGTGTACTAGGTGGTGCACCCATTAACACCTGACATAGATGGTCACACCTAAATTCTGCTGCTGCACTGATTCAGGGCTACACTTGTATTCTAAAACATTGCACAAAATGCCATTAATATAGAATTATCACAGTAATCACTAGGCATACGTAAGATGAGATATGTCCTTTATCAAACACAATGGTCTAATTAATCAAAGGCGCTTTAATAGGATCATCAGATCAGCGTGTCTGCCTCTATAGTGGCTAATTATGAGCCAAGCATGTTTAGGAGACAGTACCGCAATCCTCATCGACCCCAATTTTTGTTTTTTTTACTTATTCTTTCATTATAATATTCACTTATATCATGTATCCTAATTTTTCCACACTTATTGTCATCTTTAGATTCCAAATTAATACTTAAGTTTTCAGCTTCAGTAAATAGTACACCAGTGGCATCGGGTCTCCATTATGTACTATTTACTGAAAAGCTATAGAATACTGTAAGTTACATAAGTAATGCCCAGATGATCGAAAGCCCCACACTTTTCCAAACAGCACACTAAAAATAGCACTGGAACAGCGGAGGGCTTTACAGCCCCTATGATCAGAGATAATAGTATGCAAATTTATGCATGCTATTATCTCTGATCATAGGGTAAAGTGCGGGAGAATTCCTCCCGCACATGTTCAATAGATCTGGGCTGTCAAAAGCCCAGACCTGTCAAACACAGGGACTGGAGGTCCATGGAACCACCAAACCTCAAATGGCATGGCCCTGGTGGCCTAGTGCTCCCACTGAACCCTCACCTCGAGCCAGCGACATGGGGGCTGGAGGTCCGGCAGACCTCCAGTCCCCCTGACACCCCTGACACAAGTTCATGGTGGCTGGAGATCCGATGGATTTCCAGTCCCCCTAACCCCCCCTAGCATCCCCCCCCCAAAAAAAAAATGCCCTGGTGGCCCAGTGACAAATCAAGCCCCCCCCCCAACCTGGTGGTCTAGCAGCCCTCTTCCCTGCCCCTGTATCTTTGTTGGAGGAGGGAGATAGAAAATGGCAGCGCCCAGCCCTGCCCAGTGCATCCTGGGATGCATTGGGTGGGGCTTCACAACATATAAGGGAGAAACTCCCTTATATGGTGTGAAGCCCCATTGCACTTAACCGGCTATTCATTAGCTGGCTCCTGAAACCCGAAAATTCAATGCTGGAGCTTGGACATGACCCAGCATTGAACTTCTAGGTTTAACAGCGGCAGCGGTCAGCAAAATGCTGAATAAATATCGGACCCCTAATCTTTAGCACCCTTCATAGAATTACTCCCTATACTTCCAAGCAGGGCTTTTTTTTTTAGGGGGTGCTTGGTGGTGCTCAGTACCAGTATCTTTTCCATTGCCTGCCTACTTTGATGTACGGATCCCAGGTGGTCATGAAAGCGCACAGGCTCTGTATACCCTGAATAAACAGAGAGAGTGTCTCCTATGTGATTTGTTCCTTGCTTAGAATTTTTATGATAATGTTGGTTATAAATACATTTTATTATTATTATTATTACTACTACAGGAGAAGCAGTGTCTACTGCGAATCCCCACGGGCTCATGGGAGACTGTAGAGGGCACATAGCTCAACCCCTGTAAAATGTGGCAGACACAGACTACAGAGGCTGAGCTGTCAAGACAATAAAGGTAGAAAAACTATTTGTTTTGGTTTAGTGATTTGAATATGCCAGCTTTGAGAATCAGAATGTGCAGCATCATTGTTATCTTTGTATTTTACACTGTACAGGAGAAAATGTATTTCTGGTCCTGTTTTTCTAGTGCTGTACTGCAGTCGGAGTCCAGCTTCTTGGGTTTTTCAGTTGTTTTTGTTTGCATATTTGTTCTTCTAATATGCAGTCTGGCTCTATCCATATTTTGCTTATGTGACCAAGGTGAAGTATTTTGTCGGAGAATTGTTTCTGTGTAGGGATGTGTTGCAGTTTGGTCAGTTTTCTTTTCCCAGCAAACAATGTGTTGTAAGGGCTTGTGTAATATTTGCAATGTGGCCTTTAGTTGCAATGGGTGTGGCTATTGTGGGGTCCCTGAGTAGTCACCCCCACCCTGCATACGAGTTCCTTGTTTTCTAGTCATTCTCACGTGGACTAGATTCCCACTCATTGTATTCTTTCAGCTGTTTTTAGGGGTGAGGGGGTGATTGTCAGCAAGATCTGAATTGTCATCAGGTGATCAATACCCATGCTACAGGCAAGCACTCCCTCTGCAACTTGCATGGAGGTACAGTGTTAGTCACCATCTGATGTGCTGAAACACTTAAAGCAGAGGTTCTCAACCCAATCTTCGGGACACATCTAGCCAGTCTGGTTTTCAGGATACCCCCAATGGATATGCATGAGCTAGATTTGCATGCACAGTCTTCATTATATGCAAATCTATTCATTGGGATATCCTGAAAATCTGACTGGCTAGGTGTGTCCGGAGGACTGGATTGAGATCCCCTGACCTAAAGTGATGTTTCAACTACAGCAGTGCACGAGAAGTGGATGGATCTGCCTCATTGAACTTCCTTTCTGTGCAAGTCCTAGGATGAGCCTACAGGAAGCCAGCACCAGCAGCCATCTTCTGTATCACCTGACCAAAAGAGAGCATAGATCAGTGATGCGAACCTATGGCACGCGTGCCAGAGAGGGCACGCAGAGCCCTCTCCCTTGGCACGCGCGCCATCGCCATCGCTGGTCCGCCCACTCTCCCTCCCAGTTCGGCCTTCCTCCCGCCCTCCCTCCAACGCAACGAGCAACAGCCCGCCCGCCCGTCCTCCCTCCCTCCCAGCACCAGGAACCCCCCTCCTCCTAAAATTTAAAAAGCGTACCTCCTCAGTCGGGGTTAAGGCAGCGTGCGTCGGCAGCGGCGGCGAAGCGCCTTTGCTTCGCTCGACGCACCTTCGGGAGGGAGACCTGATGGTGGATGCTGGGTGGGAGGGAGGCCTGATGGTGGGTGCTGGGTGGGAGGGAAGCCTGATGGTGGGTGCTGGGTGGGAGGGAGGCCTGGTGCTGGGTGCTGCTGGGTGCTGGGAGGTAGGGCAAGGGGGAGAGGAGGGCTGCTGGACATTTGTGGCTGGAGGGGAAAGGATGGTTGCTGGACATGGATGGAGGGCAAGAAATGAAGAAGAAAGGAGGAAAGTAAAGAATTCAATGGAAAGGAAGCCCTGGAAACGGAGTTAAGAGAACAGACAGAGAGCAGCAGAATCAGCGACTAGAACCAATATGGATAGAAAAACAAAATCACCAGACAACAAAGGTAGGAAAAATCATTTTATTTTCATTTTAGTGTTTGGAATATGTCGAATTGGAGAATTTACATCTGCTGTCTTATTTTGCACTGGGCATACTGGAACTGTAACAGCTTACAGAAATGATTTATAATGGAAGAAAGTCATGTTATTTTTTTCTCCTACACTAGTATAATATTTTCAATGATGTCTGTTTATATGCGCCATGGCTGGTGTAAGGGGTGTGGCTATCATAGGGGTGGAGTCATATGTGGTGACCCCGCCCATAATGAGTACCGGCACTTTGCGATAAATAATTCGGTTTTGGGTTGCTGTTTGGGCACTCGGTCTCTAAAAGGTTCGCCATCACTGGCATAGATAATCAAGTGGTAGCAGAAAGCTGTAGATTATCAAGGCAAATTGATCCAGTCCAGGTTTTACTTACTGCCTCCAGGTTTTATTGTTTTCCCTAAGAAAAAAAACAATCTACAAATCCCCTGCAAGCAGTGAGTTACAAGCAGGATTGCAGAGCTGCCAAGTTAACGAGAGAGAGAGAGAGAGAGAGAGAGAGAGAGAGAGAGAGACTTTTTGGCCCGTCCTGTGCATTATGGCACCTGCAGCACTAATTTCAATTGGTAGACTCATGGACTACAAATACTACACTGCTTTGGGATATACGTTTAAAACCAGGATGGCCAAAAAGTGTCCCTCCTGGAATGGATACCAAGGCAGCTCTGGGATTGGCTCAGCATATCCTGAAATTCTGCAGTCATGTGGCAACCCTGTCAGGGAGTATATGCTGAATGGGAAGAGAGCAGGTATGCGAGTATGTAGCTGACAGTATGCCAAGAATCTGAATTTATGACAGGGAAAAGTTGGACTTAACAATGAAAAAAGAATACTTACCAGGCAGACACCCTCTGCCCCTTAAACTAATGAACAGGACAGTCTGGTGCAGGACCTGGATGACTTGCCATCACATTTATTACAGTCTTATTCATATGACCCACCACCTACACATTGAGGGAATGGTAGCAGTTAAGTTTCCCGCATACTTGTTTTAGAGATGCCAAGTTACCCAGTTCCAGGCTAGAAATTTTGGGACAGTCCTGGTTTTGAACTTACATCTCAAAGCAGTGTGGGATTTGTAGTGCCTGATCCTGCTCATTGAATTATTATAATTCACCAGGATGTGATGCTCAGAAATCCAGGACTGTCCCAAAATCTCCATCCTGGAACTGGGTAACTGCAGCTCTGCTCTTCCCTCTGATAAGGCAGTAACAAATGAGACATATGTGCAATCAATTACCTCGGTGACATTGGGAATGCCGGCTACTTCATAGAAGGCTTGGCTGAGATCTTACCATTGGCACCTCTGGTGGGTTGTGGTATTCTGCCAACTCTGGAGATGGTGGTCTGCAAAGAAAAAAAAGTTAATAAATATAACAAATTTAATAGCATGACAAGATTAAGCATGTGTTGGGACTTGCCTGTAAGAGGATCCAGATCATTTATGATGGTGCTGAGCTCGGGCTGTAGCACATTACCATCTACTGCTCTGTCAGACCTAGAAGCACAGCTCATGGGCAATAGTCGTGCAGATCCTGCTGCTTGCATGCCCTCCTTGGTGATGAAGAAGGATAGTGGACCCTCTCTACCACCTCTTGGCTTGGTTCTCCTTCATCCACTTCACTTTCCACACCTCCCCACGCCCTCATCCTTCAGCAAGCAATATTGTGCTCTAGAGGAAAATGTCTGCTCTTTGGGTGTGTTTATACAGGCAGAAGGTGCAGGAGGTACGCCTTGGGGAATGTGAACAGCCAGGGTATGTACATTAAATAGCATGTCTTATAATGTACCAACTGTGTGATTCAGTCCTTTCCCCTTTAAGAACTAGTTTATTTTATTTGTACATGCAAGTTCATTTAATGAGCCTCCATTTTCCATCCACATTTCTATTTTTAAAACCTGAATTCTTTATTTTAAAATTGGGGGAGGGAAGGGGCTCTTTGTTTCAACACATGATTTTAAATTTCTGGCAAACATATGGCTACAAAATCAGTGGAGTGTTCATCAAACATATAAATGGCAAGTGACCGACTCACCTACAAATGCGCAGTAGAGACTTCCCTCTCTGTCCCGCCCTCGCATCAAGACGTGATGATGTCAGAGGGCGGAACAGAGAGGGAAACGGAGTCGGACTGTCGGACACTGCCGCTGCAGCCTGGAAACAAACATCGCACGCACCAACCTCCACCCCCCATCCCCGCCGCCGCTCCCGCCCCCCTCCGTGCCAGGCCCCCTGCACTGACCTGACAGTGCCTCTCACCTCTGTGTGGAAGTGCTGCAGGCAGCAGCACAGCGATCTGCTGCTGCCTACAGTGCTTCCACACGGATGTGAGAGGCGCTGTCAGGTCAGTGCAGGGGGCCTGGCACAGAGGGGGGCAGGAGCGGTGGCGAGGAGGGTAGCTGGAAATCTCGCCTGTTTTAACGATCTTAACGGCTAGTCTCTGTATAAATGAGAGAAACAGCACTGGTGTTACCTCAGGACTAATCCCTGTTATAATACAAGTCACCCTGGAGGGGAGCTGTTGTCCTTTCAAAGGGAATTAGAATAAAGGAAAAAATATATACTTCTAGAAAGCAACAGAGCAGGAGGCCTCTGGGACTGGGCTGTGTTGTGCTTAAAGCTATCAGATGTTTCCCAAAAGCTTCACAATTATATACAGTACAATGTGTGCAGAGATGAGCCAGGGACGGGAGACTGAAAAATGTTAAAAGTATATCCGAATATCATGATAAGGAAGGACAGATAGAAGGGAAAGCATTAGAAACAGTGAGGAGAAATGCAGCGGGACGGAGAGACAGAGAATGTGAAGGAAAGTGACTAGCACAACGATCATCAGAAAAAAGAGAAAAAAGTCAGATGTGCACAGAGAAAAAAAAAAAGGATGGAAGGGGGAGTATGAGTTGATTAGGAGAAGGGAAATATGGATCACACATACTGTACTATACTGGCAGATTCAGTATTCCTGATATATGAAAATCCAATAATAACAGGAATCTATCTGAATAAACTGAGCACCTTATGGAATTTTGAGGGGAAGAGCTGGGAGTCTCCACAATAATATAGCAATTGCATAAGAAATCTGCCTTCTGGAACTGATATATATGTTTCACATTTTCATTTCATTTCAAATTTGCCACCTTTCTCTGCCACCTTTCTCTCCAGTGACACAACAACAAAATACAGGAAAATAAATAATGCTATATAATAAATATCATAATGCAAAAATAGTACAAATAAACCATATATAATATGCATCTCTATCCCCAGCCCCTCTCTCACAAATGAAAAGACCAAGCAGTAATAGGGATGGACTGTCATTTGCAATGAGATGGGAAAGGTTAAATGACATATCCCATGTTGTCTGCAAATGAGCAGCAGAAAACATAACATTTGGTGTTGTTTGTGCACGCTTTGCAAAGAGTGTGCACTGTTTAAAAATAGTGCACAATCACACATGCGTGAACTATTCAGGAAAAATGTGCACTATTTGCAACTAGAGCACACTTTTTGCAAAGAGGGTGCACTCTTTCGAAAGAGTGCTCACATTGCCCCCAAAATAAAAATAAAATCTAACCAAAACAAAGTGAACAATGCTGCAAATGACAAGAGAAATGAAACAAACTGAAAAATTTGGGGCTGCCCATCCCTATGAACTAATCCACTGTTTTCAAGGTTCATCTACCCCAAAACCTTTCAGTCATTCCTGAAGGGGCTCCCAAAGGCGCTTCACCCTTGTGAGAGTAACCCGGGATAAGGCTGACTCTTCAACCCTGCTGCTGGTTCTGACATTGTGAACTGATGTGGAACAGGGCAGCAATGGGAAAAGAGGAGACTGAAACAGGTAACCAGCCATTCCATGATGTAGTATCCATTGCCAAGTGTGGTCACCATGCAGCAGTGAACCCTTTCCTCGGGGAAACCTTTCTTACGTTCTGACGACCACTGAGAATCTGAATTTAAGGAGGAGAAGGGCTGATTGTTTGATCAACTGAATAGACATATTGGGTTCTTAACAGGCAGGTGTTCCCAAACTATAATCCACTGACATCTTGTGGTCTGTGAGACTAGGAACCATCAGAAGAGGCAGGTGAGATACCTGAGGCACCATTGGAGGGCACCAATGCACTGTGGCAGAGGGTGGGACATGTGCTGCTATGGCTACAGCAGTAGTGTGATGTGAAAGCTCTTAATCGGCTTCTTCATCAAAGGGGCACTCAGGCAAGCTGTGCTTTCACAAGAATACACCTCATCCTGCTGACAAGGGGGAGGGGGAGACAGTGATAGTGACAGGATGAGGTGGATAAAGAGCCTGGTGGAGAAAAGCAGGAGGAGGGAACACAGAGGGAGGGGATGGGATGCTGAAGGGGTTAGAGAATCTTGAGGTGAATGGTGGGGAGAGAAAGAATGGAGGGGATAGGATGGAGGAGAAGAAGAAAGAAGGAGAAGGACTGGAAGCCTGGAGGAGAAAGGCACTCAAAGAAATTGATAGAATGAAATTGAGGGGTGGGGGAGGCTTGGCAAAAAAAAAAAAAAAAGATTGAAGGAACAAGCTGAGGAGAACAAGACAAGAAGAGAGAAAATGATAGGGGATTGAAGAAGAAGATGGAGAGGGAGAAGAGGGAAATGGCTGATGGAAGGAGGGAGAGAGATGGGCTAGAGATGATTAGCTGAAGGAGAGAGAGAGAGAGAGAGAGAGGTATGATCTGAATGGTTAGGCTGAGGGAGCAGAGACTGGAAGGGAAAGGCATGGGTGAGAGAGATTTCAGGGGGCCAGTCTATGGAGGTGGGGAGAAAAACTGTTGGGAACAAGCTGCAGTGAGACAGAGGGGCGGGGGAGTAAATAGAAAAAAGACTGGGAGAAAAAGGCAGGGGCTCTCTAAATATTTTGAAGGTCAATAAGGGTTGTGCATAATCAAAACCTTTGCACCCCCTTCTATAGCACCTTACTACAGAATACAAATTGCTGGTGTAACAAATATTGAGTCTATCAGCAACCTGTGCAGATATAACTTACAGCGAGAAGTGTTACAGTGTAGCACACAGAAAGGAGTTTGACATTAACATAACATGCAGACTGCTATGTTGTAACAAGAAAGAAAGAAAGAAAGAAAGAAAGAAAGAAAGAAAGAAAGAAAGAAAGAAAGAAAGAAAGAAGGTTAAATTGTTGTGAAACATTAATGTAACAAACATGGCAGAGTAAATTAGTGAATGGTACAAATCCAACATATTTTACTACCCTGGGGGTTACATGCATATAAACAAGGCATGAAGAACATTCATATCTATTTTTAGGCAAACTGAGTGAGGCATGTTTGGGGAGAAGTTTGGATGAAACACAGGCGGAGTCATAAGGTATACAGTGGTGGAAATAAGTATTTGATCCCTTGCTGATTTTGTAAGTTTGCCCACTGACAAAGACATGAGCAGCCCATAATTGAAGGGTAGGTTATTGGTAACAGTGAGAGATAGCACATCACAAATTAAATCCGGAAAATCACATTGTGGAAAGTATATGAATTTATTTGCATTCTGCAGAGGGAAATAAGTATTTAATCCCTCTGGCAAACAAGACCTAATACTTGGTGGCAAAACCCTTGTTGGCAAGCACAGCGGTCAGACGTCTTCTGTAGTTGATGATGAGGTTTGCACACATGTCAGGAGGAATTTTGGTCCACTCCTCTTTGCAGATCATCTCTAAATCATTAAGAGTTCTGGGCTATCGCTTGGCAACTCGCAGCTTCAGCTCCCTCCATAAGTTTTCAATGGGATTAAGGTCTGGTGACTGGCTAGGCCACTCCATGACCCTAATGTGCTTCTTCCTGAGCCACTCCTTTGTTGCCTTGGCTGTATGTTTTGGGTCATTGTCGTGCTGGAAGACCCAGCCACGACCCATTTTTAAGGCCCTGGCGGAGGGAAGGAGGTTGTCACTCAGAATTGTACGGTACATGGCCCCATCCATTCTCCCATTGATGCGGTGAAGTAGTCCTGTGCCCTTAGCAGAGAAACACCCCCAAAACATAACATTTCCACCTCCATGCTTGACAGTGGGGACGGTGTTCTTTGGGTCATAGGCAGCATTTCTCTTCCTCCAAACACGGCGAGTTGAGTTCATGCCAAAGAGCTCAATTTTTGTCTCATCTGACCACAGCACCTTCTCCCAATCACTCTCGGCATCATCCAGGTGTTCACTGGCAAACTTCAGACGGGCCGTCACATGTGCCTTCCGGAGCAGGGGGACCTTGCGGGCACTGCAGGATTGCAATCCGTTATGTCGTAATGTGTTACCAATGGTTTTCGTGGTGACAGTGGTCCCAGCTGCCTTGAGATCATTGACAAGTTCCCCCCTTGTAGTTGTAGGCTGATTTCTAACCTTCCTCATGATCAAGGATACCCCACGAGGTGAGATTTTGTGTGGAGCCCCAGATCTTTGTCGATTGACAGTCATTTTGTACTTCTTCCATTTTCTTACTATGGCACCAACAGTTGTCTCCTTCTCGCCCAGCGTCTTACTGATGGTTTTGTAGCCCATTCCAGCCTTGTGCAGGTGTATGATCTTGTCCCTGACATCCTTAGACAGCTCCTTGCTCTTGGCCATTTTGTAGAGGTTAGAGTCTGACTGATTCACTGAGTCTGTGGACAGGTGTCTTTCATACAGGTGACCATTGCCGACAGCTGTCTGTCATGCAGGTAACAAGTTGATTTGGAGCATCTACCTGGTCTGTAGGGGCCAGATCTCTTACTGGTTGGTGGGGGATCAAATACTTATTTCCCTCTGCAGAATGCAAATAAATTCATATACTTTCCACAATGTGATTTTCCGGATTTAATTTGTGATGTGCTATCTCTCACTGTTACCAATAACCTACCCTTCAATTATGGGCTGCTCATGTCTTTGTCAGTGGGCAAACTTACAAAATCAGCAAGGGATCAAATACTTATTTCCACCACTGTAGGTGTATTTTATAAAATATACATGTATGTACATGCATGATGTGTACATTTATACCAACTCAAGCAAGTGTTAATTTATGTAGGTTACACTTATCTTTGATTTTTGCAGATTGATAAAGATACATTTTCAATATGATGTCTAAATCCGACTTTGGACGTTTTGCTGAAAACATCCCAAAATCAAGTAGTGAAAATGACCATTTTCAAAACAGAAAAATGACTATCTTTTCTTTGAAAATGACCATTTCCTAGATGTTGTTAAGTTTGGACCATTAAAAAAAAAAGTCCAATGTGAAAAATGCACAAAATCAAGCCATTCGGAAATAGGAGGAGCCAGCTTTCCTAGTAGACTGGCCACACAGGTATCCCAGCAGAGCAGTGGGGCACCCTAGTGGGTACTGAACTGGACTTCAAATAAAAGGTCCCAGGTACAAATCTCACCTTTACCCCCTCTATTGTATGATGAGCCCTCCAAAACCCATGAAAAACTTACTGTACCCAACTATACACCACTACAATGGCCCTTATGGCTGCAGGTGTCACCTATATGTAGGTACAGTAGGTTTTGTGGGAGGCTAACACTTTCCACCAAAAGTGTAATAAAGTAGATTAAGGGCCTGGGTCATCTTCTCTACAGTGCACTGAACCGACCATTAGGCTATTCCAAGAATCTGCTTGCTACACTAATAGGACTGGCCATAACATCTGAAGCTGTCATTGAGGCTGCTGTGTACTGTTTCAATAACATCTTTGTGGGGTGAGAGGGGGTCAGTGACCACTGAAGGGGTAATGGGGTATCATTCCTTAATTCTTGCTGTGGTCATCTGTCATTCAGGGCAATTTTTTGTGGCTTATTCGTTACTAAAACAGGTCTTATAGCCCTGGATGTTTTTGTTTTGTTTCATTATGGCAGAAAAACGTCCAAATATTAGGAACGCTCAGATCCCACCCTTAACACGCCCTTGTTATTTGACTGCGCTTCTGATGGACTTCATAGAAAACCATCTAAAAATTGGTTTTGAAAATACCAGTTTGGATGTTTTTGTGCGAGAAACGCCCAAATGCCAATTTACGTCCACTTTTTGGATGTTTTTCTCTTTTGAAAATGAGCCCCACAGGTGCCTAGGTTATATTTTAAAAATAAGCTCTTACTGGACTTTCCACCTAAGTAACCTGTTATAAAATTGGCCTCTCTATGTTTGGAGTATCATATTTGTGATTTTTTTCAGGGTTCCACTCTATGGTCTAGTATCCTTTTTCTGAAATGAATCTTGGGGTTGATACTCAGCATGGTTTAATTAGGCAGTAATATGGACTCTGGGGCAATCTAGGAGTGGAATTGGGGAGAAGCTGGCAGTTGTGCTGGCACAGGCCACATTCAGTGCCAGGACCACATAAAAGGACCCCATAAAAGGCAGTCCTCTCTTTCCCTGATTACCTATGTGACTATTGGCACAGAATATCGACCACTGCCTGATATTATCTTGATTAGTGGCTGTCTTTGGCTTTTCAATTCTAGTGCCTAGAATTGAATATCTGGGTTCCATTTTATCTGTGGCATTAAAACCTCTAACCACCATGGGCTGAATTTCAGCCTCTTTGTTTTTATCTAAACATCCCAACCTCTCATATTATTCAAATCTGCTTTAACCAACCCTCTTTGTTGGCTCACCACCCACGTACCAATAAAGGATCATTGTACTTTCAGTGAGGAATATGATAGAATGATCTCTGTGTACAGGGCTTTTTTTGAGGGGGTATTTGGGGGCACTGAGTACCGGCACCTTTTCCATTGTCTACTAAAATTGACTCATGGACCCCAAGTTTTAATGAAAGAGCTCAGGCTCTACACACCAATTCTGCCTTGTCATAGATTCTGTGACTGTTTGCAGGGGACCTGGCTATTGTGGGGTGAGTCCCTCAGCGATCACCCCGCCCCTGAAGGGTGGCCTAGCATTTGAGTACCAGCACCTTTTTTGCTAGTAAAAATGCACTGCCTGTGTATAACATGTGAAGCCCCATTTACCATAGTTCATTGAAACTGGAACTAAGCCATCCAGTTTGGGATGAACTCAGTTCTTCTAGTATTTTATAACGGGAACTTCTGAAAGCAGAGCCTTTTGTAAAATACCTATCACGTGGGAATGCACATTTGCCAGGACTCCAAGCAGGAGGAAACATTTTACAGATCTACAGGTAGGTACAACCAGTGCTCTCACTCATGCCCCAATGATCAGAAGCCCTGCAGTGTTCCAAACAGTGCTCTAAAGTTAGCGTGGGAAAATAACACCCCTAATATTAGCTATTAGCTCTGATCATAGGGGTAGAAGTGCAAGAGATCATATATATCTATCAAACACAAGCGATGCAGATCCATTGGACCCTGGACCCCCGCCATTGCTTCATCTCTGGTGGCCTAGTGCCCCAGAGAGCAACATGGGGGTTGGAGGTCCAGCAGAACTCTAATCCCCCCTGACCCCAAACACAAGGCAAAGGGGACTGGAGATCTGGTGGATCTCCAGCCACCTACCCTCACACCCAAAAAAACCCATCCCTGGTGGCTCAAGTGGGCTGCCAACACAATCCACCACCTACCCTGTTCAAGTGGCCAACCCCCTCCTCCTGTACCTCCATGATGGAGGAGGGAGTAGCACAATCCCTCCTCTTCCAGCGCCCAGCCCTGCCTAATGCATCCTGTAGCCCAGTTTCTCCTTTATATGGTAGGGAAACCCCACCCAGTGCATCCCAGGATGCATGGGGCACAGAGCCACCATTTTGCAGGTGGCACAGTAAGTAGAGGGAGTGTGCTACTCCTTCCTCCGTCATGGAGGTATGAGGGGTTGGCCTCTAAACCACCAGGGCAGGTGGGGGTTGTGTTGGTAGCCCACCTGGGCCACCAGGTTTGTTTCTTGGGGTGTGAGGGGGGGTTAGGGGGCTGGAGATCCACCAGATCTCCAGCTTCCTGTGCTTTGTGTCAGGGGGAGGGTCGAGGGTCTGGAGGTCTGCCAGACCTCCAGCACCTATGTAGCTGTCCCGGGGGGCTTGGGGGAACACTAGGCCACCAGGGATGAAGTGATGGTGGGGGTCTGGGAGACCAATGATCCCCCAAGGCACTCTGGCAGTCTGGGCTGACAATGGCAGCACGGGCTGCCTGACTCTGACAGGGTGGGTGTGGGAGCAGAGCCCTAATCCTAACACCAGCTCTGAGTTGGCATAGGGTTAAGACACTATTCCACCCTATGATCAGAGCATTGTTCTCTGATCATAGGGCGGAATACCACAGAAGTCATTTAAATCTAATTTAAATGAGCTCTGCAGTATTGAGGGGTGTAGGCGCTGATTGCCCAATGATCATGGCTGCAAAGGAAAATGCGGGCACTATTCCATCACTAGTGGCCTCTAGTGACTGCATTTACCTTTGATCATCAGGCTGTCCAGGCTTTGCATGTGTGGGTGCTGATATGTATGTGTATATGTACTGATTTTACCAAACACAGGTAGGTAACTGATTCTAAGCACTTCCATTAACCAGTGGAGCTGGGACTGCCTTACCTCTGACTATCCATCTCTTCTCCCCCCCCCCCCCCCCCCCCAACTGTCCTCTTGAGCAGTATTATTACATTTATAACCATGGTAAATAACTTGAACATTACACCAAATTGGAAGTATTGGAAGTATAGGTTGGCCGTAGCTTTGTTTATTAACAATTTATAAAATGTCACAGAATTTAAAAACAGCTATACCCCCAAGCTATTCTTAACTATGGTAACAAAACCAAACACTCCTTCCCCCCCCCCCCCCCAGCTACTCACCTTGCCAGCTAAGTAGTGTATAGTAGCCAGTCCATCCACTGCTCCATCTCTGATGATCTTTACTCCCCCAGTCCCAAGTTGACATGACCTCTGTGCCCATTAACCATGTCATGGACCCACCATGACAATCAAGTCTTGAACCAATCTTCATGTTATGGCTCATCCCCCATGAGCCACAACCCCCAGAGCTTAGATGTCTGCCCGCTGCGACAACCAATCACTCCAAGGAAACAGTACATCCTTTTCCAACCAAAACCAACCCCCCAGTAAACTAACACTTTGTGGGAGAGTGGGAGGGTAAGCTGCCTCTGATAATTTTTTGGCAACCCCCTTCATTTTGAGAGTCCATCCAAATGGAGCAGTTTGGGGTCCGTCCGGAAGGCGTGCCCGATTCAAAAGGGGACAATGCTTTATCCTGGGCCAATGCATTGGTCTTCGCTTCCTTCCAATACCTCCCACTATCTGTAAGCTTCCCTTCATCCAGAATCTCGCCTTCAGGTAAATGGCCCAGCCCACATTTAATAGTACCTTTTGAGATCAGCTCTCAGGCTAGTCTCATCTAAGCAGAGCCAATGGTAAGGTAGACAATGAATCTGTTTTCTAAGCCTCTGAGGTGCTGGTAGATGCCACAGAGGTTTGTATGACTGCCTTTTAATTTACTTGAGGAGACCCCAGATCTAAAGGAGAAATTAGCCAGTGTTTGTAGGTCCCTAAAAGCAGATGCTAACGTTGAAATTTTTTTAAATGTGTAGGTTTTCCCTTTGAAAAATGCATGCATATTTTTTGCCCTACCCAGAACACTCCCGTTTGAACTGTCTTACTGTTCCTTTTTTTTTTTTCCAGCATTTCTCTTGATACAATCCAGATGTAAATTTAAAGTTTTACTGGTCCTTCACTGTGAAGTGCTTTTCCCTCTTCCCTATGCATAATGCATGCCATGCAGAAATTTAAAACATGCCTAAAATGTTTTCTGTTTCAGGATGCATTTAATCATTAATGAAAGGAGGTCCGGTAGACTTTCTGTATTGTCTGCCACATAGGAGTATGGGTTGAGAGACACTTTTGCTGAGTTTGTTACACCCCCACCCCCATACTTTTTTTTGTGTTATCTCGATTGTAACTTCTCCTTCATCTTCTATATTCTTATCTCACTTTTTTTTAGATTTTCTAAATATACTTGAAACTCGAAACTCTGCATACTGGCCATCTGAATACAGAAATAACAGCTTTGTAGAACATAAGTGTTGCCATACTGGGACAGACCAAAGGTCCATCAAGCCCTGAATCCTGTTTCAAACAGTGGTCAATCCAGGTTTCAAGTGCCTGACAAGATCCCAAAACAGTAAAATACATTTTATGCTACTTATCCTAGACATAACTGCTTCTTCTACTACTACTACTTAACATTTCTAAAGCGCTACTAGGGTTACGCAGCGCTGTACAATTTAACATGGAAGGACAGTCCCTGCTCAAGGAGCTTACAATCTAAAAGACAGGTGTACAATCTAAAAGACAAGTGTAGAGTCAATCTGATAGGGCAGATAGATTGGGGGGCATACTATACATAAGCAGTGGATTTTCCCCAAGTCCATCTTAATAATGGCTTATGGACTTTTCTTTTAGGAAGGTATCCAAACCTTGTTTAAACCCTGCTAAGCTACCTGCTTTTACCACATTCTCTGGCAATGAATTCCAGAGTTTAATTACACATTGAGCGAAGAAATATTTTCTCCATTTGTTTTAAATATTCTACTTTGTAGTTTCATTGCGTGCCCCCTAGTCCTAGTAGTTTGGGAAAAAGTAAACAAGCAATTCACGTCTACATAGTAACATAGTAGATGACAGCAGAAAAAGACCTGCATGGTCCATCCAGTCTGCCCAAGACAAACTCATATGTGTATACCTTACCTTGAATTTGTACCTGTCCTTTTCAGGGCACAGACCATATAAGTCTGCCCAGCAGTATTTCCCGCCTCCCAACCACCAGTCCCGCCTCCCATCACCGGCTCTGGTACAGACCGTATAAGTCTGCCCTCCCCTATCCTCGCCTCCCAACCACCACCCCCTCTTCCCCCACCTGCTCCGCCACCCAATTTCAGCTAAGCTTCTGAGGATCCATTCCTTCTGCACAGGATTCCTCTATGCATATCCCACGCATGTTTGAACTCCGTTACCGTTTTCATCTCCACTACCTCCCGCGGGAGGGCATTCCAAGCGTCTACCACCCTCTCCGTGAAAAAATACTTCCTGACATCTTTCCTGAGTCTGCCCCCCTTCAATCTCATTTCATGTCCTCTCGTTCTACCGCCTTCCCATCTCCGGAAAAGATTCGTTTGCGGATTAATACCTTTCAAATATTTGAACGTCTGTATCATATCACCCCTGTTCCTCCTTTCCTCCAGGGTGTACATGTTCAGGTCAGCAAGCCTCTCTTCATATGTCTTGGAACGTAAATCCCATACCATCCTCGTAGCTTTTCTTTGCACCGCTTCCATTTTTTAAACATCCTTTGCAAGATAATGCCTCCAAAACTGAACACAATACTCCAGGTGGGGCCTCACCAACGTCTTATACAGGGGCATTAAAACCTCCTTTCTTCTGCTGGTCACTCCTCTCTCTATACAGCCTAGCAATCTTCTAGCTACTGCCACCGCCTTGTCGCACTGTTTCGTCGCCTTCAGGTCCTCAGATACTATCACCCCAAGATCCCTCTCCCTGTCCGTGCCTATCAGACTCTCCCCGCCTAACACATACGTCTCCCTTGGATTTCTACTCCCTAAGTGCATCACTTTGCATTTCTTTGCATTGAATTTTAATTGCCAAGCGTTAGACCATTCTTCTAGCTTCTGTTCCACTCCACTGATTGCATCCAGTTTACATGTGTAAAAGCTTCAATGCTTGTAAAATGATCTCTTAAGGGTTTTGTGAAAGCCAATGTCAAGTTTCTGGAGGCCACACTTCAAAGAGAAATAAACAGGATGAAGTTGGTCCAGATGGCGGCTACTAAAATGGTCAGTAGTCGTCATCATAAAGTGTATGGGGACAGACTTAAAGATCTCTGACTTGAGCACCAATCCTTATCCTTTATAGAATTGGGGAGAATATGTACACCTGGAAGAAGGGTGATAAAGACACTTAAATACATCTGTAGCATAAATGTACAGGAGGCAATTCTCTTTCAATTGAAAGGAAGTTCTGGACAAGGGAGCATAAAATGAAGGGGAAGGGGGACAGACTCAGGAGTAATCTAAGAAAATACGTTTTTATGGCAAATGCGGTGGATAGGTGTAATGGCCTCCCAGCACAGGTGGTGGAGATGAGGGCAGTATCTAAACTGAATAAAGCATGAAACAAGCTCAGAGGATCTCCAGGAGATAAGAAAGAATTGTAGAGTTTGACCGAGGGGAGATCACCGGCAGATGGCTCCTAGTTAAGTGCAGCATGGATCTGCCAAAACTATACCTCCTCCTTTGGGCATCCCTCAGCACTGTCTCACTCCACAACCCACTATTCCCCCTCCCCCCCGCCTCCATAAGGTACTCACTGCAAACAATACACACTCATCTTTCTCCCCAAAGGTGACAGAGGCTACCCACAGCGGAGTTGGCTCATGACCCCCACAGTGCACCCACAAACAGGGCAAGAGGAGAACTACAACAGCAGGTATCGGATCACACATAGCATCAACGAGTGCACCTTCAGACATCTTAAGAACAGGTTTCGGTGTCTTGGCCGTTCTGGAGGGGAGCTCCTGTGCAGCCCCCAAAGGTGGCAAACATCTTCATGGCCTGCTGCATGCTTCATAATTTGGCCCTGCACAGAGGACAGGCCATCTCTGGATTGCAAGACCGGTGCTCTAACCACTAGGCCACTCCTCCAAACTTAGCTGGTGATGCGCTGAATATTAGCGTGTAGCCAGTTACATCACGGGATATAACCGGTTAGCCATATGTGGTGCTTAAAAAATCCACACAGAAACGTTTTATAGAATAAGCTTAGTTGATATCCCAGGGCCTAAAACTATGTGCCTCCATTTACACCAATGAAAATGTGGCATAAATCCCTGCATGTAAATTTACGTGGAATGGGCAATATTCTATAACAATGCGTGTAAATTTGGGAATGCCCATGAAACACCCATTTCCCAACCCATGGCCATGCCGTCTTTGAACTGTGTGCTTTAGAATTTAGGCGCAGTTCATTATGCTTAATGAGTTATGTGCATCAATTTTAATTATTGCCAATTAGTGCTCATTATTGCTTGTTAAATTTATTTATTTATTTGCTGCATTTGTACCTCACATTATCCCACCTATTTGCAGGCTTAATGTGGCTTACATTGTATTGCAAAAGATATAAATGCTGTTAAAAATGCTGATTTGGCTTGTTAAGCCAATTAAGTTATGCACATTGTTATGTAAATATGCTTAGATTTCTGCGTGGAATGCTAAGCGTTAAATAGAATCCAGGGGTAAGTGTTGACTGGGAATATTAATGGCTATCTCCTGTTAAGTGCTATTTAACCAGCCAGGAGCCATTCCTGGCTAATTAAATAGTGCTGAATATTGGGGGGGGGGGGGGGGGGGAGGAGATTATTCTGTAATAATGCATGCAACTTATTGGAACACACCTAAAATGCCTCTGCCCCTCCCATGGCGATGTCCCCTTTTGAGTTGCACACTATAGGATTTGGATGCCCAGCATTATTGAACAGCGTGCAGCCAAATGCATGCGTAAATCTCAATTGGTGCCAATTAACATCAATCATTGATGGTATCCAATTATTGCTTGTTAATGGCGTGCTAACCAATTAAGATGTGCATGCATCTTGACAACATGCCCAAATCTGGACCCCATATATAGAATCCAGGGGATGGTGTTTATCTGCTGTCATATGTTTCTGTGTAAGAGAACGATCCTCACAGGTCTCCTTGGGACCTCTAGCAAGACTTTTTCTACATCAAAGACATATTTGAACATCAAAGAATCAAATGGCATTAATTCCTAAAATCCTGGGATTAAAAAGTAAATCAACTGGTGGAGGGGTAGCATTGTATGTTAAGAAGGGCCTTGAATCACATAGAATGAAAATTCTGCAGGAAACAAAACACATCTTGGAACCCCTATGGATTGAAATTCCATGTGTAAAGGGGAAAAGAATAGTGATAGGAGTGTACTAGACAGATGTAGAAATGTTATCAGAAATTAGGGAGGCTAACAAACTGGGCAACACAATAATAATGGGTGATTTCAATTACCCCGATATTGACTGGATAAATGTAAAATCAGGGCATGCTAGGAAGGTAAACTTCCTTGACAAAATCAAGGACTGCTTTATGGAGCAGCTGATACAGGAGCCAACATGAGGAGGAAAAATTCTAGACCTAGTCCTTAGTGGAGCGCATGATCTGGTGCAGGAGGTAATGGTGCTGGGGCTTCTTGATAACAGTGATCATAATATGATCAGATTTGATGTCGGCTTTGGAGTAAGTACAAACAGGAAATCCAATATGTTAGCATTTTTTTTTTATTTGTACCCCACGCTTTCCCACTCATGGCAGGCTCAATGTGGCTTAGGTACTTATTTGTACCTGGGGCAATGGAGGATTAAGTGACTTGCCTAGAGTCACAAGGAGCTGCTTGTGCCTGCAGTGGGAATTGAACCCAGTTCCCCAGGACCAAAGGTTCACCACTCTAACCACTAGGCCACTCCTCCAAACCCAAGTTAACTTTCAAAAAGTAGATTATAATATAATGAGAAGAACAATGAGAAGCAACTGTGAAGGTCAAAAATTTACATCAGGCATGGCTGCTATTCAAAAACACCATCCTGGAAGTGCAGGCCAAATATATTCCATGTATTGAAAAAGGAGGAAGGAAGACCAAACAACAGCTGGCATGGTTAACAAGTGAGATGAAGGAAGCAATTAGAGCTAAAAGAAAATCCTTCAGAATATGGAAGAAGGATCTGACTAAAAATAATAAGAAACAGCATAAGGAATGGCAAGTCAAATGCAAAGCACTGATAAGGAGGGCAAAGAGGGACTTTGAAAAAAAGATTGCATTGGAGGCAAAAACACATAGTAACATTTTTTTTCTTAGGTATATTAGAAGCAAAAAGCTGGCAAAAGAATTTAATGGACCATTTGATGACCGAGGGGCAAAAGGGACACTGAGAGAAGACAAAGCCATAGCAAAGAGATTAAATTAATTCTTTGGTTCGGTCTTCATCAAGGAAGATTTGGGAGAGATACCGGTGCCAGAAATGGTATTCAAAGCTGACGAGTCTGAGAAACTGAATGAAATCTCTATCAACCTGGAAGATGTAATGGCACAATTTGAGAAACTGAAGAGTAGGAAATCACCTCGACTGGATGGTATTCATCCCAGAGTACTGATAGAATTGAAAAATGAACTTGCAGAACTATTGTTAGTAATATATAATTTATCTTTAAAATCAAGCATGGTACTGGAAGATTGGAGTGTGGCCAATGTAATGCTGATTTTTAAAAATGGTTCCAGAGATGATCTGGGAAATTATAGACCGGTGAGGCTGATGTCAGTGCTGGTCAAAATGGTACAGACTATTATAAAGAACAAAATTACAGATCATATTCAAAAGCATGGATTAATTAGACAAAGCCAACATGGATTTAGTGAAGGGAAATCTTGATGAGGTAAGCAAACATGTGAGCCGATCGATATTATGTATCTGGATTTTCAAAAGGCATTTGACAAAGTACCTCATGAAAGACTCCAGAGGATATTGGAGAGTCATGGGATAGGAGGTAGTATTCTACTGTGGATAAAAACTGGTTAAAAGAAAACAGAGAGTAGGGTTAAATGGTGAGTATTCTCAATGGAGAAGGGCAGATAGTGGGGTTCTGCTGGGATCTGTGCTAAGATTGCTGCTTTTTAACAGATTTATATATGATCTAGAGATGGTAGTAACTAGTGAGGTAATTAAATTTGCTGATGATACAAAGTTATTCAAAGTTGTTAAATCGCAACAGGATTATGGAAAATTACAAGAGGACCTTACGAAACTGGGAGATGGGGCATCCAAATGGCAGATGACGTTTAACGTAAGCAAGTGCAAAGTGATGCATGTGCAAAAAAGGAACCTGAACTATAGCTACATAATGCAAGGTTCCACACTAGGAGTGTATAGGTGTCATCATTGATGATATGTTGAAACCCTCTGCTCAGTGTGTGGTGGCGGCTAAGAAAGCAAATTGAATGTTAGGTATTATTATTAAAGGAATGGAAAACAAAAATGAGGATGTTATAATGCCTTTGTATCACTCAATGATGTGACCCCCACCTTGAATATTCTGTGTAATTCTGGTCACCGCGTCTCAAAAAAGATATAGTGGAATTAGAAAAGATGCAGAGAAGGGCGACGAAAATGATAAAATGGATGTGACGACTTTGTTATGAGGAAAGGCTAAGGGCCCTGTTTACTAAGCAGCGTTATAGACATGTTAGCATCTTTAACACGCGTTAACCATGTATGCGCGTTAACTGTGTACGTGTCTACAATATCCCTATAGGCACCTACATGGTTAACGCGTGCGCAAATTGTAGGCATGTTAAAAATGCTAACGCACCTTAGTAAACAGGGCCCTAAATCGGCTAGGGCTCTTCAGCTTGGAGAAAAGACAACTGAGGGGAGATATGATAGAGATCTATAAAATAATAAGTGGAGTGGAACGGGTAGATGTGAATCGCCTGTTTACGCTTTCCAAAAATACTAAGACTACGGAGCATGCAATGAAGCTAGAAAGTAGTAAATTTTAAACAAATCAGAGAAAATATTTCTTCACTCAACATATAATTAAACCCTGGAATTTGTTATCAGAAAATGTAGTAAAAGCAGTTAGCTAGG
Source organism: Microcaecilia unicolor (assembly GCF_901765095.1). NCBI lineage: Eukaryota > Metazoa > Chordata > Amphibia > Gymnophiona > Siphonopidae > Microcaecilia > Microcaecilia unicolor. Next base: position 90,604,879 of record NC_044037.1, read on the forward strand.
TGGGGTAATATTTCTTCACTCAACGTGTAACTAAACCCTAAAATTTGTTGCCAGAGAATGTAGTAAAAGCAGTTAGCTTAGCAGGGTTTAAAAAAGGTTTATATAGATTCCTAAAAGTCCAGAAGCCATTATTAACATGGACTTGGGGAAAATCCACTGCTTATTTCTAGGATAACCAGCATAAAAAGTTTTGTACTGTTTTGGGATCGTGCCAGGTACTTGTAACCTGGATTGGCCACTGTTGGAAACAGGATGCTGGGCTTGATGGTCCTTTGGTCTGTCCCAGTACGGCAATACTTATGCTCTTATATTTAAGTGGATTTTGTTTGAGATTTGGCTTGCTGGAAGAATCACCACTAAGCCAGAAATTATGAATGCCACTAATGTGCCAAATTTGCTTCTGGTGGACAAGATGAAGACCTGAATGGGGTATTAGCAGTGGTGTGCTGGTAAATATTTAACAGGAGGCTCTCTCCCTGGTCCACCTCGGCGCCCCCCCGGTCTACCTCGGCGCCCCCCATCCACCTCTGCGCCCCCCCATCCACCACTGCACCCCCCACCCACCTCTGCGCCCCCCCCAAAAAATTGCAGCGTTGGCTATACCCCGGTGGGGAGGGGGGGGGGGGGCGCCAACACATTACTCTCGCCAGGAAAAAAAAATTAAATGATCCCAGGTTCCAATCTAATTCATGTTTAATATGGGATAAAATGCCATAAATAAGTAAATAAATATAAACTTTTAACGTTCAGCACCTGATTCTCAAAGTGGACATATTCCAAACACTATAATGAAAATAAAATTATTTTTTTTCTACCTTTGTTGTCTGGTGACTTTGTTTCTCTGATCATGCTTGTCCAGTATCTGATTCTGCTGCTCTCTATCTGTTCCCTTGACTCTGTTTCCAGGGCTTCCTTTCCATTTATTTCTTTTCTTTCCTCCTTTCTTCTTCATTTCTGGTCCTCCGCATACTTGACTGTACAGTGAATCCAGCTTCTGCCTATTTTCTCCATCCATGTGCAGTTTCTCTCCTCACTTCCTTTTCCCTCATCTAATCTCCTTCCTCTATCTTCCCTCCATGTCCAGCATTTCTTCTCTCTCCCTTCCCCCCCCCCTCCATCCATGTCCAGAATTTCTCTTGCTCTCCCCTTCATCCATGTCCTGAAACTCTCTTCTCTTCTCTCCCCTGCCCCTCTCTATCCATCCATACCCAGCAATTCTCTTCTCTCCCCTGCCCCCTCTACCCACCCATGCCCAGCAAGTCTCTCCCCTGCCCCCCTCTACCCACCCATGCTCAGCAAGTCTCTCCCCTGCCCCCTCTACCCATCCATGCCCAGCAAGCCTCTCCCCTGCCCCCCTCTACCCACCCATGCTCAGCAAGTCTCTCCCCTGCCCCCCTCTACCCACCCATGCCCAGCAAGTCTCTCCCCTGCCCCCCTCTACCCATCCAGCGATTCTCCTCCCTCCCCTGCCGCTCCGAAGCATGTCCAACGATGTCCTTCGCCCCCACCCTCCCCTCTGTCTTTTTTTAATTAACTCCATCAAAGCGCGCGCCATTTAAAGCCCTGCTGCGTGCTGGCCGTCTCCAGGCTTCCCCTGCTTGCTTCAGATGATGTTCGTGCCTTAGACCCGCCTTCACGAAAAAAGGAAATGATGTCAGAATGAAGGCGGGACTAAGGCACGAACATCATCCGAAGCAAGCAGGGGAAGCCTGGAGACGGCCAGCATGCAGCAGGGCTTTAAATGGTGCGCGCTTCGACAGAGGTAATTAAAAAAAGACGGAGGGGAGCGGGAGGGGAGAGTGGGAGTGAAGGACATGGTTGGATATGCTTCAGAGCGGCAGGGGAGGTAAGCATGGCCTGTGATGGCGCCTTCCTGCCATGCTTACCTCCCGCAATGGAGCCAGCTCGCCCCCAACAACAACCGGCTCGCAAGAGCTGTCAAAATTGAACAAGTGGCTCTTGCGAGCCGGTGCGAGCCGGCTCCAGCACACCACTGGGTATTAGTGTTACTATTTCCTGTATCCAATACTTAGATTAGAAAAAATCCAGAAATACTCTGTGGCTACAGCAGTTTTGAGCCAGAAAAGACTTTGAATTGAAGGAAGTGTTTTACAGGATTAATAGCTTCTGCTCTGATTTCCAGATGTCATGCCTGAAAGTGTGGTTAATTTGACAGTACATCCAGAGAGAGGATAATAAAGTAAGTTTCTGGATAACATAGATATGTTTTATTGATGCCTGTAGCACAGCAGTCTTTCTTAAACTGTGTAGGATTGAACAAAATTTGTCTTTACAAAGCAATTCATGAGTAAGCAATAGTGTGAAATTTGCTTTTTATTATATGTCTGTGCAGGGATTACAAATAGAAAACTGATATGACTGAAAAGATTAGTGAAAAGCTGCATGCCAGTAAGAGGGCAAAATGGTAACAAAGAGAGGCAGTCCAGCGTAAAGTAGAGAACTTGCCACCTGGTCTGGAGACACCAGGAAAGCTGGAAAGAAAACAGGAACTAACCAGTATGGCAAGTTAGTTTATTGATAATGCAAATCCTGATGCGGCTACATCTATTTTCATATGAAGTGTTTTCCGTTCTTGGTTAACAAGATTTGCATTGGAAATTTCATTTATATTTGTACATATTACTTCTTCAAGCATGCTGGATGTATTTACCCCCAATGCAGGCAGTTTCTTGAAACCTGGCCATGTCGGACTTTGTATTATCAGTAAATATCTTGCCATACTTGTTGGTTCCTGTGTTCTGCTCATCGTTCCTAGTGTCTCCTGCTAGGTTGCATTTCCTCTACAGTAAGAGGGCAAAGACAAAATGAATGTATTTCAAAAAAAACAAAACACTGTCCTAGCACCCCTCAATGACCAGGGGTGAGAGAGATAAATGTCCAAATCAAGAGAGGAAGCTTGCAGAAGGTTTATGATGTCCTAAGGGAAGAATATAATTACAACTTTACTGCAAGCTCATTTAGAAAAGATCATTAAGCAGGGCCATCTCTCTCCCATGATCCTCCCCTAATAAAAAGTACATTATTGAAATAGATACCAAGGAAGAAGTTGGATACAGAAGGAATCTTTGCTATGCTCTACAGGTACTATTACCATCCAGTGAGTAAACACCTAGACTGATTATTTGCACTATGAATTCTTCAAAGACAACAGATTTAGGGCTTCTTTTAAAAAGCCGTGGTAGTGATTCCCAGTGCATCAAATGCGACAAAGCCAATTCATTTCCTATGGGCTTTGTCGCATTGGCCGCATGGGAATCACTACCATGGCTTTGTACAAGGAGCCCTTAATCCAGTGGCATAGCCAAACTGCCAATTTTGGGTGGGCCTGAACCCAAAGTGGGTGGGCACAAAATTTTCTCTCTACCCCCCTCCCCCAGCAAAATGTAGTCACACTCAGATACATTTGTCACACAGGGTAAAGTGCTGCTTTTCAGTGCATCAGATTTCAGACAATTTATTTAATAGCCTAACATCCTTTTCAGTGAGCTTTCAGAGGCCAAAACCTCCTGCCTCAGGTCAGTATAATGCTGTTACGGTATCCTCTCCTGACCTAAGGAAGGAAGTATTGGTCTCTGAAACTTTATTAACACCATATTACTTTATCCTAAATTAAAAATAACATTATTTTCTTTACCTTTCTTGAATGGCCATTTACTTTTTCTCATTGTGTTGCTCCCAGTCTCTAGATTCTGCTTTCCTTCGTTTTCGCTTAACTCTTCTGCCAGGGTTTCCTGGCCATTTGTCATTTTTCTCTCCTTTTTCTTTGCTTTCTTCAATATTTTTCTGCCTCTCTCTCTCTGTCCAGATTTAATTCATTCTTACTATCCATTCTTTAATTTCCTTCATCTACTTATGGCTTTTCATCTTTTTCTCACCCTTGTTCTCCCCATGCCCCTTCCTCTTATTCTCCAGTCTTTCACTACTCCCCTTTTCCATCCAGCAGCTTTCCTCTTTCTCTCCCCATCCTTCCAGTGTCTCCCCTCTCTCTCCCCATCCTTCCAGTAGTCTCCCCTCTTTCTTTCTGCATCCTTCCATCCAGTGTCACCTTTCTCCCTACCCTTCCATACAGCGTCTTCCCTCTTTCTCTTCCCATCCTTCCACCCATCTACCCTCTCTCCTGATCCTTCCATCTAATGTCTCTTTCTCTCCCTCCTTCTAACCAGTGTCTATCTCTCTACCCTTTTCTGTTCAGTGTCCCTTCTCTCTCCACATCCTTCCAGTCTCTCCCCTTTCTCTCTGCATCCTTTCATCCATCTCCCCTCTTTCTCTCCCCATCCTTCCATCCAGTGTCTCTCTCCCCATCCATCTGTTTTCCCTCTTTCTCTGCCATCCTTCCATCCGTTTTCCCTCTTTCTCTGCCATCCTTCTGTCTGTTTTCCCTCTTTCTCTCCCCATCCTTCTGTCTGTTTTCCCTCTTTCTCTGCCATCCTTCCATCTGTTTTCCCTCTTTCTCTGCCATCCTTCCGTTTTCCCTCTTTCTCTCCCGATCCTTCCGTTTCCCTCTTTCTCTGCCATCCTCCTATCTGTTTTCCCTCTTTCTCTCCCCATCCTTCCATTTTACCTCTTTCTCTGCCATCCTCCTATCTGTTTTCCCTCTTTCTCTCCCCATCCTTCTGTTTTCCCTCTTTCTCCCCAGTCCCCATCCTGCCATCCGTTTTCCCTCTTTCTCTCCCCATCCTTCCGTTTTCCCTCTTTCTCCCCAGTCCCCATCCTGCCATCCGTTTTCCCTCTCCCGATTCAGGCCCACCCGATTCAGGCCCGCCAGCCCCAGCTACAAAAAGAAGAAGCGCTCAGCTGATTGAGCTGAGCGCCGCCACCAATGCTAACGATGAGAAAAAATGTTTAAAAAAAAAAAGCGCGGCACCGCAGGCAGCCTTGAAGCATTGGCTGCTGGCTCTGCAGGCTCCTCCCGTCTCCTCCAGGGGCAGTGACGTAAGAGACGGGAGGAGCCTGTAGAGCCAGCAGCCAATGCTTCAAGGCTGCCTGCGGTGCCGCGCTTTTTTTTTTAAACATTTTTTCTCGTTGTTAGCGTTGGCGGCGGCGCTCAGCTCAGTCAGCTGAGCGCTTCTTCTTTTTGTATTGCCGGCCCTGCTGCTCAACAGGAAAAGCAGCAGTGGCCGGCAATGGGAGCTGGGGCTGGCGCGGGCCTGGAGGAAAAGTGGGTGGGCGGGCCAGAGCTGAAATATCTGCCTGGGGGAGACAAAAAAACTGGCACCTGGACTGTGTGCTTTAGGAGTATACAGAGATTTCTTTCTTTCTTTCTTTCTTTCTTTCTTTCTTTCTTTCTTTCTTTCTTTCTTTCTTTCTTTCTTTCTTTCTTTCTCTTGTTTTGTTTGCTGTTTGATTTATTTCGCTTATTATAAATAAAACAAACATAATTTTTAAAAAGATACACAAAAAACTTGAGTCAATATTCATCCCATGATTGTCTGTATTTTTATAAATGCTGGCCACTGTGGTCTTTTTATACCTGAATATTCAGTGCCAGGACATTCGTGTATACCAGCCTTGACGATCTGGGTACAGTGCAGCCTCCAGCAATTATCTGGTGATATTCAGACCTGGATTAGTCACTGTTGGAAACAGGCTGCTGGGTTGATGATCCTTTGGTCTGTTCCAGTATGACAATGCTTATATTCTTATGTACCCAAAGAAGTACCCAGATAATGTTAGGACAGCCTTTTTGCTATCCTCTCTTTATCTGGGTAATAACCTGGTTTGCAGATTGAATATTGCTGCTATCTAGGTAACTCCTGGCTCCATCCAGTCTCTGCTTCTGGACTCCCCCCAGCTAGTACCCAGCTAATACCAAGGCACTCTGACTGGATTTTCAGTGGCACTATGGAGTACTTATATAGAATGGATGCCAACATTTCTGTGCCATTGCACAAATAAATATTTAGAATAATGGTATTTCATCTATGTAGATGATGTTATCGTGATATTGCCTGTTTCCCAATTGTGGTCTGATACACTATGCTCTATTAGAGTTTGTGTTAATACAATAGATGACTGGATTTCACTCACAGACTTAAACTTAACAATAATAAAACCAAGTTTTCATGGCTTGGTCCCAAAATGATTCACGATATACTGAAACCATATCCCTAGATGGGAATACTTTTTCTTTGGACTGTCATTCTAAAATCTTGGGGGTACAAATTGACAATTTATTAATTATACATGATCATCTGGAGGAGTAGCCTAATGGTTAGTGCAGTAGGCTTTGATCTAGGCAAACTGGGTTTGATTCTCACTGTAGCGCCTTGTGACCTTGGGCAAATCACTTAACCCTCCATTGCCCCAGGTACAAAAACTTAGATTGTGGGTCCCCTAGGGACAGAGAAAGCACATGTATATAATGTGTACAGTGCTGTGTATGTCTAGTAGTGCTATAGAAATGATTAGTAGTAGTAGTGTCATGTACAATCAACTATTAAACAGTCTTTTATTATTTTGAGAAAACAGAACTATTTGAAAATATTTCAGTTCTGAGATTTTTAGGATTTTGGTACAGTCATTAATCCTTTCCAGACTAGACTATTGCAACCTTACGCTAGCTATCTGTTCTAAATCATTAATTCATCAGTTACAACTAGTCCAAAATTCGGTTCTAAGATTGATTTTTGGTAAATCTAAATTTGAACCACTCCAGCCTTTTTATTCTACACTTCATTGGCTGCCTGTTGCTGCGAGAATATAATTCAAACTGGTTGTCGCCATTTTAAAAATCTTAACAGGTGACATGGCTTCTTATATGTTAGGAAAGCAGCAGGGTCCAAAGCACAGAACAGAGTTCAAAAGCACAAAACAAAAGTGCCAAGAGCCTTCAATAAATGGGACACAGATCTTCCATTTACACAGTGTAGATCAATCACACAATAACCCAACACGGGGCCATGTTTTGGCGCAAAGCGCCTGCCTCAGGTGTCATATTTCTTCAAAAATTCTTAAGTGAGTATTGCCCGCCAAAGGCATGAGAAACAAGTCCTTATTCCAGAACTATGTTAGAAATCGAGTGCAGCATCAACTAAGCTATGAGGCATTTGATTTCTAACATAGTTCTGGGATAAGGACTTGTTTCTCGTGCCTTTGGCGAGCAATACTCACTTAAGAATTTTTAAAGAAATATCATTCCTGAAGCAGACGCTTTGCGCCAAAACGCAGCCCCTTGTCAGGTCATTGTGTGATTGTTCTACGCTGTGTAAATAAAATATCTCTGTCTCATTTATTGAAGGGTGATGGCGCTTTTTTTTGTGCTTATATGTTAGATCTAGGGGCCCTTTTACTAAGATGCATAGGTGCCTACACACATCCAATACATGTCAAATTGGCACTACCGCCCGACAAGTGTGTGCCTCGTGCGGTAATTCCATTTTTGGCACGTGCCCAAAACACACAGTAGAAAATATTTTCTGTTTTCTACTGCGGGGCCCTCACCCGGCGGTAATCAGCAGTTGGTGCACGCTGCACACTTACCGCCTGGTTAACACGTCAGACCTTACCACTAAGCCAATGGATGGCATTAAGGTCTCAGGCCAAAAATGGACATGCACTGGTTTTCATTTTATTTATTTAGATTTTGCTCACACCTTTTTCAGTAGTAGCTCAAGGTGAGTTACATTTGGGTACACTGGATATTTCTCTGTCCCAGGAGAACTCACAATCTAAGTTTGTACCTGAGGCAATGGATAGTTAAGTGACTTGCCCAAGATCAGGGCTGCCGAGAGCTGCCGAGAGGGGGGTGGGGGGGCAAAATTCCCCAGGCCCGGCTGCCGGTGCTGCAGTCCTCGGTCTCACCTGCCTGCCTCCTCGGCTCCAGGCCCCCTTCATTCAAAGTGGCAGTCCCAGATTGCATCTCTTCTGGCCTTCCCTCCCTGTGTCCCGCCCTCACAGAAACCGGAAGTTACATCAGACGAGGGTGGGACACAGGGAGGGAAGGCCAGAAGAGACGCGATCTGCGACTGCCGCTTTGAATGAAGGGGGCCCGGAGCTGTGGAGGTAGGCAGGTGAGACCACAGACTGCAGCAGCAGGGGGAGTCACGGGGGCAGCAGGGGGGAGGGCAGTGGCGATAGGGGGGGCAGAGGCAGGGCGGCCTTGCCCCAGGCCCAGCCTAGTCTCTTGGTGGCCCTGCCCAAGATCACAAGGAGCAGCAGCAGGATTTGAACCAGCCACCTCTGGATTGCAAGGCCAGTGCTCTAACCACTAGGCCACTCCACACACATCCATTTTCAGTCACATTTAAAAAATCCCTTTTCCCAGGTGCGCTCAGGAAACAGACCAGTGTGCATCCAAAGCAGGTGCCTACATCAACGCAGACCGTTTTTGGCTGTGCCTTAGTAAAAGGGCCCCCTAGTGACTTTGGGGTCCTTTTACTAAGGCGCGCTAATGGATTTCGTGCACACTAATGATTAGTGCATGGTAAATGCTAAGACGCCCATTATATTCCTATGGGCAACATATCAGTTAGCATGTCCTAATCATTAATTCAAGCTAAATCTGTTAGCATACTTTAGTAAAAGGAGCCCTTTATTACAAAGTTCCACTGCAAGATATAGAACTCATAGTCTTTTTAAACTTAGATATCCAACGTTTACGGGACTTAAATTGGTTAGACACCTTTCTTCCTCTATTCAGTGCCAGCTAGCCAATTTATAGAATCACCTCCCTCTTTGTGTAAGATAATGTTTTCATTATTTTAGGTTTAGAAAAAATTTGAAAGCTTTTTTTTTGTTCTGTAAAGCTGGTTTATCTGCTGCTTAATTAACTGGATTTGTTGAATGTGATACTTCTTTTTTTGTAATTCCCAGACAAGCTGGTCTGGTTCTTGTTTTTTGTGGAATATGAGAACATAACATGACATATGCACAAGCATGTATGCACATACATATATAAATGCCAAAATTCTGCCTCAGCACTAGTCTGTAAATATACATGTCTTACATAGCACATACACATAGGTAGAATCTGGATGGAGCATGGGTGGGATGCACACATATGTGACTTATACCATACTGTAAGTTGTGTGCATATATCTGGCATTTAGGAACAATCAGTTACACTAGCTCTATACTGATATAAGTGTTTTTGCCTGCGTTTATTTAACCTGTTACATTTATTCTACAAAGGAAAATAGACACCTACATTCCATTATAGAAGAGGTGTAACATAGAGGGGCATAATCGAACGGGGGCACCCATCCCCGGGGATGGCCCCGGGAAGGGGCAGAGCCAACTGTATTATCGAACGAGATGGGCGTCCATCTTTTGTTTCGATAATACGGTCCGGACCGCCCAAATCCCAACATTTAGGCTGACCTTAGAGATGGGCGAACTCGTTTTTTGACGATAATGGAAATCAAGGACGCCCATCTCAAAAATGATCAAATCCAAGGAATTTGGTCGTGGAAGGATCCAGCATTCATAATGCACTGGTCCCCCTGACATGCCAGGACACCAACCGGGCACCCTAGGGGGCACTACAGTGGACGTCATAAATTGCTCCCAGGTACATAGCTCCCTTACCTTGGGTGCTGAGCCCCCCAAAGCCCACTCCCCACAACTGTACACCACTACCATAGCCCTTAGGGATGAAGGGGGGCACCTACATGTGGGTACAGTGGGTTTTGGTGGTTTGGAGGGCTCAACATTTACCACCACAAGTGTAACAGGTAGAGGGGGATGGGCCTGGGTCCACCTGGCTGAAGTCCACTGCAGCACCCACTAAAACTGATCCAGGGACCTGCATACTGCTGTGATGGAGCTGGGTATGACATTTGAGGCTGGCATAGAGACTGGAAAAATTGTTTTTTGTTATTTTGGGTGTGAGGGGGTTGGTGACCACTAGAGGAGTAAGGGAAGGTGATCCTCAATTCCCTCCGGTGGTCATCTGGTCAGTTCGAGCACCTTTTCGAGGCTTGGTCGTGAAAAAAAAGGGACCAAGTAATGCCGGCCAAATGCTCATCAGGGACGCCCTTCTTTTTTCCATTATCGGCCAAGAACGGCCATCTCTTAACCACGCCCCCGTTCCGCCTTCGGTACGCTGCCGACATGCCCCCTTGAACTTTGGTCATCCCCGCGATGGAAAGAAGTTGAGGGCGCCCAAAATCGGCTTTCAATTATGCCGATTTGGGTGCCCCTGAGAGAAGGGCAGCCATCTCCCGATTTGTGTCGAAAGATGGGCGCTCTTCTCTTTCGAAAATAAGCTGGATAGGCACCCTCTAGGCGCCTTTAAATATAGGCACACTTAGGTGTCCTTTTACTAGGCAGCAGTAAGCCCACTGTGGGCTTACCATGCGCCAATCCAGAGGTATCGCCGGGCTACCGCAGGAGCCCGAAGGAAGTTCCTACCCCTAATGTGCACCATTTTTGAAGCTACAAAAATATGTCCTATTATTACAGCGCTGGAACTTAACCAGCCGTTCTTTCTTTTCCACTTGACAATCTCCTGGTACCAACCCCTCTTTGAACCACACAAGCTTTTCTTCTGTTATTGTTATATCTGATGTATTATATTCCAAATTATTCGGTTCACTTTCTTTCTTGAAAGAGAAACAAAACTAGACTGTCACAGAACAGTTACAGCACAACCAGTCTGTAAAATATTAAAACCACAAAGGGAAAAAAAGGAGAGGAAACTAAAAATCTGAGTGTAATTAACATCTTAAGCAAGCCTGGTTCTTCTAACATAGTAACATGGTAAATGACGGCAGATAAAGTCCTGTTCGGTCCATCCAGTCTGCCCAACAAGATAAACTCATTTACATGGTATGTGATACTTTATATGTATACCCAAGTTTGATTTGTCCTTGCCTTTCTCGGAGCACAGACCGTAGAAGTCTACCCAGCATGTTCTTGTACTACGTTCTGAAGCTAACATCGAAGCCCCTTAAAATTTACACTCCAGCCCATCCCTATCTATGCAGTCACAATCAGGGTGTAGACCGTAGAAGTCTGCCCAGCTCCTGTTTGTTTCCCAATTACCGGCGTCGCCACCCAATCTCCGCTAAGATTCCATGGAACCATTCCTTGTAAACAGGATTCCTTTGTGTTTATCCCACTCATCATTTGAACAATTCATCAGTGGTGTCCAAATCTGAGGTACACTGAGGCATCTCTCTATTTGGAATTTTTTAATTAGTTCAGTGCTATTTTTGGTGCTTTTCCTATCCATAGATATTTCATTAAGTGATGATCTATCACAGGCAACATAATAAAAATGTCATTAAATTGCAGAGTTGGGCAGCACCATTTTCAGTAGCTCATGGATGTGTGAATCTCGACATGCAACAAAAATGGTGAACAATTTACAAGAGCAGGACTACATGTGTATGTGCCATATAAAATTGATATCTCTCCCCCCAGAAAAAAAATGGGAAAAAACATATAGGAGATACACATGGATGTTAGTAAAATACTGCAATAATACAAGAATGTCCCATAAAGGGTTGGGGTGGGTGATATTGAAAATGGCTTCAAATAGTTCAATTCCCACTTCAGGCACAGGCAGCTCCTTGTGACTCTGGGCAAGTCACTTAACCCTCCATTGCCCCATGTAAGCCGCATTGAGCCTGCCATGAGTAGGAAAGCGTGGGGTACAAATGTAACAACAACAAAAAAAAACACTTGAATTCCTGGCTAATCTGCAAGGACCCTGGCTGTGGCAGATGCCTAAGCAGCAGAATGGCTGCCTTGTCAATGAGGTCAAGGAACTGTATCTTTGTCCATATTTCCTATGAAAAGAATGTGGCCTGTTGCCCCTCCTCTCCTCCCGGTGTGCCTTGTGCAGCATGGCCTCAACAGCCCACACATTCTAGCGGCTCAAGGCAAACAACTTCCACTACACAGGGTGCTTGTTACCACCAACACCACCCAGAATCACAACAAGTGCAGCATCACAGACACTGACAGACAGCATCTCACTACTCACAAACAACCAGCTCATTTGCACACACAAGCATGCACAGACACAAACAGCATATGAGGCTAGGGACTCAAAAGCAGCAGGGCAGATGCAGCCAGAGAGGGACACAGCTGGGCCTGCAAGACAGGTGGCAGGGGAGAGGTTTGCAGAGGCAGGCAGAGTAGAGTGGTGAGAGATGGGACAGCCCAAGACAATCTGCTGCCTGAAGTGAAGAATGAGTTGCCGCCCCCCCCTCGAGGTGAGGAATGAGCTGCCACTGCTGCCGCTGCCATCTCCCCACCAAGGTCTGTCATCTCCCCCCTTCCTTTACCAACCCCCTTCCACCAATTTACCTTTTCTATCTCATTTTTCCAAAGGCAGCAGCAACGATTCCCAGATGCTGCCCTGCCACTGGTCTTGGCCCCTTCTTTCTACTGCAGCCCACCTCTCTGATGAAATTTCCTGTTTCCTTGGAGGTGGGCCACAGTAGACAGAAGGAGCTGGGACCAGCGGCAGGGCAGTCTCTGGGAATCGTTGCTGCTGCCTTTGGAAAAATGAGAAAGAAAAGGTAAATTGGTGGAAAGGGGCTGAGAAGAAAGGGCTGGAGGTGATGCTGCCACAGAACAGTGCCACCTGAGGCCCCCATCTCGGTAGCCTAATGGTAGTGTCGCCCCTGGATGGGCTTTGGAGGGATGAAATTGACTGACCTGGGTGGATAGAGATGGCAATTGAGCTCATGGAGTCTCGTATCAGCTCTCCACCAACACAAGCAGTCACAAAAACATACTGCAGTGGCACTTATTAGTGCTTTCTAGTAGTAAACATTCTAATGTTTTGCTTGTGTTCCCTGCATTGTCAACATGCTACCTGGAATCACTGATACACATCAAGAACAGCACACTGCACTCCCCCCCCCCCACTCCAAAATGCTCAGACTCATCTGCCTTTTCAACATTTTTGCCACATACATGTTTTTCTCTGGGATGATGTAAATTAGCACTTTATAGGGTTTAGGCATTTAGGCATGGATGTATTGTGCATTCATGAGTAAAACACAACTAGTGCTTTTAAAATAACTGCCGTGAGTCAATTTGATAGATTCAAATCTGCCTCACTAAGCCTAAGAGGGCTCCAGTGATTCATTGTATTTATCAGCAAAGTCAGTATTCTAAGCGTGAGTTCTACGTCTTTATGGAATCTCATTAGGTATCTCAACCAGAAGACCTTTTCAGGCCTTAATCAAGCACTTCACATGTTATTGCTTTAACATTCATTGGCAGATCCTCCGTTTTGTCTCAATTTATTTATTTATTTGTTTCATTTGCATCCCACATTTCCCCACCTGTTTACAGGCTCACTGTGGCTTACATGGTACCTCAACGGCGTTCGCCAGTTTTGGTATGAACAAATATAAGTGTTATTGTGGTAAAAGCAGGTTCGTGTTTGGTAGATACATTGGGGAAGTTAGGGAGGGGGGATGAGGGTTAAGGTATGTCCATTATAGTCTTTGGTTTTGCAGTGTCGCAGGAACTTGGTTCTTACGTTGGGTCGGTGGGGTATACCTTTTTGAACAAGTTTGTTTTTAGTTCTTTCTGGAAACTTAGGTGGTTGTTTGTTGTTTTTATTATCTTTGGCAGAGCATTCTATAGTTGTGCGCTTAAGTAAGAAAAGCTGGATGCATAAGTTGATTTGTATTTGAGTCCTTTAGTACTTGGGTAGTGGAGATCAATTTATAGGCAGAAAATTGAGAGAATTTCTTAACTGAACCAAATACAGCAGGCAGGGATTGCTTAGGCTCAGAAACAAATATCTAAATGACATCAGCATAAGCTGCCAATTTGTATGTGTCGTTTCTTATCTTACATTCCAAATTATAGTCCATCTGAATTGTAAAGTCTCATAAAATCTTCACTTTCTCATTTTCTATGATTTTTTTTTCTTTGATTGTGTGTTCCCAATAATTTTTACACACTTGTAAAGTAGGGTATAGATTCAAGAAAAAGTGTCACAAATTAGGTGTGAAAAAATTGGGTGCCAAGGGTCAGAGTTTAGCGCACCCCCAATTTTAGCACGTGTTAAAAACATGAGCGCGCCTTAGTAAAAGACGCCCTCAGTGAGTTGTGCATGTAAATTCTAATTATTGCCAATTAAGTTACGCTCGTAGTTATAGAACACACCTGGATTTCGACATGGACCTTTAGGTGCACTATATAGAATCTGCCAGCATATGCCTTTATTTTTGCTTATGATGGCAATAAAGATATTTCTATATATATATCAACAATAGCAAACACTTATGACTGCCTATGTGTGTTTTGTTATTTAATTGAGAGTTTTTTTATTTATTTGAACGCTTCCCAAATGTACATATATATCATGAAATAAAATTAGAAATCACTAAAACAACATAAAAAATTATTATAGCTGTTAGAAACAGCAATAACAAACTCTCTGTATTTTGTGCTCATTTTTCTACACTGTTCTATTCAATACAGTAATACATGGCCAAATCTCAGTGAGGATATCCTGTGTCCTGATGGATCAGCCCTAACTGTTGATGTACTCTGCCTTGGGAAGCCTGAAATTATAAAGATGGAATATATTGAAATTAAATGGAAGTAAAATTAAACTCTCCTTTCATTGGAGGACATGGAATCACATCTTCACTTGATCTCATTTGTAGAAGTTTACATTTTAGATACATAACTACAAAGACACACATAAACTCTTCAACCTTGTGAACAAACTGTTAGACACCACACCAGTTACAAACAACGGCAAAGATATTCCAGATGTTGACAACCTTGCGAAATACTTCAAGGAGAAAATTATACAACTACGACTCAAAATACCTGCTAGCCATAGGCGTAGACTGGGGGGGGGCGAGGGGGGGCAATGCCCCCCCAAACGACGCGAGGCGCCGCCGCGCCATTAGTTTAAAAAAAAAAAAAACACATGCAGGCACGCGCTCCTCTCGGTCCGCTTGGCTTCCCTGCCCTCTCTATCTGCGTCCTGCCTTCCTCTGACGTCATTTCCTTTCTGGCGGGACGCAGACAGAGAGGGCAGAGAAGCCAAACGGACGGAGAGGAGCGTGTCCGTCTACCCCTCTCTCTTCCTCCCTCCCTCCGGCGCAGGCAGCAGTCTTTTCCAGCGTTCCTGGCAGCGGTAGCGTTGTACACGCTGCCTTTGGCTCTGCCCGAAGCCTTCTCTTCAAGTTCCTGTTCCCGCATAGGTGGGAACAGGAACTTGAAGAGAAGGCTTCCGGGGCAGACCGAAGGCAGCGTGTACAACGCTACCGCTGCCAGGAACGCTGGAAAAGCTGAAGACTGTTGCCTGCACCGGAGGGAGGGAGGGAGGAAGAGAGGGGGTAAACGGAGTCACGATCTTGGACCTCGCGGGGGGGGAGCAGAGGGAAGATGGATGGGACTGGGAGGGGTGGGGAGCAGAGGGAAGGAGCAGGAGATGAATGGGACTGGGAGGGGTGGGAAGCAGAGGGAAGGAGCAAGAGATGGATGGGACTGGGAGGGGTGGGGAGCAGAGGGAAGGAGCAGGAGATGGATGGGACTGGGAGGGGTGGGGAGCAGAGGGAAGGAGCAGGAGATGAATGGGACTGGGAGGGGTGGGAAGCAGAGGGAAGGAGCAAGAGATGGATGGGACTGGGAGGGGTGGGGAGCAGAGGGAAGGAGCAAGAGATGGATGGGACTGGGAGGGGTGATGAATTGGACTGGGAGGGGTGGGAAGCAGAGAGAAGGAGCAGGAGATGGATGGGACTGGGAGGGGTGGGGAGCAGAGGGAAGGAGCAAGAGATGGATGGGACTGGGAGGGGTGGGAAGCAGAGGGAAGGAGCAAGAGATGGATGGGACTGGGAGGGGTGGGAAGCAGAAGGAAGGAGCAGGAGATGAATGGGACTGGGAGGGGGTGGGAAGCAGAGGGAAGGAGCAAGAGATGGATGGGACTGGGAGGGGTGGGAAGCAGAGGGAAGGAGCAAAAGATGGATGGGACTGGGAGGGGTGGGAAGCAGAGGGAAGGAGCAGGAAATGAATGGGACTGGGAGGGGTGGGAAGCAGAGGGTAGGAGCAAGAGATGGATGGGACTGGGAGGGATGGGACTGGGAGGGGTGGGAAGCAGAGGGAAGGAGCAGGAGATGAATGGGACTGGGAGGGGTGGGAAGCAGAGGGAAGGAGCAAAAGATGGATGGGACTGCGAGGGGTGGGGAGCAGAGGGATGGACCAGGAGATGGATGGGATTGGGAGAGGTCAGGCACAGCAGAGGGAAGGAGCAGAAGATGGATGGGACGGAGGGATGGTGAACAGAGGGAAGGAACAGAAGATGGATAGAACTGGGAGGGGTGGGAAGCAGAGGGAAGGAGCAAGAGATGGATGGGACTGGGAGGGATGGGACTGGGAGGGGTGGGAAGCAGAGGGAAGGAGCAGGAGATGAATGGGACTGGGAGGGGTGGGAAGCAGAGGGAAGGAGCAAAAGATGGATGGGACTGGGAGGGGTGGGAAGCAGAGGGAAGGAGCAGGAGATGGATGGGACTGGGTGGGGTGGGAAGCAGAGGGAAGGAGCAAGAGATGGATGGGACTGCGAGGGGTGGGGAGCAGAGGGATGGACCAGGAGATGGATGGGATTGGGAGAGGTCAGGCACAGCAGAGGGAAGGAGCAGAAGATGGATGGGACGGAGGGATGGTGAGCAGAGGGAAGGAACAGAAGATGGATGGAACTGGGAGGGTTGGGGAGCAGAGGGAAGGAGCAAGAGATGGATGGGACTGGGAGGGTGGGGAGCAGAGGGAAGCCTACTGGAAAGAAGACACTGCATAAAACAGAAGACACTGGGATCAAAGCGAATAGAAAAAACTAAATGATCAGACAACAAAGGTAAATAAAAGTATTTTATTCATAATTTATTAATTGAAATGTGTCAGCTTTTTGAAATGTGCATCTGTGATATTTTGCCTGTAAATTTCATTTCCTTCCTCCATATTAGCATATTCATTTGCATATTTATATATGCAAATGATATGCTAATATGCTCCGCCCATTCTTTGCCCCCCCAAATGAAACAGTCAAACTACGCCTATGCTGCTAGCCCTATTGAGTATGCCACACTCTTAGATTGTCTAGATCCAGAAGAAGGAATACACCCAGCAGACAGAACCTGGACCGAATTCGAAATACTATCAGAAGACCTCATCTCTGAAACTCTCAAAAGATATGCCAAATCCCACTGCAAACTAGACACATGCCCAAACAACCTCATGAAATCTGCTCCTCAACAATTCAAAATAGACCTAATGAACCATGTTAACTTCATGCTACAAAACGGACTTTTCCCAAAAGAAAAAGGAAAAATCTTACTGTCATGACTCTTGGGGCTTGGTAACTAGAAGCCCCAATATCATGGAGCATAACCCTGGTGCAGCAATCACCTGAAGTCTCTATTATTTTATAAAGTCTCTGTTATTGAATAAATCACAGATAATTTACTCACAGATAGATGTTCAGGATACAGAGACTTCTTAATCTGGAGGCTGTGGGAGGTGGAGATCTGAAGAGAGGTAGTTGTATTGCAGGGGGAGGAGAAGATAGTTGAACAGGTAGAAATAGTCCAAAGCTGGGTGACTGCAATGTGCAATATCTCATTTGGAAGAAGATATTTACAGGGTAAAAAATCCAGGTTCGTTACAGGGAGTTTGAATAGGACAGAGCTGTCTGGAGCGTGATGGTGTTGGCTCCATGTCCCTGGCTGTAATGGAGGAAGAAGCCCCTCGTGGCTGAAAGGACAAAGAAGTGTTGGGGCTTCACACAGGGAGGAGCAGATAGAGACCAATGGGGATAGAGCCTGCTATCGGATAGCAAGGGGTAGTCCTAGAGATAGGAGGGAAAGGTCATACCTGGCTGACCTCTGTGGACAGAATAGTAAGACTGAGCAGGAAGACAAAAGAGCCAAGCTTGGCAGAGAGAGAGGGAGAGAGAGAAGGTCTGAGCAGCCTCACAACCAGTGATAGCAGTTCTTACACAGCCAAACAAGTGTGGTTGCACTGCCTGTGAACTACATTACCCACAGTGCATTGCTCATGTATTTTTCCAGTGGGGAAACTGCAGCAATGATAGTCCTTGGGACTGAGAATAACAGTAAAGGCATTACACACATTTTAGGATCACGTTATAAACTAGTGCGAGGCTGTCGGAGGACAGAACACTCCCCGCCTGGTATCGGTAGATACCACTATCCTTATTATCACACTTTATCAAATGAATCGCATGCAAGGTCCATTATTGACATTCAGGCTGTCCATCGGCTGTCACGATCCCAGACTTCAAACAGTCGCGAACTCTGGAACAACGTGAGTTCTTGACCTATTGTCGTCGAACGGCAGCAGGAGGCAAACCTCCCAAGCAGGACTGGACTAACAAGCTTGGTTTGGCTGGAACCAGTTGCTAGGATGGGCTTCGCTTAGCAGGAACAGGATTCAAGATGCTGGAACCAGGTTCAGGATGCTCGAACAAGCTGGACGGGAACAGGATTCAGGATGCTGGAACAAACTTGGCAGGAACGGGAGCTGAAAGCAAACAAAGCAGAGACGAGCAGGCAGGGGACTGGAGCTGAAGACAACCAGGATAGACACAAGCAGGATACAAAGCTAGCCCTCACAGACAAACAACAGGACTAAGGCTGAAGCTAAGGCAGAGAGGGACTAGAACAAACAAGGCAGGCTAGGCAGGACACAAAACCGACCTAGAGACAGACAACAGACTAAGGCTGGAGCTAAGGTAGAGGAGAACTAGAACAAGCAAGGCCGACTAGGCAGGACACAAATCTGACCTACACAGACAAACAACAGAACTATGGCTGAAGGTTGAACCCAGCACACAAACAGACTGAGAAGAGCAGAGGCAGAAGTTCCCATAGGCACACAGACTATGAACGAGGTAGAAGTGCTACGCTTCCTTATAAACAGGACAGAGGCAGGAATACACAGAACCCAAAGTGAGGCTTGACACACACAGGAGAGAAACACGCAGACAGTAGCCAGCACAGCAGCTGACCCTCAGGACAAGGTGTGGACCAGAGGGGGATCACGACCACAGTTGTGGTACTGGCTGAAGGGTCATCTTCTTCATCACACAGGAGCTGAAACGAGAGACAGACAACAACAACACTAGACAACACAAAAGAGAGAATCTTTGAGTCCTTGGTCTTCATGGGAGGATGGCGACTCTCTGTGCTTGTGCTTCTTTGGGTGGTCCAGGAAGCGAAATCTTGGTGGTGGGTCATATGGGCCATTCACTGTAGACAGGATGCTTCGTTGGGTGCGCTGGGTGCAGCTGGGTGGAGACCCAAAGGGTGAATTCCCAGTTTAGGCCAAGGCGGTGTTGAAACGAGGGTGTGTCCACACCCAAGTCTAGATCTTTCAGGTCTCTGGCATGGTCTACTGAAGGGAATGACTCATCTTTACTGAACTCTTTGTTCATCATGCTCAGGAACTCTTTATCTTTTATGGAGAAGGCTGGTTCGTCTCCATCTTTGGTGTTCTGGAACACTGGGCTTCCCAGGTGTTCTCCTAGATCTGCTGGAGAGACTGTTTTGTAGAGCGTTGGGACAATGCTCTGTTCCTTCTGGGCGGGAGCTTCTTTGGTGGTTAAGTGGTTGGTACATGGCTTGAACAAGGAAGAGCACCCGCTGTCTAGGACATTGGTGTGAAGTACCTTGACATTTGACTTTCTTGTTCGCTTGAGGCAGGCATCGCCTGCCGTTGTCCCACCCAAGTTGAGTGGGTGTGCATAGGGAGCACTGCATGGGCTCTTGCCTGATTCATGGATACCCAGGGGTTCTGGTGCATCTCTGTCTGGCAAAGGCGAGATTGGCCGCTGTCATGGACAGGATGCTGGGCTCGATGGACCCTTGGTCTTTTCCCAGTATGGCATTACTTATGTACTTATGTACTTATGTACTCAGCGTCTGGCTTCAAGTATGCAAGCTGGTCGGTGGTGGGCCTCAGGTAAGGGTGATTCCGGGCATCCTGTAGCATGGGACTCTCACCCTTGTCATTTGGTATCTGGTCACGTTCAAACTTTGTGAGTGACTGTGGCATGGTGTCGCCATTCATAGCCTCTATCGCGTAACCGCTTGCTGCTTGCCTTGCCGTCTGTGCGGCCTTTGCACAAGTTTTGATGCTGTCTTGGGCGTAGTTTTGGTGGATGTCGAACAGGTCATGGCGCTATGATCTTGCAAGAGGCCTGTTGTTCTGCTCATTTATGACAACGTACGTTTTGGCTGCTTCGTCACGTCGTCCTTTAAGGTGCACTTCGGTCAAGCATGTCTTGGTGCGGCATCTACCTTCGCAGTTTCCTTCACACACCTTCGTGCATCTCGGAGTGGCTTAGAATGTTGGTGCCTTCTCCTCCTCCGTCTCCCCGCCATGATTCGATGCGGGGTTAGAACTCGGTTCGGCATCATCTGGGTGTACGGCATAGACGCTCTGGTCGTTGCCATGTTCTGTACCCTTGATAGGTACTCTGCCATTTTTGGCAGGATGATCTGAATTCAATTCTTCTACATGTGTGGCTGTTTCCTTTCTCAGCCCGTGCAGCATCGTGTGCTTCTCTTGCTTAGGAGTAAGCTTCATACTTGCTATGGCATCCTCGGAATCAGATTTCTCCGTCCTGTGCCGCTCAGGGCGGTCATTGGACTGGGTAAGCTCTGCGCTCCCCAGATCTTTTCTGGTCAGACACTCTGCTGGCTCATCTCTTGCTGTGGCTTTAAGTCGAGCCGCTGACGTCACTGCCAGTTGGTTGGCTTGCGCCTTTCCGACACTTGATGTGGAGTGTGGCTGTCCAGCTCCCTCTGGTTTAGACCAAGGGAGTTCAGCCGATATTCTGCTTGAGAGCGACTGCTCCGGTCTCTCTTGCTTCTGCCCTGTGCGAGGGCTTAGACTTTGCGATGAGCATTCTAGCTCGTTTCCCTTTCGCTTCAGCCCTATGTGAGGGCTCAGACTCTGTGGTGAGCGTTCTTGCTCATTTCCCTTTTGCTTCTGCCCTGTGCGAGGGCTCAGACTCTGCGGTGAGCGTTCTTGCTCGTGTCTCTCCTGCCCCCAGTCTGCGTGAAGGCTCGGACTCTGCGGTGAGCATTCCTGCTCGTGTCCCCTTTGCTTCTGCCCTGTGCGAGGGCTCAGACTCTGCGGTGAGCGTTCTTGCTCATTCCTCCTTTGCTTCCGCCATGCGCGAGGGCTCAGATTCTGTGATGAGCGTTCTAGCTCGTTTCCCTTTTTCTTCCACCCTGTATGAGGGCTCAGACTCTGTGGTGAGCATTCTTGCTCATGTCTCTTCTGCCTCCAGTCTGCGTGAAGGCTCGGACTCTGCGGTGTCCCCTTTGCTTCTGCCCTGCGCGAGGGCTCAGACTTTGCGGTGAGCATTCTTGCTCGTGTCTCTCCTGCCTCCAGTCTGTGTGAAGGCTCAGACTCTGTTGCTGAGATGGAGCGTCTCTGTTAGCGCATCTTTCTGGAGCGAGTGCTAGTGGTAGTGCATCCGTGTGCATGCTTGCGTGTGAGTCACTGTCGTATGAGCTTGCCTCTGTAGTGTGCTCTGCTTTAGGCTCATTCATCTTGGGTGCGTTAAACTCTGACGAAAGTAGATCAGGTTCCTCGGTATATGAGGGTTCTTCTGACTCAAATTGCTTTAATGCGCTAGTAGGTGATGGGGTGTGTGCCATCGCATGAGCTTTGGTTCTTAGCGCAGGATCTTCAGAGACAAGGCGGTTAAGTCGTTTCTTTCTGTCATTCTGATCTGCAGCAGCTTCGAGAGCCTTGGCCTTTGCCTCTAGTGAAGCTAGTTTTTTCTCTTGCTGGAGCACTTCTGTGATAATGTCTTGCCCAGCTTTTTCATGCACAGTCTCAGCCTCCATCTCCGCCCTTATGCGCGCTTCTCCAACCTCCATCTTGGCCTTTCTGCGGGCTTCCTCAGCATCCAGCGCAACCAGTTTTAGCCTCAGGGTGGCTTCTTGTGCAATGTAAGGATACTGAGCCTTGGCCACATGTGCCATAACCCGCGCCTGAAGGGCCGCCGACCTGGCTGTCGATTGGCTGGAACGGCTTAGTTTCTCGCTGTACTTTTCTTGCTTTGCTTGATAAAGTTCCAGGAGTTTCTGGGTTACCTGGCAAGTTCTTCTGCTCTTGAACAATGCGATGCCCTCTGGCCATTTCTGTGCGCCTGGTGCAGGGGACACTTCATCTGGTCTTGTCTGTAAGGCATTAAGTTCTGCCATCCTACCCTGGTTTGCTTATCTGTCTTTATTGAGTGAGGGGTCGGCTCTTATGGCTTCTCTCTCTGTGCTGGGTTAGGGAGCAGTTTGCTTCTCAAGGTGCTGAAATCAACTGGATCAAGTTTCACTGTTATGCTACTGGGCAAAGGAGGAGGGAGGGGGGACTGGAGAGAGTAGCTTTGAGTCAGGGCTGTCGCTTCAAGCAGTAACCTAGCAACAGATTGCTTCCCGCCCTTCTTGCCCAAAGACCTTCTGGGCTCAGATTTCTGAGGCTGGAGGGAGAGGGGAGGGGGACCTTCCAAGTGTCTTCAGTGATCACAGAGGTGTGATATTCAAACAAAGAGCTAGCTGCACATTCTTTTCAAAGCTTTGGTTTTGAAAACTCTGCAAATCTTTTCTGCCTTTTCACAACTTAGCCTTTCTGATAGATGGGACAGACCGACACTGCTTCTTCACAACTAAGCTCTTCTGATACATGCTTTTAAACTTTAAACAGTCCAATGTTGCTTTCTTTAGCTGCAAGTTCACTTAAGTACATAAGTACATAAGTAGTGCCATATTGGGAAAGACCAAAGGTCCATCTAGCCCAGCATCCTGTCACCGACAGTGGCCAATCCAGGTCAAGGGCACCTGGCACGCTCCCCAAACGTAAAAACATTCCAGACAAGTTATACCTAAAAATGCGGAATTTTTCCAAGTCCATTTAATAGCGGTCTATGGACTTGTCCTTTAGGAATCTATCTAACCCCTTTTTAAACTCCGTCAAGCTAACCGCCCGTACCACGTTCTCCGGCAACGAATTCCAGAGTCTAATTACACGTTGGGTGAAGAAAAATTTTCTCCGATTCGTTTTAAATTTACCACACTGTAGCTTCAACTCATGCCCTCTAGTCTTAGTATTTTTGGATAGCGTGAACAGTCGCTTCACATCCACCCGATCCATTCCACTCATTATTTTATACACTTCTATCATATCTCCCCTCAGCCGTCTCTTCTCCAAGCTGAAAAGCCCTAGCCTTCTCAGCCTCTCTTCATAGGAAAGTCGTCCCATCCCCACTATCATTTTCGTCGCCCTTCGCTGTACCTTTTCCAATTCTACTATATCTTTTTTGAGATACGGAGACCAGTACTGAACACAATACTCCAGGTGCGGTCGCACCATGGAGCGATACAACGGCATTATAACATCCGCACACCTGGACTCCATACCCTTCCTAATAACACCCAACATTCTATTCGCTTTCCTAGCCGCATTTCAATTAACATAGGCAGTGCTAGCAGAGTCACTGATTTCTTTAAACACAGTGCAGATGGCTGTTTTAATTCTGGTTTTTTACTTTGCTTACTGGTGAGCTAGATGAGAATGGGTCCCTTCTGTGCAGGAGAGGGTATTTAAATTAATCACTATCAAGAATGCAGGCAGACACTGGATTCAGTTTAAACCTCCACGATTTTCTGCTTCTTTCACAAGCTCCACTTATCTAGTAAATGCATTTTAACTTTAACAGATCATCCAACATTGCTTTCCTTATGGCTTCACTAGAATGCAGATCAATTAACATCCAGACAATGCGCAGTTACTGATTTTCCTTTTCTTTTCCACACACTTGACCCTTCTGTTCTCTTAAAGGCACAGTTGTCCTGCTCCAAACTTTCCTCACAGCTATTCAGTTATAATGCTGGATTTTTTTACTGTCATGACTCTTGGGGCTTGGTAACTAGAAGCCCCAATATCATGGAGCATAACCCTGGTGCAGCAATCACCTGAAGTCTCTATTATTTTATAAAGTCTCTTTTATTGAATAAATCACAGATAATTTACTCACAGATAGATGTTCAGGATACATAGACTTCTTAATCTGGAGGCTGTGGGAGGTGGAGATCTGAAGAGAGGTAGTTGTATTGCAGGGGGAGGAGAAGATAGTTGAACAGGTAGAAACAGTCCAAAGCTGGGTGACTGCAATGTGCAATATCTCATTTGGAAGAAGATATTTACAGGGTAAAAAATCCAGGTTCATTACAGGGAGTTTGATTAGGACAGAGCTGTCTGGAGCGTGATGGTGTTGGCTCCATGTCCCTGGCTGTAATGGAGGAAGAAGCCCCTCGTGGCTGAAAGGACAAAGAAGTGTTGGGGCTTCACACAGGGAGGAGCAGATAGAGACCTGTGGGGACAGAGCCTGCTATCGGATAGCAAGGGGTAGTCCTAGAGATAGGAGGGAAAGGTCATACCTGGCTGACCTCTGTGGACAGAATAGTAAGACTGAGCAGGAAGACAAAAGAGCCAAGCTTGGCAGAGAGAGAGGGAGAGAGAGAAGGTCTGAGCAGCCTCACAACCAGTGATAGCAGTTCTTACACAGCCAAACAAGTGTGGTTGCACTGCCTGTGAACTACATTACCCACAGTGCATTGCTCATGTATTTTTCCAGTGGGGAAACTGCAGCAATGATAGTCCTTGGGACTGAGAATAACAGTAAAAGCATTACACACATTTTAGGATCACGTTATAAACTAGTGCGAGGCTGTCGGAGGACAGAACACTTACTCACCCCAATACCTAAAGATACAAAGAAAAGCACGAGTGAATTAACCAATTACAGGCCGGTAGCATCCATACCACTAATAACCAAAATAACCGAAGGAATGGTAACTAAACAACTCACTAACTACCTAAACAAACACTCAATATTGCATGATGCCCAATCAGGATTCCGGTCGAATCATAGCACAGAAACAGTATTAGTCACCCTTATGACTAAATTTAAACAAATAATTGCGACTGGCAACAATATACTCCTCCTACAATTTGACATGTCAAGTGCCTTCGATATGGTAGACCACGGAATCCTATTACACATACTTGAATACTTTGGCATTGGAGGAAATGTCCTAAATTGGTTCAAGGGGTTCCTAACCCAACGTTCGTATCAAGTCACATCAAATTCAACCACGTCTAAGGCATGGACACCTGAATGTGGAGTACCACAAGGATCACCTCTCTCACCAACCATTTTCAACCTAATGATGATCCCTCTGACAAAACTCCTATCAAACCAGAACCTCAACCCTTATATATACGCTGATGATGTGACAATATACATCCCTTTCAAACAAGACATTAACGAAATCTTCAACGAAATCAATAAAAGCCTACACATCATGAACACATGGGCAGATGCATTTTGTCTGAAATTAAATGCTGAAAAAACTCAATGCCTGATACTCACCTCCCAATACAACACAAAGGAATTCACCGCTATAAACACACCAAACCTAAACCTTCCAATCTCAGAAACGCTCAAAATCCTTGGAGTCACTATCGACCACCACCTAACACTCGAAACTCACGCAAACAACACAACTAAAAAGATGTTTTACTGCATGTGGAAATTGAAAAGGATAAGACCATTCTTCCCAAGATTCGTCTTTCGCAGCCTAGTGCAATCCCTCATACTCAGCCACCTGGACTACTGCAACTCACTATACGCAGGTTGCAAAGTGCAAACTCTGAGGAAACTTCAAACAGCCCAGAATACGGCAGCCAGACTCATCTTTGGAATGCCAAAATATGAAAGTGCAAAACCATTACGAGAGAAACTGCACTGGCTTCCACTCAAGGAACGTATGCACATTAGTCCACAAAATCATCCACGGCGAAGCCCTAGCCTACATGTCTGAGCTAATAGACTTACCACCCAGAAACGCCAAGAGATCATCCCGAACTTTCCTCACCCTCCACTTCCCCAATTGCAAAGGCTTGAAAAACAAGACGCTACACGCGTCAACCTTTTCTCACATGAGCACGCAGTTTTGGAATACACTGCCGCGCAACCTAAGAACGATCCACGAGCAAGCTTCCTTCCGCAGATTATTGAAGACCCATCTTTTTGAAAAAATTTACAGAAAGAGCCAAAACATATAAAATCCACACTTACTGTTCATTAATGCACTATACATCCACTTCTGAACTCTCATCCACCGTAATCCCACATCACTCATACCTTTACTCACAGAAATATATATACCATATGTCTTTATGCCTTAGTATTGCCCTTTAAGCTCCCATTGTCTCCTTCCAATGTTCAATGTTTGTGTTCCATTGTTGCACTCCTTAATGACACTTCGATTGTCTCGCATAATTCTGCACAATGTAATCCATAACCAATTTGTAACAAATTGTACTTCCATCATTCATTTCTTATTGTAAGCCACACTGAACCCGCAAAAAGGTGGGAAAATGTGGGATGCAAATGCAATAAATAAATAAATAAATAAATAAATAATTCTGTTTTGAGCATGTTTCAGGGACAAGTGGTTTTATAAGTCAAAATAATAAAAATAAATATTTTGTTTCATGCTTATCTCACATTTATTTAAACATAATTAAATGGGCTTGTCACGATTGTGGCCGTGACCACTCCCAGACGTACCTTATTTCTGGTGGTCAGCTTCTTAACTGGCTTCTGTTTCTTCTGTCTGTCCTTTCTGAGCTAGCTCTGTCTCTCTGTGCTAGCTGCTTCCAGCAGCATGACTCTAATTGCTTCACTATACTGCAGCTGTGTGGGTTAAGCCTCTCTGGGTTTCAGTGTGCTGGCTGCCTGTGTCTGGTAGTTGTGACATCATCAGGCAGGGCCTTGATAAGGAAGTGGTGTTCTTCCCTTCAGGGTCTTTGCAATGTTTGTGATTGTGTTTGCGTCTTGCTTTAGGTCCAGGTTAGTGTTAGTGCAGTATGCACTTTTGACTTGTGTTTAGCTTCCCTGCTTTTCCCTTGTGGCTCCCCTGCTTTCCCTTCTGGTGCTTTGGAAGCACTTCTGTGTTTGGTGCTTTGGAAGCATTTCTGTGTCTGGTGCTTTGGAAGCACTTCTGGTAGTTTGGTGCTTAGGAGCACCTTGGTTAGTTTAGTGTTGTAGAGCACTGCTGTAGCTTGGTGCTTAGTAGCACCTGTGTTCGTTTTTGTGTTTAGGTTCCCTGCTTTCTCCCTGTAGCTCCACTGTTGTCCCCTGGTCAGTGGAGTTCCTAGGGGAGCTGACACCCGGGGCGGATCGCCGATGCACCCCGCCCCCCGGGTGCAGCGCGACCACCCCCCTGGTGAAAGGACACCCCCCCCCCCCCGGCGAAAGAACACCCCCCGGGTGCATGCCGCTGGGGGGGGGTGCCGCACGCGCCTGTCCTCTTCATTCATTTCCATGCTCCCTCTGCCCCGGAACAGGAAGTAACCTGTTCCAAGGCAAAGGGAGCACAGAACAAACGTAGCGGACAGGCACATGTCACCCCCCCCCCAGCGGCATGCACCCGGGGCGGACCGCACCCACCGCCCCCCCTTGGTACACCACTGCCCCTGGTTAGTTTAGTGCTGTGGAGCACTGCGGTAGCTTGGTGCTTAGTTGTACCTGTGTTAGGTTTTGTGTTTAGGTTCCCTGCTTTCTCCCTGTAGCTCCACTGTTGTCCCCTGGTTAGTTTAGTGCTGTGGAGCACTGCTGTAGCCTGGTGCTTAGAAGCACCTGTGTTAGTTTGTGTGTTTTGGTTCCCTGCTCTTTCCCTGTGGCTCCCCTGCTTTCCCTAGTGGTACTATTAGTAGTATAGGGCTTAGGAAGTCCTTTTGTTAGTTTAGTGCTTAGGAGCACTTTTGTTGGTTTCTGTTGGGAGCACCCCTGTTAGTTCAGTACCTAGGAGCACTCCTGTTTCAAGCTTGTTCTAGAATCCTGGTCCTGGTGTTATCCTGTATCCAGTAAGTCCTGCCGGCCACTCGAACCCAGGGGCTCAACTCCTGGGGGGGTCAGTGGCTAAGTGCAGGTGAAGCTGTGCTGACCAGTCTGGTGTGCTCCAGTCCAGTGTGTTCCAGTCGTTCCAGTCGTTCCAGTCTGGTGTGTTCCAGTCCAGTGCGGACCAGTCCGTGTACTCCAGTCTGTTCCGGTCCAGTGTGTTCCAGTCGTTCCAGTCCAGGGCAGACCAGTCCAGTGTACTCCAGTCCAGTGTGTTCCAGTCCAGTGTGTTCCAGTCTGCTGTGTTCCAGTCCAGTGCGAACCAGTCCAGTGTCCTCCAGTCCAGGGGGTTCCAGTCCATGTGTTCCGGCTCGCTGGGCAGTGCCTGCAGTCCTTGCCTGTGCCGGTGTAGTAGCCCAGTGTTGGTTGGTGGGTTTTGCCTGCTGCTGTCGCTCCTCATCAGCAGCCCAAGGGCTCACGTTTGCTCCAGAGTCCGTCCCCACGGGCTCTGAACCTGAGAACCTGACAGGGCTATAAGCCCCAATGCAGTCCATTGGTTTTCATATATTTTGTTCTTGAGATGACTGTACCAAAACTGAAAACTCTTTATCTCTTCTGTCTGATTGATAATAAAAGGAGCTCAATATGAACACTATCCACCCTAAAAGGTTGTTTTGTGGTTGTATATGAGGAATTATGATATTGCATAGATGTGTGTTTTTGTTCCTAGTCATGCATCCAAAGGTTACATAATCCTTTCAAGGAAGCCAGCTAATCATTTAAATTATTAGTGAAAAATAATCACAAATGCATGGTATGGTCACATTTTCAGTATGATAATATTAGAGGTTATTTTGAGTTAGTCTTCACAGGACCAAACTTGCTTTCCTTGTGCCATCACCATCCAGTTGGATAGGCAGTGCCTTAAAAGGTGGAGGATAAAATATTTTTTATTTTAATTTGACATTTATATCCTCCCACATTATTCTAAGCAAATTTGGGTTCAATGTGGCTTGCATTTGAAAATACAGTGAGACAGAATAATAGAAGTTGGTAACATTATGGGAGCAAGTATCCTATCCAGTATCCTGTTTCCAACAGATGCCAATCCAGGACATAAGTACCTGGCAAGATCCCAGAACAGTAAAACATATTTTATGCTGCTTTTCCTAGAAATAAGCTGTGGAATTTCCTAAGTCCATCTTAATAATAGCTTATAGACTTTTAGGAAATTTATCCAAATCTTTTTTAAACCCTGTTAAGCTAACTGCTTTTACCACATTCTCTTACAACAAATTCAAGAGTTTAATTACATATTGAGTGAAGAAAACTTTTCTCCAGTTTGTTTTAAATTTACTACTTAGTAGCTTCATTTTGGGCCCCCTAGTCCTTTTGGAAAGCATAAACAAGTGATTCACCTCTACATGTTCTGCTTCACTCAGTATTTTGTAGACCTGTATAATATCTCCCCTCAGTCATCTCTTCTCTAGCATGCATCATCTCAATGCCTAACTTTGGGCGCTATTTACTGACTTCCCTCCAAAGTTAATAAATAAGCTTCATTGAGATTAATAGGGCTTAGATAATTTAAAGTGCATTAAATCATATTAATGCAGGTTAACAAGAATTACAATGCATTAGTTCATTTACACACATTATTAAATGAGGTTACCAGTTTAGCTACTGTTGGAGACAAGATGCTGGACTTGATGGTGTCTTTCTTCGTAAGACTTGATCTCTCCCTTATCTATCGTTTTATCCTCAGGCATGATGGACTCTTCACTTTTAAATTGTGCTTATATCAGTAGCCTGAAGTGGTGCTTTACATTGTAACTGTAAGAGATGAGCATTATATCCTATACATTTGTGGACTGTTAGTGCATTGATGTTCTGCCAGGATGAAAGAATTTCAAGTTTATATCACAGTAAGTATGCTGAGCATTTCTTGACCTTAGGATGTCCTGTGATAGATTACTATGATGACAGGAACCTCTCTGTGCTCTCAGGTTTCCACATCTCTGCAAGCATTGCCAATCTTGCATTATATAATTCATAGTCACGTCAAATAAACAGTGAGAAAGAACCTTTAGTCTCTAAGGCCAGACAGCCCCAGTCGTTAGGTACACTGAAGGAAAATGATCCTTCATGGCTGTCAGCAAGCGTGAGAAACTGCAAGGACTCCAGCCAGCAAAGGGTAATCTCCTCTATGCCCTCGCATGCTCCTGTCAACACTTCAGCACTGAACAGGATTCGTGCAGCATTGTTTTTCATTCCATCATCTGCTAACACCGGGAACACCCCTTGCATGGGCCAGTCAGATAATAGGAAAGGCAAGAGTGTTATAACTGGTTCTCTCTGTCTTGCATGGAAGGGTTGACACAGTCATTGACTTAGTCTTGACCTTTCATATCCTCCAGTCAATCTATTTAGCAGGTCATAGTTAGGATTATTATTGGACTACTTGTTGATACTAGGGATTTTCATAAACGCTTTTTGTGATCCATTAAGAGAAGATAAAACGCTGGCCTTTTATTAGCACCTATCAGCGTAAATATCCATGATCACTGAGTAGTCCTTTTACAAAGGTGTGCTGAAAAATGGCTTGTGGTGGTGTAGATGTGGGTTTTCTCACCAATCCATTTTTCAGCGCGCCTGTAAAAAAGGCCTTTTTAAAAATTTTTGCCGAAAATGGACGTGCAGCAAAATCAAAATTGCCATGTGTCCACTTTGGGTCTGAGACCTTACCACCAACCATTGACCTAATGGTAAAGTCTCATGCGATAACCGGGCAGTAATGACCTACGCACGTCAAATGCCACTTGGTGCACGTCCGATATATGTGGCTAAAAATAAAAATTATTTTTCAGGCGTGCGTATCGGACGCATGCCAAAAATAAATTACCACAAGAGCCACACAGTAGCTGGGCAGTAGCTCCATTTTGGCGTGTGTTGGGTGCACGTAGACGCTTGCGTGGCTTAGTAAAAGGGCCCCTGAATGCCAATAGGTTCTGGGAAAAGAGCTCTACATTGAAAAAGTTACTGTACTGGAAATAAAGGAGTCATGGTGGGCAGAGGGTAGGGATGTGCATTCATTTGAAATTTCATATTCCATGTCTTCTTGTTCATTTAGATTTTGCTCATACTGTTTTCAGTAGTAGCTCAAGGTGAGTTACATTCAAGTACACTGGATATTTCTCTGTCCCAGGAGGGCTCACACTCTAAGTTTGTACCTGAGGCAATGGAGGGTTAAGTGACTTGCCCAAGATCACAAGGAGCAGCAGTGGGATTTGAACTGGCTACCTCTGGATTGCATGACCAGTGCTCTAACCACTAGGCCACTCCAAAATGATAACATAAATAATGTGTACCCTTCTGAATGGATATATGCTATTGGGAGAGTTTGTGCACGATTCACAAAGAGTATGCACTCTTCTGAAAGAGTTTACACTATTTCACAATAGTGTGTACCAGTGTGCACTCATTCCAAATAGAGTGCAGTCTTTTAGAACCATACATATTCTTTCAGAAAAGTGCATACACTTTCCGAAGTAATATACACAATTAACAATATTGATCCCGAAAAACTTTAAAAAACAAAATGAAAATTAAGGTAAGTGAACCTGAAAACTACACAAAACAAAAATGTTTCGGCTGCACATCCCTAATGGAGGGCAGCACAGTCCCAGAGCCCTTACCTGCTGAAAGGCCTCAAAAATTCCTTAGGCTCTTCCATTTAACAAAACTTCATCCAAACAGAATTTCCTTTACCACAGAACACAAACAATCATAGAAAACTGACGATAGATAAAAAAAAAAATATATGGCCTATCCAGTCTGCCCATCCATGCCATCTACTTTCCCTTTCACTCCCTTAGAAATCCTATGTACTTCTCCCAAGCTTTCTTGAATTCAGATACTGTTTTCATCCCCATCACCTCCACTGTGAGGCCGTTTCACAAATTCACCACCCTTTCCATGAAGAAGTATTTCCTCAGGTTACTTCTGAGCAGTGGCGTAGCTATGTGGGGCCACGGGGGCCTGAGCCCCCATAGATTTGGCCCTGGACCGCCCTGATGACGACCCTCTCGACCCTCCCTCCTGCCACCAACCCTCCCCCGCCATCGCCATGGGCTACCTTTGCTGGCGGGGGACCCCAATCCCCGCCAGCTAAGGTCCTCTTCTTCCCGCGAAGGCTTTGTTCTGTTTCTGACGTCCTGCACTCACAGACTCACAGAAACAGAACGAAGCCTTCAGTATACTGCAGTGTAGTAGTGCTAATGTGGTTATAATCTGAGGTTGAAAGGCCAGTGTTTCCCCAACCCTTCCTTGGGGACATATCTAGTCAGTCAGGTTTTCAGGGTTATCATGGGCATATGCTGGCTTTCCAAAATAGAAAGAAAGAAACAAGATTTGCATTGTAGAAGATGAAGGGATGGATGGAACATTTGCAGATTGCTAAGAGTATGTGCAACAGGGAACAATTTTCTGGCATGTCTATTTGCATTCCCCAGCTGGGGAATCTATAAACCAGTTAGGAGTATGGTGAAAGGGGAACGCCTTGAAACAGCTTGATGGTGAAACACGTGTCTGCACTGATTCCCCTTTGAAAACTGATTGCTGCTGAGATAAGTCATTTGATATTTGTATATATAAAGAAAAAATATTTGAAAAAAGTTTGATATAATAAATTGAATGAAGATATGTGGTTACCTGATAGGACTGATGAAGATGTTGGTGTATTCTGAATTTCCCTGAATCATTTAGGAACACCACTGCTGATGGTCTATATCTATTTTTATATAGTATGTTTGAAAGATTATGGTTTGTGGGAACACTATTGTTATTATTTGCATTCTCAGCCATAACTTATATATTGCTCACAGGAGTCTGCAGCTTTTAACTGATGTGTACTGTGCAACATATACACGTATTATTTTTAAGATACTACTGGATGTGCACTACGCTGATTAGTATTCAGATATGATATATCCATGGATGACAATGAATAATGAAGTGTCGCCTAAGGTGTGTTTGTGGCAGAAGTAAGACTTGAAGCCTGGCTTCTATGGTTTTTAGTCTATTGCTTTAACCACTAGCCCACTTCCTCTTTGCTATTGATCCTGGGCAGTGTTTCCCAAGTCTGGTCCTGGTGTACCCCCTGCCAGTCAGGATATCCACAATAAATATGCATTAAAGAGATTTGCATATAATGGAGGCAGTAAATCAAGTTCATGCATATTCAATGTAGATATCCTGAAAACCTGACTGGCAAGGGATACTCTAGGTCCGGACTTGGGACTTGGGAAACACTGCTCTAGAGTTTCCATTACTGAAGCTCTCGTTACTGGCTACAGTGTCTCTCTCTCTCTCTCTCTCTCTCTCTCTGACCTCATTTCACTTTTCATATTGTACAGAACCCTGTGACTGTTCTCTGACCCCTGTGAAAGAAACATCTGTAGATCATGATAGGACAAACACATTTCACAGTTTTGGATGCAGTGACTAATGGTCTGCACTACCAGAGTCTCCTATGGTTCCTATCTATCCAGAGCAGGCTTTCGAGATATGATGGTGAAGAGGGAGAGGCATGAACTAAATAGTCTCCTCTGTACCCAGAGGAGAGAAGCTGCAATTGCAAAAAGCCTTCAAGTTATTCTCAGTTCTCTCCTACACAGCTGGATATAACTTCATATTTCTCCCTGAGAAAGAAATGAACTCAGCCAGAGGCAGAGCACATTGACCTCATGTTCCTAATGACCAGAGTTAACAATGTTGCCCTACATAAGATTTTGGGGAGGAGAGAACAGAGGCTTTCATAGTGTTTCTTGTTTAGGAATGAAGAAAGGTATTTTCCAGTAATGCCTCATAAAGCAAATAGAAATATTTATCCTTTCCGCTCTTTCTTTCTACTACATAGTAATGTGGTAACATAGTAGATGACGGCAGAAAAAGACCTGCATGGTCCATCTAGTCTGCCCAACAAGATAAACTCATATGTGCTACTTCTTGTGTATACCTTACCTTGATTTGTATCTGCCATTTTCAGGACACAGACCGTAGAAGTCTTGCCCAGAACTAGCCCTACCACCCAAACACCAGCCCCGCCTCCCAATCTCGGCTAAGCTTCTGAGGATCCATTCCTTCTGCACAGGATTCCTTTATGTTTATCCCACGCATGCTTGAATTCCGCTACCGTTTTCATCTCCACCACCTCCCGCGGGAGGACATTCCAAGTATCTACCACTCTCTCCGTGAAAAAATACTTCCTGACATTTTTCTTGAGTCTGCTGCCCTTCACTCTCATATCATGTCCTCTCATTCTACCGCCCTCCCATCTCCGGAAAAGGTTCATTTGCGAATTAATAGCTTTCAAATATTTGAACGCCTGTATCATATCACCCCTGTTTCTCCTTTCCTCCAGGGTATACATGTTCAGGTCCGCAAGTTTCTCCTCATACGTCTTGTAACACAAATCCCACACCATTCTCGTAGCTTTTCTTTGCACCGCTTCCATTTTTTTTTACATCCTTAGCAAGGTACGGCCTCCAAAACTGAACACAATACTCCAGGTGGGGTCTCGCCAACGACTTATACAGGGGCATCAACACCTCTTTTCTTCTGCTGGTCACACCTCTCTCTATACAGCCTAGCAACCTTCTCGCTACGGCCACCGCCTTGTCACACTGTTTCATCGCCTTCAGATCCTCAGATACTATCACCCCAAGATCTCTCTCCCCATCCGTAACTATCAGACTCTTCCCGCCTAACACATACTTCTCCCGTGGATTTCTACTCCCTAAGTGCATCACTTTGCATTTCTTCGCATTGAATTTTAATTGCCAAACCTTAGACCATTCTTCTAGTTTCCACAGATCCTTTTTCATGTTTTCCACTCCCTCCCTGGTGTCCACTCTGTTACAAATCTTAGTATCGTCCGCAAAAAGGCAAACTTTACTTTCTAACCTTTCGGCAATGTCACTCACAAATATATTGAACAGAATCGGTCCCAGCACCGATCCCTGAGGCACTCCACTACTCACCTTCCCCTCCTCCGAGCGAATTCCATTCACCACCACCCTCTGGATTCTGTCCGTCAACCAGTTCCTAATCCAGTTCACCACTTCAGTGCCAATAATGCAAATAATTTTTTCAAGTGCTTTGTAAATTCTAAGATTATCAATAGAAATCAAACAAAATAAAACATGGAAAAGAAAATAAGATGATACCTTTTTTATTGGACATAACTTAGTACATTTCTTGATTAGCTTTCGAAGGTTGCCCTTCTTCCTCAGATCGGAAATAAGCAAATGTGCTAGCTGACAGTGTATATAAGTGAAAACATTCAAGCATTACTATGACAGTCTGACAGGGTGGGAGGAGGGGGGTGGGTAGGAAGTATGCATGGGGACATCAAAGCATATCATTGATATTCTAACAGGATGGGTGTGGATAGGTGAGGGGAGGGTGATCAACAGAGACATACAGCTTTATGGTTTATAATGGGCTAGGAACCCCAGATCCTTGTTAAGTCCTTTCTGTTGGGTGTTAAAGTATTCAATCATTCTGACTTCAAAGGTCTTACGTTCTTGTATGGTTTTAAAGTTACCTTTCAGGATTCTCACTGTGAAGTCACTGGTACAGTGTCCTGGTCCTGTAAAATGTTGACACCAGTATTGTTCATATGATGTCTATGTAAATTGAATCTTGTCTTAAACATCTGGCCTGTTTCTCCAATATAGCATCCTTCGTTACATTTTTTACACTGAATGATATATACCACATTGGAAGATGAGCAAGTGAAAGATCCCTTTATGTTGAATATCTTTCCTTTGTGGATGACTTTGGGGTCCTGTGAAATATTTTGGCATAGTTTGCAACTGGATAAATTACAGTGAAGTGTGCCCTTCTGTTCCTTTTCAGTCTGTGATGGAAGTTTACTTCTGATTAGCTTGTGTTTTA
The DNA here is from genome assembly GCF_901765095.1 of Microcaecilia unicolor. NCBI lineage: Eukaryota > Metazoa > Chordata > Amphibia > Gymnophiona > Siphonopidae > Microcaecilia > Microcaecilia unicolor. The sequence continues at coordinate 90,640,721 of NC_044037.1, forward strand.
AATTGGGTGGCTGTAGGAAGGCCAGTACTGGTGGGGATGGGAATATCTCTTTCAGTAATTCATCCTCCTGGAGTATAGGTTGTAGATCTCTTATGATTTTCCTCAGTTTTTCCAGCTCTGGATTGTATGTCACTACAAGCGGGATTCTGTCTGTGGATTTTTTCTTTTTGTACTGTAGCAGATTCTCCCTGGGTGTTTTGAGGGAGGAGGCAATATTCTTGGAGATTATTTTGGGGTTGTAGCCTTTCTGTTTGAATGATTCAGTCAGGCTTTTAAGGTGTCTGTCTCTGTCCCCTGGGTCAGAGCAGATACGGTGGTATCTTGTGGCTTGGCTGTAAATGATGGATCTTTTTGTATGTGAAGGATGGAAGCTGGAGTTGTGGAGGTAGCTGCATCTGTCTGTGGGTTTCTTGTATATAGATGTTTGTATACAGCCATCACTGATTGAGACCATGGTGTCCAAAAAATTGACTTTTTCTGGGGAGTAGTCAATTTGGATTCTGATTGTAGGATGGTATGTATTGAAGGCAGAATAAAATTGTTTCAGAGTTTCTTCACCCTCCGTCCAAATCATAAAAATGTCATTGATGTACCGGTAGTATTTTAGAGGTTTGGTCTGGTGTGTATTCAGAAATGTCTCTTCCAGCTCAGCCATAAAAAGGTTGGCATATTGGGGTGCTGTCCTGGTGCCCATCGCAGTGCCCATTATTTGCAGATAGATATCATTGTTAAAGTGGAAGTAGTTGTGAGTTAAAATGAATTTGATTAATTTTGTGTCAACTACTCTAGCTACGCCACTGGCCCTCAGGAAAACTTGGGCGGGGCGTTCGATTATGCCCCTCCATGGTGCTCATTTTTAAAACAGAAAAACATCCAAAAAATGGCACAAAGCAGCAGATGGATTTTTTTCATTAAAAAAATCCAAATCGCTATTTTCAAAACTGATTTTTAAGATGTTTTTCTATGCAGTTCATATAAATCTGAAGAGAGCATATTGGAGGCATGTTGTGGACTGGTCTAGGGTGGGCTTACAATTTGGATGTTTTTCTGTAACATTGGAACATTGTAAAAACATCCAGGGCAAAAAATAGGATGTTTTTGGCTAGACCTGTTTCAATAATGTTTAAGTACCAAAAAGGTGACCAGATGACTACTGGAGGGATAAAGTCATGACCCTTCCCCCTTAATCCCTCAGTGGTCACTGACTCCCCGACAACCTCTCTAAGAAGTGAAAGTGACAGTACATACCAGGCTCTATGACTGCTGCAGATATAATGGCCATTCCTCTTACAGCAGCAAGCAGATCCTGGAGTAGCCTAGTGGTCGGTGCAGTGGACTATAGAGAAGGGGACCCAGGCCCATACCCCACTCTAACTAGTACACTTGTGGTAGAAAGTGTGAGTGACAAAAAAAAACACAAAGTATCTACTGAACCCACATATAGGTGACACCTACAGCTATAAGGGCTATAGTTGGGTACAGTACATTTTTTTCCTATTCTGGAAGCTCATAAGACATTATATGGAGGTTATGTTTTGATGTATACCTGTATTTTTCAGTGCTCATTGTTGACAGTAAAAACAAGCTGTGAGGTTTTGAAGATAGAGTACATCTTTTATTGCAACCTTGATACAGTGACGCAGGTGCTTAGCTGCTGAAACATGGATCTGTGCCGAGTCTTTTGCATGTAGAATCCTGATACAATTGATGATATCATATCTACTTCTAAGCATGTCCATTGGGTGTTTGGAGGGCCATTTGTCCATCTCCACTGTTTTGTGTTGTACATTTATCCATGGGGTTGATTTGTCCTTACCATTTTTTTTGTAGTACATTTTTTGTGGTACATGAAACTGTTTCTGTGTTGTAAGGGGATATAGCGATCCATCTAAAATCATGAATTATTACTCAACAAAATTATGACAATATCAATAGTAGAGTAGTTCAGGGTCTACAGAATGCTCAGCAAATACTTAAACATCATCGTTGCAAGTATCAGAGTTCAAAAATGATTTCTTTGAATGATCTAATAGTTTCTGCAATGTTCATCTCATACTTATATATAAGTAAGACTGAGTTCCACCAGAAGAGATCATTTGGTAGATTTGTATTTACAAGATTTTTCATTATTTCTTTTAATGCTACTTCATTAATATGTGCAGTAATTGAAGATCCTCTTCTGATAAATTTGTAAATACAGAACCAAAGTTTTGGGTGTGAGTGGAGGAGTGGCCTAGTGGTTAGGGTGGTGGACTTTGGTCCTGGGGACCTGAGCAACTGAGTTTGATTCCCACTTCAGGCATAGACAGCTCCTTGTGACTCTGGGCAAGTCACTTAACCCTCCATTGCCCCATGTAAGCTGCATTGAGCCTGCCATAAGTGGGAAAGCATGGGGTAACAGAAAAAATGATTCCAGCATAAGACAAAGATGTCATTATCTGTAATACAATTTGAATATATATCCAAACATTTTATCCAGAAGTTTTGTACGGCAGCACATTCATAAATAACATAGTAACGTGGAGGGGCATAATCGAACTGGGCGCCCATCTCTAAGGACGGCCTGGCGAAGGGGCGGGTCATCCCATATTATCGAAACAAGATGGGCATCCATCTTTCGTTTCGATAATACGGTCAGGGACGGTCAAATCTCAACATTTGGGTCGACCATCTTGATATTTAGGTCAACCTTAGAGATGGGCGCCCTCATATATACATAAGTACATAAGTAATGCCACACTGGGAAAAGACCAAGGGTCCATCGAGCCCAGCATCCTGTCCACAACAGCGGCCAATCCAGGCCAAGGGCACCTGGCAAGCTTCCCAAACGTACAAATATTCTATACATGTTATTCCCGGAATTGTGGATTTTTCCCGTCCATTTAGTAGTGGTTTATGGACTTGTCCTTTAGGAAACCGTCTAACCCCTTTTTAAACTCTGCCAAGCTAACCGCCTTCACCACGTTCTCCGGCAACGAATTCCAGAGTTTAATTATGTGTTGGGTGAAGAAACATTTTCTCCGGTTTGCTTTAAATTTACTACACTGTTGTTTCATCGCATGCCCTCTAGTCCTAGTATTTTTGGAAAGCGTGAACAGACGCTTCACATCCACCTGTTCCACTCCACTCATTATTTTATATACCTCTATCATGTCTCCCCTCAGCCGTCTCTTCTCCAAACTGAAAAGCCCTAGCCTCCTTAGTCTTTCTTCATAGGAAAGTCGTCCCATCCCCGCTATCATTTTAGTCGCCCTTCGCTGCACCTTTTCCAATTCTACTATATCTTTCTTGAGATGCGGCGACCAGAATTGAACACAATATTCAAGGTGTGGTCACACCATGGAGTGATACAACGGCATTATAACATCCTCACACCTGTTTTCCATACCTTGCCTAATAATACCCAACATTCTATTAGCTTTCCTAGCCGCAGCAGCACACTGAGCAGAAGGTTTCAGTGTATTATCGGCGATGACACCCAGATCCCTTTTCGCCGATAATGGAAACTGAGGCCGGCCATCTCAAAAACGAACAAATCCAAGCCATTTGGTCATGGGAGAAGCCAGCATTCATACTACTACTGCTACTATTTAACATTTCTAAAGCGCTACTAGGGTTACGCAGCGCTGTACAATTTAACATAGAAGGACAGTCCCTGCTCAAAGAGCTCACAATCTAAAGGACATATGTACAGTCAGTCAAGTAGGGGTAGTCAAATTGGGGCAGTCTAGATTACCTGAAAGGTATAAAGGTTAGGTGCCGAAAGCAACATTGAAGAGGTGAGTTTTGAGTAGGGGTTTGAAGATGGGTAGGGAGGGGGCTTGGCGTATGGGCTCAGGAAGTTTATTCCAGGCATAGGGTGAGGCGAGGCCGATTGGGCGGAGCCTGGAGTTGGCGGTGGTGGAGAAGGGTACTGAGAGGAGGGATTTGTCCTGTGAATGGAGGTTTTGGGCGGGAACGTAAGGGGAGATGAGGGTAGAGAGGTAATGAGTTGCTGCAGACTGAGTACATTTGTAGGTAAGAAGGAGAAGCTTGAACTGTATGCGGTATCTGATTGGAAGCCAGTGAAGTGACTTGGAGAGGGGTGATATGAGTATATCGGTTCAGTCAGAATATAAGATGTGCAGCAGAGTTCTGAATGGATTGAAGGGGGGATAGATGGTTGAGTGGGAGGCCAGTGAGGAGTAGGTTGCAGTAGTCAAGGCGAGAGGTAATGAGAGCGTGGATGAGAGTTCGGGTGGTGTACTCAGAGAGGAAAGGACGAATTTTGCTGATGTTAAAGAGGAAGAAGCGACAGGTCTTGGCTGTCTGCTGGATATGCGCGGAGAAGGAGAGGGAGGAGTCGATGATGACTCCGAGGTTGCGGGCGGATGAGACGGGGAGGATGAGGGTGTTATCAACTGAGATCGAGAGCGAAGGAAGAGGAGAAGTGGGTTTTGGTGGAAAGATGATAAGCTCGGTCTTGGCCATGTTCAGTTTCAGGTGGCGGTTGGACATCCATGCAGCAATGTCGGATAAGCATGCCGATACCTTGGCCTGGGTCTCCGCGGTGATGTCTGGTGTGGAGAGATACAGCTGGGTGTCATCGGCATAAAGATGATATTGGAAACCATGAGATGAGATCAGTGAGCCCAGGGAAGAGGTGTAGATTGAAAAAAGAAGGGGTCCAAGGACAGATCCCTGGGGAACTCCAACAGATAGTGGGATGGGGGTGGAGGAAGATCCATGGGAGTGTACTCTGAAGGTGCGGTGGGAGAGATAGGAGGAGAACTAAGAGAGGACAGAGCCCTGGAACCCAAATGAGGACAGTGTGGCAAGAAGTAAGTCATGATTGACAGTGTCAAAAGTGGCGGATAGATCGAGGAGGATGAGGATGGAGTAGTGGCCTCTGGATTTGGCAAGGAACAGGTCATTACAGACTCTAGAGAGTGCTGTTTCTGTTGAGTGTAGAGGGCGAAAACCGGATTGAAGCGGGTCGAGGATGGCCTGAGAGGAGACAAAATCAAGGCAGCGGCTTTGAACGGCGCACTCAAGTATTTTGGAGAGGAAGGGTAGGAGGGAGATGGGGCGGTAGTTGGAGGGACAGGTAGGATCAAGTGATGGTTTTTTGAGGAGAGGTGTGACTACGGCGTGCTTGAAGGTGTCAGGGACAGTTGCAGTGGAGAGAGAGAGGTTGAGGATATGTCAGATGGAGGGGGTGACAGTATGAGAGATGGTGTTAAGTAAGTTGGTGGGGATGGGATCAGAGGAACAAGTGGTGCATGTCGAGGAAGAAAGAAGGCGGGCGATTTCCTCCTCGGTGATATCAGGAAAGGAGGAGAAGGCCAGGGTTGGTTGGGTGAGGGAGAGGGTTGAAGGGTGAAGGGGAGGAGGTGGCTTGGTAGTGAACTCAAGGTTGATCTTTTGCACCTTGTCGCGGAAGTAATTAGCCAGTGATTGAGGAGAGAGTGGGGGGGGTGGGAGCGGAGAGCACTTTGAGGAGGGAGTTAAGGGTGGCGAAGAGACGACGAGGGTTGGAGCTGAGAGAATTGGTCAATTGGGTGTAGTAGTCCTGTTTGGCAAGGAATAGGGAGGACGGGAAGGAGGACAGCATGAATTTGTAATGAAGGAAATCTGAATAGGTGCGAGATTTCCTCCAGATGCGTTCAGCAGATCGGGCGCAGGAGCGAAGGTGACGGTTGCAAGGGGTCATAGTTCACTGGTCCCCTCTCACATGCCAGGACACAACCGGGCACCCCAGGGGGTACAGCAGTGGACTTCACAAATTGATCCCAGGTGCCTAGCTCCCTTACCTTGTGTGCTGAGCCCCCACCAAACCCCCCAAACCCCACTTCCCACAACTGTACAACACTACCATAGCCCTTAAAGGGTAATGGGGGGGCACCTAGATGTGGGTATAGTGGTTTTCGGGTGGGTTTTGGAGGGCTCCCATTTACCACCACAAGTGTAACAGGTAGGGGGGCATGGGATTGGCTCCACCTACCTGAAGTGCACTGCAGTACCCACTAAAAACTGCTGCAGGGACCTGCATAGTGCTGTGATGGAGCTGGGTATGACATTTGAGGCTGGCATAGAGGCTGGCAAAAAAGTGTTTTTTAATTTGTTTTTTTTTTGGTGGGAGGGGGTTGGTGACCACTGGGGGAGTAAGGGGAGGTGATCTCCGATTTCCTCTGGTGGTCATCTGATCAGTTCAGGCACCTTTTCATGGCTTGGTTGTGAACAAAATGGGACCAAGTAAAGTGGACATCCGGGAGGTAGTGGAAAGCATGAAAAAGGATCTGAGGACGCTAGAAGAATGGTCTAAGGTTTGGCAATTAAAATTCAATGCGAAGAAATGCAAAGTGATGCATTTAGGGAGTAGAAACCCACGAGAGACTTATGTGTTAGGTGGTGAGAGTCAGATAGGTACTGAGGGGGAGAGGGATCTTGGGGTGATAGTATCCGAGGATCTGAAGGCGACAAAACAATGTGACAAAGCGGTGGCCGTAGCGAGAAGGTTGCTAGGCTGTATAGAGAGAGGTGTGATCAGCAGAAGAAAGGAAGTCTTGATGCCCCTTTACAAGTCGTTGGTGAGGCCCCACCTGGAGTATTGTGTTCAGTTTTGGAGGCCGTACCTTGCGAAGGATGTTAAAAAAATGGAAGCGGTGCAAAGAAAAGCTACGAGAATGGTATGGGATTTGCGTTCCAAGACGTATGAGCAGAGACTTGCTGACCTGAACATGTATACCCTGGAGAAAAGGAGGAACAGGGGTGATATGATACAGACGTTCAAATACTTGAAAGGTATTAATCCGCAAACAAATCTTTTCCGGAGATGGGAAGGCGGTAGAACGAGAGGACATGAAATGAGATTGAAGGGTGGCAGACTCAGGAAAGATGTCAGGAAGTATTTTTTCACAGAGAGGGTGGTGGATGCTTGGAATGCCCTCCCGCGGGAGGTGGTGGAGATGAAAACGATAACGGAATTCAAACATGCATGGGATATGCATCTTTGACTCCTCCCTCTCCTTCTCTGCACATATCCAGCAGACTGCCAAGACCTGCTGCTTCTTCCTCTTTAACATCAGCAAAATTCGCCCTTTCCTCTCTGAACACACCACCCGAACTCTCGTCCATGCTCTCATTACCTCTCGCCTTGACTACTGCAACTTACTCCTCACTGGCCTCCCACTTAGCCATCTATCCCCCCTTCAATCTGTTCAGAACTCTGCGGCACGTCTCATATTCCGCCAAAACCGACTTACTCATATCACCCCTCTCTTCAGGTCACTTCAATGGCTTCCAATCAGATACCGCATTCAATTCAAGCTTCTCCTTCTTACCTACAAATGCATTCAGTCTGCTGCCCCTCACTACCTCTCTTCCCTCATCTCCCCCTATGTTCCCGCCCGTAACCTCTGTTCACAGGACAAATCCCTCCTCTCTGTACCCTTCTCCAACACCGCCAACTCCAGCCTCCGCTCATTCTGCCTCGCCTCACCCTATGCTTGGAACAACCTTCCTGAGCCCTTACGCCAAGCCCCCTCCCTGCCCATCTTCAAGTCTTTGCTTAAAACCCACCTCTTCAATGCTGCATTCGGCACCTAACTCTTACCATTCACTAAATCCAGACTGCCCCAATTTGACCGCCCCTATCGGACTGTCCGTTCACTTGTCTCTTAGATTGTAAGCTCCTTGAGCAGGGACCGTCCCTCTATGTTAAATTGTACAGCGCTGCGTAACCCTAGTAGTGCTTTAGAAATGTTAAGTAGTAGTAGTATGCATAAAGGAATCCTGTGCAGTAGGAATGGATCCTCAGAAGCTTAGCCGAAATTGGATGGCGGAGCAGGTGGGGAAGAGGGGTTGGTGGTTGGGAGGCGAGGAAAGTGGAGGGCAGACTTATACGGTCTATGGCAGTGCCAGTGATGGGAGGCGGGACTGGTGGTTGGGAGGCGGGAAATACTGCTGGGCAGACTTGTACGGTCTGTGCCCTGAAAAAGGCAGGTACAAATCAAGGTAAGGTATACACATATGAGTTTATCTTGTTGGGCAGACTGGATGGACCATGCAGGTCTTTTTCTGCCGTCATCTACTATGTTACTATTGACCACAGCAACCAGAAACTGGATGGACACAAACTTGAATGAAAACCGTTTATTAATAAAAGACTCAACACAACGTTGTGTTTCGTCCACTAGGCCTGCTTCAGGAGTCTGTATGGATAAATGGGTGGATGAACATCAATTATCCTGATATGATGGAGTACAAAATGGTCTTAGGAATTCTCCAGGTATTGTGCAAAGATTGCATTAAAATGTTAAACAAGGGTTCCAATGGGGTTCCAGTGACGTCATTAGACAATGGCTGCTGCAACCTCAGGCTCTGTCATATCCCACACCAAAAGGAGAAATTGTTGCTTCCCCAGTTGACCATCTGAGCCCTATTTGTGATATATAGTGCATAAGGTCTTATATTTGCTGGCAGCGAGCAAATATAGTGGCTGAAACACAACATTGTATCAACTCTTTTATTAATAAACTAGTAAAAAAAGCCCCGTTTCTGGAGCCAATGAAACAGGCGCTAGCAAGGCTTTCCTGTGGCCCCCCCTGCCCCCGCCACCCGTCATCGATGTTGGTGAATTGGTCCGCCTCCGCCCTCAACGTCATAACGTTTGACACGAGGGCGGTGAATTGCTCCGCCTCCACCCTCAACGTCATAACGTTTGACACGAGGGCGGGGCCCAGAGACTGTGTTTTTCGAGGCTTCAGAGCTTCGAACATACGAACCTTGGCTTCAGTGATGTCAGAAGCCAATAGAACGTTGAGGGTGACTTTTATAGGGAGCAGATGGGCGTGGCTGAGTACTGAGGGTGAGTAGTCCCAATAGTAGCCTAGCCTACCAGGAGGACAGGAGTTCAGGGCTTCACTGCCACAGATGGAGTGAGCTTCAGAACTCTGAGGGGGGATTTTATTTATATAGATGCTTTTCATTCAAGTTTGTGTCCATCCAGTTTCTGGTTGCTGTGGTCAATCTCCCACCTCTTCTTTACTTTCTGAACTGCTCCGTGGGACCTTTGAGTTCTCCGCATCTGCGGATTCATTTCATAGGATTCCATATTGTTCTATAAGCTATGTAATATAATGACTGTATAATGAACAGATTTAGTGTAGCACAGCCATTTCTACCACCAGTATGACCATTGTTCATCAGATATTTCGATATTAATTTCTTAGAACATACAGATCTTAATCCCTTTAGTTTTGTACAGTCCAACTATACATGTATTATTTTGTGCCATTTCATGTTTTGAATAACTAATCTGGGCATTCATAGAATGCCCTCCTGCAGGAGGTGGTGGAGATGAAAATGGCAATGAAATTCAAACATGCGTGGGATAAACACAAAGGAATCCTGTTTAGAAAGAATGGATCCATGGAATCTTAGCGGAGATTGGGTGGCAACACTGGTAATTGGGAAGCGAAACCAGCACTGGGCAGACTTCTACGATCTATGCCATGATCGTGACTGAATAGATAGGGATGGACTTGACTGTAAATTTTAAGGGGCTTTGACGTTAGCTTTAGAACCTTTTAGTACAAGAAGAGTGCTGGGCAGACTTCTACAGTACCCCACATTATCCCACCTATTTGCAGGCTCAGTGTGGCTTACAGAGTGTTGTTATGACAAAGTCATGACAGGATCTGAGATACAATCGGTAGTAATCAGAAGATGTATGAGGAATTAGAGAGGTAAGTGATTAGGTAGGGTAGTGTAAGAGGTGTATTTTAATCCTTAAGTGGGTTGGGTGGAATTAAGTCATTAAGGGTTCTTTTTGTAAGCTTTGTTGAAGAGGTGTGTCTTCAAAGATTTGTGAAAGTTGGTTAGATTGTCCATGGTTTTCAAGGCTGTGGGTAGTGCGTTCCATAGCTGTGTACTTCTGTACAAGAAGGTAGTAGCATATGCCTGCTTATATTTAAGTCCTTTACAGCTGGGGAAGTTCAGATTGAGGAATTTGCGGGCTGATCTTTTGGCATTTCTGGGTGGCAGGTCCACTAGGTTTAACATGTAGAGTGGGGCATCTGCGTGTATGATTTTGTGTACGGTCGTGCAGATCTTAAACTCAATACGTTCCTTGAGAGGGCTGACTGGTTGGACCGTACAGGTCTTTATCTGCCATCACTTACTATGTTACTATGTTTGGTTCAATTATTTGTAGTTCCTGGTTACAGTATTGTACCCAGGGCAGGGCGATGGGGGCAGTCCGCCTCAGGTGCATGTTGCAAGGGGGTGCAGGAAGCAACCATGCGACTGTCAGTTTCACTTGCTCCGTTTCCTCTGACGCCACTTCCTGTTTTAGGGCAGGGAATTGGAGGAGCCGACAGCCTCGTGACTGCTCCCTGCACCCTCAGGAAGTGATGCGCAGGGTGTTTGTGTGTGGTGGTGGTGCACCAGAGTGGGGTGGAGGTATTGTGCCAGGAGGTGATGCACTGGAGGGGGGTGTGCAGCAGCAATCCGCCCCGGGTGGCAGCCGACATAGGAATGCCACTGCCTGCTTAGTTTGGTTCACCTCTTGTTCATTGGAATCCATTATTGAACTGAATAAGTTAGGCAGAATATAACAACTGATGTAACATAACATGACATACTATAACATAAAAAAGAAAATAAGATGATGACTTTTCTACTGGACTAACTTAATACAAGAAGAAGGTGTTACCTTCGAAAGCTAACCAAAAAATATATTGTTAGTTCAATAAAAAAAGGTATCATTTTCTTTTCTATGTTTTATTTTATTTCTATTTATTATCAATTTGGTTCAAAATAAATGCAAATCCCCACTGGCTATTCAGAAGCAAGCAGGAACTTCAAACCAGGGCTGTAGGAAGTTATGTACAGCCAGTTCAGCTACACAGGGTGCAAACGAAGCCATCCATTGGCTTCCCTTGCACTGATGTCACCAAAATGGATGGGACATGGATGTGCATTAATTAGCTCACATTTACGTAACATAGTAGATGATGGCAGATAAGACCTGTACAGTCCATCCAGTCTGCCCAACAAGATACTACTACTACTACTACTTAGCATTTCTACATATGTAATGTAGATCCCCTATGGGTGAGGTTTTTTAAAAGAGGGTGGTACCATGGTAAAATCACGGTGTAGGGCCCCACGCTAAACTCTCACCACTTAGGGAAGGTACAAAGAAAGGTGGGGAAATTCTGTATTTTGTATATTATACAGTGTGCAATTCAAGATTTTAAGTGAATTCCCCTAGATGTTACAAAATTTTAATGATGACAATATTGCACACTAACTTTTAAATTTATAATAATTTATTGCACAAGATGTTTCTTTTTAACTTTTCAGAAAATGTATTAACTTTCAATCAATACATTTTCCTCTGAAATTCTCAACACCACAAATCAGATAAGTAGTACAAATAATTACTTTCTCTGTTACTCAGAATTTACTTTAACTATGAAATTTTAACAAGAAAATTGATTCTTTGTGTCAATTGCTTTCTTACAGATGTCCACTTCCTTCACTTTGCAATGTAACTGAATCTCAGCATAAACCTCCAGGTAAGTATTTACGTGTAGGTTTAAAGTCTCTGAAACGGTGTAGGTGGTGATTTTTGTACTTAGCTGCTTCAGTTGAACTTTCTTGTATGATGGTGACTTTGTCTTTTGTGGTAGTTGGTGCATGTGTCGCTCCTGCGATGGTCCTCCTGCGTTGCCCAACAGCCTCTGTACCTGTACTCTGGTTAACCAAAAGAAATTGAAACCCTGTCTCCCTATCCTGTGGGAATTTTTATAGTGATTTTTGTTATCAAAACTGTGGCCAACCTATCTAGAGTAAATCAATAGATAATTAATGCTCCCTATTGCAGGACCTGCCTTATTACTTTTCCCTGCCTAATGAGGAACACTCTTCCATGTATGTTAATCACACCTTGTAACCAGTCACACATTTCATACCTCACTACCCTGTTTCAATTTTTAATCAGCACCAATTCTCACTGCAGACCGGTGCAAGGTGATCACAACTCTGCTTCATGGCAGGTCAGTGGGAACACACCAGATTTGCACACTCACCCTTCACCAACAGGCTTCTACACAATTTGTAGCCCCTCCAAACTCAGGCAGACCCCTCAGTACAACCACCCATTAACACATATGCATTGCACTCAAAGTGTCAGTCAAATGCATTGTGGCCACAACTCTGCTCTGAGCAGATCAGCGGAAACACAATAGTTTTCCTGTACACTCACTGTCACTAGCCACCTTCACTGGTTACCAGCAGGCAATTATACAGCTTATAGCCTATTTTAAGTCAGGCAAGGCTTTCTGTATAACCACTTAGCAAATTAACACATATGCAGTCCCTCAGTGCCAGTCAGGTGTGCTGTGGTTTTCAGCGTGATTATCAGCCTGTCTAGTCACACAAATTTCTTATACATACATGAGCAAATCATCTTTCATGCAGGTATATCTTCCCTTTATCTATAGTCTCTCAGCTTTACTGAATTCCACTCTCTCTGTATCACCAGGTGTTCTGATTCAGTCAAATTATACTCTATTGAGGTTTTCCTCCTCATCCACACTCAATTTTCCAAGCACACAGACAGAGCACCTCTCATACCGGTCCTGTCTCTCCTGTGTCCACAGTTCTTCTCACCTTGTATCAGACAACTCTTTATTTAAGCTCTCTCTCCTGTATAAATCAACTCTTACACATACACAGGCACAGCACCTTCCACACACACAGGTCTGTCTTCTCCTGTGTCTTCAGTTCCTCTCACCTGGTCACCAGCTCTGTCTCCCCTAGCAACAGGACTGCAGCTTGGCCATATGACCTAGCAGCACCAATAGGATGCTAGCTTGTGGCAGGTGAAACAACTTTTATAGTTTGTAAACTTTTCACAAACTCCATTTTGAAATCAAATTTCCCATTAAAGTGTATGGGGAAAATGGATTTCCATACAAAGACACTATAAATTACATTACTCTTTAATAAGAATTATACCATCATCCAGGCCACATTTTCCTGAATCCAATCCATGTTTTACATTTTTTAAACCATAAACAGGCACCATTTCACATCATTTGCATGTAAAACCCCCCCAAAGTGCCAGCAGACCCCTGGGCAGCCCTAGCAGACACAGGATGGCTCTTTTACAGGGGACACCCAGCATTTTATTTATTTTTTTAATACCCCATCTACAGTAATGAGTTTATGATGTGATACTTCATATGTATACCTGATCTTGATTTGTCCTTGCCATTTTCAGGGCATAGACCATAGAGGTCTGCACAGCACTTTCCTTGTTCAGAATTTCTGAAGTTGTCAAAGCCCCTAGAAAGCTCCATCTACTCCAGCCTATCCAAATCTATTCAGCCATGATCAGGGCACAGACCTCAGAAGTCTTTCCCAGCACTGGCTTTACTTCCCAATTAGTGGTGTTGCTACCTAATCTCCGCTAAGCTTCTTTAGATCTATTCCTTCCAATCAAGATTCTTTTGTGTTTATCCCATGCATATTTTAATTCTGTTACTGTTTTCATCTCCACAACTTTTGGTTTGGTCACCTAGGGGTCCTTTTGCTAAGCTGTATTAGGCACTATTATGCACCTAATGCATAAAAAAAAAAAAAATAGAGTACCACAGGATGTGTCAGGCATCCTGCAGTAACTTTGAAATCTGCACACACTAACAATGTTTCTAATTCTTTTTTGTGTTCAGTTTCGGAGGCTGTATCTTGCTAAAGACATAAAAAACTGGAAGAGGTACAAAGAAAAACTACAAAAATGGTATGGGATTTACGTTACAAACTGTACGAGGAGAGACTTGCTGACCTGAACATGTATACCTTGGAGGAAAGGAGAAAGAGGGGTGACATGATACAGACGTTCAAATATTTGAAAGGTATTAATCCATAAATGAACCCTTTCCGAAGACAGGAAGGTGGTAGAACTAGAGGATATGAATTGAGTTTGAAGGCGGGCAGACTCAGGAGTAATGTCAGGAAGTATTTTTTCATGGAAAGGGTGGTAGATACGTGGAATGCCCTCACGTGGGAGGTGGTGGAGATGAAAACGGTAATGGAATTCAAACATGCATGGGATAAACACAAAGGAATCCTGTTTAGAAGGAATGGATCTACGGAATCTTAGCGGAGATTGAGTAGCAACGCTAGTAATTGGAGAGTAAAACCAGTGCTAGGCGGACTTCTATGGTCTGTGCCCTGATCGTGGCTGAATAGATATGGATGGGCTGGAGTGTAAATTTTAAGGAGCTTCGACGTTAGCTTCAGAACTTTTGTACAGGAATAGTACTGGGCAGACTTTTACAGTCTGTGCCCTGAGAAAGGCAGGGACAAATCAAACTCGGGTATACATATAAAGTATCACATACCATGTAAAATGAGTTTATCTTGTAAAGCAGACTGGATGGACCATTCAGGTCTTATCTGTCGTCATTTACTATGTTACTATTTTTTAGGGGGCATGTCAGGGGCAGAGAGTGGGTGTTCCTATGCTAAACAGTTAGGGGCTTAGTAAAACACCCCCTTTAGTATGTGACTATAGCATACCCTGCATAAGGGTATGCTATAGTCACTTTTAAAAAGACCACTAAAAAAGTAAGCACATATAAAATTGGTTGTACATGCAGAAATCTATGAACCTGTACATGTACAATTGATATGTGTGCATGAAAGAGTTCTAACATGTACATTTTTTTTATTATTAAAAGGATCTTTTGAAATAAACTGAAAAACTAAAACAAAACAAAATCTCGAAAAAAATTTGAAAATCTAAAAACAAGCCAATTAATTTTGGCTAGGACACATCCTACAGAACAAGGAGAGACCAGGAAGGTGTTTCCTTCAAATAAACATACCTAAAAAGGCTTTCTAGAGCTGGTGACTCTTGTTTGTATGCTGATGGTCTGATAGCCTTGGCTACGACCAGTAATGATGACTCATCAGGTGGTGTCCTTTCAACTAATTACGAGGGGGCACAGCTTCTGATAAAACAAACATTGCATATGGGATTTTTTCCTGTGTATAACAGTATTACATGTATCTTACTCACTGGGGAAACTGCTTCTTGGAATATCCAATTTTGTCTTTAAAAGGAAATCTCCTCAAGGCTATCACTGAAGGGGTAGGGGTAGGGCCACCAAGAGGGGGACAAGATTTCCTGGGCCTGGTCTCCAATGGGGGCCCAGCGCCAGCAAGGCTTCCAGAGGATAAGCAGAAGGTTCTGCTTCCTTGGTCTTCTCTCTCCTGCTCCTGTGTGTCAGGACCCAGGTAAATTGTGTTAACGCAGTAACCCAGGAGCCAGCACACAGAAACAGGAGAGTGACAGACTGAGGGAGGAGCAGACGTAGGAAAATAAGGGGGTGGGGTGGCGGCAGCCAGAGTGGGGGGGAACAGCAGTTGCAGTTGTGGCACGAGTGGGGGGGGGCGACGACCATACCCCGGGCCCTGCTGTGTCTCTCAGCGGCCCTGGGGAGGGGTGGGCACCTACTGCACAGCCCTTGGGTGGGGTAGGAGAAATGATTGAAATGAAAGTGTGACCAGCAGCAGCTGAAAAGTCACACAGGGATGGTGTGTCTTTCCTTCTACTATTTCTGTGGAGAGGGAAGAGGCAGGAGGGGAGAAAGGGAAAAAGGACTGAGGGCCAGATGCACTAAACTTAACGAGCCATTAATGAGCAAGTAGATTACCCTGGCATGCACTAAAGGCTTCTCCGGGCCATTTTCCGATGACGGTAGCAGCTAACGAAAACGGAATGCAGATGAGCAAATTGTGTAGAAACCCTATTGTAATGAGATGCACTAACCTTTTCCGATTGCCTTAACGCAGGAAAATCTAACGAGAGGTCTGTACCTCTCGTTGGGGCTACGCGGGATTGAAAACTTCAATAAATGTAACAAAAATAAAATCGGGGGCGAAAAAAGGTCCAAGTGCTCATCAGGGACGTCCTTTATGGACGTTCTTCACTCAATAAAAAAAACACAACAAAACCCATCCTTAAGCTTTAGAAGTTATTATTAGCGCTCTGCTTCAAAAAAAGACGTCCTTTTTGGATGTCTTTCCCCCGCAATAATAAAAACTTCCTTTTTGGACGTCCTTCACTCAGCTGAGAGACCCGGAAGTCTCTGAGCCAATCACAGTGCGTTTAGCAAAATGCGTTGTGATTGGCTCTAAACGCGCTGTGATTGGCTCAGAGGCATCCAGGTCTCTCAGCTGAGTGAAGGACGTCCAAAAAGGAAGTTTTTATTATTGCGGGGGGGGGGGGGGGGAGGACGTCCTTTTGGATGGACGTCTTCAACTGCACTCTCCTTGGATCGAGCCGCATTGCAGCTTTCCTGCAGGAGGCCGTGGAGGGGGTGAGCGGCGCGGCATCTTCCTTTCGGATGGCACAGGGAGGCGTATTTGGCATGCACAGAGCACCCAGCATAATGCTTGGCTACTCTGCGCATGCTCAACCGGCTGACTGGTCAACTGTTTAGCGATGGAATAGAGAATGCAAGTGAGCTACAACGAGCAGCTCATTTGCATTCCCTTTCCTTGATGCATTCCTGTTGCTTACCTATTCGCTAAGGAATCGGTAAGCAATGGGCATTAACGATTGTTTTAGTGCATCTTGGCCTGAGAACCAGAGTGGAGGGGATGAAGGAAGAGAGAAGTAAAGATGAAGGTGGAGTGGGTGAAGGAGAATAAGGGTGTGCAGCCCCCCAATTTTTATTTCTTATAGTTTCCCGTATCATTTTACAGGAATTTTCATGTTGTTTGGGTTGGGGGGGGCTACTTTTCGTTATGAGAGCAATATCATTAAGAGTGCAAACTCAAAAGCATGCACACTTTTCCAATCATGTTTCAAATGAATGCACATCCCTTCAGGAGAGGAGGAGTGGGAATCACGGTATGTATGCTTATCTGCCCCTGGCACTAAAAAGCTGAGTAATGGCTCTTATCTTCTAAACTGGGCAAAATCAGACCTCTTGTACCACTTTCTAGGTATGATCAGCCCCAAAATTTTCATTATGTTTCATTTCCCACGTCATTTGCTGCATTATATGTTTTGTTTTGCTTACTTTCATTTTCGTTTCCAGGGGCAATGTGATTAAGTGTGCCCAATTTGTCCCTAGTGGTAGTGGGTCATGGCAGCCACATCCCAGAGTTGGCATGGGCAGGAGTGATTAGGGATCGCTCCGGCCCAGCCTACCCCCTAGACCACCAGGGATGCTAAGGTAGGCCTAAAGGGGTTTACAGGGTCATGGAGGGCTTCACTAGAGGGGAGGCACATGGAGGGGTTTGATAGAGGGCCTGGATCTTGTTGATGAAATTGAGATGGACCCTATGCTCTTGGGGAGAGGGTCAAGAGAGGGTGCGCTCTTGTTCAGGGGGAAGAGGGAAAGCAATGGAATGTTCAGGCCGTTATCCAGAAGTTATGTGGGTGCCGATCGATATTCAGTGCTGGCACTCACATAGCTTTTCTACAGTCCTATTTGGTCACCAGGACCCATATAACTACCTGTTTCTCCCTGACTCCAGGCCTGGACCACCCCTCCATTTGCTCGGTTTTGACATCACCGGTTAGAGCTGATATTCAGCAGCACTGCCTGGTTAAGTGCTTCTGGTATCAGCGGCTGGCCTGCTCAGTGTGGATTAACCACACAGGGGCTTCTCCTGCCTGGTTAAACCATTTTCAGTATTGGGCTCTATCCCTCAGATTCTGCATAGGTCACCCAAATTTTGACACAGATCCCAGATTGTGTGTAAACTAATTAGTCAATTAGACACTAACAATCAATCATTGGTGTTAACAAGCTCTTAATTAGCAGTAATTAGGAGTTATGCATGGATCTACCCTACACCCTATTCTATAACATGCGCACCTAAGTTCCATGATATGCAACTCCAAAGGGGGCGTGGCCACAGAAGGGGCATATGTGGGTTAGAGGCGTTCCCAGAATTTAGGTGCAATGTTATAGAATACCTGTATTTGTGTGCCTGCCATCCGTTGGGCACCAGCATTTACACTAGCCTTTAGCAAGTGAAAATGCTTGCGCCCATAGTTAGGCGTGAAATGCGTGATAAACTAATATGCTGTAAAGGTTGTTCTGTGCAGAGTGCCCTGTACAGAATACTAGCTTACCGCGGATCATTCAGATAGCATGGAGTGGGATTCGAATAGGCTGGAGTGAGCAACTCCAGTAGTTGGAACTTAAGGACAGAACCGGGCAGACTTTTATGGTCTATATCCCAGAAACACCAAAAAAGACCATGATCAAGTATATAATACCACGTTCGTTGTTGGACTTAATCTTGAACTGATAATGAATGTGACTGTTGGGCAGACTGGATTGACCGTTCAGGTGATTATCTGCCGTCATTTACTATATTACTATTGGGCTCATTTTCGAAAGAGAAGGACGCCCATCTTTCGACATAAATTGGAAGATGGACGTCCTTCTCCCAAGAACTTCCAAATCAGTATAATCAAAACCTGATTTAGGACATCTCCAACTGCACTCCATCACAAGGATGGCCAAAGTTCAAGGGGGCGTGTTGGAGGTGTAGCGAAGGTGGGACTTGGGCGTGCCTAACACTTGGACATCCTTGACCCAAAATCGAAAAAAACAAGGACATCCCTGACGAACACTTGGACGTTTTCACCCGGACGTGTTTTTATTTTGAGTAAGGCAAAAAAAGGTGCCCGAAATGACCATATGACCGCTGGAGAGAATCGAGAATGACTTCCAGTTAATCCCCCAGTGGTCACTAACCCCTCCCACTGTAAAAAAACATCTTTAAAAACATGTCATGCCAGCTTCTATGCCAGCCTCAGATGTCATACTCAGGTCCATAACAGTGCATGCAGGTCCCAGGAGCAGTTTTAGTGGTTACTGCAGTGCACTTTAGACAGGCGGACCCAGGCCCATACCCCCCTACCTGTTACATTTGTGGAGGAAACAGCAAGCCCTCCAAAACCCACCACAAACCCACTGTACCCATATATAGGTGCTCCCCTTCACCTGTAACGGCTATGGTAGTGGTGTACAGTTGGGGGTAGTGGGTTTTGGGGGGGGGGTTTGGGGGGGGGCTCCGCACACAAGGTAAGGGAGCTATGTTCCTAGGAGCATTTTATGAAGTCCACTGCAGTGCCTCCCAGGGTGCTCGGTTGTTGTCCTGGCATGTCAGAGGGACCAGTGCACTACAAATGCTGGCTCCTCCCATGCCCAAATGGCTTGCATTAGGACGTTTTTGACATGGACGTCTTTGGTTTCGAAAATCGCTGAAAGTCAGAAACGTCCATGTATAGGGACGTCATGAGCGTAGTTTGGGGGGGGCGAGGGGGGCATTGTCCCCCCAAACGCAGTTCCAGCACAATGCTTCAGGCAGCTCTCCCTCCATCCAGCCCTCAGCTCTCAGCTCCCCGACTGACAGCCTTCCTCTCCATTTCTCCCCCCCGCGCGTTTAACCCTTTTATTTTCAGTGGCAGCGACGGCAGTGAAGTAGAAGAAAGCACCATGGGCTCTCCTCCAGCTTCTCCCTTCCCTTACACAGTGTCCGGCCCTCACGGAAACAGAAAATACATCATCGCAGAAGGAGGAACATTGTGTGAGGGAAGGGAGAAGCTGGAGGCGAGCCCACAGTGCTTTCTTCTTCACTGCCATCGTTGCCACTGAAAATAAAAGGGTTAAATGCACGAGGGGGGCAGGAAGGAACGGAGGGGAGGGCAGGGAGAATCGCTGGGCATGGATGGGAGGGGAGGGCAGGGGGAGAGAAGAGATCGCTGGACATGGAGAGGAGAGGAGGGGAGGGCAGGGGGAGAGAAGAGATCGCTGGACATGGAGAGGAAGAGAGGGGATGGCAGGGGAGAGGAGAATTGCTGGACATGGATGGATGGAGGGGGCAGGGGAGAGAGCTGGATATGGATGGATGGAGGAGAGAATGGGGAGAGAGGAAATTTGCTGGACAAGAATGGATGAAGGGGAGGGCGGGGAGAGGAGAATTGCTGGACATGGATGGATGGGGGCAGGGGAGAGAGGAATTTTGTTGGATATGGGTGGATGGAGGAGAGAGCTTGGGAGAATGGAGAGTTGCTGGACATGGATGGATGGAGGGGAGGACAGGGGAGAGGAGAATTGCTAGATATGGATTGATGAATGGGGGCAGGGGAGAGAGGAATTTTTGCTGGATATGGGTGGATGGAGGAGAGGGCAGGGGAGAGAGGAGAATTGCTGGCCATGGATGGATGAATGGGGGGGCAGGGGAGAGGAAATGTGCTGGACATGGGTGGATAGAGGAGAGGGCAGGGGAGAATGGAGAGTTGCTGGACATGGATGGATGGAGGGGAGGGAAATCAGGTGGATGTGAAGCGTCTGTTCACGCTTTCCAAAAATACTAGGACTAGGGGGCATACGATAAAACTACAGTGTAGTAAATTTAAAACAAATCAGAGAAAAATTTTCTTCACCCAACGAGTAATAAAACTCTGGAATTTGTTGCCGGAGAACATGATGAAGGCGGTTAGCTTGGCAGAGTTTAAAAAGGGATTAGACGGTTTCCTAAAGGACAAGTCCATAAACCACTACTAAATGGACTTGGGAAAAATCCACAATTCCAGGAATAACATGTATAGAATGTTTATACGTTTGGGAAGCTTGCCAGGTGCCCTTGGCCTGGATTGGCCGCTGTCGTGGATAGGATGCTGGGCTCGATGGACCCTTGGTCTTTTCCCAGAGTGGCATTACTTATGTACTTATGAGATGCACATGGATGGAGGGGAGGGGAGGGAAGAGAGGAGAAATGCTGGACATGAATGGAGTGGAGGGTAGTTAAGAGAGGAGAAATGTTGGACAAGGATGGAGGTAAGGAAAGACAAAGGAAGGAGATGCACACGGATGGAGGGGAAGGGAGAGAGGAGAAATGCTGGACATGGATGGATGGGGTGAAAGACAGAGGAAGTAGATGCACATGGACACTGGGACCAAAGCAAATAGAAAAACTAAATGATCAGACAACAAAGGTAGAAAAAAGTATTTTATTCAGAATTTATTAATTGGAATATGTCAGCTTTTGGAAATATGCATCTGTGATATTTTGCATGTAAGTTTCAATTTTTCTAGTATTGCTACATGCCGAGTCTAACTTCTTGAGGTAACTTTCCAGTTCAATATTTTGCCTTCATATCAGATTATACAAATTATTCGCCGTCATTGGCCAATACTGGGTATTCATGAGACCTTTAAACACACTCCTTGTTTCGCGTTCTCATGTGGTAGGAATTTGGGAGAGCAATTAGCAAGAGGTAGGAATAAGTTAGTGGATTCTCAGAGTTAATTTGGACACTATAGATGCAATAATTGTGTTTATTGTCAATATTCCATGCAGATGAAAGAGGTTAAGATCCCTCATTCCATGAAAATGTATCAATTAAAACAACGAATGGATTGTAATACCATGAATTGCATTTATGGGGTGCTACGTCCATGCGGATTATGGTACATTGGCTTAACTATTTTTATTAGTTTTAAGTGTGACATCCATCCAAATGCAGTGTTAACCAAACTTTGTGATTAGACATCTGGAAGTGACCAGTAATATTAGAACTGCCCGTGTGCAAGCCCCCTTAGTTGCACATTGGCTTGATTGTAATCATACAGTTCAGGAATTACGTTTTGTGATCTTGGACCAAATTAAAGTCAGTAGGGGTGGGAACATCCCCCATTTGCTACTTAAGAAAGAGCAACGTCTTATATTCTATTGGGACACAGTGGCCCCATGTGGGTTAAATAAGGAGATAGAGTGGCTGAATATTTAAACACTGGGAATCTGTAGTCAGTCTTGCATTACAGTGGGCGTCCTACGGGGTAGCCTCACCGGCAGACTGCAAATTGTTGAGCACCCAACTATCTGGAAAAGCTGGCAAGTAAATGATTAAGTTATGTTTTTTTGCTATTTTGTTTAGTAAGGTATTTCTAAGGAATAAAATAAATTTATATATGTTTTGCAATATATACAGTTGTTGTTAATTTTGCATATTTAATCTATGCTAGTTTTATATATTTTGGTTATAATAAACAAAAAGAGACAGATGAGGGGAGATATTATTGAGGTCTACAAAATCCTAAGTGGTGTAGAACGAGTAGAAATAAATCAATTTTTTACTCGTTCCAAAAATACAAATACTAGGAGACATTCAAAGGAAGTTACATGGAAATACTTTTAAAACAAATAGGAGGAAATAGGAGGTTAGCATATCTGGGTTTAAAAAAGATTTGGACAAGTTCCTGGAGAAAAAGTCCATAGTTTGCTATTGAGACAGACATGGGGAGGCAGCTGTTTGCCCTGAGATTGGTAGCATGGAATGTTGCTAATAATTGGGTTTCTGCCAGGTACTTGTGACCTGGCTTGGCCACTGTTTGGAAACGGGATACTGGGCTAGATGGACCATTGGTCTGACCCAGTATGGCAACTCTTATGTTCTTATGTAAAAATATATAAATATTAAAATTAAAATATTGTGATAATGATGTGCTCAGAAATCAAATTGTAACTACTTAAACATTAAACAAATCACATCAATCCATCACTGTACTCTATCATTGTACATCATAAGTCCCTTATATCACATTCTGAATGCAATTCAATTATTATTAGCTTAATCATATAAAGCACTTGCAACAAAAATAGAAAGGGACTTGGAGATTTCGTTGCAAGTGACTGGCATTTTGGAAAAGTCTTAAGATGAAGTTGTTGAAAGGATTACCTTACTGGTGACATTTGTGTTTAACCAATTTAAGGAAGCTTTAATGTGCTTTTACTTTATGAATAGAGATATAGAGTTCTTGGAACGGAAGGTTTTACTATTTCCTGATGCAGCGAAGTCTACACAATCCTGGTGTATGCAATTTTTAAGCCTTCATCAGTGTGTTATTTTATTTATTTGTTACATTTGTATCCCACATTTTCCCATCTATTTGCAGGCTCAATGTGACTTACATAGTAACTTAATGGCGATCGCCAGTTTCTGTATGAACAAATACAAAGTGATATAGTAGTAGAGTAAAAGTTCATGTGTGACAGACACATTGGGGAATCTTAAGGAGGAGGTAAAGTTATATCCATTATGAGCTTTGATTTCGTTATGTTGGGTTCAAGCGTTTAAGTTGGATCGTTAGGGTATGCCTTTTTGAACAGGTTAGTTTTTAGTAATTTCCGGAAGTTTAGGTAGTCATATATTGTTTTCACAGCGGTCAGTAATGCGTTTCATAGTTGTGTGCTAATATAGGAGAAGCTGGATGCATAGGTTGATTTGTATTTGAGGCTTTTGCAGCTTGGGTGGTGGAGATTTAGGTATGTTCGTGTTGATCTTGTTGTATTTCTGGTTGGTAGGTCTATAGGGTCTGTCATGTAACTCGGGGCTTCACGGTATATAATTTTATGAACCAAGGTGCAGATTTGATTGGAAGCCAATGCAGTTTTTCCCGTACGGGTTTGGCGCTTTTGAATCTCGTTTTTCTGAATAGAAGCCTGGCTGCTGTGTTTTGAGCAGGGCCGCCGAGAGGGGGGGACAGGGGGGACAAAATTCCCCGGGCCCGGGCCTCCAGGGGGGCCCGGCGCCGGAGTCCCACCCTGCCCTCCATCATCAGGACCTTGCACCTCCTGGGGCCCTGTGGCGCTTCCTGGTGCTCCCTTCCTCGTTACGACGCTCTCAGCTTCATTTTTCCCAGCCGCCCTGCATTTAAAAAGTTGCAGCGGCGGCGAAAACGCAGGCTCGCCTCTTCTTTAAGCCCTTCCCCTTTTCTTTCAGCGTTCACTGATGCAATTTCCGGTTTCCGCGAAGGCGGCACAGTGCACGCTGAGAGAGAAGGGGAAGGGCTTAAAGAAGAGGCGAGCCTGCATTTTCGCCGCCGCTGCAACTTTTTAAATACAGGGTGGCTGGCCTGGAAGGAAGGAAGGGCTGCCTCTCGTTCTCTTCATTTGTGGGTAGCATTTTTTATTTATTCTCACTTATATTTTCAAATGTGCCGGCTTGTGCAGCATAGGAATGTACACAGGGGAAGTATAACGGAATAACTTTTGGTAGTAATTTGTCATTTGGAGGGGCTGTTTATAGGGACTCCCTAGGTGTTGTATTCATGCAGGCATTTTTTTTCTCCTGGTAAAGGGTCACTAAAACAGACATCATTTATGGGAATCAGGTGCTCAACACTTAGTTTTTATCTGCTTATTTATGACACTTATGTGCTGGAAACCTGAGGACATAGCTGGGGCTGGGAACTGAAACTCGGGGGAGGGGGTGAAAAGGGGGTAAGTTGGGGCAAGTCACTGGACATGGAGGGGAAGGGAGGGAGGACAGGGAGCAAAGGAGAATCACTGGGGATGAGTAGGGAGGGCAGGGGAGCGAGGAGAGTTGCGATGGATGGAGGGGAGGGTAGGAGAAATGCTGGACATGGAAGTGAGGGAAGACAGGAAGGAGATGCACATGGATGGAGGGGAGAGGAGAGGGGAGAGTTGAAATACTGGATATGGATGCAGGGGAGGGAAGAGAGGACATGAGATGAACATGGATCGAGGGGAGGAGAGAGAGGATAAATGCTGGACATGGATGGAGGAGAGGGAACAGAGAGGATGGAGATGCATCCTGACAGAGATGAGGGAAAGGGAAAAGAGGAGAAAAACTGCACATGGCTGGAGAAAATAGGCAAAAGCTGGATCCACTCTATACCTACCTCTTCCAGTCAAGTCCGCGGAGGACCCAGCTTTTACCTATGGATGTAGGGCAAGAAATTAAGAAGAAAGTAAGAAAGTAAAGAAATAAATGGAAAGGAAACCCTGGAAGTGGAGTTAAGGGAGCAGATAGAGAGCAACAGAATCAGAGACTGGGACCAACATGATCTGAAATACAGTCACAAGACAACAAAGGTAGAAAAAAATCATTTTATTTTCATTTTAGTGTTTGGAATATGTCCAATTTGAGAATTTACATCTGCTGTCTTATTTTGCAATGTATAGCAATGTTCTATTTTTCTGGTATTGTGCTGCATGCAGAATCTGCATGCTAATTTGGTTTCTGTCATTTTGGGTATACTGGGGAGGGGTGGGTGGGCTCTGAGAACTGGTCTGCACAGCTCCCTGCAGTTGCTAAGACCGGCCCTGTCCGTCGTCAACCGTCTGCCACCAGGCCGGGCCCCCTGCATTGAAATCACAGTGCCTCTCACCTCTGTGTGAAAGTGCTGCAGGCAGCAGCAGATCGCCTCCCTTCGGGCTTCCTTCCCTCTCTGTGTCCCGCCCTCACGGAAGTTACGTCAGATGAGGGCAGGACACAGGGAGGGAAGGAGGCCCGAAGGAGGGAGGCAATCTGCTGCTGCCTGCAGTGACTTCACATGGAGGTGAGAGGCACTGTGATTTCAATGCAGGGGCCCGCTGGTGCGCGGAGGGGGGGGGGGGGGGGGGGTGGTAGGGGAGCAGTGGCGACCTCGGGGGGGGGGGGGGGGGTGGCCTTGTCCCGGGCCTGGCCCAGTCTCTCGGCGGCCCTGGTTTTGAGCAGTTTGGAGTTTCTTTATGATTTGTTCTTTGCATCCCGCATAGATTCCATTGCAATAGTCTAGATGGCTTATTAGTATCATAGATTGTAGCAATTTGCGAAATATTTCCCTCGGGGCAAAAAGGTTTCACTCGTTTGAGTTTCCACATTGAGTGGAACATTTTCTTTGTTGTTGATTTCACTTAACTCTCTGGCGTAAGGTTTCGGTCTATTGTAACTCCGAGAATTTTCAGATTATTGATATTGGAGCTAAATTTCAATTACATTATCCTTGTAAGTGTTTGATACAGTTTCACAATCATACATATATTTTATGATGTCTATGGTTAGAGAAGAGGTACCTTTATGATCTGGTTCATTATAGTTTTGTTGACATTCACCTTGCCAATTATCATTATATATGTTTCCTTTTAAAACCCTTTCCTTGAAGAGTATTTGTTCTTGCTCTCCCTCGTCTTGTGGACTATATAGAGACAATTTCAGTTTTTGTTACCTTCATTAGTTATTTTCTTAGTTTTATTTATATATCCTGTATTGATTCTTTATCCTTAATTCACATTGTTGGATGTATAATAAAAGTATAAATTAAAAAACAAAGGGAAGTAAACAGGCCTGATTCCTCACAGGCTTTTCACTCTTTTAAACATAATCCTGGATCCTTTTCCCTGAAAGGTTCCACATTTCAATAAAGATTGCTTTTCCCTTTTGGTTCAGGATTCCTGCACCTTGTCCCAGACATAGACTTCACAGAATAAATATACACTCACTTCTTCTTAACTTAGGCTCTTGTAATCGCTCTCTTATACACTCCACAGTGTTACATAATATACACTTTCTTAGCTCTGAGGTTCAAGGAAACCTTTCTAACTTCACTGAAACTTGACCTGCTAGCAATTATAGGATTCTGGGAGTCCTCTGCACTCAGGTTCCCAATCTCTCTCTCTCTGTCTCTTGGAAACCTCTATATCAGTGATGGCGAACCTTTCAGAGACTGAGTGCCCAAACAGCAACCCAAAATCGAATTATTTATCGCAAAGTGCCGGTACTCATTATGGGCGGGGTCACCACATATGACTCCACCCCTATGATAGCCACACCCCTTACACCAGCCATGGCGCATATAAACAGACATCATTGAAAATATTATACTAGTATAGAAGAAAAAAATAACATGATTTTCTTCCATTATAAATCATTTCTGTAAGCTGTTACAGCTCCAGTATACCCAGTGCAAAATAAGACAGCAGATGTAAATTCTCAAATTCGACATATTCCAAACACTAAAATGAAAATAAAATGATTTTTCCTACCTTTGTTGTCTGGTGATTTTGTTTTTCTATCCATATTGGTTCTAGTCGCTGATTCTGCTGCTCTCTATCTGTTCTCTTAACTCCGTTTCCAGGGCTTCCTTTCCATTTATTTCTTTACTTTCCTCCTTTCTTCTTCATTTCTTGCCCTCCATCCATTTCCAGCAACCCTCCTCTCCCCTCCAGCCACAAATGTCCAGCAACCCTCCTCTCCCCTCCAGCCACAAATGTCCAGCCACCCTCCTCTCCCCCCTGCCCTCCCTCCCAGCACCCAGCACCAGGCCTCCCTCCCACCCAGCACCCAACATCAGGTCTCCCTCCCACCCAGCATCAGGCATCCCTCCCACCCAGAACCCACCATCAGGCCTCCCTCCCACCCAGCACCCACCATCAGGCTTCCCTCCCACCCAGCACCCACCATCAGGTCTCCCTCCCTCCCAGCATGCAGCAGCAGGCCTCCCTCCCACCCAGCAGCACACAGACAGCACCAGGCTGGCCTCCCGCCTCCCTCCCTCCAACCCAACAAGCATCAGGCTGCCCGCCCGTCCGTCCTCCCTCCCTCCCTCTCAGCACTAGGAACCCCCTCTTCCTAAAATTTAAAAAGCGTATCGTCCTCGGAGTCGGAGTTAAGGCGGCGTGCGTCGGCAGCGGCAGCGGAGCGCATGTTCTTCGCTCGGCGTGCCTTCGGCCTTTCCTGTCTCAGAGTTTGAGAGACAGGGAAGGTCGAAGGCGCGCCAAGCGAAGAACACGTGCTCCACTTCCGCTGCCGACACAAGCCGCCTTAACTCCGACTCTGAGGACGGTGCGCTTTTTAAATTTTAGGAGGAGGGGGGTTCCTGGTGCTGGTAGGGAGGGAGGGAGGGCGGGCGGTCTGATGCTTGTTGGGTTGGAGGGAGGGCGGGAGGGAGGCCGAAGGGAGGGAGAGTGGGCGGACCAGCGATGGCGCGCGTGCCAAGGGAGAGGGCTCTGCGTGCCCTTTCTGGCACGCGTGCCATAGGTTCGCCATCACTGCTCTATATCAAGGCCTCCCTGAACTGTTCTGACTCAGGGAATTTAACCTCCTTCTTGCCTAAGCCCTTCCCCTCTGACATGGCAGGTTTAGGGCCACCTGCTATAAGGCTGTACTGTAAGGCTGTACTGTGACCTCAGTGAGGGAGTGTGTCTAGGGATACCTGCCACTATGCCACTCAATCCCTCATATTTTACTGAAAAACTTTGGATATGAACTATCCTTGTATGGAGACTTATTCTTTGGTGGTGAAGGAGAATGGCCAGATATAATTCCTGTAGATCTTTCCTACTCATGTTCCAGAAAGGGAACTTGAATATCACTATAAAAGTAAATACTTATATAGCAATAAGTATAAATACTATTCTGGTTACAGTAGTAGGTTGAGAATCAAGAAAGCCAGGGTTCAGATCCTGTTCCTCCCACTGACCCTCCTTGTGACCCTGGGCAAGTCACTTCACCCACCACTGCATTCAAATCTCTCTCATGAATATTTATTATGGAAATCCTGAAAACCTGACTGGCTGGGGAGCTCCCAGAACTGGTTTGGGAACCACTGCCCTAGGTACAAATGTGGAGGCTGTCAAGGCACATAGGTATATATGTTGTGCCTGTTTGATGACTGCAGCATATGTTACAAAATTACCCCCACTGGAAAGTATTCAAACACTTTTCCACCTGGATGCAATATTCTGCTTTACTCTACACTTATAAACGATCGACTCAATAGGCATTGTGCCCTTCCAAAGGGGGAGGGGGGGATGGTTAACAAAATTATAGCAAAAATAAAAGTGTGTTGAAACTCAGTGAAACTGTGACAGACAGTGCTAAAAAAAACCCTGGCGTGGTGTGTGTGTTTTTCTCCAGAGGATAGCCCATATTTCACTTACTTGCAAAAATAAGCACTCTCTCTCTTATCAGCATGTACAAAAACCGTAGGGCCCCACCAGCCCAGATTTTTTCCCCAGAACAAGTTCTATGACTGTAGGAATTAGATAGTGTTGCATATTTGGGGGGTGGAGGAGCTGTTGTCAGTCTGATGTGCCTTCTCACAGCAGCCTACAAGGCAAATATGAGTCTGGATGTCTTATGTAGGGACCTACTTAATATGAAATATCGCTTCACCAAAGAGATATATTGATATTTTTTTTCTTGCAAAGTTTTTAAGCTTTTCTATTTCTTTTAAGCATTGTCTTGGTGAAAGTGCTAATATTACTACTGAGAGAAAGTGCAGGATTGTTTTCCACATTTACAGTTCTGTTAAGTTACTAAATCATGACCTGGTGTTCCAATATTAAAACCAGACACAAAGTTCTACCTGTGTAATTCAATCCTGACCTCTAGCAGCCTCTGCTACTTCAATAACCTTGTGCAATTATTTGGAACAAAACGAAAACCAACGAACAGGCTTATCAATAGGGTTTAAAAACAGTCTACTCCATATTCAGGCTGCAGCAGTAAGCAGCGTCAGAACTGCTCAAAGCAATGGGCTGAACTGACCCTGGATATGCAATGCCAAGGCATTCACGGCTCCCAACATTGAATATCCGGGTATCAGTTAACTGAGCACTGGCCAATATTCATAGCGGCACCTGGTTAACTTTAGGGCATAAAGTTAGGACAGCCTTTTTTGCTGTTCTAACTTTATGCAGTTACTTAGCCGGTTAGCGGATTAAAAATCACCACTAACTGGCTATGTAGGTGCTCTGTTCATGCCCTACCCCCATCCTGCCCCTAACCTAATTGGTTAGGACACTGGTTCCCAAACATGATTCTGGAAGTACCCAAGCCAGGCAGGTTTTCAGGATATCCACAATGAATATTCATGAGATAGATTTGCATGAGGTAGATGCAGTAAATGCAAATCTCTCTCATGAATATTCATTATGGATATCCTGAAAACCTGACTGGCTGGGGTGCCTCTAGGCAGTGGCGTACCAAGGGGGGGGGGCGGTCCGCCCTGGGTGTCGGCGGGTGGAGGGGTGCTCCGTCGTCTCCTGCCACCACCCTGCGTTTTTTTTAAATCCATGCAGCGATGCAGGTATCTGCCCTGCTGTATGCTGTGAAAAAAGAAAATCGCTTCGCTGGCATCGGGCCTTCCTTCGCTATGTCCCGCCCTCGAGGAAATAGGAAATTACCTCAAAAGAAGGCGGGACATAGCGAAGGAAGGCCCGACGCCAGCGCGAAGCGATTTTCTTTTTTCACAGCATACAGCAGGGCAGATACCTGCATCGCTGCATGGATTAAAAAAAAACGCAGGGTGGTGGCAGGAGAAGAGGGCTCTGTCGCTCTCCACGGAGGGGGGGGGGGGGCTCAGATGGGAGAAGGGAATTGGGGAGGGGTGGGGGAGCTGAGAGGGGTTCTCAGAGGGGAGAAGGGAATTGGGGAGGGGTGGGGGAGCTGAGAGGGGTTATCAGAGGGGAGAAGGGAACTGGGGAGGGGTGGGGGGAGCTGAGAGGGGTTCTCAGAGGGGAGAAGGGAATTGGGGAGGGGTGGGGGGAGCTCAGAGGGGTTCTCAGAGGGGAGAAGGGAATTGGGGAGGGGTGGGGGAGCTGAGAGGGGTGCTCACAGGGGATTGGGGAGGGGAGGAGATGGGTGGGGGTGCTCAGAGGGGAGAAGGGGTCTGAAGCTGGAACTGGGGTCTGACAAGGGGGCAGGAGGGAGAATGGGTCCATGCCTGGGGCAGGTGGGAGAATGGTCTGGGGCTGAAAAGGGGGGATGCAAAGCATGTGATGGATGAAGGGGGCTGGAACTGGGGGCTGAAAAGGAGGGTATTTGGGATAAGGGGGCTAGTGCTGGAACTGGGGGCTGAAACGGGGCAGGGGCTGAAACTGGGGGCTTTAAAGGGGACAGGGAGAACTGGCTGGGGCTGAGTTCAAGACTGGTGAGAGAAAAGGGCTGGGGTTGAAACTAGGGGCTGAAAAGGGGACAGGGAGAAGTGGCTGGGGGCTGAAGCTCAGGACTGATGGGAGAAAAGGGCTGGGGACTGGTGGGATAGTGGGGCTGAAAAGGGGGGCAGGTGGGAGATGTGGGCTGGGGCTGGAACTAGGGGCAGGTGGAAACTGGGGGCTGAAAAGAGGGGGCAGAGAGAGAGGGGACAGACCCTGGATGGAAGTGGGGCACGTGAGGGAGGGCAGACCCTGGATGGATGGGAGAGGGAGGGCAGACGGATTGAAGGGGCAGAGAGAAAGGGCAGATGGTGGGTGGAAGAGGGAGAGAGAAAGAGGGCAAATGGTGGATGGAAGGGAGAGAGAGGGCAGACAGTGGATGGAAGGGACATTAGAGAGGGAAGACACTGGATGGCAGAGAGAGAGCAAAGACAGATCCTGGATGAAAGGAAGACAGTGAAAAGAAGATGAGGAAAGCAGAAACCAGAGAAAACAAACTGTAAATATATATTTTTATTATTTTGCTTTAGGATATAGTATTGTAGCTGTGTTGTTTATAAATAGAACATGTAAATAAGGTAATCTTTTTATTGGACTAATTTTAATACATTTTGACTTAACTTTCAGAGAACAAAACCCCCTTCCTCAGGTCAGGATAGGATACTGTAACAGCACTATACTTTACTGACCTGAGGAAGGAGATTTTGGCCTCTGGAAGCTAAATGTATTAGTCCAATAAAATGGTATTATTTTATTTTCTGTATTTGTTTTATTTCTATTTGTTAATTTGTAAAGTGGTGATTGGTATTTGTTAGTTTTTTCAAATTTACATCTGCTGTCTTTATATTTTGCACAGTACTAGAGGACATTTTCTGTTTCTGTGGTGTTGCATTGTATGCAGAGTCTGGCATCGAGGGTTCAGTTTAATTTTTGTCTAAATAGAAAGTTTATGATTACTTATTCTATAGTGGATTAGGGTGTATCTGTGTTACATCTGTGGATTAGGGTGCATCTGTGTTTGTGAAAAAGACATGGCTTTCGGTTGGCATTGACTGTGCAGGATCGACGATCTGTACTAATCTGTCTGTTTTCGTTTTACAATAGGTGAATTGATGTTCTAGTGCTCACTGTAGTGTTTAAGATGCTTTCCTTTTCCTTGTGTGACTCGTACAAATTACTGCTTATGGTATGGTAGAATTGCTCTATAGGTCCTGAGTGTTTTGTATTCTCGGTATGCCTAGTACTGGATTGGGGGGGGGTGTTAAAAAATGACCGGCCCCGGGTGTCAACTACCCTAGGTACGCCACTGCCTCTAGGACCAGATTTGGGAACCACTGGGTTAGGAGATGGCCATTTAGTGGTGATATTCAGTGGCACTAAACTGGTTAAGTGCCGCTAAATATTGTATGCCGGGTCACTCAGCAGGAGCCTGATAGAAAATGGTTTAATTTAAACACCAGCACTGGCAAATAAATAAATATATTCAACATTATTATACATATATTCTGCAGCACTGGTTATATGTATAATGTGGTCAGCACTGCTGCCACTCCTATTCATTTTGTTTAGGCTTCTTTCATCCACCCTTTAACTATATTGATGTATTGGCTTGGTTAGAGGGATTTTTGACCTAACACTTGTCCATGTGAAAGGTAATTTTATAATAGGTAGCCTAGTTTCGAAATCTAAGTAGAGGTTTTCCATGAGGATATTTTATAAAGACACATAAATGCCTGTTAAACACTTAAACAAGGGTTATCCCCTACATTTATTTATTTATTTATTGTATTTGTACCCCACATTTTCCCACCTTTTTGCAGGCTCAATGTGGCTTACAGAGTATGGAAATTCTATAAATGGCAACTAAAGTTGTATGTGCAAATATAGCAGTGCGGCCAAATTGTGAGTGCAAAGTAATTGTTTAACAAGCCAATCGAAGCTGATAATTGGCCAGTGATGATCAATTATCAGCACTAATTGACCCTAATTAGAATTTTCATGCAACTAAGTGTATTCTGTAATACATAAATTCTAATGTGTGGATCTCAATAGGGGGCGTGACCATGGGCGGGGCATGGGTGTCCTAGAATCTACATGCATTGTTAAAGAATATGCCCAATCCGCGCCTAAGCTAGGCACGAGCATTTACACCAGGCTTTAGTTGGCATAAATGGTCCCACCTAAATTTAGTCACTGGTCTGGGTGCTACATGTATTCTATCAACCATGCCTAATGTTAAGCATAGTTTATAGCACAGCGCTAAGCACAGTTTTTTCCACACTGATTTTTCACACCATATATAGATTCTAGTCCTAGTTGTGTAAAATCCACATCAAGGGAAATTCTATAAGGAGTTGTCTAGTTTTAGCAGGAGTGCATATAAATAATAATGTTCTAGTCATTCACATGCATATGTAAAATTACTTGTGTGTAAATATCAATAATCTGGCTACACACTATTCTGTAAGTATGTGCCTCTCTTTGACTGTATGGACTTGGCAGATGGATGTTCATAGGCATGGAGTGTGGGATCCAAGGCTGGTGTACATGATTGCACATAAAAATAGACTTGCAATTTTACCTAATTATGCTAGCATTCATTGAAGAAAAGGAGGCACCTACTCTTCTTAATAGTATAGATGCTAAATAGATACATTCACAAGCCCTCTTTATAGAATTAATCTCATAGGAGGTAATTCTATAAAGAATGTGCCAGTATTTAGGTACCAAGACAAGTAAATGATCAGAATACTGACATATGCCTGTATGCGTGCACATACACATAAAAATGGCAGTATTCCAGTTATGTGCTATTCTAGGGGTTGGCATCCATGGATCTCAAGGGCAACAACCCAGTTGGGATTTCAAGATTTTCACAATGAACATGCATGAGATCTAGTTGCATACAATGGAAGTAGTACATGCAAATCAATCTCAAGCATATTGTGATAAGTAGAGGACATGCCTAGCTATGGAGGGGCCACCAGAGGGAGCTCTGTCTCACATAGGACAGCCTAAAACCAAGAAGGCTGTAGGAAGTGATCTTGCCCTTTTTAGGATGGGGTAGGAAGGCCTGTTGATCAGGTATTTCCCTTTTAAGAAGCCAGGCATGGCTAGGAAAGTTCTAGACCCATTTGGAATTAGGAGGAGGGTCCCAGAAAAGGTAGGGGCAGGTGCCCCATAAGAGCACTCCTTAGGAGAAAGAAGTCAGAAGGTAGAGGACCCTAAAGGAGAAGGATGGACGCCTACCTATAAACTGAGGGCTGACCAGAGTATGCTGAGATCCCTGGGGCATAGACCCCAAAGAAGGAACCAAGAAAACTGGACCTGTAACAAGGTGAAGGTACATACTTTAAAGACTTTAAGGAAGAGGAATAGAGCAAAGGATTTTGTGTTGGAGGTAGTGTGAAAAAACACTGGCTTAATTTGAGACTAGGACTAACAGTCTTGGAGTGGAGTACGGGATCATAAGGTCACACTGAGATATACTCCTGTCCAAGGGGAGGTGGCTGTTAGACTGAGACCACAGCACTGTATTAAGAGGGGCTCAGTTCCATTTTGCTTACTGAATGAGAACGGTGTTAAAGGGTGGCCAGCTCCACATTATTGCTTGGAAGAGGCTAACCATGGGCTGAATTTGCATAAGGCAAAGTACTGAGGAGAGCCTGATTTGCATATCACGTATAACCTTCTATCCAAGTACGTTGTGTTGCCTGGGAAAACTGTAAATGCTCAAGAAAGTACCAGAACCACTGTTTTTGTCAAAGGAAAGCCTTCCATTTAGTGTGGAGGCTGTTAGATAGGGTATGAGAATGTCCAGAGGCAAAGCTAAGAAGGTCTATCTCTGAGTCCTTTCTTAAAGGTCAAGTTGTCAGTGTGTTGAGCAGAACTACTGGTGGGTACCCTGGTCACATCAAGGGCAGCTGTGGTTGCTATTGGCTACAAGACCCTGTGACAATATTCATAGTGGAAATCTTAAAAACCCAACTGGGTTGTGGCCCTTAAGGACCTTGGCTGTATGTAAATAGATCTCATGTATATTCATGGTGGAAATCTTGAAAACCTGACTGGATTTTGGCCCTCCAAAACCATGGTTGCCCACCCCTATGCTATTCTCTAAGATGGCCCCTAAATGCAATGGTGCATAGTTTGAAGATGGGCCGAGTATGAGTTGGGTGCACACTTACATGCATAAATTATAGAATATTATAATTTATGCACCTTTTATAGCAATGTAGATGCAAGCATTTACGTGAGCTCTATGGGGAAATTTTTCCCCATATACATGTATTTCTATACATGTGTGGACTTTTGGCCTGCCAAGCCACACCCAAACTATGTCCCTATCATGCCCTCTTGAAATCTCTGCATGGTGTGAAACTCCATGTGCAAATACAAGCTTTTGTGAAATCGCCATGGAAATGCTTCTAAATTACCTTATTGGGTTTTATTTGTGTTTCATGTATGTGCTTTTGTAACTTTTTATATTTTTTAAAAGTTTTAGGATGTAATTTGTTTTGTTGCTTCTGATTTTATATTGATGGTAGATGTTCTATGATCTAATTCTTGTGATGATTGCATCTGCTTTGTGGTGTACCTTTAACACATAATAATGAGCCATATGATTCCTTGCTTGGTATCCTGGGTTGCCACATCTGATGAGGAGCAGAGCCTTTACTGTAGTTACCTACTCACAGACACCAATGCAATTACTTGCTGTCATTTTGCATTTCCTCGCACTGAAGTACAGACAACTGGCATAACCCAAATCCCTTTGCATGTGGTTATTTATAAATTTACAGTAAGATGAGTATAATGGAAAAATCATTCATGAGCTGCTGTCAGTCGTCAGGAAGCCTATAGCCAAATCTCAACAGCTGTTTCCAAATGAGACAAGCAGAATGTGCTGGAACTCAGAATAATTTATGCCTCTTTACTGTAGATTATGAAATGGTTGCCATACATGAAAGCTATTTTCTGGCTCAAGTCATTCCAAGACTCTTATGTTTATGTTGAAATAATTGTAGCTGCCATGACAGTGTACTGTGTATTTCAGAGGTGCTAGAAGTTTATTAGTTTCTTTGGCAATGTCCCATAATGTAATCCCCGTCCTCAACTAGAAAAGAGCCAAGCTCCTGGAAACATCCTGGGGAGGAATAACACTTTTCTTCAATGGTTCTTCATTATTTAAATAATATCTGTAGTGTGAAATAACTACAAATAAAATATAATGGCAATACCACCAGTTTTTCTCCACAAAATGCTAGAAAAACATCTTTCGTCTGACAGACATTTTCAGGAGGAAAAAATCTCAGTTCCCTCTTGTTTGTCTACCTGTCTTCAAAACTCCCTGTTGAGAGTATTCAGCCTTATTTATAATCTAAACGGGAATAAAAATTAATACTACCATGAAAGACCAGATGAAAGATCATTCATGGTAATCCCCCAGATTCAATATATGGTGCCCAAATTTACACTCCCAAATTTGGGTGTGCTGCTGAGATGTGGATTAATTGGTTCATGATCTTTTAACCATCAATAATTGAGTGCTAACCACCAATTATTGATGTTAATTGGCATTCATTAAAATCTGCATGTGCATCTGGTTGTGTGCTA
This sequence comes from Microcaecilia unicolor, assembly GCF_901765095.1. Taxonomy (NCBI): domain Eukaryota; kingdom Metazoa; phylum Chordata; class Amphibia; order Gymnophiona; family Siphonopidae; genus Microcaecilia; species Microcaecilia unicolor. The sequence goes on from NC_044037.1 coordinate 90,677,093, forward strand.
TTCTATAGGCATGGGGCCAAATTCTATAAATGGCACCTTAAAAATCGGCGCCGAAAAACACGCGCTCAAAGTGATTCTACAAACTACATCTAAAGTTAGGCGTAGTTTATAGAATATGCTCATGTGCCATTCTTGTAGCTAAAATTTAGGTGCACCCGTTTAGGCCACCTAAAACCAGGCCTAAAATACCCGCGCCTAACTTAGGTGCAGATCAGGTGTATTCCATAATAGTGCACTGTCAGGTCCTCGAGGCAGGACCAGAATTCGTGAGCCCTTGTACCACTGCCGAGGAGCAGCAGAGGCAGGCAAGACCATCCTGGAACTGGATGGACACAAGGAAGAGCAGGACTGGAACTCGGGACTGGAGTAGTAACAGAGGCAGGCAACTAGAACAGGCAGAAAAGGAACAGCTTCACCTGCGCTTGACCACCATTCCTCCGGAGTTGAGCTCCAGAGTGTGGGCGGCCGGCAGGACTTGCAGGACAGGGCAGGAACTGAAGACCCAGAGGACCCACCCTGGGTCCAGGATACATGAGGGAGGCTTGGGACAGAACTAAACTAGACTAAGACTGAAAGCTGCTATGCAACCACTAGCAAGAAACACCAGACAGACTAAACAGACAGGGCGTACTCCAAGGCTAGACAGAAACAGGGGCTAGGATATACATACAAGCTTGGTAGAAAGGGGTTCAGGATATACGGGGTTCAGGATAGACATGCAAGCTTGGCAGGGGCAAGGTTCAGGAAATACACTCAGGATCTACACCCTAGCTAGGCAGAAGCAGGACACAGGATAAACATACTAGCTAGGCAGAAGCAGGATTCAGGATATACACTCAGGATATGCAAGACTCAGGATATACACACTAGCTAGGCAGAAGCAGGATTCAGGATATATACTCAGGATAGACACACTAGCTAGGTAGAAGCGGGACTCAGGATGAACACACTAGCTAGGCAGAAGCAGGATTCAGGATATACACGCAGGATATACCCACTAGCTAGGTAGCAACAGGGTTCAGGGCAACACATAAGCTGGGCAGCAGACAGGAGAAAAACCAGGATACTACCAGAGTCTTGGGCAGGCGGCAGGCAATAGAACAAACCAGGAAACTAGCAACGTCTTAGGGCAGGCTGCAAACAGAGAGAATAAACCAGGAACTAACAGGGTCTTGGAGCAGGCTGCAGACAGAGAGAAAAACCAGGAGCTAACAGAGTCTTAGGGCTGGCAGCAGACAGAGGAAAAAACCAGAAGCTACCAGAGTCTTAGGGCTGGCGGCAGACAGAGGAATAAATCAGAAGCTAACAGAGTCTTAGGGCTGAAGCTTCAGGCTCCAAACCCAGACAGAGAGAAACTGACTGAAGCTTCAGACTCCAAACACAGAGCAAGGAAATAGAAGGACTAACAGTCCACAGACACAAAGCAGAAGGGCAGAGCCCACACAGAAGGACTAGCAGTCCACAGACACAAAGCAGAAGGGCAGAGCCCACACAGAAGCACTAGCAGTCTACAGATACAAATAGCAGATGGGCAAGAGCCCCAGAGAAAGGCTAAGTAGCAGCACAGCGCAGACGACCTTTTGGCATAACACAATGCAAAGGCCCTGAATGCCAGTACAGCACTTCCTTATGAAGGCCCTCACAGATGATGTCACCTACAGCAGGACAGAAGCAGGAAACACACTGACACCAAAGAGAGGCTTGAAGCACATAGGAAGTGAATACACAGGAAGGACAGACAGGAGCCATCTTGGAAGCTGGAACAGAAGAGGAGGGAGCCATCTTAGATGCTGGATCCCCAGAGAGGCATAGCCCACACAGGTGAGGTCTAATGAAGTAATCAGCTCATAGAGTCAGAGACAAAACTAACACAGAAACAGACAGAAGCCAGCACAGATGCTGACCCCCAGAAACAAGGTAAGTCTGAGGGTGGTCACGACCACAGACGTGACAGTGCACATTGTTTTTTTAAATACCCACAACCCATTTCACACCCATTGCCACACCCCCTCTTCGACTGTGTGCATTAGTATTTATGCGCACCTTGTTATAGAATACACCTAGAGAGTTGTGCATGTAAATTCTAATTAAAGCCAATTAGTGCCACTAATTGGTTAGGTACTAATTATCTGTGCTGATTAGCTTGTTAATCAATTAAGTTGTTTGTGCAATTTGGCCATGCAGCCAAATTATCGTGCACAACAAGGCACCACTTATAGAATTTGGGAGAGGACACCTAACTCTACTAGTGTGTAAATCAAAAGGGGGTGTGGTCATGGGTGTGTCAAGAGCATTCCAAAATATTGCACCTGTAGTTACAGAATACTGCCTCAGTGCAACTAACTTAGGCGCCAGCATTTACACCAGGTTTCAACAAGCGTGAGTCTGACCCCTAAAGTTAGGCATAGCAATCGGTGCTCAAGTGGAATTCATTGCTAGAGATATGTGGTAAAGGCTGTTAGCTTAGCGGGGTTTAAAAAAGGTTTGGACGGCTTCCTAAAGGATAAGTCCATAGACATAGTAACGTGGTAAATGACAGCAGATAAAGACCTGTATGGTCCATCCAGTCTGCCCAACAAGCTAAACTCATTTTACATGATATGTGATACTTTATATGTATACCCGAGTTTGATTTGTCCTTGCCTTTCTCAGGGCACAGACCGTAGAAGTCTGCCCAGTACTGTTCTTGTAATAAGTTCTGCAGCTAACATCGAAGCCCCTTAAAATTTACACTCCAGCCCATCCCTATCTATTCAGTCACGATCAGGGCGTAGACCGTAGAAGTCTGTCCAGCTCCTGTTTTGTTTCCAATTACCGACGTCGCCACCCAATCTCCACTAAGATTCCATGGAACCATTCCTTCTAAACAGGATTCCTTTGTGTTTATCCCACACGTTTGAATTCCATTACCATTTTCATCTCTACCACCTCCCGCGGGAGGGCATTCCACATATCCACCACCCTCTCCATGAAAAAATACTTCCTGACATTAGTCCTGAGTCTGCCCCCCTTCAACCTCAATTCATGTCCTCTAGTTCTACCGCCTTCCCGTCACCGGAAAAGGTTTGTTTGCAGATTAATACCTTTCAAATATTTGAACGTCTGTATCATATCACCCCTTTCTTCCAAGGTATACATGTCCAGGTCAGCAAGTCTCTCCTTGTACGGTTTGAAACGCAAATCCCATACCATTTCCATAGCTTTTCTTTGCACCGCTTCCAGTCTTTTTACATCTTTAGCAAGATACGGCCTCCAAAACTGAACACAATACTCCAAGTGGGGCCTCACCAATGACTTGTATAGAGGTATCAACACCTCCTTTCTTCTGCTGGTTATGCCTCTCTCTACGCAGCCTAGCATCCTTCTGGCCACGGCCGTCGCCTTGTCGCATTGTTTCTTCACCTTCAGATCCTCCGACACCAACACCCCAAGGTCTCTCTCCTGAGTAGAGCTTACTAATCTCTCCCTTCCTATCCGGTATCTCTCTTTTGGGTTTCTGCACCCCAAATGCATCACTCTACACTTCTTGGCATTAAATTTTAACTTATACATCCAATGCACTCCGATTATGCATATAAAAAACTTTGAATTAACAACATATGTACATGTATGATAAACCATCACAAGCTTTGCAAAGCTCACATATATCCATCTTGTGCACCTTCATGCATACCATCAATTGCTTAACAAACTTTCAATACCAACAGCAATGCTAGTTTTTAGCTGTAATTGATCACCACCTGAAGAAAATAGTAGTCCAGGGTCACAGTCCAAAGCGGACCCTAATGCCGGTAATCATGTCTTTGGTGATAGCAAAAAAATCCAGCGGACAATTTCTGCATTCAAAATTACTCAAATTTCCAAAACAGCTGGCAAGTGTCTGTTGTGCTGAACCAGGTGCTACTCATCGGTTGTGCCTGCACCTTAACCACATGAATAACGGTTCACACTGACGGAGGCAGGAGCTCGACAAAACCATCAGACCGTGCTATTCAGCAAGGATTTAATTGGTACCATTCCTCAATGCGAGACCGCGTTTCGGTTTTCCTTCATCCAGTCTGGTGGATTTTTCATCATGTAGTTGGGGCATTTGACAAGTAGGTAGTATGCATGCTCATGTTTTTTCAATAATTTCTTTACTGTGTGTAGTTAAGGTGGTTTGAACGTGGTCCATATTCTGTTTGCTGCGGTGTGGTTGTCGTATGTTTCGCAGTCCTGTAGGTAGTCTGTGATGTTTATTTGCGGTTTTGTAAGGTTTGATCTTGTGTTTGTTATTTTGTTTTTAAGTATTGTGCAAGCTCGTCTGTAGTTGGTGGTGTTTCGGTTGTTGCCAATATGTTCTGGGTTTTCAGTAGTTTGTTAATGAGTTCAAATATTTTTTCGTGTTGGTCTGGTCGATGTTCGCATATGTACTGTAGTGTTCTGCTTTCACTTTCTTTATGCTGTTTGTGTATGTTCTTATGGCTATTCTCCATATGGTTTTGTTTGCATCTGTTTTGTTTTGGGCCCATGATCTTTCAACTTTCCTACCGAGTTTCTTCATGTGTAGTAAGTAGTTTCTCATTAAACCAGGGACGTGGTTGTTTTGTGATTTTTGTTTTTGTTTTGAGTGGTGCTATTTTGTTTAGTGTGTTTTCACTTGTTTCATCCCAGTTTCTCATGAAGTGTTTATCCTCGGGTGGTATGTCGTTGAGTTCATTTATCGTTGTTGTACAGAATGTGTGGTTGTCTACTTTTCCTCTGGTTGTGAATGTGTGTTGGGTTCTTGGCTCTCTTTTCTTGCCGCTTTCTTTCCTTTGTAGTGTGAAAGTAAGCTTGCTGTGGTCTGACCATGGTACCTCTTCCCATGTGTGGTTTGTTAATATGTGGTTGTTACTCGTTGAGAATCTGTGGGCTAGTATGTCTAATTGGTGTCCTTTTGTGTGTGATGAGACTCTTTGTGCTGTTGTGAAGTTCCATTGGTTTATGATGTTCATTAGTGTTCTGGTGTTTGTGTTGTTTTGTTTTCCTAGGTGCAGGTTTATGTCACCTAGTAATAGGACATTTGAGTGATTGGTGCAGATGTTTGATACAAAGTCCGTGAAATCATCTTGGGTGTTTGCCCAGCTTCCTGGAGAGCGGTAGAATAATGGGATGCATAGTTGGTCAGTTAGTGTTTTTGTCGGTGATTTTGCATGCCAAGATTTAAATGTGAGGTTGTGTGTTTAGCATCAGGTTCTGCTGTGAAGGAGGATTTGTATATTATTGCAACGTCTCCTCCCCTCCTTTTGGTTCTGTTGATATGTATTATTTTGTATCCAGGTGGGCAAAGGTCTAGTAGTACAGGGTCATCTTTGAGGTGCAGCCATGTTTCAATTAGAGCAGTAGTCCGAGTTGTTCCATTTCTATCCAGTCCCTTAGTAGTTTTGTCTTATTTACTGTTGATCTCGTGTTTATATAACCTATTTGTATTGGGACATATGTGTTGTATTTAGTGTTGAGTTTTTTTAACAGTTTGTAGTTGTCTGTGCAGTCTGCCTGTTTTGCTCTTGTTGGTTTGTTGGGTGTTGCTCATGTTTGGTTTCATGTTGCTGGTTGTTTGTTTGGCCTAGGCAAGATTAGGTAGGGCAGCAGCTTCTTAGGGGCAGCAAAGCAGTCAAAGCAAAACAGTAGGTCCGGACAGTCACACTAACTCAAAGAATTATCAGCACATACTTTCACCGCAATTTTATAGATGTTTGTATGATGCTCATGATTCCGGAGTTCAATTGTCAAAACCAGGCTACAGGTGTGAAAGTTAATTGGCGGGGTTTAAGGTACCCATAGCCCCTGCACCAGCTCTGTCATGGAGAAGAGTCTGCCGCTCAAATTGAAGCTGCATAGATTCTAGCTTCCTCCATTTCCTTCTTTACCTGGCAGTAGGAGTGGCCCTCAACATATCATCAGTGTCCTGAGCTAGTCAGAGCTAGTCTTGCAGTACAAACCACAAGATCCACACAGTTCTACCTTGAGATTTGCCACGTTTGGCCCTCGAAGCTAATGCTGCATTAGGGAAAGGGGATGGGATTTGATATACCACCTTTCTGTGGTTACAATCAAAGTTGTTTATATATTATATACAGGTTCTTATTTTATACCTGGGGCAATGGAGGGTTAAGTGACTTGCCCATAATCATAAGGAGCTGCAGTTGGAATCCAACCCAGTTCCTGTGGTTCTCAGGCTGCTGCACTAACTATTATGCTAGTCCTCCATTAAATGCTGCATCTTCTTTTAGCAGGCGAGGAAGACTGGGATTCAAGAGAATAGACCAGACAGAATTTGGGATCAACGGAAGAATTGATCAGAAGAGGGGAAGCTAGACTGTACTGGGGATTTTGGATAGAGGGGGAGTATAGAGTATGCAGGACCTGGGAGGGGGAGGCCAGTGAGTATTAGAGATTTGATCACATAGGAAATCTTTCTAGGGAATCCAGGGGATAATATGCCACTATTCTAATGAAATGCCCCTGGATTCTATATATGGCGCCCAAAATTGGGTGCCAGTTGAAGAAGTGTGCCCAACTAAATTGATTAGTGTCAATAATTTGGAGCTAATGAGCACTAAAGGCTAGATTCTATACATGGTATCTAAAAAAGCACTATTCTATAAGCTGTGCTAAAATTCAGGTGTGGTTTATAAAATAACGCTTATGCTCAGAAATCATACCTAACTTTATGCATGGCCATTTGCACCAACTGAAACAATTAGGTGTGCATTCCCATTATTCTATAACAACATGCATTAATTTTAGGAACACCCCATTTCACCCATGACCCGCCCATTTCCACACCCCTTTTTTCAGATCACACATAAATTTTAGACCAATTAAAAACAGTCTTCTTAGCTACTTAGCTTGTTATTTAATTAAATTGTGTGTCCAAATTGATCATGCACCCAAATTTGTGCATGCAATTTGGGTGACTTTTATAGAATTTGGGTAATTGGTACAAATTTGGATTTGTGCGTACATCTTCCATCTTCCTACATGCTATTTTATAACAATGTGCACCCAAATCCCATGGTGTGCAACTCAAAAGTAGGCGTGGTCATGGGAGGTGTATGGACAGATCAGGGGCGTTCCTAAAATGTACGCACAGTGTTATAGAATACCGGAGATACATGTTCAAATTGGGCTCTAGGAATTACACCTGATTGCAACAGGCATAATTACTGACACCCAAAATCATGGCCACTCATCTTTTAGTGCCCATTATAGAATAGCATTGAGCAACATTTTTTGGCACTGATTTTTTTTGCACCATATTACTGAATCTGAGCTAATCAGTGCATAACTGTGAGCACATACGTTATAGAATTACTTAATCGGTATATATCTTATAACCTGTGCTTGTTTTAGGATCAACCCAGTCTATGCTCCAAAACACACCTGCATCTGGGTCGCATAAAATACAAGTCTGTTTTGTCACCATCATTATTTTAACATATGTACTACAAGTGTTTTGCATGTAAAACCTTTTGAAAAATAAACCCCGTAATGCATTTCATAACATTTTCACAGCCTAGTAAATAGGTCCCAGAAAAAAAGGATAACACAACAAGAAACAGACCAAGACCAGAGATTGAGGTACGAAAACAGAGACACACTGAACCAGAAATTCAAGCCAGAGACTACAACGATTATTATCTTTGAACTCAGTGTATATCTGTTAAAACAAGAGTTGTTTTACTGTCTTTTATTGTGGTGTATGACTAACACATTTATAGTTTAAAGGAAGCAGCTTGGCTAGGATTGCAAAGTAACAAACTCATATTTCAATAGAGTTGTTGTATTAAAGTGGCACATGATAAATGCCCTTGGCGCTACCGACAAACAAAATGATTCTGTCTGTGTCAGTTTGATTCTGTAGAAAAGTGTAGAACATGGTTATGGAATATATTTTGAGATCAATATTCAGCTGCATAGAGAACATATTATTTGAAATATGTTATTTAGATGGTTTCATATGTTGTATAACATGAAACATTTAATGGGATGTGTCAAGTTTCACCTGATATCTAGATGTATAATTTGTACATTTCAGTTCACAATAAGGCACCATGAAGTACTATATCACCATGTACTCAAACAATCACCTTCACCAATAATATATGGAATTTAAAAGGAGAAGCCTTAGAACACCCAGGCTTTACACCTGTCTTGGCACTAAACAATCATAGTCATAAAAACCTCCTAGTAGAAATTGTTTTTAAAAAACAACAATAGTTCAAAACTTACCTTATTTTTTCAGCAGTTCCATTTTTGCCAGCAATGCCCAACTTTGGCCAGCGTTTCGCCGTTCTGCATCAGGGACTTTGAGAAACTAATGGAAAAAAAAAAACTGAAGTCAATAACTAGACACACTTCAAAAACCAAGGGGCCCTTTGACCAAGCAGTGTTAAAAAGTGGCCTGTGGTAGCCCCAATGCTGGTCTTTCTCGTGTGCTGAAGCCATTTTTAATGCTGCCGGTAAAAGGCAGATTTTTCTATAATGGCTACACTTTAATTTCTCCATTACCGCTTGGCCATTAGTGCGTGAGCCCTTATCTCCACACACTGATCCTGCGCTAATCAGCATGTGCTGATTCTAAAAGTACTGTTGGAGGCCTGAGCACCCCCCCCCCCCCCCCCCACCATGGTAGTGCATTTTAATCTACAGTAAGCACACAAAATAGTGCTTACCACAGCTTAGTAAAAGAGTCCCCAAGGCTAAAATATATTCTAAGGTACAAACATGGTGCTAACTATCAGAGCTACCGCAGCTTCTAACGTTAACATGGTGGTTCACAACTGAAAAACTCTTATTGCCCAATCCCCATGCAGGAAGACTGTTTTTAAGTTGTGAACCATCATGTTAGCAGCTGCAGTAGCTGTGATTGTGTACCATAGAAGGTATTTTAGTTTGCACAATATTTAATTGCTTGGGGCCTCTTTTACAAAGCGGCTTTAAGCCCAATGCGGGCTTACCGCTTGCTAAAAAGAAAGTACCGTGGGCTACTGCAGCAGCCTGGCGGAAGTTCCCATCCCCAGCTTACCATCCTATCCAGCGCTACAAAAACTGCATGATCCCCAGTCAGGGCCAGTCTTAGCAAGTGCGGGGCCCTATGCAGACCAATTTGGTGGGGCCCCATCCTAGCCCCGCCCTAGCCCCACCCCCACCGTAGCCCCGCCCCTACCCTAGCTCCACCCCATTGATAAGATTATTCCATTTTTAGAACATTTTTTTATTTATGAAATTTCAAATAAAGACAAATGAAGCTAAACTTGTACAAAAAAACTGATTGAAATAATAAGCACAATGCTATCATGCAACCTCTCCTCCCCAGAAATTATTCAGTTCAAGTCCACTACATTTAGTAGTTCCAATTCTCATAACAAAGGAGAATAAAGGAAAAATATTAAGAAAAGATTCAGTACTTTCAAATTCCCCTATTACTCTGTAACCCATATGTGCAATAAAAATGAAATGAAAAGATATACAATAAAATAAAGTGATGTGTGAAATATAATGTACAATATAAAAACATATAGACCACCAAGGTATTAAAATTGTTTTAAAATATATACCACAGCTCTCTGACTCAAGAAGACTCCAACTCTGTCTGTCATCCATAATTGTCTGACAACACACAGAAAAAAAATAAGTAAAAATAAAATAGTCACAATTAATACCTTATACCCCAATATACCAGCCATATGGAAAATGCAGACCGTCAACAATATGAAGCTAGCAAGGGATCATAATATCACAATTCTCATGTAGAGCCACAAAACACCCTTTTAGAGGTAGTGTGTCATGATTTAGGCTCTACACCCTTTCTGATGTTTGGTGCCACCTTAGTAAGGCCAACACACAATCTCTCCACTGCAAAACACTATACACAAACTTGTGCAAAAACGCACTCATAACCTTAACAAACCATAAACAGCACTAATTCCAAGGACAGAATGAGCTACAACCTTATGCGTGGCGTGGAAAGGCAACTGTAATTACACCTGGCTCTAAAACACCAGTGCACAACCTAGTGAAAAAAAACAAACAAAAAGGGCTGCAAACTATACGCTAGCAGAATACTGCACCTTCCTTGATCACACCTGAAAAACACATGAAGGCAAAATACTGAACTGGAAAGTTACCTCAAGAAATCAGACTCAGCATGCAGCAATACTACAAAAATTGAAACTTACATGAAAAATATCACAGATGCACATTTCCAAAAACTGACATATTCCAATTAATAAATCCTGAATAAAATAGTTTTTTCTACCTTTATTGTCTGGTGACTTTGCTTTTCTGATCATGCTGGCTCAGTATCCGATTGTGCTGCTATCTGTCCTCTTAACTCCGTTTCCAGGGCTTCCTTTCCATTTATTTCTTTACTTTCTGCCTTTCTTCTTCATTTCTTGCCCTACATCCATAAGTAAAAGCTGGGTGCTCCGCAAACTTGACTGTCCAGTGAATCCAGCTTCTGCCTATTTTCTATATCCATGTGCACTTTTTCTCCTCTCTTCCTTTTCCCTCACCTCATCTCCTTCCTCACTCTTCCCTCGCCTCCATCCATGTCCAGCATTTCTTCTCTCTCCTCCATCCACCCATGTCCAGCGACCCTCCTGTCCCCCCTGCCATCCATCTATGTCCAGCAACCCCCCCTGTCCCCTCTGCCCTCCCCTGCCATCCACCTATGTCCAGAAACCCCCCTCCCCTGCCATCCACCCATGTCCAGCGACCCTCCTGTGCCCCCTGCCCTCCACCTATGTCCAGAAACCTCCCTTCCCTGCCATCTATCCATGTCCAGCGACCCTCCTGTACCCCCTGCCCTTCTCTGCCATCCACCTATGCCCAGAAACCCCCCTCCCCTGCCATCCACCTATGTCCAGCGACCCTCCTGTGCCCCCTGCCCTTCTCTGCCATCCACCTATGTCCAGAAACCCCCTCCCCTGCCATCCACCTATGTCCAGAAACCCCCCTCCCCTGCCATCCACCCATGTCCAGCGACCCTCCTGTGCCCCCTGCCCTCCACCTATGTCCATAAACCCCCTCCCCTGCCATCTACCCATGTCCAGCGACCCTCCTGTGCCCCCTGCCCTCCCCTGCCATCCACCTATGTCCAGAAACCCCCCTCCCCTGCCATCCACCCATGTCCAGCGACCCTCCTGTGCCCCCTGCCCTCCCTTGCCATCCACCTATTTCCAGAAACCCCCCTCCCCTGCTATCCCCCATGTCCAGCGACCCTCCTGTGCCCCCTGCCCTCCCCTGCCCTCCACTCATGTCCAGCGACGCAACTCTCCTCGTTCCCCTGCTCCCCCTCCCTCCAGCCACTTGAGCCCCCTCCCGTCTGAGCCCCCCCCCTCCCCGACCCGCCAAACGACCCTCTTCTGCCACCCAACCCGCCGGCACCTCACCTGACCCAGCATTTTTAAAAAATCTACAAGCGGCGGTGCCTCGCGTCTGTAAAAGAAGAAAAATTGCTTCGTCCATTGGCCAGCCTTCCCTCATGTCTTGCCCTTGTGGAAGTTACATCAGAGGGCGGGACATGAAGGAAGGCCGGCCAATGGACGAAGCGATTTTTCTTCTTTTACAGACGTGAGGCACCGCCGCTTGTAGATTTTAAAAAAAATGCTTGGTCAGGTGAGGTGCTGGCGGGTCGGGTGGCAGAAGAGGGTCTTTTGGCGGGTCGGGCAAGGGGGGCTCAGATGGCTGGAGGGAGGGGGAGCAGGGGAACGAGGACTGGAGAGTCGCATCGCTGGACATGGAGGGCAGGCGAGCAGTGGCGGTGGTCGGAGAGGTGAGGCAGACTTGAGGCGCGCCGCGCGGGGCCCCCTTAGGCGCGGGGCCCTATGCGGCCGCCTCGGTTGCCTCTGCCTAAGACCGGCCCTGTCCCCAGTTACCACCAGGTTAGCACAGGAGCCCTTACCATCACCTCAACGGGTGGTGGTAAGTGTTACCCTCCCCCCCCCCCCAGAAATGGATGTGTGGCAAGCGCTTCACTTACCCTATGGCCATTTCCTGAAAAAAAGACTGCCTTTTACCCGTTGTGGTAAAAGGGGGCCTTGACACATGTCAGAAATATGCACTGACGCCAGCACAGGTCCCTGTTTGCCATAGCTTGGTAAAAGGGGCCCTTTGTTTGTTTTTTTTCATTAGTTTCTCAAAGTCCCTGACACAGAATGGGGAAATGAGGCAGAAATGGAATTGCTGGCAAAAATAAGTTTTGAACCATATTGCTTTTTTGTTGAAAACTTTTCTACTAGGAGGTTTTTATGCTTATGATTGTTTAGCGCCAAGATAGGCATAAAGCCTGGGTGTTATGAGGCTTTGCCTCATAATGGCTATATGTTATTGCTGAAGGTGATTGTTTGAATATACGGTAATTTATACATTTGACAACTGAGTATTGCAACTTACTGAATATTGCAACTGTGTGTGAGAGATGTAGTGTGTGTGTCATAGAGAGAATGAGAGAGAGACAGAGACAGCTGATTCCCAGGCAGAGGGAGGAGTGTTTCCCTACTCCTCCCCCTGCCTGGGAATCAGCTGTTAGTGATGTCATCATGGCTACATAGCCTAGCTCAGCAACTCCAGGAGCCACGGACACAGGCAGTCCCACATTAGAATGTTGGTGGTGAGAATAAATATATAGGATATGGAGCCAGATCCTATAAATGGCGCTGAAAATTTGGCACCAATAAAATTCAGTGCACAACTTTGGGTGCTGAATTTGACACACAATTTTGGGCACAAGGGACTTATGACAGCTGCAACCTGGTGTAAGGCCTAGTGTGCATATTGGGTGCAGATCCCCATCATTTTGTATCACTGCATACATCTTTTGTGAATGTCCCTGACCTGCCCATGCCTCTCCCATGGCCATGTCCCCTTTTGAATTTGCAATCGATTCAGATTTAGGTGCCCATTGTTACTGAGTAGTTCGTATCCAGATTGGTGCCCAGATTATAATTAGTTCCAATTGATTGCTTGTTAGAACCAATAATTAAATCATTGGAGCCCATTAACTAATTATTTTGGGCACCCAAATTTGGGTAACCTTTATAGATCTGAGGGATAGTGTGGATGGTGTTTATAAAGGGGTTTCTACATTAATGCACCTATATGGAGCCTATTCTATTAAGAAAAGTATGTATCTTCCTGTCATTATAGAATGCTAGTATAACATGCTAAGACCACATCCATATTCTAAGTGTGATCACTTACACCAGTTATAGAGCTGGGGTAAGTGATCATGTCTAGAGCGCTAGAGTAAGTGTGTAATTTTTGGATTCTATTATCACGTGAAAATGTGTGGCCCTCCCAAGGTTCACCCAAACTCTGCTCATGTGAATGCCCACATTTAGGTGTCATTTTCCAGAACAGCATGTATCGGGAATATTGGCATGTTTGTGTGTGTGCATATGTACATATATAGTGGTATTCTGGTTATTCATGCATGTTTATATCACCTAAATCTTGGCATCCCCTTATAGAATAACCCCCTAAGTGGCCTTGCTCCCAGAATGCCCCAATTCCTCTGTTTTTGGGATGAATAGATCTAGTCCCTCATCTTTTTGGATGAATTTAAACATCTAAAATTATTTTTTTCAAGTGGGCCAGATTTAAAAACTTAGGGCTAGATTCTATATACGGTGCCTGTAAAATTTGCGTGTATTCTTTAAAGTACACCTACATTTTATAGAATAAGCTTAAATTTCGATGCAATATATAGAATATGCTGAGTGCCTCTCCACATGACCAAATTTGGTCGCATCCATGTAGGCCATGTTTTACTTGGCATAAATCCCGACACCTATATTAGGCACAGAGCGGGTGTATTCTATAATAATGTGCATAGATTTCCCTTTTCAACTATGCAACTTGGAATTTACACGCACAACGATACAGAATACATTTAGTGAGTTGTGTGTGCAAATCGTAATTAATGCCAATTAGTGCTGATAATTACTTGTTACTATCTGACAATGCTGATTAGCTAGTTAACCAATTAAGTTATGTGCATTGTTATAGAACAGTGTGTCCCCAGTCCGATAGCAGGATATCCACAATGATTATGCATGAAATAGATTTGCATATAATGGAGGCAGTGCATGCAAATCAAGTTCATGCATATTCATTGTGGATATCCTAAAATCCTGACTGGCAAGGGGTACGCCAGGACTGGACTTGAGAAACATAGGATACACTTTGATTTCCGCGCAGAAATTAAGATGCGATATATCAAATTTCAGGGTTAGTGCACTTATATTGTTGGCACAGCTATCAAAGTGGTTTTGAATACTGACCACTTTATAGGCAATTTTATAAAGAGTGCTAATAATAGGTGCCCAAAATATAACAGCATCTAGGCGCCCAGATCTGTAATAGAATAGAACCTAAGGGGACCTTTTACTAAGCCGCGTAGGCACCGATGCATGCCCAACACACGCCAAATTGGAGTTACCGCTCGGTTACCGCATGGCCCTCGTGGTAATTTCAATTTTGGCGCGTATCTGCTACGCATACCCGTAAAATATTTTTTATTTTCTGGCATACGCGTCAAGTGACATTTGACGTGCGTAGACCATTACTGCCCGGTTAACGCTAGGTCAATGGCTTGTGATAAGGTCTTAGACCCAAAATGGAGGTGCAGCAATTTTCATTTTGCCGCACATCCATTTTTGGCAAAAATTTAAAAGGGCATTTCTTGTAGGTGCACTGAAAAATAATTGTGTGCACGCCCAAAACACGTGTCTACACTACCGCAGTCCATTTTTCAGTGCACCTTAGTAAAAGAACCCCTCAGTTGGCGTTTGGGCTCCAACATTTAAGCACCCACACTTTTGCCGTGTAAAAGGCAGGTGTTAGTGCTTAAATGTGGGCACCTAGTGGCACAACTTACACTATTATATGGGACCAATATTCAGCCGGTGGTGCACAGCATTTTGCTGACCACTGCTGGTATAAATCCTGGAAATTCAATGCCAGGCCATGTCTGGGCATTACCATTGAATTTCCAGGTTTGCAGAGCCAGCAAATACGTAGCCAGATATTCAGTGTGTAACTGTGGTTACATTACATTCACAGTCTTATGTACCGCTTGTTCCTTAAAATAAAGATTCTAAGTGGTTTATAAACAAAAGAGGCCCCAACGACAGGGGGATTACAGTACAGATACCAATGTGTAAAAACTATTAAACAAATCAGTGAAATATTTAATAGAAAACAGGTATGTTTTATGCGCTCTTCGGAAAAATAAATAAGACGACAATTCTCTCATTTGTCTCAATAAAGAATTCCAAACCTTAGCCCCCCGAGAGGGGAAAGAAAGTTCAATCTGTCTCCTTTGCTGAACGCCTTTCCAAGAGGCAAGGCCAAGCTTTAGTTTATGTATTTCACGTACAATTTAAAAAATCAGAAGGAATATTTAAAAGCTTAACAGGACCTTCAGCATTCAATCCATAGAAAGATTTAAAAATCAGACAGGAGATCTTGAATACAATACATGAATTAATTTGCAACCAGTTTAAGATGGAGGTAGCCCTTTCAAATTTAGCTTTACAAAGAATAAGTCTAGCAGCAGTGTTCTGTAAAAATTGAAGCTTTCATTGTAACTTCAAAGATAGTTTGTGATACAATGTATTAACGTAATCCAACTGAGGAAGGAGCCTTGCTGTGCTTTTCACCTATGGATTTTGCACCAGTTTATCAAAATACCAGTGAACATTCGGGACTCCATTTTCTGCAGGTATCTTTTCTTTTTTTTTTTTTTTATTGAAAGAAAATATGACCATAGTTAACCATACCCATACATTTCCATTTTTCTACATAAAGCTTTTGTGCTGTTGACAAAAGAAATGGCATGTACTAGTGAAATCTCTGGACTAAGCCCATGTCCCTGAATGCCACCACCAAATGTGGGTACAAATATATTTGTTCTGAAACAATGTACCTACTTTACCCACACATGGGATGAACAGTTTTGAAACAGCCTCATTCCCTTGGGTAAGACAATGTTCTACCTACAGAAAGAGCTTTGAAATCGCCCATACAGACAGGAGCCGAAACACCATCATGCAGGGTTGGTTAATTATCCAGTGGGTTGTTTAAGTTTTGTAGATTAATAAACAATAATAATATTTATACAGTAGGTGCACTCTCTATTATCCTAGTTACTACCGTGTACCTTGGCCTCTCTGTTATCTGTGTTCTCCCGTATTTCTTTTGTGTAGAAGCCAAGGGAAGCTTTCAGTGGTCCTTGACCACTTTGAAACAGTCACAGTTCAACTTAGGCCATCAAAATTTAAAAAATGATTGCAGCTTCCAGCTGTGAAGGAGCAATGAAATGGTCTTTTCATTGGGAAATTCTTTGAATAGATCTACAGTTTCAAATACCCAAATGTTATGCTCCCTTTTCATTTATTTGTTTTATTGGCAGGAAAAGAAAAACAAGCTGAGATGCACGTCACTGTGAATTGAATTTCTTCCTTTGTACTTCAATTCTTCTGCTTGTTTCCTGTGGGCATTTCATTTTTAGCATTGTGCATTTGTTTGGTGTGGAGCAAGATGCATTGTGATAGATTTTCCATTCTAACTACCAGCGGGAAAGGTCTGAACTGCTTCAGCCTCTTTTTTTCAGTGTTAATAGAGAACATGTGCCTTTTTGTTGACTTACAGCATTCACAGTACATTAAATTGATGTCAGTTGTGTTGAGGTAGGCAGGCCAACCCATGGTTAAACTTTGACCCTGGGCTCAGGCTGAACTCTCTGTCTCTAAATATTGAAATTCTCGGACAGAATTGAGCCAGGACAGAGAAGCTGCCATCATAACTGAGGCCATGGGAACAAAATGGAGGTACCACAGGATTCAAAGCATAGTTGTAGAGTCTTGGGAATGTTGCTATTTGGGATGGTCATTGGATAGAGCTCATTGGATTTATTCAGTGTTCATTCTGGCTTTTCTTGGTCTTGGTTTACTGAGCCAAACCAGCTTTCATGGCTCTTCCTTAGAATTCTCTGCCTTGCCCCACAGTGCATTTGAGAAGAACAGACTGTACAATAACAAATTTCTTTTCTACTTTACTGTAGGCTGTTATTGCAATATATAATAATTACTCACACCCTTTTAATTTATTATTTTTTTCACCATTTCATCCATCAGATGTACAGAGAGAGAGATACAGCAATAATACCATATAACCATGGTTTCACTTAAACATTCTGGCCATTAGGGGTGTGGCAAGATGGCGGACTGAGTGTTCCACGGCAAGTCACAATCTTGGCATCTTGCTGGAGATTCAGTTTCCTCTTTACTTCGTTTTCCTTCTGGAGTTATGTCACATACCAAGAGGAAGGGGGTGCCAGCCCGCACCTTCTCCCCAGCACAACAGTTGCTGGAACAATTCACAGTGCACACAATGGAGCCAGAATTAGAGACTTCGCAGTGAATGCAGCTGAAGGAATGTCTGCACTCTTAGGGGTGTCAAGGACTTACCCCTCAGCTATCCTTGACACTGCCTAGTAAGTAGGCAAAACATGTCGGACAAGTTTAAACCCCTGAAAAGATAAGTACTCAAGAAAATAAAATTTAAATGAAAATGAATAAAAATTAAGAATACAGCTTTATGTAAAGCCGATGAGGAGGTGGGGGCTATTGTCATTGCCACTGAAAAATGTTTTGGTAATGGGCACCGCTGAGGCTAAAAGTTGAAAAACATACATAAATGTTGTACAAACTTGAAGGAGTAAGGGGGAGAGTTTATGGAGATATTTAGCACACAACAAAACATGACATTTCATGTTTTTTACCTGACATTTTCATTTTAAAATGGCATGGCAACAACACGGGGAGTGTTGCTGACATTTCCTGTGTGTTTTTAAATGAATGCACATCCCTACCATGTGTATATATATATATATATATATATATATATACAGAGAGAGAGAGAGAGAGATTCTGCCACAGACCTCCATATGGCTCTATATACATTTCTAAATCTTGGTTAATTCTGTACAGAAGATGAATTGTCCAGTGATAGGTGGATACACTCAGGGGTCCTTTTACCAAGCTGTGGTAAAAAGATCCCTGAGCTAGCGGTGGGGGCCCTTTTTGCCATGCTCTGTAGTCCTTTTTACCACAGCAGGTAAAAAGACCAACAAATGGCATGGCCATGCAGTAATATTTCATTTACCGTGTGGCCATGCAAGGGGGAGCACTTAATGCCACCCACTGAGGTGGCATTAAAGGCTCTCACACTAACCCAGCAGTAACCAAGTAGTGCACTGCACTGCCTGATTAACACTGAGTTAGCACCACACTGGAAAATATCTAGCTATTTTCTGTAGTGTGGCAAATGGCACACACCAGGGCTGGAACTAACACCGGCGCCCGTGTTCCGTTGGTGGTAGTTCAAGGTTAGCATGCCCTAAGTCCACATTGAGCTTATCACCGCTCTGTAAAAGGGCCCCTCAGGTAACTCTTACCAAGGTGAGGGCCTGCACGTGCCATAAGGGGATCCCAATTTTGGATCTGTAAGAGTCTTCAGCATAAGCAATGCCTTTTTATATGTTCATCTGCCTCTAAGAATTAATTCTTAATCTTTGGCTACAAAGTAGTACATTTAAAATGAATTTGAGAATTTTTTCTTCACTCAACGTGTAATTAAACTCTGGAATCTGTTGCCAGACAATGTGGTAAAGACAGTTAGCTTAGCGGGGTTTAAAAAAGGTTTGAACGGCTTCCTAAAGGAAAAGTCCATAGACCATTATTAAAATGACTTGGGAAAAATCTACTGATTATTTCTGGGATAAGCAGCATAAAATGTATTGAACTTTTTGGGGATCTTGCCAGGTATTTGTGACCTGCATTGGCCACTGTTGGAAACAGGATGCTGGGTTTGACGGACCTTTGGTCTGTCCCAGTGTGGCAATATTTATGTACTTATGTAACTGTTGTGTTCAGATATCTTATAAACCTTGTGAAAACAAGAAGTACTTTAAAGGTGTTTTAGTCATTTCAGGGCTTTCTATGAACAATGCTCTAAGGGTATTTAAAAAAAAAAAACTTCAAACTTTTCCTAAGTAAAGAAAATATATTTTTCAAGTTTGACAGTCAAGACAAAAGCACTTTTGTGCATAAGTTTGTATTAGCTGTTATCTTTCATTTCAGAATAACCTGTTTGTTTAGAAAGTATTTGACAATGAATAGAATCCAGGAGAACAGTGGAGATTTCCTGTTTCACTGTCTGAACAGGGAAGGTCTATCAGGAGCAGATGTCACTGAGCATCCCTTGTTTTTGCCAGCAGAGCTAAGAAATTTCTACAGAAAGCCTTTCCAAGAATTCTAATCTCTCATCTCTCACACGGTGCCTAAACACAGCTGCAGTCTTTGCTTTTTCCCTCTTACACAGAGTTCAGCGTTTTGCTGATCAGGTTCTGGAAGCGAAGCAAACCCTTTTGCAAATTTCTCAAAGCATGTCTCATTGTGTGAGTGTTCCCCAGACTGGGGAAGAAATTAGAAATATACAGGGCCGCCGAGAGACTAAGCTAGGCCCGGAACAAAGCTGGGCCCGGGGCAAGGCCGCCCCCCTCCTCACCGCCCCCTCCACTGCCACTGCAGTCCCCGGTCTCACCTGCCTGCCCTCGGCTCTGTCTGCCACCGGGCCCCCTGCATTAAAATTGGCAGCGCCTCAGCTCCATTTGGAAAGGCAGATTGTCTCCCTTCGGGCCTTCCCTCACTGTGTCCCGCCCTCGTCTGATGTAACTTCTGGTTTCCGCGAGAGTGTGACACAGGGAGGGCCCAAAGGGAGGAGATCTGCCTTTCCAAATGGACCTGAGGCAGGGGGCCCGGTGGCAGACAGAGCTGAGGGCAGGCAGGTGAGACGAGGGACTGCAGCACCAGCAGCCCAACCCCAGCACCAAGGGGGGCCCAGGCACAGGGAACCCCCACCCCCCACCCCCCCTCGGCAGCCCTGGAAATACATAGAGATATATAGGAGTAGATATTCAAAATGACTTAAATGGCCAGAAACAGAAAGTATCAGTGTTATATAGCCACTGAGCACCATGTTGGAAGTCAGGTGTCAGAACTGAAATAGCAAATATGACCTGTTTGGCACTTATTCCCCTGAAGAAGCTTAAGTGGAACTGAAATGGAGAGCCCTGTTGGGAACAAAATTTAACAGCTAAGTGCTGGATATACATTTTATTTCATATATTTGATTACTGATAATAAGGATCACAAAGTATTATTCATGTACATATCACAGAAGTTAAAAAGTAACAAAAAATTAGAAGGAAGGAGGTTTTTAAGACCAATAAAAATGCTGGAGTTTGATGAATGCAGACAGAAAGATTATTAACTTATTGTCACAGTTGGGATATTTCAGGTCTTTTCCCTCCTTTATATATATATATATATATAGGGGGAGATAAATTTGTTATCCCATGTATAAGGATAAGAACTGTTACGTCTTCAACTTTATAGAAAGCAAAAAAGGACTTCTGGCTATTTAAGTCACTTGTCTAGGGTTAACTGGTCTTATACTAAAGCACATAATGGACATAACTCAACCCTTCTACAGTACAACTCACATTTGTGGCTGTGCCACAAGAACTTTAGCTCACCATAGCATCACTTTGTATTTGTTCTCACCGGAGTCTGCAAACACCTCTCCGGTACCATGTAAGCCACATTGAGCCTACAAATATGCGGGAAAATGTAGGATACAAATGTAACAAATAAATAAATATAGCACTGGAATAGCCTAGTGGTTAGTGCAGTGGACCTTGATCCTGGGGAATTGAGTTCAATTCCCACTACAGCTCCTTGTGACTCTGGGTAAGTCACTTAACCCTCCATTGCCCCTGGTACAAAATAAGTACCTGAATATATGTAAACCACTTTGAACGTAGTTGCAAAAACCTCCAAAAGGCAGTATATCAAGTCCCATTTCCCTTTCCCTTCCCTATGAGAAGAGAGATGCAGGTATGTTTCTTCTTAATTCAGTTTGAAATAATTTCGTTCTATAAATTTAACTTATTCTTGCTGTACACCACCTTGAGTGAATTCCTTTAAAAAGTCAGTAAATACATCCTAATAAATAATAACATGCATCAGTATTGAACCACACTGAAAATACCCAGTTGGTGTCTAAGCCAGAACCAGCTATTTTGTGGGCATTCCCTGGATGGAGTCGGCACTTAGCCAGTTCAATGCCACTATTCTGTATAAGTCTCTGGTGGGGCCCCATTTAGAGTACCGTGTGCAGTTCTGGAGACCCCACCTCCAAAAAGATTTAACCAGGATGGAGTCAGTCCAGAGGGCGGCTACTAAAATGGTCAGTAATATTCATCATAAAGCATATAGAGACAGATTCATAGACCTCAATAATGTATACCTTGAAATAAATGTGAGAGAGAGGAGATATGATTGAGACATTTAACAATCTCCATAGCTTAAATGCACAGGAGGCAGGTCTCTTTCAACTAAAAGGAAGTTCTGGAATGAGAGGGCATAAGATGATGTTGAAGGGGGAAGACTGACACACAAAAGATGGCCTGTAGGGATATGGATGGATGTAGGGACATACATAGAGATTTGTTGTGTGACATCTTTTGCATAAGCCAATAAGGGCTTAAAAGTAGGCCATGTGCATAAAAATAGTTGCTTCTTGGTTGGGCTGACCCTTGGCAGCAAGATTTTCCAGGACTCTACAGTGCTTGGAGGTAGCTCCTTGGACTACACAAAGAGGATCCTGTGAAAAGTGGCTGACTCTATATCCCCTTTCAAACCATACTGTGTGACATGGCCCAGGCAGTGTAGGCAATTTTGGAGTAGCTAAGGAGGGAGAGGAGATTATAACATGGGCAGCTGTGACCATTCCCCTTGCTCTGCCATTTCTATCTCCCACCTTTCTTGTCTGCCTTAACAGGAACCAATAGCTCTCCATCAAATGAGGATTGACCAGTCACACAGTTTCTCAGTGGTAAAACATTAGGCCGCAGTTTTATTGATACCTTAACACGTATAAACACTTAGAACCCGAGCCATCTGGTACTTTATTAACCATCGTGTAGGACCACCATGCGATATAGCAAGGCCGTCATCATTGTCACCCGCTGAGTGTGGTTTGGGGTGGCGCCCGCAGTGAAGCAAGGCAGCTCTGATACACACTCGAACAGGCTCAAGCATGAACCATGCATTGCCCCGAGGCGTACACCGGTCCTGCAAGTAGGGCACCCCTCTCTCAGCCAATCTCAGTCTCTAGTCCATCAAGTTCTTTTCTGGCTTGGGTACCCCCACCACAAGCCCGGGGTAGTTCTTCCGACTAGCAACTAGCTGCAGCCTGTGGATAGGAAGCTATCACTGGGGCCTGTGGACAGTACATTGGTACAGATAACCTCACCTTGTAGCTAGTTACAACTGCAATCTCTCCTACGCTTCTTGTGAGTCATCCTAGTAAAGGCCATTGCAACTCTCTTAATAAATGCATTCCAAGGTCCAATACTTCCTTTCATACTAGTGGTGAAGCCCGGTGGGTGCAATCCGAGACTCTCTTCCTCCACCAGGGTGTACCCTGCTGTTTATCTTCCTTCCTCACCTCCCTCAACAGGGGTGTGCCTGATCGCGACTAATGTGTACTTTTCCATGTGGAGCAATTTTTGCAGAGCTCCCACTTGGCAGTATGTACGAGTTGAACAGGGCTTCGCCTATATGGTGTGGTATGGTGTTCCTTGATATTTTTGTCCCTTTGCAGAGCCCTGTTGAGGAGAGGAAATGGCCATGGCCACCGCATACTCATTTGGCCTGTCCCACAGGCATGCAGCTTTCCTCCAGCATGTCCTTGGTGTCACCATATGGTCTTTCTACCCCTGCTTGCTGACTCAAGGCACCGATGGATAATACAAGATTCACATCATCCTTCCTTTTGATGCACATCCTGCGGGAAAAAAACTCAAGACAGTGGTTAGCAAAGTAGGTTAGTCATATTGGCTAGGTAAACCTCCTTATGAAAGTCCTATAAGCATCAGACTTACATCCTCTTAGGAGCAATATCGCATGCGCACTGTGTAATCCCCTGCACGGACATCTAGCAACATCAAAAGCACTGGCTGTCCCTCCCATCTTCACTTGTGCTTCCGATCACTTAACCTTAGTGCTGCCAAGTGCACGGACAGACATGTCTTGAAGGTGTGTGCCCCTACCTTGGGCATGGCTAGCCCTATACTCATTTCCTGTTGATGCTAACTGCATGGAAACCCTCCTCCCAAGGCGAGCCATTGCACTGCTCCTGCGAGATATGGTCTTCCAACCTTTTCTGTGTCCCTGCTCCATCTGCCCATGCTCCCTTCTTAGCAATAGCTTTCGGCAGATTGGCTGATGGATACCATCCCCTGCTTTCGGGTTATGCTTCTACAAAGATGATCTAGGATTGCTGCTCTCCAGGGATCTGCTTCTGGGGCCAGCCTACTCCTGGGGTCCTGCTTTGGGTAAGAGAGTCCGCTATTTCGTTAGATAGCCTAGAAAATGCGTCGGTCACTCGGGTATGTTGGGCATTACACCATGCACTAGCAGGAGGTTTTTTAAAAACAGATTAGGCACTGTTTCTCGATGCGCTATCAACCTGTCGCTCACACTGCTTTAGTATCTAACTAGACCCTTAACTACCCAGTTGCGCTGCAGTCAGGGGGAAGTTATGTTACTATGGGGAACTGCTCCTATGTGGCCCTTCATCAGCATACTCCCAATGTGAGCCAACAGGGTGGCTCCGTGAGGTTCTGGAAAGGCATAGATCTAGTCAGGACTCTGGTTCCGACTACCACACCTGTAAGCTACTGTAATAGTAATAAGCTGAAAAAATGCTTAACTATCGCTTTCTTATTCAAATGCGCTATCAAAACAATCAATTGCGTTCACTTCACTTCCGGTATCTTGGAAATCATGGACGTCAACGCATAAGGCAGTATGACTTGCTGACAGTTACTTGGCCCCCTGAGGAAGCTAATTGCAATAGTGAAACGGAGAGCCCCGTTGGGCGAAGTTGTGAAAGCTAAGTAACATTACTATCCAAGCAATTGCCTAATGTTATCTGAATGGGTTATATATTATTCCCGTTTAGAGCCTTTACCTGCACACAAGTGGAGACTTCAGACCAATGATAAGAACGGAATCAATTTATTGCTGGCATTAAATTTTATACGGTTGCATGCTTTGATTACTGAGGTTGTTCTCTCCACTTTTAACAAAATTAAGGAGTGCAATTGATTGTTTTGATATCGCATTTGAATAAGACTGCGATAGTTAAGCATTTTTTCAGCTTATTACTAGTATTTTGCTTAACGTATTGCTGGAAATTGGATCTGGAACTTTCTGGAGCTACTGTAATAGCCCATACCTGAGTTCCGTATGTGCTCGCCCTTGCAAATTAGCTGTATTACTTTCATGAGGATCGGCCACTTGGAGTAGGATGACTCCCACCTCCCCACCCCAATACCAGCAGCAACAGCTGCTAGCCTGCACAGCAAGACTCTCCTCATCATAGTCGCCCTGCCATCAATGGTCAGCTTCCTGTATTCTGGCTTGCAGTGCTGTTGATGTAATTTCTTGGCCTGCAAGGATCAGGAAAATACCTAGGCAGTGCACTTTCTGTTCAGCTGCCCCCTTGATGTTGCCCCGTACATGGAAGAGTTAAGTGTCTCAACCTGCGCCCCAGATACTGTGCCCCCCCAAAGGAGGATGCTTGTCAAACTCCTTGGGTGTAGTAGAGTAATCCGAACATTGCTTCTATGCTGGCTGGTTGAACAAGGAGTACCTCATTGTTCAAGTCACTGCCACTGGAAATTGATGATAGAGCATCCTTTCTGGCAAAACAGGCTCTGCGTAAGTCTGGCTTTCTTGTCTCACTCTTAGGAGATTACTCGCAACAGGATTGTGAAAAATTACAGAAGGACCTTACGAGACTGGGAGACTGGGCGGCTAAATGGCAGATGACGTTTAATGTGAGCAAGTGGAAGGTGATGCATGTGGGAAAAAAGAACCCGAATTATAGCTACGTCATGCAAGGTTCCACGCTAGGAGTTATGGACCAAGAAAGGGATCTGGGTGTCGTTGTTGATAATACATTGAAACCTTCTGCTCAGTGTGCTGCTGCAGCTCAGAAAGCGAATAGAATGTTGGGTATTATTAGGAAAGGTATGGAAAACAGGTGTGAGGATGTTATAATGCTGTTATATCGCTCCATGGTGCGACCGCACCTTGAGTACTGTGTTCAATTCTGGTCACCGCATCTCAAGAAAGATATAGTGGAATTGTAAAAGGTGCAGCGAAGGGCGACTAAAATGAAAGATGAAGTCCACCCACTGCTCGGCGTATATAAACCACCAAGGGAGTATACTATGGAGAGGTAAAGCTAATGTGCAGTAAATCAGTACAAAGCCACTAACGCTATTCTTACTGTACACCACCTTGAGTGAATTCCTTCAAAAAGGCGGTAAATAAATCCTAATGAATAAATAAATATAGAATCAGAAGATTTCTGGCCTCCTGCATACCTGAAAACCTGGGACCTGCCCGCATGATACCTAGAAGAGAGGAAGGGATAGTATAAGGCATGGTCAATCAGAGCTGATCAGCCCCATGGGCCGTTGGCAAGGTAGCCCAGGAGAACAATCACCCGTCCCCTGAAGACAGCTTTTTCTTATTCTTTTTTTTGAATGGCTGGGAACCTATGCTCCAGTCTTGCCACTGTCAGGATGTCCGGACTGATAGATCCACATCTGACTCATGCGGCACCAAGTTCTTTGATAGTGTGTAGATTGCGTATTGCTTGGGACTCATACTGGAAGATAGTTTGCGACCACCCCACCTGATAGTGGAGGAGTGGCCTAGTGGTTAGCGTGGTGGACTTTGGTCCTGGGGGAACTGGGTTCAATTCCCACTGCAGGCACAGGCAGCTCCTTGTGACTCTGGGCAAGTCACTTAATCCTCCATTGCCCCAGGTACAAATAAGTACCTGTATATAATACATAAGCTGCATTGAACCTGCTATGAGTGGGAAAGCATGGGGTACAAATGTAATAAAAAAATCTAAGTAGCATCATGCAAGGTCCATGGCTGAGCTAGGACTGTGGAGTGAAGATTGAGTTCTTTGAAAATACAATCAGGGATTGTCATGCAGGTGTGAGACTCAGAAAGAGAGTTTCAGGCCTCTTATTATCCCACTGGTGGGAGTGAAAGGTCCTCAAACCTTTCTCCCCCCTTCATTGGCTCCAGCTAGCACCTAAGTATCTAGGTATGGAACTGGGCAGCAGAAAACAGACAATGTAGGACTGGGAGCGAAGCACAGGTCCATTGAAAATACAATTGGGGACTGGCATGCGAGTCTGGCACTCAGAAAAGCATTTTGGACCTTTTATTATCCACGTTGGCAAGAGTGAACAGTCGCAGAACCCACCCCCCACTCCTTTGCCCCCCCCCTACTGGTATCAAACCTTTGAGATTATGTGGTTGGTGCATGCGCCGAATGGGGTCCTCGGGGGATGAGTTGAAGCCAGGAAAGTGGGAGGGGAGAAAACCACTGCCAGTGAATTAGGAGATGGGTAGCAGAACAGCAAGCGAGGGAAATGGAAATGGGACTTGATATACCGCCTTTCTGAGGTTTTTTGCAACTACATTCAAAGTGGTTTATTCAGGTACGAGAGAGGACTAGATGCCCGAGGTGGAAGGATGGGACGACAGTCTTGCATTGTGCCAAACACAGACCTCAGGCCAAGCTAAATAGGTTTCCTTTATTTATTTATTTATTTATTTATTTATTTATATTATTATCTTTTTTTTTTAATGACGCCTTTCAACTACACTCCTGGGTTTGATTAAGCCTTAAGTCAAGTGTGCCTTCCTGTGAAGGCAGCAGAGAAGTGAAGGCCCTGATCTGCTTATTTCTAGGATGAGTAGTACAAATGTACTGCACTGCTTGGGATCCTGCTGAGCACCTGCAACCTGGACAGGTCACAGCCAGAAACAGGATGCCTGGCCCAATAGACACCCGGTCCGTCCCAGCGTAGCAACAGTATGCTCCCATGCGGTGCCTGTCTCACATGTGCTGGATGGCACTGAACCTGTCAAGAGGACAAAAAGGGGGGGGGGCGAGGGGGGAAAGAAAGAATCCTACAAGATGAGACACAAATGGTGATCCTTCCTGGCACCAGCCACAGCAAGCTCCGCATATACCAGTGCGTCCTACTACAACCACGCTTTTGGAGTCAACGCCGTTCGGGTTCACCTGCACTACATCAGCAGAGGTAAGGATCAGGGAAGCACCAGCAGCCTACTCACCCTTGTACACAACCTTCTACAATGTCTGGGAATGTAACCCAAAACCCCTCCTATCTCTCTAGCTGTTGCCCCCACAGTCCATACCCACCAGCAATAATCCCTCTAGGGTGTCCCATGTGTGCCCCAAATGAAAAGGATTATCACCTGAGCCGCATACAAATCGACCACGTATGCATATTTTCTAAGGGGTGGGGGCTCGCACGCTGTCTGCTGCATCATCCCGTGTTGAAGCCGGGGCCGTGTAAACGCCGAGCAGTTTAGGGTAGATCGACCACCCACCAGGTCCAGCGGGCAGGCACTGGGTGTGTCGGAACTGCCACTGTCGCATCCCCCTCCCTGACAGCACATCTGCTGCCCCTGGCTGTGACCCAGAGAGGGAGATTGCATATAGGCCGGTATGCTGGGCGCACCCTCCCATGTCCATGCTCCACAGTGGTGGTGCACGCAGTCTCCATGTGGCGACCTGCAGTCATGAAGGATCCGGCGCTGCTGCTCAGGGTAGAGCTCAGCACTCCCCCTGCCAGTTGCCTGACTGCCAGTGGTAACAGTACTCGAGGACCAGTAGGACCCCACGCTCTAGGCCCACTGGCAGTGATCGTGAAGAGCATCCCTCCAATCACTGCACAGTGCGAGAACCTCAAACTTCAGGTTTGGTCCCTTCACTTGTCTGCAGGGTTAACAAAGGACACATACCGAAAAATATATAAACTCACCAAGCATAAATTATGTGACCGAGCTATGGCCTTCAGTCCGGGCTTTCCGAGAGCTGTCTGGCAAGAGAAGAGCCGACGCTGATGCACACGGGGAACGCATCCCATCTCTTAATTAAATGAAGCACACAAAGGGCAACAGCAGCGCGTGTACTGTGTGTGCGGAGGGAGGTTTAGGCACTGCTCGGCTGCTGCTTTTTCTTGCTGCTGATCTCAGATAAATCGCTGCCGCATGCTCCTGGACAAAGGGGGTTCGTGCTCCATGGGGGCTGCTTAAGACTGCTGCAGCCCAATCCTGTTGACCTCCTGGGTCCCGTCCAGCCGTGATGACATCAGTGGCCTCCTTGCGGCTCCTGTGATAACTGGGAGCCGCCCGTGGGTGGGTGTAGGGCAAGGTGGCACGGCGCCATGTTATCCCTAGCTGTCATGAAACAGAGGCCCTCCACCTCCTCATTAGCAGAAAAATTATAGTGGGAGTGGCAGCAGCAGAATCTGACTGAAAAATTCTTTCCCTAACCAGGAGACTGCTAGTAACAGTGATAAACAGATAAAGTCTGAGATCAAACTGACCAATCCTGTCGTAATAAGCATGCATTTTCTATATTGCACTTGCATTGTCTTGTCAGGCTCCTGGGTCTTATTTTCATTTGCACTGCGATTAAGGACATGAACTGCCTCGTTCAGCTATTTTAATCTTTTCTGCTTGTTGTGTTTCTAGGTCTGTCTTCATCTCTGAACATGCTGACACCACTTCTTTTAATCCTGGACCAATTAAGAAATGTTTTGACTGTCTTCCTTCACAATCTCCATAAGAAGCCTGGGATTCCACTTGGTGCGTCACCAAGGAGACAGTGGCAACCCCAGCTCTTGTTGGCACCCTGCACAGGCCATTGACGTCATTCTGTTCAAGTTTCATTGCAAAAACATGTGTCCAGTGTGCTCAGTGAGCCATTCCGCAATCCCTTATTCAGATGAAACAGAGAAGAAAAACAACTGACAAATGGGCGAGGCAGCAGCCAATTTGTGGTCAGAGGTTTTACTAAGGAGGGATTTCCTTTCAGTGTAGGAAGAACAAAGAGAAATCTGTTTGCACTAGTGACACCCTGATAACATGAGAAACTCCTCCTTTATCCCAAGATCATTCAAGGCAACTTTTCAGAGCTCTTGAGCATGAGATGTGGGGCAGAACGACAGATTTGTCTTGTCAGACTGAAAAGGAAGACAAGGAACTTTCAGGAGGGCATGAACAGAAATGATACATTTCTGCTGTCAAATAAAAAGAAGACTGCAGAGTTCATACACTAAGGTGCTCATTTTTAAAGCAGATAGGTGTCTTAAAATGCCTTAAAAAAACATCCATCTGCTAAAAACATCCAAATCCTGATTTTTGGAAAGTCAGAATTTTGACCTTTCACATAGTGGTTCATCCAAATAGCAAGGGAGCGTGTTGTGGGCATGTTCTGGGTGGGACTCAGAAGGGCCCAAAAGTAGGACGCCCAACAGGGATTTTTGAATGGGAAGAAATGGCGCTAATCACCACTAATTTGTAGTTAAGTGCATAACTGTACTTAGGTACTAGTCTAGAAACAGGCGGGTCAATATTCAAAGCAATGTAACTGGCCAAAAATAGTTCCAGGCTGGTTAAATCACCTGTTTTGGGGATAACCAGTCACTTTCAGCAACACTTTACCAGTTAATGACGCTGAAAATGTCCAGTTAGTGTCTAATGCAAAATTGGCTATTTTGAGGGTGTTCTGGGGCCGGAATCAGCACTTGACTGGTTAAGTGCCAATATTCAGCACTTAACCAGCCATGTTAATCACATGGGACCCTTTTACAGAGCAGGCTTACTACACGCTAATCTGGAACTACCGCTGGCCCAACATAGACACCGACAGTAGTTCCAGCCCCAGTGCATACCATTTGCCACGCTATGGAAAATAGCTATTTTCCTGTGTGACACTAAGCTGGTGGTAATAGGTCAAAACTGTGAGTGACCCGGTTACTGCAGGAGCCCTTAACGCCACCTCAATGGGTGGTGTTAAGTGCTCCCCCTTGAATGGCCATGCCATTTTTTGGCCTTTTTACACGCTGCGGTAAAAAGGGCCGCAGCAAGTGGCTAAAAGGGCTCCCACTGCTAGCGCAGGGCCCTTTTTTACTACAGCTTGATAAATGGACCCCATAAATAGAACTACATAAAAATCAGTTCTACATGTGATAACCCATACCCAGTTAAGTGGTGAATACCGCACTTAACTGGTTATGTGTTAGCCAGCTCCACAAACCCGGAAATTCAGTGCTGAAGCCTAGACATGGCATTGAATTTCAGGGCATAATGCCGGCAGTGGTCAGCAAAATGCTGAGTGCCAACTCTAGTCTGGTAACCCCTGTGCTACCTTGGAGGAGGGAGTTCTCCTAGAAGGAGAGCATCACCCTGGTGAAGTAGGAAGTACTCCTGTAGCCAGGATCTGCCCACCAGGGGATGTACTATCCTCTCGCACCGAGGATATGTCTCCAAGTACTGCCCGGGAGGGAAAGGTTAGGACAACCGTTGTAGTTGGTGATTCGATCATTAGGCATATAGATAGCTGGGTGGCTGGTGGACGTGAGGATCGCCTGGTGACTTGCCTGCCTGGTGCAAAGGTGGTAGACCTCAAGCGTCACGTAGATAGGATTTTAGATAGTGCTGGAGAGGAGCCTGCTGTCTTCATACATGTGGGTACCAATGACATAGGAAAATGTGGGAGAGAGGTTCTGGAAGCCAAATTTAGGCTCTTAGGTAGAAAGCTCAAATTCAGAACTTCTAGAGTAGCATTTTCTGAAGTGCTACCTGTTCCACGCGCAGGGCCTAAGAGACAGGCAGAGCTCCGGAGTCTCCATGCATGGATGAGATGATGGTGCATGGAGGAGGGTTTTAGATTTGTTAGGAACTGGGCAACATTCTGGGGATGGGAGAGCCTATTCCGAAAGGATGGGCTTCACCTTAACCAGGGTGGGACTAGGCTGCTGGCATCGGCATTTAAAAAGGAGATAGAGCAGCTTTTAAACTAGAAATGGGGGGAAGGCCGACAGTCGCTCAAAAGCGCATGGTTCGGGATAAGGTATCTTTCAAAGGTATCACCATAACAGGGAAGATAGGGTATCTTGATAGTGAGGTTGCAAAAGAGACCGTAGTAGATCAGGTGGCCTTAAATAAAAATAAAAATCAGACAAAAGATTGCAAATTAATACTATCAAGTACTAAGCATGATGTAAATAGGAACAACAAACATAGTTTGAAATGTCTATACTGTATGTGAATGCCAGGAGCCTAAGAAATAAGATGGGAGAGTTAGAATATATTGCACTAAATGAAAAATTAGATATAATAGGCATCTCTGAGACCTGGTGGAAGCAGGATAACCAGTGGGGCACTCTCATACCAGGGTACAAATTATATCTTAGTGATAAGGTGGATCGAATTGGTGGAGGGGTAGCATTGTATTTTAAGGAGAGCCTTGAATCAAATAGATTGAAAATTCTGCAGGAAACAAAACACTTCTTGGAATCACTGTGGATTGAAATTCCATGTGTAAAGGGGAAAAGGATAGTGATAGGAGTGTACTACCGTCCGCCTAGCCAGGATGAACAGACGGATGCAGAAATGTTAAAGGAAATTAGGGACGCAAACAAACTGGGCAATACAATAATAATGGGTGATTTCAATTATCCCGATATTGACTGGGTAAATGTAACATCGGGGCATGTTAGGGAGGTAAAATTCCTTGATGAAATCAAGGACAGCTTTATGGAGCAGCTGGTACAGGAGTCGATGAGAGAAGGAAAAATTCTAGACCTAGTCCTTAGTGGAATGCAAGATCTGGTGCGGGAGGTAAAGGTGCTGGGGCCGCTTGATAACAGTGATCATAATATGATCGGATTTGATATTAGCTTTGAAGTAAGTATACATAGGAAATCAAATATGTTAGCGTTTAACTTTAAAAAAGGAGACGATGATAAAATGAGAAGAACGGTGAAAAAAAAAATTAGAGGAGCGGCTGCGAGGGTCAAAAATTTACATCAGGTGTGGATGCTGCTCAAAAACACCATCCTGGAAGCCCAGGCCAAATATATTTTGCGTATTAAAAAAGGAGGACGGAAGTCTAAACGACAGCTGGCATGGTTAAAAAGTGAAGTGAAGGAAGCTATTAGAGCTAAAAGAAAATCCTTCAGAAAATGGAAGGAACCGACTGAAAATAAGAAACAGCATAAGGAATATCAAATCAAATGCAAAGCACTGACAAGGAAGGCTAAGAGGGACTTTGAAAAAAAGATTGCGTTGGAGGCAAAAACACAAAGTAAAAACTTTTTTAGGTATATTAAAAGCAGGGCTGTGCCAAGGGTCTCTGGCGCCCCCCTGCAGACTACCAGTTGGCGCCCCCCCCCCCCCTGCCTGGCTCCAAGGCAGCGATTCCCCTCTCTCCCCTGCCCTCCCGCTCCCATGTAGGAACTGCCCGCCCTCTTCTCCCCCCCAAGATCCCGTTCCTTTTTTTTTTCTTTTAAATTTACCTTCCTCCGGCAGCGCAGCGTCAGTGAAGGAGGCGGCGCTCCCAGTCCCGACGTCTCTAGCCTTCCCTTGTTCGCTGCTCACTGCCCCGCCTTCTTCTGATGTTAAGGATGACATCAGAAGAAGGCGGGGCAGTGAGCAGCGAACAAAGGAAGGCTAGAGACGTCGGGACTGGGAGCGCCGCCTCCTTCACTGACGCTGCGCTGCCGGAGGAAGGTAAATTTAAAAGAAAAAAAAGGAACGGATCTTGGGGGGGAGAAGAGGGCGGGCAGTTCCTACATGGGAGCGGGAGGGCAGGGTAAGCACGCAGCGGCGGCGCCCCCCAGAGGATAGCGCCCCCCTGCGGCGCTTACCCCGCTTACCGCATCGGCATGGCCCTGATTAAAAGCAGGAAGCCGGCTAAAGAATCGGTTGGACCGCTAGATGACAGAGGAGTAAAAGGGGCAATCAGGGAAGACAAAGCAGAGAGATTAAATTAATTTTTTGCTTTGGTCTTCACCGAGGAAGATTTGGGTGGGATACCGGTGCCGTAAATGGTATGCAATGCTGACAAATCGGAGAAACTTAATGAATTCTCTGTAAACCTGGAGGGTGTAATGGGACAGTTCTATAAACTGAAGAGTAGCAAATCTCCTGGACTGGATGGTATTCATCCCAGAGTACTGATAGAACTGAAAAATGAACTTGTGGAGTTATTGTTAGTAATATGTAACTTATCCTTAAAATCGAGCGTGGTACCAGAAGATTGGAGGGTGACCAATGTAATGCTGATTTTTTAAAAAAGGTTCCAGAGGAGATCTGGGAAATTATAGACCGGTGACTCTGACGTCGGTGCCGGGCAAAATGGTAGGGACTATTATAAAGAACAAAATTGTAGTAAATTTAAAACGAATCAGAGAAAATGTTTCTTCACTCAAGTGCAATTAAACTTTGGAATTCGTTGCCAGAGAATGTGGTAAAGGCGGTTAGCTTAGTGGAGTTTTAAAAAGGTTTGGACGGCTTCCTAAAGGAAGTCCATAGACCATTATTAAATGGACTTGGGGGAAATCCACTATTTCTGGGATAAGCAGTATAGAATGTTCTGCACCTTTTGGGATCTTGCCAGGTTTTTGTGGCCTGGATTGGCCACTGTTGGATACAGGATGCTGGGCTTGATGGACCTTTGGTCTTTCCCAGTATGGCAATACTTATGTACTTATGAATATTGACCCTGTAGCACCTAAATGCTACAGTGTACAGCTACATGGTGTAAATGTTCATTTCTAAGTTAGGCGCATGTATGCCAATTTATGCTGTAGTCTATAATGGCAATTTCACATGCGATTGCTGTTACAGAATCGGCACTTACCCCCAAATTCTACACAAAGCACCTTAAGTTGTGTGCACTAATTTGGCCATGCAGCCAAATTGCACACACAACTCAACTGATTAACAAGCTAATTAGCATTGATAATTGCCACTTAACAAACAATTAGTTGCACTAATTGGCTTTAATTAGAATTTATACGCACAACCTTATAGGCGTATTCTATAATGCGAAGCGAGTAAATTCTAATGTGCACAGTAGAAAAGGGGGTGTGGCTATAGGCATGGAATGGGTGGGCTGTGGGTGTTCCAAAAAACTATGTGCGTTGTTATGGAATACACCCAATCTGCGCCTAAGTTAGACGCAGGTATCTAGGCCTGGTTTTAGGTGGCCTAAATGGGTGGACCTAAATTTTAGGCACAAGAACAGCACATGCATATATTCTATAAAGTGTGCCTAACTTTAGGCATAGTTTATAGAATCATGCTAACCATGTGGTTTTAATGCACCGATTTTTAAGGCGCCATATATAGAATTTCTCCCTTAGTGCCCATATTTTTGCACCTAGGTTTTGATGCTCGTTCTTGAATCTACTCCATTGTGTGTATTTGTAAAGAGGTCATACACAGGAGTGTAGCATGGGCAGACCTCCCACCTATATGCATAATTTATAGAATACTGTAAATTATGTGGGTAGGTGCCACAATTTAGATGTTAACAAATTATACCAGTTCTATGACTGGGGTAAGTGCTTGTAGCTAAATGTTAGGCAGGTATACTTCCGCTTACATTAGTATTCTGTAATGGAAAAAAGGCACTTTGTTATAGAATTGTCCCCATGTACAGATTCTACGTTTGGCTAGAACGCAGAATATCGAGGCATATTTTGGAACACCCGAGCCAAACATACTGTACTCTATAGGGCTCATATTTGCTGTTTTGTTTGTAGACATTATACCAGGGGTTCTCAACCCAGTTCTCAGAGCATACTTAGCCAGTCAGGGTTTCAAGATAACCACAATGAATATGCAAGAGATAAATCTGCATGCACTACCTCCGTTATATACAAAGCTATCTCATGCATATTTATTGTGGGTATCCTGAAAACCTGGCTGGCTTGGTGCGTGCCAAGGACTGGGTTGAGAACCTTTACTTTATACATATAGCACCATTGAATATAGGAATAATTTGAAACATCTAGATTAGACATTTCAAATTATTTCCCAGAGATATTATTCAAAATCAACCTATAAGATGGGTTAAATCTCTTGCAAATGATTTTCCAAAGTATTCGCTTTTCAAAATTAATATTGTATTTCCTTTTCTGCCTCCAACACAAACTCTATAGCACAGCAATAGGGTATCATAAAAGAGTCCTTTGGGGTTTCTCAAGAAGTTTTGATTTTACCTTTTCTTCAAAATGGCATCTTAAAAAACTAAACACAACAGGAAACTTTCCATTCTGTTAAGGGAGGATTAAGGGTAAAATTTCAAAGGTCTAGACAGGATCTGTGCAGAGAAGGGGACTTGATATACCACCTTTCTGTGGTTTTTGCAACTACCTTCAAAGCAGTTTACATATAAGTACTTATTTTGTACCTGGGGCAACAGAGGGTTAAGTGACTTGCCCAAAGTTACAAGGTGTCAGACTGGGTATGGAACCCAGTTCCCTAGGATCAAAGTCTGCTGCACTAACCACTAGGCTACTCCTTCATTAGGAGTCATATGGGCTAATTACCTGTGTCTGCTTAAGTGGATTTTCAGTTTTCTAGAAGCATTGGTGGAGTTTTACAATATGCATGCTTTTTACTGCCTTATAAAGGAGCAAGATTTAAAGCAGGATGGACCATTGTGGTCATTATCTGCCATCATTTACTATATTGCTAAATTCCTTTGAAACCTAAAAGGAAATTAGTATGAAAACCACGTGAGGTAAAGCCTAATATAGACTGGACTGTATTTCTATTATGTCTGTATCCCTCTCTGTATAGTTACAGTTTAACTAATGTAATTCCACTGAAAAAGTATGAATCATTTCATTTGAAAATAAAACAATGGGCCACATTTAATCACATACATAGATGGATCTGATTTCCAGAGTTGTAGGACTATGAAGTTCTCATTACCATCAATGATTCATAGAAAAATGTCTGAGCAGCCAGCTATTTCAGCTTTCAACTGATTGTATACATCAGTCATATATCTGTGACACTCCAGAGGAAGGCGAGAAATTGAAACTACATTGTCTAATTTAGGACTACGCCAAAAATCCCTAACTATTTTTCACATGGATAAACTCATTAAATAACATTTATACAAGTGTCACGGATATGCATTCGACAGAGCTCTGCCAAACACCTCCATGAGCCATTTTCATGCACCACTAAAATCCTGGTTAAATTAATCTTTAAGATAGTAAAAAAGGAAATCATCTACTATTTAATAGATTGTACAGTAGGTTCAAGAGTTAATACATATTAAAAAATGAATATGTCTCAGAGAGATTTTTGATGAACTGTGAACATTTCTTGGTGTTGAGTATCTACACCGTGTATACACAATATATACCTCAAGTGAAAGATAATATAAAATCACCACTCATAGATGTCCTGTGTATGAGGATTGGGGGGGTCTAAGCCTTCCAAGCCCAACCATAACCTTCCCCTCCCTCCCACCTGCCCACTACCTTGTCAGGCGCATGGCATAGGTAAAACTATGCACAGAACAGAGAGATGGGGTAATACTGGATGCGGAAAGAGAGACAGAAAGATGTGGTGATACTGGATGGGTGGGGGGGGGGGGGGAGAGAGAAAGAGACAGAGAGAGAGAGACAGACAGACAGACAGAGGATATGCCAGATAGTAGACAGAGAGAGGCAAACATGAGATGCTGGATAGTATGGGAGAAAGAGAAATAAAGAGGAGATGATGGATGGCAGGGGGACAGAAAGAGAGGAGATGCTAGGTAGTGGGGAGATTGATGCTGGATGGCAGAGGGATTGAGAGAGACAGAAAGGAGATGCTGTGCTAGCATCTTACCTGGATTTTGCTTTTAAATAAAAAATGGTCAGTGCTCGTATCGATATTCAAAGTGATTTAACTAGCCAGAAACAGCTCTTGGTCAGTTCAATCACCTGTTCAGGGCTAACCGCTTATTTTAATCGGCATTTAACTGGTTAGTGCCGCTGAAAATAACCAGTTGTTAAATAGCATTTAACCAGTTATCAGTGAATATTCAGCGAAGGATAGCCAGTTATCTCTTGCTGAATATTCCCAGTCAGTGCTTAGCAGATAACCGGTTATATCGCTGGTTAAGTTTGGGCTGCCAAAATAGCCAGCTGATCTTTGGCTGGTTTAAACTTAACTGGCCAGCGCTGAGTATCAACTCGGCCAGTAAAGTTTAAACAGCCAAAAATAAACCAATGCTGGTCACTGGAAATGGCCTGACATTGAACATCCGGGCTCAGCGTTGACCAGAGGAGGCTGCCCGGCTAACTTCTGTGGTCTGAATATCAGCCCCAGGCGGTTTTGGAGGCCTTCCGGGATGGAGTCTGCACTTGGACGCTTAAGTGCTGATATTCAGCACTTAACTAGCTAGATTAACCTTATAAATAGGTCTGTATAAAAGTAAATCCTATCTTGAGTGGAGGAGTAGCCTAGTAGTTAGTACCGCAGACTTTGTTTCTGGGGAACTGGGTTTGATTCTCACTGTAGCTCCTTGTGACTCTAGGCAAGTCACTTAACCCTCCATTGCCCAGGCACAAATAAGTACATGTATATAATATGTAAACCACATAAGTACATAATGCCACACTGGGAAAAGACCAAGGGTCCATCGAGCCCAGCATCCTGTCCACGACAGCGGCCAATCCAGGCCAAGGGCACCTGGCAAGCTTCCCAA
This sequence comes from Microcaecilia unicolor, assembly GCF_901765095.1. Classification (NCBI taxonomy): domain Eukaryota; kingdom Metazoa; phylum Chordata; class Amphibia; order Gymnophiona; family Siphonopidae; genus Microcaecilia; species Microcaecilia unicolor. Next base: position 90,714,896 of record NC_044037.1, read on the forward strand.
ACGTACAAACATTCTATACATGTTATTCCTGGAATTGTGGATTTTTCCCAAGTCCATTTAGTAGTGGTTTATGGATTTGTTCTTTAGGAAACCATCTAACCTTGAATGTAGTTGCAAAAAACAACACAAAGGTGGTATAGCAAGTCCTATTCCCTTTCCCCTTTATGCAGTAACCCATAGCCAGTTAAGTGTTCAATATTATACTTAACAGGCTATGCCTTAGCCAGATCTGCAATCAATTCAATGCCTGGATCTGGGCATGGCAAAATGCTGATTCGCTGCTGGCTGAATTTCAGGTCCATTTATTATTTACAAGGTGTTCAATTGAGTCAATTGGAATGTCAGTAATCCCACTACACAATATAACACCATAAATCTGCCTTGGCATTGTTTAGGTAAAGAGATTCTCAGCGAGGGCATCAAATAAATCTGAATCAATATTCAAAGTGACTTAACAGACCAGAAATGGCTGCCATCTGGTTAAATCACTTGTTTGTTTGTTTTGTTACATTTGTACCCGGTGCTTTCCCACTCATGGCAGGCTCAATGCAGCAATTGAGGGTTAAGTGACTTGCCCAGAATCACAAGGAGCTGACTGTGCCTGAAGTGGGAATCAAACTCAGTTCCTCAGTTCCCCAGGACCAAAGTCCACCACCCTAACCACTAGGCCACTCCTCCACTCATTTTTAATGGCACTTATCTGGTTAGTGCCCCTGAAAATGACCAGCTAGTGCCTGATGCAACACTGGCTATTTGGGGGCATCCTAGGGGTGGAGTCAGCACTTGGCCAAGTTGACTGCATAAACAGAAGTGCATAAAAGGCAGTCCTATCTTTATGTGGTGCCCTCGTATCCAGTTAAGTAATGAATATCGCACTGTGGTGTAGCCAGCTCCATCAACTCAGAAATTCAGTGCCGGAGCCCAAACATGGCCCAGCATTGAATTTCCAGGTGTAACGCTGGCAGCAGTCAGCAAAACGCTAAGCGTCGCTGGCTATCGACCCCCCCCCCCCCCCCGGTTTGTAGGATTTCCACAATCAAGACCATCACTGGGCAAAACATTGCCCCAGTGGCCCTTAGGAAGTTCCTGAACCTGTGAAGTAACAAGCCTCAGGTTTAGTGAATAAAGTATTTACCTTATTTCTACAATCTTGGCCGGCTATATTATTTAGAGGCCTACCATCAACCCTCGCTCTGCCCAAACTGCACCCCTGGACTGCTCTTACCTAGACAGTTAGGGAATGGCTGGTTAGTGGAGATATTCAGCGGCACTAGCCGGTTAAGTACCACTGAATATTAGTGGCTGGCCAGCTCAGCAGGGTTTAATTGGGCAGGAACCTCTCCTGCCTGTTTAAAAACCTATTGAATTTGGGGCCCTACATATTTCTTATACCCCAAGATCACAATTTTCAGCCTCATGGGGGGGGGGGGGGGGGGGGTAAATATTCAGCAGGCGGTGATGAGCGTTTTGCTGACCATCACCAGCGTTATTCCTGGATAATCAATGCCAGATAAGGCTCAGAAAATAAATGGGATCAACAAAAACTTTTATTTAATACATTAAAAAAGTAGCATAAGTGATTTGACATGTTTCGGCATGTGTGCCTGCTTCAGGAGTCTATTGATATAAATCCTTCAAGTGGAACTGAACAGCCACAACAAAAGATATATGTAGGTCTTGAAAAAGACCGTGCATAAAGTATGGATGCACTGTACAAACAGTTTATCAGCCAGGATAATCCTTTAACAGAAGACCTTGTAGCAGTAAAGAGTCTGGTGGCAGGTGTTGTGGCTGTTCCAGTAGCATACCTAGGGTATTTGACACCCGGGGCCAATCACTTTTTAACATCCCCCTCCAAAATCTAGTCCTAGGCGTACTGAGAATACAAAACACTCAGAACCTACAGACCAATTCTACCATACCATAAGCAGTAATTTCTACGAGTCACAAGGGTGTACCTATGAAAATGAAGCATCTTAAACACTGCATTGAGCACTAGAACATCAGTTCACCTATTGTAAAACTAAACCAGCCAGAATAGTACAGACCGTCGATCCTGTACAGTCAGTGCCAACAGAAAGCCATGTCTTTTTCACAGACACAGATATATCCTAAACAACTATAGAATAAGTAACTACAAACTAAAAATAGAAATATTTAGACAAAAATTAAACCGAACCCTCAAGAATCCAGATTCTGCATACAAATGCAACACCACAGAAACAGAAAATGTCCCCTAGTACTGTGCAAAATATAAAGATAGCAGATGTAAATTTTGAAAAAACTAACAAATACCAATCACCACTTTACAAATTAACAAATAGAAATAAAGCATATAGAAAATAAGATAATACCATTTTATTGGACTAATATATTTTAGCTTTTAGAGGCCAAAACCTCCTTCCTCAGGTCAATACAGTCTACTGCTGTTACAGTATCCTATCCTGACCTGAGGAAGGGAAAGTTAGTCAAAATGTATTTAAATTAGTCCAATAAAAAGATTACCTTATTTCCATTTTCTATTTATAAACATTTACTAACACAGCTACAATACTACTTTATCCTAAAGCCAAAAAAAAAGAAAAATATATATTTCTTTAGTTGTCTCTGTTTTCTGCTTTCCTCATCTTCTCTTCACTCTCTTTTCCATCCATCCACTCTCTCTGCCCCTTCTAGCCACTATCTGCCCCTGTCTGCCCTCTCTCTCCCTTCCATCCACCATCTGCCCTTTCTCTCCTTTCCATCCAGGGTTTACCCTCTCTCTCTCTCTCTGTCTCTCTCTGCCCCTTCCATCCAGCATCTGCTCTCCCTCTCCCTTCCATCCAGGGTCTGCCCTCCCTCTCTCTCTCTCTCCCTTCCATCCAGGATCTGTCCTCTCTCTCTGCCCCCTCTTTTCAGCCCCCAGTTCTACCAGTTTCATTTTCAGCCCCAGCCCTTCTCCCCTCCCCACTTCAGCCCCCAGTCCCCAGTTTCAGCCCCTGCCCCTTTTTAGCCCCCAGTTCATCCTAGCCCCCTTATCCCACCTACCCTCTTTTTAGCTTCCAGTTCCAGTCCCCTTCTTCCACTTGCCCTGTATTACAGCCCCCTTTTTCAGCCCCAGACCCATTCTTCCACCTGCCCTCTTCTCAGCCCCCAGTTCAAGCTCCATCCCCCTTATCCCATCTGAGCCCCCTTTTCAGTCCCCTGAGTTCCAGCCCTAGCCCCTATTTTAGCTGTTAGTTCAAGCTCCAGCCGCAACCCCCCAGTCCCCACCTGCTCACCATCAGCTCTCTCGATAGCCCCCTTCTCGCTTCTGCCACCTGGCGCCCTGCATTTTTAAAATCTTTGAATTGGCAGCACAGCGCCTCACCAGAGTGCAGCGTCTGTGAAAGAAGCAGGGTCGCCTTGGGCCTTTCCTCACTGTGTTCCGCCCTTGCGGAAGTAGGAAGTTACATCAGAGGAGGCCAGGACACAGTGAGTGAAGGCCCGAGGCAACCCTGCATCTTTCTCAGATGCTGTGCTGCCGATTCAAAGACTAGATTTAAAAAATGCAGGGTTCCGGGTGGCAGAAACGAGAAGGGGGCTGTCAAGGCAGCTGAGGATGGGCAGGTGGAGTCTGGGAACTGCGGAGGAGAGGCAACAGCAGCAGCCTGAATGGACAGACTGGAGCACTGGGAGCAGAGCACCCCCCTTTTTATTTGCATCCAGGGCAGACCGCCCCCACCGCCCCACCCTTGGTTCGCCGCTGGGTTGTTCAGTTCATCTTATCTTGTTCAGTTTATCTTGCTGGGCAGACTGGATGGATCGTTCAGGTCTTTATCTGCCGTCATTTACTATGTTACTATCAAGCTTATTTTTGAAAGTGATCGCCGGCCATAAATCGGGAGATTGCTGGCGATCTCTCAAAAGCGGCCAAATGTGTATAATCGAAAGCGGCTTTTTTGACAGCATCGCCGCTTTCCCGTCGCCTCGCCAACGAAAGTTCAAGGGGGCATGTCGGCGGCATAGTGAAGGCGGGACATGGGTGGGCATGGGCGTGGCTACCAGATGGCCGGCTTTCACGGATAATGGAAAAAAAAAAGCGGCATTCAGCAGTATTTCGCCGGGTTTACTTGGTCCTTTAATTTTCATGACCAAGCCTCAAAAAAGTGCCCCAATTGACCAGATGACCACCGGGGGGATGACCTCCCCATACTCCCCCAGTGGTCACCATCACCCTCCCACAATAAAACAATAAAAATAAAAACCTTTTTTGCCAGCCTGTATGCCAGCCTCAAATGCCGTACCTATCTCCATGACAGCAGAATGTGTTCTATCCTCTGACAGTCTTTCCCTGGTTGTGATGTGGCTCTCGGGTGAGTGTGACACCTTTTCTGTTAGGTGCACTGCAGAGTCACATCAGCAATGCATTGTGGTGGGTGTAGGGTAGTGGGCTCTACTCCCATGGTGCTTTTTCCCCCTGCTAACTGGGTCAGAGTGTTTCCAGTTTTGTTTCTGGTAGTCCATGAGGTAGTGGCCATTTTTGTAAGCCAGTTTTAGATCCCTTTCATGTGTTACCCACGTTAGAGAACTTACTTATTTCCTTGAATGTTGCTGAAAGAGGGCATTGTACACCATTCTGCCAGCTCTGACCTACTGCTAATCTCAGTACCAAGGAGACTCTTTGCCAGTGGGGCACAACCTCTGATCTGCAGTTAACTGTGAGTAAACGTGCTTATTCAAATAAAGGACTTTTTCTAAGAGATTAGTCTTCAGGTGTCAACTGGTGTGCCAAGGTTATACAGCAGCAACAAGTCCTAGAGGCCTACGTGTATGCAGGTCCCTGGAGCACTTTTAGTGGGTACCGCAGTGCACTTAAGGCAGGCGGACCCAGGCCCATCCCCCCCTACCTGTAACACTTGTGCTGGTAAATGGGAGCCCTCCAAAACCCACTGTACCCACATGTAGTTGCCCCCTTCACCCCTAAGAACTACGCTTCCCCCGTTTTCTATTTCTGTTGATGGCTCTCTCATTCTCCCTGTCTCCTCAGCTCGAAACCTTGGGGTCATCTTTGACTCTTCTCTCTCCTTCTCTGCTCATATCCAGCAGACCGCCAAGACCTGTCGTTTCTTTCTTTACAACATCCGTAAAATCTGCCCCTTTCTTTCCGAGCACTCTACCAAAACCCTCATCCACACCCTTGTCACCTCTCGTTTAGACTACTGCAATCTGCTTCTTGCTGGCCTCCCACTTAGTCACCTCTCCCCTCTCCAGTCGGTTCAAAACTCTGCTGCCCGTCTCATCTTCCGCCAGGGTCGCTTTACTCATACTACCCCTCTCCTCAAGACCCTTCACTGGCTCCCTATCCGTTTTCGCATCCTGTTCAAACTTCTTCTACTAACCTATAAATGTATTCACTCTGCTGCTCCCCAGTATCTCTCCACACTCGTCCTTCCCTACACCCCTTCCCGTGCACTCCGCTCCATGGATAAATCCTTCTTATCTGTTCCCTTCTCCACTACTGCCAACTCCAGACTTCGCGCCTTCTGTCTCGCTGCACCCTACGCCTGGAATAAACTTCCTGAGCCCCTACGTCTTGCCCCATCCTTGGCCACCTTTAAATCTAGACTGAAAGCCCACCTCTTTAACATTGCTTTGACTCGTAACCACTTGTAACCACTTGCCTCCACCTACCCTCCTCTCTTCCTTCCCGTTCACATTAATTGATTTGATTTGCTTACTTATTTATTTTTTGTCTATTAGATTGTAAGCTCTTTGAGCAGGGACTGTCTTTCTTCTATGTTTGTGCAGCGCTGCGTATGCCTTGTAGCACTATAGAAATGCTAAATAGTAGTAGTAGTAGTAGTAGGCTCAGCACCCAAAGTAAGGGAGCTATGCATGTGGGAGCTTTTTCTGAAGTCCACCGCACTGACCCCTAGGGTGCCCAGTTGGTGTCCTGGCATGTCAGGGGGACCAGTGCACTACGAATGTTGACTCCTCCCATAACCAAATGCCTTGCATTTTGCTGGGTTTGAGATGGCCGGCAGTTTTTTCCATTATCGCTGAAAAACAAAACCGGCGATCTCAACCCCGGCGAACTCTGGCATTTGGCCGGGCTAAACCGTATTATCGGAAAAAAAGATGGCCGGCCATCTTTTTCGAAAATATGGTTCTGGCCAGCTGTTGCACCCACCGCCAAAATAGATTGCCGGTGATCTATTTCGCCTGCGATGTTCGATTATGCCCCTCCACGTTACTCACAGGATTTATATCAACAGACTCCTGAAGCAAAACACATCTAGTCATTTATACTACAGCTACACAAGAACTGCTTTTTTTATGTATGAAATAAAAGATTTTGTTTATCCCATTCATTTGCTGAGCCTTCTTCTACTTCTCACTGTCTTGTTCATTGTGCAATTACTTCATGGGACTTTTATGTTCTGTTTTTGTGTAGTTGATGTCAGACCATGTCTGGGCTTCGGCATTGAATAAGCAGTTTATGCAGCACCAGCTAACACATAGCCGGTTAAGTTGATATTCGGCCATGGATGACCACATAAAGATTGGACTGTGTTATGTGGTCTGATTTATGCGGTTACCCTGGCTGGTTAAGTGCTGACTCTGCCCCCCTGGAACACCCCCAAATAGCCAGTTTTCATGAAAATTAGCAGATAGCTCCAATCAAGGGATTTAACTGGTCAGCAGCTATTTCTGGCATGTTAAATTGTTTTGAATATCAAGCAGATGGTGGTAAATTACTTAAGACATGTATCTTCCCTCATAACTCTTGCTCTCTTCTCTGTTAATTTTTCCACTAAAGCTTACATAACACAGAATTAACATCTGATAATTGGTTTCATGGCCACCAGAAGAACATTTAGAATCTGGAAACATTTGTTATTACAAATGCATCTTGTTTCCATTTGCAATAGTCTGTTATGTAACTCTCCGTTGTTTTCCATGTGCTTTCTACAGACGATGAAAACATTCAGTGGTAATGGCACTCAGTCAAGACGCTGTTTCTTCTCCAAGGCAGGGAGTGGAGAATACTTCATCTATTATCAACTTGCTAATAATCTGAGACAGAGTAAATAATAAAAAAAAAAAAATCACCTTAGATGTCCTTAGAGCTCACTGCTGTGCTTCAATCGAAATAGAGTTTTAGAAATTATTCTGGAACAACGTCTGTTCTGGGTTGAACATGGTCCTATTGCTCTTTGCTAAAATGATACTGAGATTTTTATGCAGTCTCGATAGGACAGGCTGTGAAAAAAAGATGAAAAGAGATTTTCACTACTGACTGGGATAAATGACATCTGACAGAAAAGCAAGGATAGCCATGGTGAGAAAACTAAAAGTAGACACACCAGTACGCACAGTATCATATTTAATCCCACTGCAGAAATCATTGGGTGGATTTCATTATATAGTAACATAGTAACATAGTAGATGACGGCAGAAAAAGACCTGCACGGTCCATCCAGTCTGCCCAACAAGATAAACTCATATGTGCTACTTTTTGTGTATACTTTACCTTGATTTGTACCTGTCTTTTTCAGGGCACAGACCATATAAGTCCGCCCAGTACTATCCCCGCCTCCCAACCACCAGCCCCGCCTCCCACCACCGGCTCTGGCGCAGACTGTATAAGTCTGCCCAGCACTATCCCCGCCTCCCAACCACTGGCTCTGCCACCCATTCTAGGCTAAGCTCCTGAGGATCCATTCCTTCTGAACAGGATTCCGTTATGTTTATCCCACACATGTTTGAATTCCATTACTGTTTTCATTTCCACCACCTCCCGCGGGAGGGCATTCCAAGCATCCACCACCCTCTCCGTGAAAAAATACTTCCTGACATTTTTCTTGAGTTTGCCCCCCTTCAATCTCATTTCATGCCCTCTCGTTCTACTGCCTTCCCATCTCCGGAAAAGGTTCATTTGCGGATTAATACCTTTCAAATATGATATACAGTGGTGGAAATAAGTATTTGATCCCTTGCTGATTTTGTAAGTTTGCCCACTGACAAAGACATGAGCAGCCCATAATTGAAGGGTAGGTTATTGGTAACAGTGAGAGATAGCACATCACAAATTAAATCCGGAAAATCACATTGTGGAAAGTATATGAATTTATTTGCATTCTGCAGAGGGAAATAAGTATTTGATCCCCCACCAACCAGTAAGAGATCTGGCCCCTACAGACCAGGTAGATGCTCCAAATCAACTCGTTACCTGCATGACAGACAGCTGTCGGCAATGGTCACCTGTATGAAAGACACCTGTCCACAGACTCAGTGAATCAGTCAGACTCTAACCTCTACAAAATGGCCAAGAGCAAGGAGCTGTCTAAGGATGTCAGGGACAAGATCATACACCTGCACAAGGCTGGAATGGGCTACAAAACCATCAGTAAGACGCTGGGCGAGAAGGAGACAACTGTTGGTGCCATAGTAAGAAAATGGAAGAAGTACAAAATGACTGTCAATCGACAAAGATCTGGGGCTCCACGCAAAATCTCACCTCGTGGGGTATCCTTGATCATGAGGAAGGTTAGAAATCAGCCTACAACTACAAGGGGGGAACTTGTCAATGATCTCAAGGCAGCTGGGACCACTGTCACCACGAAAACCATTGGTAACACATTACGACATAACGGATTGCAATCCTGCAGTGCCCGCAAGGTCTCCCTGCTCCGGAAGGCACATGTGACGGCCCGTCTGAAGTTTGCCAGTGAACACCTGGATGATGCCGAGAGTGATTGGGAGAAGGTGCTGTGGTCAGATGAGACAAAAATTGAGCTCTTTGGCATGAACTCAACTCGCCGTGTTTGGAGGAAGAGAAATGCTGCCTATGACCCAAAGAACACCGTCCCCACTGTCAAGCATGGAGGTGGAAATGTTATGTTTTGGGGGTGTTTCTCTGCTAAGGGCACAGGACTACTTCACCGCATCAATGGGAGAATGGATGGGGCCATGTACCGTACAATTCTGAGTGACAACCTCCTTCCCTCCGCCAGGGCCTTAAAAATGGGTCGTGGCTGGGTCTTCCAGCACGACAATGACCCAAAACATACAGCCAAGGCAACAAAGGAGTGGCTCAGGAAGAAGCACATTAGGGTCATGGAGTGGCCTAGCCAGTCACCAGACCTTAATCCCATTGAAAACTTATGGAGGGAGCTGAAGCTGCGAGTTGCCAAGCGACAGCCCAGAACTCTTAATGATTTAGAGATGATCTGCAAAGAGGAGTGGACCAAAATTCCTCCTGACATGTGTGCAAACCTCATCATCAACTACAGAAGACGTCTGACCGCTGTGCTTGCCAACAAGGGTTTTGCCACCAAGTATTAGGTCTTGTTTGCCAGAGGGATTAAATACTTATTTCCCTCTGCAGAATGCAAATAAATTCATATACTTTCCACAATGTGATTTTCCGGATTTAATTTGTGATGTGCTATCTCTCACTGTTACCAATAACCTACCCTTCAATTATGGGCTGCTCATGTCTTTGTCAGTGGGCAAACTTACAAAATCAGCAAGGGATCAAATACTTATTTCCACCACTGTATATGTGTGACTCTTATTACAAGGTCAGGTGCTTAACTGCTATCTAACCTTAATTTAAGGCCGACAGTGCATTGTATGGATTGACTGTGGAGTTAACATATGGGGACTGTATTTTTAAGACATGATCTGGCCATTGCCTACTTTCAGTATAGCCATATAGACATTCTGCTGTATCATTGCCTGCTATAACTTACTTTCTCTCAAGACTTGGCAGTTAAAGAGAACACAGAATCAGTCACAGATTAAGACCATATGGCCTATCCAGTCTGCCCATCCTTAGTACTACTAAGTTCTACATTCCTGTTCTTTCTCTCAGAGATCCTTTGTGCTTGACCCATGATTTCAGTTTATTTTTGATATACTGCAAGTCATTTAAAATATACTTCTAAGTGGTTAACAAAGTATTTAAAAGAGAAATTAAAATATAATTAAAATACAAACAAGGCAAACAGGGAAGACAAACCCAAACAAAACAAAAATACATACAATAGGGATGTACAGAAGGGATAAGAATTAAACTAAATTTCGGAGCCGTAAATAAACACGCAAGGGGAAAAAGGATTCTTGCTCAGATACAGTTATCACGTCCACCACCTCCATTAGGAGACTGTTCCATGCATCCACCTCCTTTTCTGTAAAGAAATATTTCCTTGGACGACTACTGAGACTGCCCATTTTCACTTTTATTTTATGACCCTTTGTGCCACAACTTCCTTTCAATGCCCAAAGCTGACTCTAGAATTAGGTGAAGAGAGGCTGTCACCTCAGGTGTCAAATTTTGGGGCAACAGGAATAGAGTAGTGGTCATCTCATTTCATCAGTGGATAGCAGCCCCAGATGGAAGTGTCTGCTTGTGGCCTTAACTCCCCCCCCCCCCCAGGTAGAGTTGTCTCCTTAGCAGTCCCCCCCCCCCAAAAGCAGAATAATCTACCCTAAGGCCTTAAGTTCCCCCTGACTGTGCCACCACTGCCACACCTCCAGAGACCTACAACTGCAGCAGCTATAAAAGATACAAAAAGCTTCAGGCCTTTGTGACCTAGGTGGGTCTTTAATAGAGGACCAACACTGGGACACGATAACCAGTGCAATTGCCTAGGGTCTCTATGTTATAAGGGGCCCTAATCTTGCCTCAACCAAAAGGAAACATATCCTGAAGGTGGGATTTGGGCTTTTCCTCCTCAGTTTCAGCACTGGACCCCTGCATCTCTGACATCAGCACTGCTTCAATACCTTTCTGGTCCCGCCCTCTTTGAGTCATACATTTTGTTTCAGAGGGGACAGGACCAGTTGGGCCATCAGTAAATCAAAATGCCTTAACCACAAAGGCCCTGTGTTTATTGTATATATTATTGTCACTGTAGACGCTGGTCTGGGAAATTACTGTGGCTTTGGTAGCAGCAAGGAGAAGGAAAGGGGTAGGCTTGGAAGGAAAATGCAGGGATGAGGGGTGAGAAATGGGAGGTTGGAGGAATGCAGGTCAACTTGGTGGGGGAAGGAAAAGTGACAGGAAATGTGGGACACAGAGATGGCAGAAGACTAGGTAGAGAGGATATAATGGACAGGGGAAGATGAAGGGAGATGCTGGACATCAGGAGGAGGGAGGACAGAGGGAGATGGATGGGAGATGCTGGACATGGGAGGACTAGGGAGACAAGAAGGGAGATATCAGAATGGGGAGCATAGGGAAATGAAGCAGGGATAGTAGACACAGGAGGCATAGGGAGACAGAAGAGAGATATAGGACATGCGGGTGAATATGTTTGAGCCAGAGGGGAAATGCTAGATGTGGGGAGCATAGGGATAAGGAAAGGAGATGCTGGATATGGGGGAGGGGTATAAGGTGATGGGTGAAAGATATCAGGTGGAAGGGAGATGTTGGTCATGGGGGAGAAGGCATAAAGAGATGAGGACATGTCAACTCCAGTGTATTTATATCACAGAGGTATTTATCTCTTCTTTTTTTTTTTATTATGTTAGAGGTATTTATCTCTATCATTTCTCCCCCTCCTACCTTTCTATCAAAGTGTGTGTGTATATATACATATATACAAATATCGTTTTATCCCCATATGCCTTATGACAAAGACCACTGACCATTTTTGCAGCCACCCAGTGAACCTGCTCCATAGTATTTATATACTTTTGAAGGTGTGGTGTCCAGGACTGTATACAGCCAAGTATGTCTAATCTGTATACTCAGTGGTATGCTGGAGCCGGTTGTTAAATTTTTTAGCATCTTGCGAGCCGGTTGTTCTGGCAGGGTGAGCCGGCTTGCCTCTCCTCCCCCCCCCCCCCCACCCCACTTGAGCTGCAGGGTCACAGACTCCCAGCATATACCTGAAGGCAGCCTCCCTGGTGGTCTAGTGGATTCTTTGGGGCAGGAAAGATCCCCAGTCTTTCCTGCCCACTGCCGGCGCTGACCCTCCTGCAACCGCATCGCTCTTTAAAAATGGCTGCCGAGACTTCCAGAGGTGGCCTCGCAAGACTTCAGTGTAAGCTCGGGGGACCGCGGAGGTCGGAGGAGGTCTGGAATAGGTGGATGGGGTGGGGACCATGGGGAGGATGCTGTTAAAAAAAAAAAAAAGTTAAATTTTCAAACATGCTGGCTTGTGCATGCGGATGTACACAGAGGAAGTATAAGGGAATAACTTTTCATAGGTAGAGTAGTAATTTGTTATAAATCGTAATTGGTGTGCCATTTGGAGGGACTGGTTAATAAAGGGATACCCTAACTTGCTATATTGGTGCAGAGATTTTTTTTTCTCCTGGTAAAGGTCTTCTAAAACAGACATCATGTTATGAGAATCAGGTGCTCAACAGGCATTTTATCCCTCATTAAACATGAATTAAATTGGAACCTGGGAGCATTAAATTTTTTTTTTCCTGGAGAGAGTAATGCATTGCCCCCACCCCCTAGGCTCTTTCCTCGGGTATAGCCTGCTCTGCAATTTGGGGGGGGGGGGGGGGTGCTGAGGAGGACCGGGAAGAGAGCCTGTTGTTAAAAATTTACCAGTGCACCTCTGTGTATACTCTACCATTGGGTGCATGTTTTTCTTTCTTATTATGACTTTTGGCATTTCCTGTTTTCTATATTTTATGAGTTGTAAACTACTTTGACCTTCCTGTTTAGAAAAAATGGTATATAAAGACTTAATAAACAGAAATATACTTCAAATGAGGTCTCACTAGAAACTTAAAAAGAGGTATCATCAGGAGCAGATTGTCTTATCAGGGGATCCGGCGTCTTCCCCCAGTGAGCAGCTGATGTACATAAGCTACAACAATGTTTACCCCAATCCCCCCAAGTGTTCTATTAAGGGTTCAGGGGTTTTCAGGCCAGCAGAACAGGAATCTTTGACAGTTCTTGAGCCCTTGTATTTTTAAGAGGGTGAACTTAGAGGAGACCTACTGCTGCTGCAATTTGTTAACATTAATTGCAGGCATGGCTCATGCAGAGATGAGGAGCAATAGCGGCCAACAGGACCCTAGTGAGCACCCTGTTTAACTTTTGACTTCCCAACTGGAGCCGCCCCTCCCCCCCCCCCCCCCCCCCCCCCCCCCCCCCCCATTTTACCACTGCAAATGAGAGGAGATGGTTGGACTGGGAGCAATTTTTGTACCTCTCACTTATGCCCCATGTGGCATTACCACTCGCACCTCCATTTTCCTGCTGGCCCTTCCTCTCTATGAATTCAAGTATCATGCTGACTTTTGCTGTCACCTTTTTTACCTGTTTGGCTACCTTAAGATCATCAGATACAACCACCCCAGTTCCCACTCTTCTTTCATGCACAGAAGTACTTTACCCCCTCTATTGTACTGCTCCATTGGAGTTTTGCAGCTACTACCAGATTAATCAACCTCTGGAAGAGATGTAGTGCAGATGAAAGACCAAGCTCAGTTTTCCGGAACTTTGTTGACCATTGGTTTGACATTCTAGAACTAATGGGACAATATTTCCTGATATCTGGATTTAATTTGGCTTCATATGGATTTTTGCTAATAGCCAGGGACTGTTCACAGACTAGAGGGAAGAAGGAGAGCAGAGGGTCTGTTCAACTAGGACTGAGTCCTGGAAGGTGCCAAATCCAGCAGGTTGCACACTAAGCACAAATTGGCTGTAGGGCAGACCCAAGAGAAACCATATGAAACAGAGAACCAGCCTGCAGTAAAATGTTTAGTGGATTGCTGTGCAAGATGAATCTCTCCTCCCTCCTGTTCCTGCTGTGCTGCAAAAGTGCACAGGCCACAGAGGGAATCTGCATCTAATCAGGGGCTGAATGGAGTGAGCAGAGACACCAACAGAAGTTACTGCCAAAGGGTGATGAGTGCAAAAGTGAAACTACATTGATCACTATTGAACCTCCATGAGGAAAACCATCTCTCATACTTACATTAAATCTTCACTTGTGCTGCCAAATACTGTAAAAATTTTTTCCACAAGCCTTGAGCCACCTGGGCACTCCGCAAGACCAAACAGCCTGTGTACTTTCTCCCTATGAACCTCACAGAACTGAGTTTTCTATGGAGGGATTCAGCATACTCTGTATTAGAAAGACATAGGATGTGCAGTGTCTGGTGCTGTTTCGACTAAATTGGAACTTCTGTACTTAATTTAACCTTCACCGTATATTTTTTCCTTGTCATAATATTTTATCCTATTTTCCGTTGCCTCCACTGCATGCAGATCTCTCTCATGAATATTCATTGTGGATATCCTGAAAACCTGACTGTCTGGGGTGCCTCCAGGATCAGGTTTGGGAACCACTGGGGTACACTGTTTTGCAAAGAGTGTTCACTCTTTCCTAATAGTGAGCTCATGAGCTCACTATTTGGAGGATGAACACTAATTCAGACATGCACAATGGTTCACACATGCCTGATGGTTCCACTATTGGGAAATAATGTACATGTAAACAAGCGTGGGATAAACAGAAAAGAATCCTGTTTAGAAGGAATGGATCCACGGAATATTACCGGAGATTGGGTGGCAACACCGGTAATTAGGAAGCAAAACTAGTACTGGTCAGACTTCTACGGTCTATGCCCTGATTGTGACCGAATAGATATGGATGGGCTAGAGAGTACATTTTAAGGGACTTCGATGTTAGCTTCAGAACTTACAAGAACAGTGCTGGGCAGACTTCTACGGTCTATGCCCTGAGAATGACAAGGAGAAATCAAACACGGGTATACATATAAAGTATCACATACCATGTAAAATGAGTTTATATTGTTGGGAAGACTGGATAGACTGTACAGGTCTTTATCTGCCATCATTTACTATGTTACTATGTTACTCTCTTTCCCAATAGTGTGCCCATGCGCTCACTATTTGGAGCATGTACACAAATTTGTATATACACAATATTTCACCCATGCCTGATGGTTTCACTATTGGGAAATAACATGCACTCTTTCTGAAATAGTACACTCTCTTTCCTAATGTGTACATGCGCTCTGTGAACGATCCCTCCGCTCCTCTTGGGAAAACTCTGGCCTCCGGCCCAAGTACCCTCCGACCCGAGGTATGTCAGCAGTACCACACCAGCACAGCTCCCGAGACATCCGCCAGGGAAATTATCCCAGCGGTTTCAAGAATGCAATCCCAAAAACAAACAGTTTAGAAAAAGTAGTTTTTAATAATGCAGTTCCAAAAGCAAAGCAGTTCAAGAATCTCCACAGCTTCAAAAATGCAGTTCATAAACCGATAGGACATGAACCTCAGCAGTCCCAATGATGCAATTCAAAATAAGTAATCCTGAAAGCAAAAAAACGTTCCACAAAGAAAAACAAGCAGTTCAAAGAAAACAAGCACTTTCAAACAGGCAGTTCAAACAAGCAGTTTAGAAATCCCATCAGCAGTTCAGAGGCAGAGAGCTCCCAGGGGTCCCCTCCTTCCTCTGGCCAGCTCTATCTCCTGGCTTCTTCCCACTTGACCCCGTCGCTCCCTGGCTCCTCCATGATAGCCACTGCCTTCCCTTGTTTACCAAGACCCCACACCAAGCGGTTACCTGCTGTCTGAACCTTTTACTTGTGGATCTTGCCAGAGCTGCAATCTCCATCGGCTCCTCTTGCCTCACTTCTTCCTCTTTTTCTTCCCTCTTCCATTCCATGGGCTCCTCGCCCCACCCATTCCCCAGCTGATCCTCCTCCCCCTGATTAGCTCTGCTTAGAGGCCCCCCTCCATTCCTGGCCTCCCCTCCATGTCTTGGGTTTCACCTTTACCTGCCTTTCCCTTGGGCTCCACTGGGGGCTGCTGGGATAGGAAGTCTTTGATTCTGTTGTAAGACTTCCTCAAGGGCTGCTGGGAATCGTAGTTTTTACCCTGCCTCCAGCCCTCTGGGGAAAATGATCTATGCTTTCTCCTGACATGTGGAACTCCCTGAGCTAAGAATCTGGGTTGTCCACTCCTCTGGGCCTTATCTTCTCCTCCGCCAGTAACCCCCCCTCTCTGTTCCCTTATCCCCTTCTTCATAGCTCATGTGGAGCATGTACACAAATTCGCACATGTACAATGGTTCGTGCATACCTGATGGTTCCACTATTGGGAAATCACGTGCACTCTTTCTGAAATAAATAATTTATTATAATCTAGTTAGCCAATTAGTATACACGCAGATCTGAGATCTGTGCCCAAAATTGCGTGTCCAACTTTGGGCAATCTAAACAGAATTTGGGGCTTAATGTATACGTTCTTTCCAATGTTCTTTTCAGTTGGAAAGAATAAAGCCATTTTTAGGAACATATATCATTGTACTGTAGTAAAGTCCAACTTCCACTCTTATGCTAAATCAGAAACATTTACAGGCCCTTTTACTATAGGGTTGCCGCACGGCAACCCGGAACTACTGCCGGCCCAATGCAGCTGCCAGCAGTAGTTATGCCTCGAGTGTGTACCATTTCCGGTGCTATTGAAAATAATTCCATAAGTTCTAGCATGACGCTAACTCAGCGGTAATCGGGCAGCGCTGTGTAGAGTCCTTACTGCCACCTCAGTGGGTGGCGGTAAGTGCTACCCCTGCATAACCACATGGTAAGAATAATCTTACTGCATGGCCGTGTCTTTTTTTTAGAGGCTTTTTACCCACTGCGGTAAAAAGGGTCCTGGCGCGTGGCAAAAACTGCTCCCATCACTACCGCAGGGCCCATTTTACTGCAGCTTGGTAAAAGGACCCCTTAGTTTACAGGGTACGCATAACCAGTGGCATACCAAGGGCAGGGCGGTGGGGGCGGTCTGCCCCGGGTGTCAGAGGGTGGGGGGGGGGGTGGAGCACCCCCCTACCTGCTGACCTGAGGAAGGAGGTTTTGGCCTCTGAAAGCTAAATGTATTAGTCCAATAAAATGATATTATTTGTTTTATTTCTATTTGTTAATTTGTAAAGTGGTGATTGGTATTTGTTAGTTTTTTTCAAATTTACATCTGCTGTCTTTATATTTTGCACAGTACTAGGGGACATTTTCTGTTTCTGTGGTGTTGCATTGTATGCAGATTCTGGCATCTTGGGGGTTCAGTTTAATTTTTGTCTAAATAGAAAGTTTATTATTACTTATTCTATAGTGGATTAGGGTGTATCTGTGTTTGTGAAAAAGGCATGGCTTTCAGTTGGCATTGACTGTGCAGGATCGACAATCTGTACTGTTCTGTCTGGTTTCGTTTTACAATAGGTGAATTGATGTTCTAGTGCTCACTGTAGTGTTTAAGATGCTTTCCTTTTCCTTGTGTGACTCGTAGAAATGACTGCTTATGGTGTGGTAGAATTGCTCTATAGGTCCTGAGTGTTTTGTAATTTCGGTATGCCTAGTACTGGATTTTGGAGGGGGGATGTTAAAAAATGACCAGCCCCAGGTTTCAACTACCCTAGGTACGCCACTGCGCATAACTGATGGAAAGCGTCCATATGGAAGGCTGAAATGTACTTGCACAACAGATTATACACAGAATTTGAACAGATGTACTTCTTTGCAAACAAATTTACAGATCTGAAGCATGTACAGTATTTGACAAAACAATCCAAAAAGTTAGGTGTATAACATAGATTTTTGTGCAAGTCTTGACATGTGACTTGATTTTTCTTCCACTGCTTCTTGTCCAAGGAATTAGTTTCTATCACTACACCAAATGTTTGAAGCTGCTGTTAGAATTGCAGCTGAGCAATAATGGGAGACTGTTTTGATTCCCTTGTTTCCTGCCCTAGATGTAATCTCTGTAACAGATTGGACTATATTCCTGGAACAGAGGTGCATGCATTATTATTGGGAGGAATGTTTTGTCTGAAACACAGCCCCAATCATGCTGCCAGAAGTAAGATTTTATAACCCTAACCGGTCACAACCGGCAAACGCTGGTTCATAAGAGCATATGCTGAAAATGAACATACAGACTTTTGTCTATTTATAGAAAGAGCAATGGCAAACGTTTTTTTACTGTTCGTGTGCTATAATGTGCCAGATTTCAAGACACCAGACTGAACTGGATGACAGTGAAAAGTTTTTATCATTTGGAAGGGAACTGTCTTTTGAGAACTGACCATGAGTACCCCATGTTCATGTGGCAGGTTTGTATAAGAGATACTAGCCCTTATTTTAGAAGCTGTATTTGTGATTTTATTGGGAGTAATTCTGTACAGAGCACCAATTAGATGCTTACCCCCAAATCCTATATATCATGCCTTAATTTCTGTGTGGAAATCGAAGCGTAAGCACGTAACTTCATTGGTTAACTAGCTAACCAGCACTGTTAATTGGATGTTAAGAAATTATCAGCACTAATTGGCATTAATTGAGATGTATGCGCACAACTTGCTAACTGTATTCTGAAATGTGTTGCGCCTAAATTCTAAATCGCACAGTTGAAAAGGGGACATGGCATGGCCGTTTCTACAATCTATGCGCATTATTATAGAATACATCTGTTCTGCGCCTAATTTAGGCATCGGGATTTACGCCAAGTAAAACATGGCCTAAATGGACGCAACCAAATTTGGTTGTGTGAAGATGTGCTCAGTGTAATTCTATATACTGGAAATTTAAACTGATTCTATAAAATGTAGGCTTACTTTAGAGAATATGCCTAGGCATATTCTTTTTCTGCGTGGATTTTTCTGGCACCATATATAGAATGTACCCCTTAACTTTGGCGCTCAAACAAAAGTTAATAGTAATTAAGCACCAAAATAGGGGTGGGGAACAACAATTAGGTGCCATGATGCAGCATTTTAGAAAGGACATCCAACTCAGAATATGGAAGTCCAAGTCACAAATGGACATTTATCTCACATGTATTTTAGAGCAGGATGTAGATAGCTTGTTGTAAAATACATGTGAGAAGTATATCCATGTACTAGAAATATCCAGTATGAAGATCCATTTTACAAACTGAAAGAAGAAAACAGCTTAGATTCGGCCGTCTTATAAAATGGCCACATAGCTATCTATACACAGCACAGGGGGTAGTTCAATGGTTAGAACAGTGGGTTGAGATTAGGGTGCCCCAGGTTCAAATCTTACATCAGCGTTTGTGTGTGGGGGGGTGTGTGTGGGGGGGGGGGGGGGTTAACGTGAGCCCTCAAGGAACAGAAAAATACCTACTGTACCCGAATGTACACCACTTCAATAGCCTTCAGGCTTGCAGATATCTTATATATTCAAGTACAGTAGGTATTTTTCCATTATAGAATACTAATAAGTTGGCACTAATGAGACCATATTTAGGTGCACCCTCTTATGCCATGCCAATGGAAGTGTAAGTTGGCATATCTTTGTGCATCAACAGGTATGCTATATACAGGAGGACCAGTCCTAATATATCCAGAGGTACTTAGCTGACAGAACACTACTAAATAGCAATTTTTCTGGACTCGTGTCTAGGGGAAGCGTACCTCTTTGGCCCAAATGGCAAGCTAGCTGTGTTGGAAAAAGGAACAATGCCACAAATGGAATATATATTATTTATTAGGTATAGAAATATATGTATAAATAGTTCTGAAGCAAAATGCCAAGCAAAATACAAAATAACTTGCTATAAAAAATAGATCACCAAAATATAGATAATGAAATATGATTATCCTAATGGGCTAACTAAATGAGTGATTACACAACCAATCACAATACTGATATCCTGATTATTATGAGAACTTACACCACATGTCTTATGCAAAATACAGTTAGCAGCTAAATTCACAGACCATAAGTCATGACATAAAACCCATCTGTCTCAGACAAAAGCAAGGACTAATTATCCCCATGACCATAGGTAGTAAATCCCGTTATCTCACCCTGCAGTCTGTGGCAGACTTCCAATGGTAAAGAAGCGGATTCTTCCTCTGAGACTCAAGCTGAAGCCTCAGCGAGTTTCTCAGTCCAGGAATAAAGTCCGAGATCTGTATTCTGGATGCAGGTGGCACAGTCTTTAGGTAAGGCCGCATATTGTAGCTGAGCTAACCTTGTGAGCTTGTTACAAGGTATGCAGTTCATTGGTGTTTAGGAAATCAGTCTCTTGCTCATTCCGAGACTTCTATCCACCTGCAAGTCTTCTGGTCGTCTCCTCTCTCCTTTCTCTTCTTCAGTCCAACTTTTTGGCATCCATCAGTCAGATGATACCTGTGGACCAATCACAGATGGTGTAATTATGTCCAGCCAGCTTCCTGGTCATGAAGCGAGCCTTTGTTGTAGCCATGAACTGTTATCAATGGCACGCAAACCTCCCTGTCTGATCCTATACTCCTGGAGCCATGTGTGTCTCTCTCCTCCAATCTTCCCAGGAGATAACTAGGCTAGTTTGCAACAAAGAATATGTCCTTAGATGAAGTCATCTTGGAATGCTCAGCAGTAATGTTCCTTTGTAACAAAGCTGGTTACTAATGCATACAGGCCACAAGATGTAAATCCATATTGTTATAACAATGGCTGTATAGGCCAAGACCAGCAAAGGTGAGATCTCAGGTAAATACTCCTACAGGATATCCTCAATAAATATTCATGAGATGGATTTGCATAGAATGGCAGTAGTGCATGCAAATTTATCTCATGCATATTAATTGTGGATATCATGGAAACCCGACTGGCCGAGTGTGTCCTGAGGATTGGGTTGAGAATCCCTCATCTATAGTATTCTATAAATTATGCTCATGGCTCCCATGCTCTATTCACATGTACACCCCCTTGCAGTTAGGCTGTATGGCACTTATAGAATAGTATATAGTGTCTGTTAATGGTACATTTGATGGGCATATGTGGTGTGTATCTCTAGGTGCCAGCTTGTAGAATTGCCCCAAAATGTTTTTGAGATGGTCAAAGTGCAATCATTACAATATAAATTGAATTTGAAATTTCTTATTCTGCAATATAGGTGCTAATTAAAGATTTGTTTTTCAGTTTTTAATCATTGAGTGCTTTGACCAGAGAAGATTGTTGATATACGATAATCAAACTAGGACACTGACACTTCTAAGGAAGTAGTGTTTGTTAGGAAGGTGCAGCTCCAATTGTAATAAAAAAGATGTTAAAATATGTTTCCAGTAGTCATTTGATGTGTTTCAAAATAAATGCTCGTTCCTACTGCAAACAGAAAAGGAAGTGTTTGTTCTTCTTCATTTAAAGTCAAAAATGTCAGTCATCTCTTGATTAACTGTCTTCTAAGTGCAAAATGACTGATGCCTGAAGGAATATCTCTAATTAGCACCTAATATACCAAAAATAAGTTCAAACTAAATTTATGCCTTGATAATTGCGCTTTGTTTCAAAAAAACATTTTTGTGTAAATTGTAGTTATTTTAGTTATTTTTTTGACGTTCCTGAAATGTGTTATTTAGCACTTTTTTTTTAACTGATTATTTTTGGAATTCTTGTCTCCTTCCCCTTTTTCTTAGGTTATTTTATTAAAACACATGAACTAGTTTGGAGGTGGGGGTTGATATAAAAATGCAATAAAATAGGATTCAACATGGTTCTAGTTTCTTAGGTGTTTGGTGTCTGCACTCCTGCACACAGGGGTGTAGCCATGGGTGGGCCCGGGCCCACCCAGTCTCAGCTTAGGCCCACCGAAAATTCTGACACCCTTATGTCTAACAGGGATCCCAAAGCCCCGCCAGCTGAAGATGTCCTTCGGCAGCCAGAAAAAGTGATTTTCCTACCTGCTTCAGCTGGCGTCGCTTTCCACCCATTCCCACAGCACCAACCCACCCCCCCCCCCCCCCCCCCCCCACACACAACACCTTGTGCACATGCTTGTTTTTTATGCATGCCTGAAAACTGAGCATGTGCAGGAGGGGAGAAGGCAGCACGGCGACTGAGCGTAATGTGCCGCCGGCTATAGCAGGTAGGAAAATCACTTGTTCTGGCCACTGAAGGATGTCTTCAGCTGGCGGGATTTGGAGACCCCCACCAACCCTGAATACTATGTCTGGCTACGCTACTGCCTACATTAACTTTGTTTATTGCTTGTGTTTTATATTTCTCCTTTTTGGGAGGATAGTCAAGATGAAAGGATACAGAAATGATGTGGTAGCCAGTCGATATTCCTGTGCCTGCATCTCTTTCAACTCTACCACCACACCAGATTTTGAGTGGTAATGTGCAGTTACATTCTGGGAAAATTCAAGGATGATCTACTCAGAGTGATTTAAACAGGCAGAAGCCTCTTCTGCTTGCTTAAACCATGCTTATTATCAACCCGCAAATCTTTCTGAGCGTAAGTAGTTATTTTTTATAGCGGGAGAAGAGTGAGAGTGAGGAGAAGGGAAGGGAAGGAAAAGAAATGAATAATAAGGAAGGGAGAAGGGGTGAGTGATAGGGAAGGAAGAGAGGTACAGGAGTGGGGCCAGCTCAACCGTTAAGAAAGACTAGGGAGTTGCCTAGGGTGGAAACTTCTAAGGATGACAAAAAGCAGCAGCAGAAATGCAAAATGATAGGTCCTGACAACCCAGTTACTCAAAGAACCAACAGCACATTTGGGGCTTCTTTTTTCAAAAACGTGCGGCAAATGAAAGGAAGCCCATTTGATTCCTATGGGCTTCCTCTCATTTGTGGCGCGGGAATCAATAACGCGGCTTTGTAAAAGAAGACCTCATTTACTACAGGGATAGTGGACACACATATATACAAAGCAACATTTTAAATTTAAAAGTACAATATCCATTTTTATAGGACTTTTGTGGGAGGGGTGGTAGTAGGATGATCATTATTGTTGATGGAAAGGGGTGTACACAGCAGAAGATTCACCTAGAGCATCCAATACCTTGCACCTGCCCTGCCTAGGAGGCAGATGCAGGGAAAGGGGGAAACAAGGGACAGAGTTCTGGGGGGGGGGGGAACCTGACCCCTGCCTCCCTTCTTCCCAGCCTTTCAAATCATTAAAAGGACCAGATATTCCTCATCTTACTCCTTATTTTCCATCACTATCTTTGATATCAAATGTGCTAAGTGGTCCTCAATACTTAAAGTATGGGAGATCCCATAATACAGCACCCTTAGCAACACATTATGCTGAAGAACTGGTTTCTATTGCATCTGAGTGAAAAGCCAACCACCCTTCTAGAGCAATGATGATGAAAACTCACCCTTGATGTGCTACATGTAGGTCTGGTTTAATTAATCTCATTCATGTGTGCAGATATATAGGACTGGGACTTGATATACTGCCTTTCTTTGGTTTTTGCAACTACATTCAAATAGTTTACATACAGATACTTATGGGGCAATGGAGGGTTAAATGACTTGCCTAGAATCACAAGGAACTGCAGTGGGACTTGAACTCAGGTCCCCAAGATCAAAGTCTACTGCATTAACCACTAGGCTACCTCTCCACTCCTATGAATATTCATTGCAGAAATCCTGCAAGTCAGCCTTGTGTGTCTTACTTCAGGATCAGAGGTTGTTATCTGTGCTCTGGAACTTAGTATTTCTTTGAGCATTTCCCATCCTAACATTGGTGGAATTGAAAAGATCAGAAGCCAAGGTCATGATTTATCTCACTGACATTATTGTGAATATCTTTTAATTTAGTTTAGTACAATACTTGATAGGCAACTCTTAAATAAAATAATGGAGTGGTTTACAACCAATAACTAAGAAAAGCAAGAGAACTAGAAAGAAAGAGAAAGACGAGGGTGATGAACAGAGGGCAACCAAGGGCCAAGACAGGAATCCAAGTTAAGATACTGTCAGCCCCCATAAGCCAGGGGAAAATAGTAGGCCTTAATGCCTGATTTGAAATGGGGTAAGGACTGTTATGGAAGGACTGTTCGGTATGAAGGTGTTCAGGCAAGAATTTCCAAAGTAGCAATGCTAGAACATAGAATGCAAAGCTGTACATGGCCCCAAGATGTGCTTTGGAAGGATGTGAAATTGCTAACAGGTGGCCAGCTTGGGAATGAAAACACAGGAGGAAACATGAGGGATAGGTCTGTTGAATAGAGCAGCCAGTTGACCAATTTTCAAAGCTTTGAAAACCAGTACAAGAACCTTGAGTGTAATTCTGAATGATATTTAAAGACAGTGTGCTTGCTTGAGATAGGGAGACATATGGTCGGTGAGTTTAAGATCATACAAAAGGCATATGGTGTTATTTTACACATCAGTTTTCTAAAGGCAATGCTCAGAAGCCCAACATAAAAGATGTTACAATAATCAAGGTAAAAAATAATAAATACATGAAGTAACATGATAAGAGCATCTCTATCAATCAGAGTGGTTTAGGAGGTCTATATTACCAAAAGGCAAAAATGAAGATTTAATAACTGAGGATATTTTGGCAGACAAGGAAAGTTGGGGGTTGAGTGACTCCCGATATCCGCTGAGAGGTCTTGAAGAGGTATTGTTGTACCATTGATATTTGGTCCCACTGATGGTGTGAAAATACTCTGAAAAGATCAGAGCTGAAGGCCACAGAGTATGTTATTTGCTAAGGAGTAAAGGCTCCAAGTTTGTTGTAATAGATCTCAAACAAACAGAGAATTAAAAAGCACCCACACAGTTCTCAGATCAACGCAGAAAATATCTATTTCCCTCTCAATGCCCCCCCCCCCCCCCCAAAGATCTCCCGTTTGGAAGAGCATTTAGTGGAAAATAAAACAAGTCAGACCATCTGAGGAAATGATTTAAAGCAATTTAGAAAAACATAGTCTCATCTGTACTTTTTTTTGCCTCTTGCTCCTGATCTTTGATCTATAAATAGTTGTTCTGAGCCCCAGTGCTTTACAAAGTTCTGATCTCTTCCAGATGTTTGCTTCCAGTGAGATCATGACCAAACTGCGTCAAAATGAAAGATGGACGGGGAGGGTAAGAGGAGTAATGGGGGCTGGGGAGAGTTCAATGGGGTCCTTTTACAGAAGGAGCCTGCCAAAGTGAGTCCCTTCTGTAGTCAGTTCTGACAGTGACCAGGAACTGCGTGTCTGGTATACAGCAGGACTGAAATTCTCCCTGCATGTCTTCCTGACATAGGGCACACAGGAAGAAATGCTGAGGTGAGACAGAGAGCAAAAGTCAATAAAATAAAATTGTGAACCCGGTACAGAGAATGAATGAACTAAGTCTAGTTTAATACCTTTCATTGTTCAGTAGGGCTATGCATTGGTTTGAAATAACATAAGGGGCCCTGTTTACTAAGCCATGCTGTAGGCACACTAACGTTTTTAGCGCACACTAACACTAGAACTACCCATAGGAATATATGGGTGTCTCTAGTATCTGCATGTGCTAAAAATTAACACAAGGAGTGTCAGTGACATTTCCCATGTTGTTTCATGTCATTGACAAATGAAAACAAGTAGAAAAAGTACAACATTTTGTGGGGGGGTTTTGTGTGTTATCAATAGTTTGTACTCTTTCAAAGAGTATGCAGTGTTCACAAAGGGAGTGCACTATTCACCAAGGGGTCCTTTCACAAAGCTGTGCTAAAAAGTCACCTTAGCGTGCTTTTATCCAGGTCTTTCCTGCCATTTTTAGTGCTGCCAGAAAATGGCCGATTTTCCAAATTAATGACCACATACTAATTTTGCCACTAGCACAAGCCCATTATGAAAGATTAGCGTGCGTGCCCTTACTGCCATCTATCCTGTAGACAGTAAGGGTTCAAGCGCCAACAGCATGCAGGAATGCAGATGCACTAACTGATTAGCAGAGAAACACTGATTCTCCATCCCAAGAAACGCCCCCTCAGCGAAAAAAAAGTAAAACATTTTAGCGCATAGTTTGCATGTGTACATTGTGCTTTTGTCTCAGCGCATCCCACAGTAAGCCCTTCAGCTGTGTTAAGCGTGTGTAAGTGCATACTGCAGCTTTGTAAAAGGACCCCAAACTGTGCATACTATTTACAAATGGCGTGCACGTGTTACAAAAGAGCATGCATTCTTAATAACATTAACATTTCCTATGAAGAAAGGCTAAAGTGACTTGGGCTTTTCAGCTTGGGGAAGAGATTGCTGAGAGGAGATATGATAGAGGTCTATAAAATAATGAGTGGAGCGGAACAGGTAGACATGAACCACTTCTTTATTCTTTCCAAAAATACTAGGACTAGGGGGCATGCAAAGAAACTACTAAGTAGAAAAATTTAAAATGAATTGGAGAAATATTTCTTCACTTAATGAGTAATTAAACGCTGGCATTCATTGCCAGTGAATGCGGTAAAAGTAGTTAGCTTAGCAGGGTTTTAAAAAGGTTTGGATAATTTCCTAAAAGAAAACTCCATAAGCCATTATTAAGATGGATTTGGGGAAAATCTACTGCGCACTCTAGGATAAGCAACATAAATTCTGTTTTACTGTTCTGGGATCTTGCCAAGCACTTGGGACCTGGATTGGCCACTGTTGGAAACAATATACTTGGCTTGACGGGCCTTTGGTCTGTCCCAGTATGGCAATGCTTATGCTCTTATGTTCTTATGCTCCCATGATGTCAAAGGTGGGGAGGGGGAAAACATTCCTGAAAATGACATGACACAAAAATTTTCTAACTCCATACATCTTGGGTTCTGATGCACAGTAGCCAGGTTCTTAATTTAATCCCTATAGTAATCCAGGAATCCAGCATGTATATAGCTTCAATGTTTTTTTTCAGTTTGAAATAGGGCTGTTACATATCCAGAGCACTTGTAAGTTATGCTCTCCAAGCCAATCCTGTACTGCAAAACCAGAACAGCACCTTCGTTTTTTTTCTTTTTTTGTAATCCTGAGTTCTGAGGTGTGCCTTATACATGGTGTTTGGGAAAAAATGGGACCAGTTATATAGTTGCAATTATTAAACGTTTAGTGCGACTTTTGGAAACACATTACTCCAACCTGTATTAGGAAATTCCCTTAGCAAACATTTTGCACTGTTGTCCTTTTTGTCGCAAATATTTAATCGCAACTTTATCTTCTTTGCTAAATGCCATTTTGCTAAAATGGTTCTCAACGGTCACTTCCTGAATGACATCATTTTGAAAATAGGGATCATCCAGTTTTAACAGCATCTTGCAGTAACACCTGTCAATAATAGTAATAATTTTTAAATTTGTTTTTTTGGGTTATTTGGAAATATGTTGTGGGTCCCATTTTTTCCAGACATCATGTTGAGCAGTGTTTTTCTCAAGGTCAGTCCTGGAGTACCCCTTGCCAGTCAGGTTTCAGGATATCCACAATGAATATGCATGAACTTGTAGAAGTCCTGAAAACCTGACTGGCAAGGGCTACTCCAGGACCAGACTTGAGAAACACTGGTGTAGAGGCATCTCTATGTCACTGTTGTAATATAGGTCTGATTACTGAAGGATTTTCTCCCATTTTCTGCCTAAGGGAGAAAGCAGTAGTAAATCTGAAGCACAGCTAACAAGGTTGCATTCTCTGCTGTGCACTCTAGGATGTGCACCGTACACTTCTATAGGTGGGTTTAAGCTTGCCATTGCTCAAAGGGTACCAAAAGGTTTTGTTAAAAAAAACCCCAAACAATATGCTGGAGTTCTGAGGGCAAGGGGAGATCACAGCCCCAAGGACCTGACTTACTGATCTCAAATGGAAAAAAAATTATGTCCATGTCTTAATGAAACTCAAGTCCTGCCCAGGGGATGTTAATCAAGAAGGAAAAATTAAGAAAATTCAAACTGGTATAGTTCAAAAGGACTGCAGGGTGAGAAAACAATAGAAGGAACAGGCTTCTCATTTATGCAATGTCTCCAAATGGGTTAATTCTACAAAAATAGCACTTCCAGGAAAGATACAAACAAAAGAAAAGGACATCACTTTCTCAAATCCAAACATCAAAATTGTTCAAAACTCTCATTATATACTAGGAATACACAAGGGTTCAGTCCCTCACACCACCTTCTGGACATCCCAGGAGGTTAAGCAGGATGAAGTCTCTGAACCTTCTGAGGTATAAAAATACAGTGCTTTGCAGCTGGTCTCCCTCTGCAGACCTCAGCTGTTTTCAGAAGTTGCTCACAGCTGGCATTCCAACTCCAGATTCTTCTTAGGTCTGCAATCCTCTTCAGTCTGAGGAAACACTGCCAGAGATGCTACAAGCTGAGAGATGATGCTGGTCTGGATCAATAAAGAGGAGCATCTGTTATAGCTGCCCTGAGGTTGGATGGAGCAGCAGCAGCAGCTTGTAGCCTGTGACTGAGCCACCAAGTAAAAGATCCACAAGTTTATACTATATCCATAGACAAGGGGGGAGGGGAGGTTCTGCTGGATGTTGGGATGGGGGGGGGGGTGCTGGATGGGGGAAAGTGAGAGAGGAAAGAGAAAAGAGAGATGGGGCAATGCTAGCTGAGGGGAAGAGAGACAGAGACAGGGCATGCTGGATTGGTGGGAGGGAGAGAGATGGAATACTAAATGGTAGAGTGTGTGAGAGAGAGAGAGAGAGAGAGAGAGAGAGAGAGGGTGATGCTGAATGAGGGGAGAGAGATAGAGAGATTAGATGATGTTGGATGGGGAGGGAGAGAGACATATATAGAGAGAGACAAGGCAATGGTGGTTGCCAAGTGGAAAAGAATGATGGAGAGGAGATGCTGAACAGTGATGGGGAAGGGAGTGGGGGAGAAAGACAGAGAAGAGATACTGTATGGTGGAGGGGATAGAAAAAGAGAGCAAAGAGGAGATGCTGCAAGCATGGGGAGAGAGAAAGAGAGAGAAGATTCTGCATGGCTAGGGGAAGAGAGTGAGAGTCAGAGACGAGATGCTGGATGGCAGGAAGGAGAGAGACCGAGGAGATGCAGGATGGTAGGAGAGAGATGGAGGAGAAGCTAGTATGCTATACATATTGTAATTTGTGTTATATCTGTACATTATTATGTTTTATTCACTTTATTGTTTATTGTAAGCCACATTGAACTTGAGTCTATTTCGGGCGAATGTGGGGTATAAATGTTATGAATAAATAAACAGAATCGTGACGCATGGATACCATTATAGAATTTGCCCTCAGCTCGCGTCACTGAGGCATCTAAATTATGGTGCCCAGTTATAGAATTGCCCTTTGAGCATCTACTTGCTGGGCTCAGTAGGGAAACGAGATGGAAAGATGTAGAAGACAGATAGGTGGGAGGAGTGTCAGATTAAAACTGAGAAGCAGGAACAGAGTAGGAACTGAGAGGGTGGAGGGGCAGACAAAGTATGGGAACTCTAGAGTTGGGGGATTGCATACAAACAATGGGAACTTGAGGCTTCTGTCAGGGGACGTGAAGGGACACTTAGGGATTAAATCAGAGGATAAAAGAGCAAAGAGTCCGCAAAGAGGATGGGGGCAGCAGGGACTAGAGGACTGAATGTAATTTGAGATAGTAAGAATTGAAAGTACAGGGACTCAATGACTGGTTTGGAAAGAGAACATCTTGACTCAGGAATTAGGTGGGAGTATGAGCTAAGGATGTGAGATGGGGTAAGAGTCAATGGGGAGGGTGGGGAAGGGGAGAATAGGATGAGTTGGTCAAAGACAAATTGATATTCAAAGAGATTTTAACCAGCCCAAAATGGCTCTTGGCCAGTTAAATCACTGGTTTGGGACTAACCTGCAATTTTCAATGGCACTGAGAGAAGATGACATCACTCTGGCTAAGTGAACATTTTTTGTACTCTGTGCTTTGGTGATTTAAAGGTTGGGGTTTAAAAGAGGTAAGGTAGGTTTATTGATAGAATTTTAGAATTCTATCAATAAACAGTTAGAATTTTAAATGTTAACTTTATTAACTAGTCTCCCTACCATTTTCCCCATAGTTTCTAAAACTTAAACTACAACATTAACAGATAGTCTCTATAACGTACAGCAGGGCCTAGTTCAGTTTTTATTCCCACCCACCATCTCCAAATCCCACCCCACCCCTAGTACAACTCTTCATTTATAGTCTTAGCTAATAGTTAATTATTCTAATTAGGATAACAAGAGGGGAGTTCTTGTTATCCTAATTAGAATAATTAATTATTAGCTAAGTTCTGGTCTCCATATCTCAACTACGGGTGGGTCTGGTGGGCTCAGACCCAACAATTCTTGGTTCCCAAACAGTTCAGCGGTGGTTGTCTTGCACTGCTCTCTCCCTCTCCGCTGCCCTCGAATCTGGCATTTGCTCCCCGCCTTAAGCCAGGTAACTCCCCTCCCCTTTTACCTCAGGAACTTTGCTGGCTACAGCAGCGATGCACATCCACTGCCTGTGCAGACCTCACAGTCTTCCCTCTGCCACATTCTGCTCTCGCTGACATCACTTCCTGTTTCCTTTCTGGTGGGACTCAGCAGAGGGAAGCCTGCAGGGCCTGCATATCCAGTGGATGTGCATTGTTGCTTTTGCCAGCGAAGTTGCTGAGTTAGAACAGGGAGGGAGGTTCAGAAAGGGGGGATTGCCAGGGTATTTGACAAATGCCAGATCCAAGGGCGGAAAGGAAAGGGAGAGAGATGCAGGACAAAGGGAGGGGCATTTTGAAAGGCCTACTCATCTGAACTATGGGCCCACCCAAAATGCCAGGTCTGGCTATGCCCTTGGAATAAGGATTAAAACACAAGAAAGAAAAATTTGGAACAAGGAAAAGCAAAAACAAAAACAATAAATAAAGCACAATACACACAAAACATAGACTACAGTGAAAAGAAAATTATAAAGAAAATACATTAATCTTTCCCTGATTTCTAAAAAATATTGTCCGATGCTCAGTTTTTCTAAACATTTTCCGATTCCTGGCAATGGATATTGGACAGTGCAGAGTACAGTTTATGCATTCTCCAATTTCTGGGTCTTACATAAGAGTCCCTTACATTGATTATACTGTCTGCCCCGTGAGCCAACAGCTACATTCACAGGCTGGCTCCGGACCCCTTTGTTTGTCTTGAACTTCCTGTTTATGATGGAGCACATACCAGGGAATATGCTGATTCTGTACGTCACAGAGGGAACCAGGGATGTACTCAAGTTAAGGAAAAATCTTCTGGAAGCCAAAGGCAGAAACTGGATATTTGTTGAGATATTGTGGCTGGGAGTCGAGAGTTTAGGATTTCCTCTTGAAGGGAAAAAGAAGAAAATAACAACTTAGCCCTTAGCCAATAATTGCAGAGAGCGGCTGGGCCAAGCTTAGAAAAAGTTGCTTCAGTGCTATTTATAGCATGAGGTTAGAACTGGCTCTTGGCTCTTTCCAGTGCTTCCCTGGTGATAAATAAAAATGTCACAGTGCCTGATTCATTAAACTTTTAACAAACTTTTCAACTTGCTGATTGTCAAATAAGTGAGTGTTTGTCTTTATTTTTAGATTGTGTCTGGATAATGGTTAATACCTTAAAATCAGGATGTCACTCTTGAATTAAAGGTGTATTTGAAGGTCTGTGTCTTCTACAGAGCTGATCTTAATGGGGGGTCCAGTCAATTCAGGGCCCCTCCCTCACTACTTCCTTTCTCTCTTTTCTCCCGTCTCCCTTCTCCTTTACCGTAGCACTATCCTGCTCTTGTTCAATTTGATCCACATGTGACAATTACATAAAGTGTCACCGCAAAGGGGCACACTTAGAGCCAATTGTAAAACAGGCTACGTTGTGCCTAACCTATTATAGAATACTAGTAAAAAAGGCCCGTTTCGGTAGGCAATGAAACGGGCGCCAGCAAGGTAATCCCCCACCCTCCCTCGCTGTCTCGCTCTGTCCCTTCCAAGACCCATGCCTCCCTCCCTTCCTTCCAGTTGAAGGCCCCTCACGCCCCTCCCACCGAGTTACAGACTCCCCCTCCCTCCGATTTCAACCCCCCCTCCGCGTTACTGACCCCTGGACCCCCCCTGCCGCCACCCTCTCGACCTCCCCTTTCCACTGAAACCCTCCCCCGCCGCCGTCGCATACCTGTGCTGACGGGGGACCCCAACCCCTGACAGTGGAAGTCCTCTTCTCGTCTGCGCCGGTGTTGCTTACTGAATGGTCAGATCAAGTTTCTGTGCATGCGTCTGATGTCAGGCAGAATTGATGTGTATGTCCTGAGCTCCTTCATTAAAACTTTGGGACCATGAGTCAATTGTAGCAGACAATGGAAAAGGTGCCAGTACTCAGTACCTCCAAGTACCCCCCTCAAAAAAAGCCCTGTTTAAATATGACAGCAAACTGCTCTGCTGAGAAGCCACCATCATGCTACGACAGCTCGTGACCTCCTGTAAAAATTTCCTTGCTAAAGGTAGGCACTCCTTTCTGTGTATTGCACAGAAATGTCTGTGCATTGCTCGGAATGCACATTTAAATACTTATCAGCTTGTTATATTTGCATACGATTCTCATTGGCTGCTACCACGAACACTAAAAACCATGCAGGATCCCTTTGTAATTCTGTTAACTATGTAAGCTGCATTGTACCTGCTTCTGTGGGAAAGTGCGGGGTACAAATGTAATAATAAATAAATAAATAATAAATAAATTACTTGCTGAATAACAAGCATGCTGTTGTCACACCTCTCCTCAAAAAACCCTCACTTGACCCTACCAGTCCCTCCAACTACCGCCCCCATCTCCCTCCTACCCTTCCTCTCCAAAATACTTGAACGCGCCATTTACAGCCGTTGCATTGATTTTCTCGCCTCTCATACCATCCTCGATCCGCTTCAATCTGGCTTTCACCCACTTCACATCGACAGAAACAGCACTATCCAAAGTCTGTAATGACCTGTTCCTCGCCAAATCCAAAGGTCATTACTCCATCCTCATTCTCCTTGACCTATCTGCCGCTTTTGACACTGTCAATCACAACTTACTTCTTGACCACACTGTCCTCTTTTGGGTTCCAGGGCTCTGTCCTCTCCTGGTTCTCCTCTTATCTCTCCCATCATACCTTCAGAGTACACTCTCATGGTTCTTCCTCCACCCCTATCCCGCTCTCTGTTGGAGTCCCTCAGGGTTCCGTCCTTGGACCCCTTCTTTTCTCTATTTACACCTCTTCCCTTGGCTCCCTGATCTCGTCTCATGGCTTCCAGTATCATCTTTATGCTGACGACACCAGCTCTATCTCTCCACACCTGACATCACTGTGGAAACCCAGGCCAAAGTATCGGCCTGCTTACCCGACATTGCTGCCTGGATGTCCAACCGCCACCTGAAACTGAATATGGCCAAGACCGAACTTCTTGTCCTTCCCACCCAAACCCACTTCTCCTCTACCTCCACTCTCTATTTCAGTTGATAACACCCTCATCGTTCCCGTCTCATCTGCCCGCAACCTCGGTGTCATCTTCGACTCCTCCCTCTCCTTCTCTGCGCATATCCAGCAGATAGCCAAGACCTGTTGCTTCTTGCTGTATACAATTAGCAAAATCCCGCCCTTTCCTCCTGCAGCACACCACCGTACTCTCATCCACTCTCTCGTTACCTCTCGCCTTCACTACTGCAACCTACTCCTCACTGGTCTCCCACTTAGCCCACCTATTCTCCCTTCATCCGTTCAGAACTCTGCTGCACGTCTTATCTTCCGCCTGAACTGATACACTCATGTCACCCCTCTCCTCAGGTCGCTTCACTGGCTTCCGATCAGATACCGCATTCAATTCAAGCTTCTGCTCCTCACCTACAAATGTACTCGATCTGCAGCCCCTCCTTACCTCTCAACCCTCATCTCCCCTTACGTTCCTACCCGTAACCTCCGCTCTCAAGACAAATCCCTCCTTTCAGTACCCTTCTCCACCACCGCCAACTCCAGGCTCTGCTCTTTCTGCCTTGCCTCACCCCACGCGTGGAACAAACTCCCCGTGCACATACGCCAAGCCCCCTCCCTGCCCATCTTCAAATCTCTGCTTAAAGCCCACCTCTTCAATGTCGCCTTCGACACCTAACCTCTACACCTCTACCCAGGAAATCTAGACTGCCCCAGCTTGACATTTGTTCTTTAGATTGTAAGCTCCTTTGAGCAGGGACCGTCCTTCTTCGTTATTATGTACAGCGCTGCGTAACACTATTAGCGCTCTATAAATGTCAAGTAGTAGTAGTAGTAGTAGGATTGAACCAGTCAAAATTGGACGTTCCGAGCATGGTAAGTTTTGTGCATTGGGCCTTAGTGTGCTTTTCAACATATGCAACTGATTGTATTCTATAAAATTGTGTGTATTGTCAGGGAGAATGTCTACAACATGCCCATGCTCTACCCATGGGTATGGGCCACTTGTGATTAGCGCTATCTGCCACATTCTATATATCACGCCAAGATTTCCATATGGAAATTGAAGCGTATTCCATAAGAATGCGCATAACCTAATTGGTTACAAGTCAATCAGCGTTGATAAATGCAACTACAAGCAATTATTGACACTAATTGGCATTGATTAGAATTTACACACAGAACTGTCTAGGCATATTCTAGAACATGCTGCGTGCAAATTCTAAGAAGCATAGTTGAAAAGGCAGTGTGGCCATGGGTGTGGAATGGGTGGGTCGTGGGCATTTCTAAAATCTATGCACGCTGTTATAGAATACACTCACTCCATGCTTAAATTAGGCGTAGGCAGTTACACCAGATTTTACTTGGCGTAACTGCCCGCATCTAAATTCAGTCACTCGGATGGGCACTCACTGTATTCTATAAACTGCATGGATATTTAGGCTTAATCTATAAATTACACCTAAATAAAGGCGTAATTTATAGAATGCGCTTAGGTGAATTTCATTTTGGCGCCAAAGTTTTAAGCGTGTGTGATGGGGTTTATAGAAACATTGCCCCTCACCCTTAAGAAAGTCCCTCTCTAACTATCCTGGGCCACCTTAAGAGCACTGACCACGCCCCAGGAGGAAGTGAGCCAGGAGGAGTGGACACAATACCTGGGAGTTTAAAAGACAGGGTCAGGCTGAGGTTAAGGAGACCCAGGGAAGGAATAACTGAAGCAGAAGTCTATGCCTATACAGAATACATTTAGCTGCTGTAACCTGGCTGAGATAAGCCAACTTTTGCTTCTTGTTAAGAGTGCAAGTCATGTTGACGTCTGGCTCGAGCCAAAGCCAAGTTCTCAGAAGACCTGAGAAGCAGCGGGCTGTGTTTGGGTTGAGGCAGTTTCACCAGCCACAGACTGTTTGGCCTGCTAGCCAGAGGCCTACTCAAAGACTGTTAATAAACAAGAGAAACTGTTGCATCTGAGGTTCCTGGTCTGTGAATAACAGGTCCCAGGACACAGGTGAATAAAACATTTATTTTCAGATTTATATACTTTGTCTGGCTGAGTTATTCCCAGGGCCAAAATTGTGGATTGGTTGTAGGGAAACAATTAACATTGAACATAAGTAAAACCAAAGTGATGTTAGTTGGGGAGAATGTTGAAGAATTTGTGCCATTAGCTATACAGCTGTGAGATCATATAGTAACTGCAGATTAGGCATCGACTTTGACTGCACAGATTTGCCAAGTGATGGGAAGTTTTCTTTTTGTTTGTTTTTTTTGTTTGTTTTTAAATTTATTGCATTTGTGACTTCAATTAGACATGATTGATCAGAGATGAGCTTTTGCATCAATGTATTTCATGACTACTACTTATCATTTATATAGCACCAGAGGAAGAAAGGACATGTACTTGGACATCATGGAAGTAGGTCAACACAAGGGGTGTGTGAAACATAAATTGTATTTATTATTTTATTTAAGGGTGCTTGATATACTTCCTAAACACATGTGGTGTCACTAGGTAGTTTACAATATAAAAATATCAAGGGTGCTATAAGGAAATACAATAATCACAAGGAAGAAAAACTAGAAAGTAGGCCACGATAAGGAAGAAAGTAAGTGCCAGCAGAGGTCAGAGGTCAGCCAAGGACAGAGTGGGCTATCCAAAGGAGATCTGAAATTACCAGATTTTGAGCTGAGTTTTGAATTGTTTGAGAGATGATAAAAGAAGAATACACTCTGGTAGGGAGTTTCATTAATGCGGACTAAGATAGTCAAAGGCAGTGGCATGAGTATGGTTGAACCAAACTTGAGAGGGTGGTGATACATTTAGAAGAGACGCTTACGATGAATGTAGCAACTGGAGTGGAATGTAAGGAGTGATCAAGGTGTGCCAGGTAGTTGGCTCTTGAAGACTAATAACAACATTTTGTATTTGACTGTGTTGCTCTTTAATCAGCAGGAGGTAATGTGATCGAACCTATGTGAGTTGTGGAGAAATTTGCATCTAATGGAAAATGGAAATTTGCATCTAAATGGAAACTAATGAACCCCAGTGGCAGAAAATGGTGTCACCTTATTCTTTGCATTCTACAAATAGTTTGCGAATTAATAGATAAATAGGGTTTACAGACTTTGGACCCTGTATACTAAGCCGCACTGTAGGCACACTATTGTTTTTAGTGTGCGCTAAAAATTAGTGCGAGCTAATGCTAGAGACACCCATAGGAATATATAGGTGTCTCTAGCGTTAGCCGTGCTAAAAATGCTAGCACGCCTTCGTAAACATGGCCCTTTGGTAGCTTAGGCTCGAGTGTAGACCTCGCTGATGTCATTGACCATCATGGTAATAAATCCATGAATCCTAAGATTAAATCAACATCTATCAGCGAATGAATTTTGATTTAATAACCGAAAAAGATAGAAAATCACTTCAATATGTGATTTCAAAGCTAAAATCAAAATCAGGGTAAAAGAGTGATTTCAAGTAAAAATAAAAATTCATATTTAATGATTTAAAATAGCATCATTTCAATTTACTTGATTTGAAATCATACCCAACATTGCTCTGGGTTATACATAGATCTTTTAAGTGTCATTTCATGGTGCTAAATCTGTACTAAGGATGAGCAGTCCAAAAATTCTCATCCTGTTTAGTTTCCCATGTCATTTATAGGAATTCAGGGTTTTAAAAAAAATGTATTTAGGGAACAGTGTTGTTATTAGTGTGCATTTTTCAGAAAAACTGCACTACTGGGAAATAGTGCACACACATTGTGCACTCTTTTAGAAGACAGAACACTCTACAGTGCACTCTGTGCTTGCGCAAATAGTGCACACATGCGCACACTATTGGGAAAGAGTATGCACTCTTTCCTGATAGTGAGAACTTTTCACAAGTAGTGCATACTATTTCCCAACAGTGTTCACTCTTTTAGAAGAGTGCACTGTATATATGACACAGGAAAAACATGTTTCAGGCAAAAAAACAACATGGAAAATGTTGTTCATATTTCTCTTGTCATTTCAAACGAATGAACATTCCTACTTTGTACCATTTTGTCAGCCTTTATGGCCTGCCACCCACTTGTCCACGTCATTTTGGAGATACAGCTTCAAGAATTGGATACTTTATTCTAATCTAGATAAAGTCTTGTTAATGCTCTGTATAGCTGCTTTATCAGATCTTTTCCACTGTTTATGTTTCTATGTTCTCTAGTATCTTTATGGCTCTGGACACCAACTTATCACACTGATTAATATTGAGATTGTTGTTTTCCCAGAGTTCCGGGTATGACTCCTAAAGATTTCCTCAGAAATATTTCCTGAAAATTTTGTTATTTTCCTTTGTAATGAATATACACCGTTTGGGTTTGAAGAAGCCAGCCAGACGATCAATGTGGAATAATGATTCAGATAAATAATAACTGGGGATAATCAGGTTAATACCACGTTTTTCTGTTTACTGTTGTTTACTGTTGTTATGGAGGAGTGTCCAAGTGTTTAAAGCACCTGTCTTGCAATCCAGAGGTGGCTGGTTCAAATCCCACTGCTGCTCCTTGTGGTCTTAGGCAAGTCACTTAACCCTCCATTGCCTCAGGCACAAACTTAGATTCTGAGGCCCTCATGATCAAAAGCAAACTCTGGCGCTAGAGGCTGTTAACGCCGTACTAGCGCCAGAGTTTGCAGCCAACCCATGATCAGAGCCCTCGAGCGCCTGAAAACAGCGCACTCGAGGGCTCTCAGCGCAAGTAGCATGCAAATGCATACTAAACAGGGCTTCTAGCGCAATTAGCTTGCAAATGCATGCTAATTGGCGCTTAACGCATTCATCCCCAATGATCAGCGACCAGCGCGTCAAAGATTGGGTTGCTGGCCGCAGCAAAATCAACGCCAGCTCCGAGCTGGCATTAGATTTTGCGGATCATTGGGGAGGAATGGTGAGCCCTGTCCAGCATGCAGGCCCCTGTTCCCCCCCCCAAGGCAACAGCATACGGGACTGTTCCCCGTTCTCCCCCCCTGACGATCCGACCCTCCCCCCCCCCAAAATCTTCATGGCCGCCTCCGGCCAAGCGTTGTCCCACCCTCCCACCAGCGCTGGGGGGGGGGGGCTGGAGGTTCGGTGGGCCTCCAGCCCCCCAAACCCCAAGAAATCCTTGTGGCCGCCTCCGGCCAAGGGCTGTAATCTACCGACGAGGGGAGTGGGGCTGGAGGCCCACCCCAACTCCCCCCCCCCCCCCCCGCGTTCTCAACAAATCCCTGGTGATCCGTGGTGACACGTAAACCCAACCTCCTCCCTCCCTCCCGGCCCCCCTACCTTTTGTTGGAGGAGGGACGCAGCCTGCATGCCTCCCTCCTCTTCCTTTCGACGCCGCTTCAAAATGGCGGCGCCCAGCCCCGCCCATTGCATCCTGGGATGCGCTGGGCGGGGCTACATACCATGTAAGGGAATCGCTCCCTTATATGATATGTAGCCCCGCCCAGCGCATCCCAGGATGCAATGGCGGGGCTGGGCGCCGCCATTTTGAAGCGGCGTCGAAAGGAAGAGGAGGGAGGCATGCAGGCTGCGTCCCTCCTCCAACAAAGGTAGGGGGGCCGGGAGGGAGGGAGGGAGGAGGGTGGGGTTACGTGTCACCAAGGACCACCAGGGATTTGTGGAGAACGCCGGGGGGAGGAGGAGTTGGGGTGGGCTGGAGGTCCGGTGGACCTCTAGGCCCCACCCCCCGTCGATGGATCACAATGATTTCTGGGGGTTTGGGGGGCTGGAGACCCACCGATCCTCCAGCCCCCCCCCCCCCCCCCCCCCCGTCGCAGATGGGATGGTAGGGCAGCGTTTCTCTAAAGCCGGCAACCAAGTCCTCTGGGGGTTCGTGGGGGGGGGGGGGCTGGAGAACCACCGGATCTCCAGCCCTCCGTGAACATGGGGGGGTCGTTGGGGGGACCGGAGGTCCACCAGAACTCCAGCCCCCCCCCCCCCCATCGCTGGGTGGGAGGGTGGGAGTCGGTTTGCTCTTTGTTGGGGGATCGGCAGGCCACTTTGACAGTTTTGGGCTTTTGACAGCCCAGACCTGTCAAAGAAGTGCGGGAGGATTGTGCTGAGCGCATGCTCGGGCGCAATTCTCCCGCACTTCAACATGATAATCAAAGATAATAGCGCTACTTAGATTTGCATGCATTATCTTTGATCATCGATACAGAAAAGCCCTGTGCTGTCCCGGCACTATTTTTAGGGCGCTATTTGGAACAGCGCAGGGCTTTTGATCATCTGGGCCTGAGTTCTCCTGGGACAGATAAATATCCAAAGTACCTTGAGCTACTACTGAAAAAGGTATGAGCAGAATCTAAATAAATAAATTTGCTGTCTTGAGAGCATCCAATGCAATCCCTCCCCCCTTCTTTCCTGCACATCACTATCTGTCACCCATTGCTAATCTCTCTTTTTTTTTTTTTAGCTTTCTGTTCCCAGATGAATGATGGGACTTTTTTGTTCTGAATCTTAACTGCCCACCGCTTTTCAAGATTTCTAGATCAGTTCTTAACTCCCTCAGGGATGCCACTCTGTTGTGACCTTAGTGTCATCTGCAAATGACAAACATTTCCACTTAATCCCTCTGCAGTGCCATTCACAATGATACTGGACAGAACTGACCTCAAGACAAATCCTGGGGTACTTCAATAATAAGTTTATTTCATCACAGTGATTTCTTCTGTTGATTTAACCAGTTTCTAATCTTAGTACACTATCCTGGGGCCATTAATCAGGATTCTCAGTTTATGAGCCTCCCATGCAGAGCGATATCAAAAGCTCTACTGAAATTCAAGTACACCACATCCAGGACATGCCTTATTTAATTCTTTAGTTATTCGATGAAAGAAATTGATCAAATCTGTTTCATATAATCTGCAGCTAGTAAATCTGTGATTCTTGTCCTGCAACTCAATGGATTCTAGAAAGGTAAAGACACATTATGTTATGTCATGATAGCAGTGGCGTAGCCACAGGTGGGCCTGGGTTGGCCAGGGCCCACCCACTTTGGACTCAGGCCCACCCACAATTGTGACACTCTTGCTGTGGCTGGTGGGGATCTCCAAATCTTGCCAGCTGAAGATTTTCTTTCCATGGGCAGCCAGCGCTCTTCCAAATGTCAGCCAGCAGCTCTTGTCTTGAGCTGACGCTGAGACCAGCCCTTCTACACATGCTTAGTTTTTGCACATGCAAAAGCACTGAGCATGGGCCTGCCGGCAGCAGCATCAGTTGAGGCAAGTGCTGCCGGCTGCTGTTTGGAAGAGTGCTGGCTGCTCGAGGAGGAGGAGGAAATCTTCAGTGACAGCGTTTAGGGTCCCCGCCAGCTCAAACATTTAATATTTGGGGTTTGTGAGCAGGGAAGGGTAGAGAGGGGAGCAAACCAGAGGAGGGCCGAATTCCATGCCCACCCTACCTTGGGCTCAGGCCCACCCAAAATTTACCATATGGCTACGCCCTGCCAAAGAAATGGTTTGGATTTAGTTCATGCATTTTTCAGTAGTAGTTCAAGGGAAGTTACATTCAGATATAGTAGGCATTTTCCTGACCCTAGAGGGCTTATAGTGTAAAGGGCCCATATTCAGAAGCTCTTATCTGATTAGCAGATGTGAGTGAGGGCAGGCCGTGGATCCAGATAAGACAATTAAAGGTACCCAGCAGGCACGTTGCCAGACTTCAATTTAGGGGAGGGGCCCTGAGCCCAAAATGGGGGTGCACATTTTGCCCCTCTCTGCTGCTCATACCTGGGCTGGTGAGGGGGGGGGGGGGTCCTCAAGCCCTGCCAGCAGAAGACTTCCTCCAGAGTTGTTTGCTGCCATGCCACCTGCCCTGCTTTCCCCTGCAGCGTGCATGACAGTTTTAATGAAATTGAGACTGCACGAAGCTTGAGCATATGTGTGGGAGGTGGGGAAGCAAGAGAGACATCAAAACGGTGAACAGCGCTGGAGGAAGGCTTCAGCTGGCAGGGCTTGGAGACCCCTGCCAGCCAAGCCAGCATACCTGGAAGGAGCCATAACCAATTTGGTGGGGCTAAGGCCCGCATGGCTACAGCACTGGTGGCCGATAAGGGTTCCTGTTCCCAGGAAGGGAGGAAACAATGCCAAAGCTAGTCTGTAAATATACAGTGAAACCTCGGTTTTCGTTGACTTCGGATTTCGCCGGTTCGGTTATCGTCAATTTATTTTGCGAAATTTTCGTCTCAGTTTTCGTCGATCGCCTCGGATTCGTCAGCGTGCCCACGCAGCTAATCTTGCATTCTCACGTGTCGTTCTTCTTGGGGCGTGTTTCCGGTTGTGGGATCACACTGCTGCTGTTTTATGACCAAATTTCGTCATTTTGCCACACTACTGCTGCTGTGGTTGAGTGGCCTGTATAAAAGTCCCTGCTGGTTTTTGACCAAATTTTCGTTGTTTTGCAACACCTAGAAGAGTCTTCAGAAAGGTAAATGCATTGTTAATGTTCATTTATTCTATACATTAGTCGTTTTTATTCATTTAAATAAAATTGCTTGTTGCCTCGGTTTTCGTCGATAGTTTTGGCACGAATTATCGACGAAACCGAGGTTTCACTGTATCAGTGAACTCAAGTGGCCTGCTCCTGCCAGTATACACAGCATACATGAATGTCTCTCAGCTCAGCAGCAACTCTTTCTGTCTCTGGCTGGTCCTTGGATCCAGAGTTACCAACACAGTCTCTAGCAGGCAGGGGCGGCCCGACAATTAGGCCACCTGAGACAGGGGCCTCGGGCGGCACTCTTTAGGGGCGGGGGGGGGGGGGTTCTCGGCGTTTTACCTGGCTATGGTGACTTTCCAAGCCTGGCAGCAGCAGCAATTCCCATACGCTGCCTTGTCATCGCTAGCACCCGCCTCTTCTCTTTACTGCGGCCGCCTGAAGTAACTTCCTGTTCGCACAGGCAGCTGCAGTAAGGGAAGAGGCGGGTGCTGGCAGTGGAAGGGCAGCATATGGGAATCTCTGCACTGCCATTTTTGGAAAATCACCGTGACCAGGGTAAACGCCAGGGGAGGGTGAGGGCATGCAAGCTCTGCCTCAGGTGGCATTGTGCCGAGGCTGGCGTAGGGTTTGCCGCGGCCATCGACCCAAATTTTGGCGCGCTGGCCACTGATCATTGGCGATGAATGCGCTAAGCCCTGATTAGCATGCATTTGCATGCTACTGCGCAAAGAGACCTCGATGTGCGTTGGTTTCACGAACTTGAGTGCTCTGATCATGCGGGGTTAGCAAACACCGGCGCTAGTTGGTGCTAACAGCCTCTAGCGCCGGCGTTTGCTTTTGATCATGAGGGTATTGGAGTCCAGAGAGCGAAGGGTATGGGTTGGCATATCAGGAATTGTTTTAGATGCCAAGTAAGAAGGAAATCCTTAATAGTAAGCATATGAGTATGCCTTAGAATTTTAAACACATTTGCAATAATATATTGGAAACTAGTGCAGATGGGTGAAGAGAAGTGTCACATGGTCAAAATACTTAGCCTCACAGAGAAACCTAGCAGCATAATTTTGAAGAGTTTGGAGACGTTTTAATTGGGAAGAGGGTAAGCCTGCATAGACAGAATTGCAATAGTCAATACAAATTGAAATTCCTCCATGTCAACAGTAGCTGTTGATTCTGGTTTGAACTAGCAGAAATATATACGTTGCTGACTAAGTTAATCCATTCTTCAACTGAAGCATGCCTTTAATGATCCCTGGTGTTTCATTCTGAATCATTCATGCCTTGGACCCTGAAAAACCACAAAGTATTTACAGCAAATATTTTCAACTTACT
This sequence comes from Microcaecilia unicolor, assembly GCF_901765095.1. Lineage (NCBI taxonomy): Eukaryota > Metazoa > Chordata > Amphibia > Gymnophiona > Siphonopidae > Microcaecilia > Microcaecilia unicolor. The sequence continues at coordinate 90,757,792 of NC_044037.1, forward strand.
TGGATCAAAACAGCAAGAACAGTCATAACTGATGCAACAAACGATTTCTTTGGAAATAGAACAACCCTTGCTTCACCTCTCCCTGATATTGCTCTGTAGTTGGCTACATTTCTACATTGCTCATCAAACTGCAGGAAAAAAAAAGATCACATACAACTTGTCTCTCATTGCTTTCATGTGCAAGAAAACAGACAAAAAATAACTGAAGGTGAGACATGAGGGAGGCATCTTGAAAAATTGGGTGAAAACAAGGCAATGTGTGAACGTTTCTTGATGCTTCATGTCCTCCTCCTGCAATGAAAATTCCATACGGCAAAGTCTAGTATCTGAGTGTCTGTGTAATAAGTACATCATTAAACAGCACATTTTTCCCTAGCTAAAAATATCTGTCCTGTTATTCAAAGCCAGCAGGGTAACCACCCTGGATCCCCAGAGTTATCAGGTTAGTAATGATATTCAGAGGTGCACTTTTGATATGGCGTCTAAATCTAAATTTGGACGTTTTGCACAAAAACGTCCAAATTCTGAAAAGGAAAGAAGGTCATTTTTGAGAAAGAACAACGTCTATCTTTTTCTTCAAAAATACTATGGTCGTTTTGTATTTGGACGTTTTGTGATTCGGACATTTTTTTTTTGTTTGGTCCATTTTGGAGAAAAAAAACGTCCAAGTGCTTATGTTAGGGAACTGTGCTGAGAAGTGCATAGCTCTAACGCAGGGGTTCTCAACTCAGTCCTGGGGACACACCAATCCAGTCAGGATTTCAGGATATCCATAATTTATATGCATGAGATAAATTTGTATGCACTGCCTCCAATGTATGCAATCTATCTCTTGCCTATTCTTTGTGGGTACCTTGAAACCTGACTGGCTGGGTGTGTCCTGAAGATTGGGTTGAGAACCTCTGCTCTAACCAAAGGTTGCAAGGTCGCTGTATCAGCCTTCCCTAATAATTCTTTTTATTTTTATTTTTTTAACCTCTTGATAAACCAAATGCTCCTAATTGTCTCTGTAGAAACCTTCTGAAGAAAATGACTGTTTGCTTAAGCCAGTCTTTCTTTGGAAGGTGGTAGAGAGCCCAGGAGCAGTGGCTTTCCTGGCCTGGATGGCACCCAGGGCGGAGCGCCGATGTGCCCCCCCCCCCCGGGTGCAGCACCCCCCCCACTAGATGATACCTTCCCCCCCCAGCGAAATGACCCCCCCCCCGGGTGCACGCCACTGGGGGGGTGCCGCGACGCGCGCCTGCTCCTCCACGTTCGCTAAACTTTGTTCGTTCGCTCTGCAGCTCCCTCTGCTCCGGAACAGGAAGTAACCTGTTCTGGGGCAGAGGGAGCTGCAGTGAATGAATGAAGTTTAGCGAACGCGGAGGAGCAGGCGCGCGCTGCGGCACCCCCCAGCGGCATGCACCCGGGCGGACCGCCCCCACGCCCCCCCCCCCTTGGTACGCCACTGCCAGGGAGCTTGGTGCTGTATAACTTGGAGGAATCATTCAACCTGTTGTGTTGCAAGCTCTCTGCAGTCTCTGGGTATCTGCAGATTACCTCTACAATCTCCTGCAATTCTAGATGGGCTTGGCAAAAAGCAAATACAGGAGACGCTGGAATAATGCACCACATACCAGAATACCAGTGTAAAAGCAAATTATTTCGTAGCCAGCAGGTGCCCGGATTTAAAGAGAGTGAATAGCACAGGTGGGTCTAACCGCACCCCCACCCCCAAGTTCTATGTGAAGCAATGCTTCTGTGTGCTTCCCATTTCTGAGCCTCAGATGAGTCAGAGCATCCAGCAGAAAAACAGTAAACAAATCAGAATAGGAAATGAAATCCTGCTGAACAGAGAATAACAGGGAAGCAGAAACAAGTGACTTTTGAAAGGACTTGAAGACCACAAACTGATGAAAGCTCTTAAAGCCCCTGCAGGAAGCGCTTTAACGTGTAATTGATCTGAAACCCCATCAAAGGCTTTGAGCCTGTCTACAGGATGTGAAACAGCACAGGGTAGTGAGCAGGAACAGGGGAAGCCTCTATTGTGGCACTCCTTGGTGGTGTACGGCCATTTTAGATATCATCCTTGTACAGTAGTATTCATTCAAAGAGGGTTTACACAATGTAATTACAGCATTGAGAGCAATTCATAATATCACAGCGAGACCACCCACCAGGCAGAATGCAGTAGTACTGTGGGGGCCCCATGAGTTTCAGCACCACCAGAGAACCCACAAGATTATTATCCACAGCAATATCTGGACATTTCTATAACTGGGAGCCTCCATTTGGGCACCGTGAGGGTGGGCGGCAGGAATGGATTCTATAATGGAATCTAGGTGTCTAGGTTTGAATATATAATATTGGCATACTCTAGTATCAACACACATAACATTTAGGCACCCACACTTAACTAGCCATAAAGCTGGCATAAGTGTGGGAGCCTACCGCCTTAGGCGAATCTGTTCATAAAGGTGGTTAATAAATCCCAATAAATAAATGTGGCAGTGAAGAGTATTTTGTAAACTATGTACATAAGTGGGAGCCTCACCTATGTCTTGTTCAAACTCTACCCATGTGCACGCCCCCTTCCGAATACATGCTCTGCATAGTCATAGATTAAAGTAATAGATGAAAATACAAAATAGCTACTCAATAGCGCTTAAGCCAGGAGGTTTCAACCTAGTCCTTGGGGCATACCCAGCCAGTTGGGGTTTTCAGGATATTGAATTCAATGCCATAAGATGACTAATATGAACTATAACATATAATAACATATGTTTATTCATATAATACCATAAAACACACATAACAAAGACGCAATACTTCCCCTAAAACCTCTCTAGATTAGCTGCTTGAAATTAAGCAACTGGGTTCTATCTCGTCATCATGGGTTTCTTGTAGTGGAGTGCCACAGGGTTCTCCTCTGTCACCTATTTTGTTTAACATTATAATGATCCCTTTAGGCCATTTGCTAGACTCAAACGGGTTTTCAGCATTCATATATGCTGAAGATGTTACAATTTATATCCCATTCATCAAAGAATTACATGAGATTGCAAATAAAATCAAAGTAGGTATCGACTTAATAGAATCCTGGGCTCTTAATTTTAAATTGAAACTTAATACTGATAAAACAAAATTTATGATAGTAACTAGCCCCTATCACCCAATAACCATCTCAAATTTTAAGACTGATAATGTTACTTATACTTTGGATTCAACAATGAAAATCTTGGGGATCTTAATTGATCATTTTCTTTCTTTTGCTTGTCAAATTTGCAAAGTAATCTCAAATGTCTTTAATTTGTTGTGGAAACTTAAAAGATTAAGACCATTCTTTTTAAAATCTGTCTTTCATATTTTAGTTCTATTGTTAGTCTTAATCAAATTTGACTATTGCAATTCAATTTATGCAGGTATTAATCAGAGTCTCCTAAGAAAACTACAAACTGAACAAAACACGGCTGCCTGCCTACTTTATAGATCACTGCGTTACGTTAAAGCATCTCCTCTTTTTAAGGATCTACATTGGTTACCTAGCAATGAAAGAATTTTGTTTAAGCTCTGTCTTCTTGTTCATGAGATTCTTTATGGTATCTTACCATCTTATATTATAGATCTCAATAAGTTATCACCACGAAATGCCACCTCATCTAGAGAATATCTCATATTACATTTCCCAAATTGTAAAATCTTAACCTATAAAACTATCCATAACGCCAATTTTTCTTACCAAAGTACCAAACTCTGGAACTTGTTACCCAAGTATGTCAGACACTCAGTCGATTATATGCCATTTAGAAGTTTACTTAAAGCCCACTTCTGTAGATCTGTGTTCAGCTAATATGAAAAGAAATGTTTAAAATAGTTGTATTCTTGTATTAATATTAATTGTGTTGTAATGCTTCTTCTTAATTTGTTATGTAAGCCACATTGAACCTGAGTTTTCTTGGGAAAATGCAGGGTAGAAATGCATAACATAATAATAAATGCCAGTATAATTTCAAACATTTTTAGTTTTTTCATTCCTCTTGGTGAAGGAAAGGAAAACACAATTAAACAATTTAGCCTTCTGTCTCTTAAGGAGACAGCAAATTAGAAATGGGAGTATAAATAGTTTGATGTCAGTCCATGTAATATCTTATATTAAAAACAGCCCAATTTAAAAAGAACTATAGCCTCAATGGGCAACCAATTAAGTTTAACATAAAATAAAGAAATTCAGTTGTATTTAGTTAATCCAAAAATCAGGCGTACCTTTGTGTTCTGTACAGTCTTTAGTCATTTCGGTAGACCCATAGTACAGCCCAAGTAACCAAGATTACAGTACTCCAATTGCTAGAGTAAGAGTGCCTGTACCAGGAGTTTGAACTGATCTTTCTTAAAGTAGTTTTGGATGCAGTGAAGTTTCCTCATTAGAAAAAAAAATATGTCTTTACTAGGAAGGAGATTTGGGCTTCCATGGAAACTGAACTGTCAACTAGAATGCCCACGATCTTTATGGACATCTTGTATTCTACTTGATTAATACAATAGAACTAGGAATAGAATCTGGCATTTTGGTCACAATGGATGTAGAATCTCTATACAGCAATATTCCCCATGCAGATGGCATAGCTGCATGTGACAAATTCCTAAAACATTCACCCTGGATCACCAATATTCACCAGAAACTACTGCAAAATTAATCAAATTCATCTGACTCACAACTATTTCCATTTCAATAATGATATTTATCTGCAAATCACAGGCACCGCTATGGGCATCAGGACGGCACCACAATATGCAACTCGTTTCATGGCAGAACTGCATGAGCCATTCTTAAATACATATCCAACTAAACCCCTAAAATACTACCAGTATATTGATGCCATTTTTATGATTTGGACTGAGGAAGAAGAGACTCTCAATTTTACACTTCTTTCAATGCATACCATCCCTCAATCAAATTCAAAATTGATTACTCCATAGAAAAAGTCAACTTTCTAGACACCACAGTCTCTATCAACAATGGCTGTATAAAAACATCTATATACGGGAAGCTGACTAATAGATGCAGCTACTTCCACAATTCTAGTTTCCACCCTTCACATACAAAAAAATCCATTATACAAAGTCAAGTCACAAGGTACCACAATATCTGTTCTGACCCTAAAGACAGAGATAAACACCTCAGAATCCTGACTGAATCCTTCATCCAAATATGATACAACCCTAAAATCTCCAAGAAGATTGCCTCTTCCCTTAAAACACCTAGAGAAAACTTACTGCAGTGCAAACAAAAGAAAATCACACAGAGAGCGCCCCTTGTAGTGACATAAAATCAAGAGCTAGAAAAACTGAGAAGAATCATAAAAGATCTACAGCCGCTACTCCAGGAGGATGAATTACTGAAAGAGATATTCCAAGTTCAATCTATGCTGGCCTTCCGACAACCACCAAATCTGAAACAAAAATGTGTGAAAACAAAACTCCCAATAGAACCTGAAAACCAGAATGGCATACGTCCCTGGAAGATATCAAGTTGCAAACTGTGCCAACACATATCACAGGACCCCACAGTCACTCACATGAGGAAAACATTCAGCATACGGGGATCCTACACATGCTCTTCTTCAAATGTAGTATATTTTATTCAATGCAAAAAATGTGAAAAAGGATGCTATGTTGGAGATACAGGCCAAATGCTTGAGACGAAGTTGAATCTACACAGACACCACATCAGAAACTATAGTGCTAACCAGGGTGACACCTCTGTAGGACATCATTTTGCCAAACCAGAGCACTGCACTAATGACTTTATGGTGAGAATACTAAAAGGAAATTTCAAAAACCATCCAGGAATGTAAAACCTTTGAAGTTAAAATGATGAAATATTTTAGCACCTACCAGACAGGACTTAACAAAGATCTGGGTTTCCTATCACATTATAACCCATAAAACTTTACCGCTTTGTCACCCTCTGCTCACCCATCCATCTCTCCCTATTTCTCACCCCCCACACCCCCACTCATGAAACTGCCATTGAAATGCTTTTATGTTTCATAGATATATTTTGATATGTCATAATTTACTCATTTCTAAATTTCTGATCCGAAGAGAAAGGGTTAACTTTGAAAGCTCATCAAAAAAACTGTGTTGTTAGCCGAATTCATTAAAAAAAAAAATCACCTTATTTTATTTTCTTTGTTTTGTTTTGTTTTATTTCTATTTATTACCTTTAAAAGTGGACCAACACAGTTACCCTACCACTATACCCATGTTGAAACACAGAAATTTGGTCTTATCAGTATTGTGTTTTAGCTAGTGGCTAAGCATCCATTCTCCTAGCAAATCTCTGTAGCAGAACTTGATGGAATAAGTACAGAAATATCATCTACATAACTGTATAACAACAACAAAAAAAGCCACATTATTTTCCAACACATACCTCAATGAGTGCAGAAAAACCCTGGGGAACTCCACAGGGATTATGCCATTTTGAGGAAAGGACACCATTCATCCTGACCCTATAAGACTTACTAGTAAAACAAATACAAAATGCAAAACCATTTCATAACATTTCTAGCAATGCCTATTTCCTCTAAGATCTGTAAAAGAATAGTATGATCCACCAAATCAAAAGCTGAGGAAAGGTCAAATTGAAGAGGTAAGGTGCTCTTTCTTTCGCTCGGCAGTATCCTGGCATAATCCAATAGTAAACGTATTACTGTTTCAGTGCTAAAGGTAGATCAAAATCCTGATTGAGAGGCATATAGGATATTATGTGCATCTAGCTATTGCTCTAGCTGCAGAGTAACCAGACCCTCAGTTAACTTAGTAAATAATGGTATTGATGCTATAGGCCTATAGTTGGAAACAAGATTATTAGGTTGTTTTGCGTCCTTCAAAATTAGGTGTAGGGGTAGGTGATGTGGAGGGGCATAATTGAACAGGGCGCCCAAGTTTTCCTGAGGACGTCCCGGCAAAGGGGGGTATTATTGAAACAAGATGGGGGACGCCCAAATCTCAACATTTAGGTCAACCTTAGAGATGGTCATCATTAGAGATGGTCGTCCCCAGTATTCGGCGATAATGGAAACCGAGGACGCCCATCTCAGAAACGACCAAATCCAAGCCATTTGGTCGTGGGAGGAGCCAGCAGTTGTAGTGCACTGGTCCCCCTCACATGCCAGGACACCAACCGGACACCCTAGGGGGCACTGCAGTGGACTTCATAAATTGCTCCCAGGTGCATATCTCCCTTACCTTGTGTGCTGAGTCCCCAACCCCCCCCCCCCAAAAAAAAACCCCACTCCCCACAACTGTACAACACTCCCATAGCCCTAAGAGGTGAAGGGGGGGCACTACATGTGGGTACAGTGGGTTTGTAGTTTGTTTTGGAGGGCTCACATTTACCACCAGAAGTGTAACAGGAAGGGGGGAATGGGTCTGGGTCTGCCTGGCTGAAGTGCACTGCACCCACTAAAACTGCTCCAGGGACCTGCATACTGCTGCGATGGACCTGAGTCTGACATTTGAGGCTGGCAAAAAATATTTTTAAAGTTTTTTTTGGGTGGGAGGGGGTTAGTAACCACTGGGGTAGTAAGGGGAGGTCATCCCCGATTCCCTCTGGTGGTCATCTGGTCAGTTTGGGCACCTTTTTGAGGCTTGGTCGCAAGAAAAAATGGACCAAGTAAAGTCGGCCAAGGATATCCATGTATTAAGCACACCCCAGTCCCGCCTTCGCTGTGCTTCTGACACACCCACGTGAACTTTGGTTATCCCTGTGACGGAAAGCAGTTGAGGACGCCCAAAATCGTATTTTGATTATGCCGATTTGGGCGACTCTGGGAGAAGAACGCCCATCTTGAAATTTGTGTCGAATGATGGGCTCCCTTCTCTTTCAAAAATAAGCCTGATAGAGTCCGTGTAATGTTTGAGGGATATGAGAGTGTATGGGACAGTAAGATGTAGTGTGTGTATAGTGGTTATGAAATATGTTGGGAGCTGTGGAGGAGAGATGTAGTTTGGAATATGAAGAGTGTGCACAGGGTATGGATATGAGAGTGAGGGGGAGTGGGGTGTTGGAAGAGTCAGATGCAGGCATTGGAGGTTTTGAAATATGTTGGGGCTGTGGATCATTGGTAGAGTGGACCATGTATAGAGTATGGGAGCTATAAGAAATGAGGTGAGAAGGGTGCAGAGAAGTACAGGGGATTTGAGAGTGTGCAGGGTGTGGGGTTGTCCTGATGTGCACAAGAATAAGAGATACACTTTTTCTTCTTATTTACCCCATGCCATATTTTCTTGCTTTATCTTCCCTCCCTCCCCTGCACTCCCCCCCCCCCCCATTCCAACTTGCTATTATCTTCTCCCACTACCCCAGCAGAGGTTAGAAGGGCTGTTGTTAATGGTGGTGCTGGCAAGGGGGGAGCGGTGGCAGCGTGGCAGTGAGGGGGGGGGTCCCAGATCACTGCCTCTGCCCGGGGTCCCAGGTCACTGTCAGTCCACCCCTGTGCTGCAGACACTTAAAGGCAGGAGTCTTAATATTCATACAACAGCAGAACCAGTGGCCAGACTCAGGTTGCACTATCAGGTTCTAGAAGGGATAGAAAAGAAAAACCAGACAGCTGCAATTAAAGATTACTGGTACCGTAGCTGGTGGAGGCCAGGTTTAATTGGGCTGGAAACCTAGCCTGAGTAGGAAGAAAATTTATGCTTGTTTCTTGATGTTTACTTAATTTACAGTATTAGTGGAAAATTCCTGTTTCACGCAGAGTGTGAGAATGACATCTACAATCAGTCAGAGAGAAGGCAGTTATTAGAAACCCCAGCAATGTGAGGAAAACAAAACTAAGTATGGGGCAATCTCCAGCAGGAAAAGGGGAAGCAGCCCTTATTTGTGACATCTCGTATTGTAGAAGTTCCTCAAAACGAAGAGATTGGAGGCTAATGGAAATACCCAGGACCAGACAGTATCCTCCAGTTGTTAACATCACTGTAGGATCTGATCATATGATCAGACTCATGGCTACAGATCAGCTGACCTCAGACACTTCAAACAAGGACTGTCACTTTAATCCTGACTTCAAATTCCTCAATTCTCAATACAGTGTTTGGCAAAGGAAACGCAACTGGTATGGTCTCTTGAAAGAACTGTGAACACTGGCTGTTAGCTCGGTACCTTCCACACCCTTAAGCAGGTGGCTGCATATCAGGGAATTTATTCACCATCCTTTTCCTGCATTGTTAAGTTTATTGCAGTATGTCACATTCAATAAATAAACCCATGCTATAGAACATGTTCCTGTAAAAGGTTGAAAGCAGCCACCTACTTAAAAAGGATTGTGTCTACGATTTTTAAAGCAGTGATGTCCAGCCCAAGTCCTAGGAGACATACTTTTTTTTGAAGAACTTCATTGTGACTCTAGGATATTGTTTTAAACAGTGCAATGTAGCTGGCGCCATTTTGTAGTCAACCTAATTCCCTTTACACCAATGGGAATCAATTAATATGTCCATATTTTACCCACTTTGAAGGGCATAATCGAACGGGGCACCCAAGTTTTCATGAGGGCGTCCTCTCAGGATGGCCCAGTGAAGGGGCAGGGAAACCCGTATTATCGAAACAAGATGAGCGTCCATCTTTCGTTTTGATAATACGATCGAGGATGCCCAAATCTCAACATTTAGGTCAACCTTAGAGAGGGTCGACCTAAATGTTGAGATGGTCGACCTTAGAGATGGTCGTCCCCGGTTTTCGGCCATAATGGAAACCGAGGATGCCCATCTCAAAAACGACCAAAACTAAGCCCTTTGGTCTTGAGAGGAGCCAGAATTCGTAGTGCACTGGTCCTCCTGACATGCCAGGACACCAACCGGGCACTCTGGGGGGTACTGCAGTGGACTTCACAAATTGCTCCCAGGTGCATAGGTCCCTTACCTTGGGTGCTGAGCCCCCCAAAACCCACTCCCCACAACTGTATACCACTACCATAGCCCTAAGGGGTGAAGGGGGCACCTACATGTGGGTACAGTGGGTTTGTGGTGGGTTTTGAAGGGCTCACATTTACCACCACAAGTGTAACAGGAAGGGGGGATGGGCCTGGGTCTGCCTGGCTGAAGTGCATTGCACCCACTAAAACTGCTCCAGGCACCTGCATAATGCTGTCATGGAGCTGGGTATGACATTTGAGGCTGGCAAAAAAAAAAATTTAAGTTTTTTTTTTAGGGTGGGAGGGGGTTAGTGATCACTGGGGGAGTAAGGGGAGGTCATCCCCAATTCCCTCCGGTGGTCATCTGGTCAGTTCAGGCACCTTTTCACGGCTTGGTCGCAAGAAAAAATGGACCAAGTAAAGTTGGCCAAGAGCTTGTCAGGGACGCCCTTCTTTTTTCCATTATCGGCCAAGGATGCCCATCTCTTAATCACGCCCCAGTCCCGCCTTCGCTACGGTGCCGACACACCCCTGGGAACTTTGGTCATTCCCGCGACGGGAAGCAGTTGAGGACGCCCAAAATCAGCTTTCGATTATGCCGATTTGGGTGACCCTGAGAGAAGGACGCCCATCTCCCGATTTGTGTCGGAAGATGGGCGCCATTTTCTTTTGAAAATAAGGCTGTTTGTGAATCAAGCTGTTCTCTGTCTCTGTCTTTCATCTTCATTACATTCTTCTATCACTTCTGGCTTTCCCAGCCATCTTTTTCTATCCTTGGTCTTTGTCTGCCTTCCAAAGTGGCCCACTTTACCTTCTTTTCCAAGATTATCCATTGGAATTTAATCTATCACTTTGATCTATCACTATACAACCAAGAAAAGGAACTTGGAGGGGCATAATCGAAAAGGGTGTCAAGTTTTCCTGAGGACGTCCTCACAGAATGTCCCAGCGAAGGGGCGGGGAAACCCGTATTATCGAAACAAGATGGGCGGCCATCTTTCATTTTGATAATACGGTCGGGGACGCCCAAATCGCGAAATTTAGGTCGACCTTAGAGATGGTTGTCCTTAGAGATGGTCGTCCCCGATTTTCAGCGATAATGGAAACCGAGGACGCCCATCTCAGAAACAACCAAATCCAAGCCATTTGGTCATGGGAGGAGCCTGCATTCGTAGTGCACTGGTCCCCCTGACATGCCAAGACACCAACCAGGCGCCCTAGGGGGCACTGCAGTGAACTTCATAAATTGCTCCCAGGTGCATAGCTCCCTTACCTTGTGTGCTGAGCCCCCCAAACCCCCCCTAACCCCCCCAAACCCACTCCCCACAACTGTACACCACTACCATAGCCCTAAGGGATGAAGGGGGGCACCTACGTGTGGGTACAGTGGGTTTCTGGTGGGTTTTGAAGGGCTCACATTTACCACCACAAGTGTAACAGGTAGGGGGGGAATGGGCCTGGGTCTGCCTGGCTGACATGCACTACACCCACTAAAACTGCTCCAGGGACCTGCATATTGCTGTCATGGAGCTGGGTATGATATTTGAGGCTGGCATAGAGGCTGGAAAAATATTTTTAAAAAATTATTTAGGGTGGGAGGGGGTTAGTGACCACTGGGGAAGTAAGGGGAGGTCATCCCCGATTCCCTCCGGTGGCCATCTGGTCATTTAGGGCACATTTGTATGGCTTGGTCATAAGAAAAAAGGACCAAGTAAAGTCATCCAAGTGTTCATCAGGGACGCCCTTCTTTTTTCCATTATTGGTTTAGGATGCCCATGTGTTAGGCACGCCCCAATCCCACCTTCGCTACGCCTCTGACATGCCCCCATGAACTTTGGTTGTCCCTGCAATGGAAAGCAGTTGAGGATGCCCAAAATCGGCTTTCGATTATGCCGATTTGGGTGACCCTGTGAGAAGGATGCCCATCTTGTGATTTATGTCAAAAGATGGGCGTCCTTCTCTTTCAAAAATAAGCCTGATAGTGGCTCAAAGTCACAAATCAAACCAAGAAACAAGCCAGCAGCCACCTCTCCCAAATCCAACTTCCCAATTCCCAACCCTCCCACAATAAAGTATCCATATCTTCTAAATCCCATTTACAGCTACCAACCCAGCTCTCCCACACAAACAACTATCCTTCCACATCAGCATTAAAACATCTGCCAAAATCCCCCCTCCCCCCCACACACACAATTTAATAGCTTTCCTAAAAACTAGATACCTTGGCTTTGACTCCTACCAAAAATTGAGAGAACCTGAATTATACAATACCTGTGTTACACCGCTGAATGCTCTCTTTTAACTAACAAGATAAACAAAGCAGAGGGAAAACAGCAACACAGACAAATAACCAGCAGAGCAAATGTGGTTGGTCATAAGTGGCATGTAGGAGACAATATCGTAGAGAAATGCTTGAATGAGGTAGCCATTTTAATTAATCAAGATATCCGACCTGGCCTGTGTTTTGGTGGAATGCCTGTGCCTAGGATTATATAAAGGTCTCACTTATGGAATGCTTCCTATATCAAATGCTTTTATTTAATGATACTAAATTGAATCATCTGGTCTAGTTTTGGTGCCACCGACAGATACATAATGGCTACTTTCACTACTGAAGTGATAGTATTCACATTGGGCACTTATTTTGGAATAGTGTAAAAACCCATATAAATGAGTACTGCACTCAAACTAAACACTCCCATTATAACAAACCAATTTAAGTTGGTGGGTGCACCTGCTCTTAAGGAAGGCCATCATTATTCAGGGGTAAAAGTGTAGAACAAGCCCCTTTCAAAGCCTTTGTTTCATTGAAAACGTTCCGACAGTGGCCCATCCAGTTCACAATCACCTGACAAGATCCACGGAGCAAAGCATTTTGTACTGCTTGTCCCAGGAATAGTGGATTTTTCCCTACGTCCATTAATAACATTCTATGGCCTTTTCCTTCAGGAAGCCATCCAAACCTTTCTTAAACTCTGCTAAGCTAACCGCCTTAACCACATTCTCTGGCAACAAACTCCAGAGTCGAATTACACGCTGAGTAAAGAAAAATTTTCTCATGTTTGTTTTAAACTTACTGCACTCCAGCTTCATCGCATGGCCCCTTGTTCTAGTATTTTTGGAAAGCATAAACAGACGCTCCACATCTATCTGTTCTACTCCACTCATTATTTTATATACTTCTATCATATCACCCCTCAGCCGCCTTTTCTCCAAGCTGAAGAGCCCCAGCTGCTTTAGCCTTTCCTCATAGGAAAGTCGTCCCATCTCCTTAATCATCTTCGTTGCCCTTCTCTGCACCTTTTCTAATTCCACTATATCTTTTTTGAGGTGCGGCGACCAGAATTGAACACAATACTCTAGGTGCAGTCGCACCATGGACCGATACAGTGGCAATATAATATCCTCATTTTTTGCTTTCTATCCCTTTCCTAATAATACCTAACATTCTATTTGCTTTCTTAGCCGCAGCAGCACACTGAGCTATGATTTGGATTATTCTTCCCAATATGCATCACACGCGTTTGTCCATATTAAATTTCATCTGTCATTTGGATGCCCAGTCTTCCAATTTCCTAAGGGCTTCCTGTAATTTTTCAGTCTGCATGTGTTTTAACAACTTTGAATAGTTTTGTATCATCTGCAAATTTAATCACCTCACTTGTTGTTATGATTTCCATATCATTTATAAATATGTCCCAGAACAGATCCCTGCAGAACTCCACTATTCACCCTCCTCCATTGAGAAAAATGGCCGTTTAACCCTACTCTCCATTTTCTGTCCAATAACCAATTCCTAATGCACTGCCTCCTATCCCATGACTCTTTGATTTTCTCAGGAGTCTCATTTGTCTAAAGCTTTTTGAAAATCTAGATACACTACATCAACTGACCCACCTTTATCCACATATTTATTCACGCCTTCAAAGAAATGAAGCAAATTGGCAAGGCTGAAGCAAATTTGTGAGGTTAAGACAGCCTTTTCGCTATCCTAAATTTATCCGCTTACTTAACTGGTTAGTGGTCTGAATATTTCCACTAATCAGTTAAGTACTGTCTCTGCCTAGGTTCCACCCAAGCTCCATCCACTGCCCTGGCAGTAACTGGAAAGTGCAGGACTGGTGAAAATTGATATTCTGTGGTACTTTCCAATTTAATGCTGCTGAATATCAGCAAATAGGTAGGAAGAAGCAATTTAATTGGGAAGGAGGCTCCCCTGCTTGGTTAAAATCATTTTGAATACCGGATGGGTGGGTTTCTTAAATGAAGCGTATACATGTCCTTGTGTCAGTGGTTACACGTGTGTTCTGAAATACTGTGTCAGCACTTAATGTATGTTGCCATGCTATTTTTATTGTTTATTTATTTATTGGGATTTATTAACTGCTTTTATGAAGAGATTCACACAAAGTGGTGTACAGCAAGTACAGTGTAACATCAAACTTACATTTTTTGTTAACAGCGTAACAGTAGTAAAATGAACAAGTATAAACATAAATACAATGCAAGAGGAAAAACTGAAGGCAATTTCTTTTTACAGGTAATCAAGATATAAGGAACTGATCTAAATTAAAGTGTGAGAATCAAGCTAGTCCAAGTGCAGAATAGTCCATCACCCTATGTATGAAAGGCTTTGGGAGAACAGCCAGGCTACCTGAAGTAGAGGTAGTCTTGAGTTATATGTAGCCCCCCTGGGAGTAAATTCCAGAGGGTGGGGCCTACTCCTGAGAAGGCTGGCTGCTGGGTATCACATTGTACAAGTTCCTTTAATGAGGGGACAGACAGCAATGATCCTTGAGAGGATCTTTAAGGTCTCAAAGGTGTGCAAAAGGCACCCATTTTGTCTGAGGGCCTTGAAAATAAAAAAATAGAGTTTTAAATTTAGCTCTGTAAGGTAGTGGTAGCCACTGTAGTTTATGCAGGAAGGGTGTGATGTGGTTATGTCCTTTTCAGCCTTCTATCAGTCGTGCGGCAGCACTCTGAGGGACCTTTATACTAAGTAAGCTGTGGCAAAAAGTGGTCTGTGGCAGTGTGAGCATGAATTTTGGGCGCGCTCAAGGCCATTTTTTGCAGTGTCCTGAAAAAAGGGCCTTTTTTAAGGGGGCAGAGAACGGATGTATGGCAAAATAAAAACCAGTACACATTCATTTTCAGCCTGAGACCTTACTGCCACCCATTGACTTAGCCATAAGGTCTCATGTGCTACCCAGGCGGTAGACATGCAGCGCGTGTCCACTGCTGTTTACCCCAACTAAGTACCCCGCAGTAGAAAATAGAAAATATTTTCTACTGCATGTTTTTGGCACACGCCAAATTCAGAATTACCGCCTGGGGCACTCGGTAGCCGGGCAGTAATGCCAATTTGGCACGCACTGGAGGCGTACAGGCCCTTACGCACCTTTGTAAATGGGCCCCTGAGTTAGTTGGAGCTGTTGATATTTTAGGTGTTGACATTTGTGTAATGGATGCTCCTGCTTGCACAAGGTCGGTGCATACACATCCATTCCTGCCTGTGTTTTAGGAAAAGCTCTACATCAGCAGATCCTTTCCTAAAATTCTAGTAGAAACTGACATATCCTGACCTGCTCATCTCAATTCCTATTTCTGTGTGTAGTGGAGGAGTGGCCTAGTGGTTAGAGCACTGGTATTGCAATCCAGAGGTGGCTGGTTCACAATCCCACTGCTGCTCCTTGTGATCTTAGACAAGTCACTTAACCCTCCATTGCCTCAGGTGCAAACTTAGATTGTGAGCCCTCCTGGCACAGAGAAATATCCATTGTACCTGAATGTAACTCCCCTTGAGCTACTACTGAAAAAGGTGTGAGCAAAATCCAAATAAATTAATAAATAATACATGCTATCAAAATTGGGGCTAGTATGTGCTACACAATCTATCATCAACAACAACAAGAATAATAGCAATTCACTCCAAATGTGGTTGTTTCAAATTTCTGTCTGATGCATTTCACATCTGATTGCAACACTCCATTCTGATTCTAGAGTAGAGCTTTGTCCTAATCACAAACAGAAAAATAGAACTGAGGCTTCTTGGAAGCTTATGTGGAAGTAAACTTGCTCACAGAACAAACTGCAACATGGTTGATGACATCTTGGTTGTTTTCTCACAGTCATTCCGAAGAAAGAGTATTTTCCAAATTCAAAAGAGAGCTTATGGCTATGTGAGAAAATGATGTGAGAGAGCTATTCAAATAGAAGAGTTTCTGTGTGATGGCTTTTATGCCCATGGCTATTGTATCAAAAAATGTATAAAATGTGAGTTTAGTACAAGCAGAACTCTGAATAGCATTCAACTTTGCAATAATAACCAGGGCCAGCCCTACCACTGGGTGGCCTGAGAACCTGCCTAGGGTAGCACAATTCTGGGGGAGGCACTGGTACAGCAGTCCACACCACTAAAAGAAAGCCCAGTGTGCCCAATGTGTCCACTCAAGGTGGGGAAGCTAAGTGATTTGTGTACATGAGTTACTAAATGGTGCCTAGCACATGGGTTATGCATATCACCTTTCTTTGATATGACCAAAGCGGTTTACATATTATATACAGGTACTTTCCCTAGTGGGCTCACAATCTAAGTGTGTAAGTGTGTATTATATGCACAGATAACATGCAAATACAATTGGTGCCATGCTATAGAATGACCGAGATATGCAGGTAGTCCAAAATTCTGCTTCTCATGTTATTGGAGCAGGGCTTCTCAACCCACTCCTCAAGACACACCTAGCCAATAAGGTTATCAGGATTCCCAAATGAATATGCATGAGATAGAGTTGCATAGAATGGAGGTAGTGCATGCACATTTATCTCATGTATATTCATGGTGGGGTATCTTGAAAACCAAACTGGCTGGGTATATCCTGAGGACTAGATTGAGAACCACTGGATTGGAAGAATGACTAGAACAGATCATATTTTACCTCAGCTTCTAAGACTCCATTGGTTTCCTACCGCTTGGCGAATTTGATTTAAGATACTTCTGTTGGCGTTCAAGGCAATGTAAAATGATACACCTTTAGCTACTTCTAGAAGTTTGAAAATTTATCATCCTAGTAGAAATTTGAGGTCTCGGGAAAATATTTGTTGGATGTTCCTTCATTCCACCAGGTCCATCTAGAGGAGAATCTCTTTTTTTTTAAGCTTGTCCAACAATGTGGAACGATATTCCTATAGAACTGCAGCAGATAACGTCCCTTTTTCACTTTAGGAAAAAATTGAAAACATTTATTTCAAAAAGCATTTTGTTAAAGAGTCACTGAAGTTAGCAGTTATGGTTAGAACATACATACTTAAGAACATAAGAGTAGCCATACTAGGTAAGAGCAATGGTCCATCTAGTCCATTGTCCTGTTTCCAACAGTGGCCAGGCCAGGTCATAAGTACCTGGCAGAAACTCAAATTGTGGCAACATTCAATGCTACAATCCCAGGGCAAGCACTTGCTTCCCCATGTCTGTCTCAGTAGCAGATTATGGATTTTGTCCAAACCTTTTTTAAACCCAGATATGCTAACCACTGTTACCATATCCTCTGGCAAAGAGTTTCAGAGCTTAACTATTTGTTGAGTGAAAAAAATATCTCCTCTTATTTGTTTTAAAAGTATTTTCATGTAACTTCCTTGAGTGTCCCCTAGTATTTGCAATTTTGGAACGAGTAAAAAATCGATTTACTTCTACTAGTTCTACACGACTCAGGATTTTGTAGACCTCAATCATATCTCCCCTCATCCGTCTCTTTTCCAAGCTGAAGAACCCTAACCTTTTTAGCCTTTCCTCCTACGAGAGGTTAGGCTATGCTGGCTGTTATATGGTCTTTTTTTGGCTTGACAATTTACAATGGTAGTTTATCAATAGAAATCAAACAAAATAAAACATGGAAAAGAAAATAAGATGATACCTTTTTTATTGGACATAACTTAATACATTTCTTGATTAGCTTTCGAAGGTTGTCCTTCTTCGTCAGATCGGAAATAAGCAAATGTGGTAGCAGATAGTATATATAAGAGAAACATCAAAGCATTACTTTGACAGTCTGACAGAGTGGGAGGGTGGGGGTATGCATGGGGACATCAAAGCATTTCATTGATATTCTAAGAAATGCTTTGATGTCCCCATGCATACCCCCACCCTCCCACTCTGTCAGACTGTCAAAGTAATGCTTTGATGTTTCTCTTATATATACTATCTGCTACCACATTTGCTTATTTCCGATCTGACGAAGAAGGGCAACCTTCGAAAGCTAATCAAGAAATGTATTAAGTTATGTCCAATAAAAAAGGTATCATCTTATTTTCTTTTCCATGTTTTATTTTGTTTGATTTCTATTGATAACCTTTAAGAGTGGACTAACACGGCTACCACACCTCTCTACTTACAATGGTAGTTTAAAAATGTCAATTAGAATTAGTTGGTTTTAATTACATGTTTTTATTTGTATTGTTTTATTATGTATTGTCAATGTTATGCTGTAACCCACTTAGAGTTTGTAGATAATGTGAGATGTCATTAAAAAAATAAGTAAATAAATATGCTATATTAGAAAATAATGAACAGGCTCCAACACAAAGGTCTATAATGGGTGGCCATGGATAATTTCACTCCTCAGCAGAAAGGTGGAGATCCACTTCTAGAGGCTTACATACTTGGACTTTGACAACTCTCTCTATTTACTCTGGATGGCATTCTGCTTCTATTTTAATGTTAATTACTTGCAATGTAATAGGACTGCATCAATGCATGAAGAGGACATCCCTATACACTAGAATAGCATAAGATGGGACCATTGTTGAGAACTGGCAGAAAATGTTCTCCAGTAAGGTCTGTTGCCCGTGTTGACCATTATTACGTGATGCCCATTAATAGCTTACTGTATGTGATGTGTGCTAAAAGGGCTCATTTTTGAAACAGAAAAAAGTCCAAAAAGCAGCACAAAGTGACAGATGGACTTTTTTGTACAAAACATCCAAATCGGTATTTTTGAAACCCATTTTAAGATGTTTTTCTATGCAGTTCATCTGTACATAAATACATAAGTAATGCCACACTGGGAAAAGACCAAGGGTGCATTTAGCCCAGCATCCTGTCCACGACAGCGGCCAATCCAGGCCAAGGGCCCCTGGCAAGCTTCCCAAATGTACAAACATTCTATACATGTTATTCCTGGAATTGTGGATTTTTCCCAAGTCCATTTAGTAGCGGTTTATGGACTTGTCCTTTAGGAAACCATCTAAACCCTTTTTAAACTCTGCTAAGCTAACCGCCTTCACCACGTTCTCCGGCAATGAATTCCAGAGTTTAATTATGCGTTGGGTGAAGAAACATTTTCTCCAATTTGTTTTAAATTTACTACACTAGTTTCATCGCATGCCCCCTAGTCCTAGTATTTTTGGAAAGCGTGAACAGACGCTTCACATCCACATGTTCCACTCCATTCATTATTTTATTTACCTGTATCATGTCTCCCCTCAGTCGTCTCTTCATCCAAATCACAAGGGGCCATGATGGGGTGGGATTTGGGCATTCCCAAAACTTGGATGTTTTTATACCATAAAACTTGGACGTTTTTATGCAATAATGGAAAAAAGCAAAAACGTCTAGAGCCAAAAGGTAGATGTTTTGGTCTAGACGTGTTTCAATCACAACTAAGTCACAAAAAGGTGCACTAAATGACCACTGGAGAGATTAAGGCAAGCCCCAAAGATGTGAAAGAAACAGTGCATAACATCTTCTATGACAACTTCAGATGCTATGGCCAGTCCTAATAGAGCAGCAAACAGATCCCTGAAGTAGCTTAGTGGTTGGTGCAGTGCACTTTAGAGAAGTGGAACCAGCTCCATTAACTGTTACACTTGTGGTGGAAAGTGTGAACCCTCAAAAATCCCACCAAAAACCTACTGTACCCACATATAGGTGACACTTGAAGGCATAAGTGCTATTGTAGTGGTGTACAGTTGGGTACATTAGGTTTCTGGTGGGTTTTGGAAGTATCACCATACATTATAATGGTGACATGTACCTGGGGCCTTTTATGTGAAGTCCACTGCAGTGCCCCTTAGGGTGCCCCACTGCTCTGTTAGGGCATCTGTGGTGCCAATCTACTAAGAATGCTGGCTCCTCCTACTTGCCAAAGGCTTGTTTTTGTGCATTTTTCCTTTGGGCTTTTTTTTTTTTTTAGAAAATGGTCACAAAATTAAAACAGAGCACAAAGGGCTCAATATTCAGCCTGCTGGAGGTAGCTGGGCTGCCTCCCACGGTCGGTGCTGAGCTCAGATATTCAATGCCGGGCCGTTTTCAGTTACCGGCTTTGAATGTCTGGGTGTATTTTGGTTGGTTTAAATTTAACTGGACAAGCTGATATTGCTGGCTGATTAAATCTAAACTGGCCAAAGATATACCTGCTATTTTGGTAGCAAAATTTGGCTGCCAAATGTAGCTGGAAGTGCACTGAATATCGGTGAATAACCATTTATATCGTGTGATATAACCAGTTATTGCTAGGTGCTAACCAGCAATATTCAGTGGGAGATAGCTGGCTGTTTCCTGCTGAATATTGCCAGACAGCTGGCTAAGAGCCGTTTAATCGGCCGTGAGCTGTTCCTGGCCAGTTAAACATTTTTAAATATCTGGCAAAGAACATCTGCAAAACATCTAGGAAATGGCCAGTTATTGAAACATTTTTCTGGTTTGAAAATGGCCATGTTCACTGCTAGATAGCGTAATCTTGTAAAAGGGAATTAACTTCCTAAAAGTATGTTGCATATACTTTTCTACTTTACTTTTACAAGCCCACTGTCACATTTATGTTTGGCTTGGGGTTTTTTTTTCTTTTCTTTTTCTCACTTCTATAATATATGCTGATGTATGTTTCTACAAGTACTGTATTGTTTTAAAATTAAAAAATAAAGTAAAAAAATGGCCATGTTTGCCACGTTTTCAGCAAAACATCCAAAATCGGATTTAGACATCGTATCAAAAATGTCCCTTCATATCACTTTAGAAATATGTAAATACTATTTGTGAGTTTTAGGGGCATATATGTGATTTATACAAAGAAAACACTGCTATTATTACCTCTGCTTTTAATCTTAAGTGGAAGAGTTTGATAAACTGATAAATAAGTTGATAAACTACAGACATGGTGCAGGTTTAGTTTGCAAGTCAGTTTTCAAGGGGAAATTCCCGCAATGGGGATTCTTCACCATGTGCACTTTGCAAATGGGAAACACATGAGCTAAGGAATGCATGGGGACTGCAAAATGAAATTCCCGAATCTGCTTTATTAGACTCACCCTGACTTACCACAATCACTTCCTCCACAGGGAACAGTACACACATTGTAGAGAACATATGCACTTTTTCCTAGGCAAAGTTGGAACACAGCAATTTTCAAAGTGATTTTCTGTAGGGTAAAATACTAATTTAGCTGGGGACATCCCTCTAAATACTGCCCCTATATCTAAATAAAAGTAGGGAAAAGGAATTATTTTTCATTTTAGACAGGGCCAAATTTATGCATATTATAGCCCATAAGCTGTAACATTTAAGAGACCCCTCTCTACCCAATTAAGTGGAAATACATTTTAGGTATAAAAGTTTTCTATGCTAGTGAAGCATGAGGTCCCTTGTAATCCGAGGGCCTAAACTGTAACTTATCTAGTTTATAGGGAAATCCGGCCCTGATTTTAGAACATGCGATGTGTCAAACAGGGGGCAGACAAAAGATCCATTGAGCCCAGGATCCTATCTCAAATAATGGCCAGTCCAGGTCACAGGTGCCCATCAAATCCCAAGGAGCTGATCAATTCCTTTTTACTCAGACCCAGGGATAAGCAGTGTCTTTGTCAACTCTACTACTACTACTAATAACATTTATATAGCGCTACCAGACGCACGCAGCGCTGTACATTTGACGTAGAGAGACAGTCCCTGCTCAAAGAGCTTACAATCTAGGTAGCACAAACAGACAAGACATTACGGGCAAGGAAATTACAGGGTAAAGAGGAACAGGGGAGGAGGGCAAATGAGTAGCGGTTAGGAGCCAAAGGCAGTAGTGAAAAGGTGAGCTTTCAGCACAGGTTTGAAGACAGGTAGAGATGGAGCTAGACGTATGGGTTTGGGAAGACGGTTCCAGGCATACTCTACCTGGCTAATAACAGTTTATGGACTTTTCCTCCAAGGACTTGAGAAAAGTATAGGCGTGTTAGCATTTAACACGCCTTAACTTTAAAGACACATTAGAAATGCTAACGCACCTTAGTAAACATACCCACAGATCTTCTGGGGGGTTTCTCAGTGAATAAATAGATTTATAGTTAGAGGTGAGTACATTTGGGTATTGGTAATTTCTGAAATGAAATGCCTCCGTCTCTCTTGCCTCCTGTCTGAGTTCTCAGGCTCTGTGATTGGGTCTGACATATAGTTCTCTGTTCTACAGATTGAAATCTTTGAAAGACATTTGGAAACCAACATCTTTTCTGGCTTAAAATCAAAGCATAAAAAGCACTGAAAAAAAATCTGCTTCTTAATGTAACACCAGGATTAGATCAAAGGGGATGTTCCTAGCTGGAGGCTTTCTGCAGTCTGTGAGACAATTTGCAACTTGTAAAACAAAGCTCTCTGTGAAAAGGCAAGTCACCCAACACATTGAAAGACTTGTTGGCCAGAACTTATTTGAGAAATACAGTTTATTGATGTCACTGGATTATCAGGGGATTGTTCTGATTGGTTTTGAGGGTCTTTACTGGATGGACAATGGGGTGGTGTAGTGAACCCCAGTTGGAACATTCTTAGCTTTGAAGAATGAGCAATCCTATAGGTAGTAATATTACAAGTTGTGGGCCAGGCTAAGGAATACATTCTGAGCATGTATCAGAAATTACAGAGATGATTTTATTTACAAGGAAAACGTATGTACAGGCTGCACTTCACAGGAAAAAAGCAGTTCATACAGTTCTGTAGAGCCTCTGCTCTGTTCTTCAATCAGACACAGGAGCTTTTGTGGAGATTTAGGGAACCCATTGGCATAAATACAGCCCAAGCAACCCCTATACTGTGGAAGGTAGAGCAGGTAACCTTAGGGGTAGAGGCGCAGAGTGCAGTGCACATGGAGATATGCAGCTAATTATAGTGTAGTACTTAACTGGCATACTGGTATATGCATGTGTGTATGCCAATTTTCTAAGCATTTATACATGTAATCATAAGTACATAAGTATTGCCATACTGGGAAAGACCAAAGTTCCATCGAGCCAAGCATCCTGTTTCCAACAGTGGCCAATTCAGGTCACAAATACCCGGCAAGATCCCAAAAATGTACAAAACATTTTATACTGCTTATCCCAGAAATAGTGGATTTTCCCCAAGTCCATTTAATAATGGTCTATGGACTTTTCCTTTAGGAAGTCATCCAAACCTTTTTTAAATCAATACATAAATAATTTTTTCATAATATTTTATTCATTTTTAAACAGACATAAACTAATATAATAAACAAGATAACACTGATGCAATACAAGCAGGTTAATATCTGTTGTGAGCTATATTATAGAAGCAGTTAAAGTTATAGGTAATGTTTTGAATTGTTACAGAAAGCATCTAGCAGTGCCCAGTTTTTTGTTCAGCCTCCGTTCTCATGTTGAGGGGGGGGGGGGGGGGCGAGAGGAATTGAAAAAGGGGAGCACTTCTCAACCCTCTCCTCCCCACCACCCAACAGATGAATCCTTTATTTGAATTTTAAGTTTTATTGCTCAGCTTTTCCATATCTAATCTCCAGATGAATTGTTTCAGGTAAACGTGTTATATCCCTGCCATATGGGCTCACAATCTAATCTGGAGGATAGAGTGACCTGATCAACCTTATAACGAACATCAATAAGAGAAGCAAGATTTGAACCCAGCTTCCCTTGTTTATAAACTGCTTATTTAAGAACAAAGCTACTCCTTCAGAAGGTTGACAAGGACTGAGCACGTAAGTCCATCAGTGTTGCCGCACTGCCTCTGAACTTTCCAGAACAGATGACCAATAGCCTCCAAACTTCGTTAATAAAGAGCATGAGGCTAGACTCTACCCTGCAGAAAATGACTTTAATCTGAGGCTAGAACCTACCCTACAGAAAATGACTTTGATCTGAAGTTATTTTCCTTAGGATCAAGCTTGAAAGGAAGTAGAAAATCCATTAATTAGCCTGGTTTTATTCGTATTTATTTTATTTATTTAATAGATTTATACCTCACATTTTCCCACTAGTTGTAGGCTTAATGTGGCTTACATAGAACCGTAGGGGAGACTACAGAACAGAAAGTACAATTAAACAATGTAAAAGTAAAGTAATAAACATATATGTTCCATTTAAACAACGAAGGTAACTAAAGAAAGTACATAGGTACAAGTTAATAAGGTCGAAAAATCTTGCTGGGAACCATGAATGGATAGGTTAGGTTGAGTCTGGGAAGTAAGCCTTCTTGAACAGGATGGTCTTCAATAATTTTCTAAAATTTAGATAGTTTCCTATGAATGCTCAAGGTGGCTTTTACAGAACTCTTAATTTTCAGGTAGAGTAAGTCCCTGCCACAAAAACTTGCAATTCAAGGGCTAATGCAGAAACTTAGTGCATGGCTTCCTAACACAAGAGTAATGTCAAACTTCTGCTTCCCAATATAGCAATGAAATAATATGCAAACAGGTGCAAACAAATGCAGTAACATAGGAGAGTGGACTGATCACAGGCATATACGGGCCAGCGCTAGCGGCAGCTATATCTTGGCAGCAAAATGACACCTGGAGTTGCATGCACACTTTTTTTTATTTTGACAAGCTTTTAATCAGTAATATTTAGTAACTCCTACCTATTTATTTTGGAGGGTGATTGCTTGATATTTAACGAAGGTTGAATTTGTTTACTTTTATGTTAGAAGTATGTTTCGTTCTATTATTTATGTTTTTTTAACTACATAAGTACATAAGTACATAAGTAGTGCCATACTGGGAAAGACCAAAGGTCCATCTAGCCCAGCATCCTGTCACCGACAGTGGCCAATCCAGGTCAAGGGCACCTGGCACGCTCCCCAAACGTAAAAACATTCCAGACAAGTTATACCTAAAAATGCGGAATTTTTCCAAGTCCATTTAATAGCGGTCTATGGACTTGTCCTTTAGGAATCTATCTAACCCCTTTTTAAACTCCGTCAAGCTAACCGCCCGTACCACGTTCTCCGGCAACGAATTCCAGAGTCTAATTACACGTTGGGTGAAGAAAAATTTTCTCCGATTCGTTTTAAATTTACCACACTGTAGCTTCAACTCATGCCCTCTAGTCCTAGTATTTTTGGATAGCGTGAACAGTCGCTTCACATCCACCCGATCCATTCCACTCATTATTTTATACACTTCTATCATATCTCCCCTCAGCCGTCTCTTCTCCAAGCTAAAAAGCCCTAGCCTTCTCAGCCTCTCTTCATAGGAAAGTCGTCCCATCCCCACTATCATTTTCGTCGCCCTTCGCTGTACCTTTTCCAATTCTACTATATCTTTTTTGAGATACGGAGACCAGTACTGAACACAATACTCCAGGTGCGGTCGCACCATGGAGCGATACAACGGCATTATAACATCCGCACACCTGGACTCCATACCCTTCCTAATAACACCCAACATTCTATTCGCTTTCCTAGCCGCAGCAGCACACTGAGCAGAAGGTTTCAGCGTATCATCGACGACGACACCCAGATCCCTTTCTTGATCCGTAACTCCTAATGCGGAACCTTGCAAGACGTAGCTATAATTCGGGTTCCTCTTACCCACATGCATCACTTTGCACTTGTCAACATTGAACTTCATCTGCCACTTGCACGCCCAATCTCCCAGTCTCGCAAGGTCCTCCTGTAATCGTTCACATTCCTCCTGCGACTTGACGACCCTGAATAATTTTGTGTCATCGGCGAATTTAATTACCTCACTAGTTATTCCCATCTCTAGGTCATTTATAAATACATTAAAAAGCAACGGACCCAGCACAGACCCCTGCGGGACCCCACTAACTACCCTCCTCCACTGAGAATACTGTCCACGCAATCCTACTCTCTGCTTCCTATCTTTCAACCAGTTCTTAATCCATAATAATACCCTACCTCCGATTCCATGACTCTGCAATTTCTTCAGGAGTCTTTCGTGCGGCACTTTGTCAAACGCCTTCTGAAAATCCAGATATACAATATCAACCGGCTCCCCATTGTCCACATGTTTGCTTACCCCCTCAAAAAAATGCATTAGATTGGTGAGGCAAGACTTCCCTTCACTAAATCCGTGCTGACTTTGTCTCATCAGTCCATGTTAAGCAGCCAAGAACTTTCTGGATTGTGCAGGGTAGTAAATAATGGGGCCCTTTTACTAAGCTGCGTAGGTGCATATGCACATCCTATGCATGTCAATTTTGAACTATTGTACAGGTACCGTGTGACCCGGGCGGTAATTTCATTGTTTACACATGTACACTAGGTGCGCCAACCAGGCGATAGTCGGCATTGTATACATGTAGACCATTACTGCTCAGTTAATGCATGAGACTTTCGGGCTTATTTTTGAAAGTGATTGCTGGCCATCTTCCGACATAAATCGGGAGATGGCTGGCGATCTCTCAAAAGCGGCGAAATCGGTATAATTGAAAGCTGCTTTTTTGACACCATCGCAGCTTTCCCGTCGCCGAGCTGGCGAAAGTTCAAGGGGCGTGTCGGTGGCGTAGCGAAGACAGGACATGGGCGGGCATGGGCGTGGCTACCAGATGGCCAGCTTCAGCGCATAATGGAAAAAAAAAGTGGTGTTAATCAGTATTTCGCTGGTTTTACTTGGTCCTTTTATTTTCACGACCAAGCCTCAAAAAGGTGCCCCAACTGACCAGATGACCACCGGAGGGAATGGATGATGACCTCCCCGTACTTCCCCAGTGGTCACCAACCCCCTCCCACACAAAAAAAATAAAAACCTTTTTTGCCAGCCTGTATGCCAGCCTCAAATGTCATACCCAGCTCCCTGACAGCAGTATGTAGGTCCCTGGAACAGTTTTTGTTGGTTGCAGTGGACTTCAGGCAGGCGGACCCAGGCCCATCCCCCCCTACCTGTTACACTTGTGGTGGTAAGTGTTGAGCCCTCCAACCCTCCACAAAACTCACTCTACCCACATGTAGGTGCCCCCCTTCACCCATAAGGGCTATGGTAGTGGTGTAGAGTTGTGGGGAGTGGGTTTTGGGGGGGATTTGGGGGGCTCAGCACCCAAGGTAAGGAAGCTATGTACCTGGGAGCTATTTGTATATATTTTTAAAATTTTTAGAAGTGCCCCCTAGGGTGCCCGGTTGGTGTCCTGGCATGTTAGGGGCCAGTGCACTACAAATGCTGGCTCCTCCCACAACCAAATGCCTTGAATTTGGCCAGGTTTGGGATCGCCGGCATTTTTCTCCATTATCACTGCAAAGCAAAAACGGCCATCTCAAACCCGGCGAACTCTGGCATTTGGCTGGGCCAAACCGTATTATCGAAAGAAAAGATGGCCGGCCATCTTTTTCGATAATACGGTTCGGCCAGCTGTTTGCGGCGCTGCAAAAATAGATCGCTGGCAATCTATTTTGCCGGCGCCATTCAATTATCCCCCTCTTTACCGCTAAGTCAATGGGTGGCAGTAAAGTCTCAGACCCAAAATGGACACGCAGCAATTTTTATTTTGCCGCACGTCCATTGTCAGCCCCCCCCCCCCCAAATGCCTTTTTTACAGATGTGCTGAAAAATGGACCTGCATGTGTCCAATACTCACGTCTATACCAGCACAGGCCATTTTTCAGCGTTGTGCCGTTCTAGTGCTGGAATGCTATTCTGTGCTTACAATTTTTGTGATACCAATATTTAGGCACAGAACCGTATTCCAGCACGTAGGCAGGTATGTGGGTGCCGGTACAATTTTGTTGGTCTCAGACCTGTATGCACATGCAATTCTCCACATGCCAGCACTTTGCCTTTTGTTCCAGCATATCTCCCCCTCGCTTTTTTTCTTTGTTTACCCATTGTTTTTATGGAACCTAGAAAGAAGTTGCAGGTGTATCTGATTACAGTAAAGAGAAGAAACAAACATGAAATCCTCACTACTGCTGACTGTAGAAGAATGAGCTAACCTTGTACACCTCCTCAAACCTTGTGATAAAGCCCTAGCAGTGAGTACATTCTTTTGAATCTGTGAAGAATAGCTGTGTGCTAGTGTCTGCACAAACTTGTGCATAAAACTTGTTTTTGCTTTGTGCACTCACAAAATTGTGTGCTAAAACTGGCCCATGAACAAAGCCTGACACAGACCATGTTTCAGCTCTAGAACCTGCATCAAAAGTTTAGAATAACAATAATACAATGCTACACAATCCTGAGTGATGTAGAATGAGCAGAAGTGAATCAATTTTTCACTCGTTCCAAAAGTACAAAGACTAGGGGACACTCAAGGTAGTTACTTTTAAATCAAATAGGAAGAAATATTTTTTTCACTCAACTAGTGGTTGGGCTCTGAAACTCTTTGCCGGAGGATGTGGTAACAGCGGTTAGCGTATCTGGGTTTTAAAAAGGTCTGGACAAGTTCCTGGAGGAAAAGTCCGTATTCTGCTATTGATGGGGAAGCCACTGCTTGCCCTGGGTTTGGTAGCATGGAATGTTGCTACTATTTGGGCCTCTGCCAGATACTTGTGACCTGGCTTAGTCACTGTTGGAAACAGGATACTGGACTAGATGGATCATTGATCTGATCCGGTATGGCTATTCTTACGTTCTTATGTTATGATGCATATGTTAGAAATAATAACATACAATCAAGTCTTTAAAAAGACTATTACTGACATGGAATATGATGAAATATTGATGCAGTGTATCTCTCACTTCCAGTGTACTGTCCCGCCAATCGAGTGTAATAGTCCCTGACCTTCCCATGCTTCTCTCATGGACCTTGCACCCTTTTGGGTTACACACGAGAAGATTTGAGTGAGGATCTTTATAGAACCACACACAGACAGATCTACACACAAATCCAAGCTAGTGCCAATTAAGCAAAGTCAATTATTTATTTATTTATTTATTTTCTTTATTTATTGGTCCACTTGTATCCCACATTTTCCCAGCTTATGCGGGCTCAATGTGGCTAACAAAGTTACAATAAAATTACATGATACAATAGCAAAAATTGACAAGAGAAGCTAACAGAAGGAAAGGAGCAGATAAACTAACAAAACAGGAAAAGAATAAGGGAGTTAAACAGCATTGTTGACTTCGGGGTAGGCTTTGTTAAACAAATAAGTTTTTAGCAGTTTTTTAAAAGTTTGATGATCTGATGTCTCTTTCAAGAATCTCGGCAAAGCATCACTTATCTACTTTATTTGCTAATGGATCTCAGGATCAAAGCAAATTTGGGTGCTATTTATAGAATCCGGGGGATGATGCACAAGTAAATGTTAACATCTAGAATTGTCCCAAGTATGCCACAGAAAGCATCAAGTGTCCAGATAATGAGCTCCTTGCAATCCCATGAGTCTCGTATTGTGCGTTTATGAATTATTGTATGTTGTGGTGTTGATGGTATGTGTGGTTTTTATGGGATCTAATATATCATTTTTATTTTTGATGTTCAGGTGACTATTTTGTGTTATATTTCATTGATGTAATACTTTATATTTTATGTTTGCTGTTTTTATATAATTTTATCATACTCCATTTTGGGCAATTGTTAGTGAAAAGGCTGTCAAGTAAATTAAAAACAAATTGATCACCTTGTAACCACTTTAATAATAAGAAAAACTGCATTGTATCTGGGCATGACATCATCTGAAACCAGGAGACGAAAATAAGCTTTTCAAAAAACTCTGATGTGGAAGTGAAAAGGCCTTTGCTATGTAAAAACCTTTCCAACTGGAGCCATGGCTAAATCGTAGGAGCCATTTCCTTTCAACCTTGAACCTATGAACACAGTCAGTACAAACTTAAGCCTTCGTAGGCCTCAGTCTTAAAGTCACTGGAACCTGCTCCCTCTTTATACATTTGTCATCCTGTTATTCCAACAACGTAGATATATAGTGAAAGACTTTTCCTGGTCAGTGCCTGCCTATTGTTCAAAGACAAGTCACAACAGGCAGACAAGCCAAGACTTTTGGAGACATCTATAATTGTTCCTGCTATTTATAGTATCTTTGAAATTTCTTGAGAAAATATATAAACATAACGCTTGGTTGGTAGTTGGCTTTGATTCTCCATTTGGGTTTTGTGGGTTCTTCATATGTCAATTGAACAGAAGACAGAGCAAACCACTTGAGGCAGGGCCAGATATATTTAATTTCTTCATTATGTAGCATTTGATATACTGTCATAGGCCAAGGCATCAAACTGGTGTACAATCCTTACACATATACCTAAGACAGTCTAGCTATCAGCAAGGAAATGATGACTGACAAAATAGATGGGAAACAAAAGTTCCCTAAGCTGTAACATTTAAGTGCCAAGAAATTTAAGTGGCCAATAATAGTCAAAAATAAAAAGAATAATTATGATTATTTTATATTGTTATTATCCTTATTTACAAATGCATTCATTTTATTAGTAAAGTGTGAAACCTGTTGTCTAGCTTACATGTAAATTTATTTTTGTTACATTTGTACCCTGTGCTTTCCCACTCATGGCAGGCTCAATGCAGCAGGCAATGGAGAGTTAAGTGACTTGCCTAGAGTCACAAGGAGCTGCCTGTGCTGGGAATTGAACTCAGTTTCTCAGGACTGAAGTCCACCACCCTAACCACTAGGCCACTCCTCCACACCTGAGAAAAGGAAGTTTAGCGCCTGAACAGGGACTTGGACCCTGGACCCTCAGATTAAAAGTCTGATGCTCTACCAACTGAGCTATCCAGGCTCCATATCCAGCCTCAACCTGAGGTGAAATGCTCACTGGTTAAGACTGTGTCAACCCTTCTGAGCACTGCCAAAGATTCATTGCAAAACTCAGATTTATGGGTTCTTTTACTAAAATGTGATAAAAAGTAGCCATTGTGCACATTTACACAGATTTTTCCCGCGGTCTGTAAAAATGGTCTTTATTTCTTGTAGTAAAGGCCATGCACTAATGTTGCCATTGCCAATTAAAAAAAATTATCGTGCACGCTCTTACCAATGCCTACTTTGTAGGCAGTAAGGGCTAATATGCTATTAGTATGCGGTAATGTTAGTGCACTAACTGATTAATGCAGAAATGCCCACTCTGCCCCACCCAGGCACACCTCCCCTCAAAAAAATAACAAAACATTTTTTAGCATGAGGTTTGCACATGCACATTTGACACTTACCATGGGAGACCTGAGCATGTCCCGCAGTATGCCATTTTAAGCTGCATTAGGTGTGCGTTAGCGCCTAACACAACTTAGTAATAGAGCCTCTTAGGGTTGATTTTACTAAGGTGCACTGAAAAATGGCCTGCGCTAGTGTAGGCATGGGTTTTGGGTGCGTGCAGATTCATTTTTCAGTGCGCCTGCAAAAAATGCCTTTTAAAATTTTTGCCAAAAATGGACATGCGGCAAAATCAAAATTGGCGCTTGTCCATTTTGGGTCTAAGACCTTACTGCCAGCCATTGACTTAGTGGTAAGGTCTCACATCTTAATGACCTACACACATAGAAAGCCACTTGACGCGCGTCTGCTATGCGTGACAGAAAAAAAAACATTTTTTTCGGATGCATGTAGCGGACACATGTCAAAAATTAAATTATCACAAGGGCCACACGGTAGCCAAGCGGTAACTCCATTTGGGCGCACGTAGGTACCTCCGCAGCTTAGTAAAAGGGCCCCTCAGTGATTTACTCACAGATGTCCATTAGTTTCTTACCCCATAGTACAGAAGTATGAAAAGCAGAACAGTCAGGTCAGAGCTGTTCCAGTGGTTCCACGATGTTTGTTATATTTACAGGAGCAGAAAAATCTGATCCAGGGTAAGGGGTAAGGGTAATGAATTTGTTATACTGCTTTTCTGTGGTACAACCAAAGCAGCTTGTATATTATATTCAGGTTACTTTCTCTGTCCCTAGTGAGCTCATAATCTAAGTTTTGCACCTGGGGCAATGGAGAGTTAAATGACTTGACCAAGGTCACAAGGAGCTGCAGTGAGCTTTAAGCCCAGTTCCCCAGGTTCTCAACTAACCATTAGGCTGCTCCTCAAGCAGTTTGCACTGAATACAAGCAGCTTATTATACAAAGGTTCACCAGCAATTTTGTTTCAGATAGATAATGGAGCTTAGTTAGAATAACTTCTAAACAACAAACAAGATGGATGTGGAGTAAAAAAAAATCAAAATCTTAAACTCAAACAGCACAGGTGACCCACAAAAATGGCAATCAAATGTATGTGATTGAATGGAAGGAAAAAGCCTCAAAGAGCTTCTGACCAACAGGTCTAGAGAGCTTCAGTCGATCAGAATGACCTATACTTGTTCAATATGATCTGTTCCTCATCATCGGCTAAAAAATCCTTCCTGTCTCCTTCCATGTCAAACTTCAAACAATGCAAAAATGTGTAAAAATTCATGTTTTCAAACATGCACATAGCTCCAAGCTTCAAAGTAATACCTTTATCTGTTCTCCAGCACATAAAATGCTCAGTTCAGCTCACAGCTTCAAAATAATATACTTAGCTTGAATACAGTCATCTATCTTGCAGTCACTTATCTCGCTCTAGGCAATCCCCCGGACCGAAGGTGGCCAGCGTTTCGCTCCAGCTTAATCAAGCTAAGCTGCTTCAGGGTCCAAGTAGTAAAGGAAAATCGACAGCATCTCAGCTAAACACTGCTGTCAGACCTTCTTTTCTATTCGGATTTTGGATGTTTTTTGCAAAACGTCCAAAGTCAGACTTAGACGTCATATCAAAAATTCCCCTCCACGTCTTTTCCCTGCTTTGTTCCTAGCTGAACAGAATTCTAACTCTGTTATGGACTACAGCCCAGTCCCCAGAATCCTCTTCTTTAAAACTACATTATTTGCTTCATTTGTTGCATTGCTGGCCGCCTATCTGCTTTATATCTCTAGGCAGCCTCCAAATGTATAGAACCTTGGTTCCATCACAAGGGCTTGAACAAGTTGGAAAATCTGGTGTTTAAAATTCTGATGATAAATCTTCATGCTCTTAAAGCCATCTGTTTTTAAAAATCTTATTATAAACTGGACACTGCTTTGAGCACTTTAGAGATAAGGCACAATATCAAGTGAACATACAAGAAATATGAAAGAAGAAAACAGCATGATCAGCATTGACCTAAAAAAAAATACATAGTTAAATTTAGCTGTCTTCCATTAAGGAGACTGTTTTCAGTAGGGCTCCTCCCAATCCGTGTCCTTATACCAAATAATTTTGCAAAGAGCGCCTGAAGGTTTCCCCCCCCCCCCCCCCCCCCCAATGGTGGAGTTCATCTGCTATCAACGAAACTTCGTTCTGAAGGAGCAGCGCCTGCAAATTATAATCCTGTTGCTATGGACACCAGTGTGTTGATGGAAGTTTACCATAATTACAGCAATTATGGGTATTTAACATGATAAGAGATTTGGGGCTCTTAATTAAGCAGGGCTTTTAATTAAATGTTGGTTAAATAAGGTACAGGCCAAATGGAAAATGGTGCTTCTTCAACAGGTTATATAATATTGTGAGACTTGGCATGTCCTATTCACCTAGATTCTGTAATTATCGCCAAATCAATCATACTTCATACCAGAAAAGTTTAGTTGGGTGAAGTCATGTCAGCGGAGAACATTATTTTTGACAGTTCTAATCACAGACTCAAGTAAATAGCTACTACGGCTGACTGTTCATGGACTAGATTTCTAAATATGTTTTCCCACAGGCACAAAATAGGGCAACACCTGCAATAAATTAGGCCTTTACATGTGTGCAAACACACTGCAAGTATAATATTATTACTAGGATTATGAAATTAAGTTTTGACACACTGCAAGAAACCTTATTTTTATTTCTGTTCATTAACCGTGAAACGCCACTATGTACAGAGACCATCTGATAAAGTAGACTCTGGCCCTCGACAGTTTATGCCTCAATAAATTGGTTAGTCTATAAGAGGCCACCTGGCTCTGTCAGTTTCTCTCCACCAGGTTAACATGGTCATCCCTTTTAAAGTTTTCACAGAGCTATGCTGTACATTATTTTTTTATTTTATTGGGGTTTATTAACCACCTTTATGAAGAGATTCACCCAAGGCGGTGTACAGCAGGTACAGTTTAAAATAAAACTTACAATTTTGCTAACAGCAAACAATAGTAAAAAAAATCAAGTATAAACATAAATATAATAAATGAGGTAAACTTGAAGAAAACAGTAAATTGAAATCTAGAACTACCATGAAACAGTATGAAAAATATGCACATGTAACAGCACTGGAATTCAACTACCAGAGATATAATATAATGTTAGCATAATATTAATGATACAAGTAATTTATTTATTTATTTATTTGTTACATTTGTATCCCACATTTCCCACCTATTTGCAGGCTCAATGTAGCTTACATTGTACCAGATTGGCGATTGCGGACTCCGGTGTAAACAAATACATAATGAAGTCGTGGTAAGATAAAGTTCATGTGGTATTGCCACATAAGGGATTCATAGCTGGAAGGGTTGTGTCATGTCTATTTTTTTTTTTTTGTTTTTTGCAGAGATCAGGCATTTATGTTGGATTGGTGGGGTATGCCATTTTAAACAGGTAAGTTTTTAGTGTTCTCCGGAAGTGTAGATGGTCGTACGTGGTTTTCAAGGCTTTTGGTAGTGCGTTCCATATATTTCTAGGTGTACAAACTATATAGGTACAAAATGATCATAATACCACTTTTAGTCTCCTAGAGGCCCTTTTACTAAAGTGTGTTAAGCACTGTAAACACGTGAATTAGCATGCACTATTACTGCTCGAGTGTTGTAACTATGGTGGCATGATAATTAGAGTGCTCTAATTTGTACATTAACAGCATGACGGGTTTGGAGGCAGGGACTAGATGTGGACCTGCATCCTGACGTTAGAGCATGCATTAGAACATTTATATCCAACAATACAAAAATAACCATTTGCTAAGGGTTTACCCCAGTATTTAATGGGTGCTTAAGGGGAGAGCTTGTTATTTGCTCCCAGCATTGTGCTGTTCTCCAGCTGTTTCTGCTGTTAGCTCTGGTTAAACTATGCTGACTTTTGACCCCTTGACTAAATCAGTGCTTATCAAGCAAATCAGTGCTTATCAAGCTATGCCTGGAGGACTCTAACCAGTTGGGTTTCCATGAAGTCCACAATGAATATGCATGAGATCTGCCTATAATGAAGGCAAGCAAAAGAAGCCCAACTGAAAGGAACAAAACAAACTATCTATCTATCTATCTATCTATCTATCTATCTATCTATCTATCTATCTATCTATCTATCTATCTATCTACATGTGTGTGTGTATGTTGGACCACCAATATGAGCTTATTAAAACATGATGATGGGCTGTATAGAGATGTAACCAGCAGAAGAAGGGAGGTGTTAATGTCCCTGTACAAGTCGTTGGTGAGGCCCCACCTTGAGTACTGTGTTCAGTTTGAGGCCATATCTTGCTAAGGATGTAAAAAGACTTGAAGCGGTGCAAAGAAAAGCTACAAAAATGGTATGGGATTTGCATTACAAGACTATGAGGAGAGACTTACTGACCTCCTGTAGGAAAGGAGAAACAGGGGTGATATGATACAGATGTTAAAATATTTGAAAGGTATTAATCCGCAAACAAACCTTTTCCAGAGACGGGAAGGCAGTAGAACTAGAAGACATGAATAGAAGTTAAAAGGGGGCAGACTCAGGAAAAATGTCAGGAAGTATTTTTTCATGGAGAGGGTGGTGGATACTTGGAATGCCCTCCTACTTGAGGTAGTGGAGATGAAAACGGTAACGGAATTCAAAAATGCGTGGAATAAACACAAAGGAATCCTGTTCAGAAGGAATGGATCCACAGAAGCTTAGCGGAGATTGGGTGGCAATACTGGTAATTGGGAAACAAAGCTAGTGCTGGGCAAACTTTTATGGTCTGTGCCCTGAAAATGGCAAGGACAAATCAAGGTCAGGTATACATATAAA
The DNA here is from genome assembly GCF_901765095.1 of Microcaecilia unicolor. Taxonomy (NCBI): domain Eukaryota; kingdom Metazoa; phylum Chordata; class Amphibia; order Gymnophiona; family Siphonopidae; genus Microcaecilia; species Microcaecilia unicolor. The sequence continues at coordinate 90,793,853 of NC_044037.1, forward strand.
GTAGCACATACAATGAGTTCATCTTGTTGGCAGACTGGATGGACTGTATTTAACTTTCTTCTATCACTTCTGCTCTTCATGAGAATTCACATATACCTCCCAATTTTTTAAAAGTCAACAAAAAATTGTGCACGCAAATTTGGGCATGCAATTTAATTAATGAGCCAATTAGCACCAATAATTGGCTTTTTAACAAGCAATTATTGGCACTAATTAGATTTAATTGGCATTGGTGTGCATAAATTTAGGTGCAGGATCCACGCCTAAATTTTACATGCGATCTGAAAAAGGGGGCATGAAAATGGGAGGGGCATGAGTGTAATGGAAGCGTTTCTACAATTAACACACAGTTTCACGTAAAGGAATGTCAGTGTGCACAGGAGGAGCAAGAAGAAAGAAGAGCAGGGCAGTGAACGCGCTGCACCGGAGACCGGCGCTGAAGAAGGCTTCAGCTGGCAGGGGTTGGGGACCCCATCCAGCCAAACCAGGGGCCGGACGAAATTTGCGTGACCCCAGGCCCCTGTGGTCCCCCCCCCCCCCCCGTAGCTACGCCACTGTTATAGAAGCATGACAGCAGATAAAGGCCACATGGTCCATCCAGTCTGCCCATCCTCTGTAACACCTAACTCTTCCTTTTCCTAAGCGATCTCACATGCTTATCCTATGCCTTTTTAAATTCTGACACTGTCCTTGACTGTACAACTCCACCGGGAGGCCATTCCATGCCTCCACCACCCTTTCTGTGAAATAATACTTTCTTAGATTACTTCTAAGCCTATTCTCTCTTAACTTCATCATACGCCCCCTCGTTCCAGAGCTTTCCTTCAGTCGAAAAAGGATCACTTCCTATACTTTAATGCCTTTGAGATATTTAAACATCTCTATCATATCTCCACTCTCCCTCTTCTCTTCCAGCGTATACATGTTGAGGTTCATAAGCTTGTCCCTATATTTTTTGGGTTCAAGATTGCGTACTAATTTTGTAGCCGCCCTCTGAACCGACTCCATCATGTTTATATCATAAAATGTTTATAGCTTAAAATGGAATACTGCAGGACACACTCAGGTGTCCTGCAGTAACTGCCAAATGTGCACATACTAATTGTGTGCTAAAAATTGTATTTATGTTTTTGGGAGGGGGTGTGACTAGGGATGGAGAGTGGGCATTCCTATGCTAACCAGTTAGTGCAGCTATACTAGAATGTGCTAACTGGTTAGCGCACAGATACCACGTGAGCCCGTACTGCCTAGAAAATAGGTGGTGGTAAGTGGTCATGTGGTTAGTCTTTTAATGGCTGTGCACTAATGGCCAGTCCAGGGGCATAGCCAGACTTCTGCAGGAGGGGGGTCCAGAGCCCAAGGTGAGGGGGGCACATTTTAGCCCCCCCCCCAGTGCCGCTGACCCCCCACCGCCACCACCAACTTTGACCCCCCTCGCGCCAACCCTTTCAACCTCCTCTTCCTGCCGCCGCCAACCATCCCCCGCCGCCGTCGACTACCTTTGCTGGCGGGGGTCCCCAACCCCCGCCAGCCGAAGTCCTCTTCTCCGGTGCGGCCACGTTGCTGATCTGCAAGAGCAGGCTTCTGTTTTTGTGAGTCTGAGGTCCTGCACGTATGATCAGCAACGCTGCTGTGCAGGCTTCTGTTTCTGTGAGTCTGACGTCCTGCATGTACGATCAGCAATGTGGCCACGCAGGCTTCTGTTTCTGTGAGTCTGATGTCCTGCACGTACAAGCAGGACATCAGACTCACAGAAACAGAAGACTGCCCTTCCAGATCAGCAACGCAGCCATGCCGGAGAAGAGGACTTCGGCTAGTGGGGGTTGGGGACCCCCGCCAGCAAAGGTACCCGATGGCGGCGGGGGGAGGGTTGGCGGTGGGGGGCCAAAAGGGGTTGGCAGCGGGGGGCCAGGGCCAAATCTACGGGGGCCCATGCCCCCGTGGCCCCATGTAGCTATGCCCCTGATGGCCACACTAATGCATGGCCATTATACAAAAAATACCAAAACACCATTTTTACTTCTGTAATAAAAATGTCCTTAATGCATGGGAAAAACTTGTGTAAGGGCATGCTAAAGGCCACGTTTTACCACACCTTTGTTAAAGCACCCCTAATAAAATATAAACATAATCTTAAAAAATAAAATCAAAATTAAAAAAAAGGACATTATTTACTTATCTTTGTGACCAAAAGTGTTTTCTTCGCTTTGCTGTGATGGTATCAAATACATCTTCAGTGTAAAAATACTCCTACATCATCCATGTTTCTCCCTACTATGAGGGCTGTCTCAGGGAGAGCACACTTGAAGATTCAAAGACACTGTTTTCTTATGAATATATTTTTTTCACAGCAAGCAAGCACAGTCCAACGTTTGTAAATTCAACTATCAAAAGATGCCAACATTGGACAGTGCCTGCTTGCAGCAGCGGCTATGTAAAAGGGACTCTTTGTTCTTTATAATAGTCTCTACTATTTTGACTGCACATACATCAGGTTCACCAGTTTCTAATTACCTGGGTCACCTCTGGAAACCTTTTTGTACCTGTATATACTATGCAGTGGCGTAGCTATGGGGGGGGAGGCAATGGGGGCCTAGGCCGCCCCAAACTGGATCTGTGCCCCTGGTTTGGCTGGCGGGGGTCTCCAAACCCCATCAACTGAAGCGTTTTTTTCCAGTGCTGGTATCCAGTGCCACCGTATTTCCTGTCCTGCTCTCTCTTCCCCTCAAATCTGGCATGCTAATTTTAGTGAACGTGAGCATGCGTGCATGCTCAATGTCATTTAAACGAGCATGCTGGACATGAAGTGAATCGCTTGTTTACTCTTTCCAAAAATATAAAAAAAATAGAAGGTATGCAATGAAGCTACTAAGTAGTAAATTTAAAACAAATTTGAATATTTCTTTGCTCAATATGTAATTAAGCTCTGAAATTTGTTGCCAGAAAATGTGATAAAAGCAGTCAGTTTAGCAGGGTTTAAAAAAGATTTGGTCAAGTAGGTTGACTTGGGAAAATCCACTGCTTATTCCTCGAAAAAGCATCATAAAATCTGCTTTACTTGTTCGGGATTTTGCTAGGTACTTGCAACCTAGATTGACCACTGTCAGATGCAGAATACTGGGCTTGATGGACTTTCGGTCTGTCCCAGAAGGAGTTGCTTATGTACTAACCAGTGAAATGCAAAAACTGCACATCAGTGCACGGAAAACATCCACTTGCCATTGTTAGGGAAAAAATTACACTATATGCTAATACCACAGAAAGATCATTTTGTGGTTCCAGCAGTCCTCCATCTAAATAGTGAAGATCAAGATGATACTGTACTAACATCTACCTCTTGCCCAATTAGTGAGCTCCATCTACTATACTCTAGGCAATGTTAATATTGACAAATGTATTTATAGACAGTAAACAATAAGCAAACAACAACATGCTCATCCTATATAATAATTTGTACCTCCAACGTTCTCTGGCTGGCTGGCTGGGTTCGTAACATCTTCTGACATCAGCAAGCCTCCAGTGTTCCCTTCCCTCTCACTGTCACGCCCTTGCTTAACAACGTAATGACATCAGAGGAGGGCGGAACAGTGAGAGGGAAGGGAATGCTGGAAGCAAGCTGATATCCAGGATGTTACGAATGGAACAGAAGTCAGCCAGCCAGCTAGCCAGAGAACGTTCAGGTACAAATCGCTGGACATGGAAGGAAGGAGAGAATCGCGGGACATCGAGGGGAGGACAGGGCAGGGCAGAGGAGAATCGATGGACATGAATGGGATGGGAGGAGAGGAGAGAATCGCGGGATACGTATGGGAGGGCAGGGAAGAGGAGAATCGCTGGACATGGAGGGCATAGGATGGGAGGGAAGGGAAGAATTGCTGGACATGGAGGGAAGGGCAGGGGGAGAGAGAAAAAAATGCTTAAACAAGAGCCTTCCTAGGGCCCATTTCATTGTTGACGAAACGGGCTTGGTTCCACTAGTAAGGTCCATAAACATAATCTCATGCAGTAAAAACCACTATAGGGTGCTAACCAGGCTCAAGCCTGTGTCTCCAGTACTCTGTTCAGGCTGTTTAAGGCTGCAGTGCTCAGCAGCTGAGAGGGGGTGATATATTTCATCGCTTGTGGTATAATTTGGTGTTTTCTGTTCACTCACCTGCACTATTCAGGCTTTATTCATAGCAAGTGCAATGCTACAGAAGACAAGAGTTGTTCCTGCAATAGCATTCACTAGCTGAATCACTGCATAAGAATTTTGGAGACTTCTAGAAACCAGCCACACTTACATGTCTGAGTTTGTAATTGCTGATCTGCACATAGGTCTAGGCCCACCTGACCATGGTAGGACCGCATACACAATCAGGAGAAACCTGTTGCTGCAGTCCCTTGGTTAAAATATAATCCCAAAAACTAATTCAGGTAGAAGGAAACCCACAATGCACAAAGAAGTGATTGTTGGCCTAGTAAATACAGTTCTACGTAAAATGGTGATGATAAAATATTTATCCACAAAAAAACATAGGGGGCCTTTTACTAAAGCTTAGCTCAAGTTATCTGTAGCAGGGCCCACAGGAATAAAATGGACCCTGCTGCAGTTAACTCGAGCTAAGCTTAAGTAAAAAAAAAAAAAAAAAACCTTAGATGGTCAGTAGAAAATTTGGAGCTGGTAATCCCAGTTCTAGCTCATTCTAGATCTGCCATAACTCATCTTTTAGGTTTAACCGATGAATGGGAAAGAGCTGGTAATGGAGGACTATGATGGATTGTTCCATTCCTCCAGAATCTGTAGGGGGCTCCTGAGAGTTTTAAGGACCAGGGTCCACTACTTCAGATGCATCTGACGAAGTGGAACCTGGTTCTAAAAAGCTCATCTACTATAATAAAACTCACCCTCAACGTTCTGAGGACACTGACGTCAGTGAAGCCAAGCCACTGACTTCAGTTCCTTCAGGTTCGAAGGTTCGTGGTGGTGAAGCCACCGGGCCCCGCCCTCGCGTCAAACGTTATGACATTGAGGGCGGAGCAAACGTTGAGGGTGAGTTTTATTACTGTACCTGTGCTCCCCCCTCACGTCAAAACGCGATGACGTCGAGGGTGGCCCAGGAAAATCGCCACCCACACAGAGCTACGACAACGCTAACAACAGCGGCGGCGCACGAACCAGCTACAAAGGCGACGAGCCACGGGGCGGCCCAGGAAAATCGCCACTGTTCTCCATATGTGAGTCACCCCCCCCCCAAAAAAAAAAAAAGATAGCGCCCGTTTCATTGCTCTGAGAAACGGGCCTTCTTTCCTAGTGTCTCAATAAATTGGTTACTCTAAGTGAGGTCGTATTATAATTTGTGTTTAAAAAGTAATTTGAATTAAATCTAAGTGTGCTGAATTTAAATATATTGATGAGCACACAGCTACATTTACTGAATTCCCAAATATAGAGAACAGTCTATAAAGTACCACTTGCCTCTGTCAATTTTCTTACGGCTACCCCGTTTAAAGTTAGCATGGTAATTTCATGTTTTGATGCACCAAATGGATGGCAGCATTGATTGTGTAACTTTTATTTCATGTGTAGATTCTAGGTCAGTGAGACTGTGCCTGGTCTCTCAGCACTCATCTCTCAGCAGAGGTATTATGTGCGTGGCTCACACCCTGCAGGACTCTGCAAGTTATAGAGCTCAATGAAAGCGTCTTGGCAGACTGTCTCATGGCTTTTCTGCTTTACAGTGTATACAGTTCAATCCAGCGGAAACCAGACAAGGGCTTCGGTGTCTAATTACAAACATCCCTCATGTGTTGTTACATTCTGTACCCAACAGCAGGGTTGGGCAGGTTGACATATTATTTTTCTAAGTAATTAAGAACCTTTCTTTTTGGACTTGTTCACTGTGCAGGTGTTTCCATAAGTAACTCCTGGCTGGAGATGCCTATTGACTTTATGGTTAAGCAAGCCTGCATTTGTCTCATTCTAAGCCTGGTCTTGTAGTCCTATTTTTCTCAGGAAAATTAGAATCAGAGATGCACCAAAGTAAAAGTGAGACATGCACAGCCTATTCAGAAGACATGGAATAAATTGTTAGCCTATCCCTTGCCAAAGATCTGTATGAGGAGCTGGGCAGTTACATTCTCTAGGTACAACAACAGTGAAAACAGAGGTTGCATTCATTTCACTATGAAAAGACCTATGCAATAAAGCTCATGCTAAAACACTTTTTAGCTTGGCAGTCGATAAAATACATACATGCATATTAAAATGTGTAGTGGGCATCCCGATCACAAGGTGATCTGTGGCTGGATTTGCACCCCAGGTCCACCACACAACACTTATATCATCCCAGTCCTCTCCCCACTTCAATCTCAGCATGACATTTCTCCAAGGGAGCAGGTTCTCTCTGGGGGGAAGGGATTTCTCTTCAAGTCACTGGCGTAGAAGTATCTCCAAAAGATAACTCAGAGATGGATATCAGGTGCTGTAATTCTCTTTATTGAAATCAAGTCTAAAACCAATGCTGCACTCTTTTGAGGCTTTACAACATTGATTAAATGCTTTATTACTCCATACTCTTCCTCCATCTGGGTCTGTGATTCCCTGGAAAAATACTTAGTGTTGGGGGTAAAAGCCTCCTAATCCTTTCTGAGTTGAACACACAGTCTCTCCTTCCTGAGATCCACTTCCACACAGACTCGTCCAAAGAGGATTAATCTAGTACACTGTTTTCGAAAGAGAAGGATGCTCATCTTTCAACATAAATCAGAAGATGGGCATCCTTCTCATAGGGTCATCCAAATTGGTATAATCGAAAGCTGATTTTGGATGTCCCCAACTGCTTTCCGTCGCAGGGATGGCCAAAGTTCAAGGGGGCGTATCGGAGGTGTAGCAAAGGTGGAACTTGGGCATGCCTCGACCCATAATGGAAAAAAAGTGCGTCCCTGACAAGCACTTGGACGACTTTACCTGGTCGTGTTTTTCTTACAACCAAGGCACAAAAAGGTGCCCAAAATGACCAGATGACCACTGGAGAGAATCGGAGATGACCTCCCCTTACTCCCCCAGTGGTCACTAAACTCCTCCCACCCTAAAAAAATATTTTTTTGTCAGCATCTATGCCAGCCTCAGATGTCATACTCAGGTTCGTGACAGCAGTATGCAGGTCCCTGGAGCAGTTTTAGTGGGTGCAATGCACTTCAGAGAGGCGGACCCAGGCCCATTCCCCTACCTGTTATGTTTGTGGAGGAAACAGCGAGCCCTTCAAAACCCACCACAAACCCACTGTACCCACATCTAGGTGCCCCCCTTCACCCGTAAGGGCTATGGTAGCGGTGTACAGTTGTGGGTAGTGGGTTTGGGGGGGGGGGTTGGGGGCTCAGCATACAAGGTAAGGGAGCTATGTTCCTGGGAGCAATTTATGAAGTCCACTGCAGTGCCCCCTAGGGTGCCCGGTTGGTGTCCTGGCATGTCAGGGGGACCAGTGCACTACAAATGCTGGCTCCTCCCACGACCAAAGGGCTTGCATTTGGTCATTTCTGAGATGGATGTCCTTGGTTTCCATTATCGCCGAAAATCAGAAACGACCATCTCTAGGGACGACCTAAGTTTCACGATTTGGACGTCCCTGACCGTATTATCGAAACAAAAGATGGCTGTCCATCTTGCTTCGATAATACGGGTTTCCCCTCCCCTCCATCGGGATGTTTTGCGAGGACGTCCTCAACAAAACTTGGGCGTCCCTTTCAATTATGCCTCTCTGCACCTCCTTTGTAATTCAGCTCTTGAGTAGGGCTTCTCTTTCCATGGTCCTGTCGGATTAAACTTCTGCTCCACTCTTCAAATAAATAGCAGGCAGAAAGGTGGTTAAAATCTCAGTGATGTCACTGTCATGGCCCTGGCAAGAGCTGGGCTCTACAGAAATGCAGTTTTCAAGGAGGAAACCTGAACCACACTCTCTCAATCCACCACCACCACACATTTACCAAGGGTCTCTGACTTACATAAGGATAGGCATCCCAGAAGAGGGATGCTGTAAGCAGATGGTATTTACCTCCTCTCTATTCTGACCTGGCATGGCCTGGGTACAGGATCATATAGGATTAGTGAGGATCTTGCAAGGATCTTTACACTTGCATTAACATTCCATGCAACAAATTTTACCTGATATTTACTAACATTGCCCTCAAAAGTATGGTCATTAACACAATAAAGTGCAGTGTGAATGCTAGCTGCCTCATAAAGATCATTCCCCCCTCCCAAGAGTTAGGGGATAAAATTATCCTGCTGTCACTGTTGGCCCAATAATATATGATACCTTAGGTGAACCTTCAGTCATATGCCCTGCCCAGGGTAGCTCAAAGACTTTCCCCCCTCATGTCAAGCATCTCCCCTTCTCTTCCCTCCCCCCGCCCCACCAGGTGTCCAGCATCTCCCCTTCCCTACCTACCCTTCCCAAGGTGTCAAGCATCTCTCCTTGCCTACCCCTTTAAGATGTCCAGCATTTCCCCTTTCTTTCCCCTGTCCTTTCCACTTGTATCAAATCCAGGGCCTTTTTTGAGGGGGTACTTGGGGGTACTGAGTACCGGCACATTTTCATTGGCTGCTAAAATTGACCCATGGTCCCCAAGTTTAAATGAAAGAGCTCAAGCTCTACACACCAATTCTGCCTTGTCATAGATTCTGTGACTGGTTGCAGGGGGCCTGGCTATTGAGGGGTGGGTCCCTTAGTGATCACCCCACCCCCTGAAGGGTGGCCTGTCATTTGAGTACCGGCACCTTTTTCGCTAGAAAATATGCACTGATTCTAATCAAATAGCAAACGAAGAATTTCAGTGTTATGGCCAAAATGCAAACCATGTTGGTACTGATCCAGGACACCGTCATCATCAATGAAGCTTTGGAGCTATAATAGGGCAATTTTCTCAACTGGTTTTCCTAGAAAAGGTAGGCTTGGAGTTAACTGTTAATTACTCAACATCAAAGGATCAAGCTTAGTCTTTTTAAAAACTGATCTGACACTTGCTTCAATACATAAGGCATAATGCTCACTAAGAAGGAAAATTCTCTAGCTACATCACTCATTGCTTGAAATGTAATGATAGGCACAGAGGCTAAAGCACACTACACATATGCCCTGGCATGCAACACCTGTATTATTGTAGGTTAATCTACTGGACAACCCACTGTTACCTGGTTATCACCTCACAGTGTAAGCTCATCAGCTATAATCCACCAGCACTTATTGATTAGGGAATGCTAGAGTAAGAGCTGTCAGATGTTCTTCCTTGTCCTTTTCTCTTCTGCTGCAAGCTCCTCACTTATTCTTTCTTTTCAGGAAGGCATCATACATGACCTCCAGTGCTTTCCTGTTTTCCACAGGTGATTAACCTTAAGAAATCCATGCACACTACAAGCAGACCACATGCTTTATAGCCTTCTAAAAATTTATGTATACACCCCTGGATTCTATACATGGTGCGGCGAGTAGCATGCATTAAATTGTGCACATGGGCAACTTACACATGCTACTCAATTGAGTAATCAGCCAATCAGTAATGATAATTGGCCAATAACAACCATTTATCACTAATTAGCAATAATTAGAATTTACCCCTGCTTTCTTTTTAGGCATATTCTAAAAAGAGGCACGTGTAAATCCTAACGCATGTAGCTTAAAAGGAGGCATGGCCATCAGAGGATTGTTGGTGTGTTGAGGACATTCCTCAGGTCTATGCACTTTGTTATAGAATTCAGGGGCACGTACTTACATTTAGGCGCAGGTATTTACACCAGGTTTTTACTGGTGTAAATGGCCATGCCTCAATGTAGGTGAATTCCCATGGCCTTTGCATTATTCTATAAAGTGCGCCTTAATGTAGATGCACTTTATAGAACAGCGCTATGTGTATCATTCAGATGTGCCTACATTTTTAGATGGGATTTACAGAATCTAGCCCACAATGTACAACTTTCTTACCTGTGGTATACTTCTAGTACTAATATTAGAGCTGGACAAATCTGGAGTCTTTGTAGGCTGTGATTACTGGAGAGACAAGATCACTCTTTCAAGTTCCTGAAATAAGACAATGTGTGAATAATTTCATGATCTCTGTCTTCCTTTCTTGATACGAAAATTTGCTTATGCCCAAGATTTGGGAGAATCTTTTCATAAAGGTGGTTAATAAATCCTAAATAAATACTAACCATTGGCAGGCCAGTTTTAAAATGCTTGATGATATCACATCAAACTCTGACCTACCTAAAAATTCACTTGTTCTGCAGTGATCTGAATTGGCCAGTTTCTCTACAGGAATTAAAAAGCAAATGATTTATTAGTATTGTTAGATTTTTTATTTTTATTTTTGTTACATTTGTACCCCGCACTTTCCCACTCATGGCAGGCTCAATGCGGCTTACATGGGGCAATGGAGGGTTAAGTGACTTGCCCAGAGTCACAAGGAGCTGCCTGTGCCTGAAGTGGGACACATGAATATGTGAGTCAGGAATTAGGGGATAGGTTATTCTGTTTGTACTTGCTTACAGATGCACCCACTCTGCAGCACCTCCAGGGTCAGCATTAGGAGCAGACCTGATAAGTCTCTTGCATTGAGTGGAAGACTCAAACATTGAAGGGCTATCTCCCGCCTAAAATCAGGAATCTCCTGTGGAAAGCAGAAGACTCGGAAGTCACCACTTAGCTCTTTTCCTGTGTGCCCTCGACCACAAGCATTTTCAAATCTCATAGCCAACACTGTGAGATTAACAGGCAGGAACTGGCGGCTGCAAGATTTGAAGCTGTTCAGAGTCTGAGAATGGAGTAGAGGCAGGGCATAGGCTGCCTCTACTCCAGAATAGGAGCTGGGTTGGAAGGTCGAATAAAAATCTCCTACTGAACTACCCGTTGCATCTCTGTATGGGGTGGAAACCAGAGTAATTACCCTTAGCCTCTATGTCACTGAGGGTCCCAAGCCTACCTCAATGTGAAGATGACATAGCCTGAAGGTGGTCTTCCCAGTTTCTGCCTTGGACCCCCTCCATATATTCCTTTTCTAAACATTTACTCAACAGGCAAGCTCCTCTTATCTACACCCTTGTCCCCCATTGCTAAATCTTGACTCTGTGCCTTCTAGCTTACTGTGCCAAGCACCTGGAATAACTTTTCTAAACATGTATTCCATGCACCTTCTCTTGCCAGATTCTAATTCATTCTGAAAACACACTTTCTTGAGGCTACCTTTATAATATCAGCCTAATTGTTCTCCCATATGACTTCTATAAATCACTTGCACATTACTTCTTCATGTAGATTCTCAGGAGGAGTCACTCTGCAGCTGGCCTGGCCCTACTATTTTAACTCAAAGACATCCCCCTCCCATATGTTTAGTCTGTGCTCTGTCTATGTGTCTTAATTAAATAGTAAACTTCCAGAAGCAAGAACTTTCTATTATATATGTCAGTAAATCACTGTATAAAATTATGTATGTACAGCAATATTTGTAGCCAAAATTTGAATGGAATTGGAAAGAAAAGCCTCTACACCCTGGTCTAGCCTCTCCTTCTATCCCAGTGGCAACTAGGCTACACTAGAAACAGAGGGTTTTCTCTAATTATGGCTGCTGCTGTGTGGGCTCCTTGCTCCAGCCCCGCCCTTTCTGTCCTCTTTTTATTTGTTGTGGGGATAAAAGGGCAAGAGCCACATCTACTACATGAAAAAACATATGAGGCCCTAGTTTCCCGTACTAGGTTCCAATATTTCCCCAGTGGGTAGCATATTGGAATAGAGGCATAGCTGTGCTACCTTATATGGCAAAGAAAAAATGGGGGGGCAACCAATCAAATTCCAACTCAAGGGTAGCTTATTTATTTAAAAGGAAAAAAAAAACCACAAATGTGCAACAAAAGCTAAAGTGGTTCTTCTTATTGACAATCAACTTGTTAAATTCAATAGACTCTTTTTGAATTCAGTAGACTCAACACAGTCCTGTGTTTTGGCGCTTGCCTCAGAAGTCATAAACAATTCAGTCTAGTTGATAATGCAGTAAGGCTCAATGCACAGAACAAATGTAGAAAGGCATCTGACATTAAAGCTATCCACAAACAGCAATGTTCATTGAGCGTTATTGCAATTTCCCTGATGGATTGCTTTTTCCAAAAGTGACAAAGAGATTTACAATATATAATAAAAACAAGAAAGGGTTAAAAGTCCACCAAATATTTAAAGGAAAGGAGGGAGGGAGAGAGAGCAAATCAAAGAAGAATAAAAACAAATTACTAGTAGTATAGACAACCGCAGAAGTCAGTGAATCCGAGGCAGACTACCTGGATCTAGGTAGATAGGAAACGCTTTCTCAAAGAGGTGAGTCTTAAGGAGGGTTTTAAATTTAAGGTACTAGACGAATAGGGGCAGGAAGGGAATTCCACAGTGAAGGGGCAAGCCAGAAAAAATACTTGGGTACGAGTGGATTCATAAAGGGGGAAATGCATGTGTAAATCCAAATTAGTGCCAGTTATCTTTAAGAATTGATTGTCAAGGCCAATTAATTCATACTTAATAACTTGCTAGCTAATTTAGTTGTATGTACATCTTGAATCTGCACCAACATTTAGGCACCATGTATAAAATCTGTATATCAGGGAGATTTTAGTTAAAGTAGTGAGGCCAATTCCTAGGAATGAGATCTAAGGAGTTTGGGGGAATTTACTCATTCTTTTTCAATAGAATCCCAAGGAAAGTTACATTCAGGTCTTTCTCTGCCTCCAGAGGACATAGTCTAAGTTTTGTACCTGAGGTGATGGAAAGTTACATGATTTACCCAAGGTCACAAGGAATATAGAGAGTCCTAGCAATAGTCCTCAGAGATAAAATGATTTGCCTGATATGTCTAGGCCTGCAAATAGGTGGGAAAATGTGGGGTACAAATGTAACAAATAAATAAATAAAATACTAGTGGGATTTGAACTCTGGTTCCCTTCCTTTTAGGCCCCTGTTCTAATCACTAGGCTTTTCTTCTATCAGTGAGAATTCAAGCAAGGTGTTATATAAGAAGGCCATCTGCAGAAACAATTAGGTTCATGTTTTAAAAGCAGGTTCAAAGAGATGTGCTTTTAGGCTGGATTTAATCCTGACAAGAAAGAGATCACAGTGCATATGTTCCAGAAGGTTACTTCAGGCGCTTGGCACAGCAAGCTAGAAGGTGTGTAGTTGAGATTTAGCAACAAAGGAGAAAAAACAAGAGCAGCTTGCCCTTAAAGTTTGGGAAAAGGAGTGGATGTGAAAATGAGAGGTAATGAGGCACTGCAGAGTGAAGGCACTTGAAGGCAAGCACAGGAGGTCAACGAGGAGGCTAAAATGGGCCAGGACTGGGACAGGGCTAGGTCAGGATGGGATGGGGGCAAGTTAAAACCCATGGGGTGGGAGGTAACACATGTCAGCAGTAAATGGACAGTGGGAGCACTTTTGAACACAGCAGGGAAGGATCCCTTCACTGTGTCACTCTGATGCAGTTGTACCATCTGCTTCCCCCCAGTACCTTTGTCACTGATGGTAATAAGTATACTGAATACACTCCAGGAAATAATGTGCCAAAAAAAAAAATCAAAATAATGAATTCAAATAATACAGCATATTAAACAGAACAGTATGAGCAGAATACTGGAAATATATGCAGGTATTTTAGCACCTGACTTCCAGTCGGTCCTAGTTCTCTAGTCCAATGTCTTCCTGTTGGTCATTTGCCTATCAATGATTACTAGACTTCAGATCTGCTGACCTTTAGTTTATTTACCAAAATTGCTCGTTTTGCCCAGCCCTTTAGATGATGGATTAAGGGAGTTCTAGCCCTTAATCCCCCATTGCTAATTTCCCCTCCAAATTGTATATAATTAAGTATTGCAACCTCCATTGTTAATAAACAACATATCCACACGTGGGTTTGTAAAATGACAGGCATACATGTGTAAGTGCGACACTACACATGTATCTTTTGAAATACCAATATACATGTATGAATGCTGAGGTTCTTCCACGTATATCTTTGTAAAATGGCTGCTCCTGTATTTTACAAAAGGTTCTGTGTTGGCAGATCCTTTTCTAGAATACTTCCGGAACTGTATATGTTCCGACTTGGACATGTCAATTCCAATTTCTCTGTGTTATCCAAAATGTACTTGCACACGTTCACTGGCAGCCAGTAAATATATAGGACTGAATTCTATAAATGGCACCTAAAAATTAGATGGGTGCACAAAAATGGGTGTGAATATTAACATGCAATTCAGTAAAAAATGCCATTGATTCCTCAACTATTATTGAATAGAGTTAGAAATATCTGCTCTGATCTCAAACACTGTGCATAAATTCTGTGCTTATCAGCACCCACTTACAAATCTGCTCGAATTTTATGCATGATACCTCTGCCTAACATCTTGGTGCTGACATCATCATGTTGACATTGGCGTGAAATGCACAATGATGTCATCTGAGAAAAGATGGCAACTGTCAGAAGGCAACCAAACTTTAGTGACTAGGACACACTGAGGGGCATAATTGAACGGCGCCGGCCAAATTGATGGCCGGTCATCTTCGGGGCCGGCGCCGTAAGCGGGCGGAGCCAAGCATATTTTCAAAATATGCTTTGCGCCGGCCAAATCACTCGCCGGGTTTAGAGAAGGATCGCCGGGTTTATATGAGATGGACAGCTTCATTTATCAGCCATAATGGAAACCGGGCCTGACCATCTCAAATCCGGAGAAATGCAAGGCATTTGGCCTTGGGAGGAGCCAGCATTTGTAGTGCACTGGCCCCCCTCACATGCCAGGACACCAACTGGGCACCCAAGAGGGGCACTTAAAAAATGAAAAACAAACAAAAAGCTTCCAGGTGCATAGCACCTTTACCTTGTGTGCTGAGCCCCCCAATGCCCCCAAAACCCACTCGCCACAACTCTACATCATTACCATAGCCCTAAGAGGTGAAGGGGGGCACCTACATGTGGGTACAGTGGGTTTGGGTTTTTTTTGGAGGGTTCTACATTAACCACCACAAGTGGAACAGGTAGAGGGGGATGGGCCTGGGTCCACCTGCCTGAAGTGCACTGCACCCACTAAAAACTGCTCCAGGGACCTGCATACTGCTGTCAAGGAGCTGGGTATGACATTTGAAGCTGGCATACAGGCTGGCAAAAAAAGTGGTTTTTTTGGGTGGGAGGTGCTATTAAACACTGTCGCCAGTTTATTAAGATAAGTGCTGTGCTGTGCTATATTACACTTTTTGGGAACAATTATGAAACACTGCATAAAATATATGCTATAATTTAAAAAAATCAGGGTGATCTAATGACGATTTGCACCGCAACCATTTTCCTCAATATGAAGAAAGAACAAGATGTTCTAATGGTTTGAGTTGCATTAATTTCTGATGATCCCCCAAAAAAACGTATTTACAAAAAAACGTATAATTCACTATTGTTGCAGATTCTGTAGTTGATTGTCCTGCTGTAATATTAATGTTTGGGACACTGTATATATTTTAGTTATATCTAAGTACCCACATTTACTATCTTTTGGTCTATTAATTGGATTTTTCATATATTCCTATGGGCATCTCTAGCATTTAGTGCATGCTAATCATTAGCGTACGCTAAAAATGCTACCGCGCCTTTGTAAAAGACCCCCTTAGTTATGTTTTGATAAATGAGAGATCTGTATGAAACAAAGGGCCCTGTTTATTAAGCTGTGCTAGAGGCGTGCTAGTGTTTTTAGCACGTGAAAAACATTAATGTCCGCTAACCATGCAGATGCCCATAATATTCCTATGGGCATCTACACAGTTAGCGTGTGCTAATTTTTAGCACTAGCGCACCTTAGTAAACAGAGCCCAAAATATTTATTTTTATTATTTATTATTTTGACTTATAAAACCACTTGTCCCTGAAAGATGCTCAAACAACAGTATAATTTATTTGTGCTTCTGACTCAAGGTATGTAGAGGGGGGTCTGAGGGGTGGGATTTCACTAAACCACCAGGACCAGTGTTCACTAGGGGGGGGGGAGGTTGGTGGGCCCACTGGACCACCAGGGTATTTTTGGGTGGGGGGTTGGGAGGTCAAATCGGTGGGCCCGCTGGACTTCCAGGCTATTATTTTTGGAGGGTCAGGAGGGATCGCTGAACCACCAGGGATATTTTTTAGGTGGTGGAGGGTTGGGAAGGGTCTGCTGGACCACCAGGGATTTTTGTGCATTGGAGGGAGGCTCAGGCTCAGGGAAGGGTTTGGGGTAGAGGGCCAGGTGTGATTTTTCTTTCAGTGCCTGTGCCAACTGTGGTTTTCTGTTCTTATTGCAACTCTATCAGTATGTACAATATTATTAGTTCATTGATATATCCATCATTATATACAGTTATTCTATAATTGGTAGCCACTATAGTATATTATTTCAATATTGCTGTACTCTATACATTGAATTCTAATCTAATCTGTAAACCACATTGAACTCGAGCCTATTTTCAGGATAATGTGGGATATAAATGTCATAATAATAATAATAATCAGCACTTAGCCACTGACAGGAAAGTTAGCATGGAACATTACCAAGAGGTCTTGAGCTGTCGGTAGTTCCTAGTCCTTAGAGCTGGGATTTTCCCTGTGCTCTTTCTCTGTGCATTGCATGGAATTGCTAATGAGCTCATTTTAATACTAGTGAGCTCATTAGCATGGGACATTCCATGCACAGTAGAGCAGTGGCTGAAAGCCTCTGTGCATTACCCACAAAATTACATTTCATTTAGACTGGTTCTGCCCAAATGGTACCTACCCCAGGGCCACATGAACAACATTTGTTTACTAGTAGTTTTGGGGGAAAACCCTTTAAAAATTGTGCTTTGGATTATAAAAACTTGCTTTACATTAAAAACAAAATCTGAAATAGATCTAAAGTTTGATGAAATTTGCATTGAATAATTTCAAAAACGGGAAACAAAATTTTCACATCTGCTTCTGATTTCTTACAAAAGGGTAGGGATTAAAAGTGAAGCCCAGGGAATGAAAGTGACTTGCTCAGTATCAGAGGGTTAGTGGCAGAGCTGGGATTAGAAGAGAAACACAGAATGAGAAAGTGATTTCTAGAGGCACAGCTGGAGGGGGTAGTCCCTGGCAAAGCTGGGATTAACACTCAGACAAAGGGATATGAGGGAAACAATTTTCAAAAGCTATTTACCCTGGTAAACAGGTTATTCAAAATCTGCCCACCCTGCAGGTGGGTAAAAAGTACATGTGGGCAACAACATAAAATGCAAATTTACACATGTGAAAGGTAGATGGGCTGAAAGGCAGGTTAGTTTGGGCCTAGTGTGGATTTAGGCTTAGGTAATAAAGGCAACTGCCTAGGATGCCAAATTATGAAAATGTCAAAATACCTGGGCCTAAAAAGGGCCTGTTCTCCTTGCTTTAGGGACATGAGCTTCAAAAAATTCTGTTGTGACATTCTAACCTCCTTTGCTTCCACTCTCTCCAGTCTTGCCTACAGAATTAAATCTGGCCCTGGTTTGGGGGAGGCGATAACATATGTTGTTTTGCATTTTGTGTTTCTTGTTCAAGGAAAAGGCACCGAAAGCAGGTGTAAATTTCTGTTGCTGTGTGTTTCCTAGGTAAGTATTTCCCATTGAGCAGGGCCACCGAGAGGGGAGAGCAGAGAAGCAAGATTCACCTGGGCCTAGCCTCCAACGGTGACCCTGAACCGGCAGCATAGGTAAGATCCAGCAAGCAACTTTCCCTCCCTTCCAAATCCCCCTGCCCCCACCCACCCTGTCCTCTACTTGCCTGGAGTCACTGAATGACAGGCAGCTGTGATAGAGAGAGATTGCTGTGCTGGCCACAGGTCCTTCTTCCTGCCCCAACCTACTTCCTGTAAAGTAACTTTCTGTTTCCGCATAGGTGGGACGTGGGAGGAAAAAGGACCCGGGACTGGCAGAGTAGTTTCTCTTGATCACTGCTACCTACCATTCAATGACTCCAGGAAGTAGGGGGCGGGGAGCATCAGTGGTGGCAAGCCCCTTAATATTGTTTGCCCCAGGCCCGACTTTATCTCTTGGCTACCCTGCCATTGAGAACTGGTACAAAGCCCACCGGGAAAAGTAACTGCAAAATTTGACTCAAAATGCAGAGTTTTATAAATTACCCCTAAACTTGCTTGTCCCAAGGCTACACAGATGAGAGCTAAGATCCCAGTTCCTCTGACATGGTCTGTGTTCAAACCAGCAAATCCCAGAAAAAGTATTTTCATCTGAAAGCAAAACATGTAGTGCTATCAAAATATTTTCAAGCAGAGTGGCACGCTTGTTTGTATGAGCATGAAAGGACTTTGACACGCTTCCTTGAAGCGTGAAGGGCATTAAAGCAAATATGTATGAATGACGACATACACAGGGAGTATGCTGAAATCCTTAGGGTTGTGGCCCTTTGTACTGTAATCCTCCTAAGCCCAATTTAGCACGTACAAACATATCCACTTCAGGATCCAAGAGCTACTGCAACTCTCACTCCTTTTATGAGTCTACGGACATATTTAGAGAACTCATCAGAAAGGAAGGATCTTGGTATCCTAGAAGTTAGTGATTAGACCCTCAAAGGAATAAGTATGGAAGCGTGGCTCAAATCCCACTGCTGCTCCTTGTGATTTTAGGCAAGTCACTTAATCCTCCATTTCCTCAGATACAAACTTAGATTATAAACCCAGCAGGGAAATATTTACTGTACCTTAATATAACTCAGCTGGAATTACTATTAAAAAAGGTGTGAGCTAAATCTATATAAATAATAATATAGTTTTAGTAATATCTTGCAATTTGCAACTATTTTTTCTCCATTGTGTTCAGCACAGTTGTGGATGGACTTAAAACCTGGGAGTTCCACAGTGCAATGGCTAATGTTCATTTATTCAGTTATAGGAATAGATGACTAAGGAGTTTCTCCTGCATTTTGGCTAAGGCTAATTGCTTAGTGATAGTGCATCAGGCCTTTTGGAGTTCTAACAGAATGTGGCAGGATCAGTCAATCCTGGAAATAAGCATCAACCATTTCTAGGTTATCAGACTTGACAATGTGCCTTTGACAAAGATATTCCAGGGGTCTAAAGTGTTCATCCGACACCCTGTACATCAGAATTCTTGTCTTGGTTATTGCGGACTGGCAGAGGCCTGAGGAGTTTCTCTTAGGCCTTCTGCAAAGCATAGGCGTGCTACAGAATGTCAGTTACCATTTGGTTAATTTAGCTCAATTTCAGTTTTTTAGGTAAGTGTTGTGAAAAGTGAAAGTGCCTGTTCTCGAAGGCATGTCCATCTGTCTGCCTGTCAATCTATATAGATATGTTTGTGCCTGTGCTCGCTCCCCAGGTAGTCATATGCTTACTCATTTGCACACGTGCACTCCACCCAGTTTAACAGTCTTACACACATAGAAACATCAGGGTCAATATTCATCGTGATTTAAGTGACCAGAAATTGCTCCTGGCCAGTTAAATCATCTCGTTGGGGCTAACTGGTCAGTTTCAGTGGCTCTTAGCCAGTTAACTCAGCTGAAAGTAGCAGGTTAGCGCCAAATTCAAAACCTGCAATTTTGGGGGCATTCCAAGACAGAGTCAGCACTTGGCTAGTTAAGCGCAGATATTCAGAAGTTAACCAGCCAGGTTAACCACATAAGCCGCATTGAGCCTGCCATGAGTGGGAAAGCGCGGGGTACAAATGTAATAAAAATAAATAGGACTGCATAAAAGTCAATCCTATCTTTATGCAGTAATCCATGGCCGATTAAGTGCTGAATATCACAATTAACTGGCTATCCTGCTTATTTTCGAACGAGAAGGCCGGCCATCTTCCAACACAAATCGGGAGATGGCCAGCCATCTCCTGAAGCCGGCGAAATCGGTATAATTGAAAGCCGATTTTCGCTGGCTTCAACTGCTTTCCATCGCAGGGCCGGTCAAAGTTCAAGGGGGCGTTTTGGCAGGGTATGGAAGGCGGGATGGGGGTGTGGTTACGAGATGGCTGGCTTCGGCCGATAATGGAAAAAAGAAGGCCGGCTCTGATGAGCACTTCGCCGGCTTCACTTGGTCCATTTATTTTTAGGACCAAACCTCAAAAAAGTGCCCCAACTGAGCAGATGACCACCGGAGGGAATCGGGGATGACCTCCCCTTACTCCCCCAGTGGTCACCAACCCTCTCCCACCCAAAAAAAATTTAAAAATAATGAAATATCATACCCAGCTCCATGACAGCAGTATGCAGGTCCCTGGAGCAGTTTTTAAGTGGGTGCAGTGCACTTCAGGCAGGTGAACCCAGGCCCATACCCCCCCTACCTGTTACACTTGTGGTGGTAAATGTGAGCCCTCCAAACCCCCCCAAACCCCACTGTACCCACATGTAGGTGCCCCCTTCACCCCTTAGGGCTATGGTAGTGTTGTACAGTTGTGGATTTGGGGGGGGGGATTTGGGGGGCTCAGCACCAAAGGTAAGGGAGGTATGCACCTGGGAGCAATTTTTGAAGTCCACTGCAGTGCCCCCTAGGGTACCCGGTTGGTGTCCTGGCATGTGAGGGGGACCAGTGCACTACAAATGCTGGCTCCTCCCATGACCAAATGCCTTGGATTTGGCCGGGTTTGAGATGGCCGCCATTAGTTTCCAATATCGGCAAAAACCAATGGCGGCGATCTCTAACGCCGGCCCAAATGTTGAGATTTGGCCAGCCCCGACCGTATTATCGAATCAAAAGATGGTCGGCCATCTTGTTTTGATTATACAGTCGGGTATGCCACTTTCCGGGGCCGGCCTTAGAGATTGCCGCCCATATAGATGGCCGGCCCCATTCGATTATGCCCCTCTATGTGTTAGCCGGCTCCACAAACTCTGAAATTCAATGTCAGTGCATTGAATTTCCGGGTTTAGCTCTGGTGGCAGTCAGCAAAATGCTGATTGCTGCCACTGAATGTTGGGCCTGTAGAAAATAAGACAGCAGATAAAGACAGAGATCCTGTCTGCCCATTCACACCAGCTACTAAGATCTAAGATCTCTTCCTCTCCTTTAGAGATCCTCTGTGCTTGTCCCATGCTGTCTTGAGTTCAGATGCAGTCCTTAAATCTACCACCATTGGAAAGTCATTCCATGCATCTGCCCGAATCTCTCCAAGATTAGTCCTGAGGCCACTCATTTATACATATGTATCATACATGCAGTGACCCTACTTATGTAACTATTTATAAACACATAAGTACATAAGTACATAAGTAATGCCACACTGGGAAAAGACCAAGGGTCCATCGAGCCCAGCATCCTGTCCACGACAGCGGCCAATCCAGGCCAAGGGCACCTGGCAAGCTTCCCAAACGTACAAACATTCTATACATGTTATTCCCGGAATTGTGGATTTTTCCCAAGTCCATTTAGTAGCGGTTTATGGACCTGTCCTTTAGGAAACCGTCTAACCCCTTTTTAAACTCTGCCAAGCTAACCGCCTTCACCACGTTCTCCGGCAATGAATTCCAGAGTTTACTTACGCGTTAGGTGAAGAAAAAGTTTCTCCAATTTGTTTTAAATTTACTACACTGTAGTTTCATCGCATGCCCCCTAGTCCTAGTATTTTTGGAAAGCGTGAACAGACGCTTCACATCTACCTGTTCCACTCCACTCATTATTTTATATACCTCTATCATGTCTCCCCTCAGCCGTCTCTTCTCCAAGCTGAAAAGCCCTAGTCTCCTTAGTCTTGATGCTTTAATTTATTCAGAAAGTCTGTGATGCCTTGTATGAAGCTGTTTGTCTTGTGCACCAAGGGTTTAAGAATCACCCAAGTTCGGACATTTCCTCTGTAAGTGTGCCAATACCAGATATGATTGGTCTGAAAAGATTTCCAGGTTTAACCCTCCATTGCCCTCCACAAAATTAAATTGTGAGCCCTCCAGGGACAGAGAAATACCAAGTGTACCTGAATGCAACTCACCTTGAGCTACTAATGAAAAAATGTGTGAACAAAATCCAAATAAATAATTAAATCTAGAATGTGCTCACAGAAGGATAGTAAGAGTATAAGAACATAAGTGTTGCCATACTGAGACATAATGAAGGCCCATCAAGCCCAGTATTCTGTTTCCAACAGTGGTCAATCCAGGTCACAAGTATCTGGCAAAATCCCAGAACAGTAAAACAGATTTTTTGCTGCTTACACTAGAAATAAATAGTGGATTTTCCCAAGTCCATCTTAATAATGGCTTATGGACTTTGCTTTTAGGAAATTATCCAAACCTTTTTTAAACCCTGCAAAGCTAACTACTTTTACCACATTCTTTGGTAATGAATTCCAGAGTTTAATTATAGTTTGAGTGAAATATTTTCTCCAGTTTGTTTAAATTTACCATTTAGTAGCTTCATTGTGTGCTCCCTATTGTTTTTGGAAAGAGTAGACGAGCAATTCCCATCTACCCGTTCCACTCCACTCCACTCAGAATCATATCTCCCCTCAGCTGTCTCTTTTCCAAGCTGAAGAGCCCTACCCACTTTAGCCTTTCCTCATAGGGAAGTTGTTTCATCCCCTTTATCATTTTCGTTGCTCTTCTTTGTACCTTTTCTAATTCCACTATTTCTTTATTTGAGATGCAGTGTCCAGAATTGCACACAGTATTCGAGGTGTGGTCGCACCTTGGAGCAATACAAAGGCATTATAACATTCTCAGTTATGTTTTCCATTCCTTTCCTAATAATTCCTAAGATTCTATTTGCTGTTTTAGATGCCACTAGACACTGAGCAGAGGGTTTCAATGTATCACACCTAGATCTTTTCCTTGCTTGCTCACATTAAACGTCATCTGCCATTTGAATGCCCAGTCTCTCATTCTCTTAAGGTCCTCTTGCAATTTTTCACAATCCTCTTGTGATTTAACAACTTTGAATAACTTTTTTGTCATCAGCAAATTTAATTACCTCACTAGGTATTCCCATCTCTAGATCATTTATAGATGTTAATGTTGGTCAGTCCCTCCCGCCTGGGTGCGATATGAGAGAAAAACTGAGCCCCGGTTTGCCAGATGTTTGTAGCCGTGGCAGCTTTACCAGAACTCAGTACCCAGGAGTGAGGTAAGGACAACAAAAACTAACCTCGTCTCCTACTTCTGAAGCGGGAGAGGAATTTAAACTAATTTCAAGATTTTCCCAGTGTCAAGAACAAGAAACACCCACACCATATAAGAAGAAATTTAATTACTTATTTAATTTAACGTTCTGGAATTTAAACCAAACAGTGTATAAAGTTTACAGTACCCTACTCTCATGCATTCCACCCACAGCTACTGCCAAAAACATTAAAATAGTGTACATATATCCTAAATAGAGAAACACACCTTTGTTTATGCATTTTTTAGCGTGCACCGTTTGTTTTTACTTTCTGTAGTAGCCCCTGAAAGGCGGTATTCTATAGATCAGCCTCATGGTATTCTGGGGTGATTTTCCTTGTACTGATCTGCATGTGGTGGTGCTTTCAAAGCTAACTGCTGCTTCCATGCATGCTATGCTTTTCTTTTAAAAGAAACAGGAAAAATATACGAGGCATAGGCCCAAAAACAGGGGGAGCCACATGTGCCATGACACCTCCAAAATTGTGCTACCCTTCGTCTCTCCCCATGAGGCCTTTCTTCTCTTACTTTGCATCTGTGCATACTCAAGGCTGGCCATCCGGCTTCCATCCTCTCCAAAACAGGAAGTTCAGAGGGGGAGGGAGCCGGCAGGCCATGAGCATCTAAAGGCCCTGAATCAGGCCAGCCATGCAATGTCTCCAATGTAGCTTATAGAGTTGTCACCCCAGGGGAGCATGGTATGAGAATAAATATCTTGTGGATACAGCAGGGAAGAAGGGAAATGAAGAAGTTGAAAGGGAGGTTTGAATGATGACACCACAGGCAGGGGGGGGGGGGGAGAAGAGAAGCAGAGATGCTGAAGGGAAGGGAAGGAGAGAGATGCTGAAGAGAGGAGAGGGAGGGGAAGGGAGAGATGCTGAACATGGGAGGGTTGAAAGGGAAGGAAGGAGAGAGATGCTGGTGACCATGGTGGGTGGTGAAATGCTGGACACCACAGGCGGGGGGGGGGGGGGGGGGGGGGAGGAAGGGAAGGAGAGATGCAGAAAGGGAAGGAAAGGAGAGAGGTGCTGCAGGCCATGGGAGATGGAGAGAGATGCTGTAGACCATTTACAACTCAGCAGGTTGGAAGGTGAGGGGAACTTATTTTGCTGCAGCATCATGGTAAGTGCAGTACAATTGTGTTGATGCATCTGTGTTATCAGCAATGAACTTAGGGATAATTGTATAAAGGTATTTCACATGTATGTGACCACAAGTGCACAGAAATGGCCTTTCATAAAATTCCAACCAGTGTAAAAATATGCACAATGACATGGTTAGTTCTTCCTGCACTTTTCACTTGCCTGTTTGAAGTTAACCAGGCATATCACCTTCTATTTTATAGCTCCAGATCTCTGGAATGCTCTTCCCCCTTGGTGCAGAATCATTTCTTAAAATGTAAAACCATTTTGAAGACACATTTTTTCAGAGCTGTTTTTTGGAGGTAGAGCTGTGACGCTTATGACTGAGGTGATAGTGCTTAGCAGTATATGAATATATAGTTTCTCGCCTGTCATGCAGCTGATTTCATTTCTGAATCTTTGATTATATTTATTATGTAAACCTCTTTGGCCTGTATATCAGACATGGAGCTAAAGCAAATTTTGAATAAACAATAAATGATGAGAGTGCATACCTTGCCATGAGGCATGTGCAGGCGCTGAGTTTGGGCGAAAGTGGAGCTAACAAATATACGCATAAGTTATATAATATGCTAATGTATGCATAGCCTAAAAAAAAATTATACTTGTTGACATTTACATCTACTTCAGAGCAGGTATAAACATCTGTGCTTGTAATGGTAGCATTTTTATAAAGCCAAGCAGGTGCCAATATCTTCAATATCTTTATGAAATTGAGTTCTATAGGAGCTTGGAAAAATACTTTAAAAAGGCATCCTCTTATAAAATTACCTTGCACACAGGCAGTAACAGGGCCACTGAGAGACAAAACCAGGCCCGGGGCAGAATCGCTGCCACTGCAGCAGCCCCTCTCCCAATCGGGCTGTCATTGCCTCTACCCCTCACCCCCTCGGACCGCCACTGCCCCTCACCCCCTTACCCTCCCACATCTGTTCCTCCCTCACTCTCCTGCTCCTGTGTGCTGGGACCCAGGTTATCGTGTTAATGCAATCACCCGGGTCCTGACACACAGGAGCAGGAGAGAGACAGACCGAAGGAGCAGAACATTCTGGTGCCAGGTCCCTCTTGGAGGATGGGCCCTGTAGAATTTTGCCCCTCATTCCCTTGGCAGCCCTGAACAGTAAAAGCATATCCTGTGCAGTAAATGCATGGGCAGGTGCTGATCATACCCACCAAAGGCACTGCATAGACTTTGTAGTTACCGTTTTGCATACAATGCATGGTATCTGCAAACACTTTAGCACATTTTGATAAACAAGCTTTTTTGTTGCCTTTAGAAAATAAACTGAACATAGGAGTCTTCCAACTTTAACAATATGTTACAAAATTACCCAGCCAAAGGGTGGAATGAAGATGCAATTTGATTGGAGATGAGTTGCTCCAATAAAATTGCTTCATCATTCCACCTTTCGGTTGACATCATTCCCTTGTTGGACTGTGCTACCTTGTGTTGTTCATTCCCTCTGTTTTGCCTCCTTATAAAATTACCCCCCCCCCCCCAAAAAAAAAAAAAAAAGAGTTAATGAAGTTTAAAGGTTAGTGAGACAAAATTGTGAAGCGCTGCGTACGACTGGTAGCGCTGTAGAAATGATTTGTAGTAGTAGTAGAGTAGAGAGAAAGGGATAAAGGAAGAAAAATGTAACAAGACCACAAAAAGGAAGGGAAAGGGTAAAGAGAAGGACAGATCTGTAAAGAAAGACAATTCCTCTGCATAAGAGGGAGGTTTCTTTTGTCTTGCAAAGCTTGAACAATTGCCTCAACCAGATGGCCAATTGGGTCCTTTTTTTTTTTCAGGACAAGTTGATAGTTTCAGGCAATACTTTATTTCCGCAATTTGTAGGGGGGCAAAGTGGCATCATGTACATTTCACAAACACCTGAACACTTGCTAATTTACTCCCTAATTCACAATACACCTAGTGGAAGGCTTTGTTTTAATGCAGCTATAAGTGTGCATGCTAGGGATTTGCACAGGACAAAAAATGTATGGTTCATTTCAGCTTTCTCCCAATTTTTGAACATTTGTTTGTGGTTCGTTTCTGCATATCTACCTACTATACCTGAAAGTACACCTTTTGGATAGCTTTCAGGCTTGCAGGTGGTATTTAAGAAATAAAATAAAATAAATCTTTGTTTAAATAAAGCACTGAACTTACTATCATCACCCATTGCCAATTAAAACTACAATAATACAAAACGTATACCTTTCAAACATCAAAAATATCAATTTTATGATAATTGTATTGAGTTTATGTTGAAGTGGTCAGTTTCTGGGCAAATCATATTAAATGCCCATGTCTCCCAGCACTTTACCTTCCTCATCTTCTCTTTCTCTGTAAAAACCAGGGCAAAGTCTTTACAGTAGCCTGATATCTTTACTTAAATTATGACGTCATTATTATTCAGTTAGGGACCCTTTTACAATGCAGCGTTAGGGTTACCACATGCCAAATCGAACCTACCTCCCAGTTAGCGTGCCCACCTGGTGGTAATTTTGAAGTTGGCACGCACTGTTTCTAACAGTAGACAATATTTTTCTATTTTTTACCATGGGGAGCGTTCCTGGCGGTAACTGGCAGCGCGGCCACATTGACATGCGCTGTTTGAGTACCGTGCTTACGCTACATGAGCTCTTACCGCTAGGTCAATGGGTGGCATTAAAGACTCAGGCAGTAAATAACTGCACGCTACCTTTAATTCTAGCACATGTAGGGTTACCATATGGCTCCAGAAAAAGGAGGACACATTGATACAGTCTAGGGTTTTATTTTTTATTTGTTACATTTGTACCCCACATTTCACCACCTATTTGCAGGCTCAATGTGTCTTACATGGTACCTTATAGGCTGTTGCTGATTCGGTTGGTAACAGATACAAAGTTATGCTGTGAACAGATGAGGTGGTTTGGATCAAGTATCATGGGGTCAAAAGAGGTGAAGATTAAATTGTCCAGTACAATCTACTACTACTACTACTACTACTACTTGACATTTCTATAGCGCTACTAGGGTTATGCAGCACTGTACAATTTAATAAAAGAGGGCAGTCCCTGCTCAAAGGAGCTTACAATCTAAAGGACGAAATGACAAGTTGGGGTAGTCTAGGTTTCTTGAATAGTGGTTAGGTGCCAAAGGTGACACTGAAGAGATGGGCTTTGAGCAAGGATTTGAAGATGGGCAGGGAAGGGGCCTGGCGTATGGGCTCAGGGAGTTTATTCCAAGCATGGGGTGAGGCGAGGCAGAAAGGGCGGAGCCTGGAGTTGGCGGTGGTGGAGAAGGGTACTGAAAGGAGGGATTTGTCTTGAGAGCAGAGGTTACGGGTAGGAACGTATGGGGAGATGAGGGTAGAGAGGTAGGGAGGGGCTGCAGAACGAGTGCATTTGTAGGTTAGGAGGAGAAGCTTGAACTGTATGCGGTACCTGATCGGAAGCCAGTGAAGTGATTTGAGGAGAGGCGTGATGTGAGTATATTGGTCCAGGCGGAAGATAAGACGTGCAGCAGAGTTCTGAACGGACTGAAGGGGGGATAGGTGGCAAAGTGGGAGGCCAGTGAGAAGTAGGTTGCAGTAGTCAAGGCGAGAGGTAATGAGAGAATGGATGAGAGTTCGGGTGGTGTGCTCAGAGAGGAAAGGGCGAATTTTGCTAATGTTGTAGAGGAAGAAGCGACAGGTCTTGGCCATCTGCTGGATATGCGCAGAGAAGGAGAGGGAGGAGTCGAAGATGACTCCAAGGTTGCGGGCAGATGAGACGGGGATGATGGGGGTGTTGTCAACTGAGATAGAGAGTGGAGGGAGAGGAGAAGTGGGTTTAGGTGGGAAGACAATAAGCTCGGTCTTGGCCATGTTCAGCTTCAGGTGGCGGTTGGACATCCAGGCAGCAATGTCGGACAAGCAGGCCGATACTTTGGCCTGGGTTTCCGCAGTGATGTCAGGTGTGGAGAGGTAAAGCTGGGTGTCATCAGCATAAAGATGGTACTGGAAACCATGAGATGAGATCAGCGAGCCCAGGGAAGAGGTGTAGATTGAAAAAAGAAGGGGTCCAAGGACAGATCCTTGAGGAACTCCAACAGAGAGCGGGATAGGGGTGGAGGAAGAGCCAGGAGAGTGTACTCTGAAGGTGCAGTGGGAGAGAGAAGAGGAGAACCAGGAGAGGACAGAGCCCTGGAACCCAAAAGAGGACAGTGTGGCAAGAAGTAAATTGTGATTAACAGTGTCAAAAGCAGCAGATAGGTCAAGGAGGATGAGGATGGAGTAGTGACCTTTGGATTTGGCAAGGAACAGGTCATTGCAGACTTTAGATAGTGCCGTTTCTGTTGAGTGTAGGGGCCGAAAGCCAGATTGAAGCGGATCGAGGATGGCATGAGAGGAGAGAAAATCAAGGCAACGGCTGTGAACGGCGCGTTCAAGAATCTTGGAGAGGAAGGGTAGGAGGGAAATGGGGCGATAGTTGGAGGGACAGGTAGGGTCAAGTGATGGTTTTTTGAGCAGAGGTTTGACTACAGCATGCTTGAAGGTGTCAGGGACAGTTGCAGTGGAGAGAGAGAGGTTGAGGATATGACAGATGGGGGGGGGGGGGGTGACAATAGGAGAGATGGTGTTGAGTAAGTTGGTGGGGATGGGATCCGAGGAACAGGTGGTGCATTTCGAGGAGGAAAGAAGATGTGCGGTTTCCTCTTCGGTGATCTCAGGAAAGGAGAAGGAGGCATGGGTTGGTTGCTTGAGGGAGTGGGCTATAGGGTGAAGAGTGGGTTGGTTGAAGGAGTGGGCTATAGGGTGAAGAGGCGGAGATGGTTTGGTGGTGAAGAGGCGGACACAATCATTACTTATGTTGTGTCGCTGGGTGCTGGGGTTTTATGTTGGATCGTTGGGATAGGCTTTTTTGAATAGGTGAGTCTTGAGTGATTTTCTGAAATTTAGGTGGTCCTGGACTGTTCTCACTACTTGGGAGTCCGTTCCATAGTTGTGCACTTATGTAGGAGAAGTTGGATGCATGGGTTGTTTTGTATTTTAGTCTTTTGCAGCAATGGAAGTAAAACCCGGACTGTATCAATGTGTCCTCCTTTTTCTGGAGCCATATGGTAACCCTAAAACATGGCCATTTACTGCCTCGATTGAAAAAAGCCATTTTTCCCCAGCCCTGGTAAAAAATGGCCCAGCTCACACCAAAAAATCATGCCCACAGTACCACAGACTGCTTTTTACCATGGTTTAGTAAAAAGATCCCTTAGTTTTCAAAGAGATGACCATGTTCCTTTTGCTATATTTGTCTCTTTATAAAGAGTAAAAATGCCCCTCTCATTAAGAGTATTAAAATTAGGTAAGCTCTGACTAAGGAGGCTCGCAGGCACGCATTAGCTTGTGATGACCAAATGATTCCATGGAACACAGGGATATTTTCTCCTTTCATGGGGAAAAAAATAAGACCTCTGTGGAAATTTCTTAGCGTTTTATGAAGTGGTGTGACTACCTCATGATCATTCAAACCGGTGACTATTAATAACTGGAAAAAGTTTCCCTAGTTGCATTTACTTGGAGAGAAAGAGTCGCAGCAGGAAAATAAATCACAGGCACAGTTGCCAGTTGATTCCAGATTTTTGGTACAGGTTGATCCAGTCCTGGTTTTACTCCACTGCCTGCACTAATGTTTCGTGCTGGAGTCCATATTAGAGTTCCTTAAAAAAAAAAGACATGACTACAAGTCCATGCAGGCAGTGGAGTAAAACCTAGTGCAGCAAAAATGGTCTAACTCAGGTTATGCTCAAGTGATCTGTGATAGTTTTGTCATCTGCACGCACTAACCCCCGGATTCTATATAGCACGCTTAGAGATCCGCGCCAAAATCCAAGTGTATTCCGTAACAATGTATGCAACTTAATTGGCTTAACAAGCTAATCAGCGTCGATAACAGCTCTTAACAAGTAATAATGAGCACTAATTGGCAAGAATTAGAATTTATGAACACAACGCAATGCGCCTAACTTCTAACGCGTGCAGGCAAAAAGGGGTGTGGTTATGGGCGGAGAAATGGGCATTTCATGGGCGTTCTGAAATTTACACATGTAGTTTTATAGAATATAGCCCACTGCGCTTAAATCTATCTGCTGAGATTTACGCCACGTTTTTATTGGTGAAAAATGGAGGCGTGTAGTTTCAGGTGCTGGGATATCAATTAAGTGTATTCTATATACTGCACCTAAATCTAATTGCTGCTTATAGAATAGCTTAGTTGGCATTGATTTCCATGCCAATTTTGTAGGCACCATATATAGAATCTCCCCCTAAGTGCATGCTATTTTTTTGAGGGGCGTGTCTTAATTTCAGGAAATCACTCAAGACCAGCTTATTCGGAAAGGCCTACCCTAAGGATCCAACATAAGTCCCTATATTCTGCAACACTGCAAATTAATGGACCATATTGACCACTTTTACCCTTTCACCTTTTGCCCTTATACCCCGTTTTTTTGATCTTCTACACTATGTTATCTGTATAGTTACCGGATCGGTGACTGCCTTTATGGTTTGATGTTAGCCACATTGAGCCTGCAAATTGGTGGGGAAATGTGGGGTACAAATGTGTTGGTATACAGTGCTGCATATGCCTTGTAGCGCTTTAGAAATGATAAGTAGTAGTAGTAGTAAATAAATAAATAAAACAAATTGAAAAAGCTCTTTTTGATGGCCGTGCTAAAAATGGGCTTAGTGCACAGGAAAGGCTTATGTAAAGACTTGCTAAGCCCATTTACTAGCTCAGCTTAGTAAAATTGCCCTAATAGTGTAGGGCAGCTGGTAATCTAGCAGTAGCGGTATTTTCTTAGAGTTCTAATTTGACGCATGTTGTACACACATAGGCACTGACACGCCTTATTTTATTTATTTATTTGTTACATTTGTATCCCACATTTTCCCACCTATTTGCAGGCTCAATGTGGCTTACATACTACCGTA
This sequence comes from Microcaecilia unicolor, assembly GCF_901765095.1. Classification (NCBI taxonomy): domain Eukaryota; kingdom Metazoa; phylum Chordata; class Amphibia; order Gymnophiona; family Siphonopidae; genus Microcaecilia; species Microcaecilia unicolor. The sequence goes on from NC_044037.1 coordinate 90,825,069, forward strand.
AAGGCATTCGCCAAGTCTGGAAGAGAAAACAAATACAAGGTGATATTGTGGTTGAATAAAGGTACATGTGTTTCAGGTGCAATGGGGATCGTGGAGGGAAAGATTATATAGTGTCCATTACGAGCTTTTATTTAGCTGTGTTGCAGAGTGTAGGTATTTATGTTGGGTCGGTGGGGTATACCCTTTTGAACAGGCTGGTTTTTAATGATTTCTTGAAGTTTAGGTGGTCTTAGGTTGTTTTCACAGTTTTTGACAATGCGTTCCATAGTTGTGTGCTTATATAGGAGAAGCTGGATGCATAGGTTGCTTTGTATTTAAGTCCTTTGCAGTTTGGGTAGTGGAGATTTAGGTATGTTCGAGATGATCTGGTTATGTTTCTGATTGGTAGGTCTATGAGGCTTGTCATGTATCCTAGGACTTGGCCGTAGATAATTTTGTGGACCAGGGTACAGATTTTGAAGGTAATACTTTCTTTGATTGGGAGCCAGTGCAATTTTTCTCGGAGGGGTTTGGCACTTTCGAATCGCGATTTACCAAATATCAGCCTGGCTGCTGTGTTTTGAGTGGTCTGGAGTTTCTTTGTGAATTGTTCTTTGCATCCCGCATAGATTCCATTGCAATAGTCTGCGTGGCTTAGTACCATTGATTGTATTAGGTTGCAAAATATTTCCCTCGGGAAGAAAGGTTTTACATGTTTAAGTTTCCACATTGAGTGGAACATTTTCTTTATTGTGGAGTTCACTTGGCTCTCGAGTGTGAGTTTGCGGTCGATTGTAACGCCGAGTATTTTCAGACTGTCTGAGATAGGGAGGGTGTGGTCTGGGGCAGTGCCGTAGCAAGGCCGGCTGACACCCAGGGCGGGTCGCCGCTGCGCACCCTCCCCCAGGTGCAGCACGGCACGCACCCCTCCCTCCGCGATGCACCCCCCCTCCGTGGCACATTCTTACTTGCAGGGGACAGGCAGGAGGTCCGATCCACCTGGAGTGCACGTCGCTCGGAGCAGCGTCGGCTCCGCTGGTTCCCTGCTCTCTCTGCCCCGGAACAGGAAGTAGCCTGTTCCAGGGCAGAGGGAGCAAGGAACCAGCGGGGCCGACACCCTCCCCCCAGCACGTGCACCCGGGGCGGACCGCCCCTCCCGCCCCCCCCCCCTTCCTACGCCACTGGTCTGGGGTGATTAAGGTTGTGGGTTTGTACGTATTGTGTTGAAATGAGAGGATGAGACTGTGTGTTTTTTCAGTGTTCAGTTTCAGTTGAAAACAGTTTGCCCATGAGTCCATAGTGTTCAAACCATGTTTGATTTCGTTGGTGATTTCTGTTAGTTCATGTCTGAAGGGAATATATATTGTGACATTGTCTGCGTAGATGAATGGGTTGAGGCCTTGCTTTAATAAGGACTTGGCCAGTGGGATCATCATTATGTTGAAAAGTATTGGTGATAATGGTGATCCTTGAGGTACTCCACAGTCTGCTTTCCAAGGTGATATGTTTAAGTTTGATTTCACTTGGTATGTTCTGGTGGTTAGAAAACCCTTGATACAGCTAAGTATATTTCCACCAATCCCGAAGTAGTCTAATAGTCTTAGTAGTATGTTGTGGTTTACCATGTCGAATGCGGTCAACATATCGAATTGGAGGAGAAGTATGCTTTTGCCTGTAGCTATTTCCTGCTTGAATTTGGCCAGGAGAGTGACTAGCACAGTTTCGGTACTATGGAGGGGGCGAAATCCCCATTGTGATTCATGTAGTAATGAGAACTTGTCCATGTAGTCAGTAATCTGTTTGGTCACCATGCTCTCCATCAGTTTGACTGCTAGTGGGATAGATGCAACTGGGTGGTAGTTGGCGAGTTCGGTTGTTTTTTTCTTGGTATCTTTTGGGATTGGGGTGAGTAGGATGTTGTCATATTCTTCAGGGAAAAGACCTTGTTGGAGCATGTAGTTTAGATGGGATGTGAGGTCTGTTATGAAGCGGTCTGGGGAAGATTTGAGTAGGTGACTGGGACATGTATCCAGTTTGCAGTGAATCTTGGCGAACCTTTTGATCGCCTGGGTGACTGTTTCGAAGGTGAGGAGCTTGAAGTTTGACCAAGTTCGGTCAGCTGATACCACACGCTTAAAAGAACTGCTCATTTGACCTCCAGGTATATACCAGTCCCAACCCTAGTCCCCAAACCAAGAAATGCTGCTTTATAAGCAGGATTATCCTTTGTGTACAACCATCTACGCAGCTGACAGAATGCAAACCCCTGTTATAATAGGGATGTACATTTGTTTGGAACATTTTCCACACCATTTCATATCATTTTAAACCCAAAACAACTGGTTATAAAACCTAAATGTTGAGTTTTCTCCTGTCAGGAAGACTGCACACTGTTCGTAAAGACCTCACACCATTTTTCAGTAGTGGATGCATGCAGGGCCGCCGAGAGCCGGAGCCGGGCCCGGGACAAGGCCGCCCCCGGGCCCCCCCCCACCCGAGATCGCCAGGCCCTGCCCACCCCGAGGTTGCCGCCCACTGAGGTCGCCGCCCACCCGAGATCGCCGGGCCCCCCCGCCGCCCACCCACCCACCCGAGGTCGCTGGGCCCTCCTCCACCCACTATCGGGCCGGGCCCTCGGAACTAACCTTAAGCCTCCTTTCACTTCACAGCAAGCAGCGGCAGGGCAGACCTCTCCTCCTTCCTTCTGTGCCCCGCCCTCGCGGACGTTACGTCAGGTGAGGGCGGGACATGGAAGGAAGGAGTGGCCTGACCTGCTGCTGCTTGCTGCGAAGTGAAAAGAGGCTTAAGGTTAGTTCTGGGAGTGACAGAGGGCGGGCCAGGCAGCGACAGAGGGCGGGCCAGGCAGCGCCGGGGCCCCCTGGAGGCCCGGGCCCCGGGACTTTTGTCCCCCCTGCCCCCCTCTCGGCGGCCCTGCATGCATGTGTGCACTATTTGCTTTTATGTGCACTATTGCAAAATAATATGTACTCTTTGCAAAGAGTATGCACTATTAATGACAGTGTCCCACTTTCTGAAACAAAATTTAAAAAACAAAAAACAAAAACAAAATGAAAGAAAACTTCTACCAATGACCCAGGAAACTAGAATGAACATTTTGGCCCTACACACATCTATCAATCCAGTGTCCTTTAGAACTGCCAATTTTTTTTCTGGCCAGACTTAGCTGGCTAGCAATAAACTTTGGCATCACCAAATTAAGAGCTCCTTTTACAAAGCCACGCTAGTGATTAGCAGCGTACCAAATGCAACAAAGCCCATTCTATTCCTACAGGCTTTCTTCACATTTGTTGTGTGGTAATCACTACTGTGGCTTTTAAAAGGAGCCCTAAATGATAACTACATCCCCAGCATGCCCTTGATCCCTCCTTCTTATGCCCGGTTTTCTTTGGGCTGACTTTGAATTGCATGCACAAAAGGCAGTTAGGGCAGCAAATGTCCAAAAGATTTGTCCAATTAACTCCTGAAGTTATTTGGGTAAATCTTTTGAATACAGGCATCAATAAATTATATTTTTGTAATATTATAACATAGGGGCTCACTTTAATTGCCCTTAACTGCTCCAACAATAGCCTGGAACTTTGAAACCCACAATATTTCCAGTTCCCAGCAAGGAGCTGGGAAGTAGAGCCCTCAAATCAATGTTGTGCCCTGAGATATTTTAATGGAAATTAGGCCATTTATGATAGACTTGTTTGAAACCTTGCATTCAATTATTGCCTTGTCCTCCTGAAAACAAGACTATTTCCTTGTTTCGTTTTTTAAGAAAAAAAACACCTTTGTGGCATTTTTTCTAGCCCCTTTGAACCAAATAAAAAAGAAAGAAAGACAAAACTCCTGGAAAAACATTAAATCACACTAGCTTTATAAAGGTTAAAAGAATTTTTAAGGTGATGTTTATTCAAATATTTAATTCTCGTCAAAGCTGCATGCATTAATTCCTCTCAGAGCCTTCCCTGGGACAGGAATATTTTATTCACTGTTCTGCTTGGCACCCTTCAAGCCCCAGCATAAAGAGGAACATTTATCATGATACAGACTTTGTGTTTCAGTGGCGTTTGGCGCGGGGGCTTGTGCTTCATGAATGGATCCACTGTTTTTGCAGGTGCATAGTGATGGTTCCTCAAAAAACACCTCTGCAAGCAGGAGGAATTTCCTGCCTCCCTGTTTATTCAGACCTGCCTAGTCCCTTTAAGCCACAAGCGTGGCCATTTTACAAGGCTTCTGATTCTGAGACCCACCTTTTGGTTCAGCCACGTTTAAAGAGCTGGAAATTAAAAAAAAAAGTGTACAAATTTAGAAGTCAAAATATTATTTAATTTCAAATGGAAAGAAACAGCATGGAAATTAGCCTCTTGACATCAGAAATTGTGTTCAGCATGTAGTTTTAAGTTAAACAAATTTCTAGCCTGGTAACCCCTTCAATTTATATAATTCAGAGCTTGATTGCTGGAGGGTGGGAGTTGACTGAACCCAGACAGGGTAAAACCAGCAAAGATCAATATTTTTTTAATAGAGAGGTGGCAACTCTTGTCTTCAAGAGCCAAAAATGGGTCTGGTTGTCATATTAGCTGGGTTCTTTGATTTGATGTTTGCAAATCAATCTTATGAATATTTCTACATGGATAGCCTGGAAAAAAAAGACATTCTTGTGTTTCTTGAGATCCAGTGTAATCCTATTCTATTCTATTGGAGTCTTATATACTGCCCATTTTTCATAAAGGACTCGTGTGGTTTACAATAAGGAAAATGAAGCTCTTCATACAGAGTGGAGTAGTGGCCTAGTGGTTAGGGTGGTGGACTTTGGTCCTGAGGAACTGAGTTCAATTCCCACTTCAGGCACAGGCAGCTCCTTGTGACTCTGGGCAAGTCACTTAACCCTCCATTGCCCCATGTAAGCCACATTGAGCCTGCCATGAGTGGGAAAGAGCAGGGTACAAATGTAACAAAGAAAACTAGGAATGATAATAGGAAGAAGAAATCAGTTACATGGATGGTCTGAAACTGTTGACATAATACCTAACTATTTGTCAAACAGGACTTCCTGAAGGTGAAGTAGGAGGATATGTGCATTAGATCTGTATTCCATAGTCTCATCCTTGCAAAGGAAAAAGAATTCTTGACAATGGTTTAGAAGTGAATGCCCTTCAGTGATGGAAAACCTAATGCCAGCATTCTCAGAAATGTGCAAGTTCATTCAACCCCCTTCAAATAGCAGTATTTTGCATCAGCTGTAGATGGGTGAACAGTTTGCTTGAGATCCAAAGGTATAACGAATTGCAGTAGTCTAATTGTGGTAGCAAAACTGACTGGGCTAGAATCCTAAAGTCCTCCTTTCAAAATTAGTGATCTGATTGCTTTTAGTTATCCGAGTTTATAAAGAAATCTTTTGCTAAGGACATTCATTTGTTTATCAAATCTCAGACCTGAATCTAGAATTATGCCAAGTACCCCTGTGGTAAGGACATCAGTGAATGAGAACAATATGTGGAAGAGAGATCAAGATCAAAAACAGCTACTATTAATATTGACTAACTTCAGGAGACTGAGAAGCAGTGCTGGCTCAAGTAGCTGTAGCTCCCTGAGTCAACTGTTGCTCTGATACTCCCTGTTCCATATGGATAAATACCTCTCTACTCCATCCCTCTTCTACTGGCATCAGCTCTACCTGCTCTTTTGCAGTGGCAAGAGCATATCACATTGCTGTCACTGAAAAAATGTTAAAAAAAAAAAAAAGATGTATAAAAAGGGGAATGAAAGGATATATTTGGGGAATTACATGAACCTGCACTGTAAGGTTTAAGGACATGTGCTCAGAACATAAAGACTAGATATTTAACTTTTAAATGTTTATTTACAATACAGGTAATATTAAAAAGAGGTAGTTTTTAGGGATCTTACACAAGGGAAATGTGCTACAAAACTACAAAGTCTGAATTATAAATTAAGCTGGATTAATAGTAACTCACTTTGATGGAGGCTGCTGGTTGGAGTGATGAAGGAGCTCCTTGCTGGAAAAGAAGTATTTTTGTTGCAGAGTTGTTGCTGGAGCCTGGAGAAAGTCTTATCTTGGATATGTGTGAAGTCCAGCAAGGCCCAGGGATTCAGTGAAGGTCCATAGAGGTGCAGATCAGGAAGCAGCAGAGAGGAAAGAGAGAACAAGCACCAAATTGGAGTTACTGCCCGGTTACATTGTGTGGCCCTTGCGGTAATTTCATGTCTGAAAAATATTTTTTTATTTTCTCAGTGATGAAGTGTCCCAGTTATGAAATGTCCCAGTAATGAAGTGTCCCCATGAGGAAAGTTACAAAATGATGAAATGTCCCAGTGATAGCATCCCAGTCTATGTGTCGGTGATGAAGTGTCCCAGTGATGAAGTGTCACCAAGTGATGAAGTGTCCAGTAATGAAATGTCACCCAGTGATGAAATGTCACCAAGTGATGAAGTGTCCCAGTGCTGAAGTGTAACCAAGTGATGAAATGTCCCAGCGACCCCAATCCAGCACAAGACATCATATCTCCAGTTCCAGCGCAGAATGTTACAGATTCAGGTGCAGCACAGGGCACTGCAGATCCAGATCCAGCACCAGAAGCTGCAGATCCAGGTCACAATATGGATGTCACAGATCCTGGTCCTGTACTGGACATTACTGGTCCAGATCCCAGGGCGAACGACATGGATCCAGTTCCAAAGGTAGGCAACGTAGACCCAAGTCCAGCAGGTCCCCAACCAGTGGTCATAGCCCCGTGTCCTCTGACAGGTCGGGAACTGAGCACTGCACATCTGGATCTCATGACAAGCAGCTACACAAAGGGAGTGGTGATGCCAAACCCAGCAGAGCTGGGCTACCTGAGCCACAGAGCAAGCAGTGGGGACTACTGCACTGGAGCCTTCAGGAAATCTTGATGCCTGGGAAACCCACACATGATGCTCCCATAGGCACCTTGGAAGCACATGACACCACTGTAGAAAAGACATCCACTGGACTGGCAGTTAACACCACTGCACCTCAGGTTAACATAGTAAATGACGGCAGATAAAGACCTGTACGGTCCATCCAGCCTGCCCAACAAGATAAACTCATTTACATGGTATGTGATACTTTATATGTATACCCGAGTTTGATTTGTCCTTACCTTTCTCAGGGCACAGACCGTAGAAGTCTACCCAGCACTGTTCTTGTACTAAGTTCTGGAGCTAACGTCGAAGCCCCTTAAAATTTACACTCCAGCCCATCCCTATCTATTCAGTCACAATCAGGGCATAGACTGTAGAAGTCTGCCCAGCTCCCATTGTGTTTCCCAATTACCAGCGTCACCACCCAATCTCCACTAAGATTCCATGGAACCATTCCTTCTAAACAGGATTCCTTTGTGTTTATCTCATACATGTATGAATTCCATTACCGTTTTTATCTCCACCACCTCCCACGGTAGGGCATTCCACATATCCACCACCTTCTCTGTGAAAAAATACTTCCTGAGTCTGCCCCCCCCCCCATTCAACCTCAATTCATTTCCTCTAGTTCTACCGCCTTCCCGTCTCCAAAAAAGGTTCATTTGAGAATTAATACCTTTCAAATATTTGAACGTCTATATCATGTCACCCCTGTTTCTCCTTTCCTCTAAGGTATAAGTACATAAATATTGCCATACTGGGAAAGATCAAAGGTCCATCAAGCCCAGCATCCTGTGTCCAACAGTGGCCAATCCAGGTCACAAATATCTGGCAAGATCCCCAAAAAGAACAAAACATTTTATACTGCTTATCCCAGAAATAGTGTTCAGGTCAGCAAGTCTCTCCTCGTACGGTTTGCAATGCAAATCCCATACTATTTTTGTAGCTTTTCTTTGCACCGCTTCCAGTCTTTTTACATCTTTAGCAAGATACGGTCTCCAAAAATGAACACAATACTCCAAGTGGGGCCTCACCAACGACTCATAGAGGGGCATCAACACCTCTTTTCTTCTGCTGGTTATGCCCCTCTCTATGCAGCCTAGCATCCTTCTGGCCACAGCCGTCACCTTGTTGACTTGTTTCTTCTCCTTTAGAACCTCAGACACCAGCACCCCAAGGTCTCTCTCCTGAGTCGAGCTTACTAATCTCTCCCCTCCTATTCAGTATCTCTCTTTTGGGTTTCTGCACCCCAAGTCATTGGAGCCGACTCTGTGGGTGCTGTGGGTGCTTGAGCACTCCCAATATTGAGAAAATTCCTTGCATGTGTCCAGGGAGGGGGAATTTCCATTGGGCTTAGCACCCCCAATAATTTTGAAAAGTTGGCTCCTATGCCCCAAGTGCATCATTCTACACTTCTTGGCATTAAATTTTAACTATAATTATAACTCATAAAAACCACAAACACTCACTAATTAACCTACAATTATCAAGTGATAACATTTTTTTCTTTTTTAAATATGCAATAGTGCTCAGTGAAAGGGGCTGTCCTGCAGGACTGTTTCACAGTATAAACTGTGTTAAATTGCCCAATATAGCATCATAGCACTCCAACCTCCCTCTCTATATACCGTTTTTTAGACTTGCTAGTTACAATCTCCTGTTCGCTAGCATCTGTTTTAGAGATAAAGGAGCAAGAGGGCACACTACTTATCTTCAGGTGTGGTGATCGTATTCATGAGTGCAAATACGTCCTACAGGAGTCCCCGTTTCAAAATGTGTCCATCCTTAAAATGGCTGCAATCCACAAGCTCGTCCTTGTTAGAAATCCATTGTCAGCAGTCCAAAACACTTTTCAATTCCTGTTCCCTACATGTGGGCATGTTTCGCTCAAAGGCGTCTTCAGGGGAACGATCTGCCAATTCTGTGGCGGGAACTGCCCAGCCTGTGACCACAGAATCAGCAGATCGTTCCCCTGAAGACGCCTTTGAGCGAAACACCTGAAGATAAGTAGTGTGCCCTCTTGCTCCTTTATCTCTAAAACAGATGCTAGTGAACAGGAGATTGTAACTAGCAAGTCTAAAAAATGGTATATAGAGAGGGAGGTTGGAGCGCTATGATGCTATATTGGGCAATTTAACACAGTTTATACTGTGAAACAGTCCTGCAGGACAGCCCCTTTCACTGAGCACTATTGCATATTTAAAAAAGAAAAAAAATGTTACACAGTAGTATCACTTGAAAATTGTAGGTTAATTAATGAGTGTTTGTGGTTTTTATGAGTTATAATTAACAAATATAAGAAAAACCGGACGAGAGCATATACCCCAGAGACCGTCACTTTTATTACATTTTAACTGCCAGACCCTCGACCATTCTTCTAACATTCGGAGATCCCTTCTCATCGTTTCTGCTCCCCCCAGGGTATCCACTCTATTGGCTATTTTCGTGTCATCCGCAAAAAGGCACACCTTTCCTTCCAACCCTTCAGCAATATCTCCCATAAATAAATTAAACAGAATAGGCCCCAGCACTGACCCCTGAGGAGCTCCACTGCTCACCTTCCTTTCCTCCGAGTGGATTCCATTTACCACCACCCTCTGCCACCTGTTGGTTAACCAGTTCACCACTTTCGGTCCTAAGTTCAACCCTTTCAAATTATTTACGAGTCTTCTGTGGGGGACCGTATCAAAGGCTTTGCTGAAGTCCAAGTAGATTACATTTAGCTCACGTCTAATAATAAAAATATGATAAATGACAGCAGGGTACAAATGATACATCACAATAGGCAGCACGGAAGAACTTTCATATAACACAGATATGATATTCGCGATATGAGCACAATACAAATGAAACAGCTTAATAGGTACACATTAGAACAAGCAAATAATAGAGACAGGATGTTCATAACATCAGTACGATACAATGAAACATCTTAATAGGTTCCCAGTGGGCTTCCAGTGCACAATCCTGGCAATGTTCATACAGCTATTTATTTATTTATTTATTAGGATTTATTTATCACCTTTTTGAAGGAATTCACTCAAGGCGGTTTACAGTAAGAATTGATCAAACATGAGCAATAGGCAATTACAGCAGTAAAAATATTAAAATAACAATACAAAGTATGGCATAGTATACTACTTACAATCTCAACACAATACATAATAGAACATTTTAATTGATAGTGAAGGGTATAAGCAAAGATGGAACGTATAGATAGGTAGGATAAAGTTCTTCAAAAAAGTGGCAAATAAATTTTAATAAACACTAATGAACTCTTTTATGGGTAGGAAGAGAAGCAGAAAGTCAAGCATGAGCTTCTGAAAAATAAGTGAACAACTGAAGCAGAATGATTTCAGTTTGCTAGTCCAAAAGGCACAGGCCCCCTTATTCTCTCTTTCACCCTCCCCCTCTACCTCCCCCCCCCCCCCCCCCCCGATTATATTTGTTCTCTGCATCTTGTTCTTGAAGGAAACCCATCAAAGTCATTGTGTGCATTGGCTACATCTGCAGGAAACTGTAGAGACCGTTCATAGGAAGTAATGAATGGGACTCCATAGTTGCTGTCTGTAGATTTATAATTTGTTTCCTTCCCAGGATACTGACTATTTTAAGGCCAGGAAATGGCAAAAATAAATTGCTACAGAACAAAATGTTTGGTTTCTATTTAGGAGACTGGTTTCAGCACCTTAGCGTGGGCCAGATAATCACAATAATAAGAAGCGTACATAGCAATTACAGTCAATCAGCCAAACAGCCAATCAGACCAAGTCCAAGCTTCCTATGTCCTCTAATTATCATTATTTTTTTAATCGAGGGGATTCTAGCTCTTACAGTGAAGCAGCCGAAGCTTGCAGGCAATTTATTTGCAAATCAATGGATACAGGAACATAATTACTCATCATCTAGACACAGTTATACAGCCAATTTAGCTGGTAAACCAGCATAGCGGTCTCTCATGTCTGTTGCACTTGCACTGGTATCTCAACCACCTGATACAATAACACAGCAGGCTCATCTGCCCATCTCATGTGCCTCACCCACTTGATTCAGTATCAGAGCTGTGTAAACCCACCTGATCCACTATCAGTCACCACACCTGGCTGATGCAGCAACACAGATGATTCATTTATTGGGATTTATGAACTGCCTTTATGAAGAGGTTTACCCAGCGCGGTGTACTGATTGGGTTTCTGCCAGGTACTTATGACCTGGATTGGCCACTGTTAGAAGCAGGATACTGGGCTAGATGTACCATTGGCCTGACCCAGTATGGCTAGTCTCATGTTCTTATGTACATTAGGTATGGCTGGGAATAAAACTTACAATTTTGTTAGCAGAATAACAATATTATTACTACTACTTATCATTTCTATAGCGCTACTAGACGTATGTAGCGCTGTACACTTGAACGTGAACAGACAGTCCATGCTCAACAGAGCTTATAATCTAATCAGGACAGAGAATGATAAAACAGACATGGGTACTGAACAAGTGAATAGGGGTTAGGAGTTAAAAGCTGCTTCAAAAAGGTGAGCTTTTAGCCCAGATTTGAAGAAGGCCAGAGATGGAGATTGATGTACTAACTCAGGAAGTCTATTTCGGGCGTATGGTGCAGCAAGATAAAAGGAACGGAATCTGGAGTTGGCAGTGTAAGAGAAGGGTACAGATAAGAGAGATTTATCCAATAAACAGAGTTCCCGGGGAGGAGTGCAGGGAGAGATAAGAGTGGAGAGGTAGTGAAATGATCAAATCTAAGCATAAATACAATCAATGAGGTAAATTTGGAGATGGCAAATTGAGACCTAGAAATAGGATAACAGTATCAGAAATATACAGAACTGAACAGCAAAGTAGAACAATCATATAATAAAAATATGATAAAAGACAGCAGGGTACAAATGATACATCACAATAGGCAGCACAGAAGAACATTCATAAAACACAAATATGAAATTCACGATGTGAGCACAATGCAAATGAAACAGTTTAATAGGTACACATTAGAACAACCAAATAATAGAGATAGGAAGTTCATAACATCAGTACGACACAATGAAACATCTTAATAGGTATCCAAGGGGGCAAATGCAGTTGAGAAATAGATGGACAAGCTGGGTAGAACAAAGTCATTGGGATAAATAGATGGGTGGCTAAATTGAAAGCAATTTGTATGTATAGTTGAATAAGGTATGAGGAAATGGTCTTAGTTATAGGGTGAGCTACAAGCTACTCCAGATGTGGTAGTGAGTGGGTCGTGAGTTGCATAAGTATTATAGTCTTGGGAGAGGGGCCAGGCTTTAACTTGTTGCCTATACAAGTAAAATCTTATGAACTCCAGAAGGAAGTTCTGTTTGGTACAATGATACTCTACATGTCCTGGCTTAGGACTGAGGTTCATTAGTGACATGTTTCACCCTTATCCTATGACCCCTTTTTCCAGAACTTTCTTTCAACCTGAGCAGCCCAATTCTCATGAGTTTATACCTAGGAGGTAATTACACGTCTCTATCATATTTCCCCTATTCCATCTTGCTTCCAAAGAATACATATTTAGATCTGTATGTCTGTTTTATGTACTTCCTGATTAAGACCACCGATTATTTTTGTAGTTGCTCTGTGGACAGATTCTATTTATTTATTTTAAAAATTTATATTCCACAGTCTCATTTTTCTTGGCGGAATACAAATACAAAACACATAATCAAAATAAACAATAAAATAAGTATCATACCATAAACACACAAAACTTTCATGTGAGAGCGTTTTCAAGCAGGTGTATTTTCAATGGTTCCTTAAATGACATTAGAAAACTCAGTTTTATGCCTCCAAAAGTAGTACATTTTACCGCAATGAACCTTTTATTTAAACAAGACTTACATGAGAATGCCTTTTTAAACAAATATGTTTTTATATGTTTCCTAAGGGATCCTTTTACTAAGCTGTGATAAAAAGTACCCTTAGTGCATCCTTAAGCGGGTCTTTCCCACATGCTAAGGTCATTTCTACCTCAGCTGGAAAATGGTCAATTTTCCATTTTCCAGATTAATGGGGATGTGCTAATGTTGAAATTAGCTGTGGCCATTAACAAAAATTAGTAAGTCAGCCCTTCGTCACCCATTTTGTAAGTAGTAAGGGCTCACACACTAATCCTGCACTAATTAGTTAGCATGCAGTAATGTGGCTGTGCTAATTGATTCACCCTGTCACACCCACTCTCTGCATCCAGAAACACTCCCTCTGAGAAAAATATAGGTATTTTTTTAGTGAAAAGTTTGTATGTGCACATTGGGATTTTACTGCAGGACACCTCAGCGTATCTTGCAGCAAGCCCTTTCAAGCCACAGTAAACACATACCTCAGCTTAGTAAAAGGACCCTTAAAGATTATAAGTGATTCGATTTTATATAACTCCAAAGGTAATGCATTCCATAGGATTGGACCTTTCATTTGAAAAGTTGTAAAATGGAGTATACGTCCTATGCAATCTCCAGAACTGTATACTTTTGTTATCACCTTATCTACTTGTTTGGCCACCTTAATTATCAGCTACATATTTCTACTACTACTACTACTTAACATTTCTAGAGCGCTACTAGGGTTACGCAGTGCTGTACAGATTAACAAAAAGGACAGTCCCTGCTCCAAGGAGCTTACAATCTAATGGGCGAAATGTCAAGTAGGGGCAGTCCAGATTTCCTGAATAGAGGTGTGATGGTTAGGTGCCGAAGGCGACATTGAAGAGGTGGGCTTTAAGCAAGGCTTTGAAGATGGGCAGGGAGGGGGCCTGGCATAGGGGCTCAGGGAGTTTATTTCAGGCATGGGGTGAGGTGAGGTAGAAAGGGTGGAGCCTGGAGTTGGCGGTGGTGGAGAAGGGTATGACAGGAGGGATTTGTCTTGAGAACGGAGGTTACGGGTAGGAATGTAAAGGGAGATGAGGGTAGAGAGGTAGGGAGGGGCTGTAGATCGAGTGCATTTGTAGGTTAAAAGGAGAAGCTTAAACTGTATGCGCGTTCAAGTATCTTGGAGAGGAAGGGTAGGAGGGAAATGGGGCGGTAGTTGGAGGGACAGGTAGAGTCAAGTGATATTTCATTATGGAAAAGGTGGAGGGTATGTGAGACAGCCTTCCAGTTGATGTGGTAGAACCAAGGATGGTATCTGAATTCAAGAAAGTATGGGACAAGCACAGAGAATGTTTCATGGAGAAGAATGTATGGTGGAGATTAGTAGTTGGTGTGAATGATCAAACTGCATAGGCTATACAATGGGCAATTCAATAAAGGGCACTGAATTTAGGGCCCAAAATGTAGACACTAAGGGTTAGGGCCCAAAATATAGGCAGTAAGGGACCCTTTTACTAAGGTGCACTGAAAAATGGCCTGCACTAGTGTAGGCACGTGTTTTGGATACGCACAGGTCCATTTTTCAGCGTGCCTGCAAAAATGGCTTTTTTTTTGTGGCCGAAAATAGATAAGTACATAAGTAATGCCACACTGGGAAAAGACCAAGGGTCCATCGAGCCCAGCATCCTGTCCACGACAGCAGCCAATCCAGGCCAAGGGCACCTGGCAAGCTTCCCAAACGTACAAACATTCTATACATGTTATTCCCGGAATTGTGGATTTTTCCCAAGTCCATTTAGTAGCGGTTTATGGACTTGTCCTTTAGGAAACCGTCTAACCCCCTTTTAAACTCTGCCAAGCTAACTGCCTTCACCACGTTCTCCGGCAACGAATTAAAACCAGTGCACATCCATTTTTGGCCTGAAACCTTACCGCCAGCCATTGACTTAGCGGTAAGGTCTCACGTATTAACTGGACAGTAATCATCAGCATGCACATACTGCCAATTTCCGCCGGGTAAGTGCCACACGGTAGAAAATTTCTAATGCGCGTTTTGGATGCGCATCAAAAATGAAATTACCGCCCAGGGCAAGTGGTAACTGGGCAGTAGTTCCAACTTGATACGTGTTGTACGTGCGTAGGTACATATGCGCCTTAATAAAAAGGCCCTTAAGCTATTATTCTGTAATAGCAAACTTGTGTGCATAGTTTTAGATTCTATACATGGCGCTGAGAAAATCAGCATGGAAAAAACGCACTTAGTGCTATTCTATAACCCACACCTAATATTAGGCATGGTTTATAGAATATGCGTAGTACCTGGATCTGTGACAAAATTTAGGCGTGACCATTTACGCCAACTAAAACCTGATGTAAATGCCTGTGCCTAACTTAAGGGCAGATTGGGTTTATTCTTAACAGTGCATGTAGCTTCTAGGAATGCCCATGGCCCTTCCATGGTCATGCCCCCTTTTGAGATCCATGCACTAGAATTTACGTGCACCATTTTGCAGAATAGGCCTAGATAGTTGGGTGCGTAAATTCTAATTAGTGCCAATTAGTGCCGACAGTTGCTTGTTTTTGGCCAATTATCGGCACTGATTGACTTGTTGAACAATTAAGTTGTGTGTACAATTTGGCCGCACTGCCAAATTTGTGTGTGCAACTTCAGTCACTATATATATATATATATATATATATATATATATATATATATATATATAGTTTTATTTACTAGGATTTATTTACCACCTTTTTGAAGAAATTCACTCATGGCGGTGTACAGTCAGATCAAACATGAGCAATAGGCAATTACAGCAGTACAAATATTCAAATAACAATACAAAGTATGGCGTGGAGAGGCATAATCGAACGGCACCGGCCATCTCGCCGCAAAGAGCAGTGCTGAACCGTAATATCAAAAAAGATGGCCGGCCATCTTTCGTTTTGATAATACGGTTGGGGCCGGCCAAATGTCAGAGATGGCCGGGTTTGAGATGGCCAGCATCGGTTTTCGCCGATAATGGAAACTGATGCCGGCAATCTCAAACCCAGCCAAATCCAAGACATTTGGTTGTGGGAGGGGCCAGCATTTGTAGTGCACTGGTCCCCCTGACATGCCAGGACACCAATCGGGCACCCTAGGGGGCACTGCAGTGGACTTCAAAAATTGCTCCCAGGTGCATAGCTCCCTTACCTTGTGTGCTGAGCCCCCCCAAATCCCCCCAAAACTCACTACCCACAACTGTACACCACTACCATAGCCCTTGAAGGTGAAGGGGGGCACCTAGATATGGGTGCAGTGGGTTTCTGGTGGGTTTTGGAGAGTTTGCTGTTTCCTCCACAAACGTAACAGGTGGGGGGGGGGGGCCTGGGTCCGCCTGTCTGGAGTGCACTGCACCCACTGAAACTGATCCAGGGACCTGCATGCTGCTGTCATGGAGCTGAATATGACATCTGAGGCTGGGATGTAGAAGGGGCCAGCATCTTTAGCAGACTATTCCCCCAGATATCCCAGAAGACCAATGGGACACCTTAGGGGGGCACTGCTGTGGATTTCATATAAATGCTCCCAGGTACAAATCTCACTATTGCTCCCTTATCTTGTCTGTTGAGCCCTCCAAAACCCACTACCACCAACTGTACACCACTACTATAGCCCTTACGGATGAAGGGGGGCACCTACATGTGGGTACAGTGGGTTTTGGGGGTTTTTGGAGGGCTTAACATTTACCACCACAAGTGTAACAGGTAGGGGGGGATGGGCCTGGGTGTTACTACACCCACTAAAAACTGCGCCAAGGACCTGCATACTGCTGTCAGGGAGCTGGGTATGACATCTGAGGCTGGCATAGAGACTGGCAAAAAAATGTTTTTGTTTTTGTATTTTTTTGGGTGAGAGGGGGTTGGTGACCACTGGGGGAGTAAGGGGAGGTCATCCCCGATTCCCTCCGGTGGTCAGTTGGGGCACCTTTTTGAAGCTTGGTCCTGAAAAAAAAGGGACCAAGTGAAGCCGGCGAAGTGCTCGTCAGGGCCGGCTTTCTTTTTTCCATTATCAGGCGAAGCCAGCCATCTCCTGACCACGCCTCCATCCCACCCCGTCCCACCTTCGCTACCCTACCGACACGCCCCCTTGAAGTTTGGCCGGCTCCGCAACGGAAAGCAGTTGGCGCCGGCCAAAATCGGCTTTCGATTATACCGATTTAGCCGGGTTCAGGAGATCGCCGGCCATCTCCCGATTTGTGTCGGAAGATGGCCGGCGATCTCCTTCGAAAATAAGCTGGATAGTATACTACTTACAATGTCAACACAATACGTAATAGAACATTTTAATTGACAGTGAAGGGTATAAGCAAGGGTACATAGAATCTGGGAGTTAATGCATTATAGAATAATAGTAATTATGTGCCAAAATTTGGGCACCACCACCTGTGCCAGCTCTGTGGCAGGTGTAAATGTGAGCGCCTAAATGCAGCAATCTGACTGCCTCTCATTAACACCGAAAATACTCTTCAGTGTGTTCTCCAGCACTAGGTTTACTAGTTGAGCTGGCACGTTGCTCTATCTCATTTCCTGAGCACTGTTACCCCAGAGACAGGTTCCGTTTGGTACACCCTGGTAAATAAATATAATAATTAACAGCCTTATTAGCAGATACATGATGCTCGTTGTAATAATCATATTGTCTTACAAAGTGAAACTAGCATTAAATCTTATGACATCCTGTGTACAGAATTATAATTAGTTGAGTCAGCCTGTGTTAGAGAGGAGTCTTTTAACACGTACGTTGTTTACCACTGGGATTGATTCTGACAACGCACGGACATAATTTTAGTATGTATGAGCTGAAGAAAAATTGTGACAAATGAGGCCCACGAAAGAACTGAGGATACCTTTGTAGCAGACGCAGCCTCTGATCTCAGTATTGATCCCTGCATCAGGCACCATATTTTGTGGAAAGAATTCACTAAAATTGGAGAGATCAGCAGATGCACTATGTTACCTCTGAAGGGATAGCAGAGCACTGTGTATCAAACAATTTCCAACCATTATGTCAGGCTTAGAAAATAATCTCTTGACAAATCAAGTCTAGTGAATTTTGATGGCTTCAGAGAGTCCCTATCAGTACATTTTTAGGAGAAAAAGATCCTTCAGACAATAAAACAATTTAAGGGATGAGTTATCAACGTTGGGTACTGTTAAGATGTATTATTTTACTGTTAACCCTGGTCAGTGGCATTCCTAGGGTGGCTGACACCCGGGGCGGATCGTCGATGCGCCCCCCCCCCCCCCCCCCGGGTGCAGCATGTCCCCCCCACCCCCGGCGAAAGGACACCCCCCCCCCCCGGGTGCATTTTTACATGCTGGGGGGGGGGTGTCGCTCGCCTGTCGGCTTCGCTCGTTCCCTGCTCCCCCTGCCCTGGAACAGGAAGTAACCTGTTTCGGGGCAGAGGGAGCAGAGAACGAGTGGAGCCGACAGGCGCGCGGCACCCCCCCCCAGCGGTGTGCACCCGGGGTGGACTGCCCCCACCGCCCCCCCTTGGTACGCCACTGACCCTGGTTACTAGTAAACAAGTTTCATTGCATAAAATAGTACAAGTTAGAGGTAAAATAACCTGTCTTAACTGTAGCCCACATTGATAACTTCCCTCTTATTGTTTATGGAATAATATTTAATACACGTGCAGTGGTGTACCGAGGGCAGGGCGGTGGGGGCGGTCCAACCTGGGTGCATGATGCAGGAGGGGTACAGGGAGCAGCCACGCGGCTGTGGGATCCGCTGGTTCCCTGCTCCCTCTGCTGTTACTTCCTGTTCCAGGACAGAGGGAGCAGAGAACCTGCAGAGGCGACAGCCGAACGGCTGCTCCCAGCACCCCAGCAGGTAAGAAGAATGTACCCGGGGGGAGGAGCTTGGAGGTGATGCGCCAGGGGGGATGGTGATGCACCGGGGGGGACAGTGATGCGCCAGGGGGACGCTGCACTCAGGGGGGGGGGGGGTCGTGCTAACCCCGGGGGGGGGGGGGGGACAGATGACACTGCACTCAGGGGAGGGAGAGAGGAGGGATGCGCAGTGGCAAACCACCCCGGGTGGCAGCAGACCAAGGAACACCACTGTACACATGGTACCATGCAAGATAATCCACAACTCTCCTCAGACAGCTTCTACTATAAGTCTGAGAATATGGAAGTTTAAATGATGTACTTAAAGTCAGCGAGGCGGAAATGGAATTGGAGGCAGAGTCTGTAACTCTCAAACCTGGGTGATCTAAATACTGAATACTAACACCAATCCAGACAGTGCTTATGAATCCTTATCTGATCCATTTAATTCTCGTTCCATGCCTTAAGCACTTGGTGATAAAAGCATGTTGTAAAAATAAAATGTTATGTTATCTTCTGCTCCTACATTTTCTAGCAAAAAAGGTGCCGGTACTCAGATGCCAGGCCATCCTTCAGGGGTGGGGTGATCACTGAGGGACCCACTCCACAACAGCCAGGCCCCCTGCAACCAGTCACAGAATCTATGACAAGGCAGAATTGTTGTGTACAGCCTGAGCTCTTTCATTAAAACTTGAAGACCATGGGTCAATTTTAGCAGACAATGGAAAAGGTGCTGGTACTCAGTACCCTCAAGTACCCCCTCAAAAAAAGCCCTGGGTTTTCCTATGTTAATACTGAATAATGAAGGCTTTATTATATCAGCCCTAACAGTTTATAACTCACATAGGGCTGATTTTATACTAGGATGACTATCATGAAACATCTAAAGAAGGTGCTAATTTTAAGCCTATTTTATAAAAGCAATGTAGACGCATTTGTACCTTTATAAAAATGCTAATGCAAAAATATACACCTGCTCTGAAGAAGGTGTAAATGTGTGTGTGTGTATTCTACATGCATAGTTTATAAAATACTAGTAAAAATGGACCGTTTCTGGCGCCGATGAGAAGGGCGCTAGCGGGCATGGGACTCCCTTCCCCTCCCCTTACGGTACCTGTTCCGTCAGCCCAGGAAAGAAAGAGCCCCTCTTTCCTCCCGTAGCGGTGGCTTCCTTACTGCATCGTGTGGGAGTCCGGCTCTCGGCGTTTCAAAATGGCCGCCGAGAGTTGAAGTCTCACGAGGCAGCTTGAACTCTCGGCGGCCATTTTGAAACGCCGAGAGCCGGACTCCCACATGATGCAGCAAGGAAGCCACCGCTACGGGAGGAAAGAGGGGGCTCTTTCTTTCCTGGGCCGACGGAAAAGGTACCTCTAGACCACCAGGGAGACACGCGTAAGGGGAGGGGAGGTGACAGGGGGGAGGGAGGTTGGTGAGGTTAAGCGTGTGCTACCGTGGTCGGGGCGGTAAGTTGTAAGCGGCGGGGCTATGTGGCGAAAGGGGCCGGGTGCATGTGCACGGCGGCGGCGGCTGGGATTTGTTGGAAGGGGAGGAGTAGGGAAACACGCTCCGTGTGTTTCCCTACTGCTCCCCGTGCGTTAATTTGTTTTCATGTTCCGCCCTCAACGTCATCACGTGTGACGCGAGGGCGGGGCATGAAGTTGTTGTGGCTTCACCAACATGAAACCACGAACCGGTGTGTGAGTGACTTCAGTGACGTCAGTGTCCTCAGAACGTTGAGGCTGTGTTTTATTATAGTAGATTACCAAAATTCTATATTTGGCGCCTAGAGTTATATGCGTTAAATTGGGCCCACGCCTTTAACGCACATAACTTAATTGAATAATGAGTCAATCAGCACCAATAATTGGTGCTATCAACCAATTATCAGCACTAAATGGCCCTAATTAGGATTTGTGTGCATATCGTATTCTATAACAATCTGCATGTAAATCCTAACATGTGTAACTATATGGGGGCGTGGCTAGGGGCATTTTTGGAGCATTCCAAAGGTGTTCCTAAATTTTATGTGCATACATATAGAATCATACCTAACTGTAGGCGCCTACGACTAGGCTTGCTTATAGCAGGTCTAATTGCAGGCACCTACAGTTAGGCGCAGTTATGTGCTAAGTGCAATTCTATAAAGGACACATACCCCTTATAGAATCGCAATAAGCGCATTAAATTTTCAGTTTTGATTTTTAGGCACTACTTATAAAATTTGGCACTATGTGCGTACATCACAATTCCACCTCCACTCCCTACTGTCCGCCCCTCACCTGCTGCGTGCTCCTCGCAGCCGGCCTGCTCCCTGGTCCTGCCTCAGTGAAGGCGAGCGTCGGCCATGCTGGCTGGGCCGACGCTCCGATGTCTCACTCCCCGCTCTGCTGGCTTCGCCGGTGCCGGCACCACGCTCTTGCCATCGCTGCAGTGTGGGACACCGGCCATGTTGGCAGCGCTGGTGTCCTGGGGAAAGTGCTTCTCTTCCTGGTGCGGGGCCCGGGAACTCTGGCCACGCCTCCAACGCCGGATTGGCCACTCGCATCTAGACCCCGCCTCCTCCTACCAGTCGGCCAACCTGTGTCGCCCTTGCCAGCTGATATTTGTCGCCCTGATGGTGGGGGCTATTTAAGGAGCAACGTCTCTCTACAAACTTTGCTTTGGCTTCTACTTTGGTAGGTTCACTTGTGCTACTGTGTAACTTTGTCGTCTACTCGCTCTACTGTCTACTTTGTTGCTGACCACCGCCTGGACCTCGACTACCCTGTGCTTGCTGCCTGGGCACAAGGACTCACGAACGTTACACCTACAAATTATATCCCAGGTATATCTATATGCAGAGGTGCATCACCCGACGTGGCCACGTTTCGCCCTACGGCTGCGTCAGCAATAAAAAATAGCATCTCTGATAAAATAACATTGAAGGCAAAAATCAAAGGTACTTGCAATGCAGGATTGAGAATAATTCTAGTTTGCTTTTATTTATTGTTTTGGGGAGGTTGGGTTGGAGACGTTTTAACTATTAGGGGAAGGCTGGTTGCTTTATCCCCTCTAGATATCCCCTTTTGGTTCTATTCACTAATTCTCAGCACAACTTGTGGTTAATATACTAACTCTATTTATGAATGATTACTTTGACCGTTTTTTATTCTTAATGCAGGTATTTGAATGCTCAGACTGGGATGCGTTTTCTATTGTACACAGACTTTTATTTTAACTTTATTTTTTGTTTTTAAGTTCACACATGCTGTTTTGTTGTTTTCACAGTCATGTTTTAATGAAGAATTACTTATTTTATTGTTCCTTATTTATTTTAACTGATTGTAATTGTTTTATTTGTTCATTTATTAGTTTCTAACCCGTGATGCAGCCGTAGGGTGAAACATGACCACATCAGGTGGCTGCTTTAATAAAATCGCTTAGCACTTCAGTACATTGTGCTTCTCTGTTTGCTGCTACGTTGGTTTGCAGCTCATCACCTCTTTTGTTGTCTGCTTACACGCAGAGGAGGAAATTCAATAAACGGTGGCAAAATTAGATGCCGAAAAAATTCAGCACTAAACACTATTCCATATAGGGTGCATGCCTTACACAGAATAGCATTTAGCGCGGATCCCACGCCTAACTTTCGGGAGCTGACTTAGACATGCTGAGACCCTGGTGTACATGCCAGCATCCAAGTTAGGCATGGTTAAGCAGTATTCTGTAATTCTCCACAGAACATTTTGGAATGCCCCTGACACGCCAGGACTTAGGCGCTGTGCCTTATAGAATAGTGTATATCCAGATGCACGAGTACATTTTAATGAGTGCCAATTAATGTCAATAATTAGTTGTTAGCACCCAATTATTGATGGTTCGGCCTTCAGAGCTCATTATCCAATTTATTTGTGTGCACATCTCGGAAGCATCTCCAAAGTTGCACGCCTTATTCTGGGTGCCATATATAGAATCTGGGGAAGACTGTTTTTTCAGATGCAGAATTTCATGCTGTTTACCCACAGAGATAATCTATTGCCTTCCCCTGGTCTGCTTTAACAATGGTTTATGGACTTTTAGAAATTTGCCCAACCCTTTTTTTAAAACTCAGTAATGCCTGATGGTTTTACCACATCCTCCAGCAATGAGTTCCAGAACTTAACTATGCACTGAGTGAAAAAAATATATCTTCTCTGATTTATTTTAAATGTACTACTTAGAGCTCTGTTTACTAAGGTGCATTAGTGCTTTTATCACACCTACACTTAGTGCGTGCACTAACCATGTAGGCACCTATAGGGATATTGTAGGCACGTACATGATTAACGCGCATACATGGTTAACGCACGTTAAAAACGTTAACACACCTTTAACGCTGCTTAGTAAACAGCGCCCTTAGTGACTTCATGGGGATCCTGCCAGGTATTTGTGACCTGGATTGTCCACTGTTGGAAACAGGATGCTGGGCTAGATGGCCCTTTGGTCTGACCCAGTATGGAAGTTTTTATGTTCTTATGTATATATGTGGCTGTGCAAGCCTGTAATACATAGGGTAACTGACTATACACTCATTCTGCACCTGGACTAGCTTGCTACACATGCTGTAACTTAGATCAGTTTCTTATCTGTTGCTTAACTATACAAAGAACTTGCCTTGAGTTTAACCATCCATCTAATTATCCCAATTGACTCTGTACCACGAATCTTGTTCCCATCATATATCTGCTCTCGGTCCCTCGGCTATGTGTTAAGCCATATTGTAGAAAATCTTTAGCATCATATCTATGTTGGTTGAATGTTCTAATGTATGCTTATTAGGTTTATCATTAGTATTATGCTAACATTGTATTATATCTCTGGTATCTGAATTCCAGCGCAAATCAGCACAGGTACATTATCATACGGTAATTGGTTAGCACAGGATTACCATGTGAATCCTTAATGCCAACAAATAGATTACATTAAGGGCTCACATGGTAAATTATTTTTAATGGTCTCATGCTAATTACAACATTAATAGAAAAAAATAGAAAATTGGCCACTTTCTGACTATGGTAATTATGGCCTTAGTGCACAGGAAAAAAAGGCGTGCTAAGGCCTCTCTTTACTATAGCTTAGTAAAAGGACCCTAATGTGGGTCCCATTTTATGCAATGAGGCCTAGTTATTAATAATTGGGGTTAGCGGTAATATAACATATCTTAATGGTAGCCCACATTGATAACTTCCCTCCTAAATAAGCCTTCTGAATGTACCCATAGCAGTTAAATATTGACACTGACCTATTCAGTTTAAGCCCTGTCTCCAGAGTACCCTCAATCCCTTCCTCTTCTGTGCGCACACAAGTTTTCACAAGCTATAAAAACTTTTTTAAATGATTTATGTGGCTAATTCTGAAGTTAATTACATAAATCCTTTCAAATATCAACCTCTTTATTTTTTATCCTATGAATATTATGGTGCAGTAATATTTCTGGTTGCAGAGTCCCACCTTCCTGTCACACAATTACCACATGAGGTAACCAAGAAGTTGGTCCACTTCAGGAAGACAGAAACTCATTAAGTGCCTCCACCTTTTAATTACCCAAGGCAGGGTGATTGTTGACTTGTGGTTATCCAAATGATGTAAAAAAGGAGTGACTATAATGATTCTTTCCTTTAAAATGGGATCAGAACAAGTTTCAGAAGTAGAAAGAATATGACTAGCATGAACTTCAGTTGGTCTCATTGCTCAGAGGCCACTAATCTCTTTAGAAGCCATTCTCAACCTGGTCCTTTAGGATCCACCAACCAATCTGGATTCAGGGTTGAGCTATATTTGTATGCTCTTCCTGTGCTGTATGCAACTACTGTATATCTCATGTCTGCTCATTGTACATATTCTAGAATCACCCTGGCTGAGGGGATTCCCAAGAATTGATTTGAGGACCACTACTCTGGTAATACTAGAAACTCAGTTTATTGTAAAATACTTTGCTACCCATGGTAAAAAGCAGTACATAATGCAATAAATGGAAATGAATTCATCCATCATCAGATTTAAAAAGGTTTCCTATTGTTTATTTCATCTGCCCAGGCAATAGGTTTTCAATTCGTTTTTGGAAAATGTAGCTTTTTTCCAAATTTCTCTTGATTATTTTGGTTCATTTCATACAATCGTTTCAATAAACAATTTTTGTGAATGCTAAAACATTATTCTTTCAAGTATTTATTATACCACTTAGACCTAAGCAGTTTACAGTTCCATTTTACAGATACTGAGACTGTCCCTAGGGGGGTCACAATCTAAGTAGTAAATTGGTGACTTACCCAGGGTTGCATGGAACTGCGGAGGGAATTGAATCTGGTTCCTCAGAATGTCAACCCACTGCTGACCATCAGGCAGCAGCGGGAATTGAACCCAGTTCTCCAGGTCCACAATCTGCTACACTAACCATTAGGCCACTCCATCATAAAATCATGCATACAAGTCAATCCTGCATATTAAATTGATTTTGCACCCACTAACATTTTTAAGGTGCACCAACATACTGAATGCATATCCCTATTTCTGGTAGCTACAACCTTCTCAGCAAGGACCGCACCAAAGACTTCTACTTAGCATGAAATGTTAGACTGTTAGTGGTCAATCTTATGTAGGTTTGAAGCTGTGAGGGAGAAAAGATCACACTTCTTGAGATCTGACGAGACCATGAGCATATCTACAAGTTTCTCTCACCCATTCAGCTCTCAGAACTTCAGTGTCTGCTAAAGAATAAAACATAATATTCTCGTTTGCTGTCTTCTATTGTACATCTCTTTTTGGTTTGCATTCCGCTCCTCACTTATTGTAGAAGCCTAGATCAATATCTACTGATTTAGTGTGAATGCTCTATCTTGCTCTGTCTTCTGAATTTGCCAGGGCTCCTAGTCTAGCTTCTCAATTACTGACACCAGTCTCACATTTTAGCTGCAAGGTTTTACTTACAAAGGGTCTTTTTATTAAGCTGCACTAATAGATTTAGCATGCTAGCAATTCGTGCATGCTAAATGCTGTGCAGCCCATTGTATATCTATGAGATGCATGGCATGGCACCATAGTAAAAAGAACCCCAAAGTAAATTCTTTCACTAAAACTATGGCCATTATTTTATAAACATATTAATTGGTTAATAGTTCCCTTTACTACTAATCATTTCTATAGTGCTACTAGTTGTACGCAGTGCTGTACACATTATATGCAGGTACTTTCTCTGTCCTTAGTGGGCTCACAATCTAGGCTTTCTTTTGTACCTAGGGCAATGGAGGGTTAAGTGACTTGCCCAAGGCCAGAAGAAGCTGCAGTGGGAATTGAACCTAGGTTGCACAACCAAAGCCTGCTGTACTCACCATTACATCACTCCTCCACTCTTACATACACATGTAAACCCTGATTTCAGAAAGCTACTATATGGAAATCCACACTATACAGAGATTTCAATAGGGCATGACTCTGATAGGACTAAAATCTATATATGTACTCCCCATTTTACAGAAGAAATACATGAATTTGGGGGCAAAGTTCTACATTTGGCTTTACACCAGCTCAAAGGTATGCATAGGTTTTTAAAAAGTGCTTTTTTTTGCCTGGGGTTTACATGAGGGATTAAGTAGAGAGGTGTGGTAGCCGTGTTAGTCCACTTTGTTATCAATAGAAATCAAACAAAATAAAACATGGAAAAGAAAATAAGATGATACCTTTTTTATTGGACATAACTTAATACATTTCTTGATATTATGTCCAATAAAAAAGGTATCATCTTATTCTCTTTTCCATGAGGAATTAGGAATCATTCTCCTTAATCCCCCATTATTTATTTCTGTCTCCAAAATTAAAATTATAGTCTCACTATTTAAACTGACAACACTACACAAGTAGATTTGTAAAATGACACAGCTACATGTGGAAGTTGTAAAATTACCACTTCTATATATAAGTCCTGATAAGTCCACATTTATTTTATCCACATTTTTATTTATTAATACTTCTTATACCTCCTTTGTCAACGAGCAATTCAAAGCAGTGTACAATACTAAAAAAAAACAGCAGTCAAAGTAAAGAAAGGAACTACAATGTTGGACAGGAAAGAACAAGAGAAACCTCACACACATGACAACATTAACTGACATTACAACGACAGAAAGGAGGGAAGAGAAGAGAAGAGAGAGGGAGAGGGCTGCTCCAAACTGCAAAAACTGACACAGCACCTAGAATGATGATAATGATGATGATGGAAACGCTTGCTGGAGGAACCATGTTTTAACCAAAGTCTTGAAATTTTTAGGGATAGTTCACAGTGAATAGTAAGAGGCACAAAGTTCCACATGGCTGGGGCAGCAAAGAAGAATGCTTCATGTCTGGTAGATTCCAGAATTACACTCCTAGAGCCAGGAAGGATAAGTCTATGGTCATTTAGAGAGTGAAGAGTACAGAAGGGGGAGTATGGAATGGTGAGAGCCGGCAGACAGCAGAAGGATTAATGCTGCTATATTCTCCCTGTCGTTTGAACCCTGAAGCAGTTAAGCGAAACGCTGGCCATCGTTGGTCCTGGGAGAAAGGAGACTGGCTCAAGGAGTTGCAAGTAGCGTTGTACAATGGCTGACTTTTCGACAAGATAAGTACAGCATCAAAGAAAAGATTTACTGTTTAGAGCTTTTTATAAGCCTTAGATATAAACATTTTATGATATATTTTGGTAAATTGAACACTACTGGAAGGTTTTTTTTAGCCAATGATAAAGAGTAGATCCTTGTGATCACATTTAGCTCTAAATATTTCCAGGTTTGGAGCTCTTTTGAGGGTTTTTTCCGTCCTTTACCATATAGATATGAGATTGTTTTGAATATATGAGTCTCTTGAATTTAGAACTTTTGTCAGTGGATCACTAGTTTGGTAATATTCTTTTTATGTGAAGTTGCATTTCCACACCCGTTGTTTTGAAAAATAAATGGAGCCATTGGCAGCCCTGGTACGTTTTCATGGTGTCTTCCACTCTTTTGTTTGGATTTTGATTGTTTGTGGATGGTTTGTTTTCCTGGTTTTGCTTTTTTTTAACCTGTTAAAAATTAACAAATATTCAATAACACTTTCAATATTTACATCTAAATGTTTTTCTTGCAGGATCTCTAGATAAGGAAAGCATGAAAACACTGGGCCTGGCAGATACATTCACAGATTCTGCATCAGTTCTGAATCAGCAAATTTGGAAACTCTTTTCTGTTTGCTTTATAAGAGATTACCCAACTGAAAACACAGCACAAATACAACTGTACATGCAAAACTAGATAAGAAAAAAATGGTTTTTGACAATGCACTGTGATCAGGAAATTCTGCAATCCAGCAGTGCCCAATCACTCTATGCAACCAGCACTATGTGGGCTGTTACATACAGCAACTCAGTGCTGGGATGACCAATGAATCACAATTTACAGATGCTTTTTGTCTTTTGCTATAGCAACAGCTTTTTTTCCATCAGATGCAAGAATGTTACATGAAGCATCTCTTTGTTACCTGATTTCCATGGAAATACTTGTTCTTATGAAGAAGTAAAGGTTCCTCAATCTTTGATCTACTGTGTTTTGAACATTTGAACAGAAGTCGCACTGTGATGTAATAAAAGGGCCAGGGAAACACCACAATGAAAAGCTGACAGATTCTAATAAAGCCCAGCCTGATAACAAAAATCCTTCAGCTAAAGCAGTACATCTCAGAATTACTTTATGATGCATCACTTTGACCTTTCTTTTTAAATTTACAATTTTAGCCAACAGGTATTCCCACAAATACCAGGCATTGAGTTCCCTGTTCTGGATATAGTAAGCCACATTGAGCCTGCAAAGGGGTGGGATAATGTGGGATACAAATGCAATAAATAAAATAAATAAATAAAAATATAGCAAAGTTTCACTGCCTCAGAAACCCTCTAAGTGAACAACTTTAAAAAGTAGCTCATTTTGCAACACATATCCTTTTAGCCACTAGAAGGGTAGTCCATTTTAAAAAGGTCATTTTATCCAGGGAAATTACTTTTAAAAATTGTGACGCTCATAGCTAAATTCCACATGCTAAATGGGCAAATAACATGCACAATCCCATTTAACACACACTACTGGTGATTTTGGCACAAGACGTGGCCTTCATGCATTTTCACCCACTAGTACATTGGGCCTTTTCTTATTAGGAGAACTTTTATTGAAGTGGTATAAGAATTCTCCAAAGGCATGCTTATATTTCAACTTTCAGCATTGCAGCAGTCTCTTTGAAGAAGGTGTACACATAGAACTAAAGTCTAAGGTATGCCAGTGTCTCAGACTCTTTACACAATGCTAATCAATTCTTCCGTTTTGAACATCTTAGTAACAATATTCCTTTCTGTTTCAGGCTCTGCAACATCGTCCTTTCTTTGTGACCCTACCTTGAGGAATACAACTCAATCATAAGCAATTGTTGCATTAATGCTAAAGAGCTGACACTCTAAGACAGGGGTGATCAAACAGGGTCCTTGAGGGCCACAACCCAGTCGAGTTTTCAAGATTTCCACTCTTGCAAACCTGACTGGGTTGTGGCCCTCGAGGATTGTGCTTGCCCACTCCTGCTCTAGACTATCTCTCACTGATCTGCATTCGGCCACATATCACATAAACTTTATAATTATCTATTCCTCATTTCACGCGTGTTATATAAATTGCAATTAACAGCACTCATGTACTCCAAAATATTTATTTATTTATTGCATTTGTATCCCACATTTTCCCACCTCTTTGCAGGCTCAATGTTGCTTACAATACATCATGAATGGTGGAAATACATTAGAAAATAGACATTTAGTGTTACAGAAGGATCTTGGGCAACATGATAATGATAAAACATGATAGTAATATAACAAGCAGATATTGTAAGACAGTTCTGAGTATATGTGGAGGAGTTGTGTATATTCACATTGGTTGATCTTTGTGGTATGCCTTGTTAAACAGTTTAAAACGTTCAAAAAGACCAAAGAAAACTATTACTACGTAAGCCGCATTGAGCCTGCTTTGAGTGGGAAAGCGCAGGGTACAAATGTAATAAATAAATAAATAGTCTTAAGCTGTTTTGTAGCAAAAAATCAAAACAACTACAGTGGGGTTATCAGTGAGGTAACCTTTCATTTCACAAAGCAAAGCACCACAGCAGTGAGGGTCCACCCAAAGCATAGGGCCTGAGAAAGTCACTGCAATTTCCCCCCACCCCCCAGGATGGCTCAAGTTGTAATCTGCTGGCCAGTGGTGATGGTATGTTTCTTCTGCCTCTTTTTAAAATCACAATGCTGGATGATAAGGGCCACTTTCAACCTGCCATTATCAATTTGGTTGGTTTCCGGAAAGTGGTGGTCTGGCTAACATACGGTCAACAGTGTCTCTTCCTCAGTCAGACTCTTATTTTCTGTTTATCACCTCTCTTCCTTGACTCTGTCTTAAAGGAGTGAGTAATAGACAATAAAACAATGACGCAGACCTTGTACGAAAATGATGTCTTTATTTGTAGATTAAAAGCATTTTCACTGCAACCACAGCGTTTGTTTGTTTTTTGAGAGACTGTTCCCAGAATCTAGCTTTCTATGTTTTTACAACCACACCAGCCTGATTTATTTTGAAGTTTTGTATCAGCCTGTGACCTATTGCCCCTGACGCAGCCATTTTTATACTGGCGAAACATGGCCATGCCAGGCATTTTATGTTGAATACCTGGGAGCTTTTAATCTACAAATAAAGACATTGTTTTTGTACAAGGTCTGCGTCATTGTTTTATTGTCCATTTTGGATTTGGTGGACCGACTGGCTCGTTGCTTTCTGATTAAAGGAGTGAGCGGCAGGTTGCCTGAAGGGCTAGTCTCCTATTACAACAACAAATTGCAATGGAAGAGAGCTTTTCACTTAAAATCAAACATCAATTTACAAAGGGGCCCTTTTACCAAGGCACTCTAAAAAGTGGCCTGTGCTATCCCTAACGTGGGTCCCATACACTAAGGCCACTTGTAGCGTGGCAGTAAAATGGCCTCATTTTCCATTTTTCCTATTAATGGCCATGTGCCAATTTCCCCATTAATGAGTGGTCATTAGTATGTGAGCCCTTACCGAAACCTATTTTGTAGGTGGTAAGGGCTCATACGCTACATACACGCTAATCAGTTAGTATGCAATGATGTAGCTGCACTAACCAGTTAGTACAGAACACGTCTACTCTCCATCCCAGACATACCCCAGCACTAAAAAAAATACAATCTTTTTTTTAGTGCGTGGTAGTGTCAGGGGCGTAGCCAGACCTCACAGTGGGAGGGGGTCAGAGCCCAAGGTGGGGGGGGCACATTTTAGTATGGCACCCTGCCACCTCGCCCCCCCACCTCGCCGCTCCCTCCGCCGCACTCCACAGCAGCAAATACCTTTGCTGGCGGGGGTCTCCAACCCCTGCCAGTCGAAGTCTTCTTCAGTGCCGGTCTCCAGCACGCCGTGTTCCCTGTCCTGTGTGCTTTCTTCCTCCTGATGTCCTGCACTTTCCTTTACGTGAAACTGAGCATGCTCAGTTTCACTTAAAGGAACATACACAGGACATCAGGAGGAAGAAAGAGCAGGGCAACGAATGTGGTGGCGCCAGAGACCGGCACTGAAGAAGGGTTTGGCTGGCGGGGATGCCCAGATGAAATTTGGTGGGGCCCAGACCCCTGTGGCCCCACCTAGCTATGCCACTGGGTAGTGTGCATTGCTCCCAAAACTACCACAGGATGCTTGAGTGCACACATGGTGGTGCTTTTTAATCTGCGGTAAGCACATGTTAATGCTTAATGTAGCTTGGTAAAAGGACCCCAAAGTAAGCAAACCAATGATGGAGGTTCCAGACTCTGCTATCAGCTTGATCATTCCTGCACAAACTGCGTAGTCCATCACAACATGGCTGCTAACTCATCCAGTTCCAGTAGGGACATTTTAAGCCAGCCTTAGGGCTAGGTTTGCTAAGCAGCGTTAGCGTTTTAATGCAGGTAAATGGTGTACGCGCGTTAAACGCTAATGGGCCCATAGAAATGTATAGGTGTGTTAGCGTTTAACATGCCTTAAATTTACAGGCACATTAAAAACGCTAATGCACCTTAGTAAACATACCCCTTAGTTTTCTAATTACATCCCAAATACAGAGGCTTGCAGAAAGCTGTGCGCTAAAGCTCTGCACTAAAGCTCAGCGAAGGGCGGTAGCCTTATAGACGCAGATTCCAATGGAGTTTGATGTCCAAAAGGAACAGAATAAAAAAGAAAGAAAGACAACCTAGACTCCACGTCCCAGAGCACGGAGGAGATCAGGAGATTGTAGGAACTGAAGTGTTTTAAGAGTACATGCCTGGATGAATTTTGGAGGTGACTCCCAGCAGTGAGAGACAAAGCAAGTTGTTTAATTAAAGCTTGGCTGTTCCACCTCCTCTTCTGTGAGTCATTAATTACAATAAAAATAACAAATAGAAGAAGCAATGGGACATAGTTTCATAAAACTAGAACTGGATTAGCTTGTTAGATGGCTGACCTATAACACTAACCCAACCACGAGTGAAAGATGGCTTTCAAAAGCTGCTTGTGAACTGATGTGTGCCATGAGAGATCATAATGTCTCACTGAAAGCACTGAACTGCAAAAGTTTATTTGCAGAACAGGACAGACTTGTCAATTTTTAACCAAAAATGTGAAAAAGCCCTCCATATCCTGGAAATTTGGTTACCATGCTTTCATGCTATTAAACTAGTTCATTGTATTATTTTTGTGACACAGGCCTGAGTCAGGCCCAACTATAACCCTTTTGATATATATATGCACATAATCAGATCTCTATACTAGAATAAGTTATGGTATAAGGCAGTGGTTCCCAGTCAGGTTTTCAGGATATCCACAATGAATACTCATGAATATTTATTGTGCATATACAGAAAACCTGACTGGCTGGGGAGTCCCCAGGACAGGTTTGGGAACCAGTGGTGTAAGGCAATGTGCGGTAGTAGACCAGTCATTACTCATGAAGGCCTATGTAGCAGGACAATAAAATGTGCCTTCCTTGCGATAACAGGGGAAGAATTCTGAGTCCTTGCTCCATTCAAAGGTAATGAGGGGGTGTGCTAGTCTGGGGAAACTGTGTATTCACACCAAGGGGTATGATAGGTATGATGATGGATTCTCCTTCTGTGAATAGACTTCTGAAAAGAATATTCTAGTACAGCACCCAACCCCTGTGGGCTAATTAACATTCCAAGGCAAAAGAACAGAACTGTTATTTTAAATATCGGAATAAAGTATAAAGGTGATAGTAACAAGGTGCTTGAGGTATTTCTTGCTTTGCAAAAAGGAGTCCAAAGGTATAGGTGGTAAAAGAGTGTGCTTCCTGCCCAGGAGTCCCTTAAGGAGTTTGGTCCTCTACATCAGATACCAAAAAGAAGGAGAAGTGAAAGTCAATGAGTAGGGCCTATTCCTGGAGAAAGAGAAATTTGGTTCAAATCGGTTCAAAACTCTGCTGCCCGTCTCGTCTTACACCAGGGTCGCTTTACTCATACTACCCCTCTCCTCAAGTCGCTTCACTGGCTCCCTATCCGTTTTCGTATCCTGTTCAAGCTTCTTCTACTAACCTATAAATGTACTCACTCTGCTGCTCCCCAGTATCTCTTCACACTCGTCCTTCCCTACACCCCTTCCCGTGCACTCCGCTCCATGGATAAATCCTTCTTATCTGTTCCCTTCTCCACTACTGCCAACTCCAGACTTCGCGCCTTCTGTCTCGCTGCACCTTACGCCTGGAATAAACTTCCTGAGCCCCTACGTCTTGCCCCATCCTTGGCCACCTTTAAATCTAGACTGAAAACCCACCTCTTTAACATTGCTTTTGACTCGTAACCACTTGTAACCATTCGCCTCCACCTACCCTCCTCTCCTCCTTCCTGTACATATTAATTGATTTGATTTGCTTACTTTATTTTTTGTCTATTAGATTGTAAGCTCTTTGAGCAGGGACTGTCTTTCTTCTATGTTTGTGCAGCGCTGTGTACGCCTTGTAGCGCTATAGAAATGCTAAATAGTAGTAGTAGTAGTAGTAGTGGAGTGAGGGCTTTGAGCCAAAACCTCAGCTTAATCCTAGGCACAGAGTTCCAGTAAAAGGAATAAGGAGGGGATCATAAGGCAGAATCTCTCAACAAGGCTGGTGTTATGGGAGTGCTAACAGAATAATTACCCTGGGCCCCTATACCCACAGGGTGCCCCAAGCCTGCCGGAAGCTAAAGAAGGCACAGCCTACCAGTGGATTTTGGGGTCCTCTCTTTAATTTCTGTCCTGGGCCCCAGCATGTCTAACACTGGCCTTATCCCTCAAAAGAGGAGAGTGAGGCTGCTAAAACGTTCCACATCCCAGGAAGTGAGAGAGGAGGGGGGCCGAGGAGCGAGTGACAGTACATTTGAATGATCTGCTATGAGAGAAGGTAACAAGGGGTTGTAAGTATTGTGGACTGAGAGAAGAAAAGTCCCTAACAATGAGAAGGAACTCAGCAGTTTGCAAGAGTAGAGAAGAGGAGAAGGAGAGATGCCAGATGTGTGAATGCATCCTTTAGTCATGAGAGGAGCTACTGTAATAGTTACAGTTACTATTTGTGATTCATAATCATGGGTAACTGTGTTTGGGCTTGGACTTCAGTCAGCACTTCTAACGATTAGCCAGAAGAGAAGATGCAATAGCCAAGCAGCAAAAGGAAGCACCCCCCTCCCCCCATATCAGACACAAGCTGAGCCTGTCCTGGTAATTTATATCTCATCCCATTGTATTGTGTTCTATTAGATATTGGATAATCATGACCACAGATAACAAGTGTCAGTGCCACAAGTGATCCGAAACAAGAACCACTACACTCAATCCATCTCAGAAGTGAAGCAATCCTCTTCACTACAGTCTTACTCTCCTTCCTAAAATGAGTGTCGGATAAACACATCAGATGCTTTGCTCACTGCGAGGGTTACTTTGATTAAATTTAGAGCCGGGTGACTGGGTGGGAAGGTTTCCTGTGTGAAAAGCTGTGACGTCCATGGCATTTTTTGAAAATAAAACAGATGCAGGAAACCAGTAAGGACAGATATGCTGAAAATAGTTCCCTACGTACAGAAATAGCCACAGGGAGGTGGGAAGGCAGCCTACCATTCACACACACAGCATCACATCTCTGACAATCTGTCAGTCCCTCACAACCAGAAACGTTTACTATTTTCTTTTAGTGCCAATTAGGCAGGAAATCATTGTGTCGCTCCCCTCCCCCCCCCCCCCCCCCCCCCCCCCCCGGCCCCTACTGTTACTGCCCATACACAAGCTGTAGCCTAGGAGATCTTTTTAGCTTCTCTAAACTGGAAGTTGGCATTTTCAACTTTGAGTGTCATAGGTGTTCATCCATGCTTTTACATTTCCCAGACAATTTTAAAGTTCTGTTTCCTTTGTTGTGCCTTAATCATGGAGATGTGGTAAGTGTTGCTAGAGAACCTCCACTATAATTACAATAAGGTCAATATTTAAAAGGAGTTATCCGGATAGGAGTGGTTCCTACCCAGATAACTTCTGCTGACCAGGCCAAACCCAGATATTCAGCAGCACTTACTCAGATAGTGCCATGGAATATCCGGGCATACCACCACAGTATTATCTGAGAAATGCTGGGTAGAGGGATAAAATTTGTCCCCGTTCCCACCCCGTCCTCATGGGTTCTGTCTCCGTCCCCACCCCATCTCAGCAAGCCCTGTCTTCATCCCCGTCCCGTCCCCACAGGCCCCGTCTCCATCCCTGCCCCGCCCCGCCCCACAGGTTCTGTCCCTATTCCGTCCCTGTGGGCTCTGTTCTTATCTGCAGAAGCCTTGAACACTTATGATTTTATATTTAAATCTTTTTATTAAAGTATAAAATGAAAAAATATGCTGTGCAACTGTTGTATATAAATTACAAATAGAAAACAATAATAAAAATGAGCAACTATAATAAACCCTCCCACCACCACCACCACCCTCTACCCTTCCAACCCCAACAATAGCTGACTTCTACTACATCAAGGAATCCTAATCCACACTGTTAAAATGTCCAGGGCTGCAAAATACAACTCTGTATGCCCTAGAGGGGAGAAATATGACCTATGAAGCACTGTTATGATTTTTGAATCTGTGGATGAATAAGAAGTCATCAAAAATCTCAGGACTGAGTCTAGCTCTCATGTCTTCCACAGTCCCTCCTGCAATAGAAGATGTCTTCTTAGAAGATGTGCTGGTAGCAGGATGTACAGGATCCCCCATGGAAATTTTGCTAGCTGTGGCCAGCATGTTTGTTTGTTTTTCAAAAAAATAAAAATATTGTTGTCTGCATCAATCAAACATAAATATCAACCTAGTTCATTAACAGTTACTGCGGGTCCTCGTCCCCGTGTCATTCTCTAGTGCTGGGCAGAGTGTGGGCAGTACCAAGTTACCCAGTTAGCAGGTATATTCAGTCTACTAACTGGGTAGCTATTCAGATACAGCAGTGGTTCTCAACCTTTTTTTCAGGTGTGACACGCCTGACAGATGACACTTGCTTACATGACACACTGCATACATAACCCTCACAGACCTTTGGTCTGATACAGTACGGCAGCTCTTATGAATTAAAAGTAAAAATGTTCTACATCCACAAAAACCCTATCTCTCCCCAAAACAACACATGCAGATTACAACTAGCAAATTTTCTCCATGGAAGTTACCAGACCAAAAAAAAAAAAAATCTGCTTCTCATGTCATCTGAGTAAAAGCAACATAAATCTCTCCACTATTAGGCACATTATGAAATACAAAGCCTGAAAAAAATCCTAACTCAAAAGTTTCATGGCAAAACCTACCATACACAGTAGCACTAATTCCTACAATTCAAGCAACATGAACTTTATCTAAGATCAGACAACACTTCAAATATCACAGTAAGGGCATTTTCAAACGGGGACGCCCATCTCTAAGGGCGCCCATCTCTGAGGATGTCCCCACGAAGGGGCGGGGCATCCTGTATTATCGAAACAAGATGGGCGTCCAACTTTTGTTTCAATAATACGTTCGGGGACGCCCAAATCTCAACATTTAGGTCGACCTAAGAGATGGTCAACCTAAATGTTTTTTTTTTTGACTTGGGATAGTTTATTTATTTTCAAATTTGTTTATTGGTTTATGTGATATATAGGAACATCTTACAGGTTATTAACTATGCTAACATAATAATACTATCATCTATATTCCACTTCCAATCCATACCCCTGTGTAACAGGACTTCCAAACTCTTTGCAAGTTCTAGTTCTTTAATTATGTCCTTTGGTCCCGAATTTGCGTTAATCTCTTCTCTCCTTGCGTAATTCTTCCCTCTGTTATGGGGGCATATTGACACTGTTATACACACTATTTGGGACTTTGTTAGTGTACACTGGGGCACTTGTAATAAATTTTTCAGTTATGCATAAGAAATACGTGTGGATGAGTTCATTTCTAAGTCCGCTGCACACTAGTGGGCCTGTAGGGATATCAGGTCTCTGAGCTGTACAGCCTCCCTCCCCCCCATCCACCCACCCTCCCTGTCTGTCTGTTTTTGTCAGCTAACCAATTCTTAATCCACAGAAGGACATTGCCTCCTATCCCATGACTCCTTAATTTTCTCAGGAGTCTCTCATGAGTTACTTTGTCAAACGAATGCCCTGCTATGCCCCTCAAGGTATAGTGCTAGGATCAAGGATTTAAGAGTTAACATTTGTATACAGTGCAGAACTTTAGTTTAGCTGTAATCCACAGACTAATATTTTTAAGGTGGTGATGGAGATTGTTAGACCAGTGGGAGGACTCACTAGTTTGTACAAGAGCCTGGCTCAGACTTCTTTTACTGTGTTGCTCACAATCCCAAGGACCTCTCTTGAGTAGTCCACTTTTGTGGAGTCTTTCTCCTCTATATGCAGACTGCAGCAAAGAACTCTCTAGCCGCAGAACACAGGGGCCTGACAGCAGATTTCAGCAGCCACAGCAACTACAAGAAGTAACACTGTCATTCCTGCTTACACGGGCCAACTTCCACACTCTTGCTAAGGAGCCAAGAACTCCTGCTCAGAAGCCTCTCCCTCCATCGGTAGCAGGAGACGTATTATTAAGACATCATCTCCTGCTGCTGTGAGACAAGTCTCATGATAACAGCTGCAAAATCTCACAGCTCTTACTACGAGACTGGTCCTGCGGTAACAGGCGATTACGTTTTATTAAGGCATTTCCTGCTGCCAGAGGGGGAGGCAGCTTGGTGGTGCTGTAACCACGGAATAGGGGGTGGAGCCAGGAGGTAGAGTGCACAGAGCTAGGGAGGAGCTGGGTTGAGTGGGATATGGCCGGGGGCACAACCTAAAATCTCCCTCTCAAAAATCAGGCCCCCTTGGCAGCTCTGCTATCTATTTCTCATTGTCCAGGATACTCACTGTGAAGGAGACAGCAAGCCTAACTGGGCAGCACCTCTACTTCTCATTCTCTCCATATTTCTAACTGAACTCTAAAGTCTAGGAAGATTTAAAATCTTTGTCCTCTTCATCTTCTAATTGGCCAAATCCCCCTCTATGCTACAATTGATTCTTATAGTCATATAATCAGGGGTATAGTTCATTCCCACAAGGAAATATCAGGATGAGACAGCCATGTGGAGAAGGGCTGCAGATGTCCAGAAGCAGTGGCATACCAAGGGAGGGGGGGGGGCATGGGGCTGGTCCGCCCCAGGTGCACACCGCTGGGGGGTGCCGCTCGCCTGTTGACCGAGTCCGCTCATTCCCTCCCTGCTGCTCCCTCTGCGCCGAACAGGTTACTTCCTGTTCCGGGGCAGAGGGAGCAGCAGGGAACGAGCGGACTCGGAGCCGATAGGCGCACGGCACCCCCCCCCCCCCCAGCAGGTAAAAATGCACCTGGGGAGGGGGTCGTGCTGCACCCGGGGGGGTAATTTCGGTGGGGGGGGTGCGCTGCACCCGGGGGGGGGGGGGGGCGCATCGGTGATCCACCCCGGGTGTCAGCCAGCCTAGGAACGCCACTGTCCAGAAGCCAAAAATTCAACAATATCTTGGCTGCGTCTTCATTACAGGCACAAAGATACGAAATGACTGCACAGACATCAAGGTAGGAGGATACTACAACTATAATCAGTGCGTTTTTTCTAGCAAAAAAGGAGCCGGTACTCAAATGCTAGGCCACTCTTCAGGGGTGGGGTGATCACTGAGGGACTCATCCCACAATAGCCAGGCCCCCTGCAACCAGTCACAGAACCTATGACAAGACAGAATTGATGTGTAGAACCTGAGCTCTTTAATTAAAACTTGGGGTCCATGGGTCAATTTTAGCAGACAACGGAAAAGGTGCCGGTACTCAGTACCCCCAAGTATCCCCTCAAAAAAAGCCCTGACTATAATTAACAACCATTAGCAGACATGCACTATAATCTTTTTCCTACATATCTTAATACTGTGTAATTGAAAAAGAAACATCCCTCCCGATATTTAGCCAGAAGCGATCAGCATTTTTTAAAACGCATACTGTTGTTGACTGGATTAGTCCCCAATATTCAGTGCCGGGCCATGTCCAGACACTGGCACTGAATACTGGGGGTTAATTTCAGGTGAGCTGACTGCCAGAGCTTATGTGGGTCAGCTGAATGAATATAAGCTGGAACCTGCATAACTAATTTGGTCCAGGAAAGCCCCCCAATCCCTTCCTGGCCTCCCAAACAGCCCCCTCCCTCCTACCCCCCCAGCTCACATGAAAGAAAGCCCCTCCCCTCTATTCCCCCAAATGAGCCACCCTCTCACTCCCAGTCTCCCCGAGGTATAGGTAGGACCCCTGGATCTACCTGATGTCCCTGGTGGTCCGTGGGAGTTGTTGGGGGCAGGAGCAAAGGCCCCTCGCTCTTGCCCTTTGTGGCAGACCTCGTCAAATGATTGCTGCAATGTATATTAACCCACTGAATATTTCTGGCACCCCCATAACCCTGGGCTCTTCCCTATGCTGCCCCAGTATCGCTCCTAAGCCGAGGCAATATTGTGGCACTGCCTGGTTTAGTGCCAGAAATATAGGGGTAAGGCTGCCCAAAGCAATTTAAGCGGGCAGGAGCCTGACCTGCCCACTCAAATCACTTTGACTATCGGGGAGGGGGGGGATCATGTTTTCACTAAGTATTACCATATAGTAGTCCCTTTACTTATGCTACCCTACTGTATCCTGCTACATAAGAGCTACATAACTTAACTATTAAGCAGTGTGTACAACATGGCACGTTAAGTTCCTGCCTGCCATTCTTATGCTACAGACACAAAAGAAAAAAAAACCCTGTGTATACTAGTGATGGGAACCTTCTTGAGCTGAAGCACCATCATCCATCAAACATCCAGATTGTCAGTGTTTAGTGACTACCATCACCAGTCATTGACACCTGGAAGCTATGACTCTGTAGATTTGGTGACTTTTGGCATTTGCTCTACAGATTCACTGCCACTGATACAGATGTAGTTGTAGAATGTATAATATGGCAAAATGATCCAGCTGGCTTGGCAAATCTGTTACTGGAATGAATATTTCATGTCTGTAATCTTTTCCTCCACAAAGGCAGGGCCATACCAGATGACGAGAGAAATTATACATTATTTCTAGTTCTCCACGTCCAAAATTTTCTGGTGTATAGTCCTGAATGATTCACCTTGCTTCCGTGCCTCTGTTTACATTCTTTTAGGCTCTGAGTGGTAGCTTCATTGGTCTGGAACAAACTACATTTCTTGGCTCCGTTCCTCACCCTTCCTTCATCAGGAAATGTGTAATTTTCACTTTCAGTCCCTCAGAATAGGTTCCTTGTTCTCTTTTTAAAGACATTACTCATGCTGCCAGTCGCCTGATTTTGGAGCACGTCAGATGAGTTCCTCAGAATGGACTCAGTCCAAGTCTGTCCTGGCTGTCTATCATCCAGCGGAACCGCAGGAGCACAAGTAGCAGAGGGGCTGAGATATGCCCATAATCCCATGCTTCTGCTGTGGCATATTCTTTTTGCAGGGTTCTTCTGTATCTGATTACACAAAGATATTGGCATTTGTGAATTATTTCTGGATTGAAAAAATAAAACGACTGCCTGAATCAGAATCAAGAAGAACAGACCTCTAAAATACATAAGCTTCCATTTGCAGCTACCTTGACTTTTTCCCTCTACTCAAAAAGCACCCCCTACTCCTATCTAGCCTATTAACTGTAGCTCCTTCCAGAACCCAAGACATGTGTAGCCTGAGTATGGGGGGGGATTCTATAAATGGTGCTTAAATTTCAGCACCAGAAAACTTTAACGTTAAGCACGATTCTATAAACTACTACTACTACTTATCATTTCCATAGCGCTACTAGATGTACGCAGTGCTGTACATTTGAACATGAAGAGACAGTCCCTGCTCGACAGAGCTTACAATCTAATTAGGACAGACAAACAGGACAAATAAAAGATAAGGGAATTACTAAGGTGGGGATGATAAAATAAGGGTACTGAACAAGTGAGTAAGGGTTAGGAGTTAAAAGCAGCATCAAAAAGGTGGGCTTTTAGCCTATATTCGAAGACAGTCAGAGATGGAGCTTGACGGACCAGCTCAGGAAGTTTATTCCAGGCATATGGTGCAGCAAGATAAAAGGAACGGAGTCTGGAGTTAGCGGTGGAGGCGAAGGGTGCAGATAAGAGAGATTAACCCAGTGAACGGAGTTCCCGGGGAGGAGTGTACGGAGAGATGAAAGTATATTATATACTATCTAATATAACCCATAAAGCCCTAGATGTTTTGTCAGCTGGAAAATTTATTCCTGAATAGAAAGACAACTCTATAGGCATTCCATCCAGAACATTACTGAACCATAGGATTTTAGATTTTTGTATGGTAAACTTTAAATAACCAAGCAGGTAGGCAAGTGATAAGTCAAGCCCTAAATTTGATTTGGAGGGTCATACTGACTTAGTTACACATTCTGCCAAAATCCAAAGTTGTGAGACCTTATAACAAAAAAAATCTGGTACTGCCATACCTCCTAGTTTTCTAGGATAGCCCATCGCCCGAGCCTGGACTCTTGGTGGACACTTTTTCCAGGTATAATGAAAAGCCTTTTGAAGAAAATGTGCGGTATTTGAAGAGGCAAGGCCATGAACATATTTAACAATTTGGGTAATAGCATCATTTTAATGCCGTCAATACGCCCCAGCCATGAAACATTAAGATCTTCCCATCTGTCTATTTCTTGAAATAGTTCCTCTAGCTTCCCTGGAAGATTTGCATTATAGAGGCTTCGCACTACAGGAGTCAACTTCACCCCCAGATAGGGTGTGCACCCTTCATAAAAATGTGCCCACTCCCATACCTAACTTTTGGTGCCAGATTTATACCTGCTGAAACCTGGTAACATGTTGCCACCAAGGTAGGTTGTGCTGGGGCAGTATTCTGTAACAATGCACATAACTTTTCGGAATACCACTGACATACCCGTGCCCCTTCCATGGCCTTGCTCCCTTTTGAGTTACGTGCTATTAGAGTTAGGTGTCATGCCTCATAGAACAGCGCACAGGCAGATGCGTGCGCAAAGTTTAATGGGTGCTAATTAGTGTCAATAATTTGTGCTGGCTCGTTAGCCAATTAATTTGCGCACACATCTCGGGAGCATGCCCAAATTTAGATACCATATATAGAATCTGGCGGTAGGTACCAGTGTTGTGTAGTGGCCGAGACTCTTTCCCGATAAAAAAAGCAAGGCAGATGGTTTGCAGTATCCGATGTGGAAAATAAAGAAAATCAGACCAGTCCTATAGGGCAGTAGACTTTGTTCCGTACACATGCATTTCAGCCCCCTCACAATTCCTATTTGACCAGGCCCCTTCCCTCACTAATCTCCCTGTCTTGTTGTTTTGTTTTTGTGATCACAACTTAATTAGATTGTAAGCCATCTAGATTTTAAGGTGGGATAGTAAATATTAATAAAACTGGAAGTATAAGACAGCTCTCTGAATCCATGAGTAAATTTATATAGTCCCTATTCAAAGGTCAACATATTGTGAGATTTGTTATTCAACTTACCATGTTGTTTTATACTTCATAGACTAAAAGCATAGCCTAGTGGTTAGTGCTGGAGTACTTAAAACTAGGAAAGATAGAGTTCAATCCCTACTGGTGATCCTGGTAAAAACTGAAATTATAAGCCTTTTGGGGTCAGTGAAATACCAAGTTGTCTTGCTAAACATAAGATGCATTCAGAAAACAGTGAATGAAAAAAAAATTGAATTTGGGGGTGGGGGCAATGTTTAGACTATGTAGGGAAAAAGTACACAGGCATTTTTTCACCCATGGGTATTGCATGAAGTTTCAAGGACAAAGTGTGTGCTTTTATTGTCTTAAATCTCAAAGAGAAAGTGTGCACATCTTTTCTCTTGAAACGCGCCACAAGTGCAAAGTACCCATAGAGTTTAGCACCAGCTTTTTGTGCAAGCAGATTTTTTTAAACTAGGAAATAATATACACAGCCTTGAAAATTCAACCTGTACCTATTATCTTCCAGTCCCACTCACATGCAGCTAAAATATGTGCACACTGAGGGAGAGCAGTTTTCAGATGGCAAATATATCCACATAAATCAATATTTACCCATGTAAATGGCTTTGAATATTGCTTAGGGAAAAAGTATCCACAGACCCTTGCATGGTTTTCTATAGCTATTTTTCTTTCCAAAATAATTTATGGCCTTACCCTAACCCAGGCCCTGGGAATGCCTCCACTAAATATGGGCAAATGTACCCAAACTATGGACCAAGACGCCTACTTTTTACCTGCACAGAGGATGGGCAATTTTCAAAGACCCAATTTCTGACCACTTTTGTAACCCTTGGTTTGTTTAAGAATATGATAGAGTGAGCCCTGGGTAGCAGATCATTAGAGGAGTGACTAGAGGACCCAGGAAAAACCAGAAGTTA
Organism: Microcaecilia unicolor; assembly: GCF_901765095.1. Lineage (NCBI taxonomy): Eukaryota > Metazoa > Chordata > Amphibia > Gymnophiona > Siphonopidae > Microcaecilia > Microcaecilia unicolor. The sequence goes on from NC_044037.1 coordinate 90,868,706, forward strand.
TAAAAGGGAAGCTCAGAGGAAAGGATTTGTCCCTAGTGCTGCCTCATGATAGAGTAACTATCATTGGTTGCCTAAGTTCTGAGCTACCTATAGCCCCCTGCCAGGTGACCCATTGGAATTAAGGGGGGGTCCTGTAGTGCACAGTGAGCTGTTACATTGCGTCAGCTATTTGAGGATCCAGAAACTTGATGGATTGGGGAGTCCAGCCATAACTGGATAGAGAAACCCTGCTTTAAGCTCACCAGAATGACAAGACCATGTAGGCAGTGGAGTAAAATCAGGACCGAATCAACTTGTCCTGAAAATCTAGAGGCAGCTGGCGGTTACAGTTCTCTACCAACACACAACCTGAAAGTCTAATTTTCATGCAGGAAGTTATGTAGCCAGTGAAAATCTAGAAGGTGCACTATTCCTGGAGGAAAACTGATTACTTATAGGCTGTGGTTTCCTTGTATTGGACCAACAAATTTAATCAGATGAGCTTTCAAGACTAGATAGGTCTCTCCTTCAGATGTGTTGTAGTCTCTAAGCTGAGGTATAACAGAATATTTAACTCTTCTGCTAGTCCCATGAACAGAGGCGTAGCCAGGTTTTGACATCAGGGGGAGCAGACACTTGTAAAATAAACGCCAGTGCAAGGCTGAAGGGCCGAGAGAGAGAAGGGGTAAAATCCACATAGGCATGTGCGGTCGGTGACTCAGCTTGTTTGGGGAGGCTAAGGTGGTGTGAGGTAAAAATCCTTAGGGAGGGAGCAATACCTATGTCAGCAGTAAAGGGACAGTAGGACCTCTTCACTGTGTCTCTGTGTAAATGCACCAGCTATTTCCCCCTAGTATCTCAATTACTGATGGTATTGTGCACACTAAATACACTCCAGAGAATTATGTGCCAAAAACATTCAAATAATGTATCACAACCATGCAAATTATTAAATAGAACAGTATTTGCAGCATTCTGAAAATATACGCAGGTACTTTAACACTTGGCTCCCAGTCAGTCCTAGCTCCCCAGTCTAGCATTTTCCCATGGGCCACATGAACAGTGATGTTCAGCAATACTGTAACAGAAATCCTGTGTTTACTGGCAACTATAAAACGATTTGCCTATCAAATTTGTTGGTAATTTGCCAAATGGCCACCAGCCTTTAGATCTGCTGGTCTTTAGTTTACTGTAGAGTTACCAAACATGTTTGAAAAAAGTATTATCTGTATTAATTGTATCTAATCGTTAGAGAAGCAGGCTGAGAACCACTGCTGCTTCTTGAGAGCTTGGGCAAGTCATTTAACTCCCCATTGCCTCCGGTACAAACTTAACCCCCCCCCCCCCCCTGTTTACTAAGCCGCACAGCAATGCCGACACAGCCCATTCAAAGTTATTGGCTGTGTTGGCATTGGCGTATGGCAGCAGCTAGAGCGGCTTAGTAAACAGGGGGGGGGGGGGGGGTTAGACTGTAAGCCTCCAGGGACAGGAAAATACCTGTTGTTCTTGAATGTAACTCACCTTCAGCTACTACTATAAGAGGTATGAACTAAATACAAATCCAACATCCAGTACCAGGTATATTGTGAAGTAATACAAAAACCTTTAAAAGTCACTCAGGAACTATAAAGCACCTCTACCATACCATAATAGTGCTAACATCTAGAAATCACACAAGGGCCTATCTAAGAAAAGGCAGCACTAGAACACTAGTGGGCACTAGAACATCAGTACACCTATTGAAAAAACTAAACAAGCCGGATTAGTACAGATTGATCCTACACAGACATTCAGTGCTTAACAGAATACCTGGCCTCTTTCACACACACAGAACATGTAGACCCTCATCAAATACAGAATAAGTAACCATAACCTAAAAAACAGAAATATGTAAAAATTAATCTGAACCCCCAAGAAGCCAAACTCTGTATACATTGCAACACAAGAGAAAAAGAAACAGTGATGCATGTCCTCCTGTACTGTGCAAAACAAAGATAGCAGTTGCAATTTCAAAAAATGACATATTGCAATCACTACATTAGAAATTAACAAATACAAATTAAAACAAACAAACAAACAGAAAATAAGGTGATGTCTTTTTATTGCACTAACTTAATACATTTTTTATTAGCTTTTAAAGACCAAAAACTCTTTCCTCAGGCCAGAGTAGTATAATGCTTTTATGGTATACTGTCCTGACTTGAGGAAGGTGGTTTTGGCCTCTGAAAGCTGGTCAAAAAATGTATTAAGTTAGTCCAATAACAAAGTATCACATAATTTCCATTTAAAATTCCTTTTCTACCTTTCTTGTATGGCCATTTAGTATCTCTGCTTTCTGCTTTCTTCTATCTTCTCTTTACCCTCTTGCCAGGGTTTTCTGTCCATTTCTCTGTTTTTTTTTCTCTCCTGTCTTCTTCACTTCCTCCACACATCCATCTCTGACACTCATCTGTCTCTTTCAGCTTTCTTCTATTTTTCTGCCTCTCTGTCCATTTAGATTTTATTCATTCTTACTATCCAGTCTTTAAGCTCCCTTTTTTTCCACTGAATCTACCTACAGCTTTCCATATCTTTCCCTCGGTACCTGGTCAAAATAGCCCCAACAAAATGGCCCCGACAAAATAGGCTCGACAAAAAAGCTCCAAGCGAAAAAAGCTCCCGACATAATAGTCTCTGACATAACAGCCACTGTCAAAACGGCCTGCCCACAAAATAACCCTTGACAAGTTAGCTTCCCCCGACAAAAGGGCCCGATCAGGCTGCCCAGAATATGGGACTGCATTTTTTTCCTAATAATCTTACCTTGCCAAACAGGATAAGATTGGTAAAACTATGAAAATGATGACAATATATTTTTTAATTAGCATGTTGATGGAAGAATATTTAAACAGCAGAACAGATCATGAATACCAGTTTGTAGCTATAGAATTTTGTTTATTTATATATGCTTTATGCAATTGAATGCTGGTAGGAGTCTTTATCAGCGAAAATTTCAGTTGTAGTTTATTATATTTTTTTGTGATGTGTTATTTTTTCTTAGGGGGTTGTTTTGTGGGGGGGGGGGGGGCCATTTTGTCAAGGGCTATTTTGTTAGGATGTGAAATGTCAAGAGTTATTTTGTTACAAGGCTGTTTTGGCAGGGTTTTTTTGTCAGGGCTATTATGACTGGGTGCTCTTTCCCTCACCCAGGCACATCCATTCCCCTTTCTCTTATTCCCCAGTCTTTCATTAACTCTTTGCTCTTTCTCATATAACATCTCCTCTCTGTTTCTTTTTCTTCCTTCCCCCCCCCCTCCCGCTATGCCACATCTCCTGTCTTTCTCTTCCCCCTACCATTCAGCATCTCCTTTCAGTCTCTCTCTCTCTCCTACCTGACTGCCATGCAGCATCTCCACTCTTTCTATCTCTTTCTCCCCCTGCCAACCAGTATTGTCCTCCCTTTCTCTCTCGCTTCCTCCTATCCAGTATTGCCTCATCTTTCTCTTTTTCTTACCCATATCCAGAATCAGCCCATCTCTCTTCTCTTTCTCTTCTCCCCCATCCAGTATTGTGCTCTCTGTCTCTCTTCTCCCCACCTAGCATCACTATGGGGCTCATTTTCAAAGCACTTAGACTTACAAAGTTCCATAGGTTCCATAGGTTACTATGGAACTACCTCTCTCTTCCACTCAATTCAGCATCACTCCATCTCTCTTCCCATCTACCATTGCCCTGTCTCTCTCTCTCCTCCCCATCCAGCATCTCCCTATATCTCTCTCTCCTACCCCATCTAGCATCTCCCTATCTCTCTCTCTCTCTCTCTCTCCTCCACCATCCAGCATCACCCTGTCTGTCTCTCTTTCTATCCTCCACCCAGCATCATTCTGTCTCTATCTCCCTTATATCCCCTAATCTATCTCTTTTCCCCTCCGTCATCCTGTCTCTCTTCCCCCACCTAGTATCTCTCAATCTTCCTCCCCATCCAGTATCACCTCATCTCTCTCTTCTCTGCTTTCTTCATCATCCTGTCTCTCTCTTTTCCCCAATCCAGTATCATTCTATATCTCCAATCAGAATCACTATCTCTCTTCTCTTCATCCAGCATTACTCCATCTCCCCTCTCTCTCTCTCTCTCTCTCTCTTTCTGGTACCCATTCTAGCATCGTGCTGTCTCTGTCTTCCCTCCTCCAATCAAGCATTACACCATCTCTCTCTCTTTCTTCCCTCATGCAATGTCATCTCATTTCTCAGTCTCTTATATGTCCCCTCAACCAGCATTTCCCCCTTTGTCTCTGTCTTTTCCTCCCCAACATCCGGCATCATCCCCCTTCTCTCCTGATCATCATCTTACAGCATGTCAAGTTCAGCGGGAGAGCAACAATGGTATTAGCAGTAAAAACAAAGTGAAAGCACATGTGGGACCATTTTTCTGCATGCATGCATGCACAGCAGCTGGTCTGCCAGTCACACTCCTTTTGACCCAGGAAGTTTGCAGCAAGAAAATGGTCCCGCGTACTTTCACTTTTTTTGTTTTTACTGCTGATGCCGCTGCTGCTCTGACACCAAACTTTAAATGGTTTAAGGAGATAATTGGGAGAGAGGGGAGAAAAAGAGAGACCCGTGAAGGGGCCCAGCAGCAGTAGAGATAGGTGCTGTTTTTTTCAATATCTGTTTGGGAGAGTTGTCACTCCCTTTGCCCCCCCAGCTATGCCTCTGTCCATGAAAAGTATCATAGCTTGCATGGTTAGGGTACTGCAGAGGACATAAGGTGAGTGGACAGTGCAGAGTCAGAAGGAGAGTAACAGTTTATTAGTCAGAGTCATGGTACTTAACCCAGTTCTTTGAGTTCATTCAGTCAGTCAAGTTTTTAACATATCCACAATGAATATGCATGAAATAGATTTGCATATAATGAAGGCAGTACATGCAACCTATCATATATTTATTTATTTATTTATTGCATTTGTATCCCACATTTTCCCACCTCTTTGCAGGCTCAATGTGGCTTACAATACATCATGAGTAATGGAGATATATCAGAAAATGGACATTTAGTGTTACAGCAGGATTTTGATAATGATAAAACATGGTAGTAGTATAACAAACAGTTATTTTAAGACAGTTCAGAATACAATAGTATAAATAAGGTAGAAATATTTTATCAGGATATAATATACACAAATGGTTTAGAGCACAGGAAGGCATAAGGGGCCACTGCAGTGTTTGTACTCGGTAATGATCTTGGGAGGCACTGCAGAATCTGAATTGTACATGTAGGGGGCACTCCAGTGTCGGATTCATTAAAACACATAAAGAAAAATTGCAAGGAAGTGTAATTTGGAACAGACACTGACATGTTGGCTCCTACCAGTGCTCTTGGAAAAAGATGAGCAGCTAACTGAGGCAGTGCCAGATTAATGCATATTGTGGGCCCTATGCTGTAACATTTGAGCCCCCCCCCCCCCCCTATTAAATAGGAAGTAAATTTGAGGTTTAATAGTTTCCCATGTAGTGAAGTCTGAGGCCCCTTGTAAAGTTAGGCCCTAGGCTGTAGCTTGTCTGGTTTATATGTAAATCCAGCCCTGAACTGAGGCACAGCCAACGCTGTTGTGCTGAGCTGCCTGTGCGTGCAAAGGTCCATCCCTCAGGGCTGCCAGAGTTGCTAGTACAAACAAGGACTCCAGGCAGACATCAGCATACAGTAGAAAGCACTCTGCCAGCAGTACTTCTAAACAAACAGTGCGAGTTCAACAGATTCCAGCAAACAGCTCAAGAACTCAGGCAGCTGATTAACCAAGCTCTACATTATATCGGACTGTAAATCAAAAACAGTGTTTGTGAATGTCTTTTGAATGCAAAATTAATGGAGGCAATAATTATGTTGTGCTCTTTCCCTAAAATGATCTCAGTAGACCATTGACATTCTGTAAATAATCATACGAAATTTCAGCAGTGGTAGCAAGCAGCTTAATTTAAATGGCACCAGCCTTTAAATGACTACGTGTATTCAACACTGCTACTATATATTTACTCCCAAATTCTATAAAAGTCACCAAAAATTACATGCGCAAATTTGTGTGCCCGATTTAATCGAATAACAAGCTAATTAGCACCAATAATTGGCACTAATTAGATTTAATTGGCATTTATGCACAATGTGGAAAAAGGTGCGCAGAAATGGGAAAGGCATGGGCAGAATGGGGGCATTCTTAAAATGAATGCACGTTGTTATAGAATAACGGGGATCCATGCCTAATTCAGGTGCATACATTTGCACCACGCTTCAGTCAGTGTAAATTGCCATGCCAAAAGTTAGGCGCCATTCCCGGGAATAAGTGCTATTCTGTAAACCGTACCTAACTTTAACCGCAGCTTATAGAACAGCGCCTTTTTCCGTGCTGATTTTTTTGTTCCCATATATAGAATCTAGCCCTTCGGGGTGCTCAACGTATGTATTGTACGATGACTGCCAGCCCTGCTATCCATCTAGTTTGGATGTAGTTGATAACCATGAAAACATGGCTGAAATATATAGAAATAATCCCAATTGTTTTGGTTGCCATGGGCCTGATTAGAAAGAACCTTCAAGGGTACTTGATCAGTTGTCTTTATATACGACTTCCTATTAACTCCAGGAGGAAACTCTTTTTGGTACACTACAATAGAGGTGTGCATTTGTTAGTATACATTTCATTCGTTAGTGTACCTTAAAAAATGTAAAAGGCAATTCTGTAAGGCGTGCCTAAAGGTAGGCATCAGCTTATTGAATAGGGCACTTATGGGCAAGACTGGCACCATTAATTGGCTCACACACATGTAAGCGCTTGGTGCTATTCTATAAAATCAGCATAAGTACATAAGCATCGCCATGCTGGGACAGACCAAGGCTCCATCGAGCCCAGCACCCTGTTACCGACAGCAACCAAAAGAACAAGCAATTTGTCCCGCCCATCCTAGGAATACTGTATTATTCCCTCATCCATTCAATAACATTCTATGGTTTTTTTTCCTCCAGGAAGCCGCCCAACCCTTTTTTGAAGTCCACTAAGTTAACCGCCTTAACCACCTTTTCCGGCAGCGAATTCCAGAGTTTAACTACGCGTTGAGTGAAGAAAACTTTCCTCCGATTCGTTTTAAATTTACCACACTGCAGCTTCATCGCATGCCCCCTTGTCCTAGTATTTTTGGAAAGCGTAAACAGACGCTCCACATCGACTTGTTCCTTTCCACTCATTATCTTATAGACCTCTATCATATCTCCCCTCAGCCGCCTTTTCTCCAAGCCTATTCTGGGCCGTAACTGAGGGCGGAGCACTGTGAGTTTACCATGAGCATGTTGCCATGTGACAAGCAAAACTTAAAGAACACTGGGGTCTTTTTACAAATCTGTGGCATAAGGGGGCCTGTGCTGGTGTCAGCACATGTATTGACGTGTGCCAATGCCCCATTTTACTGCAGCAGGTAAAAGGCAGGTTTACCTTTTCTTAAAGAAATGGCCATGTGCCAAGTGAACCACTTGCCACGCGAGACCATTTTGTGGGGGAGCACTTACCGCCACCCATTGAGGAGGCAGTAAGGGCTCCCACGCTAACCCAGCAGTAACCAGGCAGCTCATGACACTACCCGATTACCGCCGGGTACACACCAGTGCTACAAAAATTGAAATATTTTTGCAGCACCGGAAATGGCACATGCTGGGGGAGGGAACTACCACCAGGTTGCCGCGGTAGCCTGGCGGTACTTCCCTTTTAGCGAGCGGTAAGCCCACATTGGACTTATCGCTGCTTCATAAAAGGGCCCCATTGTTAGTTGCACACACTGTAAGGGCACATGTAGGCATTGCAACTTATGCCAGCCTTTAACCTGGCATAAGTGGTCACACCTAAGTTCTGGCATGCCAGAGCGGCTTTGCACTAGTTTTGTATAACAGGTTTGGTGCTTCTCAACACCATTACAGAACTAGTGCTCAGCACCCCTCATTGTAGTGCCCTCATTCAGTTGCCACTTTATGGAATTGCCCCTTTAGTGCGTGGTGCATTGATTTAAGGTGCACTAATCAACAGCACAACTTAATTGGTCAGTTAGTGTAACTTAAAGCAATTTAGCATGCACTAAAAATTCCCTACTAAAGCAAAAAGTCTGAAACTAATTAGAAAAAAAACACCATAAAAAAACACTATTCATGAAAATATCAAAAACTAACAAACTTTTTCTGTACCTTAATGTAACTTGCCTTGAACTACCACTGCAAAATCCCTTTCCTTGACTTGCCTGTACATGTACATCCCTTCAATGGAAATACTAAGCGGAGGGCCTGCAGTTAATCTGAGAGACTGAGATTGCACTCAGCACATCTGACTTAGAATTGAAGTTCGTTCTTGTCATGATATGTACAGAATAAATTAATTTGAAGACATTGCTTGCTTTCCAGGACTCTCCTGGCAGGCTGCTCCAACATTGGTTTGTCTCACTCTACAAAACCAACAAGTAGAGGTATCACAATGGTAATACAAAAAGGGAAGAGGCCAGGCAGACAGTGGCAGTCGGAAAATTTATTGAAGGCAAATAGAATACAAAGACCCGGCATGGAGCCGTGTTTCAGCAAACAATCGCCTGCTTCAGGAGTCATGTGATCTGTGATGCTTCAGCAAAATAAAATATTATGGTGATGGTAATACAGGATACAGCCATTTCAACTGACCAGCAGAACCAAAAGCACACAAAGCCTGTGAGCACAAGAGCTGAGCGTTACAACTCGATAAGATGCCGCTGCATCGCTCAGCTATTGTGCTTGCAGACTTAGCAGGCGATTGCTCACTGAAACACAGCTCCGTGTCAGGTCTTTGCATTCTATTTTTCTTCAATAAATTTTGAGGTTGCCACTGCCTGCTTGGACCTTTCCCTTATTGGATTACCATTGAGATACCCCTGCATTTTGGTTTTGGATTGTTCTTTTGCAGGGGTTCGACTTTCGCTTTTGTGGTGTTGTTGCTTTGCCTTTTGTCTCATGCTACAGCAGATCACTCAGAACTGCCCTAGCCTACCTCTGCCTAAATCACTAGCTGTCTCTGTACAGGATTTAGTGAGACATACATAAATAAATAAATAGAAACAAGGGATATGTTTGTTTAGCATTATGTAGAATAGCAAAGAACTGCTGCATTGCACTTCAGGAGAGAGATTGCTTAATACTCATTTTAAGAATATAGAAAACAATATTCCAACAGTCCACACTGGGACAAAGACTGCATATAATTTTTTTATCAGAGGGCTTTGAACAAATTCTCACTTTTACTTTGAAACTTGCCATGGGTACAAAGAGGCAGCTGGTCGCTTGAGTCTTTATCTGCAGGTGGAAGTTTGCTGGAAAAGTGAATGTGTGGAAATGAAAATGCAATGTATATGTGCCCTTTTCATCCTGCAATCTAACCACGTCCCCAGAAGTGCCTCTTTTCAGTATGATTAATTCTAATTTAGGAAGATAGATACTGATTGTTTCTTGCTTCATATAACAAATCATTTAGGTTTTACTTTTTGCAGACTCAACTCAGATGTTAACAAATTGGGATAATATTGTAGATAGTGCTTTAAACCAATTTCCTATAGGAAAGCCAAGAAGTGTTCCCTGAAAAATGAGCTTGCGGAGCTACTGCTAGTGATATGCAACTTATCCTTAAAATCGAGCGTGGTACCGGAAGATTGGAGGGTGGCCAATGTAACGCCCATTTTTAAAAAAGGCTCCAGGGGAGATCCGGGAAATTATAGACCGGTGAGTCTGACGTCGGTGCCGGGGGAAATGGTAGAGGCTATTATTAAAAACAAAATTACAGAGCACATCCGAGGACATGGATTACTGAGACCGAGTCAGCACGGCTTTTGTGTGGGGAAATCTTGCCTGACCAATTTACTTCAATTCTTTGAAGGAGTAAACAAACATGTGGACAAAGGGGAGCCGGTTGATATTGTGTATCTGGATTTTCAAAAAGCGTTTGACAAGGTACCTCATGAAAGGCTACAGAGGAAATTGGAGGGTCATGGGATAGGAGGAAATGTCCTATTGTGGATTAAAAACTGGTTGAAGGATAGGAAACAGAGAGTGGGGTTAAATGGGCAGTATTCACAATGGAGAAAGGTAGTTAGTGGGGTTCCTCAGGGGTCTGTGCTAGGACCGCTGCTTTTTAATATATTTATAAATGATTTAGAGATGGAGTAACTAGCGAGGTAATTAAATTTGCTGCTGACACAAAGTTATTCAAAGTCGTTAACTCGCGACAGGATTGTGAAAAATTACAAGAGGACCTTACGAGACTGGGAGACTGGGCGGCTAAATGGCAGATGACGTTTAATGTGAGCAAGTGCAAGGTGATGCATGTGGGAAAAAAGAACCCGAATTATAGCTACGTCATGCAAGGTTCCACGTTAGGAGTTACGGACCAAGAAAGGGATCTGGGTGTCGTCGTCGATAACACACTGAAACCTTCTGCTCAGTGTGCTGCTGCGGCTAGGAAAGTGAATAGAATGTTGGGTATTATTAGGAAAGGTATGGAAAACAGGTGTGAGGATGTTATAATGCCGTTGTATCGCTCCATGGTGCGACCGCACCTTGAATATTGTGTTCAATTCTGGTCGCCGCATCTCAAGAAAGATATAGTAGAATTGGAAAAGGTGCAGTGAAAGGCGACTAAAATGATAGCGGGGATGGGACGACTTCCCTATGAAGAAAGACTAAGGAGGCTAGGGCTATTCAGCTTGGAGAAGAGATGGCTGAGGGGAGACATGATAGAGGTATATAAAATAATGAGTGGAGTGGAACAGGTGGATGTGAAGCGTCTGTTCACGCTTTCCAAAAATACTAGGATTAGGGGGCATGCGATTAAACTACAGTGTAGTAAATTTAAAACAAATCGGAGAAAAGTTTTCTTCACCCAACGTGTAATTAAACTCTGGAATTCATTGCCGGAAAATGTGGTGAAGGCGGTTAGCTTAGCAGAGTTTAAAAAGGGGTTGGACGGTTTCCTAAAGGACAAGTCCATAAACCGCTACTAAACGGACTTGGAGAAATCCAAAATCCCAGGAATAACATGTATAGAATGTTTGTACATTTGGGAAGCTTGCCAGGTGCCCTTGGCCTGGATTGGCCGCTGTCGTGGACAAGATGCTGGGCTCGATGGACCCTTGGTCTTTTCCCAGTATGGCATTACTTATGTACTTATGTAGTAAAAAATCTCCTTGGATTAATAATAAGTTAATAGGCTTGCATAGGGCATGTAGACACTTAGAAAGAGTCTGATGTAAAACTAAAAATGCTGATCATAAATTTAAATGGAGAAAGTTGATCAAATTATATAAATTAACTGAACATTATCAGAAATTAATAGGATCAAGGCAATTAGACAGTATGGTCCTAATTAACATTTTTAGGTCCTTGACTAATTCACAACCAGATACACAAATTTCAGAGGATCTACAGCCTACAATGGAGGAATTGGCAATGTATTTTAGAACTAAGATTGACAATATTAGATCAGTATTGTTTCCATTAGGCCCTGAATAATATTTGGAACATACAATGAAGTAGAGCAACAGTTGCTTGGTATTAAAGCAGACCTAGTTTGAATTGAATTCAGTCCAGTTTCTACTAAAGAGGTTCATTCTGTACTAAAAAAAAAAAGTTAGCCAGTAAGTTTTGTGTTCTTGATCATTGTCCTTCCCACTTACTTAAGTCTGTCACAATTCAGTTAATTGATTGGATTACATTATTAGTTAATTCTTTATTAAGAGAAGTCAATTTTCCTCAGTAATTTGGGAAAATTATTTTGACATCCTATACTACTAGTTATTACTTCAATATCAAATAATCTATCTATGCTCAATTAAGGCTCATTTTGTCTAACTTCTGCAATACAAAAACTATTCACTCTTTTCCTTTCTATATTGGTTCAATTCAGGATGGCAACACTTATATATGTGCTATTTTAAACCTGTTTAATATGATATATTATGTAATATTCAAATGTTACTGCTATGCTAGCCACATTGAACCTGAGTAATCCCTTGGGAAAATGTGGGATAGAAGTGTCAAATAAATAAAATAAAATACCAAAGTCACAAGGAACGGATTTGACTGAAGTAGCCAGTTTTCGACCTGTTGCCAGCATTCCTTGGCTTTCTAAATTATCTGAATCGGTAGTTACAGTACAGTTGAGGTCTTACTTAGACCAGTATCATTGTCTCCATGTCTCTCAATATGGATTTAGAATAATGCATAGTACTGAATCTTTATTGGTTATGCTGGTCACGAAGATTAAGACCTTATTAAGTCAAAGTATTCCATCTGTCTTAATTCAAGAGGTTAGGGCTCTTCAGCTTAGAAAAGAAATGGTTGAGGGGAGATATGATTGAGGCAGAGGCGTAGCTAGGGAGGGAGGCACCAGGGGAGCGGTCGCTTCCCCAAACAGATTCCTGCCCTCGCTGGAGCCTATTTTTTGCACAATGTGTTGCATTTAAAATGCGTGCCGGTGGCAGCGGAAGTCCACATTCCACTCCCCCCACGCCTTCAACCTGGCTCCGCTTCTGGATTAAGGTCTACAAAATCCTGAGTGGTGTAAAACGAGTTGAAGTGAATCGATTTTTTACTTGTTCCAAAAGTACAAAGACTAGGGAACACTCAAGAAAGTTACAAACAAGAGGAAATATTTTTCACTCAACAAATAGTAAAGCTCTGGAACTCGTTGCCAGAGGATGTGGTAACAGCAGTTAGCGTATCTGAGTTTAAAAAAGGTTTGGACATATTCCTGGAGGAAAAGTCCATAGTCTGCTATTAAGACTAAGCTACTGCTTGCCCTGGGATTGGTAGCATGGAATATTGCACTATTTGGGTTTCTGCCAAGTACTTGTGACTTGGATTGGCCACTGTTGGAAACAGGATACTGGGCTACATGGACTATTGGTCTGACCCAGTATGGCAATTCTTATGTTATGTTCTTATGCATTTAGCACATATCATTCTAGTGCCTAGCTGTAGGCAATCCATAGGTTATTAGCCCCATTGTGTAAGTGCATAAACTGAGTACCATCACTGGTCTTTGGTGGCGCCAGGAAGTTACCAGGATACTGCCAATATTTGGTGCTGTACCCGGAAAACTAACCAGGCATAGTTAGGACAGCAGTTTGTGCATTCAGGTGCTGGCATTAAATATCTGCAATGGCTGTATAAATTTTGAATCTGACCCACCTCCACACTGGACCACCCCCTGAAAATCTGGGTATGGCTCAGGTCAGTGGGACTTATCAACCCCATGATCTTTTAGTTGTGTTGATGGACATCAATTTTCAGATAGCTGATTAACGCAGGTAAGACAATGAACACTTTACTACTACTACTACTACTACTATTTAACATTTCTAAAGCGCTACTAGGGTTACGCAGCGCTGTACAATTTAACATAGAAGGACAGTCTCTGCTCAGAGAGCTTACAATCTAAAGGACAAAAATACAGTCAGTCGAGTAGGGGTCGTCAAAATGGGGCAGTCTAGATTTCCTGAAAGGTATAAAGGTTAGGTGCCAAAAGCAACATTGAAGAGGTGGGCTTTGAGTAAGGACACTTTCCCTTTAGTTTTAAAAGGTGCCAATTTATGACTAGACCTTCCAGTTTTTCCAACTGAAATTTGAGGAAGGAAAACGTCTTCTTTGGCTTCAACTATTTGCCAGATTGGATCCTGCCAAAAGTGGTATGACCCTAGGCTTACAGCATTCAAAACAAAGCCTTTCCCTCTTCCTGACCTCTATTCTCCTTCATGCTTTTCTGTCATAAACAGAAAACCCTAGCTAAATTAAATCTAAGGTGAATAAAATGAATGGTGCTCTCATCCCATCCTTGCTACAAAAAGGCTACCATCACTTTATCATACAGACACACAATTAAAATTTAGGTCACTAAAGTCAATGGAACAGTAGCACAATTCCTAGTACATCAGGTCTACTGTCACTGCCTCATACAGAGATGATGCAATCTTGTGACCAAAATGAATGGAGCACTCATCTCTTTCTTTCCTTATAGAAGCTACTGTTACTGAATCACACATGGTCTACCATGATCAGCAATATGAATGGAGCAGTGACCCCATTCTTGTTGTACAGAAATTCAGTGGCGTCGTGAGGGCAGTTGACACCCGGGGCGGGTCACCGCTGCGCACCCCCCCCCCCCCGGGTGCAGCGCGATGCACCCTCCCCCCTCCATAGCGCAACCCCCCCCCCCCCCGCGAGAACATACCTGGAAGGTGGTGAGGGGCGGGTGGGAGGGCCAATCCTCCGAGTGCACGCCGCTGGGGGGTGTCGGCGCCTTGCTGGTTCCTTGCTCTCTCTGCCCCGGAACAGGTAACCTGTTCCGGGGCAGAGAGAGCAAGGAACCAGCGAGGCGCCGACACCCCCCAGCGGCGTGCACCCGGGGCGGACCGCCCCACCGCTCCCCCTTCCTATGCCACTGCAGAAATTGCTCTCTCTGTATTGTGCATAAAAAGTCATTAATAAGCATTCAAGAATGAGGCCCCTTCCAAGTTAGCATAAAACAAGAAACAACTGTAACTGTTTGTTTGTTTATTTATTCAAAATTTGATACGCCACTATAGCTAATGGACAGATCACAACAGTTTACAAACAAAACAAAAAGCATAAGAAAAGAACTACAATAAGCAATAGGAAAGAAAACATACATACAAGAGAACTACACAAAATAAAATAGCATCCAAATTTGGAGCTAACATTTATACCTACACTCTCCCAGGTACCCGCTCCCGAACAGGCCGTCTCGTCACTGGAGTATGCCTTTTGGAAAATCCATGACTTTAGAAGTGATTTAAATTTTTTTATGTTACCTTCACTGCATTTAAACAATGGCATAGAATTCCAAAGTTGTGGAGCAACAAAGAAAAAAGCACTGTGACACTTGATTTCTAGTTGGGCGAAACGAGGCCCTGGAAATACCATGTGGTGATCGTTGATGGTTCGTAAGACACGTGCCAAAGAATCCGGTATGGTCAAAAATGAAAAGCTTTGAAAGCCAGGAACAATGTTTAGAATTGAATACTGTAAGTCACCGGTAACCAGTGATGGCCCCCTCCCTGCCCATCTTCAAATCCTTGCTCAAAGCCCACCTCTTCAGTGTCGCCTTTGGCACCTAACCACTACATCTCTATTCAGGAAATCTTGACTGCCCCAACTTGACATTTTGTCCTTTAGATTGTAAGCTCCTTCGAGCAGGGACTGTCCTTCTTTGTTAAACTGTACAGCGCTGTGTAACCCCAGTAGTGCTCTTGAAATGTTAAGTAGTAGTAGTAGTAGTAGTATGGTCTTTCAAAGCGGGCAAGACATGATTGAATTTCCGTAGATGACAAAGAGGGGCATTTTTGAAAGGGACGTTCAAGTTTTGATGAGGACGTCCTCACAAAACGTCCCCATCTAGAGGCGGGGAAACCCGTATTTTCGAAAGAAAATGGACGTCCATCTTTCATCTTGATAATACGAACAGGGACGCCCAAATCAAGAAATTTGGTTGTCCTTAAAGATGGTCATCCCTAGACTCAGTCGTTTCTAATTTTTGGTGATAATCGAAACCAAGGACATCCATCTCAGAAAAGACCAAATGCAAGCCATTTGGTCATGGGAGGAGTCAACATTTGTAGTGCACTGGTCCCCCTGGCATGCCAGGACACCAACCAGGCACTGTAGGGGGCACTGCAGTGGACTTCATAAAATGCTCCCAGGAACATAGCTCCCTTACCTTGTGTGCGGAGCCCCCCAAACACCCGCCAAAACCCACTACCCCTAACTGCACACCAGTACCATAGTCCTTACGGGTGAAGGAGGGCACCTAGATGTGGTTACAGTGGGTTTGTGGTGGATTTTGGAGGGCTCGCTGTTTCCTCCACAAACATAACAGGTAGGGGGGATGGGCCTGCGTCCGCCTGCCTGAAGTGCACTGCATCCACTAAAACTGCTCCAGGGACCTGCATACTGCTGTGATGGAGCTGAGTATGACATCTGAGGCTGGTAATCAATATTTTTAAAGATGTTTTTTGAGGGTGGGAGAGGGTAAGTGACCACTAAGGGAGTAAGGGGAGGTCATCCCCGATTCTCTCCAGTGGTCATCTGGTCATTTTGGGCACCTTTATGTGCCTTGGTAGTAAGAAAATCACGACCAGGTAAAGTTGTCCAAGTGTTCGTCAGGGACGTCCTTGGTTTTTTTGATTATGGGTTGAGGACATCCAAGTGTTAGGCACATCCAAGTCCCACCTTCGCTATGCCTCCAATATGCCTCCGATACTCGCCTTTGAACATTGGCCATCCCTGCGACGGAAAGCAGTTGGGGACGTCCAAAATCGGCTTTTGATTATACAGATTTGGACGATCCTGTGAGAAGGACGCCCATCTTCCGATTTATATCGAAAGATGGGCATCCTTCTCTTCTGAAAATTAGCCCAAAAGGATATAGATTGCTGTATTCTGTAAAGTCTGTAATCTCTTGAGTAGCGAATTGAAGATCCCTAAATAAATGATGTTACAATAATCTAACTGGGATATAAAGAGGGAAAGAATTAGAGAGTGAAATGTATCATGATCAAATAAAGGACAAACTGATCTCAAGTGGCGCAAGAGAAAGAAACTGAGATTTATATAGAGGAAAAATTTGAGGCTAAAAAGAAAGATTAGAATCATGGAGTACACCTAGATAGCAAAACCTGATGACAGGATAGATCAAGGTGTCAAATAACAGGAGCAGAACAGTTGTTCTACAGTGGCCAGCTGTTGCCTGAGTAGTAATGCACAAAGATCTGCACTGCAGGGGTAGGACGTATGGGAGTGCAAGAGATTTCTGTTGGGAAAATGAAAAATCAGAAAGAAAATTATGTACCTCATGAGCAGAACTCAAGCCTAAAAGAGTCAAAAAGCCTTGTTTCAGATATTGACTTTCTATGAATATTCCAGTAGTGTAATGTAAAAATATGGGCTGCCATGGGAATACTCTCTGAGATGTCACTGAAAATTTTCCTCAAAGTTTTATTAACCGTCTTCTGGATCTGTTGATTTTGTTGTAGACATAATATCTAAGGCTTCAGTTAACAAAAGTGTGATATGGATTATCATGGTCAGTAGGCCCCATTAGAGACAGTGGGAGCTGACATAAATATTGCAAGTTAATATACAGCAAGGATAGTTTTACATATCATTTTTGCATGTGATATGTAATGTAATGTGATGTGATATTTGTATTCCATCAACTCCCAATTTGGTTCAAAGTGGATAAAAAGCCACAGAAAACATTCTGCAAACAATAATATAACAATGAAAATATTAATAAAGATATTTTTAATCAAATACCACTTCATGTGTTGCCAAAATAAACAGTTGGACAATTTTCAAGCCTTTAGGTAAAGAATTCCAAAACTGTACTAATCGATAGCAAATAGAGGGGGTCTTTTACTAAGCCACAGTAGCGTTTTTAGCTCATGGTAAAAATCAGCTGGCGGTAAACGCTGAGACGCCTATAGGAACATAATGGGCGTCTCGGCATTTACCGTCAGGTGATTTCTACTGCGAAGTAAAAACGTTACCCCAGCTTAGTGAAAGACCCCCCAGAATGCAGTAATAATCTTTTATAATGAGCACCTTAAGAACATAGAGGGGCATAATCGACCAGAAACGCCTATCTCCATGGGCGTTAATCTCCGAGAACGGGTCCGTGAAGGGGCGGAGTGAACCGTATTTTTTAAAAAAAATAGACGCCCATGCTTTATTCGCCAAGGTGTGAGCTGGGCGTTTTTGCTTTTCACCGATAATGGAAAATGAAATCGCCCAGCTCAAAAACGAATAAATGCAAGGCATTTGTTCGTGGGAGGGGCCAGGATTCATAGTGCACTGGTCCCCCTCACATGCCAGGACACCAACCGGGCACCCTAGGGGGCACTTTTACAAAAACAAAAAAAAAGGTAAAAGAGCTCCCAGGTGCATAGCACCCTTCCCTTGGGTGTTGAGCCCCCCAAATCCCCCTCAAAACCCACTGCCCACAAGTCTACACCAGTACTATAGCCCTAAGCGGTGAAGGGGGGCACCTACATGTGGGTACAGGGGGTTTGGGGGGGGGTTGGACGACTAGTAGCATTAAGCAGCACAATTGTAACAGGTAGGGGGGGGATGGGCCTGGGTCCACCTGCCTGACGTCCACTGCACCCCCTAACAACTGTTCCAGGGACCTGCATACTGCTGCTTGGGAGGAGGGTATGACATTTGAGGGTGAAAGTAAAAAGTTGTGAAACATCATTTGTTGTGGTGGGAGGGGGTTAGTGACCACTGGGGGAGTCAGGGGAGGTCATCCCCGACTCCCTCTGGGGGTCATCTGGTCATTTAGGGCACTTTTTGGGGCCTTATTCGTCAAAAAACAGGGTCCAGGAAAAGTGCCCTAAATTCTAGCTACAAACGCATCCATTATCGGCGAAGGGCGCCCATCTCTGTTCGGGTGATAACCACGCCCCAGTTCCGCCTTCACCACGCCTCCGACACTCCCCCGTCAACTTTGTCCGCATCCGCGACGGAGTGCAGTTGAAAGCGTCCAAAGTTCGGCTTTCGATTATGCCGCTTTATTTGTTTTTGTGAGAAGAACGCCCATCTCCCGATTTAGGTCGGAACTTGGGCGTTATTCTCGTTCGATTATAAGCAGGATAGTGTTCCCACATTTGAACAGACTGAAGGTCCATCAAGCCTAATATCTTGTTTCCAATAGTGGTCAATCCAGATCAAAAGTATCTGGCAAGATCCCAGAAACAGTAAAACAGATTTTATGCTGCTTATCCTAGAAATATCACAAGAATTAACACTGAGTGTATATAGATGAGTAACCATAAAACAAGAGCTGTTGAAATAACTAGGTGGATTAGAGTCTCATATTATTCACATCTCACCCAATGGTGGCTCACTTGTACGTGCCTATTAGCTAATCATTGACTCAACCTCCACCGCCCTACGGCTACCAATTCATTCAGCCCCGTTAGTACAAAATTATTGAGGCTGGATGATACAAGAAACTTGTGACTTTTAAAGCACTCAATACAAAGTATACTCAGCACTTAACTTATGCCGGCTGGCGAACTCTTACACCCCTTGTGATATAAGTCAATCATATCCTAGAAATAAGCAGTGGATTTTCCCAAATCCATCTTACTAATGTCTTATGGACTTTTCTTCCAAATAAAATAGACCAGTTAGGAATTAGGGAATAAGGGACTCTTTAGGTTTATTTAGAGCCAAGTTTTGAAGAGAAAGAGTATTTGTATGCCTATTTTGTGGCTCCTAACAGGCAAGCTGAGTTCTGAAGAGTGGAGAGCATTAGGCTTTGTAAAGGATGGACTAACTCAGTCAAGGGACAAAAGTAAAACAGGGACAACCCTAAACAGCCTGCAAAGGCAAAATATATTCCCAGTGAAAGGGATGCTGGTGGTGCTTGCCTGGACAGGAAGATCAAGAACAGGGCCTGGGGCAGAAACTAAGGAGGGGCTCCAAAGCCCATGGAAGGCAATGCCTTGTTCAGCTCAGGGCAATTGCTGACCCTGATCCAGGATGAACATTAAGGAGTGGATAATCTTTTTCCCCAGGAACTATTCCTACCACTGTTTAACCAGTAAAGAGCCCAGTGGTACAAGACTGGAGCTAAACTAAAAAGTGAAACTTATTTAAAACTAACACAGCTGATGTCCGGAAGCAAAGTAACCTCTGGTACCCAAGGAAAAGAGGAGTTCTAAAGTGAACAAGAGAGAGGAAGAGAGAGAGACACACACACACAGTGCAAGAGAAATTGTGCCAGATGCCATGAAAAGATAAATGATCATCTCTGGGAAAAGCTGACTAAAGTCACCAGAAACAAAAAATGAGATTTTAATGAATTCTGTTGGAGCAAACAATTTGTAATACAACCATCCAAACCCCATCCTTTTACGTGAAAAAAGAATTAAAAAGTTACACATGTAACATGCCTATGGACCCATTCTCAACATTTTGGATCTGCTACTTTGTCACCTTTTCCCAGAAATGATCACATATTCCTAGGAGGAAAGAGGGAGTTGTTTACTTAAACATGTCTTATGAGAACTGTAACTACTGTTTGAATTGAATAAAGTACTGTAAACCAATCAGTTGATTCAATTTGTTCAGTAAAATGGAGTTTCATTTACACACCTGTGTGTGCTGTGGAGTTACTTCCAAGAACCTCCTCATTGAAGAGTGGAGTGCTGGAAAAGTGTGTGCCAGAGGCACCAGAAATTGGCATTTACATACATAAGTGCTAGGTGCTAGTCTATAAAGTATGCACCAAAGTCTCTTCACACATAACTGTGAGGGTGGTCTGGGTGATAGCCCCTGTCGGCTGGGGGTCCATCACAGAGCTCACATTTATGACATGACTCATGTGGTTTTGGACCGCCCTGAGGATGGTGTGAGCTAGCTGGGGCAGGAAAGAAAGTTCCTGGTTGTATCTCACAAAATATATCAGAATTGCAGAAATACTAGTGTAAAATTTTAGTAATTTGATACTGACTCTGGAGTACACTAGTTAATATTGAACTTATTGCAAGATAGTAAACAATTTGCTTGTTTAGAGGAGAAAGAGACCTCAGAAACCGAACGGATAAACCGTCCTTGGTTACTGCCGGCTGATAAATAAAGCCAACGTGATGTTTCTATCATTGGGCTCAGAAAACTCCTCTATTTTTAAATAGTGCACTTTTATGTGTTTTTTTTTATCGTGCAATAAACAAAAATTATGTGATTAAAGTTATGAACTTTGATGCTTTAACAGTGGTGACAAGCACTCACTCCACTGAACATTTAACTACAGCACTTATCTTAGCGTTCAACGGGGCCGCCGTTTCACCCGTCTTATGGCTTCCTCAGGAACCTGTGCTGTTTTTGTTCACCATTTGAAAGAATAAAAAGTCTTAGAAAAATATATACAAATGTTCTTTTATCTTGCAAAGTCCAAAACAACAACCCTCTGGCTTACTTATTTTCAAGTGGCAAACTGCTTTCAAAATGGCGCTGTTACATCACATGCCAACAAGGGCCTTTAAGTAGAGGTTTCGCTATGAAATTTAAAGAGACCTTCTAATGCTGTTATATTTGCCTCTAATTAATCGTGTATATGCCAGTCTATCAAACCGTTTAAGTCCATAAATCCCAAAAAATTGGATGACATAAATTAATCAATGGAAAAATTCATCCTGCTTTGCTTCATTGAAGTGAAGTTCACCTTTGCTTCTTCTCCTCAGGACCTTTAAATGTAGGTGTCATTATAAAGTTCAAGGACCTACTCATATTGGCAGTTATAATTGCCATCCATTTTTAAAATTAAAAACATGCCAGTCTATTGAATTATTTAAACCCATGGGTTCCAGGGAATTTAATTCAAAAATCCATTTTGCTTCTATTCATTTTAACAATGATTTGCGATCACCCCGTCTTCTTTTCTGTTCTATCTTATCGATGACACAACAACTACGATCTTCAAAGGAATGTTTCAAAAACATGCAATGTTCTACAAGAGGTTCCTTAATGTTCATTCTTCTAACATTCTGTGTTCTGTGATCTGTGTTCTAACATTCATACTTTTAACGTTCTCATGGTCATGCCGATATATAACTTGCAGCAAGGACAGTGAACAGCATAAAAGACGTGATCTGTCAGACGGTTTGTAAAAGTGTGTAGAGGATACGTTTTTTGATTAATTTCATCTTCAAATATCCTCGTTTGATGAGTGATTTTGCAAATTTGGCAGGTTCCACATTTAAAATGGCCAGTGATTTTCTGTGAAATATTTGATGTTTTCACAGGTAAACCCGCTGGACTTAGTTTTTCTTTTAAATTTTGTCCCCTGGCAAACGCTATATGCAAATTAACATTCTGAAAATTAGAATTTAATTGCAAGATTTCCCAACAATCTGATATGAGCAGGCCTGTGCCCTTTTGAAATTCCTCATAGCTCCCTCACTAACCCATTCTGGTAGAGCGTCCAAAAGGTCGAGGTTGTTCAACCCATCGTCTGTCTTTTGTTCTGGCTCTCCATCCACAGAAGTTCCTAAAGTCAGAGAACACCGCAGTTTTTCTAACCTCTGCTGGTGGTGAGGCTTTGGTACTTTGGGGTTCTCAATGTACAAATCTGGATCCTCCAATGGGAAGATCTCAGGAATAGACTCCTCTTCTTTCCTTGGACCATCAATCAGTCGGGCTCAAATGGCACTGAAATTGGAGAAATCCCAGCCCAAGACCACTGGGTAAGGTAGCCAAGGCAAAACTGCTACTTCTAGAAGACCTTGCTTCACAGGTGTTTTACAGGACACCGGAGCCGTTGGATAGTCTTTGTTCCCCATACACACAGGATAAAGTTACAGTTTGCTTATAATTCAACTGCGAACAGTTGAGAATCTCCCTTTGTACAAGAGTCTTGACACTGCCAGAGTATACTAGTGCATGATATGGGTACCCTTCTAGTTCCACCTGTAATACACAATTCTGGGTTCCCAGCTGAGCAGTTTCTACCAAACTGCAGTCATGAGTGGCAATTAGGTTCACATCCATAGCACCCTCCTCTAGGTCTTGGCAGTCTCTTGCTAGATAGTCCTTTCCCCACAACTGAAGCATATGGGGCCATATCCTTCCCACACCCATGGAAAAAGGCCACTGTAAGTTTGCAGAGACGGAGGCTTCCCTCGTTCTGACCACTTCCTTGGAGATCCCTGGCTAGGGCTCAATCTCTGAACCCTATATAATTGCAAAAGCCATTCTCTATCTGGGTCCATAGTGAGTGTCATCAATAGTGTAGATTAGACGTTCCCAAACCTGGTCCTGGAGGCACCCCAGCCAGTAAGGTTTTCAGGATATCTACAATGAATATGCATGAGAGAGATTTGCATGCTGTGGAGATAGTGTATGCATCTTTCCCCGCCTTTTTCATAAATGGAGGTAGATAACATATCTTCTGAACATATCTTGAGGTGATACTCCTGATTGTTTTGGAAAATTAATCAGACACAAATTCCTATGTCTAATTGTATTTCTCAATAAATAAGCTTGAATTGTCCTTAGCAATAGCATTACAAAAAGTATCCACCTTCAAAGAGCCTCCTTCCAATTTCTGAATATGGTTCTCCATTACAACCAAACAAGATTCTTCATTCTCAATACTTGTTTCCAAACTTACTTTGTGAGCTCTGCTCATTGCTATTTGCCTGGACAAATTCTGGTCGAAGGAAACAATCAATGACCACAAATCCTCTGATGTTAGTACTGGAGGAATAATTGGATTAAAATTCAAAGTTGTCAAAAGACAGCTTACCACTCTACTCTGGTTGATTAGAAGGCAAAGTAGAATATTCTCCTGTGTCTCCCACACTGGAGAAATCCCTGCTGGTCATAGTCTGTGGTCACGGTACCGAGAACCTGCTGAGACAAGTGTAACAGCATCTCTGCTCGCCACACTCGAAGAGGAAGTGAGATCATCTTCTTGTGTTTTCTGTGTTCCAGGCAGTACTTCCCTCATAGCTGCTGGGCTGGCTGGTGGGACCCACTCTTCGGGGGTCAGTGAAATGTTGCATTAAAGATGATTTGGAAGCCTCTTTAATGCAACATTTCGCTGACCCTCGAAGAGTGGGTCCCACCAGCCAACCCAGCAGCTATGAGGGAAGCCTCTTGACCCCAACTACCACTAGTAAATCATCCCTGGGAGTTCTTCCTTTAATTACAAAGGCATCCGTAGTTGAGGCAAGCGTAAGAGGTACCGACAGGGCTGCCAAAACCACAGTGCCCAACTTTCCTTTCCATTTCTTGTTTCCATGTATATCAATAGAAATCAAACAAAATAAAACATGGAAAAGAAAATAAGATGATACCTTTTTTTATTGGACATAACTTAATACATTTCTTGATGTATTAAGTTATGTCCAATAAAAAAGGTATCATCTTATTTTCTTTTCCATGTTTTATTTTGTTTGATTTCTATTGATAACCTTAAGAGTGGACTAACACGGCTACCACACTCCTCTACTTGTTTCCATGTATAATCAGGGAAGGAGCCGAAGTGATAACATCCTCCCTCTAAAATGCCATCTTGGAATCTCCTCTTGACTTGTAAGTTAAGAAGGAGTTCACTGCTCCCAAAAGAGATTGTGATACCAGCTGTAAGTCTGCCCCACAGAATCTCTGTTTTACTTAAGTTCAGAGACAGCTTGTTGTTCTTTGCCCAGTTTTTAAATTGCTGTTAGACAGGCAGTCAGTCACTAAATAGGTGACAGTATGGATCCCTATGGTACAGTGCCTAAGGTGATGATGAGGTACTGTGAATCCAACTGATAGCATTGAAGGAGGCAAATACTGTGCCTCTGACACTTGTTTATGGTATTGTCATTCACAGTGTCAAAAGCTGCTGAGAAATCCAGCAGCATCAGCCTGGGGCAAATCCCTTGTCATAGCTTCTTTGGTAATTGTCTAGCAAGGATACAAAAACCATTAGGTATAAATGTGGATTGAAAGTTTTGGCACAGATCCAGCCAGTTTTTCTCTTTTAGCTAATCACCGAATTATCCGATTGTCTGCTCTACAAGTTTTCTTAGAATGAAGAAGTTTAATGCTGGCTAGTAGTTTTCCTGGTTAAAAGGACTATTATTTAATGGGAGCAGACCACCACTATATTCAGTGCTGTAGGAGCTTCCCATCAGAAAAAGAGAAATTCATAGTGTTTGTGGTCCCTTTTTTGAAGCCCGTGCTAGTCAACTACACTATCGTTGATATGCACTGTTCTGCCATCACAAATGTGTATGCATTATTTGTACATTTGTAGTTTCAGCATGTTTCATAGACTGGCTGTCACTCTTGAGGGTCCTAACAATCTGTGCTTTCATAGGTCAGCTCCTGCATGTGACTCTTTCCCTCCAATCATGGACTGTACCCTAGTCTCAGGCACTGACCCTGTTGGCCCCTTTCTTTTTCCTCTAGCCTTGTGGGTCTTCTTGCTTTCTTCTGTCCTGCAACTCAGAAGTCTCCATTTTGGCTAAGAGCATGCTCCTTCTTCTACCTTGGAAAGCAGACTTTCTTTTCTTGCAATAAACAGTTGAAATTCAAGAAAAACAGTTGATATTGGGCTGCTGGTTTAGCTGGCTGTCTAGTAATGCCTGTGAATGCATTATGAGGACAGAACAAGCAGGGACTGAGGAAATGGGGGGGGGGGGGGATTCTATATATGGTGCCTAAAATAAGGTGGTGGGAAGATCTGTGCCAGTGGTGTTCCTAGGTAGGCTGCCACTTGGGGCGGATTGCCGCTGTGCTCCCCCCCCCCCCCCCACAGCACATCACCCTTGAAGTGAATTACCTCCACCCCCTGTGAATCACGACCTCCCCCAGGTGCATCACTCCCCCCCCCCCCCAAGTGCATCGCTCTTACCTCCTGGGGGTGCAGGGAGCACTTGCGCAGCTGTCAGCTCTGCAGGTTCCCTGTCCCGGAACAGGAAGTAATGTGAGAGGGAGCAGGGAACCAGTGTAACTGACAACTGTGTGGCTACTCCCTACACCCCCTTGCAGCGTGCACTTGGGGCAGACTGCCCTCACCACCCTGTCCTTGGTACGCCACTGATCTGCCCTAAACTAGGAGAACCTTTAACAGAATATGAGCTTAGCATGGATCTTGCGCCTAATTTGAGCATGGCATTTATACCTGCTGAAACTTGGTGTAAATGTTGGCACATAACTAATGGCAGTTGGCACGTAAATGACCCTATTCTAATTTCTGGTAACGCCCCTGACCCACCTATGCTCCTCCTAGAGACACACCCCCTTTTGAGTTGTGTGCTATAAAGTTTAGGCCCCTTTTTTTTTATAAAAATAGGGTGTAGCAGATCCTCACATAAACCCAAATGACTGCCAGTTAACACTGATTATTTATTGTTAATGGCTCATTAACTAGTTTATATGTAGATCTAGGATCTGTGTCCAAATTTGCATCCCTAACTTTGGGTGACATAAAGAATTAGGAGGAGGATGTCTAAAATTTTGCTTGCATCAGGGGTCTAATGTAAAAAATACATAAACATATATCATTAAAAATTATATATAATACAATAATGCAGAACCAACATCAAAATCAAAACTGCATATGCATGCTTACATAAACATACATACACATGTATATTATAAGAATATACATATAAAGAATGATAAAACATAATAACATATGATATAAAACATCATCATCATAACCTGAGAAATATTAACCAACAATCCATACATATATCGTCATATATCTATCTCCCCATTTACATGTACTTATTCACAAACTTAAAAAAAACTTACTCATACATACATATACCTACATACCATAATGTTATATTTCAAACTCATGTGTGCAGGTCTGTGAAGACCTTACCATCTGGGGTAAGTGTTGCAAAAAATGAGTGCAACAGGGGCTTATGAACTTATAGTGCACGCTTTCAAACACTCATGAGTAAGTTTTTTTAAGTTTGTGAATAAGTACATGTAAATGGGGAGATAGATATATGACGATATATGTATGGATTGTTGGTTAATATTTCTCAGGTCATGATGATGATGTTTTATATCATATGTTATTATGTTTTATCATTCTTTATATGTATATTCTTGTAACCATGATAACTATGTTTTGTTTTTAAAAATTTTTATAATATACATGTGTATGTATGTTTATGTAAGCATGCATATGCATTTTTGATTTTGATGTTGGTTCTGCATTATTGTATTATATATAATTTTTAATGATATATGTTTATGTATTTTTTACATTAGACCCCTGATGCAGGCGTTTGTACGCCGAAACACGGCCCGTGTCGGGTATTCATCATTAATAAAGGATTGCATTTTTCTCATTCCTGAAGGCCCAGTGTTTACTTTTTCTGTTTGTTTGGTTGCTTTTGTATGCTGCTTTCCCTCTGTTTTGTGACTAAAATTTTGCTTGGACAGAACCAACTGTAAAACTGTTAGAGCTTCCCACAAAGTCTAAAAGTTGAACATACCAAGGCATTTCAGTGAGCTATACCACTCGAGAACTCATTTCCTAAGGGAACACTGAAAGAAATTGGTTCTTCAGGGCCTTGGACTTCCATCCCAAGTATCTATTCTGGCCTGCTTAACCTCTGCAGCCATTCTTCCATTTCCATCAACTGCCTAACACCTTCTGACATGTTCTGCAAGTTTTTATTTCACATTACCAATGCATGAAACATGTTTAATGAAAAGGAGACAATATAATGACAGTGGTGAAAATAATAATGATGAATTTGTGCTGAGAATCTGCTGTCATTTCTACATAAGTACATAAGTATTGCCACACTGAGACAGACCAAAGGTCCATCAAGCCCAGCATCCTGTTTCCAACAGTGGCCAATCCAGGTTACAAATACCTGGCAAGATCAAAAAAAAAGTTCAATACATTTTATGCTGCTTATGCCAGAAATAGCAGTGGATTTGCCCCAAGTCAATTTAATAATGGCTTATGGCCCGTTCCTTTAGGAAGCCGTCCAGACCTTTTTTTAAACCCCGCTAAATTAACTGCCTTTTACCACATTCTCTGGCAATGAATTACAGAGTTTAATTACGCGTTGAGTGAAGAAAACCTTTCTCCGATTTGTTTTAAATTTACTACTTTGTAGCTTCACCCTAGTCCTAGTATATTTGGAAACAGTAAACCAATGATTCACATCTACCCATTCCACTCCACTCATTGTTTTATAGACCTCTATCATACAGACCTCTATCTCCTGTCATTAAAATCTACTGCACGCTTTCTCTTTACAATTTTTTGTCTCTTTGCAGCATACACCAGGAGATGCTTGGTATTATGAAATATGCTATATAAAAATCATGTTATTAAAAATTAGGAGAACTGATGTGTTATGAATAGAATATTAAACAAAACAGCTCCCTGTTAAATTCATCAGAGATGTCATCATCTGTTTTCTAGCCTTCCTAGGATACAAGGCTCTTGATTTGCATATTAACAGATTCCATCTCTTTTTTTTTTATTTACAGAAGTCAGCTCTGTAGAACCTGGGATGCTATGCTAAGAGGGGGGGGGGGGGGGGGGGGGGGGAAGGCCCTCCAACCACTGACTCTGAGTCTCTGTTATTTTTAGTTTAATCAGAGTGTCAAGGATCAAGTTTTTCCTTCTGCCCAAGAGACAAAGTCCAAAATAGTTCAGAATAATTTCCAAAAACTCCAGCTGCATCATATCATGAGGCACAGCTGTTCCAACTTTTATGCTGTCTGTCAGAATGGGATTTATCTTCTACATAAGAATTACCATACTGGGTCAGACTGTATCTGGCTTTCAACAGTGACCAATCTAGATCACAAGTATCTGGCAGGATCCCAAAAAAGTAGATATATTCCATGCTATTTACCCCCCAGGGATAGGTAGTGACTTTCTTCAGGTCTACCTTAATAACAGATTGTGGACTTTTCTTCCAGAAATTTGTTCAAACCTTTTTAAAACCCAGTTCCGCCAACTCTTTTACCACATCATCCAGCAACAAGTTCCAGAGTCTGCATATCTGTTGACTGAAAAAAATATGTTCTCCTATTTGTTTTAAATGTACCGCTTAGTAACTTCATGCCCCCTTGTAATTGTACTTTTGAATGAGTAAACAATCAATTCACATTTACTCATTTTACTCCACTGAAGAAATACTTTATTTTCTGGCACACAGCGCTTTTCAGTACTGGAGGCGTCTTTGCGAATACAGACAAGCTGTTCACACAACGGGAGTTGTACCCCGATTGTTTTACTTACCTCTTGCGCCATAGTTCGCAAGTTGACCAATAGGAGTTTATTGACCCCTGATGCAGGCGATTGTACGCTGAAACATGGCCCGTGTCGGGTCTTTGTCATATTAAAGGACTACATTTTTCTCAATCCTGAAGGCCCAGTGTTTGCTTTTTTTTTTTTTTTTTCCTTTTTTTGTTCACACAGCGCTAACCAGGCAGTAATTGGCATTGTACGCGTGCTGACAATTACCGCCCAGTTAACGTATGAGACCTTACCGCTTAAGTCAATGGACATGCACCAATTTTCATTTTGCCGCATGTCCATTTTTGGCCAAAAAAAGGCCTTTTTTGCAGGTACGCTGAAAAATGGTCCTACGCGCGTCCAATACACGCATCTACAACAGCGCAGACCATTTTTGGGCGCACTTTAGTGAAAGGACCTCTAAAGTAGTGGACCCAAAATGTTGAGAATGGCTGATTTTCATGTCATGGTTCCATAAGCAGTCTGCAAAAGTTACATGTTTGAACTTCTGTAACTTTTTAATTTTTTTACTTAAAGGGATGGGTTTGGACCATTGTATTACAAATGGTTCATTCTAACAGAATTCATTAAAACCTCTTTTTTTTGTTTCTGGAGACTTTAGTCACCTTTTCCCAGAGATGGTCACATTTAGGGACCCTTTTACTAAGCCACGTAAGCGTCTACGCTCGCCCAACGCAATACGCGCATCTGAAAAATATTTTTTATTTTTGGGCACGTGTAACAGATGTGTGTCAAGTGGCATTTGACAAGCGTAGGTCATTACCGCCCGGATTCTTTACCGCTAGGTCAATGACAGGCAGTAAGGTCTCGGACCCAAAATGCACGCCCGGCAATTTTGATTTTGACACACGTCAAGCTCCATCTCTGGCAGTCTTCAAATCTAAGCTAAAAGCCCACCTTTTTGATGCAGCTTTTAACTCTTAACCCTTATTGACTTGTTAATAACCCTTATTTTATCATCCTCACTTTAATATTCCCTTATCTCTTGTTTGTCCTGTTTGTCTGTCCTAATTAGACTGTCAGCTGTGTCAAGCAGGGACTGTCTCTTCATGTTCAAGTGTACAGTGCTGCATACGTCTAGTAGCGCTTTAGAAATGATAAGTAGTAGTAGTAGTAGTACGTCCATTTTTGGACAAACAAAAGAGGTCTTTTTTACAGGCACGCTAAAAAATGGATCGGCGTACACCCAAAAACCCGTACCTACACTACTGCAAGCCATTTTTCAGCACACCTTAGTAAAAGGACACCTTATTTTTTTTTTATATACCACTTACAAACCTGAATACTATTGAAGTTGTGAAAATTTAGGAACAGTAGGGCTTATAGTCTGAGGCAATAAAGGGACATGTGACTTGTCCAAGTACAGTCAGTGACCAATGCAATGTTTAAATTAAGAACTTTCTCAGAGAAACAGGCTGCGAATGCATCAGATGTTTGACTTGAAGGGGAGTAATCAGGTGTAGGTGCTTGGTTTAGCTCTTCACTCTTCTATATACTGTAGTTGTCTAGTGTCTGGAGCATTCTCTGTCTAGAGAAATATTGCCTCTATAATCTGCAGAGGAATTTGAACCAAGCTCTCCTAAATCTCAGTTCTCTGCTGTAGCTATTAGGCTCCTCCTCCAGCCTTCAGGTACCCTAGACAATATTAATGAAAGGTCACAGAGTACTAATAGTAGAACTGCAATTTCACTTCTGAGTTCTTTCTGTACTGTGGGGTCCAGGTGATTTGCTGCTCTTTAGTTTGTTGATTTGGCCTATTACATCTTCCAGGTTCATTGTTTGTTTAATTTCCTTTGAATTGTCACCATGAATCATTTCTGGCATATAAGGATACATCTTCCTCAGTAAAGACCACAGAAAAGAATTAAATTAGTCTCTCCACTGGTGCTTTGTCCTCCTTGATTGCCTCATATATTCTTTAATGAATGAGCTTATCTGATGCAACTGCCCTCTATTGAAAAGTACATAGAATTTAAAGAAATCATATTTCACTGCCTTCTGTGGACCTGCCTGTAGATGCTCAATACCTTACATGGTCTGAAACATAGCTTGATAATAAACTACTAATAAAACTTGTAGTACTAAAGACCAATGTTGCCTAGGGTGTCTACGCAGGAAATAGGATGTCCAGGTCAAAAGTGTAGTTTCCTGTATATTTTGCAAAAAAAACTGACTGAACATAAATCCTTTAATAAAATACATAAAAGGGTGTGGGAAATGTATGCACATGTGTCAGAAAGTACAATGACAGCACTTATTTTACAGAGGAGCATTTCTAAAAAGAACAGCATCACGCAGGGCTTTAAATTTTAAGGTCCAGCACTTACACATATAAGCATCAGTGTGTACCCTGTACGTAACTGCCAGATTTTACTAGGGGTGTGCAGGGCAAACATTTTCATTTTCTTTAGTTTCCCATATTGTTTGGAGGATCTTTTGTTTTGGTTTTTTTTTTAATTTTAAATTTTTGTTGTGGAGGGCAGTGCCATTCATAATGTGTCCTATTCTTGACAGACAAAATGCAACAAAATGTTCAGGTTTTTTACAGTCATTTCCATCAGACATGCTTTTTCCCTTGCTTGGGACTGCCAGGGCTTGGGGAAGAGTAACCTAATAGTTACTGCAGCAGCCAGGGAACCTGGTTCAATTCTCATTGCAGCACCCTGTGACTCTGCGCAAGTCACCTAACCCTCTATTGCCCCAGATAGAAACTAAGTACCTGTATTTAATATGTAAAGTGCTTTGCAACCCCAGAAAGATGGTATATCAAATCCCATCCGCTTTCCCTTTTTCAGGGAATAAATCCTGAGCCAGGAGTCATGGCTTAGGGAAAGAAGGTCCACTTTATAGGATCTCAACAGATTCCATGACAGGGTCTGAGGGAGGTTTGAAGAACATACGGAGAAGAGAAGTGTACAGAGGAGAGTAAGGCTGGTAGCTGGAGGGATTAGAGGAAGTCACTCAGTGGTTGGTTAATCCCAAAAGTGAAACTGGTGAGGAATACCAGGCTTTCTAAAATGATTTCCTAGTTACAATCAATTTTGTTTTGCCACTGTATTGTCAATAAAGAAAGATTGTAGTTGCACCAGACAAATGTTAATAAAAAAAACTTGAGACCTCAGTTGCCCAAGGGAGGAGGGGCAACACTGCTCCTTAACCCCACATAGGGCTACTATCATTGGTTCCCATTGATATCGGGGGAAAAAAGAAGCGGTAAGAAATAACTGAATTGTGAAAAAAGCTACTGCTCCAAAAAAATCCGATAATTTTATTTTAAGTGCTATGGAGATCATTATTTACTGAAACAAAAAAAATTTTTTGCATACAAAAGGCTTTAAGCAATCTGAGCCACGAAGTTCTAAAAAAAAAAAGCTGTGCACAGCAATAATGAAAAAAATATATACATTAACTTCCGTTTACTAAGCCACGTTGGCAGCTGCTGTGCGGCAAAGCCAACACAGCCTATTATGTCTGCATTAGTACACCACCAGCTACTAGCACTTAGTAAACTGGGAGGTAAGCTTTAACTTATCTTGAATGACCTCCACTGGTGCATGGGAGTCACGGACCGAGAAAGGGATCTACGTGTTGTCGTTGATGATACGTTGAAAACTTCTGCTCAATATGCTGCTGCAGCTAGGAAAGCAAATAGAATGTTGGGTATCATTAGGAAAGGGATGGAAAACAAAAATAAATATATTATTCTGTTGTCGTATCGCTCCATGGTGCGACCGCACCTCGAGTATTGTGTTCAATTCTGGACGCCGCACCCGCACCTCAAAAAAGACATAGTGGAATTGGAAAAGGTGCAGAGAAGGGCGACAAAGATGATACAGGGGATGGGACAGCTTCCCTATCAGGATAGGCTGAAGAGGCTGGGGCTCTTCAGCTTGGAGAAAAGGCGGCTGAGGGGAGATATGATAGAGGTCTATAAGATAATGAGTGGAATGGAACGGGTCGATGTGGAGCGTCTGTTTACGCTTTCCAAAAATATTAGGACAAGGGGGCATGCGATGAAGCTGCAGTGTGGTAAATTTAAAACAAATCGGAGGAAATTTTTCTTCACTCAACATGTAGTTAAACTCTGGAAATCGCTGCCGGAAAAGGTGGTTAAGGCGGTTAACTTAGCGGACTTCAAAAAAGGGTTGGACGGCTTCCTGGAGGAAAAAACTATAGAATGTTATTGAATGGACGAGGGAATAGAGTATTTCTAGGATGGGCGGGACAAATTGCACCATATGCCTGGAATAGACTTCCTGAGCTGGTACGTCAAGCTCCATCTCTGGCCGTCTTCAAATCTAAGCTAAAAGCCCACCTTTTTGATGCTGCTTTTAACTCCTAACCCTTATTCACTTGTTCAGAACCCTTATTTTATCATCCTCACCTTAATATTCCCTTATCTCTTGTTTGTCCTGTTTGTCTGTCCTAAATAGATTGTAAGCTCTGTCGAGCAGGGACTGTCTCTTCATGTTCAAGTGTACAGTGCTGCGTACGTCTAGTAGCGCTATAGAAATTATAAGTAGTAGTAGTAGTCTTTTGGCCGCTGTCGGTGACAGGGTGCTGGGCTCGATGGACCCTTGGTCTGTCCCAGCATGGCGATGCTTATATACTTATGTACAAATCAAACTGAATTAAAAAAATACTTATAAGGCTGAAGCACAGAAGAAAAAAATCCTCGACAAGGAATTCCTTTTTCCACTATGCTGCATCAGGATGTGAATCCTCATGGCTCAGATTGCTTAAAGCCTTTTGTATGTAAAAAATAGTTTTGTTTCAATAAGTAATGATCCCGTTAGCACTTTAAAATAAAAATGACGGATTTTTTCTTGGAGTGGTAACTTTTTCTTACAGTTGAGTTGTTTCTTACAGCTTCATTTTCTAGTATTTATGGGAATGGATGATAATATCCCCATTTGGGGTTAAGGAGCAGTGCTGCCCCCCCCCCCCCCCCCCCCCCCCCCGTGCAGTTGAGGTTTCAAGCTTTTTTAATGTTTGTCTAGTGCAATTATGATCATTTTTTACTGATAATACAGTGGCCAATTGATTGTAACTATGTAGGAAATTAAGATTTTAGCCTCCCTTCATTTATAAGTAATTTAGGGCCTTGTTTACAAAGCCATGCTTAGTAAGCAAGGCCTTTCATTTTCTAAAATGGTTGACATAAATGCTTCTGTTCCACACAAACATTTATGTTGCTATTTCATAACGTACAAGTGTATGTGCCCAAACACTGTTACATTTTAGATGTTTATAATTCTAAAATGGATGCTCCTGCCACATGTAACCAGCACACAAACAAAATGCCTAATTCATCACCTTGAATGGAAATGGAAGCTTTTCTTGAGTGATGATCTTTCCAATGCTTGAGAATTTGTTGTTGTTTTTTAATCAATGTAGTTGTGCATGTGTTATGATTTTATGTATGAGTACCAAGGGAAGAAGTATAGATGGAGAAAAGAAGATTGATAAAAGGGGCCCAATATGAATATTTTTTTATGAAGTTTTAAGGTGGGAGGGGGGGGGGGGGAATAGCTCCTGTGTTGGGGAATACGGAGTTTGTGATAGAGAATTGGAACTTCAGGGCTTATATTGAGATTCTGACCAATCCTGTAGAGAATCCAGACTTCACACAAAAGAATTTGTTGAATGATGCTATCGATTTTTAATTCTAATTTAAAGGTGGGGGAAAGAGGGGATGATGTGTAAAATGCCACTTTCTTTTGCCTCCTCAATACCTAGTTTGCCTCCCTGTTGCCACCCCAAATATTTCTGTCTAGAGACACCACTGGCTATCAGCTGGAACCTGTTAACTGGTTACAGTGGTTCCTTATTATCCCACATGTAACCAGCACACAAACAAAATGCCTAATTCATCACCTTGAATAGAAATGGAAGCTTTTCTTGAGTGATGATCTTTCCAATGCTTGAGAATTTGTTGTTGTTTTTTTTAATCGATGTAGTTGTGCATGCGTTATGATTTTATGTATGTGATTACTGTAACCCGCTTTGGTAGAAAGTGAGATATAAATATAATAAATAAATAAATCATCCAGCCACATCAAAAGGATCCTTGCCTTGACGAAGATCAAACTATCACACTATTGCAAATCTTTCCTTTATCTCAAAAAGAACTGAATAATTTGTATCTGATCATTTGAACATTTCCTTGAATACTCCAACATGCTACATCCTAATCAAACTGGGTTTCATAAATAGCATAACACTGAAATAGCTCTTCTAGGCCTGCTTACAGCTGGCACTCACATAGCTAAGTGGGCAATGATAGGACTGCACAAGAACAGTCCTAACTGCCAGCTCCTCCCAAGCTCCACCTAAGGACTGCCACAGCCTAATTGAATATTGAACCCCCTAGTTCCAATTCTTTAGTTTATTAAAACTTGATATTCCACATATACCAAACTGGTGGATCTTAATGGTGTACAATAAAATTGAAAACAAAGGAAATAAGAAAAGAAACGCCATTAAAATATAAGATAGCACAATCATTCATCAAAGGAAGTACATAAGTACATAAGTAGTGCCATACTGGGAAAGACCAAAGGTCCATCTAGCCCAGCATCCTGTCACCGACAGTGGCCAATCCAGGTCAAGGGCACCTGGCACGCTCCCCAAATGTAAAAACATTCCAGACAAGTTATACCTAAAAATGCGGAATTTTTCTAAGTCCATTTAATAGCGGTCTATGGACTTGTCCTTTAGGAATCTATCTAACCCCTTTTTAAACTCCGTCAAGCTAACCGCCCGTACCACGTTCTCCGGCAACGAATTCCAGAGTCTAATTACTCGTTGGGTGAAGAAAAATTTTCTCCGATTCGTTTTAAATTTACCACACTGTAGCTTCAACTCATGCCCTCTAGTCCTAGTATTTTGGATAGCGTGAACAGTCGCTTCACATCCACCCGATCCATTCCACTCATTATTTTATACACTTCTATCATATCTCCCCTCAGCCGTCTCTTCTCCAAGCTGAAAAGCCCTAGCCTTCTCAGCCTCTCTTCATAGGAAAGTCGTCCCATCCCCACTATCATTTTCGTCGCCCTTCGCAATACAGGACCAGTCAGCCATCCCTGAAAATGCCACCACCTCAATCAAATACAAGCTGAAAAAAAAATAAGTTTTCAATGGTGATTTAAATTTTGTAAAAGACTGTTCTCTCTATATATATGGGAGTAGCTCATGCCAAACCCTGGGAGAGAAAAAATAAAAGTTCACTGCCTCGTAGACTCCAAGCGGGCCAGTCTAGGATTAGGCAAAACTATTCTATTAGAATCTAGTGAATGTAGATTATGGGCTGGTGTATAAGGAACAACATAAGTAGAGAGATAGGGTGGGACACCCAAATGATAAACCTTGTGAGTTAGCTTCAAAACCTTACAGAAAATTCTGTATTTAATCGAGAGCCAATGGAGGTGAAGAGACAATGGAGAAATGCGATCATACTTGTTTGCTTTGCAAAGGAGTTGGACTGCACAATTTTGAAGTGATTGAAGTCACTTGATTTGCAATGAAGAGAGACCAGCATAAACAGAATTAGCAGGGGTGTAATCCAGTCATGATACAAAAAACGCATGAATATCAGAGTATAATGATGTAAAATCTAAAAATGTGCATAGATAGCGAAGTTGTTACTTCAGGTAATTTCACAGTTTTGATGTTTACACTTTCCAAATTCTCTTGTATGCTGGGAAATATAGGCTTAGTAGTACAAAAAAACTAGCAGTACATTATCTCCTCTTTATCTTCAAGGGTCCATATAATTGTAGTTAGCCCTCTTAGCTCCCCCCCCCCCTATTTTTCTTACACATAGAGTTTGCACTTATCCAAAGTTAGCTTTCTGATCTTTTGGAAAGGTTGAAATGCGCTTAGTCCCCCGATGAAGCTCAATATTAGAGTGAAACGGCGAGCCCCGTTGGGCAGAGTCCTAAGCTAAGTGCTTTAAATATATTTTATAAAGTGCCTTGGATTGTTATAATCACTATACAATATAAAAAAAATTAACAAAACTAATAAAATATGAAGGTTTTTGACCAGTGATAATACTGGAGTCTAAATAAGCTGGCACTTAGAAATTTTGATCTGCTACCAAGCATAGACTGTTGAGGTCTTTTCCTCCATTGATATAATATAATAATTTAATCAAATATTAACATCTCACGGTGAAAAGTTATAATTTGACATTTCAGCTTGCTAGTTGAGTCTTTACAATAACTTCGCTGAGAATTTTGTCTAGTTTATACTATATCTACAGCCGATTTTTGAGTGCCATTTATAGAATCCCCCCCCCCCCCCCCCCAAGATGTGCATGCAGTGAGACTTGGCAAAAATAATTTGTTCTTTCTCAAAGGTGCAGAGCAATTCACCCATTTTTCTGCTTAATTTTATGTTATGCTTTCTATTGTTTTCTTTCTGTATGTTGTCTGATGCGGTTTGGTGGATTTCAGGTACAATGGAATGAGGAAAGTCCTATGACTGTTGAAAAACTTTAATCTATGTTAAATAGACTTTACTATGCTTAAGTAAGGTTGCATAACCAGTTTATAGGACAATTTCAAAAACAAAGTAACTTGTTTAACTAGGTCATGTGAAGAAGTGATTATAAAAGCATACTGATATTTATTTATATATTTACTAATGTTAATACTCTGTGTTTCCCAAATTCACATCAACACAACTTAGAGTTAAAATTTTAATATAAAATAAACCACCCAGATAAATTTGTCTCAAAACTCATCACATTTGATAACCTAGCTTCTTCTTGAGCTTAGAACATATACTCCACCCTACCTGTCTTGCCCTAAATGCTAGCACAAAGAAGCAGTCTTTACCTGCTTACCAAAGGTAACTGGTTCCAACATAAGCAGGTCAACACTAAAGGCAGAGTTCTACAAGCATTCTAACTTACACCTCCCTAATTGTGGTCGATGAAGGAGGTTTAGCTGAATCATTTCATCAGCCTCACCACTAAATATGAAGGCACACCTTTAAAACAACATCCTTTGCCAATTATCAAAGGTGATCCCCTGGGCAACAGTATAACTCCCTTAGTATGGGGTCACACAGGGCCGGTCAAACCCGGTAAGCAGGGTAAGCACTGCAGGGGGGCGCATGCCTTCAAGGGCGCCACTTTGCAAGCAATCAAGCTCTGCTGAGTATCTAATCTCTGCTGCTCATCTCAGTCTGGCTCCAAAGCTGTCAGCTCTCTGTCCCGTCCCTCCCCCCTCCCAAGCAGAGAAATATCCTCCTTGTGTTTGTCAGAAGACGTCACTGCTCCAACTGAGGCCCAGATGCATCAACCAAACGTTAAAAAAGCAAAATCGTTAAAGCCATTACCGAATTTTAAAAAACGAACAATGCTCCAAAAAAACAAGTCGCACAAGTTCGGTGCGGTATTGTAAAGAACGATGCATCAATCCCCGTCGGTAATCGGCTCCTAAAGCATGCGCAGAGCAGCCAAGCGTTATGCTGGCTGCTCTGCGCATGCCAGAAACGTCAAAACAAAGAAAAAAACCGAAAACAACACAAACACATGGCTCCCCGCTTTCCCCTGCATGTCTCCACAAACATAAAGGATCGGGAGGGGGCAAAGGCGCTCATAAGGATCATCCTGAATGGACGGCCTTGCCCCCCCCTCCCGAGGTCGCCGCTGCTCCCCGCTGCTCCGTGTGTGAAATAAAAGCTGTTAAAAATCTTAACTTTTGCAGTGCCGGGCCCCCCTCCTTTCCTGTCTCTCTCTTCTCCTTCTGTATCCAATGCTCCGCCTCTTGCCATCCTCCGCCTCCATGCCCCGCTCCCCTGAGTTCGTCATCGCCGCTCCCCCCTCCACCGGACCCCCCCTCCACCATAATGGCCGGTGCAGCGCCTCTCACCTATGTTTGAAGGCGCTTCACGGGTTGGATCAGCTGTTCGTCGATCGCTTCTGTCTCCTCCGACGTCTTTCTCCTTCTTCTTGTGCCCACCCTCCTCTGACGTCAGTTATCTACGTAGTTAACTGACGTCAGAGGAGGGCGGGCACAGGAAGAAAGAGAGAGACATCGGAGGAGACAGAAGTGATCGCCGAACAGCTGATCCAACCCGTGCAGCGCCTTCAAACATAGGTGAGAGGCGCTGCACCGGCCATTATGGCGGAGGGGGGAGCGGCGACGACGAACTCAGGGGGGCGGGGCACGGAGGCGGAGGATGTCAGGAGGTGGAGCATTGGATACAGAAGGAGAAGAGAGAGACAGGAAGGGAGGGGGGCCCGGCACTGCAAAAGTTAAGATTTATAACAGCTTTTATTTCACACATGGAGCAGCGGGGAGCAGCGGTGACCTCGGGGGGGGGGGGGGGGGGGCAAGGCCATCCATACAGGATGCTGCTGATGAGCGCCTTTGCCCCCTCCCGATCCTTTTTTAATTTTAGTTTCATTTTTTGTTTTTGGCAGAGGGAAGTTCGGTGGCAGAGGGAAGCGGGGGAGCTCACTTTTCTTTTTTAAACATGTTTTTTATGGTGCAGGGGGCAGTGGGGAGATGACAGCTCAGGCCTTAATGACAGGTCTGATCTCACGTTAAATTTCTGCCGGTAAATGGTTCGTTGCAATCGTCGGTATGCTTAGTGCATTTCGAATTGTCCTCATTTCAATCGTAGTTTCTCGTTTGCATTCCATTTTCGTTAGCTGCTAGCGTTGTCGGAAAATGGCCTTTAATGCATGCTACGTTTCAAAATTTCCTCGTTAAAGGGTTGTTAAAGGGTCGTTAAAGTTTTGTGCATCTGGGCCTGAATCTGGCTCTGAAATAACCTGTGGGAGCTCAGCTAAACTCTGTCCTCTGCCCAGAGAGGGCTCAGACAGCAGAGCCTGGACCCTTGTTTTGTCAGAGACTTCTGTTTAGTGCTGCACCTGACCCACTCTTTTCCACCCCCCACCCCCACCCCCAACACAGCAACTCACAGGACAGGAGGGCTAGATGCCTGCTTTCAATTCCTAACCATCACCAGTCTCCTATCCCTCATTCCCACTTCAGTAACTCCTGTTAGTCTGTCCAACTCAGATTGTAGAATATATTAGTTTATGCTGATTAAGTCTGCCCTAGCTAGATCCTAAACTGTGCTGGATGGGAAGGCTATTGTGCTGCATGCAGAGTCTAACTTCTTAGGATTTCAGGTTAATTTTTGAAGAATTTGAAGAGGGGGCTATCTCTGTTCTACATGTGTGACTGCAAGGCCAAGTGTCTGAATAGGGATCTGTTTGTTAGATTCTGAAATTTTGATAACACATTGAGGGGCATAATTGAACGAAAACGTATATCTCCATGGGCGTTTATCTCCGAGAACGGGTCCGTGAAGGGGCGGACCGAACCGTATTTTAGAAAAAAATAGACGTCCATGTTTTATTCGACAATTTGTGAGCTGGGCGTTTTTGTTTTTCAGTGATAATGGAAAATGAAAGCGCCCAGCTCAAAAATGAATAAATCCAAGGCATTTGTTCGTGGGAGGGGCCAGGATTCGTAGTGCACTGGTCCCCCTCACATGCCAGGACACCAACCGGGCACCCTAGGGGGCACTTTTACAAAAAAAAAAAAAAGGTAAAAGAGCTCCCAGGTGCATAGCACCCTTCCCTTGTGTGTTGAGCCCCCCAAATCCCCCTCAAAACCCACTGCCCACAAGTCTACACCATTATTATAGCCCTAAGGGGTGAAGGGGGGCACCTACATGTGGGTACAGTGGGTTTGGGGGGTTGGACGACTAATAAGCATTAAGCAGCACAATTGTAACAGGTAGGGGGGGATGGGCCTAGGTCCACCTGCCTGGAGTCCACTGCACCCCCTAACAACTGCTCCAGGGACCTGCATACTGCTGCCAGGGAGGTGGGTATGACATTTGATGGTGAAAATAAAAAGTTGTGAAACATCATTTTTTGTGGTGGGAGGGGGTTAGTGTCCACTGGGGGAGTCAGGGGAGGTCATCCCCGATTCCCTCTGGGGGTAATCTGGTCATTTAGGGCACTTTTTGGGGCCTTATTCGTGAAAAAACAGGGTCCAGGAAAAGTGCCCTAAATTCTAGCTACAAACGCATACTTTTTTTCCATTATCCCGAAAGGCGCCCATCTCTCCTCGGCCGATAACCACGCCCCAGTTCCACCTTCACCACGCCTCCGACACGCCCCCGTCAACTTTGTACGCTTCCGCGATGGAGTGCAGTTGAAAACGTCCAAAATCGGCTTTCCATTATACCGATTTATTCGTTTTTGTGAGATAAACGTCTATCTCCCGATTTGGGTCGAAATCTAGGCGTTTTTCTCTTTCAGTTATAAGGTGGATTGTTTTTCAGAGTTGGCAAGACTGTCTGTTCTCCTAATTCCTGGTCTGTGTGCTAAGTTATATTTAAATTTGTTTATTAAATTTTTTATAACAAGCAAAAACAAAAATCTTTCCTTGTAAAGTAACACAGAGCCACATTATTACAGGTATTAATACAGCAATTAAATATTCTCTCTTCCTTAGACCACAACATTGGTTAAGGGGGCGATAGGTAACAAAGGAGAATTTATAGGTATCTAGTACAACAAAACTCGGCTTAACCTGATAACCGTATATTAAAACTGAAAGTTATTATTTCTCTAACGGACTGCTTAGTTTTTTCTGGTCCAAGAACAGCCGTAGCTGTGATGGTTCTAGGAAAATATACTTATTCCCCAAATATGTGATCTTACATTTACAGGGATATGCCAACATAAATGTAGCCCCCAAATTTTTTAACTCATTGCGCAAGCTCAAAAACATTTTTCTTCTATCTTGGGTAGACCTAGAAACATCCGGGTATACCCAAACTTTTTGCCCATGAAATAGTTTAGAAGTATTTTTAAAGTATAAATTCAGTACATGGTTTAAGTCCTGCTCAAAAACAAATTGAACTATCAGAGTTCCTCGGTCTTTAATCTCGCAGGCAGAATTTTCCAGAAAGTCAGTTAAATTTTGTTCTATTTCCATTTGACCTTTAAATTCTTGATTCTTGACAGGTATATAAAAAACCTTATTGCACGGAGGAATACTAGTAACAGGAATCTGTAATATTTCATGCAAGAAACTTTTAAATAGGTCAATTGGATTCAGTAGTGGAGAACGTGGAAAATTCAATAGCCTTAAATTCAATCTTCTGGTATGGTTTTCCATTTGTTCAATCTTTCGTTGTATCTTAATTTTTTCTTCAATCAAGGCTCCTACTGAAACCTTAATTTCTTTCATTTCTGTATTGAACTGATTCACTTGGCTTGCGCAATCCATTTTTACCTGCTCCAATGAGGCATCAATTTTCTCAATCTTACTCACTATTTGATGGATTTCAATTGTAGATTTCTTTACAGCCACGGTCAAATCTTGAACTGCTCTCCAAACAGCCGTTAGGGTTGCCTCCTCCTGAGCTCTCTCGGGCCTCTCGGCCTCCCCAGACTTCACAGCAGACAACTCGCCGACAGGTAGCGCCGCTTCGGCGCCTTCCGCGTCAGCCGCGCTCCCATCGTCCACTGCACCGGCCGGGCAAGGAGGAGGATTCAGCTCCGGTGGTGTGAGCGAAATCTCCAGTCCAGAAGATCCGGGTGCTCCCTCACCCAGACCCTTCAACGGACTCACCAATCCGGTATCAAATGGTATTTGATGTAGAAAGTTATCCAGCGTTTGCTGCGAGGGGGAAGATGTTCTAGCCAGCGGCAATTGGCTTCTTATCACCCCTTTTCGTTTAGTATGAGGCATTATTTCAGGAATCTAGTAGCAGCGTTTCTGAACAAACTCTCCACACCGTCAGGTCGCCATCTTGACACGCCCCCTCCAAGCAACGAACAATCTGTGCTAAGTTATTTTTCTTCTATACTGGTGTAATTTTTTCAATGATGCCATGGCTGGTAAAAGGGGTGTGTCTACTTTGGGGGCGGAGCCATAGTGATCCCGCCTCTGGATGGGTAGGGGCGCCAACTAATAGACTGCAGGAGGGCGCTAGAAACCCTAGGGCTGGCCCTGGGGTCACATGATCGTTTTTTAAACCTGCACTGTCAATAATCTGGCCTCCAGCTTCTGGATCAGTTGAAACCTTCGAAGGGAGTTCTTGGGTAACCCTTTATAGAGTGAGTTGCAGTAGCCTAGAGGGGCATTTTTGATATGATGTTCAAATGGCGAAATAAATATTTATCAGAAAACATCTAAAAGTGCAAGTCCATAATGGAAGAAAAAACTAAACATTTTCTGATATTCGAAAATACAGAAAAAAAATGTTTTGAAAGAGAACGCACCAAAAATGTCATACATGTTCAGAGATCCGCCAATCAAAAATACACTGCGCAAAACGTACAATAGCAGTACTGGTCACCATATTGAGAAAACATCTGTGGCAATGACAGGACTTTTCCTCCATGCAGAAAACATGCATATATACCTCTGCATGTGGAGGAACATTTCTCAGTGGACACAGTCATGTCTCTGCATAGGGAGCCAAAATTTCACTTTCCCAGAGATAGAGCTCCTGGTTCTACTGTACCTCAGGCACAAAAAACAAATATTTAAATACCACCACCACCTGTCCCCTCACAACATGTCCACGAGGGCATGGAGAACCATCAGAGACACCCTGGCAAGGTGAGTATGCAGCATTGCCCCTCAGGATCACAGCACCATTCATGTGCAAGCACCATACATAGGCAGGGTCACATGCACTGAGGTACCTTTGTTGTTGCAATACATGTTATTGATTAAAAAAAAAAAAAGAAAAAAAACATTGCTCAAATTAGAATGTAATTGTATCGATTCTAGGCTAAGAACTTGACTGTGAGATAGTTCAATTTTAGTTAAAATAAGTTCTTTTCTATACCTTCTGTTTAGGGTTTTTAAGGAGGAAAAGGCTTCTGCTGTTCAGTATGCTTTTTGACTTTAGCGTATCGCTTTGTCAGCTGCCGCCAAACTGATTTCTTCATCAGCCTAAAAACCTCCTGGGGCAGAATTTTTTTTTTCTTTTTTTATATTTTTAGATACATTTTTCTATTTATTTCAGAATCCATTTATTCTTTATCTACATTTCCCTTGTGTTGTGTGAAGGGCAACACCGGTACTTTTCTAGTTGTGCTGTCTGTATTGGTATGAAATTAAAATGTTCAAAATATCCAGTGACAACTAATTATAGGATCCCCTCCACATGCAATGCTAAAATGAGGGACTGCACATATCTAGACCCCCTCCCTGCATCCTGGCCCATCCTACATACTGATGGACATGTTGGCAGCAGTTAACTAAAGTACATTTAGCCATCCAAAGGAACAAATGCTTTACTCTACTGCCCATCCTCACCTCTCAGCAACACTGCACATGCACCACAGGAAGGCCACCATGTCACTCTTTGTCTCCGTGGCCACCTCAGCTCACACAGTACCTGTGCCTGTGTAATGCATGCCCACACCCTCAGCCCTCCCCACCCTGGTGCCATCTGTCACAGGCTATGTGAGGACCATTGCACAACATGCTGTCCAAAATAATAATGTACGTACCCATCACCTGAACCCTGTCTTCACCAACTTGTGTTTTACAGACACTTCAGGATACACCAGGACCTTGAGTCACTCCAGTGCCGGTACAGGTGCAGCTGGTGAGAAGATCCTACCCTAATCCACGCATGAGAGAGCATCTCAGGGCCCAGCTTAAGTACCACAGGCATAGTACCTGTATAACAGCTCTGT
Source organism: Microcaecilia unicolor (assembly GCF_901765095.1). NCBI lineage: Eukaryota > Metazoa > Chordata > Amphibia > Gymnophiona > Siphonopidae > Microcaecilia > Microcaecilia unicolor. Next base: position 90,913,244 of record NC_044037.1, read on the forward strand.
CCCTGATCAAAGCCTGAGTATGCAGCTAGCCCCCAATACAGTGTGCTCACAACCCCCATATCTACAAGAATGTGTTGCAGACGACCCCCAACATATGAGATGGCATGGAAAGGAAAGGGCGGAGAGGGAAGCCCTTTGGACAGCATACTCCAGTGATCAATACAAAAGTGGCCAGCATGTCACACACACTTACCTGATTTCCAGGGTTCAGCTACCTGATGCTGCAGAGATAGAATGGAGAGCAAATGAGTTAGTTTCCCAGGTATGGAACATTCCAGGCAGATGAGAAGCCAAGAGCCACCTCCCCTTTAGCAACATTGAGGGTGAAAAATGGTGTCTAAATCACAGAGGTCATTATCAAAAGAAAAACATCCATCTCCCAAACATCTTCAGTGCCCAATAAAAATGAGCATCTTGGGATTTTCAACCCTCTGCATCCTACAATTGCTATGGCACTCAAAAAGAAGGCTCCGAGCAGGAAAAGCAATTTCAGTGATGGATTTAGCTCATTGTCAAGGAGATCATGGCCTGCTATGCCAATTTCTTTGCTTCCAAGGGGCAAACTATATGCACTTATACCAAGAGCAAAGAATGGGTCGCCATATGTGACCTGCTTAATGTGGATACCACACATACAGAAAGATAAAGGACATCAAAAGAAAATGGAGGCAGCTGAAGAGGTTTGTGAGGCACAAAGCTTGGGCCAACCCACCAGGTGCGGACAATATGAACCTCACACCTATGGAGCACAAGGTGGTGTATAGCCTCTTTTCCCAGGAGGGCATTCATGGCTTGAGAAGTCAGAACACCTCAGAACAGGCATTTTACCTGGGGTATTTGAATGATCAGCTGACCAAGCCCACCAATCCAACGCTCCTGATGATGTCATATTAAGGAAGTCCATTGAATCTCGCAATTTAGACCAGTTGGTATTACCATCTGTAACAAAAATATCCATCGTTGTTCTTTAAAATTAAGAGTCTCTCATTGGAGGGAGAAATAACACACTGTAAATGATATTCATTGGTGAAATTTAGATCAAGTAAACAAGGGCTGGGAGGGTGGAAATCATGAGAGTATTCTTAATCAATTATTGACATTAATTGGCACCAATTAAAGATTTGTGCATGCATCTGGCTGTGTGCTAGTTTATAATACTGGTCACCCAAATCCCATAGTACGCAACCCAAAAGAGTGTATGGCAATGGGAAGGACATGAGTGGGTCAGGGGCATTCTGAAAATGTCTATGCAGTGTCATGGAATACTGGGGTTGCGCGCCCAAATTGGGCATCAGGAATTATACCTAGTTTCAACAGGCTTAAGTCCTGGCACCCAAATATGGGCACAGGAATAAGCACTCAGCACTACTCTATAACAGGTGCTCTGCCCAAAACACCTTTACAAAATAGCGCTGAGCACCAATTTTTTTCCCAGCACTGATTTTGGAGCGCCATTTTCTGAATCCAGTCCTTTTAAGTATAAACAGCTGGTTTTACAACCTATGGAGTATGATAGGCCAATTACGTTTTTCGCATTGTTACAGAAGATGCCTAGATTTTGGCATGGATCTCTAGGCGTGCTATATAGCAGGGGCGTAGCCAGACTTTGGCAGGTCCAGAGCCCAAGGTGAAGGGGCACATTTTAGCCCCCCCCCGGCGCCGGCACAAACACCCCCCCCCCCCCGCCATTGCCGACCCCCCCCCCCCCCACCGCCACCACCACCAACTTTGACCCCCCCCCGCCGCCAACCCTCCCCTGCCGTCGCCTACCTTTGCTGGCGGGGGACCTCAACCCCCGCTAGCCAAGGTCCTCTTCTTCCTTCCTTCATTCTGTTTCTGAGTCTGACGTGCAGGACGTCAGACTCTGTTTTAATATAGGGGTTCAGGGACCTCAAATCTGACTCCATCTCTAAAGAACACTAGTACTGGGGTAATCAAGAAGTTGTGAAGTTCTATAAGGAATTGACACTGAGAGAGACGTTAGGTCTAAGGAAAAGATACCAGCCTTATGACAAACTGGATTTAGATTACAAGTTATACAATACAGCGAAAGATAGCCTGATACAGCAAAAGCATTTATACTTACAGCCTTTCATCATTAAGTGAAGCCCACAGATCATCATTTGGGATGAGGAGTTTATTTGCCAAGATACAAGTCAAATCAGTGATTGACAACAGGCATGTACAATCAATTAATTATAGGAATATAATAATCCAGCTGCAAACAGGTGTTAATTAGTTCCTAATCTTTTATAATTTCTTTTACCAATTAAAGGTTTTACAAGGGAAAGCAATTAGGTAATTTGTCAATTCTGCTGGTTACATTGGTTTCCCTTGGAGAGAGAGAGTGCCAACCCTTCTCTCTAGCTTAAACCAGGAAATACCCTGATTTTTATAGGTGCCCTCAGGATATGGATAATATGACAGTAGATATACCTGATTGGATCTATGCTAATGTCATGGTTACCACTGATTGGCTCATACTAATGAGTAGCTTTTATCTTGCTAACATGGTTTTGTCTTTAGCTCGCTTGACCACAAATCTTAAGCAAGACCCTGCATCCAGCTACACCTTTCCATTCTCACACCATGGCTGACCACAATGTCACTCTGTCCTTTGGACCCCCACCCTTGTGTTTCCTGTTGTTCTCTGCAGTTCTCCAACACTGGGAGTTCAAGCAAGAGCCACACAGGCCTGTAAGCTTTTTTCCTTCATTTTAGAGCCTGAACCAAAGTCTAGGCAGGGGACCAAGGCTCATAGCTGTAGCATTTTTATACATCTCCCCCCTTTGAAGGCCTTTAGGAAAGGGCTTCAACAATATATGGTTTGACAACTTATAGTAGGCCAAGTCAATCATCTAGGCCTTATGTTCACACCTCAGAACAATAAGACTAGTACCCTGATCGAAGGCTGTCTTAGGTTGGGACACTTAGTCCTCCTTACCCGTCATGGCCAAACGATCTTTCTGAGCACCAGGGAGGTGGACAGTATAAGTATAAGAGACATTATTAAGGGGAGTCTTTGTGTTCAAGATTGCCAATGATGTAGCTAAGAATAGGCTGAGGGCAACAGAGTAACATGGTAGCAACATTTTCTGTAGGTACATAGATCTTCAAAGGAAGAAATTGGGATTTGTAATACCTGTCTAAGTACCTAGCAAGTTTGGAAGCATGCTAGCTCCCTCGGGCAAATTTGAAAGTGCAAAATTTCCATTATTGCTATCATTCCAGAGTAGCTCAATCACTCCTATGGTACCATAGCAATCAGTGTTAAAATTTAAACAACAGCATGTTGAATTAAAGAATTTAGAAAGAATCTTTTGTATTTACAACATAGGGAACAAAGAGAGGAAGGTATATGTCAACATATAGGATACCATTTAGTAGGATAGGTTGCATATATGCATACATGGTATAATTAATCCAGCCAATAGATCATTGTGGATTTAAAGTCAGCTGCAACCTAATTGAGCATTTTAAAATCATGTGGCATCCCCCCTAGGAACTCTAATTGAGTCTCTCCTTGGAGAGGGCTAGAGGTGATGGGAATAACTACTTGGACTAAGGCAAACTGGCCTTGTCAATATGAAGGCAGGGTTGGATAGGACTAGCCTAAAGGTGCATTGGGTAGGTAAGTGTTAATCATGCCAAAATGAAAGTACACAGAAAATTAAATCTAAAGACAATAAGAGCTGAATTACAAATGTCCTTCTACAATGGAAACAGTGTCATTAGCAACATAAATTAGCCTAAAGGAAGCACTAAGAAAATAAAAATAGAACCTTTCCAATAGACAGGGTTAATCCTAGACTAAAAATAAATCAAAATATGAGTCCATAATGTCCATAAATAGCAACTATGAATCTCAAATTAATTATCTCCTGATTGGCTTGGCTGTATTGTGCCGGAGTTCCTGGTTCTGAAATGTCTCCTGTTGTAATTCTAAGTTCTGGACTTTACTGAAGGCTGTAATATTCTTCAGGTGAAATCAAGGTGTATAGTTCTCAGGCTTGGCTGTAGTAGAGGTCACAGCATCAACTCTATCTGGGTATACTTTCTATGGGCTAAGTCTCCCATATTCAAGGAATTGGAGGTTGCATAATCATCAGCAACTCACAGAAACAGAATGAAGCCTTGCAATCTGCAGGGCTTCATTCTGTTTATGTGAAGTCTGACGTCTTGTACATTGTACGTGCAGGATGTCAGACTCAGAAACAGAACAAAGGAAGAAGAGGACCTTGGCTGGCGGGGGTTGTGGTCCCCCGCCAGCAAAGGTAGGCGACGGAGGGTTGTCGGCGGGAGGGGGGGTCGAGAGGGTCGGCGGGAGAGGGGTCTATGGGGGCCCAGGCCCCCGTGGCCCCATATAGCTATGCCCCTGCTATATAGTATCTGGGGGTAAGTACGCATTGTGGACACTCTATCCCGCTAGCATGTTCCAATTATTTCTCACTAACTGGTTAGTGCATGCATAACATGGGAGCTCTTAGCGTCTCCTAAATAGGAGGTGGAAATGCTCCCACGTCAATTTTTTCATACACTAATACAAACATTAGCACATGACCTGAAAGAGAAATACTGGAAATTGTCTGTTTCCTGGGCATGCTAGAAATGGGCTTAGTGCAGGGGAAAGTCTCACATTAGCATGCACTAAATCTATGTACTAAGGGGTCCTTTTACTAAGCTGCGGTAAAATGTGGCCTGCGGTAGTGTAGGCACATGTTTGGGGCATGTGCTGGCCTAGTTTTTACCGTGTCTGCAAAAAAGGACTTTTTTAATGGGACGAGAAAAGGGCGTGCAGTAAAACTGAAACCAGTGCGCGCCTAAAACCGGCCTGAGACCTTAACGCCACCCATTGATCTAGTGGTAAGGGCTCACGTGCTACACACGTGGTGACTGGTCGGCACGTGCCAACTGCCAATTACCGCCAGAAATGCTTCATGTGGGAGGAAATAATAAATCATCCAGGCATTATGGGCACATGGCTAATATGAACTTACTGCCAGGGGGGTGCAGTAGCCTGGTTGTAGTCTCATTTTGGTACATGCTGCACGCACATGGAGCCTAACGCACCTTTACAAAAAGGCCCCGAACACACTTTAGTAGACATACCCCTATGTGTGTAAGTGCTTATGCTTATTTATTTATTTAAGTTGAATTTATTTACTGCCTTTTTTTTAAACAAATTCGCCCAAAGCAATGTAGATATAGCCATAGACAATTACAGAGGTATAAATAATCAAATTTCAATGTGCATTATGACATAGTATGTTATTTACAGTGTCAACACAATGCACATTAAAACACCTTAATCAACAGCACAGGGTGTGAGCTTGGTGGAAGTGTTTAAATTACTAGATTCGAAAGAGTGTGGGTGGAGGGGATCCAACTTAAACAGGTACTATTCACATGCAAAACACTGAAATTATGTTCTCACATAACCTGCAGTTCAAACAAATGAGCATATTTATGTATCTGTTACATATTTGAAATAATTGTTGTAATGATTTCTCACACTTATTTACACACCAAGAAGGGTGGCAAAAGAACCATACCTCCAGGAGCCAGATGAGTGAACTTAGGTGCCCCAGACTAGTATATGAATGTACAGATACTCCTGGTTTCCAGCTTCTCGCCTTTACTTGTTTCAGCGTTATATCTTCTTCATCTTGGCACTAATCTGCTGTGTGGCAATCCTCTGTATGGTGCCGATTCTCAGGACAGTAGGAGAAAGAAGGAGCATCCTTCTCTCTATCAGACCAAAACCAAAAAGAGGCAAACATCCATACCAGATGAAATCGTATAAAAAAATGCACATAAGTGTTGAATTTCACAACATTTCCAGAATTCATTATATCCGTTAATATAACAATAATCAGTTGATAAATCTTGTCTCTTTTCTGCATTGTGAATCTATCAATCTGTTACTCTCAGCCACTTCATCATACTACTTCACTACTGTTGAAATTCAAACTCCGTATTTTTAATCTAAACTGTAAGCCACATTGAACTCAAACTTGTTGTTGGGATAATGTGGGATACAATTGTCATAAATAAATACAAATAAATAAATAAATAAAACTGGAGGTCCATGGGGAAACAATTAAGAAATAGAGCTGCAAAAGTGATTTTGAACACCAGAGAAGTAAGCATAATTTCTTTCTCAAGCGCTCTTCCAAAGCCTATATCCATATGAGTGGTTAGCTGAGATGTGTGACTCGGAGGGCCAGATGCACTAAACCTAATGAGCCAGCAATGTGGTTTTTAAAATAGTTCTAGCCGGTTTAGAGTGCAAGTAGTAAAATGAGACATGCACAAAAGGGTTCTCTGAGCCATTTTCCTGTCACGGTAGCAGCTAACGAAAATGGAATACAAAGCTATTATAATGAGCTAACCACTATTAAAATGTGCATGCAAGGCGATGCACAGCTGTTTCCGACCCCATGCACAAAAGCAGTCCGTACCTTTACCATGGAAATTTTAACGTGAGGTCTGGACCTGTCAGATCTTCATTTTCACAAGTAGGAGAAGGGGAGAAACAAGGCAGGGAAGACGGAGCACAAGAAAAAAAGTACACAGGCTTACACGCAGCTTCTTTGCATGTATGAAAGCCGTGCCATGATTCTTTTTTCAAATGACATTTTACTGGCAAGAAATGGGGGGGGGGGGGGGCAGCATAAAAGTAATGGTGACTTACCAAAAATGCAAGGAAGACAAGGGTCAAACAGCCTCAGCTGGGAAACAGCATCCCCTGTGCTAGAAGCACAACAGAGAGGGGCTAAACCAATTGGACTGTGTCAGCCTGGGATGTCCCACCCACTCACTACTAGAGGGGGACACCAGGAAGTTTGGATCCAATCAGCTCACAGCTCTAGAGTGATGTCATCAGGGAAGCCCTGCAGGGAGGAGAAGTTGGGACAGCAGCCAGCCAATGAGAGTCCATCTTCAGGGAGATGGGCGTTCCAGGCTGTCAGTCTGCCAATATAAGGAAGCAGTGGGAACAGCTAGGGGTGGAACCAAGCCCTGATGCTCATTCCTCAGAGTTCAGAGCCGAGAGCAGCAGAGAACCCAGCAGCAAGGAGGCAGAGAGCCCCAACACAGGTCTGTCCATCCAAAAAAAAAAACACACCTTTGTGCTTGCAAAAAAAAAACAAGGGCTACATCTACTGCTTTCATACACGCAGTTTGTCTGCTTATATGAGAGCTATCTGTAGCATGCGCGGCAGTGATGTAGCCACAGGTGGGCTTGGGTGGGCCAGGGCCCACCCATTTATGGCTCAGGCCCACCCAACAGTAGCACATGTTTAGTGGTAACTGGTGGGAATCCCAAGCTCCGCCAGTTGAAGATTTCCCCCTGATGGTAACAAAAACGCTACTTTCCACGACACTGGCACCTGCGCATGCTCAGTTTTCAGTGCATTCCTGCTGCCAAGGTGGAAAGAAGCGTTTTCCCACCAGCTGAGATTTTTTTTTTTTTTGGAGGGAGGGAGAACACTTGGTGCCCACCCAATTCTTGCCTAGGCCCACCCAAAATCTGTTGTCTGGCTACGCCCCTGATGCGCGGAGCAGCCACGCATAGCGACTGACTGTTCTGCGCATACTCAGCTTGTTGGATTATTTGTAGTAAATAATTAGCAGATTTTAGTACACACAGCTTCAGCTTTAGAAATGTTAATTTCTTTCTTCATCTCTCTCTCATTCACCCCTGAATAATTCACTGCTGAGTCACTTTAAAGTTGAAGTAACAAAACATCTGTTTACTCACAGTTTGTAGTTAGATTATAATCAGACAGGCTTATATATACATATTACTATACATTTGTATTATCAGCTCCTTCCATGTGCTTAGATGGTAATGGATGCTCACACCACCATAGATCCTCTCAGGTTAGGAGAGATCATGAGCTCCATGTGCTCCATGTGCTGCATGTGCTGTGTCTGCTGTGTCTAACCCCCACAGGAAGTTGCATAGCTGTGTGACCTCTCTAAGTAATTTACATCAGAGGTCACAGAGTAATCACAGAGAAATAATAGGTGACAGGCAATGCATGTAAAATACAATTACATTCCAACAAACCCCTTCTCATGCATAACTGTCATGCAATTATTTATTCATACAAAGTCCAAGCTTTATACGCAGATTCACAAAATGTTCTCTGGGTAACGGTTTGGTCATGATGTCAGCTGTCATCTCACTGGTGTGACAATAGTGTAGACTGATGACCCCTTCTTTCGCCAACTCTCGCACGTTGTGGTATTTCGTTGCGATGTGCTTGGTGCGTGACTGAACCTTGTCATTCTGTGACAGTCGGATGCAGCTCTGATTATCTTCCATTATCTGGATTGGTCTCTGTTCAGCTATTCCGAAATCCAGCAAAAGTTTTTCAATCCACATCAGTTCTCTGCACGCTTCCGATACGGCCACGTATTCAGCTTCTGTAGAAGACAAACTCACAATACTTTGTTTATGACTGGCCCATGAAATTTGTACATTTCCATACATAAACACATATCCACTTGTGGATTTATAATCAGAATGATCCCCTGCCCAATCTGAATCACAGTAACATATTAGTTTTGGATTACTATTGGCTGAAATCTTTAATTTACAATCAATGGTACCCTTTAAATACCTTACCATCCTTTTAACTGCAGTCCAATCTGATTTGGTAGGTGAGCTGACCCTTCTGCTCAAAATTCCTACTGCATTTGCTATATCAGCCCTGTATGTGGTAGCTAGATATAAAAGCTTACCTATGGCTGATCTATATTGGATGTTATCTGGTAAAGGTTCTCTTACTGTTTCATCCTTCAGAAAATCAGTGATCATGGGAGTGCTTACAACTTGGGCATCTTGCATACCTAAACTTTCAATAAGCTCATTTATTTTCTGCTTCTGGCTTAGAAGATAAGAACCATCATTTTGTTTCTCAATTTCTATACCAAGATAGTATGACACATTACCAAGTTCTTTTATCTCAACATTGTGGTTTAAACACTTTACAATGTCCTTGTACTCTTGCTCACTTTTGCTTGCAATGAGCAGATCATCAACAAAAGCTAAAATGTATGCATATTGTCCATTTAAACACTTTACAATGTCCTTGTACTCTTGCTCACTTTTGCTTGCAATGAGCAGATCATCAACAAAAGCTAAAATGTATGCATATTGTCCATTTGTGCACCTAGTGTACAAGCATTTATCTGCTTCACCTTGCTTAAATCCTAAATTTGTCAATATTTCATGCAATTTTTCATTCCAACATTTTGCACTTTGCTTTAATCCATAAAGACCTTTGTTTAATTTACACACTAGCTGTCTTTGTTTTGTATTTATGAAACCTGTTGGCTGTTCCATGTACAAGTCTTCAGTTATTTCTCCATGAAGAAACGCTGTTTTCACATCAATGTGGTTGACTTGCATGCCTTTTGAGACTGCAATGCTCAGAAGTGTTCTGATTGTCGTGTGTTTCACTACAGGTGCAAACACTTCATCAAAATCTTCTCCATATTTTTGAAGATATCCCTTTGCGACTAATCTGGCTTTATACCTTTCCACTTTTCCTTGTGCATTCCTTTTTAACTTGAATACCCATTTGCATCCTATAGCTTTCTTGCCAGGAGGTAATTCTGTAAGAATCCAAGTATTATTTTTATCCAATGCATCAATTTCTTCTTGTGCAGCTTTACGCCATTCAGCAGCTTCTTCTGCTGACATTTTCTCAATCTCATCCCATGTTAAGGGCTCTTGAGCTTCTGCTGACTTTGTTAGGTAAGACAGTCTTAGGGGTGGAACACCTTTGTTTTCCCTGGATGAGCGTCTGACAACAGGTTGGTCTGACCTTTCCGCATCCTCTAAATCTGAGAGTTCTTCTCCAATTGATTCCCCTTCTCCAACTGTACTGTCTTCTTCAATGATCCTTTCTGTGTCTGCTTCCTCTGTCTGTTCCTCGTTAGATACAGATGAGTTGCTTTCAGACATCTGCCTTGGTATGGCATTTATATACACTGGCATGTCTATTATGGTTCTAGTTTCATATTCTGGATGATAAGGCTCATCTGGGATAATCCAGCCTTTATCAACCCTTTTGTTTTCATCAAAATATGTAACATGTCTTATGCCAACAATGCCAGTTTTCAGATTCAAAATTCTATATCCTTTGTGTCCTGGAGCATAGCCAACTAAAATGCCCCTTTCTGTTGTGGAATCCAGCTTATGCCTTCTTTGCTTTGGTACATGAGCATATGCTGTACTTCCAAATGTTCTTATGTGTGACAGGTTTGGCTTCCTACCATGCCATGTCTCATGTGGTGTGCGCTCAGCGCCTTTAGTTGGCATTCTGTTTTGTAGGTACACTGCTGTGAGAATGGCTTCCCCCCATAGTCTTTTAGGGAGATTGCTATCTGACAGCATACATCTGGTCATTTCCACAAGTGACCTAAATTTTCTCTCTGCAACAGAATTTTGCTCTGGTGTATAAGCTACTGTTGTGATATGTTGAATGCCTTCTTGTTCTAGAAATGTGCGCATGCTTTGTGAAGTGAACTCACCACCATTGTCGGTCTGAAGAACCTTTGGTTTTCTTTCAAATTTATTGCTCACCATGGCTACGTATTTCTTCAGCATGTCTGTGACTTGACTTTTCTCTTTCAGCAAATAGGCCACACAATATCTAGAGAAATCATCCAAGAATATTAGCACAAATCTGTTATTTCCCAATGATGGGATATTAAACGGTCCACATAAGTCACTGTGTATTAAGTCCAGCACTTTATTACTCCTATTTCCTGTGTATGCAGGAAATGAGGGTCTCACACCTTTTTGAGTAACACAGTCTATGCATTTCTCAATTTTACCAGCATCTGCACTTATCTGAATGCCGGTGGCCAGTTGCTTACTGTAAAGATCCTGGATCACCTTAGAATCACGATGTCCCAGGCGGCGGTGCCAGATTTCCAGACTACATTTACCATCATTCTTCCTTACTTGCGCCATATGTGAGGCTTCACCTGAAATGTTCAGCTTATAAACATCATTATGCATAAAAGCTTCAGCATACACTTCATCATTTTTAGAGATTGTGCACTTACTGTTTTCAAAATGAATCACAAATCCCTTCTTATCTAATGTAGATACACTAAGCATATTACAAACTGCTTGGGGAATATACAAGACATCACTTACAGGAATTTCTTTAACTTCATTAGACACTTTGCATTTTAAGAATCCAATACCTTTTGCTTGGATCTTAGCAGTCCCTGCGTTTGCAGTTTTAAGAATACCTTCCTCTGGACACATTTCCTGAAAGAAATCCTTACAATTGGTTAAATGGCATGTGCTCCCCGAATCCAAAATCCAAGTACTTTCATTTGAATTATTATTTACCATAGTCAAAGATTTTTCTGCCATTAGAAAGCCCTTGTGTTTATCTTTGTCCTTCATACATTTCCTGGTTTGAAAATTCTTTAGTTCCATTGGCTTAGGTGAGCTAGAGGGAGTGTTTTGTGTTTCCTTACACCATTTAGATACATGTCCCTCCTTTCCACATGAGTAGCAAATCAGCTTGCCCTTGGGTGGAGTTTTCCCATAGCTCCGCCTTCCTCTGTTCTTTGCCAAGAAATTTGTTTCATTTCTCTCTGACTGAGAACACATCTCCTCAGAATCATTTATTATGCATTCCTGCCTTAGTTTTGATGTTGTCTGTTCAAAAGATTGCCCTTCAATGGCCTCATTTACAGACCTAAAAACATCAAACTTCTTTGATAGTGAGGTAAAAAGAAATGCTCTTTTCAATGCATCACACATGGGAATTCCAGAAAGTTCTAGCTTTTGAAATGAAGACATAAGATGCATAATGTGATCATTACATTTACTTTTATCCCTTAATTTGGTTTCATTCAACTCTGCCAACCAAATTGGTTGCTGCTTTGCATATGTAGTTGCATACATAGTTCTCAGTTTATATAAAATGTCCTTTGGTGTATCTTTTCCCTCCACTAATATGGCTTGTTTCTCTGAGAGAGCTTCCAAAAGCATGCACTTCACATAATAGTTTGCATTGTCCCATTCAGCCATATTTTCAGCTGTTCTGTCTTGGTCTAAGCATATATTTAATCTTTTTGCTCGAAGGAGACATATGAATCTTAGTTCCCACTGCTGATAATTAAACTCAGTTAATCTAGGCACCTTGAGAGAATAGAAAAATGGTGAATTTCTTCCCTCAGCCATTTTCTTAGCCTTCTGTCTGCTGTGTGGGGGGAGAGAGAGACAGACTGAATCTTTCCTTTAAAACTTAAGAGAAAAATGTGGCCTTTTTTTCTGCCTGGTAATATTTCTCTTCTTTTTCAATTCCTGGCCCTGGGCCCATAACCCTTTTGTTGGATTATTTGTAGTAAATAATTAGCAGATTTTAGTACACACAGCTTCAGCTTTAGAAATGTTAATTTCTTTCTTCATCTCTCTCTCATTCACCCCTGAATAATTCACTGCTGAGTCACTTTAAAGTTGAAGTAACAAAACATCTGTTTACTCACAGTTTGTAGTTAGATTATAATCAGACAGGCTTATATATACATATTACTATACATTTGTATTATCAGCTCCTTCCATGTGCTTAGATGGTAATGGATGCTCACACCACCATAGATCCTCTCAGGTTAGGAGAGATCATGAGCTCCATGTGCTCCATGTGCTGCATGTGCTGTGTCTGCTGTGTCTAACCCCCACAGGAAGTTGCATAGCTGTGTGACCTCTCTAAGTAATTTACATCAGAGGTCACAGAGTAATCACAGAGAAATAATAGGTGACAGGCAATGCATGTAAAATACAATTACATTCCAACACAGCTCACCCACTGGCTTCCCCCATATCACATGCCAATGAGCTAGGTCGCAAAAGCAATGAGCAGCTCATTTGCATGTGATTCTCTTTGTGAATCCCTCTATGTTTCTAAATCGGTAAATTTTTACTGATTTGGAAATGCAGACAGATTCTTAACGGGACCTTTGTGCATCTGGCTTAGAGTCAGTACAAATGCAAAACAGGCAATTTGTTTTAAAGTACATTGTACATGTGTTACCATTGCAAAATAAGAAATGTACACATACCTTTCAGACCCTCCCACACCACATCCAGAATATACCCCCTTCAAAACGTGCACGTCACAGATATACCTATGTAAGTAGTGAACTTTTTAAACTTAGATTTGTAGGGAAAATTTCAGATGTAAACCCACTATTTATATATCCAAATTCCATGTAATTTTTCTAAAATTAGCTTCATAAAGTAACAAAATAAAAAAGTGCAACAAATGTCCCACAAACAGCAAAAAAATTATTGCAGTGAAACGGTATCATTTGAAAGAGGTCTGTATGCTACCATGGACAAGAAAATAAAATCAAATTCCCTGATGATGTTTTGCATGCCACATGATTTCTCACCAAAAGGTTACAGGCAAGACAAATCTTACCAAAAGATTAAACGCTGCTGTCCACTGTGACAGGCTCTCTTGGCTTTAAAGATTCTCTCCATTTAATCTCGGAGGCATTGGATACATATAAACCACATAATTTATGCCCAAACCCTGACCCCTGAGGCAGGTGTTGCTTTATACCGAAACACGGCCCGTGTCGGTTCATTCACTAATAAAACACTCCTGTTGTCTCAGTCTTGAAGGCCCAGTGTTGCTTTTTTGTTTGTGTACTTTTTATGTATTGGTTACCCTCTCTGTTTGGCTTTTACTGCTACAAACAGCATGAAATGAAGAAACATCTAAGCTGTCTAACAAAAGGCTAATGTTTGTCTCAGTGGTGCCTAAATTCAATGGCACATAGTTTGAAAGTGGGTGAACACATGGGCCGAGCATGGGAGGGACATACAGTTATGCGTGTAAATTATAGAATGCTATAATTCAGTGTTTCTCAAGTCAGTCCTGGAGTACCCCCTTGCCAGTTGGGTTTTCAGGATATCTACAATGAATATGCATGAAACAGATTTGCATATAATGGAGGCAGTGTATGCAAATCAAGTTCATGCATACTCATTGTGGATATCCTGAAAACCCGACAGGCAAGGGGGTACTCCAGGACCAACTTGGGAAACACTACTACAATTTAATGCATATTTTTTTCAACAATCTAGGTGTGTGCATTTACACCAGCCATGGTCACACCTAAATTATATTTGTGTATTTCACCTGTTAGGTTACTATTCTATAAAGAAAAGTAGGTGCCTCTTTTTCTTTTGTAGAAAGGTCTCCAGATAGATGCCCTCTAGGCACCTAAATATAGGATCAACGTTTTAGAACTGTCCTCTTACACCTGCTACCTGCTGATACATATAACACTACCCCATACAAAAACTGAAAAACAAAACAACCTCACAGCCAGAGAATTCTCCCAACCTCCCTCAAAAATCATCCAGCCCTCCCCTCTCAACTCAGGCTCTGAGCACTCATTACATGTCTTCACCTGCCTAATCCAATCCTCCCCAGATAACACACCTCCTAAAATGATACTCCTCCACCTATAGCCCAGACCCTGACCATCTCTCTGGACCCCTCCCCCCACCCCCGGCATCTGGTAGTCTAGTATGTAGGGTAGAAGCGATTCCCCTCCAAGTCTCGGGTTGAAATGGTGCCTTTGACCCCTAGTGGTAGTTTCTCAGTACTACTGCTAGGGGTCAAAATGCCAAATAAGGACAATAGGGACAGGAGCGGAGGTGCTCACTCCTGCCCTGGATACTAGACTACCAAGGATTGTTTTGGTAGGTGAAGGGGGGGGGTTGGAGTTGGGGGAGGTCAGGATCTACTCTATGGTGGTGCATCAAATCAGGACAGTGGGGCCTTGGATCTGGGGTTCAGAGTGATTTTGGGAATTTGTGTGATTTGGGGAATTTCCTGGCCTGAAATCTTTATATTAAAACTTTGTACCTCACCATGGGTAGCATGGCAACACTTAATGTCATCTCTTTAAGTGGCATTAAGGGCATCCACACTATCAACAGTCTTAACAGCTAGTGTATCCTGCATGCTAGCTGTTAAGGCAGGCCACCCCTCATCTCCACTCATGACCCATCTATAACCAACCTTACCTTTGCTATGTAGTTAGTGTGGGATTTTTACCACACAGACTGGTTTTAAACGTGTTCTAGCCATTAGCACAGGTAGCTTAGCACAGTTTAGTAAACATCCCACTAAGTTTCCAGACAGAACAAGCATTGATCTCAAATAAGTTACACTGCTCCTATCAATCCCCTCATTTCCCCCTCCCTTTGTAGTTTAAACAAAGCTCCTTGCTATGCATGACTTGGAAATTCGCTCTGTTTACGTACAGCAGCGGATTAGATGTCTTGTAATAACATTGCTGCACACAATAAGATGTATTGAAGGCTAACATATTCCTGGAAGTGCCAGTTCTTTTCTCTCTCACACCCTGCTGGTGTTTACAGAGTCTGTCCTTCCAGTTTGTACATGCACTCTTTGTAAAGAGTGTGCACTCAGGTGAAACAAGGTGCACTCTTCTTAAAGAGTACACACTAGGTGAGAAAGGATGCACTTTTCGTAAACTGTGCACTATGTGAAAGAAGATGCACTATTAAAGAGTGTACACTATGTGAAAGAAAATATACTCTTCTTAGAAGTGCATATTATATGAGAGACAATGCACTTTTCTTAAAGAGTGTGCACTATGTGAAGGAAGATGGACTCATTAAATAGTGTGCAGTATGTGAGAGGGGATGCACTCTTCTTAAAGAGTGTGCACTATATGAAAGAAAGTGCACTATCAGGGGCATCATCGAAAGAGAAGGACGCCCATCTTCCGACACAAATCGGGAGATGGGCATCCTTCTCTCACGGTTGCCCAAATCGGCATAATCGAAAGCCGATTTTGGGCGTCCTCAACTGCTTTCCATGGCGGGGATGACCAAAGTTCACGGGGGCGTGTTAGCAGTGTACCGAAGGCAGGACGGGGGCGTGCTTAAGAGATGGGCATCCTCGGCCGATAATGGAAAAAAGAAGGGCGTCCCTGACGAGCATTTGACCGACTTTACGTGGTCCAATTTTTTTCACGACCAAGCATTGAAAAGGTGCCCGAACTGACCAGATGACCACTGGAGGGAATCGGGTATGACCTCCCCTTACTCCCCCAGTGGTCACCAACCCCCTCCCACCCAAAAAAAACATTTAAAACATTTTTCCAGCATCTATGCCAGCCTCAAATGTCATACCCAGCTCCATGACAGCAGTATGCAGGTCCCTGGAGCAGTTTTAGTGGGTACTGCAGTTCACTTCAGGCAGGCAGACGCAGCATCCCCCCCCCCCCCCCACCTGTTACACTTGTGGTGGTAAATGTGAGCCGTTCAAAACCCACCCGAAACCCACTGTACACACATGTAGGTGCCCCCCTTCACCCCTTAGGGCTATGGTAGTGTTATACAGGTATGGGGAGTGGGCTTTGGGGGGGGGGTTGGGGGGCTCAGCACCCAAGGTAAGGGAGCTATGCACCTGGGAGCAATTTGTGAAGTCCACTGCAGTGCCCCCTAGGGTGCCCGGTTGGTGTCTCGGCATGTGAGGGGGACCAGTGCACTATGAATGCTGGCTCCTCCCACAACCAAAGGGCTTGGATTTGGTCATTTTTGAGATGGGCGTCCTCGGTTTCCATTATTGGCGAAAACAGAGGTCGTCCATCTCTAAGGTTGACCATCTCAACATTTAGGTCGACCATCTCTAAGGTCGACCTAAATGTTGAGATTTGGGCGTCCCCAACCGTATTATCGAAACGAAAGATAGACGCCCATCTTGTTTCGATAATACGGGATACCCTGCCCCTTAACAGGGACATCCTCAGAGATGTGTGCCCTTACAGATGGGCGTCCCCATTCGAAATGCCCCTCTATGTGAAAGAAAATGCACTCTTCTTAGTGTGCATATTATATGAGAGACGATGCACCCTTTTTAAAGAGTGTGCGCCATATAAAAGAAGGTGTACTCTTTTTAAAGAGTGCACACTATATGAGAGAGAATGCACTTTTCTTAAAGAGTGCACTTTATGTGAGGGAGGATGCACTCTTCTTAAAGAGTGCACAGCATGTGAAAAGGGGGTGCACCGTTGAGAAAGAGTGCATACTCTTTTCCCAATAGTGCACTCATGCATGAACCATCATGAAGCATCCTGCATGTCTCATTCAGATCTGACCAATATTAATCAAGTAGAACAGCTACTTTAAGTCCACCAATGGAAACTGCAGTGTACAAAACCCTTACAGGCAATCAGATATTTTATTGCATTTTCATAGAGCTGTTACCTGCTGTTGTTAAGAAAATAGATCTGAAAAAAATGATGTTTCTGGTATCATTGCCCTCCCTTTATTTATCCTCTCAAAGGCAAATGTCTTGATTAATCTGTCAAAGGATGTTACAATTAATTTGGCTTTACAAAAACAAACTAGATAAAAGGCAGACGATGCATTGACCTTGAATTAAGGTGGTACAGGCTTTAACTGATTCCTACAATCCCAGAAAGTAATGGCTTACATGATGAGTCAGATTGTGCCTAGAGCCTACATTTCATCACTTAGCTAACAAATAATATTTATGGCGTTGAAGAGGAAGACGTGAAACAGATTCATAACTTGGATGGGTTCCTCAGCTTGCCGCCCTAATCATTCTCAGAACGAAGGAAAACTCCCAAGGCTTTATACTGGGACAAGATTAGAGGAAGCGTCTATAAAATACTCCTTTGTACTTTGAACCAGAAATAGCCAGATCTTCCCAGATCTTCCAATATGCATGAATATTAAGACAGGTAGCACTACAAGTCACCTAAACTGTAAGCAAAACTGTAAGCATTATGAAGACCTCACCTGGCATCAATGAACCTATTCCCCTTCTATTGAGTCTTCTTCCTTTTTACTTTATAGTCGCATTTAATGGTAATTTCTGAGCTTGAGATATAGTTTGCTTTTGATTTTTCCTATCTATAGCCAGAATGGTATAATTTTAAAAGAACCACTGAGCAACAAAGGTACCTGGTTATATTTAGGTGAATTTCTAGCTACAACCTAGCCTGCTGGTTTGTGGTTGAAAAACTGCTTAATGTAACTGGCTAACAAGTAATCATCTTTCTGGCAGCTGAGTGGCTTACTGAAAAATTACTCCAGAGGATCTACCTGTCTAACTTGAGACCTGATTTCCTATGAATGTTCTATAAGAACATAAAAACATAAGCATTGCCATACTGGGACAGACCAAAGGTCCATCAAGCCCTGTATCCTGTTTCCAACAGTGACCAGTCCAGGTCACAAATACATGACAAGATCCCAGAACAGAATAAAAATATTTTCTGCTGCTTATCCTAGAAATAAGTGGATTTTCCCAAGTCCATCTTAATAATGGCTTATGGACTTTTCCTTTAGGAAGTTATCCAACCATTTTTAAACCCTGCTAAGCTAATTCTATTTACCACACATTGAGTGAAGAAATATTTTCTCAGATTTGTTTTAAATTTACTACTTAGTAGCTTTATTGCATGCCCCCTAGTCCTAGTATTTTTGGAAAGAGTAAACAACGATTCACATCTACCCGTTCCACTCTACTCATTGTTTTACAGAACTCTATCATATCTCCCCTCAGCCTTCTCTTCAAGCTGAAGAGCCCTAGCTGCTTTAGCCTTTCCTCATAGGGAAGTCATCCCATCCTCTTTATCATTTTTGTCACCCTTCTCTGTACTTTTTCTAATTCCACTATATCTCTTTTAAGATGTAGTAACCAGAATTGCACACAGTATTCAAGGTGCGGTCGCACCATGGAGAAATACAAAGGCATTTTAACATTCCTATCTAGAATAGAATAGGAATACACACAAGAATGGTGAAAAAAATCTTATTAAATTGGACTCTTAAGGAATTAGGTTAGTAGATCCTCTGGACCCTCCTACTCTAGCAATTTATTAGCAAAAGAACTCCCCCCTTCCCCTCATCCCAGCCACTGGGAGAGCATTTCAGGCATCCACCACCCTTGCCTTGAAAACGTATTTCCTCACATTGTCTTAAGTTTACCTTCTTGTAGTTTTATTTCATGTGCTGTAGAACTATAGTGGTCCGTTTACTAAGGCACGCTGAAAAATGGCTAGCGGTAGTGTAGGAGCGGGTTTTGGACGCGCGCCGATCCATTTTTTAGCGCGCCTGTAAAAAAGGCCCCTTTTTGCCAAAAATGGATGTGCGACAAAATCAAAATTGCCATGCATCCGTTTGGGGTCTGAGATCTTATCACCAGGTATTGACCTATCGGTAAAAAATCTGGGCGGTAATGCCACTTGGTGCACATCTGTTACATGTGACCGAAAATAAAAAATATTTTTCAGACGCGCATATCGGACATGCACCAAAAATGAAATTACCACAAAAGCCATGCAGTAGTAGGGCGGTAACTCCATTTTGGCATGCGTCGGGCGCGCGTAGACGCTTACACGGCTTAGTAAAAGGGCCTCATAGTGTTCCCATCTTTGTGACATACTTGTTGGTTTATTACTACCTCTCAAGTATTTAAGTTTATCATATATCAGTTTAAAGAATGCAAGGTTTTTTTTACAGTGGTTTGATATATCACCAGTCACACACACGGTGCATTTAGACTCTTTACATAAAAACAGTAAATACAAAGAACAGGGTATACTGTCAATGACGCTTACAAAGTGATTTCTTGTCCCATATTAGGCCATTCCTCCTGGATATCGTGGATTAAGAAAACTAGTTTCCCACAGGCCTGGAGAGACAGTCATGAGTGGGAGATGGGGTACGGCACCACTATAGCATAACCTTGGTTTAAAAAAGAGTCAGATCTTTGCTTATATCCTTCACTGTCAAATAAAATATTCTATTACGTGTTGTGTTGGCATTGTAAGTAGTATACTATGCCATACTTTGTATTGTTATTTGAATATTTTTACTGCTGTAATTGCCTATTGCTCATGTTTGATTTATTACTACTGTACACCGCCTTGAGTGAATTCCTTCTAAAAGGCAGTAAATAAATCCTAATAAATAAATATGCTTGTGGAAGTGAGAACAGAGTACATGTCACCTTCCAACACACACAAAAAAAGTTACACAGAATAGTGACAGTGAAACCCACAGATTGTGACCAAGTAGTAGTAACTACCCTAGTATCCTGTAATGTGCACCTTTAAAATAATAATGATAATAATAATAATAATGTTATTACTTGCCTTCTTGCAAATCTGGCTCCGTGAATTACATTCAGATGCTTATCTATTGCTTATGTTTGATTTATTCATACTGAATTGAATTCTTTCAAAAAGGTAGTAAATACATCCTAATAAATAAATATTTCTTTACCTCACAATCTAAGTTCTACAAAAGACAATAACAGTTTCAGTGGGAAAACAGTGTCAATGGGAAAAGCAAGATTTGAACCCTAGAGTCTCTGTTTTTTAACCTGCTTGTGAAACTGCTAAATTACTCCTCCACATATAAATGAAGTAGTAGAGAAAGTAGGTCTCAGAATGTTTTCAGAAGTAACTTTGAACCAGAGTTAATTTCTCATCCTAGAAATAAAGGTTAGAAAATGGGTGAGGGAGGTTACTGTTTTATAGGTTAACTGATAGCTGATGAGAGTCTTTGTCAGGTCAGGGCAAACTAAAGCAACAGCTGGGTTGTCTGAAATATAAATATGTTGTTGTTTGGATTGCAATAGCAGTACTTGTCCTAAAGGCTGTAAATAGATTTTGTAAATAAATAGAAGGGAAGAGGAAGTCATTAAAGTTTGTATCTGTTTATTTGAGTGTGTGAGGGAAGGAGACCAAGGAAAGCCATTGGTGGGGAAGGAACTACAGAATTTCCAGGTGCAAAAATAATGTGTATGTAACGAAACTAAGGTCATTTACCTGTAAAGAATAGTCTACTTAGACAACAGGTTAAATCAGCCACATCTGGATGACATCATCAGCTGATGGCACACAACTCTGATCTGATCTCTCAGAGCCCTTAAAAGCCTAGAAAGTTCTCTGGGCATGTGCATGTGTCCCCATGTTTGTGGAAATTGTTCTACCTCCTCAGTCCACAGCATAGCTGACTGCTACTTCAACCATATAGAGGAGCTGGGAGGGACTGTGTGGCTGATTTATCCTGCTGTTCAAGGAGAACCTCTGTTACAGGTGCATAATTTTATTTTCTCCATGGATAAGCAGGTATAATCAACCACACATGGATGACTCCCAAACTGAGGGTACGAGGAGAATTGGTATTCTGAATGTAGATGAATGACTCTTACAATCCAGGTACTAATTCTGTGGTAGGTTGAAGCCAGTTAGGAAAATAGGTCCCAGAAGAGGCTCTGACCACAGAGTAATTAGCTATACTTGTTGGAGCGAGCTAAAGTAGGCTCTGAGAGTCTGTGTCAATGACTTGTTGTAGACATCAAAGTTGAGGACTGGTTCTCTAAGGATATCCCTGGTCTATTATGCACTTTACTCTGAGAGATGGGCAGAAGAGAAAGTTGATAGCATGTTGCCTGTGGAAACAGAGATGCTTGTAGAGAGAAATACCAGGTAAAAGAATGATGTTGTGATCTAAGACTAGCTACAATCTGGCAGATATTCAAAATTATTTATCCAGACAGGAATGGTTCCTGGCTAGTTATATAGTGTTTTGCGCCTACCCATGGTTATTCAGTGGGAGATAACTGCTAACTTGCTCACATGATATATTGCATGGATGTTGAGCGCCAAACTGGCTATGTTTAGCAGTTTTTAAAAAAGCCACATAAATAGCAAGCCTATCTTTAACCACTAAGCACTTAACCAGTTAGCGCCAAATATTGGCTTAACTGGTTAAGTTACCGCAGTCAAAAGTGAACACGATATTCAATGCCAGTCACCATTATGGCTGACATTGAATATGTGGTCTGAGTGCCAGCATTGGGTGGTCACCGCACAGCCTGACACTGGCTGAATATCGGGGGAATGTTTTCTATAAACCTGATTCAAATGAGGTTGCCTCCTAACCAGTGTCAGGCAGACTTCTATGATCTGTGCCCTGAAAATGGCAAGGACATCATACCATATGCTATACGTTTATCTTGTTTGGCAGACTGGATAGACCATATAGGTCTTTATCTGCCACGATCTACTATGCTACTATTGGGCTTATTTTTGAAGCATATGGACATTTCAAAATGCCCAAATGGTCATCCATATGCTTGAAATGTACACATTCAGATTTTTCAAAGGCAGAAAAGGGACTTTGAACACTGCTGTAAGTCCAAATAGCAAGGGGGTGTGATGTGGGTGTAACCTAGGTCTCATGCTCCAAAGCAGAGCAACTCAGTCCAACCCAGGTCACAGGGAAAACTTATTTATCACAATACTCTATTCTTTCTCCACTCAGCTCATCAATCAAGCAGTCACATGTTCCACTGCCAAGCTTGGGGAGTGGGTCGATGTTCCGGAATAGAGATCCGGGAATTTGGGAGTACCAGAGAGAACTTTTGGGTTTCAGGTCACTATGTCCCACAGGTACTTTCTCTAAGTCTCTTTGGTATTCTGGCTGTTAAATGCTTGAATCTGAAACTCCCACGGGTACCACTTTGAGCCCTTTGGGTCAAACTTCTGCAGGTACCTTTGAGGCCTTTTGAGTTAACATTTATGTTTGTGTTTATTAAAAGATAATACACTGCTTAACTTCTATAGAACAAAGTGGTTTACAATGAATATAAATACAATAAAGACATAAGGATCTCCA
The DNA here is from genome assembly GCF_901765095.1 of Microcaecilia unicolor. Taxonomy (NCBI): domain Eukaryota; kingdom Metazoa; phylum Chordata; class Amphibia; order Gymnophiona; family Siphonopidae; genus Microcaecilia; species Microcaecilia unicolor. The sequence goes on from NC_044037.1 coordinate 90,936,000, forward strand.
TTAACATGCTAGAAAAGCCTAAAACACTCAACCCAAGAAGAATCAATCACATGATACGTATACTTCATCTTCCATTAAGACTGTATTGTGCAGAACAGCTAATGTACTCACTGTCTTCTTGTAAATCAACATCAAAATCTTGTTTAAAAAACAAGGTCTTCAATGAAATCTGAAACTTAGTAAAATTCACTTCTGCACAAATATAATGAGGGAGATTATTCCACAAAGAAGATGCCAAATAAAAAAAGGCTTTAGCTCGTATTGAGGCCCATTTAACTCTTTTTAAATGTGGTACAATCATCCTATGATCCTACAAGGATCTTGACTGCCCCAACTTGACATTTCGTCCTTTAGATTGTAAGCTCCTTCGAGCAAGGACTGTCCTTCTGTGTTAAACTGTACAGCGCTGCGTAACCCTAGTAGCGCTCTAGAAATGTTAAGTAGTAGTAGCCGGAGTATATGGAATGGTCACGGAATGTAAATAACTTGGCCTCTTACGATAATATACTTATAAGCCAGAGTCAATAGTTTAAAATTAACCCTATACATTATGGGCAACCGGTGGTATTTCAAAAAGAACGGGTAATATGATCATATCTTCCACAATTGCCTAACAATCAAAGTGCTGAGTTCAACATCATTTGCAAATGTTTGAAGTTAGTTTGAGCTTCCAGCACATACTATATTACCATAATCAATCCTAGAGACAATTAATGTATGAAGTAGTGTAAGAAAACCTTTCATCAAAATAATATTTCACAGAAGAAAATAACCTCAAACTATAAAAATGTTTTTTTAATAACTTCAGATATATGATCATTAAGTCAATTGTGAATCCATTATTATTCCCAAATATCTAAACCTAGCTTCTTAAGGAAAAGCTTCATCTAACAGAGTTGGAAATAGTACAGGTTGAAGCCCTTGACCGGTAATCCAACATGTCAAAGTTTTATCAATTTTCAATATAAGACAATGTTCCTCAAGCCATTGAGCAGTTGCAGATAAATAATTTTGTATTACTATCAGACCTAAATTTAAAGGATTTATTTTAACTATTATTAATATATCATCTACATAGCAATAGACCTTGACTCCAAATTCTTGAATAATCATTAATATAGGTGCAATAAAAATATTTTTAAAAACCAGTGAGAGGGCAGAACCCTGTGGCACTCCATGGGTTATTATTATTATTTGTTACATTTGTAGCCCACATTTTCCCACCTTTTGCAAGCTCAATGTGGCTTACATATAACCGTTAACGGCGTTAGCCGATTACGTTCTGAACAAATACATGGTATGAATGAATACAAAGTGTATTGTAGTAGAATGAGGAACATGTAAGGTAGTTACATGTATGGTAGGTGCGGTTGGGGGGAAGTTAGAGAGGGAAAGGGGGAAGAAGAGTCAGATAATGTCCGTTATAAATAACATTATGACACAGCATAATTTTTATTATTTAAAAATGAAGTCAACCATGTTAAAACAGTAGATAAAATTCCTATAGAATTTAACGTTTGTAATAATATGTTATGATCAGCAAGATCAAATGCTGCTGCTAAGTCCAGTGAAACTGCGAGTGCAATATAACCACTATCTAATAACTCATGAGTTTCACTCAGAAAAACAACTTAAATTTGTTTCTGTGCTGTGTTCACTACAGAAACCCACTTGTCGGGGATGCAAAACATCAGTATCTTCATTGAAAATTAGCAATTGTTTGAGCACCAGCTGTTCCAAATTTTAGTTAGCAAACATAAATTGGAAATAGACCTATAATTTTGTACTGTCAAGGGATCAGCCTTCAAAGATTTCAATATAGGACATATATAGGAATGTTTCCAAGACGTAGGAACCAATTCTAATGTTACATTTTGATTAACTATAAGTCCCGCAGGTACCTCTTTGGGCCCACTGAGTTGTATCTTCACTGGGATATGGAGTTACTTCTAAATATTTACCATTGTTTTCTTCTTTTTGCTTTCTCTTTTTTTATTTTTAAAAACGCAAGGAAAGAGTAAAATCCGTTACTACATTGACAAGTAAATTAAATAAACTGAGGAAACATTGCAATTGACAAACAGGTAAGGGACACGTATACATAGCCAGAGAGCTTCCCAGGCTTTTTTTGGGCATTGACATTTTGGGCTCCAAATGATGGAACTCAATCATCAAACCCTTAAGAAACATCAATAAGTATCTCCAATTCAGAAAGGAACTGAAAACATATCTATTTAAGAAAGCCTGTGATTAATCTCAAACGTCACCAATAACTCATCAGCAATCTAATTTCCTAACTCATCCTTAATCCCCCAGCAAATTGTAACCCTTAGCTTGCCAATTGTAAGCCACATTGAACTGAAACTTGTTTTTGGATAATTGTGGGACATAAGATTGCATAAATAAATAAAATAAATAAATTACATTACCTATGTATGTCTGATTTTATCCTGCCTGTCAATGGAGAATCCAATATCTCCTTGAGTCTATGTTTGTTTCAAAGTATCTAATTATTGTTGGTTGAATGTCTTACAACCCTAGGCAGGGTTGAAGTTGTCTTTTAAAATGCAATGATTTAACATTTCGAAGTGGCACAGATAAAATTACTCACCAGATTGGGCTATGCTGATGATCACTGCAATCTTTCAGGCATTCTCTGGCTGGCCTTGTAATATATGAACTAGAGAATATGATGGCAGAGAAAATCTGAAAGTTCCCTCTAATCAGTCAAATTTACTTTGTTTTGCAATAGTAGATCTCTGGCTTTCACTTCACTGCTTTTCAATTAAGCCGCTTATTTTCAAAGCATATGGACATCTCAAAAGGTCGAAACGTCCAAGGTGGGCCCTGTTTTTAACTGGTGAAGTCCTTTTTGAAGAATAGCCAGTAGTTTGTACTAAAGGATGATAGTTGAGTTCCCCCATCTCCCCTCTCTTATATAATTTATATACGAGCTCAATGGGACAAATTTTATTGAATCCAAGTGAGTACATGTCATATGCAGATGACATTCTTTTGCTGGTTCCAATCAGTCAAGATGTTGATTCCATCCTTTCTATTATTAATAATTGTATTGCTAGGATTAGAGATTGGTCTACATCTATATGACATAAATTAAACGCTGATAAGACTAGAAATTTATGCTTTACTCTTAATTTGTCAAATATTCCACAGTTTATTCTGACTAATTAAATGCTGAGAAGGTCTCCAAAGTATTGGGGATTCCTTTGAATTCCTCATTAACAATGGAACCCCAGATTAATTGTCTCATTCAGAAAGCTTATTTTAAGTTGAATCAATGTCGTCTGTTGCACCCCTATTTTTTGCGGGACTATTTTAGAATTATTGTGCAGCTCTCCATTTTAATTTTATTAGATTATGGTAATTCTCTGTATTTAGGCATTACTTCTAAATTGATTTCTAAAATTCAATTAATTCAACATTCAGCTGTCAGATTGATTTTGTAAGTCCCGAAGTGATCATGTGCCTCTTTTGTTGAGAGAGTTACACTGGTTACCAGTACAGGCCCGGATTTATTTTGTGGTGTTATGTTTAGTTTTTATGATTTTAGAAAGCTTTTGCCCAGATCTCTTGTCACAATTGATGAAAATATTAAGTTTGGTAACTAATGATATAATATAGTAGTTAGTTTTTGTCATTAATTTTTTTTGTAATTTATGATGATTGTATCAGTACTTTTGACTGTATCTCGCCTTGACTCTCAATTTGAGTGAGTTGGTGGGCGATAAATCTTCTGATAACATAACATAACAAGTGCCGATTTTGCAAAGCAGAAAAGCGACATTCAACATTGTAGTATGTCCAAATAGCAAGGGGATATGTTGTGGGTGTGTTTCAGGTAAGATTAGGGAGGACCTGAAATCTGAATGTCCAAGAGCTGTTAATAAAAGGGGAAGAAACGTTCATGTCTAAAAAAAAGGACATCATTATTTAGACCTTTTCAGGCACATCCAGGGCACAAAAAGATGCCCTGATTGAGCAGCTGTCCACTGGAGGGATTACAACATGACAGCTCCTTAATCACTCAGGGGTCCTTTTACAAAGGCACGCTGAAAAATGGCTTGCGGTAGTGTAGGCACGGCTTTTGGGTGCGCATCAATCCATTTTTAGTGTGCCTGTAAAAAAAGGCCTCTTTTTTTTTTTTTTTTTGCCGAAAGTGGACGTGCGTCAAAATCAAAATTGCCTTGCATCCATTTTGGGTCTGACACCTTACCGCCAGCCATAGACCTAGCAGTAAAGAATCTGGGTGATAATGACCTACGCACATCAGATGCCACTTGGCACACATCCGTTACGCGCGCCAGAAATAATATTTTTCAGATGTGTGTAGCGGACACGCGCAAAAATTGAAATTATGCAAGGGCCAGCGGTAACTGGGTGGTAACTCCAATTTAGCGTGTGTTTGAAGTGCATAGGCGCCTATGCGGCTTAGTAAAAGGAGCCCTCAGTTGCTTCTATGAAACCAAAAGGGGATACCAGGCAGTATGATAGCTTCAGGTATTATGAGCACGTTTAACAAAGCACAAAGGAAGTCTGAGGAAGAGCCTAGTGGTTAGTGTAGTCGACTGTAAACCAAGGGATCCAGGTTCAAAGTCCACCTCAAGTTTTTTGGGTTGTTTTTTTTGTAATTGTGAGCCCTCCAGAATTGCAAAATAAAAAAAGTTAAACTGGGATTTGAACCTGACTCCCTTGCTTTACACTCTACTACACTAACCACTAGGCTGTCTCTCTGCTTTGCAGGAATAGCTGTATGGCCATGTTCAAAGAATGCTGCCATACAGATAACCATGTCCCTTGTTTTCTTTCACACACACCCGCCACACCCCCAGGGTTCAGAATTTGGACCTTCCAGTTTATGAAATGGATGTTCAAGCTGGTTGTTTGTAGCATATGGACGTCTATCTCACGCATTTTTATACAGGTAATCTTGATATATTTCCTGTTTGAAAATACATGTGAGATGGATATTCATTTGGAATGTTCTGACTTGTATGTCACAATTCTGACTTGGACATCTTTAAAAAAAAACAAAAAAAAAAAACCTTCACTAATCCTCTGTGCTTATCCCATGTTTTCTTGAATTTTGAATCTCAGCCTGCCACTACCCCTTCTATTGAAAGACTGTTTTCAAATATTCACTACCCTTTCCATGAAGATATTCCTCAGTGTGCCCCTATTAATCTTGTGCCATGACCTCTCATTCTATACTGTGTTTCAAAAACAACTATACAAAACTTGTTTGCTGCATAACTCTATCAAAACTTGACCAATTTCAATAAAATTTGGGATATATCACCCTGAATAAATGTTCAATAAGCCTACACTCATGCTGACCACTTCACCTAAATGCCAACATGTAGCGATTATCATCATGATACACACAGGCATCATTTTGCTTTAAACATAAACAGTTACCATAGTCTTCAGTCAAGAGGATCTAATCCTTATTAAAAATTTGTACCTGAAGAAAGATTATGGTTCTCATAGACTGGTGCAAAAATGAAAGAGAGTATGTTTTGAAGAAATTGTGAAAAATGGGTTGAATTGATCACAAGTTAGGAAGTGGCAGGGCCAGATTAGTTTGCACTGAAGAAAACATTTGCAACAGTTGAAGAGCCAAGTAGTGAAGTGACATTATTTAGATGACGTATCCAGCATGAGTGACATATCCCAAATTGGTCATGTTTTGACAGAGTTATGCAGAATACAAGTTTGTGTGTGTGTGTGTGTGTGTATGTATATATATATATATATATATATATATATATATATATATATATATATATATATATATATATATACATATATATATATATATATATATATATATAATTTTTCTTTTTTTGCTTCTTGAGTATTATTTCTGCCTTTCAGGCATCTTACTATATCTGTCTATCCTTCCTCAACTCTTGAATGAACATATCAGAGAGCAACTAGATTTAATGGATCTTGCATCCCATTTCCATTGCGCACTAAAATAAATCAGAGAGCAGCTATCTATGCATTTAATCTTGCTGTTGTCATAAGAACTACAGTACCTGGGTAAGCATGGCTACTACATAGACCCCATATGACACTTTACTGATGCACTGCACATCCATCACAGGCATGTAGTGCAGAGTACTGGTAGAGGAACTGATCATGGAGAAACATTTATTTTAGGTTATTACACCTTTCATTGGATAGGTCTAGTACATAAGCTTATAAGTACATAGGTACATAAGTATCACTGTACTGGTACAGACTGAATGACCATCAAGCCCAGTATCCTGTTTCTAACAGTGGCCAATCCAGTCACAAGTATCTGGCAGAATCCCAAAAGAATAAAATAAATGTAATGCTGTTTATCCCAGGAATAAGCAGTGGATTTTCCCCAAGTCCATCTTAATAATGATTTATGGTCTTTTCTTCCATAAACTTGTCCAAATATTTTTAAACCCTGCTTTGTTAACAGTTTTTGCTGCATTTTGTACATGGAGTGAAGAAATATTTTCTCCAATTTATTCTAAATGTACTACATAGTAATTTTATTGTGTGCTCTCTAATCCTTGTACTTTTGGGAAAGGAAAAAAATCAATTCAGTCTACCTGTTACACATCTTTCAATATATCTGAAAAAGGAACCAAGGCTCTGGAAAATACTTATTCTTGCCCATAAAACATATTACAATCTACAAAGAACATTATCTCTATTGTTAAGTACACTAACTTTTAGCTGTAAGCCTGTTACTGAATAAATAACAGATTTTATAGATAATTAAATGAACTACATTTTCTGAGACACTGCATACTATTCCAAATTAGTCTAGGCAGAGCTGAGTAATGTGGGTGGACATACGTCTTCTTTTTTTTTTTTTTTGTACTTTATTTTTCTTTTCTTTTTCATACATTATGCCATGGTTGATAAATTGTAAATTGGGAGTACATATTTCATTAATACCAATTAAGATAAGAACATGTGGGTCAATATTCAGACTTGGCAGTGAGTGTTTTCTTTCTATCTTTCTTAATTTATCAATTCTTATAGCCAACTCATCTACAAATCTCGGCAGCTAACAAAAAACACACATAATCAAATTACATATAAACAAAATAAAACATCAAAGAAAAATAATTCCATCATCAAATAAACATAATAAGGTTCAGTAATATAAAACATCACCTGCCAAATAAAACATCATCTAATATATATATCACAGCCTAACCTGCTGTGAAGGCTTGCTGAAAAAGGTATGTTCTTATCTGTTTCTAAAAAAAAGTCATGATAATATTGAATGTAATCGTATTGGTAAAGCATTCCACAAAGACAGGCCTTCAACCATAAACACAGCAATTTCGATAGTCATCTAGTCTAGCATGTTGAAAAGAAAGAACATCTAAGAAGCCTTTTTCAGCACTAGCAGGCCAATACATTTTTTATTGTGTAGCAATGCAAAGTGGGCTATCATCATGCAATGCCTTAAAAATAAAAATGTTAAAATAATTTATAATAACAGTGAGCTGAGCACGTTGTCATGCACGAGGCAGTATTATTATCTTCAGCAAATGGTAAATATGATGAAATTCATGGCAAACCCTGAGTCTCATGACTAGAGAAAATCCAGAAATTATTTACAAAGAATGCATTTTTAATCCTTTAATAGTGTTTGTATTCAGGTTTCTTGGCTCAAGTTCCACTAGACACAAAGCACATTATGAAATTGTAAAGCGCTGGCTTTCCATTTTATTACTGGCCTTTTTTTATTTTTACCTGTGCTCATGGCAAATTCATTTCATGCACTGAAGATATCTTTCAACCCCAAAGGGCTTACAATCTAAGAACAGTAGTTACTAAAGTACATTAAGGGAACACTGGAGAATTTTTGCTACTTAATGTCTGTTAAAAGTCAAAATCCGGCGTTACTTGCCCTTAATGCGCATTGCTTTGCACAATGTGAACTACGTAATAATGGTCTGTAAAGCATGTAAATGTATACAAAGCACCTCATTATTCAGCAAATTGAATAACACAACTTGCATTGAACTTTGCATGCTGTGTTATTCTTGAAAAGATAATGCCAGTTTTGAGCTGCCATTATTTGTTCTCCCCAGTAGCACTGGGCTCTAACACATAGCTAAGAAGCCACGGGTAGATTAAGGGGGTGTTTTACTAAGATGCGCTAGCATTTTTGGCATGTGCTAATAATTAGGATACGATAAACACTAGAGATGCCCATATATTCCTATCGGCATCTCTAGTGTTTAATGCATCTTAATTATTAGCGTGCCTTAGTAAAAGACTCCCTAAGTGACTTAGAAACCCTCTTCTCCCCAGCACAAAATGTCCACACACCCCCTAAAGATATCCCAGGACCTACCAGGGTTTCCCCTAGTGTCTAGCAGGTAGGACAGGACCAGTTTCCAGTCATGCCTGTTCTATTGAGTGCAAGGTTTAACATGGTACCAGTTGACCTCTAGCAATTTGCTACCACTAAAGGTCAAGCTGGCAAATAAGGGTGAACAGGGTTCTTTGTTGGGAAGAGAGAGGATCCAGGTATGTCACAGGTGGAGAGTGGGCGTTCCTGCCTTATCCAGTTTGCACATCTACATTACTGCATGCTAACTGGTTTAGCACACAAATAACTCAGAAGCCCTTACTGCCTGCAAAATGGGTGGTGCCGAGCACTCATGCGGTAATTTCTAAAAATGGCCATGCACTAATGACACTATCCAGCTTATTTTCGAAGGAGATCGCCGACCATCTTCTGACACAAATCGGGAGATGGCTGGCGATCTCCTGAACCTGGTCAAATCGGTATAATCGAAAGCCGATTTTGGCCGGCGCCAACTGCTTTCCGTTGCGGAACTGGCCAAACTTCAATGGGGCGTGTCGGTAGGGTAGCGAAGGCGGGATGGGGCGGGATGGGGGCGTGCTCACGAGATGGCCGGCTTCGCCGTTAATGGAAAAAAGAAAGCCGGCCCTGACGAGCATTTTGCCAGCTTCACTTGGCCCCTTTTTTTTCAGGACCAAGCTTCAAAAAGGTGCCCCAACTGACCAAATGACCACCGGAGGGAATCGGAGATAACTTCCCCTTACTCCCCCAGTGGTTACCAACCCCCTCCCACCCAAAAAAAATTTTTTTTTTGCCAGCCTCAAATGTCATACCCAGCTCCCTGACAGCAGTATGCAGGTCCCTGGAGTAGTATTTAGTGGGTGCAGTGCACTTCATGCAGGTGGACCCAGGCCCTCCATACCTGTTGCACTTGTGGTGGTAAATATTAAGCCCTCCAAAACCCCCCAAAACCCACTGTACCCACATTTAGGTGCCCCCCCCCCCTTCATCCCTAAGGGCTATGGTAGTGTTGTACAGTTGTGGGGAGTGGGGTTTTGTTTTGGGTGGGGGGGTTGGGGGGCTTAGCACCCAAGATAAGGGAGCTATGCACATGGGAGCAATTTGTGAAACCTAGTGCAGTGCCCCCTAGGGCGCCCGGTTGGTGTCCTGGCATGTGAGGAGGACCAGTGCACTACGAATGCTGGCTCCTCCCATGACCAAATGCCTTGGACTTGGCTGGGTTTGAGATCGCCGGCATTAGTTTCCATTATCGGCAAAAGCCGATGCCGGCCATCTCAAACCCGTCCATCTCTGACATTTGGCCGGCCCGAACCGTATTATCAAAACAAAAGATTGCCGGCCATCTTTTTCGATAATACGGTTCCAGACTGCTCCTTGCGGCGCTGGCCAAATAGATGGCCGGCAATCTATTTGGCCGGCGCCGTTTGATTATGCCCCTCCACGTTACTATGGTTATGTTTCTATCACTCTGGTTTACGAAGCAGCGCTAGTGGCTGTCCATGTGCTAATACCAACATTATTATTATTATTATTTGTTACATTTGTATCCCACATTTTCCCACCTTTTGCAGGCTCAATGTGGCTTACATATAACCGTTAACGACGTTAGCCGATTACTGTCTGAACAAATACATGGTATGAATGAATACAATGTGATATTGGGGTAGAATGAGGTACATGTATCGTAGGTACAGGTGGGGGGAACTTAGAGAGGGCAAGGGGGAAGAAGAGTCAGGTAATGTCCATTACGGTTTTTGGTTACATTGTGTTGCAAGTGACCAGGTATTTTTATGTTGGGTCGGTGGGGTATGCTCTTCTGAACAGGTCTGAACATGGTCCATTCACTTTGAATGGGCTGTGTCAGCACTAGCGCATAGACAGCTGCTAGCGCTGCTTGGTAAACAGACCCCTATGTTTCTATGCAGAAAAAAAACATAGAAAAAAAGGCCATTTTTATGGCTATGATAAAAATGGCCATGCCACGTGGGAAAGAGCTGTGTAAGGGTGTGCTAAGGCCACATTTTATTGCAACTTAGTACAATTAAAAGGTTAAAAAAATTAGATTGACATCAATTGGGTTTAGCCACCTATTCACTCATGCATTGCATCGCTCTGTTTATGAATACCTCAAATATTCTTCTTGAAATAATCCAATTTTCTATTGAAAAAACCTCTGATGTTACATGCACAGCCTCACTAAGCAAAACATTCTCCCTCCCTCCCTCCCTCTCTCCCCATATATTTAAATATTGAAACACCACAGTCAATGTTGATGTCAAACGTTGACCATGGCATTTAAATCTATAGCAGATATTGAGTTTCAGGCTGTACCTAGATACCAGAGCTGAAAATCCAGGCATAAGGTGGCTGCCAGAAGTTATTGGGGTATACTGATATTCAGCACCACTATTCGGATAGATATCCAACAGTGGTTCTGCCATTGTTCCACACCCAGACACTGTCAGGACCATTAGTAAACATTTTGACCGGGTACCTGCCTCAACCTTTGCCTTCTGGTCTCTCTGCTTCTCCTCCTAAGTCCCGTTGGCCGCGCAAACCTGGGGGCTAAACCCTCAGGGAATGGCGGTCGCCATTGGTGAAGATCCTCGAGGTTGTAGACCACCTTCTCCTACCCTGGGAGAGGGCACAGGGGCTCACTCACTGTGATGACCTGGGGGTACCCGGTCAAAATAGCCCCGACAAAAAAGCTCCAAACCAAAAAAGCTCCCGACATAATAGCCCCTGACATAACAGGCACTGTCAAAATGGCCTGCCCACAATATAGCCCTTGACAAATTAGCCCCCTGATAAAAGGGCCTGATCAGGCTGCCCAGAATATTGCACTGCATTTTTTTCTAAGAGGCTATTTTGTTAAGGGGCCATTTTGTCAAGGGCTATTTTGTTAGAGGCTGATTTGTCAAGTGCTTTTTTGTCGGGGCTATTTTGTCAGGGTTATTATGTCGGGGTGCCGTTGAGGCACGGGGAGCGGGGTTGAACAGGGAGAAGATAATGTCACAGTACCAGGTGAACAGGTCAAGGATGATGCCCAGACAGGTTCCAAGGTAGGAAGTAAAACAGGACTGTTTCGATATCTGGGTAGGGATCAAGGCTGATAGTAAGGCAGGTCAGTGTCAACATTCAAGCTGGGCAGCAAGGCACATCAGCGTCAGTATCTGGTACAATTTTAAGGCAGGTAGCAAGGCAGGTCAGCGTTGGTATCCAGTCCAAGTTTAAGGTGGGCGGCAAGGCAGGTCAGCTTCACTATCCGGTCAAGATTCAAGGCAGGTAGCAAGGCAGGTCGGCGTCAGTATCTGGTCCAAGTTCAAGGCAGGCAGCAAGGCAGGTCAGCATTGATAGCTAGGCAAGGTTCAAAGCGGGCAGCAAGGCAGGTCAGTGTCAGTATCTGGTCCAAGTTCAAGGTGGACAGGAAGGCAGACTGGCGTCGATATCTGCTGCCCGTTTTGAACCTTGCTCGGATACCAACGCTGATCTGCCTTGCTGCCCACTTTGAACTTGGACCGGATATAGAAACGGGAAGCAGCTGATACTCTTGACAATGCGCCAAGGCTGCAGATAAGGTTGAGGGCATCTGACATCATCCAGAACCATGAGGGACAGCAAGGAATACACCAGCGCATGCAACTCAACAGGAGCCACCTGACCCACAGGAGGAAAACATGGATGCTCTATTCATGGCCAGGACGGCATCCTCGCTCACACTGCTCTGGTAAGGCACCATGACACTTGGACTCCAGAGGAAGCCGTTGAGCCTTACCCCGGTGCCCATCGGAGCAAAAAGGTGAGCTGGGATATGGTCGAGGCCAAGACAGTTAGTGCTTATTGTAGCTTAGTAAAAGAACCCCTATTTTTTTGTACCTATGTCAATGGTGGGTTAAGTGATTTGGCCAGGGTCACAAGGAATGATAGTGGAAATCAAACCCTTTTCCTGGGTTCATAGCCACACTGCACTAACCATTAGGCTACTCCTCCACGCCATTTTCACCTGAGTAAATGTTGCTGAATCTTGACTCCTCTATTACCTGATCGTCTGACAAAATCAGATTATATTTCTTTCTCTTATATCGCTAATTTTTCCATACCACTTAATATCATAAGCAAAAGCTTTTTAAGTGTATGGCTTGATAGTTGTAATCTTTGGTTAACTAAAGGTTTGGTTTTATATAGCAGCATCTGGAATAAGCTAAAGGGGGTGAGTCAGATGTTTTAATAGACTTGGAAACACAGTTTGAATCTACTGGGAACCCGGTATCAGGAATAATAAAAACAATAATAAGGGATAAGCCTGGTGCCGTCTCTGTTTCATGGAAGTAGGCGTTTCGTCCGTTCCTTCACAATAATTAGTGACACAAAATGAGAATAAGCTGAAAGAAAAAAATATAATTCAGTTCATAGCCTGCTCCTGCTTGCCCACACTGTGAAAGGGAAGGAGTTCTGGCACATTTCAGCACAAGCAGCACCAAACAATTATTCACATGTGTCTGATGGCGATTGGCAATTCTGCTTTATCTGACTGCTATACAAGAAAATACTAGCAACATATGCTGACAATTTTTTTTCACTGTGAGCTCTACATGATACTTCTGAAAGTGTCTCCAAGGAGACAAGTCCTGCAATAAACATGGTAGTGTCATGAGAGAAGGACCCTAGAGTTTATCAATGGAGAGTCAGAGGAATCTGGTGCTAAAGGTTTATTCTTTCTAAAATTTAAAGCCACCTGCGCAAGGGCCAAGAAAGCATATTTTGCTAAATTAGGAATCTGCAAAATTTTGTCGACTTGAGCTTTTCTTTTCCACCTTTTAATGTTGAGGATGCTAATAAAAACAGAGATATGGTTCAGTATATTACTGCTAGTGGTAGAGCGTCACTCAGTAATTGCGAGACAGGTTGAGCAGCCATAAAACTTTTGTTTTGCTTTTTCAAGAAAGCCACACCATCCCCTGCATTCTACAGAGGTTGCTGAAAGTTACACACCCAGAATTGGGCGCGATCCTGAGTTGCGCACAGAACCCAATTGGTTAATAAGCAATTATTAGCGTTAATTGGTATCATTTGAAATTTGCGCCTGCAACTCACTGCACATTATTCTATAACACAGGTTGCCAAAATCCCATAGCATGCAACCCAGAAGGGGACATGACCATAGGAGGAGCATGAGCAGGTCATGGGTGTTTTGAAAACTTGTGCACTGTGTTATAGAATTCAGCAGAAGTGTGCCCAATATGCATGCCTTTCATGTTCTCTGTCCGTGCAGAGTAGGGCACCAGAGGATTGAACGGCCATCTTTGTTTGGGGCTTTTCCAGGTTCTGGTGGCCATCTTTGTAAGGGGCGGCTGTGGTGGTGGCTACCATCTTGGAGTGGGGCAGCTTCAGGAAGGAAGCCCATATTTGGGCGCAGGGTGTCTCCAATGGGGGCAGCCATCTTGGATTCAGCTGTGCTGGCTTAGCTCTAATGCTTACACTATTTAAGGCCCTGTTCTCAGTTTTTCTGTGCTTTGGCTTCTACTCAGTTCTCTGGATAGTTGCTCTGCCTGGTACTGAACTTTCCTGTCCCTGGATCTGCTATTTCTCGCTGCCTGGTTTTACCCTGTGGACTTTGTGCTGGGCTTTGTTCTCTCTGCTGTTGGCTACCTGCACTCAGGGGCTCAACCCCTGGGGAACGGTGGGAGACACAGGGGGAACTCAGGGTTTTGACCGACAGCACGGTGAGGGGTTTCCCTCATCAAGTACAGGGGCTTACCTCTCCTTGCGGAAAGCATTACAATGCCTGGATTTACACTAGGTTTCAGCAAGCATAAATTCTCATCCCCAAAGTTGAGTGCACAAATCCCCACTAGGCGCTATTCTATAAAAAGCAATCATCTCAGAGTACCCTTTATAGAATAGCACAGAGCGTTGATTTTTCCCGATGCCTAATTTTCAGCATCATTTACTGAATCTGACCTCAAATACAAGTAGTACACGCTCTTACTGGTGAACAACATTCATTTCAAATGACAGCCCATCCTTACCAAATACATGGGATAAAAATACAAAATACATACTGTATAGTTCAAGTTTTCTATAGAAAATATGCTTTCATCAAAGGCAGACGTAATGTTTAAAAAAAAATGCACAAATTTAAGGAAACTGTGATACAGACATCAAAGCAACCTCTACTGAGCTTCCTCTGTGTGCTAGATTTCTTTTTCATTTACAGCAGGGGTTCTCAACCCAGTCAGGTTTTCAGGATACCCACAATGAATATTCCTGAAATGAATTTCCATACAAAGGAGGTAGTATATGCAAATTTATCTGATGTATATTCATTGTAGGTAACCTGAAAATCTGACTGGCTAGGTGTACCTCCAGGACTGGGATTTGAACCCCTTATTTAGAGACATAATAGCAAAGGATTCTAGAATGCCTGTGCCCCACCCCCCACTCCCTAAACCAACATTGCATAGGTTTAGGGGCCCTTTTACTAAACTCTGGCAGGGCTAACGTGTGGTTAGCTCGTGCCAAATTGACATACCACAGGGGTAGCACGGGTGCCCTGCAGTAGTTTCAAAGTTGGTGAATGCTGTTTACCATGGAAGAAAATAATTTTCTATTTTCTACCAAAGGGGCATTCCTGGCAGTAATCAGCAGCACGGCCGCACTGTCGCACTCTGCCTGATTACCGCAGGAGTAGCGAGTGAGCCCTTACTGCCAAGTAAATAGGTGGCGTTAAGAGCTCAGGCAGTAAATAGCTGTGCACTACTTTTCATTTTAGCGCATGGGCATTTACTGCCTCATTAAAAAAGGCCCTTTTCCCAGCTGCGGTGAAGAATGGCCCAGCGTGCGCCAATTTCACAGACTCACAATAGTACAGACCACCTTTTACCGCAGCTTAGTAAAAGGAGCCCTTATTTTCTGTCCCTGCTCTATGCCTCTCTCTCTCTTCTTTACTTTTTCATGTGATTCTCATCTTATTCCTCCTTTGTTTTCAGGCTTCTTTTCATCCCTCCTGAAAGTTTCTGCAGTCTTCTGATGCAGTTCATTTTTAAAATGAGAAAAAAAATACTTACAGGTCAATATTCAGCCTCCAGCATTCAGTATTTTGTTAAACTCTGACTACATGGGCTTTTTATACCTGGATATTCCACATCAGGTCATACCTGGATCCCTAGATATAATGCAGCCATTGACAGTACCAGCAATATTCCACTTGATACATAGATAACTCCTGCACGAAGTTAGGACAGCCATTTTGCTGTCCTAACCTTATCTGGATAGTTTCCAGGTAATGGATTGACTATTGCCACTAACCACTTAACTCCTGGTTCTATCCAGACCCTGACCTGGACCACCATGGTATTGCCAGGGTAATGCCAAAGCAGTTGGATTGGATTTTCAGCAATTCTATCTGGGTAAATGCGACCAAATATCTGGGTATGATCTGATGAAGGAGACTTAACTGGGTTGGAGCCACTCTTACCCTGACAAGTCCCTACTAAACAGCATGCACTTAGATTTTTTTTTCCACTCACAGATCCCTCTTTATCTTTTTCACATTCTTCCTATCTACAATATGTATCATTTCCAAGTTGTAACTTCTGTTGACCCTCCCTTCCTACAGCTCCGTGTCTAAAATAGACATACATACATTATGATTAGCAAATAGACATTACTGAATCTCATCAGTTTTGAGTGAAAGGTCAGTGCCCGTTGACATTCTCCTGCAGGCAGCATCTCCTCTCTCGCCCGAGTGGCTGAGTACTGATAACTCCAGAGCTTCAGCTGGTCTTTTCAGATATGTGTAAAAGGATCAGACTGTACAAAGACATCTCAAGCTACCCTCCACCAGCCTCTGGTGCAGAGTAAGGTCAGATCGAAAATACACTATGAAAATAATTTCAACCAGCTTAGTGGATTTTTTACCAACCATGCTGAATATCTACTGCTTAATGGGGATGGGTTGGGAGTGAAGGAGGAGGAGGGTAAACTTTAGCCACTATCCTCAGTGTTGTTTTGATTTCATTTCATTTCTTGACGTGATATACTGCCCATCATAATAAATACCTGAGCAGTCTGCAACAATAATTTAAAAAAAAATCACACAACACAATAAAAATATAATAATGTTGAAAAGCATGGTAAAAGCAACTAATATACAATAGCACCCCTCAGCAACAAATTATCTCACCCTTATGTTTATGTTTATTTCAAGATTTGATATACCGCATTAGTTAACAAAAGTCAAAGCAGTGTACAATATTAACCAATTTCAATAACATAAAATAAGCATAGAAGAGAACTCCAATTTTGACAGGAAAGAACACTTGCATACATCCAACAACAAATATAATTATAGAAATTAAAACAGATTAAATAAAATAAAAATAAAATAAACACACAAAAATTATTTTTGGCTACTCCTTTAAGAGAACTGTTCAGGCAATGTCACATACATTAATTATCTAACGGGCAGGTTAAATGCCAGCTGGAAATAATGATTTTTTAATAACAACTTAAATTTTGGTAAGGACAGTTCTGCTCTAATGTTAGGGAGATATCATTCCATAACCTTGGTGCCAAGTAAAAGAACACTGAAGATCCAGTACTTTCGTAATGTGTGGATTTTATTGAGGGTAGAAGTAGATGGTGGGCATGTAAATAATGAAGAAAGCGTACTGGGTATGTAGGATATTTTTAGAAGATAAAGTGATGATCCTGTGTGTAGCACCTTATGCGCAATGACCAGGACTTTAAATCAAATTTGAAATTGAACTGGCAACCCATGTAATTGAAGAAACAGTGAGGTAACATGATCATGCTTCTTTGCTTGAAATAATAAACAGATTGCCGAATTCTGGAGCGTCTGAAGATGCCAAAGTTGTATTTGTGTAATACCCACGTAAACACCATTTAAACATGCAGGGATCAGAGTGTGAATAGATGCAGAGGATCTTCCAGGTACATCTACGTGATCCAGATTTGCCACCATTTGGGCGCATGCAGATCCATTTTGCAGCTCGCCTGCAAAAAATGCCTCTTTTTTTGCCGAAAATAGGCGTGTGGCAAAATCAAAATTGCCGCATGTCCATTTTGGCTCTGAGACTTTACCGCCAGCCATAGACCTAGCGGTAAAGAATTTGGGCAGTAATGACCTACTCGTGTCAGATGCCACTTGGTGTGCATCCGCTACTCGCGCCAGAAAATAAAAAATATTTTTCAAACGCACGTAGCGGACATGTGCCAAAATTGAAATTACCGCAAAGGCCATGCGATAACCGGGTGGTAACTCCAGTTTGTAACGCGTTGGACGTGCGTAGGCGCCTACACTGCTTAGTAACAGGGGCCCATAGTTAACTGAGATGAATCAAAGAAAAAGTATAAGAATGAGACAGATACTTCACAATACATTTACAAGGAATCTTCGGGAAAAAAAATAAAAAAAAACAACCTAAAACGAACAACAAAAAAAACCTGGGATGCATCAAAAGAAATTGTTTCCTACGTTTTTGTGTTGCTTTAGCAACATCAAGAAATACCTGTACCTTTAAAAAGCAAAAAGTGGAAAGATGATATTTAAGGTATAATTTCAAAAGCAATCATGTGTTACTTTTAGACCTGCTATTGATAAGGAGTAAATGGGTGTGCCTAAATGTATTTATTTGGATTCCACTGTTACCTTTTTTAGTAGCATCTCAAGGTGAGTTACATTTGGGTGCACAAGATATTTCCTTACTCAGCTCATAATTTGATTTTGTATTTTTAACCTGTTTTTTATGGTGGGAGGGGGTTAGTGACCACTGGGGGAGTAAGGGGAGGTCATGCCCGATTCCCTCTGGTGGTCAACTGCTCAGTTCGGGCACCTTTTTGAGGCTTGGTCGCAAGAAAAAATGGACCAAGTAAAGTCGGCCAAGTGCTCGTCAGGGACGCCCTTCTTTTTTCCATTATTGGCCGAGGATGCCCATCTCCTAATCACGCCCCAGTCCCGCCTTCGCTACCCTGCCAACATGCCCCCGTGAACTTTGGTCGTCCCCGCGATGGAAAGCCATCGAGGGTGTCAAAAAATTGGCTTTCGATTATGCCAATTTGGGCGGCCTTGCGAGAAGGACACCCATCTCCCGATTTGTGTCGGAAGATGATCGCCCTTCTCTTTTGAAAATAAGCTAGATAGGCACCTACGTGCATCCAATGCATGTCAATTTGGAACTACCACCTGGCTACCACATGCCCAGGCGGTAATTCCATTTTTTATGCATGTCCAATACGCACATCAGAAAATATTTTTTATTTTCTACCTCTAACCAGGTGATAATTGGCAGTGTACGCACGCTGATGATTACCGCCCGGTTAACGCATGAGACTTTACTGCTAAGTCAATGGGTGGTGGTAAGGTCTGAGGCCCAAAATGGACAGGTGGCAATTTTTATTTTGCCGCATATCCATTTTCAGTCAAAAAAAGGCCTTTTTTGCAGGCATGCTGAAAAATGGATCTGTGCGCATCCAATACACGTGCCTACATCAGCGCAGGCCATTTTTTTGTGCACCTTAGTAAAAGTACCCCTGAATTGGTATAACAAGCTAATGAGCGCTGATATCAGTATTTAACAAACAATAATGAGCACTAATTGGCACTGATTAGAATTTAGGCACACAACTCGCTAAGCGTATTCTGTAAAGATGTGCACCAAACTTCTAAAGCATGTAGGCAAAAAGGAGCATGGTTATGGGTGGGGAAATGGGCGTTTCCTGGGTGTTCTGAAATTTAAGCGCCTAGTTATAGAATATGGCCCAGTACGCCTAAATTATGTGCTGGGATTTACACCACATTTTTGTTGGTGTAAATGGATGCGTACAGATTTAAATGCTGAAATGTCAGCTAAGCGTATCCTATAATCAGCACATAAATCTAGTTGCCAATTATAGAATACACTTAGTCAGCACTGATTTCGGCACCATATATAGAATCTCCTCCTTTGTGTGCCACAATTGTTATAGTAAGGCATCTCAGCAGCGTAGTTTTCTACTTTCAGGTTTTTCATAGCACCCTCTAAGGCAGTAAACATTTTTGAGAAAAAGTCATGAAAAACTTTAATGACATGGCACTGAGTACCCCATCTGCCGTAAGAATGTAGGTCCTTCAAGCTTTGCTTTCTGTGGTTCTGTTTGATATCATTTGATGTACCACCTTACACCAAAAAGACACCAAAGTGATTTACAATACTATATAAAATACAACCAACAAACAAACCTCAGCATTACAACGAGAATTCAACATAATTACCTCTTCAAACAAGCTTACCCAAAGAACCCAACTTAATTCTCGAACCTAATTCCACACCACCAGCACTACCCATACTCCAATCCTCTCCCCCACATCTCTCCCCATTGTTTCTACTCTTTTAACTTGAACATCTCTTGATACTTTGTATCATACTTTGTGTTATCTCTGTGATACTTTGTACCATAGCTTGTAAGCCGCACTGAGCCTGCTATCAAGTGGGAAAGAGCGGGGTATAAATGCTATAAATACATAGGCGCCCCTTATAAGAGGCTTGGGGATGCTAAGCCTCCCCAGCCCAATGGTCAACTTCCGAGTGTTGCGCCTGCACTACCCGCCCCCTCGCGCGTGCGGTTTAATTGTTTTAGTTCCATGGCAGCGACGTCATTGACGTCGCTTCCACAGAGAATACAGAGGTCAGCTCCGCCCTCTTGGCAGCAATGCGACGTCATTGATGTCGCTACAGAGGTAAGCTCCGCCCCCTTTAGCCTCCCCAAAACAGTTGGCTACCGACTGTCTATGTATAAATAAAAAATAAATTTAAAATAGTACAATAAAATGTTATACATATAACAAAAATTCTTAGACGTCAGGAAGATCAGACAAAATCAGGCAAAACTTTGAGTGTAAAGCCATGTCTTTACAGCTTTACGAAACTGCAAATAGTTTCGTAAAGCTGAGCCTTGCTGTGCATCCTCATGCCACCAGCAAAGCAGCTGTGCCACTGTAGAGTGAAATGCAATCAAGAGCCAATCTGGTGCCGATAACTGTAGTTCCTGTATAGAAATCTGGTCTGTGCCAGAGAAGTACTTATGTGTACAGCTCGTGTTGCTGTTTTCTGTGAACAGCCTTTAATGCTTCGTGGAAATAATCTGATCCAGCCATATTAGATAAGTGCATTCAATGTCTGTGATGGCGTGACTGTGAAGATCTGCCAGCATAAGCCTTGCCTTGGGTATGGTGCACGATGCCAGGATAAGGATAAACCGTTGTTCCACCCTCTGAAGGAACAAACCAGCCACTGCACATCTGCCAGCAAATGTTTTCCAGTTCAAGTGTACAATTAAATTCCAGTCAAGAGATTTGCCAAAGCTTCATCTGAATGCAGAATTGAATTTCATATCTCCCCAAATTCCCTTCTTGTCTTGACTCAAACAGACCTCATTATACCACAGGGTGCTGGAATACAGAGTTTGTAAGTTGTATTAAAGACCCAGTAACAAAACTGCTGCTGTTTGTAATTGGTTATGATTTGTTTACATTCCTCATGCTAAGATGGAGTATGCCTGGCTTTATTTCTCATTACATAATAACATAGTAAATGAAGGCAGATAAAGACCAATTGGCTCATTTATTTATTTAAACTTTATTTAAAATATTTATAACCTGTACATCCACTGTTTTGGATGGAGAACAAGTCAACATGCATAATACATACATAAAACATTTTCAACAAATTTAAAACATCACATTTCATTTTGTCTACTATGTTGGGGAGGCTCCCCCAATGTATTTTACCTGACCTTTGACTCCTCTTCCTACCGCAAGTCTCTAAATTTCCCAGACATGCTTATTGTTCATAGGTTGTATCCTTGGTTGCTCCATGTTGGCTAGCTATGCTTCTAGGAGCAGTACTGATTTTACTTTGCATCTTGTAATTCTGACTATGCCGTGAAGGTACTACAATTTTCTTGGAAGCCCTCCTCAGGTGTATTGCTGATGTAGGATTGTAAGCACGGCCACTTCATACAGGTCACCTCAGCCTTTTTAGAAGCCAGATACAGTCAAACCACCTCTCTCTGCCCATTTGCTCCTATTTTTCCCCCCTTGGCTCTCTACAATTTCATATGACTCAGCAAGCAGTCAAGCCTCTCCTTTAGTTCTGTCTATTAGCCCCCTTCCCTTACCGTGGTATTCAGTCTCTGTGCTAGGCACATTTAAATTCTGTAACAGCTGTGACTGTCACTGCCTCTGCTGGTAGGGTTATGGATTTGATATCCTGCCTTTCTGTGGGTACAACCAAAGCAGTTTAAATATACTATTTGAGATACTTCTTCTGTCCCTAGTGGACTCACAATCTAAGTTTTGTACCTCGGGTACTGGAGGGTTAAGTGACTTGCCCGGGGGCACAAGGAACTGCAGTGGGAACTGAACCCATTTCCCACTAACAATTAGGCTACTTCACTCCTTTATATCATGACTCCTTATCCTTAAACATTCCATTTATACGGGAAAATTCTGGTGGGTTTTGGAGGGCTTGCTGTTTTCTCCACAAATGTAACAGGTAGGGGGTTATGGGCCTGGGTCCACCTGTCTGAAGTGCACTGCACCTACTACTAAACTACTCCAGGGACCTGCATGCGCTGTCATGAACCTGAGTATGACATCTGAGGCTGGCATAGAGGCTGGAAAGTAATATTTTTAATGATGTTTTTTGAGGGTGGGATGGGGTTAGTGACCACTGGGGGAGTAACGGAAGGGCATCCCCGATTCAATCCAGTGGTCAGATGGTCATTTGGGGTACCTTTTTCTGCCTTATTCGTAATAAAAACACGTCCGGTTGAAAACATCCAAGGTTTAGTCATGGACATCTTTTTTCCATTATGGCTCAAAGACGTCCAAGTCTTAGGAACGCCTAAGTCCCACTTTGAACACACCTCCAATACACCCCCGTGAGATTTGGACGTCCTTGCGACGGACTTCTGACAAAGATGTCCAAAATCAGGTTTCGATTATACCGATTTGGACGTCTCTGTGAGAAGGACGTCCAAGTGCTGATTTATGTCACTTTTTTGGACATCCATGTCTTTCAAAAATGAGCCTGTTAGTCTGCAGGTCACTATGATTCCAGAAATGATACAACTACACATGGTTCTTCAGATAAGCACAGTCAAGACCCCTAGAAAGAAGACAATCAATAGTTGTACAGTTTGATTCTCCTACAGTCTTAAACTGTCCTGATGTAGAAGTAAGCAGGAAAGCCTGAATTTTCCATGACCATAGCAAATGCTGACAATGTGATGGGTATATTTCCATTGCCTCCTGCAGGAAGTGTGCAGGAGTTAAAAATTGAAACTTTTTGGGTTATCCAACAAAAACCTGGGGAGGGGTATCTTAAACTAGTTTTATTTATTATTATTATTATTATTATTATTAAATTATAAAATTTTTATCCCGCACTATCCCACAATTCTAGGAGGGTTACAGCTATTATATACATAAATATTTTATATATCCTTACTAGACAAGCAACACTCACTTATACAAAAGTCAAAAATAAATTAAAATTAGCAAAATGTTAAAATTTCAAGACAGATTACCATACTAGGAAGTATGTAAATGAAGCTTGTTCAAAATATATTCTACTATGTTACATACAGTATACAGGAGCAATTAAAGGCCTTTTTGGATTTGAAAAAAGATTGCTTAAGAATTAGTTGGAATATATTGTAAAAGATGTAAGGGGTTTTCATGCTAAGCTTTTGCTTTGTTTATCATGTGAAGTGCTAATTTTTATTGGTACCTTGAATATCTCCGTATTTACTGTTAAGACACTCTCCCGTTTTGATGTGGTCTAAGGAAGCTTATTATTAGTTCCTACATGATTGTATTTTTCCTTATTTGTTGCTTTGCTCAATGTAACAAGATTTTTATCTTGTGAATATATTGTTGAATTGAATACAACTAAAATTAACGAAAGAAAGAAAGAAAGAAAGAAAGAAAGAAAGAAAGAATTTGATTCTACAGCATACATAGAAACTAAATAAAGTTGTGAGTCCATCCAGTTTCAGCCATTATCATATGGCTGACCACCTACACAGCACACTTCATTATTTCCGATGCCCTGGATCTAGACTCAGTCTTCAACAACTTCAACTAGGACTAGTTTTCAGGACCCATACAATGAATATTTATGGAATACATCTGTATACATTTAGGACAAGATCCAGGCTGATAATGCAGACAGCAAAAACTCGGCCCAATTGAGGATCTCAGAGACCGCATTTAGGAATAAATAGCTTAAGAAATTATATCCTGTAACCTTTAATGGTTTTTAATCTGCCAAAAGAGCATTGCTGTTCTTAACTATTCAACTTCAGTTGTTTTTCTTAGGCATAGGTTACAAATCTTTCCCAGAACAGATTGCCTGCTCCTTGAAGTCAAGCCTTAATCTTCTATGCCTGTTTGTCTCTACTCCTGGTTTATCATGCCATTAATCTGATTTATTTTACACATGAAGATAAGTAATAATTCCTCTATTGTTCATACCAAGTTGACATGAATAGTAATGCACTATACAGTAATTTGCCATTTCTAATTGATATATTGATGTCATACAAAAATAACACAGATGCGGTAGCACTGCACTGAACAGACTGCTAATGGGTGGTGCTATACACTTCATAGTAATGTGCTCAAACTCCTTTCAGTGCCTCCGCAGTGCACATTCCTTTATAATTTTCTGCTCACTTTAGGCACTTTCTGCAAGCAGTGTTGGCACCATGTTGAGCCCCGCTGGTGGGGTAAAAAAAATGGATCACAGCACTTTAATAGAAGGCAGTACCTCCTCCCAGGGGGCAATCCAGCACTCAGTAGCTCTGGGGAGTTCATCAGAGAGACTTCATGGGAACAATCATGGTCACATTCAAAACTAGTAGGAAAAAAGCAGTAAGGCACAAAGAGCAAAGATTCAAATGGTAAAAATCAGATGAGGCTTTATTGTGAAGCCTCAATTCCATATGTTGAGAGGTCTCGACACGGCTGTGTTTCAGCAACAATGCCTGTGTCAGGAGTCTTTCAACCTTGTAATAACATAAAAACATATTTAAAAATAAAACTAAGTAATGACATAAAGATAATATTTAACTAAAAACATATAAACATGCATTACCTGGAAATTAGTAACACATACAAATACATCATCTAAACATTAGACAACTTCTAAAACCTCATGTGACTAATGGAATCAAAAAGATACAAATATATATTACCCTGATAGTAAACATCTCATAAATAATCAGATAGTGATAAATCATGAATAAAATACATATGAATAACTAAAAATGCATTAAAATTTGAACAACCATTTATATGTATATAATATAATATATTATATATATATATATATATATATATATATATATATATATATATATATATATATATATATATATATATATATATATATATATATATATATAATTTACGGTTCATTTCTACCCCACATTTTCCCACAAATGCAGACAAGAGTGAAACGTTTATTGAATGCAACCCTGTGATTATAAAAAATGTGTAAAACTAGGTCATGTTGTGAAACTTACCCAACCCAAGTACGTCCTTCTTTCGTTCTTATTGCTGTCTGATTGAAACATTAACTTGTTAATCTGGTCTTACTGAACAGATGGAGACACAAATGGCTGCATATCAGATTCCCAGCTGCGAATTTGAAGAATGTTGTTTTCATTTTTCTTCTAATGTATTATTAATGATGGAGTTACTGGACTTCATGTGATATTTCTCTGTGAATTCCTTTTGTGCTTGTGGTGATGTAACTTCTTCAACCCTCGTTGCACTGTCCCATTATTAAGAGAACTTCAGCACCCTGCACTGTGCCTTCTCTGACGGAGCTATAGATCCTTACAGAGTCCATCTTCTAATGGAGATGTGGCCCTTTGCTTGATGGACCTGTAGCTCTGTACTCTTCCTCTGTTAGTGAAGCTTCAGCCTCTTACACTGGTTTTCTTCTGATAGAAATCTAGTCAATTGTCCCTTGTAGTGTGTCTGTTCTCAAGAAGCTTCTGATGGAGCTCCTTCCCACTGCACAGCCAGCTTTTCTGATGAAGCTCCAGCACTTTGGATAGAGCTCCAGTTCCCTGTACTGTTCCTTACTGAAAGGTATTCCAGCCTTTTCCAGTCTTCCTCTTCTGAAAAAGCTTACATACTCTATACCATAGGAGCCAGCTCTGTAGGTCCCGGTGAGTGATGAGCATCCCCCAATATTGAGCAAACTCCTTCATTGTGTCCAGGGAGGGGTAATTTGTATTGTGTTTGACACGCCAATCATTTGAAAATATAGGTGTCTATGCCTTACATCAGTGGTTCCCAGATCTGGTCCTGGAGGCACCCCAGCCAGTCAGGTTTTCAGGATATCCACAATGAATATTCATGAGAGAGATTTGCATGCAGTGGAGGCCTAGCGGTAAAGTCTCATGCCGGGCAGTAATGATGTATACACGTCAAATGCCACTTGGCGTGTGTCCGATATGCACATTCGAAAATAACAATTACTTTTAAGCTGCATGTATCGGATGCATGCCAAAAATAAAATTACCACAAAAGCCACACAGTAGTCGAGCGGTAAGTCCATTTTGGCACACGTTGGGTGCGCCTAGATGCTTACGGAGCTTAGTAAAAGGGCCCCTTACAAAGATACAGGTGTACGTGCATCAAATTAAGTAGCAAAGCTGCAATTTTTATGTTTCTTCATTCTGGAGACAGATACAAACAATGGGGGATTAAGAAGAATTACTCCTTAATCCATTGCATAAAGCCCTGCCAAAATGCCTTTGAGCTGGTGCTAAACCCACCTAGGAATTTTTTTCCTTTAAGTGTGTATTCTCTTTAAAAAATGGGGAATACATGTGTATGTGATCCACATGCGCAATGCCACCATTCAGAAGTGGAGATGCTTCGAAATTGAGCTTCTACATTTGTGGCAAGTGAAAGGCAATTCTATAATCTGAATGTTAATATTTTACATATGGAGCCCCTAAATTTGGGTGCGAACCTGAAATGTGCATGCAAATTAGTAGGTTAAAGAGTCGTTAACAAGCAATAATTGGCCACTAAAAAACAATTATTGATGTTTATTGGCACCAAAAAGGATTTGTGTGCATTTCAGAATGTGCACTTAGGACTAGATTCTATATATTTTATTTATTTTATTTGTTACATTTGTACCCCACATTATCCCACCTATTTGCAGGCTCAATCTGGCTTACATTGTACCGTAAAGGCGTTCACCAGTCAGTTGATAACAAATACAAGGTTGTATTGTGGTCAAATGAGGTAGGTGTGTGTCAGGCACCGTGAAGGTCGTATGGAATGAAGATTGTATATTGTCCAGTACGATCATTGGTTGAGCTGTGATGCTGGACGTGGGGATTTACGTTTGATTGGTGAGGTAAGCCTTTTTGAAGAGGTTGGTTTTTAGTGATTTCCTGAAGTTTAGGTGGTTATTGATTGTTTTCACAGCTTTCAGAAGTCCATTCCATAATTGTGTGCTTACGTAGGAGAAGGTGGATGTGTAAGTTGTTTTGTATTTAAGACCTTTGCAATTTGGGTAATGTAAGTTTAGGTATGATTGTGATGATCCGATTCTGTTTGCACTGAGATTTCCGCATAGAAATCAGAGTGTATTCTATAAAATATGTTTTAATTTAGATGTACTTTATAGAGTAAGCCAAGCACTGGTCCATGTGGCTAAATTTAGTCGCGGTCAATTACGCCAAGTAAAACCTGGTGTAAATCTCAATGCCTAAATTAGGTGTGGAGCAGGTGTAATCTATAACAATGTGTATACAACTTATATTTATGTGCACCATGTTACAGAATACGCTTAGTAGCTAGTGCATGTACATTCTAATTAATAACAATTAGTGCTGATAATTGGTTGTTAGCATCCAATTATCAGTGCTGATTAGCTTATTAACTAAGGTATGCACATTGTTATGGAATATGCTTCAATTTTTGCACGGAAATCTTGGCATGATATATAGAATCCGGGATTAATACCCACGTCTCATAGGGTGCAACTCTAAAGGGGGTGTGGCCATGGGTGGGGCTAACTTATGAGCATTACAGGGGCGAAGTTGGCACTTATGCAGTTAAGTGACGATATTCAGCCCTTAACCGCATAAGATAACTGCATAAACTGGGCCACATAAAAGGAGTCCTATCTTAATACAGTTCATCTTATGTGGTTAAGGAGTGAATATTGCACTTACCCCCATAAGTTTTAGTGGCCAACATTTAACCAGATATTCAATGCTGATGCCCAGACATGGCCCAGCATTGAATATCCAAGAATACAGCCAGCAGTGGGCATAAAAAGCTGACCACCGCCAGCTGGATATGGGCTGGTGGCTTCCTACAAGCAATGCAGAAAATTAAGGACTGACTGGCTTTGTCCTTTATGACTTAGGAGTGTTGGGTAACTGACTGTAGGAGCAGTGGCACAGATACACCAACTATTGGTTCGGGGAATGCTAGATGGTGATGCACTGAAGCCCTGCACCATACAGCGAAGATCAGCTGAGAGGAGCGCGTCTGTGTGGGCTGCGCACGCCGGAGTCTCAGAAGACAGCACTTCTGCTGGCGGGGTTTTGGGTGTAAGGGGCGCGGAGGCGGGTGGGACTGTGGCGCCGGGCCCCCCTCAGGGGGGACGGCGACAACCTGGGGGGGTGGCAGTGGGGGTGGGGCCCAGGGGGGGGGCTGGGGGCCCAGGGCAGCCTTGTCCCTCGGCGGCCCTGAGCGGAGCTGACTGGTTGTTGGCTTTGTGTAGTCCTAACTGTAGCAGTAGTGTTATGAACATGAAAGCTGTTCTTCTGATGAACTGAGCTGCAACTCAGAAGATAGCAAAAACCACACCAAAAGGATGTTTAAGCTGTTAATATGTACTGTTTCATGGACTACAACGCCCATACTTCCATTCCAACTCTGAATATTCAATTCTATCCCAAAGATGTTTATGTCTGTGAATTCTGTCCTGTGCTGTTTCCAGTTTGCTTGGAGTAAAGGATTCTAGTGAAAAGGAAAGGAGTATAATATAATTTTTTTTAAAAACAGAGACAATCACTTCTTATGCAAAGCCTGTGCTGAATTCCTCTTGTGTTCTCATAAATCTGATGCCACTCAGAACTTTTATTTGGTGCCAGAGCTCTCTGTTCCTGTAAGTTGCAACAGCATTGCAGGAATGGAATGACTCCACGTAGCCTCTGTTTTAAGGAACGTGATACCAGGCAGCCCCGTTAGACTTCTGACACTCACTAATGAGTCTTTACATGTCTATCCAACATGACATCCTTACAGCGGTTTTGAAGATATAAGGTTGACACTACAGTGTATTCACACCAAAAATAAACCATAATCTCTCAGCAAGTATGGGAATTCACATGGGAGTTTTACAGATTTCCTCTGCACGCACTGCTTCCAATCAATCTTTCTTCACTTCTCAAACCATGTACTCTTCATGTTCTGAAATTCTGTTGTGTTCTTTGGCACTGAATTTGCTCTTTCTAAACATAGAACTTGGAGTTCAGCAAGAATTATTGGAGCCTAATTTCTTAAATGTACAAGGATGCCTATGTGGGGTTTTTTTTTTTAAGGCCTGAATCCTACCCCTCTTGGCCCCATCTAACATCTGAAAATTTAGTGCCGATCAGATGCAAAACCAAAAATTTTGTAGGTAGCATAATTACATTTGCAATTCATTGAAAACATGGATCCTTCCTCTTCCCCCTCAAAATAATGTTGCCCTGATCTTCATAAACTCCCAGACATGTCTTGAAAATTTGATGTGCATCAAACGGAAAACCAAAATGTTATTAGGAAGCATAACTTGTGTGTATATATTTGTCTAAGGAAACCGCAAAGCAAACAGCAAGATTCAATATGGTTAGCAAGAAAAAAAGCAGACCATATAAAGTTGAAGGGTTTATTCACTACATGAAAACCCAGGTCAGAGATACAGTTTTTAGCAGTTCAGTAAAGTTTGGACTTTTCCACCTACTAATATCCATTTGCTCCTGAAGTAGCCCCTTTGGCGAAACATGGCCATGTCGGGTATGTATGTATAAAATCTGGGAGCCAATGTAGGGCCTTCAACTTTACACAGTCTGATTTTTTTTTCCTTGCTAACCATAGTGAATATATTTGTGGAAAGTGCATGAATGTGGATTGAAAAAAGGTCCTGTCATGATCATCGTTGACCATCTGACACCTTCTGAAGTGACGTGATTACAGGTGTATATTTGGAACAGCACATGGATCCAAAAAGTTACCCCAATATGTCCTAAACATTTGATGTGATTTAGATGGAAAGAAAAACTTATTAGGTAAAGTAAATGTGAAGGTGTAGTCATGGAATATGAGGATCTTAAAAAATATACCCAATGTGATAAAAATTAGGTGAAGATCAGAAGCAGAATGGATACCAAATTGAAACGTTATCAAGAGATAATAGTTGTGCTTACACAGTCATGTAATATGTGGTTCAATAAGAAAATAAAATATATGCAGGTTCTAATTACATATATAAAAATATACCAGATTATTTGGGCAACATGCACCCTTCCGGTAAGCTGCCAAATGTAATAGTTATTTGTATGAGAATGTATTAAATTGTGGATTTGAATTACAACTATTGTAGCCTTGGGGGTATTAGGGGATTTTCATATTTTTGTTTTTTGTAGAGGTTCAGTCCTCCTGAAGAAGCTTTAGCGAAATACAGCCTGTATAGAGGACTGTTGGGAGCGTGCAACTGAGGTTGTTTATGAGCCTCTGGGGTGCACAGTGGGGTCTAGTCCATTTTACCATTGGAAGATTAAGTTTGTGGGAACTATCAACAAACACAAGTGTGCTGGGTGACGAAAATATTTATTCATTGGAAATCATATGAGAATCCATTTACCTGGAAGAAATATTGAATTTGAAAGTATACTGTCCTGATGTTTATGGGGACTGCGTGGGGTATGGACTGTTTGGTATATGGACTGCAATAGCAGCACTTAGGAGGGCTCTTTAAAGTACTTTGCTGTTGTTAGTCCATAGGAGGTGTGACTCTTCCTTGATGGTTTTGCATGAAATGATAAGTGGGTGATTAAGATCACACTGCTTTTATGTTATGATATTTTCTTGTATAATAAATAAGAAAATACTCGTATCCAGTTCCTCTTAGATCCCCAACATGCCCCTGAAAATTCACCATTGATAACACATTGAGGGGTGAAGTTATCAATGTGGTCTACCATTGAGAAGGGTTATTTTACTGTTAACCAAGGTTATTAGTAATTAGGTTTTATTGCATAAAATGAGACTTGTGCTAAAAAAAATCATGAGTTAGTTGTAAAATAGCCTCACTTAACAGTAGCCCACACTGATAACTCCCCCTCCCCCCCCTTCAACAGAAAAACTATTAGTGATGGACACACAAACATACTCACAAAAATATGATAACTTAAATCTCTATCCCTTTGGCAAATAGGCAGAAAATAGAAAATGGCAGCAGATAAGGACTGGCTATTTACTGCACTACCATGGAACATGCCTGATCTCAAGTTTTATCTTCACATTCTAGTACCTAAGAGTCCTCTGTGCTTATCACATGGTTTCTTGAATTCTATTATGTTTATGTTTTCACTCCCATATATGTCCTTTGTTCTGAAAATTCAAATCTTATCACTCCATCTTTCTCTAGATTGTATTTAGACGCATCCCACACCTCAGCCTTTTGTTGCACTGCTCCAGCTCTCTGGAATTCTATGATCTCTTATTTTCAACTTGAACTCTCTGAGGTAAAGATTAAATCAGCATTAAAAAGTTGTTCATCCAGGCCTATCCTAATCACAGTAGTGCTCCATGAATTCAGCTAGGCTCAACCTCTCCCCTCCCTGTGTTTCTACCTTATTCATACTATTTTTTAATATGATTGTTGTGCAACCATTATTCTCTTTCTAATCTATACATCTAGGTTTTTTTAGCTATTATTTTTAATCTTTTTATGTCTGCTATTTATTTTTACAGTTGATCTGGATTGTAAACTGCTGTGATACATTTACAATATGCCGTATAACAAATGCTCAAAATTAATTAAACTAGTACATGTTTATTGATTCCTGATATACTACCTTTCAGGGCCTATCATCAAAGTGGTTTACATAAAAACAAAGGAAGAAACGAACACCAAGTCATTGACAGGAAAGAGAAGAGATTGGAAAAATGGAGTGAGGTCAGACAAAAAAAATAAAAGGAAACAGATCAAAAAGAGAGGCAAGGACACTGCCCTACTGTGTGTTCACAGCACCTAGTACAACACCAAAGTTTTGTGTGAAAAGTTGGGTCTTCAGGCTAGAACAGAATTTGTTGTTGTTGTAGGATGTATTGTATTCTAGAGGGTCAGAGCAGTAAAGAAAAAGACTCTGGTGAGTGGATTCTAGATGAGCCCGGAAGACAGAGCAAATACCTTGGGCAAATTGCAAGGTTCTGGATGGGATATATGGAGGAGCATTATCGAAAGGGACGTCCTCGTTTCGATTTGGACATCCTCGCAGAACGTCCCGATCCAGGGGCAGGGAAACAAGATGGATGTCCATCTTTTGTTTTGATAATATGGTCAGGGACGTCCAAATCCTTAAATTTGGTCATCCCTAGACTTGGTCGTTTCTGATTTTCGGCGATAATGGAAACCAAGGACGTCCATCTCAGAAACGACCAAATGCAAGTCATTTGGTCATGGGAGGAGCCAGCATTTGTAGTGCACTGGTCCCCCTGACATGCCAGGACACCAACCGGGCACCCTAAGGGGCACTGCAATGGACTTCATAAATTGCTCCCAGGTACATAGCTCCCTTACCGTGTGTGCTGAGCCCTCCAACCCCCCCCCCCCAAACCCCACTACCCACAACTGTACACCACTACCATAGCCCTTACGGGCGAAGGGGGGGCACCTAGATGTGGGTACAGTGGGTTTCTGGTAGGTTTTGGAGGGCTCGCTGTTTCCTCAATGTGTATGCTAGATATGTGAATGAATCCACCAGCATAATTGGTGCACCAAGAAGTGTGGAGGCAAGTGTGAAAGATGCCCAATGACAATAGGAATAATCTTACTGTTTCCACTGCTGGTAAGATGTATCTCACCTCTACTCGGCCTGCCTTCTTTTTACAATACCCATACTCCAAGTAACTCGGAACAAGATTTGATACTTTTTAAAGCTAAAAACTCAGAGCCAGGTTCTACTGTTTGCTGCAGTGAGATGCTGTTCTGAAAAAGAGATCTATATGATTGTTAAATCTCATATACACCTTTGGACAATCCTAATCTTGATTTAATAGGCTATCACAGGCTATAAAGAATTCAACAAAATGCCATAAACAAGATGACTCTCCTACTCCTTGGAAGATATAACAAAGAGAGGATTTTCTACTATGCATACCTAGTAAAATACTTCCAGAAGGTGCCTGCCACTCACAGTAGCTATGAGCTCGTGAACAATCCTTGGGTGTTTATGAACTTCAGAATTTTATTACTACCATGTGGCTCTCAAACCTGTCTTGGAGGAGCACAAGCCAGTCAGATTTTCAGGATATTGTCCATGAATATACAGAAGATCAATTTGCAGTATATGAAAATCTATCTCTTGCATATTCATTCTTGCTATCCTGGAAACCAGACTGACTGGCGCTGCCCCAGGACACTGTGGTAAAATATTCCAAGCGTTTTTTGGTTGCATTATCATCCTAGTTTTACAACAACATCCCTCTGATAATGTTATGGCAACAACATGATATTGTTGACAAGGGCTTTTTTCCAAGATTCTTTCAGTAACCAATATATTTTTAACCTGCTGTGTACTTTATTATAGCTGTCATCTGATGACCTTCAAATGAGCACTTTCCGTGGGTTTATGGCTTGCAAATTACTAGCAAGGGCAATTTACAAGTGCCAGGTGGAGGAGAATTATGCACTGTAAACTCATCTCTCTCACTCTATCAGTTCCCTGGAGATCCATGATGATTCTTGTCCTTATTCCTGTCTCACATGGACTCCCCTTATTAATTACAAGGCTGGCTAAGCCTTCAGCATAAATCCACTCCAGCCCCCCATCTCTACAATGCAGGCAGTGCAGTGAAATCTCTGATATGCCTCCATTGGTGAGACATCTCATCAGGCCATTTGCCATTCTTCAAATGAGGCAGGTGCTGCTTGCAGGCATTTTACAAAATTGCAATTAAGTAGAACAAAATGCATATAAAACAATTTCAGGGTGTTTTTTTCTTATGTTGCCCTCAATGCTGTGTTTGTATCATTTGACATAATAACAATAAATTATCATATTTAAAAGAAGGTTTAAAAGTCAGTCTGTCACGTGCTGCATTTTAGGTCTTTATCCTCTCTCCTGGGACATTAAAGAAGGGATTCGTTCCAACAGAAATGGTTTTTTTTTTTGTTACATTTGTACCCCGTGCTTTCCCACTCATGGCAGGCTCAATGTGGCTTACATGGGGCAATGGAGGGTTAAGTGACTTGCCCAGAGTCACAAGGATCTGCCTGTGCCTGGCCCTTGCAGATCATCAATGTGGCCGCGCAGGCTTCTGCTTCTGTGAGTCTGACGACCTGCACGTACGTGCAGGACGTCAGACTCACAGAAACAGAAGCCTGCGCAGCCTTCTACATGGAATGTTGCTAGTGGAATAGCAACATTCCATGTAGAATCTCCAATAGTAGCAACATTCCATGTAGAATCTCCAATAGTAGCAACATTCCATGTTGTTGTTACATTTGTACCCCGCGCTTTCCCACTCATGGCAGGCTCAATGTGGCTTACATGGGGCAATGGAGGGTTAAGTGACTTGCCCAGAGTCACAAGGATCTGCCTGTGCCTGGCCCTTGCAGATCATCAATGTGGCCGCGCAGGCTTCTGCTTCTGTGAGTCTGACGTCCTGCACGTACGTGCAGGACGTCAGACTCACAGAAACAGAAGCCTGCGCAGCCTTCTACATGGAATGTTGCTAGTGGAATAGCAACATTCCATGTAGAATCTCCAATAGTAGCAACATTCCATGTAGAATCTCCAATAGTAGCAACATTCCATGTTGTTGTTACATTTGTACCCCGCGCTTTCCCACTCATGGCAGGCTCAATGTGGCTTACATGGGGCAATGGAGGGTTAAGTGACTTGCCCAGAGTCACAAGGATCTGCCTGTGCCTGGCCCTTGCAGATCATCAATGTGGCCGCGCAGGCTTCTGCTTCTGTGAGTCTGACGTCCTGCACGTACGTGCAGGACGTCAGACTCACAGAAACAGAAGCCTGCGCAGCCTTCTACATGGAATGTTGCTAGTGGAATAGCAACATTCCATGTAGAATCTCCAATAGTAGCAACATTCCATGTTGTTGTTACATTTGTACCCCGCGCTTTCCCACTCATGGCAGGCTCAATGTGGCTTACATGGGGCAATGGAGGGTTAAGTGACTTGCCCAGAGTCACTTGTCTACATCTTTAGAGAAAGATGGAAACTCTTCTTGGTCCATCCTATCCTCTTTTTACCAAAGATACTTCATGCTTTGCCATTCATTTATCCAGCATTCCCTCATGAACCCACTGCTTTCAACCTAACAGCTTATTAGCAGGAGAGTGTCATCAGGCTGTCCTGGTTATGTTATTAGCATGTGTAAGAACCAATAGAATCCCTAAAAGGAATCTACCACTGGAAGACACACCCCCTAATTGCCCATTTATGCCTGCTATTGGCCTGGCTTGAGTGGGCGTGCCTAAATGTACACTTGTTTCTGCTGGCATGCTATTATTCTATAAATGTTCTAGAGAAAATTCTAGACTTGCAAGGGTTTAGTAGACTTTAGGCAGGCTTCCTTTTGGAAGGAGAGAAGAGTAGATGGGAAGGAAGTCATTCTTCTTGCTCCAAGAGGAAAAGGAGAAAGGGTCTGCTAGTATATTGATCCAGAAGAAAGATTTAGGATTTGAATGAAAATAGTGTCCATCCTTGTCAGAATTCAGGACAGCCAGACTGAGGGGCTGCAGAGTTTTATGGAGAAACTCAAAATCCCTTAACTGTTTCTAGGGAAATCTTATAGGCCAAGGAGGCTAGGGTGATCCTGGGGAATGTATATTGAGGGCAATTCTATAAAGGGGCACTCATGGAGCCTATTATATAAAATAGACACCTACTTTCCTTTAGAAAAGATTAGCACAACCGACTATATATGCATGAACATGTTTAGGCATGAGAACATAAGCCAGCTATACAGCTGGTATAAATGGCTGGACCTAATATCTGGAGATAGTATTCTATAAGTTATGCATGTAATGTGCACCCTGCCCATGCTATGCCGAGAATCGGCCCCTGTGAGCACCCACCTGCAAACTGTGCACAACCGAAGAAAGGTGCATAGTTACAGAATAGATCAACTTCAAATGTTCCACATAGAGATCTCAATTAAAGTAGAGTATATAACAAATATTCTCATATAACCCAGAGTCTGAAGCTTCCAAATCCAAAATTCTGATTAACACAGTTTTTTTTCATATAAATATAAAAAGTCATAGACCTCAGTGGTGACTCGTTTCATAAGCGCCAGGTATCTCTTAACTCGCCTTGCCTCTTCATTGATCTATAATTAACTCATTTTACCATTTTAGTATAAACTAGTAAAAAAGGCCCGTTTCTGCCTGTGATGAAACGGGCGCTAGCGGGCACGGGACTCCCTTCCCCTCCCCTTACGCTAGTATCCCTGGTGGTGTAGAGGTACCTGTTCGCTCAGGGCAGGAAAGAAAGAGCCCCCTCTTTCCTGACCGTAGCGCTGCTGCTAGCTGCCCTGCTACATCCTGTGCTAGTCCGGCTCTCGGCGTTTCAAAGTGGCCGCCGAGAGTTGAAGTCTTGCGAGGCTGCTTCAACTCTCGGCAGCCATTTTGAAACGCCGAGAGCCCGACTCACAGAGGATGCATCAGGGCAGCTAGCAGCAGCGTTCCGGGCAGGAAAGCGGGGGCTCTTTCTTTCCTGCCCCAAGTGAACAGGTACCTCTAGACCACCAGGGATAGTAGCGTAAGGGGAGGGGAGGTGACAGGGGGGAGGGAAGGTGATGGGGGGAAGAGGGGCGACCGGGGTGGGGTGCTAGCGTTAAAGGGGTGATGGCGTGAAAGGGGCGGGGTGATGGGCACGTCCTCGGCGGCTGCAATTCGTTGGAAGGGGAGGAGTAGGGAAACACGCGGGGAGGAGTAGGGAAACTACTCCTCCCCGTTCGTTCATTTGCGTGGTTGTGTACATGTTCCGCCCTCGACATCATCACGTGTGACACGAGGGCGGGGCATGGAGACATGGTGAGTGTTCTGGCTTCACCACCATGAATTTACGAACTGGTGTTTGAGTGCCTGCAGTGACGTCAGTGTCCTCAGAACGTTGAGGGTGCGTTTTATTATAGTAGATTATTTGCTTGGTTTATTTTTGGTTACTTTTTTTTTACTTATTTGAAACTTTAAAACAATTTCACATCCAGTGAAAACTTTTTTCAATAATGAATGGCATACACTTGGAACATAATAATGAATATTAGAAATGTGGACTAAAAAATAATTTTTCTCAGCATATATCAGCACTAGTTGGCCAATGAGGAAGTGGGTGCTATAAATCTCATCGATTGAAGTAAGGTTCAGTGAGTTGCACCACTGAGGCAAACGGTAAAAAATTGTATGATAAATGTTTATGATAATCTGGTGGTTTTTGTCTTGCGGCATGTTTGATAATCCACTAGACCAACTCAACTGAGCATGATATTTTAATAATTGATTAGCATCCAATTGACTACTTACTGGGACTCCATATTTGAGCAACCTATATAAAATCCAGAGGTCAAGACCTCCACCTATCAAAGTGTTGTTTTTTTTTTTTTTTTTTTTTGAAACACCACCGACAGTGTTTAATAAATACACTTGCTGTCAGGTCTGAATACTGACCCAATAATTTTAAAATTAGGAACAGTTTGGCAGAAGCTTCCAATAATAGATAAGGAATAGTGGGGGTCTTTTACTGAGGCATGCTGGCATTTTTAGCGCGTGTTAAAAATAGGCGCAATCTAAACACTAAAGATGCCCATAGAAATACATTGGCGTCTTTAGCGTTTAGCCTGCGCCTATTTTTAGCACACGATAAAAATGTCAGTGCGCCTTAGTCAAAGACCCCCAGTGTTTCTTTAGTCTATTTCTTTCTATTATGAAATCTTAGGTGCCCTTTCCAAAGTGGCGGTAAGCCCAACACAGGCTTACCGCACGCTAATCTAGAGCTACCGCCAGCCCAACGCAAGCACCAGAGATAGTTCCAGTCCCAGTGTGCACCGTTTCCCACACTGGGGAAAATAGGGCTGTAAGTTTTAGCACAGCGCAAACCTGGTGGTAATCGGGCAGCGCCGCATGCTACCTGATTACTGCCAGGTTAATGCGGTAGCCCTTACTACCACCTCAATGGGTGGTGGTAAGTGCTCCCCCCCTCATATGGGTGTACAGTAAGAGCAATCTTACCGCATGGCCATGGCTATTTTCCACCTTTTTTACCCACTATGGTACAAAGGACCACAGCGCACGGCAAAAACGGCCCCCCGCCACTAGCGCAGGGCCATTTTTACTGTAGCTTGATAAAAGGACCCCTTAGTGAATATATACTGAAAGTTTCACATAAACATTTATAAAATAAAATATATTGGCCTAGGATCTCTCAGATACCTCACAGACCAGCAGCACAGAGATCAGGTTTGGGGTTTCCGAGATACTTCAAAAATCAGCAACATTTAGACTTCCTTAGGTAGCTGTGTGTTTTTGAAAACATGTTGGGTAAAAGTCATAGGACCTTTGTCAATATGTTTACTGTTTGCCTACCTTTAGATTTTTCTGAAATGGTGCCCTTGTGTCTTCTCGTAATTTGTTGTGAGCTCTGTTGCAATCCAGGTCCTTAACTGAGCATCTCTCATAAGATGTTGGAAGGGGATTAGAATTTACAGGACACAAGCTTCTGGCTTTGCTCATAATGTTGTCAAGTTGTGCTGGGAAAACAGGCATGTGGCTCACTGACAGTTCTTAAGGACTGGAAAGCAATGCCAGGGATCTCACGTCACACGGGATAAACAATGTCTCTTCACCTTAAGGTGCAACTGTAGCTTCCAGGAATACCACATTTGTCTGCCAGATAAAGGTTACTATCCACAGTGGATTTACTGGAAACACGTGAAAGAGAATTCAAAACACCGGATTTATCAGGTATAGAATAATCAGTTGTATTGATTTTGTATTAACCCCTATAATTTCAAGTACAAAACAGATTAAATATAATAGGGAACGTAAGACCAGCCACCCTCCTTAGTAACCTACACAAAAAAGACAAGGAAACATTTTCTTTAATATAACAAGTTTTATTGGAGTTATATGGCCACAGTTTAGCCTGATGGCGGAAACTTATATTAACCACTTTAATTTAAAGTACAAACAGTTTAAATATAACAGGGGATGTGAGATCAGCCACCCTCCTTGGTAACCTACATAGGAAACACAAGGAAACATTTTTTTTAATATAACAAGTTTTATTGGAGTTATTTGGCTGCAGCTTAGCCTGATGGTGGAAACATGCCATACCCAAGCTATGCATCAGTATAACAACCATAGATGACCTCCTGCCATGCCAGATAGTAGGCAAGCACAGACAAATTAACATTTAACTCCGCCATGTCAGCTGGAGCAAGGTACAGGTCTAGACTTCTAGATCTGCAGACAAAGCATAGACCTAACATTGACCTCTGGGTAAACGTTAAGGTCTACTTCAAAGGACCTCCTTTGAAGCTGCCAACAGCTTGGGTACCTCCCCCCTCCTCTAAAGCTGCGACAGCTCTAACCTTGCCATTATGATGAGAAGGGTGGGAGGGAAAGCTGTTCGCTTCCGAGGAGCAGGAAAATACCTACTCCATGAAGGATAACCCCTTTTAACTCCCCTCTGCAACTCCACCACGCCCAGTCAGGAGGGATCTGATAGGCAGATCCCTCCCACCACTGAGGAGTTAAAGGTCATCTCCCATAGGTGACCCCCCAATCACCCAGAATTCTCGGCTCTCCCCTAGCACATCGTGAGTGCCTGTGAGCTTCACTGGAAGCCCAGCCATGCTGCTCAACCCAGCATTGGATGATGCTCACACCCCCATTATGGGTAGGCTCCGGATGAACCATACGCCCTTTAACTTAACAGGGGACGCAAGACCAGCCACCCTGCTTGGTAACCTACATAAGAAAGACAAGGAAATTTTTTTTTTAATGTAACAAGTTTTATTGGAATTATTTGGCCTCAGCGTAGCCTGATGGTAGAAACTTGCCATACCTGAGCTATTCATCAGTATAACAACCATAGGTGATGCAAAATTGAGCGAGCTCAAGCAGTCCACGTATTTTTGATTTCAACAGCAAGATTTTGTAAAGCATTCCGTTAAGTATTAGGCTCAGATATACATTTACACACATCCTACATAAGACTCCTGAAGAAGGCCCTTTTGGGCCAAAACACGACTCGTGTCAAGTCTTGGATGATTAATAAAGGTTGCGATATTATCGTCTGCTGCCCCTTCTTTTGGCACAGTATAAGTCATCACAAGGACAAAATATAAGAAAACCAATGGACTTTATTAGGGGGTTATAGCCCATTTCGTTATGTTTAAGCAAATGAGAGATCTGCATGAAAGAAAATATTTTTATTATTTTGACTTCTGAAAACCACTTGTCCCTGAAACATGCTCAAAATGGAATCATCCATTTGTACAAAAAAAAAACAAAATAATCCATTTGTACAAAAGAGATGAGGTGAAGATGTGATTCCATCTGCTCCAATGAAAGGAGAGTTTAATTTTACTTCCAATCTTTTTTTTTTTGATTTGAAAATTTTTTTTATTTATTTAATCTCATTATTCATAAGTACAATCACAGAATCAGCTACCCACTATGCAACAAGTCTTAATGAAATGTACTACAATATAAACTATTGAAAACCTAGTAAATTTTCCTCCCCTCCCTCCCCCCCATCTCCACTTAATGGCTGAATACACTGTGTAGCAGTTGCATTAGTCCATAAACACTCTAAATGTTTCCATTCCTCCGCCTTCAGGTCAAATCTGCCCCTTCGTCTGTCCGTCAATTGCTCAAGTCCCATTATGGTGCGGAGCCTTATTTTCCACTCAACAATCGTAGGACCCACTTTCTTTTTCCAGTGGGCTGCTATTTCCAGCTTCGCAGTTGATAAGCATAGTCTTTTAAGCCGCTTCTGCCATTTCTTGCCTCTTTTGTTTCCCCACCCTAGTAGGCACCACTTTGGTTCTGCTGTAAACTGTGTCTCCAGAATGAAGGTCAGGCACTTAGTTATATCGTCCCAGAAAGAACGAATAAGTGTGCATGACCACCACACATGCATAAAATTACCAAGATCATTATCACAACGCCAACATCTGTCTGAGGCATTAGCATACATCATTTTTACCCTGTCTGGAGTATAGTACCATCTGCTTAAAACTTTGTAGGCATTTTCCTTTATTAGTACACACGTGGATGCCTTTTTTACCTCTATGCAAACCCTTTCCCATTCTTTCACACTCATTTCACAGTTCAAATCTTTCTCCCATGCTTTCATATAGGATAATTTAGTCATTGTGCTGCCTCTAATATAATTGTACAATTTGGAAATGCCCCTCTTCCCCACCTCTAGTGTAACCCAGATGTTTTCTAAGGGCTCCCTTTCCCTCTGGTCCCCCTGTAGCCACCCCTGTTTACTCATATAGTGTTTGACCTGTAAATACGCATAGTTATCCGGCGCACCCAGGGCAAACTTCCTTTTTAGTGTCTCAAATGTCCTTAATGTACCATCTGACATCAAATCTCGAAA
The DNA here is from genome assembly GCF_901765095.1 of Microcaecilia unicolor. Taxonomy (NCBI): domain Eukaryota; kingdom Metazoa; phylum Chordata; class Amphibia; order Gymnophiona; family Siphonopidae; genus Microcaecilia; species Microcaecilia unicolor. The sequence goes on from NC_044037.1 coordinate 90,977,316, forward strand.
TCTCCTCAGGCCTTTTTTATGCCATTCATGAAAAATACCCCCCTCCCCGCCAGCTGGGAACTCAACTTCGTGAATAATATGCGCCATAGTAGATGTTTTAACTCCTTTTTTAAATTTACGTTTCAGTACCTCCCATATATGTAGCAAATGTCCTATAAAAGGATTACCAGTTCCCCTACGGGGGTCATACATCCTTCCAGATCCCCACAGACCCCTTTCCAAGTTACACCTAGGCTCCAGTTGTTGCTCTAATACGGCCACTGGCGCCCTTTCCCCTTTACTCCATTCCGCCACCTGCTTCAATTGTGCTGCCTGATAGTACCATGTAATGTTGGGCATCCCCCTCCCCCCTTCTTCCACTCCACTCCACATAATTCGCTTAGATAGTCTCGCCCGTCTCTCTCCCCAAGCAAAATTTGACATTTCAGACTGTAATCTGGTCAGGGTTCCCGAGGGTACTTCCAACGGTAACGTTTGGAAGAGGAATAACAACCTAGGAAGCAAGTTCATCTTAATGACCGCTATTCTACCCCACCATGAAAGCAGCCCATTTTTCCATCTGCTTAAATCTAATCTAAGTTCTCTAATCAAGGGAACATAATTAATCCCATATAAAGATTCAAGATTCCTGGGGAGCCTTACCCCCAAGTATCGAAAGTTCTCTTTGGCATGTTTAAAAGAGAATCTGGTTAATATACTCTTCAAATCTAAAGTGGGGCACATAATGCCCAGCACTTCAGACTTATCATAGTTAACTTTAAAACCAGAAATAACTCCAAACGCTTTAAGCTCCCTACAGATATAATGCAGGGTCTCTTCCGGGCGACTTACATAAAAAAGAATATCATCTGCGAAAAGTGCCACTTTGTGCTCTCGCTCACCCACCGTGATCCCCTCAATGCTAGCCGTTTCCCTAATCCTCTGCGCAAGCGGCTCTATTGCCAAAGCAAAGAGCAAGGGCGACAAGGGGCAACCCTGCCGTGTACCCCGTTGTATCTGAAACTGGTCAGAATATCCCCCATTAACTTTTATACGAGCTTTTGGTGTTGCATATAGCCCTTTCATCCATGTCAATATCCTTGGGCCAAACCCCATAGATTCCAACACCTCCCACAAGTACTGCCATTCAACCCGGTCAAAGGCCTTTTCTGCATCTGTTGTTAAGAGTACAAAATCCCCCCCTCTATGTTGGGCCTCCCATATTATGTTCAGAGATCTCCTTATATTGTCAGCTACTTGCCTGTGCGGGACAAAGCCGGATTGGTCCTCATGAATTAATTGGGGCAAAAATTTGTTAATTCGCTCCGCCATAACCTTGGCTAGTATCTTAATATCTATATTTATGAGGGATATAGACCTATAGGATGCACATAGTGTGGGATCTCTCCCCGGCTTGGGAATCACCGAGATCCCTGCTTCATACATACTGCTCGACAGCTTCCCCGATGTAAAGCACTCATTCCCCACCCGTACCAATAACGGCCCTACCTCCTTATTCATTAACTTGTAGAATTTAGCTGTGTACCCATCTAATCCCGGCGCTTTCCCTCCTTTTAAACCTTTAATAACTCGTTCTATCTCATCTAATGCTATCGGCTTATCCAATAAATCTTTTTGTGTTTCGGTTAGTGTATGCAGTCCTAAACCGCTCAGATATTCTTTAATCTGTTCCCCCGATTCCACACTCTCTTTAGTATACAAAGCTTCATAAAATTGGGCAAACCTATCTCTCATCTCTTTGTCTTGGTACAATAATACATCCCCCTCCCCTTTGAGTTTCATTATGGTATTGCCCACTCGTCGCCTGCGGAGATGTCGCGCCAACATCCGTCCCGCTTTGTTACTATATTCAAAAAACTTTTGCTGTGCTAACTTCCTTTGGAAATCCATCTGCTTTATTTGAATGTGTTGCAAAGCTGCCCTACATTCCCTCAGTTCTGACAGAACTTCAGGGCATTGCCCTCCTTGATGCTGAACCTCTAGGGCCGCTAATCTTTGTCTTACTTCTAATTCCCGCCTTCGCCCCTCCCTCTTTCTTTGACTACCTTTTTTGATCAAATGTCCTCTTACCACTACTTTAAGAGCATCCCAAAGCGTCCCTTCTGTTACATCCCCCTTATCATTGTAAGCTAGATATTCTTGTATCGCCCTTCTAACCGCTTCACAGTCCTCCACTGAGTCAAGCAAAGATTCATTCAATCTCCAAAAGGTGTGTCCTCTTTCTCTCCCCAGACCCTTCCAAGAGACCCAAATAGGGGCGTGGTCAGACACATGAATACTCCCTATATTAGAATCTCCTACCTCCCCCCATATATTACGGGAGCCCCAAATTGCATCTATCCTTGTATACGATTGTTGAGCATGTGAATAGAAGGTATATGTCCTCTGCCCCGGGTGCTGCAGTCTCCAGACATCTATCAAATCCAGATCCCTGAACAGATTCAGTAATTTTGTCGTGTTTGCTGAAACTCCACCCTTTTTCTTACCCTTAGAGTGGTCTAGGTCTGCTAGTGCCCAGTTGAAGTCCCCTCCCACAATCACTTCCCCCTGTACAAAATTTATCAATTCCAATCTCAATTTTTCAAAGAACGCACCCTGCCCCTCATTAGGTGCGTATATATTGACTAGCGTGATCTGTTGTTCATTAATCTTTCCCTTAACTGCAATACATCTTCCCTGGCTCTCCAGGTATGTGTGCTCATGAACAAAAGGTACATTTTCTTTAATGTATATTGCCAAACCTCCCTTTTTCCCACCTCTAGGGTCTGCTAGTATAAAGTTCTGACCCATGTTTTTATATTGAATAAGCCTAACATCTTTCCGTTGTATATGCGTTTCCTGCATCATGGTAATGTCCCACTGCATTTTAGATATCTCCCTACTTACAATTCTCCTTTTTTCAGGTGTATTCAGTCCATTTACATTCCATGAACCCACTGTGATCCTACCCTCTCTCCCCCTCCCCTCCCCCCTCCCCCCTCCCCCCATCCCTCCCCCCCAAATGGCTGCTACTAGAAGCTGCCAGATTTTTCCCTTAGAAAGTGTCGTCCCCCCGGGATCTTGGCCCCCCTTATTTCTCCCACACAATAAAACCTACATTCTCCTTCATTCTTTCCAGTTATACTCTGTCCAAATCATACACATATAATCAGTTAAACATTACCAGCTTTGTCTTACTTACTACCAATATTCAAATAATCAAACTTTACGCCTGAGCAATTACCCCTCAGCATTAGTCCATTCAAGTGTCCCCCTGCTGCTCCAAACCACGCTCCTTCCTCATTCTGTTTGTATTACTGCCCTTTTTCCCCTGGAAGTGCCTTCTGCCTGGACTTGAAGTGTTCTCTCCATTGCCTTCCACTGTGGGATTTCGTAGCTCCTCCGGCACATCAGTGCATCCCATGTTCTCTAGTATTTTCCTCGCTGCAGTCGGGTGTTGAATTTTCCTGGTCTGATTCCCCACCGTGACCATGAGGCCGCTGGGGAAGATCCATCTATAGCGCAAACCAGTTTTTTGCAGATATCTCGTCACTTCGCGGAATTCCCGCCTTTTTTGTAAAGTAGATTTCGCCAGGTCTTGGAAGATCTGTATTTTAAAACTTTTCCATTGTATGTCACCTATAGCTCGAGCTTTCCTCCACACAGTTTCCTTCACCTGGAAATCATGAAAACATGCAATGATATCTCTAGGGTTTTCTCCCCGCTGTGGCCCCAGACTCCGGTGCGCTCGATCAATTTTAATTTCGGTCTTGTCTGCACTCTCCTGGGGGTCTCTTCCTTGACTCAAAATAAAGTTGCAAATTTCTTGCACCACTTTCGTAGCTTCCATATATTGGGCCTCCTCAGGCACTCCTTTAAATCGCAGGTTCCCCCTTCGAGAGCGATTCTCGAGGTCTTCCAACCTTATCTCCAGCTCATCTCGCTGCTGTTTCTCTTCTTTAATTTTGTTCGACATGCTCTGCACCTCCATCTCCATTTCCTCCATGCGTTCCTCTGCTTCTCCCATGCGATTGCCAATGTCTTTTACTTCCTCCCGCAACTCTTTGACAGCAGCGTGAATACTATTTCTAGTATTAATCATCTCCGATTTCAAACCCTGGAACCATTTTATAATTTCACTTCTCTCAAGTTCTCCCTCTCTGCCGCTTCATTCCTCGAGTTCGTCCTCCGTCTCGGGTGCCTCCGGCGCCATTTTGTTTACGCGTGGGGGCAACACAGTTTGCTCTCTGCCTCCCGTTTTCGCCGAATCCGCCGCGTATTTAAATTTTGAAAGTTTCTTTCTGGCTGCCATAAAGTCTGGTAAGTTCAACCTTTCGTCCGTGGAAATAGTATTCGTCCAATGTGGGGATTTATCAGCGATTTACTTCGCGTCCCCGCGGAGCTCCAGATTTAAGCTACCGATCACATCGGTGACGTCACTTCCTCCTTTACTTCCAATCTTTATAACATCAGTCTTCCCAAGGCAGATTACAACAACAGTTAAGATGAACCCACCAGTAAAGTGAATATCGTCGCTGAAATTTGGCCATATATTACTGTATTATATAGAACAGTGTAGAAAAAGGAGAACAAAATACAGCCTATATTAGTGCTGTTTCCACCAGCTACAATAATTTTTAAGCAGTTTTAGTTATATTCAATTTTATTTCATGATATTTATATCTACATATGGGAAGCTTTCAAATAAATTAAAAAGCTGTCAAGTAAAAAAAAAACACCTTTTGTTCTTCAGCTTTTAAGACACTGGGCTGAAACAGGGGGTAGAGTGGGAGAAGGGGGAGGGAGAAAAGAGGAAAGGAGATGCTGGATGGGGGGGGGGGGGCACCAACTGATAGTTTGCAGGGGGGCACCAGAGACCCTAGCACTGGCCTTGCCTGAATACTTCGCACTTTCAAAATCTGGTGCCCCAAGCAGTTGTCTATGTGAAGTAGGAAGTACTCCTGTAGCCAGGACCTGCCCACCAGGGGATGTATTATCCTTTCGCACCGAGGATATATCTCCAAATGTTGCCCGGGAGGGAAAGGTTAGGACAGCTGTTGTACTTGGTGATTCGATCATTAGGCATATAGATAGCTGGGTGGCTGGTGGACGTGAGGATCGCCTGGTGACTTGCCTGCCTGGTGCGAAGGTGGCGGACCTCACGCGTCACCTAGATAGGATTTTATATAGTGCTGGGGAGGAGACGGCTGTCTTGGTACATGTGGGTACTAATGACATAGGAAAATGTGGGAGAGAGGTTCTGGAAGCAAAATTTAGGCTCTTAGGTAGAAAGCTGAAATCCAGATCCTCCAGGGTAGCATTTTCTGAAATGCTACCTGTGCCACGCGCAGGGCCCAAGAGACAGGCAGAGCTCCAGAGTCTCAATGCGTGGATGAGACGATGGTGCAGGGAGGAGGGCTTTAGATTTGTTAGGAACTGGGCAACATTCTGGGGAAGGGGGAGCCTATTCCGAAAGGATGGGCTCCATCTTAACCAGAGTGGGACCAGGCTGCTGGCATCGGCGTTTAAGAAGGAGATAGAGCAGCTTTTAAACTAGAAATGGGGGGAAGGCCGACAGTCGCTCAAAAGAGCATGGTTCGGGATAAGGTATCTTTCAAAGATATCACCATAACAGGGAAGATAGAGTATCCTGATAGTGAGGTTGCAAAAGAGATTGTAGTAGATCGGGTATCTTTAAATAACAATAAAAATCAGACAAAAGATTGCCAATTAATACTGTCAAGTACTAAGCATGATGTACTTAGGAACAACAAACATAGTTTGAAATGTCTATATGCGAATGCCAGGAGCCTAAGAAATAAGATGGGGGAGTTGGAATATATTGCACTAAATGAAAAATTAGATATAATAGGCATCTCTGAGACCTGGTGGAAGGAGGATAACCAGTGGGACACTGTCATACCGGGGTACAAATTATATCGTAGTGATAGGGTGAATCGGATTGGTGGAGGGGTAGCATTGTATATTAACGAGAGCCTTGAATCAAATAGATTGAAAATTCTGCAGGAAACAAAACACTCCTTGGAATCACTGTGGATCGAAATTCCATGTGCAAAGGGGAAAAGGATAGTGATAGGAGTGTACTACCGTCCGCCTGGCCAGGACGAACAGACGGATGCGGAAATGTTAAAGGAAATCAGGGACGCAAACAAACTGGGCAACACAATAATAATGGGGGATTTCAATTACCCGCATATAGACTGGGTTAATGTAACATCTGTACACGCAAGGGACATAGGATTTCTTGATGAAATCAAGGACAGCTTCATGGAACAGCTAGTTCAGGAGCCGACAAGAGAAGGAAAAATACTAGACTTAGTCCTTAGTGGTGCTCATGATCTAGTGCAGGGGGTAACGATACGAGGGCCGCTTGATAACAGTGATCATAATATGATCGGTTTTGATATTGGCATTGAAGGAAGTGAAACTAGGAAATCAAGTACGCTAGCGTTTAACTATAGAAAAGGTGATTACGACAAAATGAGAAAAATGGTGAAAAAAAGACTGAAAGGAGCAGCTCGCAGAGTAAAAAACTTGCATCAGGCGTGGATGCTGTTTAAAAACACCATCCTAGAGGTTCAGGACAAATATATTCCACGTATTAGAAAAAAGGGAAAAAAGACTAAACGTCAGCCGGCGTGGCTAAACAGTAAGATAAAGGAAATCATTAGAGCCAAAAAACAATCCTTCAGAAAGTGGAGAAGAGAACCAACTGAAAGTAACAGGATAGATCATAAGGAATGCCAAGCCAAATGCAAAGCGGAGATAAGGAGGGCAAAAAAGGACTTTGAGAAGAAATTAGCGTTGGAAGCAAAAATACATAGTAAAAATTTTTTTAGATACATTAAAAGCAGGAAACCGGCCAAAGAGTCGGTTGGGCCGCTGGACGAAAATGGTGTTAAAGGGGCGATCAAGGAGGACAAAGCCGTAGCGGAGAAATTAAATGAATTCTTTGCTTCGGTCTTCACCGAGGAGGATTTGGGGGGGACACCGGTGCCGGAAAGAATATTTGAAGCGGGGGAGTCGGAGAAACTAAACAAATTCTCTGTAACCTTGGAGGATGTAATGGGTCAGTTCAGCAAGCTGAAGAGTAGTAAATCACCGGGACCTGATGGTATTCATCCCAGAGTATTAATAGAGCTAAAAAATGAACTTGCGGAGCTACTGTTAGAAATATGCAATCTGTCCCTAAAATCGAGTGTAGTACCGGAAGACTGGAGGGTAGCCAATGTTACTCCGATTTTTAAGAAGGGTTCCAGAGGAGATCCGGGAAATTATAGACCGGTGAGTCTGACATCGGTGCCGGGCAAGATGGTGGAGGCTATTATTAAGAATAAAATTGCAGAGCATATACAAAAACATGGACTGATGAGACAAAGTCAGCACGGATTTAGTGAAGGGAAGTCTTGCCTCACCAATCTAATGCATTTTTTTGAGGGGGTAAGCAAACATGTGGACAATGGGGAGCCGGTTGATATTGTATATCTGGATTTTCAGAAGGCGTTTGACAAAGTGCCGCACGAAAGACTCCTGAAGAAATTGCAGAGTCATGGAATCGGAGGTAGGGTATTATTATGGATTAAGAACTGGTTGAAAGATAGGAAGCAGAGAGTAGGATTGCGTGGCCAGTATTCTCAGTGGAGGAGGGTAGTTAGTGGGGTCCCGCAGGGGTCTGTGCTGGGTCCGTTGCTTTTTAATGTATTTATAAATGACCTAGAGATGGGAATAACTAGTGAGGTAATTAAATTCGCCGATGACACAAAATTATTCAGGGTCGTCAAGTCGCAGGAGGAATGTGAACGATTACAGGAGGACCTTGCGAGACTGGGAGAATGGGCGTGCAAGTGGCAGATGAAGTTCAATGTTGACAAGTGCAAAGTGATGCATGTGGGTAAGAGGAACCCGAATTATAGCTACGTCTTGCAAGGTTCCGCGTTAGGAGTTACGGATCAAGAAAGGGATCTGGGTGTCGTCGTCGATGATACGCTGAAACCTTCTGCTCAGTGTGCTGCTGCGGCTAGGAAAGCGAATAGAATGTTGGGTGTTATTAGGAAGGGTATGGAGTCCAGGTGTGCGGATGTTATAATGCCGTTGTATCGCTCCATGGTGCGACCGCACCTGGAGTATTGTGTTCAGTACTGGTCTCCGTATCTCAAAAAAGATATAGTAGAATTGGAAAAGGTACAGCAAAGGGCGACGAAAATGATAGTGGGGATGGGACGACTTTCCTATGAAGAGAGGCTGAGAAGGCTAGGGCTTTTCAGCTTGGAGAAGAGACGGCTGAGGGGAGATATGATAGAAGTGTATAAAATAATGAGTGGAATGGATCGGGTGGATGTGAAGCGACTGTTCACGCTATCCAAAAATACTAGGACTAGAGGGCATGAGTTGAAGCTACAGTGTGGTAAATTTAAAACGAATCGGAGAAAATTTTTCTTCACCCAACGTGTAATTAGACTCTGGAATTCGTTGCCGGAGAACGTGGTACGGGCGGTTAGCTTGACGGAGTTTAAAAAGGGGTTAGATAGATTCCTAAAGGACAAGTCCATAGACCGCTATTAAATGGACTTGGAAAAATTCCGCATTTTTAGGTATAACTTGGCTGGAATGTTTTTACGTTTGGGGAGCGTGCCAGGTGCCCTTGACCTGGATTGGCCACTGTCGGTGACAGGATGCTGGGCTAGATGGACCTTTGGTCTTTCCCAGTATGGCACTACTTACAGTATGTACTTATGTACTTATGTACTTATGCCTAAGTCTGGATCTCGTCGAAACTGGTACATAAAGGGAAATAAAACTTTGAAGAAAGGGAAAACATTATATCCTCCTAGTGATTGCCTATCAGTTTCTGTCGCTGTTGCTTTGTAACAGGCACACGTCTAATTTGCAATCAAAATATTTGCAGATTCCCTACCTAAATAAGCCCTTCTTCCAAAGCATGGAACTAATGCCCCGATGCTTAGAAGCAAATGCGGGCACTAGAAGCCATTAGCGTGGGACTAGCACAGAATGCTTAGAGGGCTCTAGCATGGGAAACAAGTGTGCCAAGAATGAGCGCAAATAGCATGCTAATGTAGTCAAACGCATGTTAATGAGACCATTTGGTATTCCTTCCCAATGCTCAGAAAATAACTCTGCAATGTGCAGAGGTATTTGATGGTGGTAGTTGAAATTTAATGCTGAAAATTACACCAGGTCTGGGCTGGCATAAGGGAGTTCAGAACAAGATTTTTGCTCAACTTTTACCAATTAAAAAGTGTTTTACATATTAAAAATAAAAGTGTGTCGAGTGAAAATAAAAACATGTTTGACCCTTTTGCTCCTGTTAGTGCGAATATGCGTTTTGCCACAATGTATGCCAGCATATAATTCAAGCACAAGTGCTTCTTGTGTTGCTTAAAAATATAATAATTAAAAAAGGCTGAAACATTTCTCCTAAGGCCAAGCAGGGAAATAATACCCCCTCCCCCCCTCCCCCCCACACACACACACACATCACTCCTTGCTCAATAGTCACATGCATTTTTTAATGCTGTGTCTTATCAAAAGTAGAATGCCAGAAGGATAAATCCTGGAAGAGAAGTGCCTCCTTCTTTGTTGATCGTGTCTTTAAAACTTTGTTGAGCGAATCTTCTCGGCATGCTTGCAGAGGTTTGTTGAACACATCTTCTCTGCATAGTTCAAGAGGTTTGTTGAGCGAGTCTTCTCAAAGAATGTCTGCAGACAAAGGTCATAAGTACATAAGTATTACCACACTGGGACAGACCAAAGGTCCATCAAGCCCAGCATCATGTTTCCAACAGTGGCCAATCCAGGTCACAAATACCTGGCAAGGTCCTGAAAAAGTTCAATACATTTTATGCTGCTTATCCCAGAAATAAGCAGTGGATTTTCCCCAAGTCAATTTAATAATGGTCTATGGGCTTTTCCTTTAGTAAGCCGTCCAGACCTTTTTTAAACCCCGCTAAGCTAACTACATTTACTACATTCTCTGGCAACGAATTCCAAAGTTTAATTACACGTTGAGTGAAGAAACATTTTCTCCAATTCGTATTAAATTTACTACTTTGTAGCTTCATCACATGCCCCCTAGTCCTAGTATTTTTGGAAGGAATAAACAAACGATTCACATCTACCCGTTCCACTCCACTCATTATTTTATAGACCTCTATCATATCTCCCCTCAGCTGTCTTTTCTCCAAGCTGAAGAGCCCTAGCCGCTTTAGCGTTTCCTCATAGGGAAGTCATCCCATCCCCTTTTTTATCATTTTCGTCGCCCTTCTCTGTACCTTTTGTAATTCCACTATCCGCCTTATTTTCGAAAGAGAAAGACGCCCATATTTCGACCCAAATCGGGAGATGGGCATCTTTCTCTCGTGGGCACCCAAATCGGTATAATCGAAAGCCGATTTTGGGCGTCTTCAACTGCAATCTGTCGTGGAAATGGCCAAAGTTGACGGGGGCGTATCGGAGGCATGGTGAAGGCGGGGCTGGGGCGTGTTTATTGGCCGAGGAGAGATGGGCGTCCTCGGCCGATAATCGAAAAAAGAAAGGCGTTTTTAGCACGAATTTGGGTCACTTTTTTTGGACCCTTTTTTTTCACGAACAAGTCCCAAAAAAGTGCTCTAAATGACCAGATGACCACTGGAGGGAAACGGGGAAGACCACCCCTGACTCCCCCAGTGGTCACTAACCCCCTCCCACCAAAAAAAACAACTTTAAAACCTTTTTTTTTTCCAGCCTGTATGCCAGCCTCAAATGTCATATCCAGCTCCATCACAGCAGTATGCAGGTCCCTGGAGCAGTTGTTAGTGGGTGCAGAGGACTTCACCCATGTGGACCCAGGCCCATCCCCCCTACCTGTCACACTTGTTGTGGTAAATGGGAGCACTCCAAACTGCCCCAAAAACTCACTGTACCCACATCTAGGTGCCCCCCTTCAGCCATAAGTGCTATGGTAATGGTGTAGAGTTGTGAGGAGTGGGTTTTGGGGGGGATTTGGGGGGCTCAGCATGCAAGGGAAGGGAGCTATGGACTTCAGAGGCAGTTTGCTTTGTTTTTTTAATTGTTACAAGTGCCCCCTAGGGTGCCCGGTTGGTGTCCTGGCATGTGAGGGGGACTAGTGCACTGCGAATCCTGGCCCATCCCATGACCCAATGCCTTGGATTTGGTCGTTTTTGAGCTGGACGCCTTTGTTTTCCATTATCGCTGAAAAACGATACCGCCCAGCTGAAATCCGCACAAATCCGATGCATTTGGCTGGCACAAACCGTATTATCGGAAAAACGATGGACGCCCATTTTTTCGAAAATACAGTTTGTCCCGCCCCTTCACTTACCCGTTCTCGGAGATAGACGCCCATGAAGATGGGTGTTCACGTTCGATTATGCCTCTCTATATCTTTTTTGAGATGCGGTGACCAGAATTGAACACAATATTCAAGGTGCGGTCGCACCATGGACCAATACAAAGGCATTATAACATCCTCACTTTTGTTTTCCATTCCTTTCCTAATAATACCTAACATTCTATTTGCTTTCTTAGCCGCCGCAGCACACTAAGCAGAGGGTTTCAACGTATCATCAACAACGACGCCTAGATCCCTTTCTTGGCCGATGACTCCTAACGCGGTACCTTGCATTATGTAGCTATAGTTCGGGTTCCTCCTTTCCACATGCATCACTTTGCACTTGTTCACCTTAAACGCCATCTGGCATTTAGATGCCCAGTCTCGTAAGGTCCTCTTGTAGTTTTTCACAATCCTCTCGCAATTTAACAACTTTGAATAACTTTGTGTCATCAGCAAATTTAATTACCTCACAAGTTACTCCCATCTCTAGATCATTTATAAAAATGTTAAAATGCAGCAATCCCAACACCGACCCCTGGGGAACCCCATTATCTACCCTTCTCCATTGAGAATACTGACCATTTAACCCTACTCTCTGTTTTCTATCCTTTAACCAGTTCTTAATCCACAATAGGACACTACCTCCTATCCCATGACTCTCCAATTTCTTCTGGAGTCTTTCATGAGGTACTTTGTCAAACGCCTTTTGAAAATCCAGATACACAGTATCAACCCATTCACCTTTATCTACATGTTTGTTCACCCCTTCAAAGAAATGTAATAGATTGGTGAGGCAAGATTTCCCTTCACTAAATCCATGTTGGCTTTGTCTCCCTTGATGCTTGCATACTTGTCCGTCACCCATGCAGCAGTACAGCCCAGAGGATGAAGAACGAGCAAGAAGGAGAGAGAAACCTCAGGTTTTGAGGCCCCCAAACAGACCTTGACAGTGTATATACCACAGAAGGGTGTCTTTGGAGGAGATGCACGATACAGAGGTGGTGGCGATGTATCATTTGAACAAGACTGCTATTTTGACCTTGTATAAAACTTTCAGATGTGATTGATTCTCCCATAATGCAATCAAATGTTGTCCCAGGACTTGTGAAACTACTGTGCACCCTGTAGTTCCTAGCTATGGGGTCATTATAGTATGTTGTAGGAGCCTACTGTGGTGTAGAGAAATCCACATTTTCCAGACACTTGATGCAGGTTTTGCGTGCCCTGACCAGCCATTGTAGGAAATATATTCAATTCATGCAGTGAAAAGCTCAATGGCAGGAGATAAAGGTGCAATTTTTCAGGGTTGATAGTTTTCCAAATGTGTAGCTGCAGCTCCCTGTGACTCTGGGTAAATCACTTAACCCTCCATTGCTCCAGGTACAAAATAAGTACCTGTATATAATATGTAAACTGCTTTGAATGTAGTTCCAAAAACCACCAAAAGGCAGTATACCACCAAGTCCCTTTCCCATCTCATGTATTTTCAAACAGGAAATCTTGATGTGAGATGGACATCCATTTGGAGCATTCTGACTTGGGCATCCTTTCAAAAATGTTCCTTCACATCATTAGAATATCTGTACCATACTGTATGTTGATATTATACTGAAGATTGCTCTCAAGATTGGCAACATGTAAATTTGCAATGGAGTACTGGAGTCTCCCATGGCTGTTCCATGAACTTAAGATCAAATTTTTCTTGAAAATAAAAATAATTTTTAAACATCGCTTTCCAAGCTAGCATGACTATTAATATAGGGCCCCTTTTACTAAACCGTGCTAGCGATTCCCATGCGGCGAATGCGACAAAGTCCATTCGAATTGAATGAGCTGCATCTCATTCACCACACCTGGAATCACTAGCACAGTTTAGTAAAAAGGGCCCATAATTTCCAATGAGATCTAGATCTATTCTCAAATATTGATAAAATAAGTGTAATCATATTCTCGGTTGTCATAGTTCCATCCATCGCAAACTTGACTGTAGCCACTCTTGTGGATCAGTCTTTCTATGTAAGCATATTTTTATTTATATATTTTAACCAATACAGAATATCTTTCCAGTACAGAATCTTTGTTTTCTCAAAAGGGTATGTGTGAGAATTGTTGTTTGCTTTCTACTTGTGTTTTTTTTTACTCTACATCCCAGCACATAACTCTGAAAGTTCACTGTAACCCACATAGGACACTGCTTATGAACAAAATGAGAGCAGTTTTGTTAAAGGGTTCCTGAGAGAAACAGCGTAGACACAGTCAATTCACAGGTCTCATTCAAGGAATGAGAGACAAAATTCTCAACAATGCATAGGTCAAGAACAAGGTGGGAAACAGGAAAAGGAACAGAACTTTGATTAATAAGTCAATGAGAAGAAAGACACCTATCTCAGACTTTCAAGGCAGCGGATGAATGAAGAAGCACCAAGGTTAGAGTGTCCAAGGAAGCATTAACAATATGGAGCCTGGTTAATGTGTAAGTGGGATCTGAACTTTTAACAAAATTTATTGCACATGTATAGAAGAATGCTGAACACTATCTTGAGAAGGAAATGGGTGTGTACAGGAAAAAAAAATCTTACAGTCTGATGTGATAATGTACAACCTTTTACACAGATCAAGGTCAATATTTGTAAAAATGTGAAAAATAGTCCAAAATGCACAGAAATCCTGTTTTTTTTAAATTTTGCATGCTTTTACCCACATAGGACTATTTGTGAAAAAGTCATTCCCCATATTAAACTCTTATATGTACCTAACTACCTGCAAATATTTAAGCAAATGCATTAATGCATTAATAATGAGTTGTTCTGATACAAAAGCATGAATAGTAGCTTATCATTTAAGAATTTTTTGAAAAGCATCATGTAAACATTTCCTGCCAGGCAGCAAAAAAGATAACAGTGGAAGCAATTCTACAAAGGGCGCTGAAGCTGGTGCTAAGAAATGAGTGAAAAAAGGAGTAAGGTAAGCTGGCTTTTTCAAAGCAACAAGGGAGACACGTGTAATATTAAGTCTTTATTAAGAAACACCAAGCGACTCGACACAGCTGCCGTGTTTCAGCACCAATGCGCCTGCCTCAGGAGTCTTGTGCTGCAATAAAATGATGTTTCCAAAGTCTAGCACAAAAGAAAGCAAATGCCATAGTCCAAGGGTCAAAGAATATACTTCCAACGACCACCGGAGTAATCTGAAATGAGCGCCAGAAACAATAGCACCAAACTGTATTCTATAATGGCAAGTACCTGGGTACCTGCCATTAAAGAATACGGGAATAGGGAAGGAGATACCTGCTAATATGTAGCTCTGATTCCTTACACCAGTGGTAGGCGCAAGTGTTCATGGCTATCGTGCAGCATTTTGTCATGTAACTTACACTATTCTGTAAGATATGTGTAGATATGTTGATCCTGCTCACTGCCCTCCCATGCTCTGTCCTCATGTATGCCCTGCCACACACACACATATGTGGGCACAGCAATGCCTACATATGTTACAGAATAGCACCAACCATATATGTGGGTAAATGCCAATTAGTGATGTCTCTTATCTGCATATGTGATAGCATTCTGTAACATACATGGGTATGTGGCCCCTACTTCTAGGTTCAAATTTGCCTTTTATACCTTTAGAGGTGTAAGTTATCTTCTATGCAAAAGGAAGGTAAATTAATCTTTCTTGCAAAAACAGAGTGCAAAGATGTTTTTCCATATCAGTGTAATCCCCTATTACAATGGGGATTACTAAAGATCATGAGAGAGTTCTTCAGAGTTTCCGAGGGGAGGGTTTTGAGGTTGTGGGTGGTAAAGGATCCAGCCCAAGGGGATGAGTTCCTGGGTAAGTTGCAGAGGAAAATGTTTCAGATCATTGCATGACAGTAGGGGAGGAGTTAGGAGTTAATAAATATTGTTGGAGTTTGCACAAGGTCATTGGTTGCCTTTATCCCTGCTGGGACCCTTGAGAAGAGAGGGGTGTCCTAGATGGGTTCAAGAAACTAAAGGGCCCTTTTACTAAAGGGTTGGTGTGTGGCTACAGGCTTGTCGCATGCCAATCCAGAACTACAATCGGGCTACCCCAGGAGCCCAGTGGTAGTTCCCACCCCCAGCATGTGACATTTCCGTCACTACAGGCATTTGTTAGATTTTGTAGCGCCAGAACTTAACCAGTGGTTACTAACAGGTTAGCGCAGGAGTCCCTATCGCCATCTCAATGGGTGGCGGTAAGGGCTCCCCACCGAAATGGCCCCTATGGTTGACCAAAGAGGAAGGATTCTGCCAGTAAAGCATTAACCGTGAAATGGAGGTATGCTCTAGGTGAGAAATAGGGGATCCCAGTCTGGGAGCAGGAACAGTGAAGAGCTGTTCAGAGCCAATGGTAGTAGCCTGGAGAGGTACTCCTTTGGAGGAGAGGAGAGTGCAGGCAGACAGAAAGGTCTGGTCCAAAAAGGAAGATCTCCTTGTTGCATAAGTGCTGCAGGCACAGCCTTAGGTTGTTACACCCAGAAGGGATGGGTATGGACAGGAGGAGCTGTAAATATGTACATACTGTAGGATTAAAAATTGAAATTAAGAAGATACACCATATCCCTAAACTTGGCTCTGGATTTACAGTTTGCATCTGCTATCAAGTTTCAAAGAGGATTTGAACTGCCTGTTGCAGAATATTCAGTAAAGTTTGGTTTGTTTCTATAACTCTATTGACTGGAGCTTTTCTTTGCATGAGAGCGAGAACTTATTTACTCCCAGACTGGTGAAGGAAAGAGATCAGAGAGTCAAGAAAAATAAAGCCCCCCCCCCCCCCCCCCCCCGGCTCAAAACCCTAAGGCCTTCAAGATTTTTATCAGGACCCAGCCTACGCCCAGCTCAATGTGTGTGACTAGAAAAGCTACAGTGCTTTAGGGAGTTGAGACCCCTCCTTTCTTTGTGGTCCTAGTCTCAGGTGCCCCCTGACCTGCAACAAGCTAACTGGTACCCAGACTATTGAGAACAGGATTACACCAGCTATTGCAAAAGTATCTGGAGGATGTTCATGCCCCTACATTTTATACTAGGCTTGTTTGCTTATGAGTCCCAGTAAAACCTTATGCACTGAAAATTGCAACTTTTGTATGGAATTTGGTACACTTGTGTACAAGGAATTATATATGGGCACAAAGAATCCCTGCTCTGAGCACTTATGGTCCAAGTAGGTACCTGAGGTAAATAGAAGATACAATGACCTGCCCTAGGTCATAGTGATCGTCTGTGGTGGGAGCAGAACTTGGAGGCTCCCTATTTGGACACTCGGCTGCTCAATCCACTAGGCTGGTCAGCCTCCTAACATTTACTGCTGAACAGTCAGACCTCCAGCTTTAAGGATATGCAAACACTGCACCAATTTCACTTTGCAAGACTAAAGACTACTAAAGGTCTTACCTCATATTCAAATCACAAGCAGGCAGATGATCAGAGGTTCTATGCTGTTCCAAGCAGTGCTCTAAAATTAGCCCGGGGTTTTAACGCCCCTATGATCAAAGCTAATAGCATACAATTTTAAGCATGCTATTAGCTCTGATCATAGGGGTAAAAGTTGTTTGACAGGTCTGCTAGATCACCAGGGCGGGTTGGGGGTGTAGCCCACTGGGCCACCAGGGTATTTCTTTATGGGGGGGTAGGGTGGCTAGAGATCCACCGGACCTCCATCTCCCCAAGTCCCTGTCCTGGGTTGGAGAGCTTGGGGTGGCACTAGACCACCAGGGCAGGACTGACGGTGACAGCCCGGATTGCCTGACTTTGGATGGGGGGTGGGGTTGGGAAAAGAGCTTTAACCCTAACGCCAGCTCTGAGCTACGATCAGAGCACTGTTCTCTGATTATAGGGGCAGAATACCACTGAGCTCATTTAAATTTAATTTAAATGAGCTCTGCACTATTGCCTTGCATGGGCACTGTTTGCCCTCTGATCATGTGTGCAAAGGTAAATGCGGGCACTAGTCTGGTACTAGCTAGGGTTACCATATGGCTCCAGAAAAAGGAGGACGGATTGAGCCAGCCGGGTTTTACTTCCATTGCTTTGAAAGCAATGGAAGTAAAACCCGGCTGGTTCAATCCGTCCTCCTTTTTCTGGAGCCATAAGGTAACCCTAGTACTAGCACCCACATTTACCTTTGATAATCTGGCCAAAGGTTCCTCATAACCAGATTTAAAGGGAAAGGGAATGAGACTTATATACTGCCTTCCTGAGGTTTTTCCAACTACATTCAAGGCGGTTTGCATATTATATACAGGTACTTATTTGTACCTGGGAAAATGGAGGGTTAAGTGACTTGCCCAGATTCACAAGGAGCTGTTGTGGGAATTGAACCCAGTTCCCCAGGATTTGAGCCCACTGCACTAACCACTAGGCTACTCCTCCACTCCACAGACCCTGCTGTTTTGGCAGTGGCGTACCAAGGGGGGGGGGCGGTCTGCCCCAGGTGCACACCGCTGGGGGGGGTGCTGTGCGCCTGTTGGCCGAGTCCACTCGTTCCCTCCCTGCTGCGTGGAACAGGGGCAGAGGGAGCAGAAGGGAGGGAATGAGCGGACTCGGCCAACAGGCGCGCAGCACCCCCCCAGCAGGTAAAAATGCACCTGGGTGGAGGGTGCAATTTCGCTGGTGGGGGGCCGCACTGCACCCAGGGGGGGGGTGCATCGGCGATCCACCCTCAATTTATGAATATTTTGCATTGTATCAACTGATCATATTGGCTCTATTAATATCATCATTCTCTCCCTACAGCATAAATCATAATAAGTGATAATCAATGCTTATTTTAAATGTGAATACTATTATCCAAATTTCAAAAACAAAAATGTCCACTAAGGAACAAAGATAAGTCTGGCTTTATTGGATATGTATGGACATACCGGTATATGAAATTGACTTAAAAGCATTTTCTATAATTAAATATTGATAGATAGTGGACATTTTTGTTTTTGAAATTTGTTTATAGAGTCAATATGATCAGCCGCATCTTCACCCCACATAAAAAATGATTAAATTGAATCCTGTGAGCTTAAATACTGGCGTTAGATTTTCTTGTTGTGATACATTCTAACAGCCATTTTGCAGCATTCTGAATCAATTGGAACTGATGCAACCCCCTTTGTAGTCACACCAATGTAGAGTACAATACAGTAATCCAGCCTTGATGTTATCTGAAGGTACCACTTGTTCCTCTGACCCCATCCCCACCAACTTACTTAACACCATCTGTCACCCCCCCCCCCCCCCATCTGTCACATCCTCAACCTCTCTCTCTCCACTGCAACTGTCCCTGACACCTTCAAGCATACCGTAGTCACACCACTCCTCAAAAAACCATCACTTGACCCTACCTGTCCCTCCAACTACCGCCCCATCTCCCTCCTCTCCAAGATAGTTGAACGCACCGTTCACAGCCGCTGCCTTGATTTTCTCTCCTCTCATGCCATCCTCAATCCACTTCAATCCGGTTTTCGCCCTCTACACTCGACAGAAACGGCACTCTCTAAAG
Organism: Microcaecilia unicolor; assembly: GCF_901765095.1. NCBI lineage: Eukaryota > Metazoa > Chordata > Amphibia > Gymnophiona > Siphonopidae > Microcaecilia > Microcaecilia unicolor. The sequence goes on from NC_044037.1 coordinate 90,996,175, forward strand.
TCTGTAATGACCTGTTCCTTGCCAAATCCAAAGCTCACTACTCCATCCTCATCCTTCTCGACCTATCAGCAGCTTTTGACACTATCAACCATGAGTTACTTCTTGCCACACTGTCCTCATTTGGGTTCCAGGGCTCTGTTCTCTCCTGGTTCTCCTCTTATCTCTCCCACCGTACCTTCAGAGTACATTCTCAGGGATCTTCCTCCACCCCCATCCTGCTCTCTGTTGGAGTTCCTCAGGGATCTGTCCTTGGACCCCTTCTTTTTTCAATCTACACCTCTTCCCTGGGCTCGCTGATCTCATTGCATGGTTTCCAATATCATCTTTATGCTGACGACACCCAGCTTTATCTATCCACACCAGACATCACTGCGGAAACCCAGGCCAAAGTATCGGCCTGCTTATCTGACATTGCTGCCTGGATGTCCAACTGCCAACTGAAACTGATCATGGCCAAGACCGAGCTTATCATCTTTCCACCAAAACCCACTTCTCCTCTTCCTCCACTCTCTATCTCAGTTGATAACACCCTCATCCTCCCCGTCTCATCTGCCCGCAACCTCGGAGTCATCTTCAACTCTTCCCTCTCCTTCTCTGCGCATATCCAGCAGATAGCCAAGACCTGTCGCTTCTTTCTCTTTAACATCAGCAAAATTCGCCCTTTCCTTTCTGAGCACACCACCCGAACTCTCGTCCACTCTCTCATTACCTCTCGCCTTGACTACTGCAACCTACTCCTCACTGGCCTCCCACTTAACCATCTATCCCCCCTTCAAACCGTGCAGAACTCTGCTGCACGTCTTATATTCCGCCTGGACCGATATGCTCATATCACCCCTCTCCTCAAGTCACTTCATTGGCTTCCGATCAGGTACCACATACATTTCAAGCTTCTCCTTCTAACCTACAAATGCACTCAGTCCACAGCCCCTCATTACCTCTCTACCCTCATCTCCCCTTACGTTCCCACCCGAAACCTCCACTCACAGGACAAATCCCTTCTCTCAGTACCCTTCTCCACCACCGCCAACTCCAGGCTCCGCCCTTTCTGCCTCACCTCACCCTATTCTTGGAATAAACTTCCTGAGCTCATTCGCCAAGCCCCCTCCCTGCCCATCTTCAAATCTTTGCTCAAAGCCCACCTCTTCAATGTCGCCTTCGGCACCTAACCCTTATGCCTCTATTCAGGAAATCTAGACTGCCCCAATTTGACTGCCCTATTTGACTGACTGTACACTTGTCCTTTAGATTGTAAGCTCCTTGAGCAGGACTGTCCTTCTCTGTTAAACTGTACAGCGCTGCGTAACCCTAGTAGCGCTTTAGAAATGTTAAGTAGTAGTAGTATCATGAACCACTGTGATAAGATTTGCCTTCTCACAGTACAGCTGCCTGAGGGGGAAACTAGCAGGTCCTTCCTGCCCTCATGTTCTCTCACAATTGGCTGTTAACATTCCACCACAAGCAGGACCAAACTGGCTGGGAAGGGGAACTCAGTTCAGCCCCAGCTGAAGCCTGGGGCTTCTTAATTTTTGTATTACAGTATGTCCTATTATCCTTAGATGCTCCAACACTCTTCCCACTGGTAGTTCTGCCCCTGGACCTCCTCAGTGTAGGCTATGAGTGCGGGTGTTGTGTATCTCAATGGCTCATTTTCAGATTGAAATTAAAGAGTAAATTATTGGATTATTGGTTTAATGATTCATTGCATTATAAGTAACTGCCTTTCTGTGGCTGGCATGGTGACAAATTGCCCACTGCCCTGTGTGATGCCAGTGTTCTATCAGAAAGGAGTATAACCTGCATATACCCCTTCCTGAGTGGATGCAGCTCTAGTCACATTGTCAGGTAGACTGAATGGACCATATAGGTCTTATCTGTTGTCATTTACTATTTGTCCATGTTATGTTATTATGTACCTGGTTTTCTGGATAGTTTCTTTAAACTACCATATATTATGTACCTAGAACCATGTTATTGTCAGCCTATGGGCTGATAGGCCTGATCTTGTTTACCTGGAAAATCCCTTAGCAATACTATTCCTCCTTCTCTAGTTCCTAGATTAACTGAAGCCCACAAGTTGATTGATTCTGATGTCACCTCCAACAAGCAAAGGAAGAAAATGGAGTAACACATAAAAATAAGGAACTTTCAAGACTACCTTCAAGCAGGAGGGTAGACTAAGGGGAAAAGTGGAGTATGGATAAAGGGAAAAAAAAGTAGCTGGAAGGCTGTGGGTACAAATACTCATGATCTAGGCCAAGGGTGTCAAACTGCAAACTTGGAGGGTATCAAACCCTAACAAATATGCATAGTTTTATACAATGGAGGCAGTGATTGCAAATCTTTCTTATGCATATTCATTATGGAAATCTTGCTGAACCTGGGGAAAGCAGAGGGAGGAGAGAGAGAGAGAGAGTTTGGGGGGAGAGGGGGAAAAGATGCTGGGCCAACTGAGGGAAGACAGGGGGGAAGAGAGGGGAGAACATACTGAACCTCAGGGATAGCAGAATAAATAGAGAAAGAAAGAGAAAGAGAGAGAGAGACTGGGGAGAGAGAAGGGGGAAAGATGCTGGGCCAACGGAGGGAGGGATAGAGATGCCAGACCTCGGGGGACATGGTAAGAGAGGGAGAGATGCTGGCCCCAGGGTGGGGAAGTGTGGCAACAGGGCAGAAAGAGGGAAAGAGGCTGGCCCTGGGGTGGGGGACAGGTGCAGAAGGAATGGATATGGGGAGGGACAGAGACACAGAGAAGAGATGCTGGGCATAAACGGAGCATAGGGACAGAGACACAGAAGGAAGATGCTGGATAGAGTAGGATAGGGACATAGAAGAGAGATACTGAACATGGGGGGAAGATAGGGACTCTGAGAGGGCAAATGCTAGACAGGACAAATAAGGTACACCGAGGAAAGATGAATGATATATAGAGAGAAGACATGTCAAAAAGATAGGAGACCCTGGAAAAAGAGTTAAGAAAAAACAGAAAGAAGCAGAAAAGAGACACTGGAACCAAAGCAATGCTCAGACTACAAAGGTAGAAATAAGTATTTTTCTGAATGTATCAGCTTTGGGAAATATGCATCTGTGATATCTTACATTTCAGTTGCTATTTCTTTACTATGACAGGCTTTCTATATACACACTACTAACTGTATCTGATATCCTGATATGACAATGTCAACAAATCTATGTAAGCCACATTGAGCCTGCAAATAGGTGGGGGAATGTGGGATACAAATGCAATAAATAAACATATAGATCTGGAATGTGTTTACTTTTTGCAGGTTTGTTTGCTGGAGTTCTGAAGAGGTTCCCCCTCCCCCTCAAGTCCTCACTACCTTGGGAATAAAGATGTAGCCAGCCTTCTGATTTTACGGGTCCCAAGAAATGGACTGGAAGGCAAGGTATTCTCTCCTTCCCCCACCCAATACATTAAAATTAGTACATTTGCTGGTAGGGATGCCAGAGCTTGCTAGCTAAAGAAATTCCCTGCCAAGTCGCTCTCTTCCTTCTTGAACTGCTGCAGTAACCCTGAAGTTAACGGGGTGCCTCCAGCCACCAACTCCGGGACTCCCTATGCCTGCACAGTTCTTGCGTGAACTGAGCATGCATGAAGAGTCCTGACATCAGCAGCTGGAGGCAACCTGCCAATTTAAGGCTTACTGCAGCAGTGCAAGAATGAGGAGAGCAACTCAGCAGGAAATTTCTTTGGCTGGCAGAGCTTTGGCATCACCACCAGCCATTTAACGGGTGTAGTACAGGTTTGGAGGGGGCCTGAGCCCAAAGTGGTGGGGCCTAGGCCCCCGCCCCCAATGTGGCTACACCACTGCTTGGGAAAGATAGTGTTATAGGGGTCCCAATTTAAGCTTTCCACCTGAGGTCCATTCAGTCCTAGCTATGCAACTGAAATTTAGTATCAGAGCAACTGACATGAAAGAGGCATAATGAAAGGAAGAGCTGCTGTGGGTTATCTTGGAAAAGGAAGATGATACTTCAATCTACATTAGTGGGGTCAACAAACCTAAATAGAGAGAAAGTCTGGACAGAGATCTGGTTAAAGACATTCAAAAAGTGGAAATGAATGGGGAAGTGATATCGTTGGGAGATTTAACCTCCTGAGTGTTGATGATTTCACTAGTAAAAATGGAAAGATCCTGGATGCCCTTTATGTGACTCGCATCAGACAAATAATATTGGAAACTTCATGAGATGAATTGAAAATGGATCTAGTATTTATGAATGAAGGAACATTACTAATGTACTTTATTTATTTTATTTATTTATTGCATTTGTATCCCATATTTTCCCACCTTTTTGCAGGTTCAATGTGGCTTACAATACATAATGAATAGTGGAAATAAGAAGTGAATAGACATTTGGTGTTACAGAAGGCTTTTGGGTTACATGATGATGAAAAACATGATAGTAATATAACAAGAAAGCATTGTAAGACAGTTTTGGATACATGTGGGGGTTCACATGTGTTGATCTTTGTGGTATGTCCTGTCGAAAAGATAGGTCATCAGTAGTTTGTGGAAGTTGGTTAGTTCATAGATTGTTTTTAGGTTGCGCAGCAGTGTGTTCCAGAATTGTGTGCTCATGTAGGAAAAGGCTGATGCGTGCATTAGTTTGTATTTTAGACCTTTACAGTTGGGGAAATGAAGACTTAGGAATGTGCGAGATGATTTTTTAGCATTCCTGGGTGGTAAGTCTATCAAGTCTGACATGTAGACTGGGGCTTCGCCATGAATGATTTTGTGAACTAGGGTACATATTTTGAACATGATGCGTTCTTTGAGTGGGAGCCAGTGTAGCTTTTCTCGTAAGGGTTTAGCACTTTCATATTTTGATTTTCTGAATATGAGTCTAGCTGCTGAATTCTGGGCTGTTTGCAGTTTTTTGAGTATTTGTTCTTTGCAGCCAATATAGAGTGCATTACAATAGTCTAGATGACTGAGTACCAATGATTATACCAGGTTACGGAAGATGGTCCTTGGGAAGTATTGTCTTACTCTTTTTAATTTCCACATTGAGTGGAACATCTTTTTGGTTGTGTTTTTCGTGTGACTCTCAAGCATTAGGTGTCGATCAATGGTAACTCCAAGAATTTTTAGGGTGTCCAAAATTGGTAGATTCAGTTTTGGTGTGTTGATGGTGGTGAATTTGTTCGTGTTGTGTTGGGAGGTGATTATTAGACATTGAGTTTTTTCTGCGTTAAGTTTCAGCTGAAATGCATCTGCCCAAGAATGCATTATGTGTAGACTTTGGTTGATTTCGTTGGAGATTTCCTTTAAATCTTGTTTAAATGGGATGTAGATTGTTACGTCATCAGCGTATATGTATGGGTTGAGGTTTTGATTTGATAGTAGTTTGGCCAAGGGTGTCATCATTAGGTTAAATAAGGTCGGTGAGAGGGGGGATCCCTGTGGAACTTCACATTCAGGTGTCCATGTGGCTGATGTACTCGAATTTGATGTCACTTGATATGTACGTGTGGTTAGGAACCCTTTGAACCAATTGAGAACATTGCCTCCAATTCCGAAGTACTCAAGGATATGTAGTAGAATTCCATGATCAACCATGTCAAAGGCGCTAGACATGTCGAATTGTAGAAGTAATACGTTCTTGCCGGTTGCAATCATTTGTTTGAATTTAGTTATGAGCGTAACTAGTACTGTTTTGGTACTGTGATTAGAATGAAATCCTGACTGGGAGTCGTGTAGTATTCAGAATTTGTTATAATCCAATTACCACACAGGAACCTCATGCAATACCATAATCCAGCTTATAATCGAAAGACAAAAACACCTATATTGCGACCTAAATCGGGAGATAGGCGTTTATCTCCCAAAAACGAATAACGCGGTATAATCGAAAGCCGAACTTGGACGTTTTCAACTACACTCCATCGCGGAAGCGTACAAAGTTGACGGGGGCGTGTCAAAGGCGTGGTGAAGGCGGAACTGGGGCGTGGTTATCGGCCGATCAGAGATGGGCGCCTTTCGCCGATAATGGAAAAAAAATATGCGTTTTTAGCGAGAATTTAGGGCACTTTTCCTGGACCCTGTTCTTCCACAAATAAGGCCCCAAAAAGTGCCCTAAATGACCAGATAACCACTGGAGGGAATCGGGGATGACCTCCCCTGACTCCCCCAGTGGTCACAAACCCCCTCCCACCACAAAATATACCGTTTCACAACTGTTTATTTTCACCCTCAAATGTCATACCCACCTCCCTGGCAAAAGTATGCAGGTCACTGGAGCAGTTATTAGGGGGTGCAGTGGACTTCAGGCAGGTGGACCCAGGCTCATCCCTCCCCTACCTGTTACAATTGTGCTGCTTAATGCTTATTAGTCGTCCAACCCCCCAAACCCACTGTACCCACATGTAGGTGCCCTCCTTCACCCCTTAGGGCTATAGTAATGGTGTAGACTTGTGGGCAGTGGGTTTTGAGGGGGATTTGGGGGGCTCAACACACAAGGGAAGGGTGCTATGCACCTGGGAGCTCTTTAACCTTTTTTTTTATTTTTGTAAAAGTGCCCCCTAGGGTGCCCGGTTGATGTCCTGGCATGTGAGGGGGGACAGTGCACTACGAATCCTGGCCCCTCCCACGAACAAATGCCTTGGATTTATTCGTTTTTGAGCTGGGCGCTTTCATTTTCCATTATCGCTGAAAAACAAAAATGTCCAGCTCACAAATTGTCGAATAAAACATGGATGTCTATTTTTTCCGAAAATACGGTTCGGTCCGCCCCTTCACGGACCCGTTCTCGGAGATAAACGCCCATGGAGATAGACATTTTTGTTCAATTATGCCCCTCAATGTATTCTTCTTTATTATGTATGTATGCACATGGTATATATATATATATATATATATATATATATATATACCATGTGCATACATACATAATATGTATGTGCATACATACATAATATGTATGTATGCATACATGCATATATATACCATGCATACAGTTCATGGTATATATATATATATATATATATATATATATATATATATATATATATATATATACCATGAACTGTTCTATGTATGTTATGTTCCATCACTGTTACCATGTATGTATGCACCTTAACGCAACACCATGTATAAATCTGTTACCCGAAAATGTCAACCGCCATCACGACAAATGTAAGCCACATTGAGCCTGCAAATTGGCGGGAAAATGTGGGATACAAATGCTACAAATAAATACTAATGTGCAGGTAGTTGGTTACCTATGCACCATTTATCAGCAGGTGATGTTACATTACAGTACAGCCCAATGGTACTTCCCACCCCTAGTGCGTCATCATTTCCGGCACTACAAGAATTTTTTTATTTTTGTAGCGCTGGAGTGTACCCAGCAGTAATTGGGCAGTGCCGCACGCTGCCCGGTTACCGCTGGGTTAACGCGGGAGCCCTCACAGCCACCTCAATGGGTGGCAGTTAGTGCTCCCCCCTGAAATGGCCATGTGGCAAGTGCTTAACTTGCTGGCCCAGCCATTTCCTGTAGAAAAGCGAGACTTCCTTTTACCAGCTCCGGTAAAAGGGGGCCTCGGCGCGTGTGTATAACAAGCGCTGATGGCAGCACCAGCCCCCTTTTGCTGCAGTCTGGTAAAAGGGGCCCTCACTCGTTTAAATGGGTTCTATAATTGATTTAATTTAATTAACTTTTATTTAATTTGTATAGTTTAAATTTGCATGAAATTTGGGTCAGTATTTTTGTGAGCGACCATGTAGAAGCTGTGAGCGACACTCCCAAAATGGTTGCACTTTGCTTAGAAGGAACATTGGTCAGGGGTGAAGAATGGCTCATATTAGCCCTCTCATCAAGTCACTTCACTGGCTTCCTATCTGTTTCCGTATACAGTTCAAACTCCTCCCATTGACCTATAAGTGCATTCACTCTGCAGCTCCTCAGTACCTCTCCACTCTCATCTCTCCCTACATTCCTCCCCGGGAACTCCGTTCACTGGGTAAATCTCTCTTATCTGCACCCTTCTCCTCCAACACTAACTCCACACTCCGTTCCTTTTATCTTGCTGCACCATATGCCTGGAATAGACTTCCTGAGCCGGTATGTCAAGCTCCATCTCTTGCCATCTTCAAATCTAAGCCAAAAGCCTACTTTTTTGATGCTGCTTTTAACTCCTAAGCCTTATTCACTTGTTCAGAACTCTTATTTTATCATCCTCACTTTAATATTCCCTTATCTCTTGTTTGTCCTGTTTGTCTGTCCTAATTAGATTGCAGTGGCGCAGTAAGGAGTGGCAGTGGGGCAGTCCGCCCTGGGTGCACGCCGCTGGGAGGGTGTCGTCTCCGTTGGTTCCTTGCTCCTTCTGCCCTGGGCAGAGAGAGCAAGGAACCAATGGAGCTGACGCAGCTCCCAGTGACATGGACTCGGGGACGGATCAGCCCTCCCACCCACCCCTCACTTCTAAACTAAGTAAGAATGTGCTCCGGGGGAGGGTGCGCGCCGGAGGGGGGTTGCGCACCGAGGGGGGGTGCCGTGCTGCACCCGGGGGGGTGCGCAGCGGCGGCCCACCCCGGGTGTCAGCCGCCCTCGCTACGGCACTGTTAGATTGTAAGCTCTGTCAAGCAGGGGCTGTCTCTTTATGTTCAAGTGTACAACGCTGCGTACGTCTAGTAGTGCTATAGAAATGACAAGTACTAGTAGAATGGGTGTGAATGTGCTATCCAGCTAGCGCATTCCAATTATTGCACCCTAACTGTTTAGCATGTCTATAATAAGGGAGCATTTAGTGCCTCCTAAATAGGAGATAGTAAGTGCTCCCCGGCCAATTTATTTGAGGTTATGCGTACTAATGCAAACATTAGCGCATAGACTGAAAGACGAATACTGAAAATTGCTATATTTCCTGGGTGTGCTAGAAATGGGCTTAGCATATGGGAAAGTCCTACATTAGCATACGCTAATGCTCATATACTAACACACTTTAGTAGACATACCTCTGAGACAACCTCAGCCAACAGAGGGGCCCTTTTATTCAGGTGCACTGAAAAATGGCCTGCGCTGGTGCACGCGCGTGTTTTGGACGTGCATAGGTCCATTTTTCAGCACGCCTGGAAAAAAGGCCATTTTTGTGGCCAAAAATGGATGTGCGGCAAAATTAAAACCAGCGCACGTCCATTTTTGGCCTGAGACCTTACTGCCACCCATTGACTTGGTGGTAAGGTCTCATGCGCTAACCAGGCGGTAGGCGTCAGCGTGTGTAAACTGGCGCTTACTGCCGGGTAAGTGCCACATAGTAGAAAATAGAAAATATTTTCTACTGCGTGTTTTGTATGCATGTCAAAAATGGAATTACCACCCAGGGCACATGGTAGCCGGATGGTAGTTCCAATTTGACGCATGTTGTACGTACGTAGGTGCCTTCATGCTTTATTAAAAGGGCCCCAGAGTTAGACACATTATTTTCCAAATATTTTTGACAAAGATGTTCATTTTCTGTCTTTTACATGTTAATTTTTCCAATTATACTTCAAGTAATAAATCCCTTGAGGCAGATATTTTTTGCTGAAATGTAGCCGAGTGATTTTCCATCTGGCTTTTTAAATTTTATTTATCATTTTCAGCATAACTGTACAGATAATCAAAATACTGCTGACAACAAGAAACCACACGGGGAGCAGATAAAAGTTAATTGAGCCTAACAAAGATAGTCATGTCGGTATATCAAGCCTACAATTTAGAAAAATAAGTGAAGCAAATAAAACAGATTGCATGTTCAAACTAATTAATATGGAATGTAGACAAAAATACCATAATCAAAACAAGAAAATTAAACAATTAACTTTCACAGTTTTCAGCAAACGCTGCTTACTAGAAACCAAAGGTAAATCCCACTAAGAGCTACTAAACCAGCTTTCCAAGAAGCCAAAAATTAGTCAAGTTGTTTTAAAACAAAAAAATTATATTTGAATTGTTAGTAAACCATGCTGCATTTTGAATGATATGTCAGAGGAAAAAAATGGACCAAAGCTAGTTACTTCTGTCCTTTTAGCTAGAAATGTTTCATTCAGGTTTGTATCACTTGGGCCACATCCCAAAACAACTGAACTTTGACAGTAAGACAAGTTTTCTTCTTCTTCCTTTTTGTCAAACCTTGTTAACAATCAGCTATTTGCCATTCTGAGCAGCTATGGGGGTTATTGTTAATCCACTTGAATATGCAGAAATAAGGGGTCAAAAACCAAAATGTGAGTGAGGCTTTTTAACTGCGATCAGCTTTGCAGACCAATACTTCCAGGGATAGTGCAAGCATATTAGGCACCCTAGACAAACCTGTCTTATAGAAAGTTCTGAACCTTGCTGAAAACTCATCTTTTTACCATAGCTTTTGGCAAACCACCCGAAGGTTAGCTGGGGGGGAGGGGGATTACCAACCTGCGAGCTATAATGTTGATCTTGCTATATTTGATTTATTTTTAATTTTATGCCATTTATTCTTTTGGCATCTGTCTGCTGCATAATTGGTTTACGCTTTTCTGTCCAGTATTATGACATTCTTTTCCGTTTCTTATGATTTGTTTTTTTAGCTTTACACCACCTAGGCCTGTGTGTCAAACAGGGCAGTATAGAAAATTTTAATAAATGATACATGATAAACCTTCATTCTTGAGCCTCCTCCACCTGTCCAACCTCTCCTCTCCAATCTCCTTCCACCCATGTCCATACACCACCAGTGCCACATCTGTCTGACAGCTGTAGTAGCGACAGTGGTTGTAAAACAGAAAGAAAGTAAGCATGAACCCTTCAAACTCATGTGCACTCTGAACACCCAACTGCATCCCACCCCATCTGAAGCAGACTTCCTGTTTGTGTGGGGCAGGACATAGCTTGACTATCAGAGCACAATTGCCATTACCACCATCACGGGTCCAGTAGAGATATGGCAGTGGTGTGGCAGTGGTAATAGTGGGCAGTGTTGAAAGTGAGATCAGACGCTACCATTGCAGGGTGTTTTTGTTGTGGGGGTACTTTCTGTTTCCTCCCAAAGTCTGTCTAGTTCACCTCAGGGGCATAATCAGACCTGACATTTTTTTTGGGGGGGGGAGGAGCCCAGAGTTGACATGGGAGGTCACTAGGCATATATATTTGTGAGTACTGCTTGGTATCAGTGGCATTCCTAGCCTGGCTGACACCCGGGGCGGATCGCCGATGCACCCCCCTCCCCCGGCAAAATTACCCCCCCCCCCCCGGGTGCATTTTTACCTGCTGGGGTGTGCCGCACACCTGTTAGCTGCGAGTCCGCTCGTTCCCTCCCTGCTGCTCCCTCTGCCCCGGAACAGGAAGTAACCTGTTCCGCGCAGAGGGAACAGCAGGGAGGGAATGAGCAGACTCGCAGCTAACAGGCGCGTGGCACTCCCCCCCCCCCCCCAGCGGCGTGCACCCGGAACGGACCGCCCCCACCGCCCCTCCCCTTGGTACGCCACTGCTTGGTATACTCCTAAATAATGGCTTAGAGTGCACTTGATAATGGATTTCTAAGTAAACAATCTGTCCTGCATCAACATAAATTACACATGCACTTATGGAAACCTTGGAAACACTGACATTTTTAAATGAAGTTGCATTATCCCATAACTTAAACTTTGCCATTATAGTAGACTTGAGTCTGGTCAGCCTCTCAACATACATCACAGTATCCTGGAAAATAATTACTGCAGTAGCACATACCCCTCAACTTTGCTTTATAACAAATATAAAATGCCTTATTAAGCTGTATTAGTAAAATAAGTATTTTTGTCCTTTCCTCTGGTTCTACTGCTTTCTCTCCCTGGAGTTCCTGACAGTGTTCCTTCCACCCCCTTCTCCTTTACATGAGGAATTGTGATATTGAATAAATAAGTATATGTTTGTGTTCCTAGTCATGCACACAAAGGTTATATAATCCTTTCAAGAAAGTCATTAATCATTTAACTTATTAGTGGAACATAAACACAGAGGCATGGTATGGTTGCATTTTCAACTAGAGCCCAGCTAAGGAACAAATTATTTTGAATTAGTCTTTATGTGGTTTAAACTTGAAAATACAGTGAAAAAGAATAATAGAATTCAGTTATATCAATGGAGCAAGAAGATGTATAAGTCTGAAACATTAAACAAAGTTGAGATTAGCATATATACCCTACTGGGCGTTTAAAAGCCTGTCCTTTAATGATGCGGGACAGGAAATTGCAGCAGAGGGAAAGCCTCCAGGCCACTGATGGCAGCATGCTTACCTCACTGATGCTGCCACCGGCCTGGAAAATTGAAAAAGGCAGGGACCCGAAAGGGAGTAGGAGAGAGCTGACAAGGCGGTTAGATTGAGAACTAGAGATGGCATGATGGCTGAAGCAGGGAGCGGGAGAGCAGCCAGTAGTGGCCAAAACCCAGGCATTTGACTGGCCACCAGGTTTGGGGGAGCCTGAGGCTGGAGTGGGGGGCCTGGGCCCCCATAGCTACGCCATTGGTTCACCTAAGCCCTATACGCTTCTCTTATCATGTCAGAGAAGAAAAAGCAAAGTACGCTCGGTCTGCATAGTACAGAGTTAGCAAGACATGAAGTGAACAATCAATTAATGCCTTATTGATCTTACAATCAGGATACTTTAATCGTGTTTTAAACTACAGGAGAATGCCAAACAATTCAAATTGAGATGATCAAATACTTTGAAATAAACACAAATGTCCCGCTATTCAAAACTATTTAACCGACCACGAACGTCTCCTGGCCGGTTAAATAGTGTTTTAGCACCTAACTATGGATATTCAGTGGGAGATAACCAGTTATCTCCCATTGAATATCCACGGTTAGTGTCTAGCTGCTAAATGGCTATATTGCATGACATATCCAGTTAGGCGAGATGGAGCACCAAACTGACTATGTTTAGTGGTTAAAATAGGCTTATCTTTAACCACTAAGGGTCAGATTCTATATATGGCGCTTAAAACATCTGTGCGGAAAACATTTCCACCTAAGCATATTCTATAAGCAGCGCCTAGATTTAGGTGCAGTATATAGAATATGCTTAGTCAATATCCTAGCACCCAAAACTACGTGCATCCATTTACGCCAATGAAAATGTGGCTAGATTCTACATATGGCGCCTGAAAAATCTATGCGGTAAAAAAAATGCATAGACATATTCTAATAAGTACGCCTAAATTTTATAGAATCAGCTTAGATTTCCACACAGTATATAGAATATGATGAGTACCTCTCCATACAACCAAATTTGGTCACAGCCATTTTGCCCATTTTTTACTTGATCGAAATCTTGATGCCTAAATAGGCACGTAGATTAGGCGTAGAGGGCCATATTCTATAACAACACACGTAAATTTTGGAACACTCATTTTTCCGCCCATAACCACACCCTTTTTGCCTGCACGCATTAACATTTAGGCACAGTGCGTTACAGAATATGCTCAGGGAGTTCTGCGAATAAATTCTAATTATTGCCAATTAGTGCTCATTATTGCTTGTTAAGCGCTAAGTATTAAGTTGTTATAGAATACGCTTGAAGTTTGGCATGGAACATTAGGCACGCTATATAAAATCCAGGGGTAAATACTTAACTGGTTAGTGTTGAATATTGGCTTAACCAGTTAAGTTGCTGCAGTCGAAAATGAAACTAGAGCTTAACTATCTATTTATTGAAAAATATTTTTTTCCTATTTATTTTAAATGTAGTTACTATATAACTTCATGTCATATCCCCTAGTCTTTGTACTTTTGAAAGAGTAAACAATCAATTTGCATTTACCCATTCCAATCTACACAGGATTTTGTAATCCTCTGTCATACCCCCCCCCCCCCCCCCCCCAGCTATCTTTTCTCTAAGTTGAAAAGTCCTAGTTCTTTAGCCTTTCCTCATAGAAGAGTCATTCCATCCCCTTGATCATTTTGGTTGCACTTCTATAAACCTTTTCTAATCTTGCTCCCAGAAGTTATTCGGGTACTAGTGATATTCAGTATAGATATCTGGATAGTTAACCAGGCAAGTTAAGAATCCTGTATAGTAACTGAGAGGAAGGGGACAACCGGCGGTCAGCCGCCGATGGCCAGCGTTTTGTCCCCTGAGCAGCAAATGCGGGACCGCTGCACGATGAACTGCCCACAGATGAAAGGGTTGGTGAGTCCTTTGATTAGCGCCGGCGAAGGAGCATCGACGCTCTTGGACCTGGAAAAAACAACTCCATCGCTCCCGAATTATTCAACCACCATGTCCAAAGGAGTGAAGGAGTGAGTTAGAGGCATATGCTGAAACGGAGGACGTTTACAGCAGAACCCGAATCGGCAGAACCACTCCTAAACACCTAAGAGAAATCAACTTGGAGTTTTAGGCTCCCGTGGAGGTTACATTGAATACCATCTGGAAGGTGCCTTGGGATCTAACGGTGGCAGTAAATAATTTTGTTTCAGATATAATTTTAAGAGAGTTACATGGACAATTTAACTGAACCCATTGAGAGTGAAAATTTGATATAACAAATGCTTCTACACGAGCAAGAAGTGGTTATGATTTTGAAAATGATAATAGACCAGAAGCTTTGAATAATAAAATGAATATTATTATAGATGATTAATATTGAGATTATTGTTTTTCCCAGAGTTCTGGGTATGACTCCTAAAGTTTTCCTCAGAAATATTTCCTCAATTATTACTTTAAAAGGAGTGAAGCCTGTGAAAACTGGGATTACTTTAATCAGTGGGATTTGAATTAGAGACTTAAGTATATGTATTGTTAAATAACTTCTGGTTTTTAAAAGAGAAAGAATGTAATCAGATGTATTATTTCTGACTAATATTGGATAATAAGTTTGTTTTCAATGAAATGATTTGACTATACACCATATTGACATTGAAGAAGCCAACCAGATGATCAATGTGGAATAATGAATTAGACGAGCAATATCTGGGGATAATCAGGTTAATACCACGTTTTTTTTCTGTTTACTGTTTAATTGATCTCCTTGTCTTGTTTCACTCTCCCTATTTAGTGGTCTAAGGAAGAGAATAGAATTACCTGACTGAAATAATTCCTATATATTACTTTCTCTGTATTTTCGGCAAGTTGTTTTATCGCTTGAAAAAATGTAAATGGTTATAAATAAAAAATTTCAAAAAAAAAGAATCCTGTATAGTTATACAGGCAACAGCACCGAAATAGTTATATGGCCAACAGCACCAAATTTTGCTGGTGCCTGGATATCTTTAGGGACCGTCAAGCTGCAGCAGTAATTGAATAGTGTAGCAATGTTCTGTGCTGATATTTAGTGGCACTATCCAATTAAGAGCCACAGATCAGCATGGGGGGCTGCACAGCGGGATTTAATTTGGTAGGAGCCTTCCTACCTGATTAAGAGGCAAAGATATCAAGGTGGGTTACTGTTACAATGTGTTATTTTACTGTTAATCCCAGTCATTAGTAACTAGGGGGCCCTTTTACTAAGCCACGTAGGTGCCTACATGCGCCCAACGCGCATCAGTTTGGAATTTCTGCCCAGCTACTGCATGGCCCGGATGGTAATTTTGTTTTTGACACGTGTCCGCTATGCGCAATGGAAAATCATTTTTATTTTCTGGCACCAGGCGCTAGCCGGGCGGTGTAGACCATTACCACCTGGTTAACTTGTGAGACTTTACCACTAAGTCAATGGGTGGCGTTAAGGTCTCAGACTCAAAATGGTCACGCATCAATTTTCATTTTGACACATGTCCATGTTTGGCCAAAAGGTTTTACAGGTGTGCTGAAAAATGGATCTGCGCGCATCCAAAACACATGCCTAAACTAGCGCAGGCCATTTTTCAGTGCACCTTAGTAAAAGGACCCTTAGGTTTCATGGCATAAAATGGGACCTGTGCTAAAATAGCATGAGTCAGTGGTAAAATAGCATGTCTTAACAGTAGCTCATGTCAATTACCTCCCCCCTTAGAGTGAAGAGTTTTAGTCTCTGATAACCAAAGCTGACATTGTGATGTCATAATGCCTCATTCTACCAATGCCTAAGAGTCAACCTCATCAGTGATGCCACAATAGCTTGATTGCCCTATATGTGACTCACTTTTGTTACATATAGCAGTGATTTTGATTTCTAGAGGCATTTTACTATAGGAGATAATAAAATTATCTCTGCAAATAAATAAATTGCAGTTTTGAATTACTTTAGTTTTCCTATTGCTATTATTGGGTAGAATGAAAATTGATGTTTGCTTTGTGTTGGCAGACAAAGCAATGTTTCCTTGACTAATCTTATACTCTTATTTTATAGCAAGGGATGAACCTAGATGTATATTTTTGCTTGATGTATTGTTATATTGCTTCAATTTTATGAATGTTTTATTGTAACCCAATTAGACAGTATAGATAATGTGGGAAATAGATGTGATAAATAAATAAATAAATAGAGACATTTCTTTTTTCTTTAATTAAGGGGAAAGTTGTCAGTGTGGGCTACAACTGTTAAGATGTATTTCACTGTTAACCCCAGTTATTAGTAACTAGGTCTCATTGCATAACATGGGACCTGTGTTAAACTAGCACAAGTTGGGACCTGTGTTAGAATAGCACAAGTTAGTGATGAAATAACCCATCTTAACAGTAGCCCAAATCACGCTGAATATTGATCCCTGTCTGTTTATCCCTTGCTGCAACTCCTAAGACACAGAAAGCATTGAGTTTTTCTCTTGTTTCGTTGACTGCATGCTGTTTTGAACCTTGAGAACAGACTAAATCAAAAGAGATCTTATGAATCTCAGTGCTGAGGCAGCTGGAACTGTGCACCTTTGTTTGCACGACATTCTTTCCATGTTTTACATTTCTCATACTTTATTGTCGTCTCTGAAGACACCACCACTGTTGAACTGTCAGACATCCTGTTTGCCTGAAGCTTTTCTTCTATTTTACATTAATCCTTCATCATGGCATTAAGTCAACAAAGTATTACAGAGGCTCAGGGCATCAGTGATTATCAATCTGAGCATATAAAAAGCAGTGATGAATGTATGTATGTATGAACTTAAGTGCCAGTGTTAGCGGAGCTGCAATGTTTGTGCACATTTTATAAAATACTTGTGTTCACTCACCTTCTTCAGAGTAGGTGTATCTTTGGGTGTTATTGTGTTGGATTATTTGTAGTAAATAATTAGCAGATTTTAGTACACACAGCTTCAGCTTTAGAAATGTTAATTTCTTTCTTCATCTCTCTCTCATTCACCCCTGAATAAATCACTGCTGAGTCACTTTAAAGTTGAAGTAACAAAACATCTGTTTACTCACAGTTTGCAGTTAGATTATAATCAGACAGGCTTATATATACATATTACTATACATTTGTATTATCAGCTCCTTCCATGTGCTTAGATGGTAATGGATGCTCACACCACCATAGATCCTCTCAGGTTAGGAGAGATCATGAGCTCCATGTGCTCCATGTGCTGCATGTGCTGTGTCTAACCCCCACAGGAAGTTGCATAGCTGTGTGACCTCTCTAAGTAATTCACATCAGAGGTCACAGAGTAATCACAGAGAAATAATAGGTGACAGGCAATGCATGTAAAATACAATTACATTCCAACAAACCCCTTCTCATGCATAACTGTCATGCAATTATTTATTCATACAAAGTCCAAGCTTTATACGCAGATTCACAAAATGTTCTCTGGGTAACGGTTTGGTCATGATGTCAGCTGTCATCTCACTGGTGTGACAATAGTGTAGACTGATGACCCCTTCTTTCGCCAACTCTCGCACGTTGTGGTATTTCGTTGCGATGTGCTTGGTGCGTGACTGAACCTTGTCATTCTGTGACAGTCGGATGCAGCTCTGATTATCTTCCATTATCTGGATTGGTCTCTTTTCAGCTATTCCGAAATCCAGCAAAAGTTTTTCAATCCACATCAGTTCTCTGCACGCTTCCGATACAGCCACATATTCAGCTTCTGTAGAAGACAAACTCACAATACTTTGTTTATGACTGGCCCATGAAATTTGTACATTTCCATACATAAACACATATCCACTTGTGGATTTATAATCAGAATGATCCCCTGCCCAATCTGAATCACAGTAACATATTAGTTTTGGATTACTATTGGCTGAAATCTTTAATTTACAATCAATGGTACCCTTTAAATACCTTACCATCCTTTTAACTGCAGTCCAATCTGATTTGGTAGGTGAGCTGACCCTTCTGCTCAAAATTCCTACTGCATTTGCTATATCAGCCCTGTATGTGGTAGCTAGATATAAAAGCTTACCTATGGCTGATCTATATTGGATGTTATCTGGTAAAGGTTCTCTTACTGTTTCATCCATCAGAAAATCAGTGATCATGGGAGTGCTTACAACTTGGGCATCTTGCATACCTAAACTTTCAATAAGCTCATTTATTTTCTGCTTCTGGCTTAGAAGATAAGAACCATCATTTTGTTTCTCAATTTCTATACCAAGATAGTATGACACATTACCCAGTTCTTTTATCTCAACATTCTGGTTTAAACATTTTACAATGTCCTTGTACTCTTGCTCACTTTTGCTTGCAATGAGCAGATCATCAACAAAAGCTAAAATGTATGCATATTGTCCATTTGTGCACCTAGTGTACAAGCATTTATCTGCTTCACCTTGCTTAAATCCTAAATTTGTCAATATTTCATGCAATTTATCATTCCAACATTTTGCACTTTGCTTTAATCCATAAAGACCTTTGTTTAATTTACACACTAGCTGTCTTTGTTTTGTATTTATGAAACCTGTTGGTTGTTCCATGTACAAGTCTTCAGTTATTTCTCCATGAAGAAACGCTGTTTTCACATCAATGTGGTTGACTTGCATGCCTTTTGAGACTGCAATGCTCAGAAGTGTTCTGATTGTCGTGTGTTTCACTACAGGTGCAAACACTTCATCAAAATCTTCTCCATATTTTTGAAGATATCCCTTTGCGACTAATCTTGCTTTATACCTTTCCACTTTTCCTTGTGCATTCCTTTTTAACTTGAATACCCATTTGCATCCTATAGCTTTCTTGCCAGGAGGTAATTCTGTAAGAATCCAAGTATTATTTTTATCCAATGCATCAATTTCTTCTTGTGCAGCTTTATGCCATTCAGCAGCTTCTTCTGCTGGCATTTTCTCAATCTCATCCCATGTTAAGGGCTCTTGAGCTTCTGCTGACTTTGTTAGGTAAGACAGTCTTGGGGGTGGAACACCTTTGTTTTCCCTGGATGAGCGTCTGACAACAGGTTGGTCTGACCTTTCCGCATCCTCTAAATCTGAGAGTACTTCTCCAATTGATTCCCCTTCTCCAACTGTACTGTCTTCTTCAATGATCCTTTCTGTGTCTGTTTCCTCTGCCTGTTCCTCGTTAGATACAGATGAGTTGCTTTCAGACATCTGCCTTGGTATGGCATTTATATACACTGGCATGTCTATTATGGTTCTAGTTTCATATTCTGGATGATAAGGCTCATCTGGGATAATCCAGCCTTTATCAACCCTTTTGTTTTCATCAAAATATGTAACATGTCTTATGCCAACAATGCCAGTTTTCAGATTCAAAATTCTATATCCTTTGTGTCCTGGAGTATAGCCAACTAAAATGCCCCTTTCTGTTGTGGAATCCAGCTTATGCCTTCTTTGCTTTGGTACATGAGCATATGCTGTACTTCCAAATGTTCTTATGTGTGACAGGTTTGGCTTCCTACCATGCCATGTCTCATGTGGTGTGCGCTCAGCGCCTTTAGTTGGCATTCTGTTTTGTAGGTACACTGCTGTGAGAATGGCTTCCCCCCATAGTCTTTTAGGGAGATTGCTATCTGACAGCATACATCTGGTCATTTCCACAAGTGACCTAAATTTTCTCTCTGCAACAGAATTTTGTTCTGGTGTATAAGCTACTGTTGTGATATGCTGAATGCCTTCTTGTTCTAGAAATGTGCGCATGCTTTGTGAAGTGAACTCACCACCATTGTCGGTCTGAAGAACCTTTGGTTTTCTTTCAAATTTATTGCTCACCATGGCTACGTATTTCTTCAGCATGTCTGTGACTTGACTTTTCTCTTTCAGCAAATAGGCCACACAATATCTAGAGAAATCATCCAAGAATATTAGCACAAATCTGTTATTTCCCAATGATGGGATATTAAACGGTCCACATAAGTCACTGTGTATTAAGTCCAGTACTTTATTACTCCTATTTCCTGTGTATGCAGGAAATGAGGGTCTCACACCTTTTTGAGTAACACAGTCTATGCATTTCTCCATTTTACCAGCATCTGCACTTATCTGAATGCCTGTGGCAAGTTGCTTACTGTAAAGATCCTGGATCACCTTAGAATCACGATGTCCCAGGCGGCGGTGCCAGATTTCCAGACTACATTTACCATCATTCTTCCTTACTTGCGCCATATGTGAGGCTTCACCTGAAATGTTCAGCTTATAAACATCATTATGCATAAAAGCTTCAGCATACACTTCATCATTTTTAGAGATTGTGCACTTACTGTTTTCAAAATGAATCGCAAATCCCTTCTTATCTAATGTAGATACACTAAGCATATTGCAAACTGCTTGGGGAATATACAAGACATCACTTACAGGAATTTCTTTAACTTCATTAGACACTTTGCATTTTAAGAATCCAATTCCTTTTGCTTGGATCTGAGCAGTCCCTGCGTTTGCAGTTTTAAGAATACCTTCCTCTGGACACATTTCCTGAAAGAAATCCTTACAATTGGTTAAATGGCATGTGCTCCCCGAATCCAAAATCCAAGTACTTTCATTTGAATTATTATTTACCATAGTCAAAGATTTTTCTGCCATTAGAAAGCCCTTGTGTTTATCTTTGTCCTTCATACATTTCCTGGTTTGAAAATTCTTTAGTTCCATTGGCTTAGGTGAGCTAGAGGGAGTGTTTTGTGTTTCCTTACACCATTTAGATACATGTCCCTCCTTTCCACATGAGTAGCAAATCAGCTTGCCCTTGGGTGGAGTTTTCCCATAGCTCCGCCTTCCTCTGTTCTTTGCCAAGAAATTTGTTTCATTTCTCTCTGACTGACTTTGAGAACACATCTCCTCAGAATCATTTATTATGCATTCCTGCCTTAGTTTTGATGTTGCCTGTTCAAAAGATTGCCCTTCAATGGCCTCATTTACAGACCTAAAAACATCAAACTTCTTTGATAGTGAGGTAAAAAGAAATGCTCTTTTCAATGCATCACACATGGGAATTCCTGAAAGTTCTAACTTTTGAAATGAAGACATAAGATGCATAATGTGATCATTACATTTACTTTTATCCCTTAATTTGGTTTCATTCAACTCTGCTAACCAAATTGGTTGCTGCTTTGCATATGTAGTTGCATACATAGTTCTCAGTTTATATAAAATGTCCTTTGGTGTATCTTTTCCCTCCACTAATATGGCTTGTTTCTCTGAGAGAGCTTCCAAAAGCATGCACTTCACATAATAGTTTGCATTGTCCCATTCAGCCATATTTTCAGCTGTTCTGTCTTGGTCTAAGCATATATTTAATCCTTTTGCTCGAAGGAGACATATGAATCTTAGTTCCCACTGCCGATAATTAAACTCAGTTAATTTAGGCACCTTGAGAGAATAGAACAATGGTGAATTTCTTCCCTCAGCCATTTTCTTAGCCTTCTGTCTGCTGTGTGGGGGGAGAGAGAGACAGACTGAATCTTTCCTTTAAAACTTAAGAGAAAAATGTGGCCTTTTTTTTTTTTTTCTGCCTGGTAATATTTCTCTTCTTTTTCAATTCCTGGCCCTGGGCCCATAACCCTTTTGTTGGATTATTTGTAGTAAATAATTAGCAGATTTTAGTACACACAGCTTCAGCTTTAGAAATGTTAATTTCTTTCTTCATCTCTCTCTCATTCACCCCTGAATAAATCACTGCTGAGTCACTTTAAAGTTGAAGTAACAAAACATCTGTTTACTCACAGTTTGCAGTTAGATTATAATCAGACAGGCTTATATATACATATTACTATACATTTGTATTATCAGCTCCTTCCATGTGCTTAGATGGTAATGGATGCTCACACCACCATAGATCCTCTCAGGTTAGGAGAGATCATGAGCTCCATGTGCTCCATGTGCTGCATGTGCTGTGTCTAACCCCCACAGGAAGTTGCATAGCTGTGTGACCTCTCTAAGTAATTCACATCAGAGGTCACAGAGTAATCACAGAGAAATAATAGGTGACAGGCAATGCATGTAAAATACAATTACATTCCAACATATTGGAGCTGGCTCTGGGAGCCTATTTGATAAAACCAAATAGGCACCCACATTGCCATCATAAAGTAGGTGTCTCTTTTTGATATTCCATATAGATGCCCTTTTATAAAATATCCCCACGTGGGCAAATTTAAGACTTCAGTATGTGGAACAGTATCCTGGGCTAGATTCCGTATGTGGTACTTGAAAAATCCATACGTTAATAAAATACACCAAGACATAAACCACATCCTCTTTTCAACTATGCAACTTAGAATTTACGCAAATCACGTTACCGAATATACTTAGCAAGGTGTGTGTGTAAATCTTAATTAATGCCAATTAGTGCAGATAATTGCTTAACATCCAATTAACCACACTGATTAGCTAGTTAACCAATTACATTATGTGCAATGTTATAGAATACGCTTTGATTTCCACATGGAAATCAAAGTGTGATATGTAGAACTTGGGGGTCTATGTGCCCAAGTGGGCTCTTAAAAATTGCCTGGAAGAATAACTCCCTAATTCTATAAACTTGCATGCACAATGCAAAGTTGTACGTGCAAGTTATAGACTAGTGTCAGTTGTTTGTGGAACGTAATATAATAATTAGCTGCTAATTAGCATTAACAACCAGTTATTGGTTATAGCTGGTGCTAATTGGCACTAACTGGCACTAATTTGAGTTATGTAAATAACTGCCCTTAGTTGGGATTCTACAAATTGTGAATGCAAAATCTGTGGCTCACAACTGCAAGGGATCATGGACCTGGGAGGGGCATGAGTGGGTCAGGGTATGCCAAGAACTTATGTGCACCAGTGCCGTAGCGAGGGCTAATGGCATCCGGGGCAGGTCGCCGCTGCGCACCCCCCACCCGGGTGCAGCATGGCGCGCCCCCCCTCTGCGGCGCAACCGCCCCAGAGCGCAACCCCCCCCCCCGGACCGCATTTTTACCTGCGGGAGGGCCGATCCACTCCGAGTGCACGTCACTCGGAGCTGCGTCGGCCCCACTGGTTCCCTGCTCTCTCTTCCCCTCCCGCCCCCCCTTCCTACGCCACTGATATGCACATCTTAAAGAATGTTAACAGTTACACACCTAATTATTGACAGTTAGATGTGAGTATTTACAAGAGCCATTGAGCTAGTGTAATGACTCATGCTTAAAGTTGGGAGCATTAATGCTGACTTATGCTAGTATTCTATAAAGGCAATTGCAAGCGCAATTACTGAGATAGAATTTTATTTATTTATTTATTTATTGGGATTTTTGATCCACATTTATGAAGAGATTCACCCAAGGTGGTGTATAGTAGGTACAATTTACCATAAAACTTACAATTTTGCATATTGCAGGGTCACCCTAAATGTGGATGCTGTCAATGGTGTAACTCTACGATTGAAGGAGTTGAGCAGAAATCACCAAGTATGAATTGGACTTTTTTAGCCCATCATAATACTATGTGTGATTCTGCAAATATTATCTATGTTACAAAGAGAGCAGATCAATCAGTAACATGGTTCAAAACTTGAACCATACTACTGATTGATCTGCTCTGGTTGTGTCCACGTTGGATTTTGGGGATCGTCTGCCTTCTTGTTTTTTGGGACCAATATTATCTATGTTATACAATGCCCTTGCGATTTGTGTTATATGGGACGATCTAGTCACCCTGTAAAACCCAAATTGACAGAACATAAATCTAGAATTAAAAATGGGGTAATTAATACCCTGTTTGTTGCTTTTTGGTTGGAGAAAAAACATCAGTTGACTGATTTTAAATGGCGGGCTGTGGATAAGATTACAGTAGGGTGAGAGGGTGGTGATGTAAACGCTATGCTAAATTACAAGGAGCAATGATGGATTTTCACATTGGGGACTGTGTGTTCTGCTGGTTTAAATTTAGAATTGGATTGGGGTTTGCTGTAGTAAGTGTTCTGTTGCTCTGTTCCTTAAATTTGGGTGTCCCTGCGTCAGCGCCATCTTGGAAGACACAATGGTGATAGTTAAAGTGATGTGGCCTGATGTGAGTACGCTAAATAACTATTTTAAAGTTTAGATTTTAGTTAAATAATGATTTTGTATAAATTTTGAAGATGTTATCATGCATTTGTAGGACCGTCCCTGATGCAGCCTTGAAACAGGGTCCTGTCGGTCGGTCTATTGGATATTATAAGAACAATTTGCCAATAAAGACATTAAGAATTGAAATGGAGCATTGGGCGTGTTGATTTGGATTTATATGTAGCCCCCACTTAAGATTACATCCACTGTTTGAAATTGGGCACTCAATTAATGGCAGTTAGTCGTGCAAATGATGGTATTCTATAACATCGCACCTAAGTTTTATAGAATTAGGAGGTATATAGACTAATGATGAGATGTAGCCTATAAGCTCTTATGAATGTATGAGTTAGGCATTTTGAAGTCCATTCACTAATATTTATTATTTTAAAGTGAAAATATTCAATTTTTTGAAATGTTTTTTCTTACACTTGACTTCATTGTTGATTGCCCTTATAAAATAGCATTTGGTTCGATATTCAGGTAATTTAACCTGCCAGAAACTGCTCCTGACTCGTTAAGTCACCTGTTTTGGGCTAACCACTCATTTTCAGTGGTACTTAACTGATTAGTTCCACTGAAAATGTCTGGCTAGCACCTAACTGAAAACTAGATATTTTGGAGGGTGATCCAGGGGCAATATTCAGCACTTAACTGGCCAATGTAACCGCATAAATAGGACCACATAAAAGTCAGTCCTATCTCTAATCAGTGCCCCATACCTGGTAAAGAGCTGCACATCACACATGGCCTGGCATTGAATTTCCGGTCATAACACCAGCGGTGGTGAGCAAAATGGTGACCGCCACCGGTTGAATATCCGGCCCATTATAACAATTATCCAATATTAAATATAAGCATGTTTCTTAAATCCTGGCTTCCCAAATAATTTGGTCAGTTGGAGAACAGAATATCTACATATGATTTTTCAAACCAATGATATTCAATTCTAATTATGGGGAATAGATTTGGATTTTTTTTTAACTGAAGACAGTAATTATTAATGGTCTGAATGCTGAATTAGAATGCACAACACTGGTTTGAAAAGTCATGAGTAGACATTCTGTTTTGTGGTCAGCTGAAGTGTTTGGGAACAACAATACAAAAGGTCTCCCTCTAAAAAGAGTAAATATTTGACACATTTATTCAATATACAAAGCTTTCAGTTCTTGTCGCTTGAATGGCGAATTGAGGATTAATATCACCTGACCAGCACAAAAAATATATATAAAAAGAATTACCCGATGAACGAAGTGCTGAACCACCAGGCAGTGATATTATCACTTGTAGCAATGTGTGGAAATTCTGAAGGTATTCATAAAAAAATTTGAAATATACACTAATACTCCTTTGGTAGCCCTTGCTGTGAACTTGTGTTTGAATAATTTTGAGTTTTGGTAACTTTGTGTCCTGGTTTGGATATTTATTATGTATTATATACCAGAGACTGAAGGATTTTTGGTATTAGTATCTGAAAGTTTGAGATTTGGTATTATGTGAAGATATATTTGAACAGTTCTTTTAAGAATTGTTTTGGACTGTTCCATTTGAATGACAAGAACTGAAAGCTTTGTATATTAAATAAATGTGCCGGATTTTTACTCTTTTTGGAGGGAGACTTTTTGTATTGTTGTTTGCACTTGATGCAGTGCTCTCTCATTTCATCCTTTTAGTGTTCATATTTATGGAGTGTTTGGGAGCCATGATTTAAGAAAGACTCTTAAGGTCCCTTTTACAAAGCAGCGGTAAGTCCTATGCAGGCTTACCGTTCGCTTAAAAGGAACTACAGCCGGGCTACCACAGCTGCCCGGTGGTAGTTCCCACCCACAGAGCACTGTCATATCCGGTGCTACAAAAATGTATTTATTTTTGTAGTGCTGGTGTGTTCCTGGCGGTGATCGGGCAGTGCCGTGTGCTGCCCGGTTACTGCCAGGTTAGCACAGGAGCCCTTACTACGACCTCAATGGGCGGCGGTAAGGGCCCCCCCCCCAAATGACCGCGTAGCAAGTGCTTTACTTGTCACATGGCCCTTTCCTGCAGAAAAGGAAGACCTACCTTTTACCCAGTTGGAGTAAAAGGGGGCCTCGGTGCACATCAAAAACACACACTGACACCACCGCAGCTTGGTAAAAGGGGCCCTCAATTAGTAATGGAGAAATTGTTATAATGATATATATATTTTTTAATTCTCTATTTTTGTGATATGGATTAGAATGATGTGCCCATTTCATGACAGACACAACATCCCCCCTAATTCTATAACAGTCACCAAAATTTGCATGTGCAAATTTGGGTAAGCGCCCAATTTGAGTGTGCTATTCAATTGAATACCAAGTCAATTAGTGCCAACAATTGGTATTTTAACAAGCAATTATTGACACTGATTAGATTTAATTGGATCTTATGCACATAAATTTAGGCACCTAAATTTTACATTTGAGTAAAAAAAAAGGGGCAAGGAAATGGAAACATTATGGGTGGAATGGGGGCTACTATGCCCCCCTGGTAGTAATTTCAGATTTACCATGCACCCGTAATGCATGGTAATAAATGGATTATTTATTTGTTTATTTTAGTAAAAAGATCCCTCAATATTGTTCAATTGACTGACTGACTGAGGCTGGATGCTGAATGACCAATGAAAATGAATGCTGAATGACCGAAGGAGTAGATGTTGAATTAAATGAAGGTGTGGATGTTGAGTAACTGGTGAAAAAATGATGTGAATTCCAAGAGTGGAGAGGGACAGAAAGGCAGAGGAATGCCTTGCTTTCTTTGCCCAAGACAGTGGCGTAGCCAAGGGTGGGCCCGGGCAGGGCCCTGCTGATGCAGTAAGCGAGGTAAGTGCCGCTCACTTGCAAAATCTTTCACCTGAACTTGTGATTCTCCTATTTCCACTGCCCTCCCCTTTTCATGCAAAGGAGCAGTATTAATTGAGGCAGGCACGCTCTTCAAGTTACATGAAAATACAACCAGATTGCTATTTATGCTTCAGTTTGGGGCTAGCTCCTCAGTCAGGGTGAGTTTCAGAGCTTGAAACAGCATTCAAATTAAAGAGAACCTGAAATTTTAAAAGTGCTAAAAATAAGTTTTAAAAGTATTTGCCTTAAATCTAATTGCAGAATTCAGGTGCTGGGAGTCTGTACTTGGTTGTCATATGCTCAGATTTGTTTAAATCATATGCAAATTAGTCCGGTGTTTTTCACTAAACATTCCCATGATTGTCTGTATGTTAATCTGCATTCAAATAGAGCTCTCTGATTGGATGATCAGCTTCTGTTAAGAAATCTGCCCGGGAAGTGAACAGAGTGAGAGCTGTCCTTTGCTAAAAGAGACATCCAGCTGTGACTTCCTGTGTTTGTTGACTGAAGTTATAAAAGAGTGCCTGATTGTGGTAAATGAGAAAATATAAGTGAAAAGAGATTGGTGGCGATTGAAGTTTCTCTAGTGAGAAAAGGATCTGAATATTTCAGGATTACTTGAAGTTTATGAAGAATAGAAAAGGGTGAATTTCAGTTTAAGAGTGTTTAAATCCTATAAGCTATATAAAGGCTAGGTAGATTTAAGTGACTGTAAGCAAGGAAACCTTAATATTTGATCTGAAATAAATATTTGATCTGAGATAGTTGATCAGAGATAAATGTTTGATCTGAATTATATCCTTTGGTGCAAAGGAGATTAGAATGCAATAGAGTGTTTCTTTCTGTTTACCAGTACAGTCAAATAATTCCATTCCACTTAAATAATTTTTTGTTATATATATGAGGGAGTAGTATCTGGATTTATTGTAAATCAAATTGATTCCATTCACAGGAATTCATATTCACCTTCATGCATTCATCCGATATTATCTTTTAAGGATGAAGTTTTATTTTATGTTCACTCTGTCTCTTGTGAGCTGAGCACAGTTAGTTTCCTCGGCTGGCACGACTACATATTAGAGGTATTTTGATACTGTGTGAAGTTTTACCACAGACGGGTGACATATATAAAACATTCTCCTTGGATAGGATGTGATATGTGAAAATACATTTTGCTTTAATGAAATTGCTAAACTTTAGAGTCAGAGACTTATCAATGAGGGATACATACAGTGCTATTTTTTCCTGAGGTCCGGCTTACTTGCCTGCTCCCTTCTGTTCCTGCTCTGCTGGGGGGGGGGGGGGGGGCGCCAACTGATAGTCTGCAGGGGGGCACCAGAGACCCTAGGCACGGCCCTGGGCCCAGGCCCATCCATTTTGGGCTCAGGCCCACCCAGTGGCAGCACACCTATGATGGTAAGGATCCCCAAGCCCCACCATCCGAAAACTCACAACAACTGTTCCTCCTGCATACCTTGTAAATAGCAGATCTTCGCCTGCAGTGAGTAGCAACTGATACATACTGCTCAAACAAGCCCCACAGCCTTCCCTCTGATATACTTCCGCCTATGCAGAAACAGGAAGTTGCATCAGAGGGAAGGCTGTGGGGTCAACTTGAGCAGTGTGTATTAGTTGCTGCTCGCTGCTGGTGAAAAGCTGCTATTTAAAAGGTATGCAGGGGATAGAGGGATGTTTGAGAGACCATATGGCATGCAGGCGAGTGAGGGAGAGACCACTTGTGGGGCAAGGCGGAGTTCTTCTGCCCACCCATCTTGGGCCCAGGCCCACCCAAAATTGAGTGTCTGGCTACGCCCCTGGCCCAAGATGAAGATTTTACACTTGAAAGAGGGGTATATAACAATACTCAAAGGAACTAGGGTCTCTGAAATTAACCATTAGGGTCAAATGTTGCACCTTGTGAGATCAGACTCCTGGTGAAGTCTTTTTAGTCAAAACACGAATTTGTGTTGAGTCATTCCCTCAACATGATAAAGTATTACACCTGTACATGATCATCATTTGGACTCCTTTTTTGTCACTTTTGCTGTTTTGTTTTGTACCTTGGGCTGAGCCATAAAGCCAGGCAGGTTTCAAAGAGACTGGAAGGAATGAGTCACATACAACATTTAACCTAAGAGAACAAAGATTTCATGCACTTTGCCTTCACGTACAGGCTATTGGTGCAATACAAAACAAAATGTAAACGTGCACATACAATCTAAAGGGGCAAAACATCCTTAACCGGCTCTTCTTAGATATCAAGTTTCGCAAAGTCCAGCATTTAAATGCCAGTACATATGTGCATAGGCAGCTTTCTGAAATGGCTGTTCCCACAGTATGTGCTACACTTTACATATGAATTTCCTGCATCCTTATGCATATTTTACAAAAGACTCTGCATTTAGTGAGCCTTTTGTGAAATACATGGAAAACTGTGCATGTCCTAACCTTGGCAGCTCAATTCCTAGCTACACAGCCTATGCAAAATAGGTCTTGAAACATATTCAACTAATCTAATAACAAGGTATCACTTTATATTATTTGTTCCATTTGTTAAAGTTTAATTCCATGCATTACATTCAAAACAATAGTATGTGGTACACTTTGTTCTTTTCAGTGTATAAGAATAACCAGGTGGTATACGTTTATTATTTTCACAAGCTAAAACATGATTTTAGAACTGTGTACAAGAATATCTCTTGTGCGAATAAAGAAAAACTGAGACCTGTCTTAAATACAAATTAGGTCAGTGTATAGGAAGGGTGAGGGTGGCGTCCCCAGGATTAGGCGATGAGATTTTCAGAGACGCCAACCAGTTGGCAAAAACTAGAAGTTACATTAATGCACTAATCCTTCTTAATTAACACTGCAGAGAGGCAAGCACATGATAGAGAATCATGCTAGCCAAGCTAGTAATTACAGTATCACAAGCTGAGAAAACGTGGTCCAGCATCAACATTATATTTAGATTCTGACTGAGGAACAAAAAACACTACAAACTGGGTTCACTTTGCACATTATACTTCTTAAAGAGTAATCTGAATTCAGTTGCATTAGTGCACAACACTAAAACATATAATAGTGTTGAAACGTGCAGTGGGATTTTAAATTTCAGTCCCTTGTAACCTCAGTGGCCTTTGCTGCCCCTGCAATGCTATTCAGAGGGCTGTACAAGTGGTGCAGCTGCACAGGGTGCAACGGAGATGGGGGTATAAGAATTGCTCCCCC
Source organism: Microcaecilia unicolor (assembly GCF_901765095.1). Lineage (NCBI taxonomy): Eukaryota > Metazoa > Chordata > Amphibia > Gymnophiona > Siphonopidae > Microcaecilia > Microcaecilia unicolor. The sequence goes on from NC_044037.1 coordinate 91,026,586, forward strand.
ATCCATTGTCTCCCCTGCACAGTGGGCAGGGCAGGGGCATTGGAGTGTGTCATACAGGAAGAGATTCCAGCTTGGGATACTCCTGTGCCTCAACAGATAATCTCTCCCAGGTGGCACAGGGCAATCTCTCTCAGGAATGAAGAAGCAGTTCCTCTGAGGTATATCCTGCTGGTCAGTCAGTAGAGGGGCTTCCACTGAAACAGTGACTATCTTCTCTTCATCTCATGGCTTGTGTGCACTTCCTCCATAGGGTGCCCTTACCCAACCAGCACCGCTGGAAAGGGGATTCAAATTTGGATTTCCCATGTACATGTCCCATGCTCCGCAGCCTGAATCACACATAAAGAGAATAATTTCCAAACGTGTTGTCCTGGACATTACCACATGGGCTTCCATAACACATATATTCTTAACCAGGTTCAAAAGAGCCATCCTTCTGGATGTGTTTAGATTGGGGGAGTAAGGCAAGCACACATACATTTCTTTCTTAAATATTTGCAAGCTATTTTCTTCCTTTCCTCCTTGGCTTCCTGAACAATAACATGTGTATAGAAGCAGGACACCAAGGATAAAGTGCATTGGAAAGCACCTATCATGCACTTAAGATGCCCATTTGTCATTATAAAATACTAGCTCAAATCCTACACAGATCATGCCTACATTGCAGGTGTGCCCATTAAACCTGCTTAAGAGCAGGGGTTTGTGCGTAAAGTACACGTATGTACCAATTAGCATATTTTAATAATCAACGCACATACTTCTTGACTGCACTCTCGGTCCATCCAGACTGTGCCCTGGCAATGTCTACAGTAAAAATGCATGTGTTTGTGCTGTTGTGCATACTTGTTTACAGCTGCCACAATTTATAAGAGCCATCTTACATGCATATTTTGCCACATATGCGCTAAAATGACTTTTTAAAGGGGTGTAGTTATCAACGTGGGCGATCGTTAAGATGTGTTATTTTACCACTAACTTGTGCTATTTTAGCACAGGTTCCATTTTATGCAGTGAGACCTAGTTACTAATAACAGGGGTTAACAGTAAAATAACACAACTCAACGGAAGCCCATCCTTAATTAAAGAAAAAAGAAATGTCTCTAGAAATTGAACTCACTGCTATATGTAATAAAAGTGAGCCAAGTACAGGGCATTCAAGCCATTGTGACATCACTGATGAGGTTGTTTCTTAGCCTTTGGTGGAATGAGTCATTATGAAACTCATCACTCTAAGGGGAGTAATTAACATGGGCTACTGTTAAGACAAGTTATTTTACCACTAACTTGTTCTATTTTAGCACAGGTTCCATTTTATTCTGTGAGACCTACGTAGTTACTAATAACCCACCTTAACAGGAGCCCATGTCAATAACTACTTCCTAAAGGGTCCTTTTACTAAGGTGCACTGAAAAATAACCTGCAGTAGTGCGGCAAAATAAAAATTGCTGCGTGTCCATTTTGGGTCTGAGACCTTACCGCCAGCCATTCACCTAGCAGGAAAGTCTCACATGGTAACTGGGTGGTAAGGACCTGCTTGCGCCAAATGCCACTTGGCGCACGTCTGATAGGCGCAGCAGAAAATAAAAATTATTTTTCGGCCGTGTCTATCAGACACATGGCAAAAATGAAATTACCACAAGAGCCACGAGGTAGTTGTGCAGTAACTCCATTTTGGCTTGCATTGGGTGTGCGTAGATGCTTGCACAGCTTAGTAACAGGGCCCCTAAATGACCACCCTTCTGTAACAAGTGTATAAATCCAATATTGTTCCCGTTTCAAAAGTGTTAGCCTCCTGTCACCTTCATCATCAGTCACATAATCCAATGCAAAGCATATCAGTGAAGTAAAATGGTGGGAAAAATCTAAACAGTGTTGCACAATATGCTCCTCAATCCGTCTTAAGGCAGCTCTTGTGTTTGCCTATCTGGCGCTTAAGGGGGCTCGAGGTTTGTCCGCAAACCCAGCACACTTCCAGCAGCATTAAAAATGGTTCCTCTTAAGGCTCAGATAAACTCTCTCCCACATTAACATATAACATTTTGAGGAGAAAGAGGTCTCTTACTCCTCAAAAATATATAAGTTATATGTTAATGTGGAAGAGAGTTTATCTGAGCCTTAAGAGGAACCATTTTTAACCCTGGTGGAAGTGTGTTGGATTTGTATTGTTTACCTTACTTTGGGGTCCAATGTGGGCTTACCGCACGGTAGCCTGGAGCTACCACTGGTCCAGCATGGCCACCAGCAGTAGCTCTGCCTCGAGCGCACGCCATTTCTGGCACACACAATAATTTTTTTTAATTTTATAGTGCGGTGCTAACCCGGCGGTAATTAGGCATTGCCATGCGCAACCCGGTTACTGCCAGGTTACCGCAAAAGCCCTTACCACCACCTCAATGGGTGGTGGTAAGTGATCCTCCCTGCATCCCACATGGTAAGAGTAATCTTACCACATGGCTATTTTTTAGGGACTTTTAATCCACTGTGGTAAAAAGAGTCCTGGCACCTGAAAAAACAGCCCATGCCGCTACCGCAAGGCCCTTTTTCCTGCAGCTTAGTAAGAGGATCCCTTTATAAAGCAGTTCAACTGCATAGTTTTAAATTCCACAAACCCCTTAATGCCACTGTGAGGTTGCCGTTTCCTCACATTAACTAGCTTGTGCTTACTGCAGCTGAAAAGGGTTCACTGTAGGACATGCTGATGCATCCTGTAGTAATGTTACAATGTAAATTTATTTTTCAATGAGGGGGAATGTCTGGGGGCAGAGAGTGGGTGTTCTTGTGCTAATCAGTTAGCACATCTGCATTCCCATACGCTAACTGATTAGTGTGTGTGATTAGCACGTGTGACCTTACTACCTATAAAATAGGTGGCAGTGAGGGCTCAAGTGCTAATCTTTTTTAATGGTAAAATTAGCACATGGCCATTAACTTGGGAAATGAAAAATTGTCCATTTTCCAGCTGTGCTAAAAATGGCCTTAGCATGTGGGAAAGGGAAGGGAATTGGGACTTGATATACTGCCTTTCTGAGGTTTTTGCAACTACATTCAAAGTGGTTTACATATTTTCAGGTACTTATTTTGTACCAGGAGCAATGGAGGGTTAAGTGATTTGCCCAGAGTCACAAGGAGCTGCACTGGGAATTGAACTCAGTTCCCCAGAATCAAAGTCTACTGCACTGACCACTAGGCTGCTCCAGACCTGCATAAGGGCTTGCAAAGGCCACTTTTTAGCACAGCTTTGTAAAAGGACCCCTAAGGGACAAATGCCATTTAGTAAAAAGGACCCTTAGATTGTAACCCCTCCAGGGGCAGGTAAATACTTAGTGTACTGGAATATGACTTACCTTGAAGTACTACTGAAAAGGTGTGAGCTATATCTAAATAAATAATAATAAATATGACAGAGGACAAGTTGCTGAATGATGATACCCCTTCTCTGCAGATGTATTTTCACACGCTATGCACATTCAACTGTCTTTAGTTGTTTTTGGTATGTTTTTCGTACCTTATTGTGGTGGACTTGGGTTCAATTCTGCCATTGGGTGTAAGGCATTCACACATGCTCTTTAAGGTCTCACATGTTCTCCATGCCTTGTTTGGAATACATTTGAATTGCTTCACTTGCTCTGTTGACACATTGACAAATATGCTTACTGATCTCTTAGTGTATTCTTTTCTGTGACACAGTTTCAAGCATTGGCTGCACCCACTATCTGTCAGCATCTTTTCTCATCTCTGCAGGAAGATTCAATGTCTCTTGCCCTTGGTTAGGTAAGGCTTACAGAAGGAATTAAGTGCTCGTTTCTTTTTTAGCCAGATAATGATATAATACCTCTATGGATACAAGGTTGACAACAGCTGGTACAATCACAGGGTTACCAATCCCTCATAGCACCAGCTGCCAGAGAGGGAAGGGGAAGAACAGCTACCCCCCCCCACCCCCCACACCAACACCACCATCACCAAGATGGTGTCAGGAGGAGGGACTACTGTACTTTTATTTTATTTTTCCATTCTGTCAATAAATATCATGATTTCAATATTCAGTGAGGCAGCTTCAGACTTTCAACCAGCCAACCCATTTAAGTTAGACCACTGAGGATGAGGTCTTACTTTAAATGGATAAATTATAGGGTAAATATTTTAGCTGCTGCCAGAATTATATTGCAGTTCTCTGTATAAATGTTGGCCCTACCCCTGGCCCTTCCTCAACTTAAACTTTTTAAATATCTCACCCCTGCTTCCATATTGGTCTTCCCTCCCAGGGCCAGATGCACTAACCTTTACGAGCCATTAACGAGCAAGCAGTAAACCCTGGCATGCACTAAACACTTTTTTCCAACGATGGTAGCAGCTAACGAAAACGGAATGCAGATGAGCAAATCATGTAGAAACCCTATTGTAATGAGATGCACTAACCTTTTCCGATTGCCTTAATGCTGGAAAACGCTGGAAAATCTAACGAGAGGTCTGGACCACTCGTTGGGGCTGTGCGGGATAGGAAAAATTATTAAAATGTAAAAAAAAAAAACCTGGAAGTCTCTGAGCCAATCCCAGTGCATTTAGCTGAGCTAAACACGCTGTGCTTGGCTCAGAGACTTCTCAGCTGAGTGAAGCACGGGCAAAAAGGACGTTTTTATTATTCCGGGGTTGAATGATGTCCAAAAAAGAGCCTGCAGCATCGGAGCCTGTTTGATTTTTTTAAATAAAGCTTCGCTTTAAAAAAAAAGTCCATTTTGTGCGTCCTCCCCTGCAATAATAAAAACGTCCTTTTTGCCCATGCTTCACTCAGCTGAGAGACCTGGAAGAAAGGGAAGGACCACCAAACAAATAGAGCTGTGGCAAGTGGTTAGAGCACTGGTCTTGAAATCCCGAGGTAGCAGGTTTAAGTCCCACTAATAGCTTTGTTAAAATTGGAGTTATTTATTATTTTCTCCCCCTTTTTATTTATTTATTTATTGAACATTTGTTATTCTGCCATTCATGAACCAACAACTTCCAAACTGCACTTGCTTGCTATGAGTGAAATTCAGTCAACACATTGGCAGAAGCAGCATCGGAGCCTGTGATTTTTTAAATAAAGCTTCACTTTAAAAAAACGTCCATTTTGTGCATCCTTCCCCTGCAATAATAGTATTATTATCAATATATATAAAAGGCGAGTGTCGTACTCACTCGCAAATGCGCAGTAGAGACCTTCTCTGCCCCGCCCCCGCGTCAATACGTGATGACGGGGGGGCGGAACAGAGAGGGTCTGTACTGCGCATTTCTGAGGGAGGGACACCGCTGTCTAACGCTCCCCCCCACCCAAGTCGCCGCCGCCACCCACCTTCTACCCGGTCGGGCCCTCGCTCCTCTATTAAAACAGCGAGGGTCCGGGAACGCAGCACTGAGCTCTGCTGAGCTGCCGACATCGCCCTTCCTTCTTCTTCTCTGCCTGTGTCCCGCCCTCGACGACGTTACGTCACACGAGGGCGGGACAGGCAGAGAAGAAGAACGAAGGCCGACGTCGGCAGCTCAGCAGAGCTCAGTGCTGCGTTCCCGGACCCTCGCTGTTTCAATAGCGGAGCGAGGGCCCGGCCGGGTGGAAGGTGGGTGGTGACGGCTCGGGGGGGGGGGGGCAGCGGCGAACTCGGCAGCGGGGGCGGGCCTTTCAACCCCCCTTCCTATAATAGCCCGTTTTTACGGGCTCAAAGGCTAGTAAAGGCATATTTGGCATGCGCAGAGCAGCCAGCATAACACTTTGCTGCTCTGCACATGCTTGACCGGCCGATTTTCTGACTGTTTTAAGAAGGAATAGAGAATGCAAGTGAGCTACAACGAGTAGCTCATTTGCATTCCCTTTCCTTGATGCATAGCCGTTCCCTACCGATTCGCTATGGAATTCAGTACGGAACGGCTCTAACGACGACTTTAGTGCATCTTGGCCCCAGTCCTTATGTACCACCAACAGGTCAGATTGTCAAGATAGCCCTAATGAATATGCATGAGAGAGATTTGCATACAATGGAGATAGCAGGCATGCAAATCTTTCTCATGGATATTCATTAAGGATAGCCTTGACACTGGCAGCCTTCAAGAGAGTGAAGACCAAGGCCCTAAGCCTGAGAACAATAGCTTTATGGCCCACTACCAGTGTCAACTGATTTAAATAGTACAAATATCAAAGTGGTTTACAATACTCAAATTGTATAATAAAATTAGTAAGAAATAGAACTACAATAATGATAGTAAAGTCCATTCATATCAGACCAATCATGCCTAACAGCAGTCAAATCCACACTGTTAAATAATAACTTACCATAGCACTTAATCCCCCAAATTAATCCAGACAAAAAATTAGCTTTCAAGAGACGCTTGAAATGGGGTAAAAATTTCTCTTTCCGTAAAATACCCAGTAACATATTCTAGAGATTGGGGGTCACAACATAAAACACCCACCTCCTCGTTCCTGAAAATTATGTCAGAGTCCAGGTACTTCTAATCTCAATGCCACTGAAGAACTTACAGTTCACATAGGAACATGGGGTTTTACCGGTGTCACAAGCATCAGAGGAGTTTGCTCATAATACACTATGGAGCTCATTGTGAAAACAGAAAAATGTCCAAAAAGTGGCACAAAGCAGCAGATGGATGTTTCGTGTGACAAAACATCCAAATTGCTATTTTTGTAACCCATTTTTAAGACGGTTTTCTATACAGTTTGTATGCAGTGTTGGGGAGGGATTTGGGTGTTCCCAAAATTGGACTTTTTTCTGCCATAATAGAAGAAAACAAAAATGTCTGGGGCTAAACATTAGATGGTTTGGGATTAAGGCATGACCCTCCCTTACTCCCTTAGTGGTCACTGACCCCTTCCCGGCCCCCTAACGTGACAGTACATACCAGCCTCTATGACAGCTTCAGATGTTATGGCCAGTCCAATTAGAGCAGCAAGCAGGTCCCTGGAATAGACTAGTAGTCAGTGCAGTGTACTATAGAGAAGGACATCCAGGCCCATACCCAACTCTAACTTTTACACTTGTGGTGGAAAGTGTGAGCCCTCCAAAACCCTCCAAAAACCTACTGTATCCACACATATAGGTGACACCTGCAGCCATAAGGGCTATTGTAGTGATATACAGTTAGATACAGTAGGTTTTTGGTGGGTTTTTGAGGGCTTACCATACAATATAAGGGGGTAATGGTGAGATGTGTACCTGGGAACTTTTATGTGAAGTTCACTACAGTGCACCTAAGGTGCTCCACTGCTGTGCTGAGATGTCTGTGTGGTTAGTCTACTAAGAATGCTGGCCCCTCATACATCTCAATGGCTTGTTTTTGTGTGTGACTCCCTTGGACTTTTTTTTTTTTTTTTTTCAAAAATGGCCAAAGAGATAGACATACCGAGCAAAAAACCATCTAGCAAATGGCCATTTTCGAAACAAAAAGTTGGACATTTTTCTGGTTTGAAAATGGGCATGTTCACTACTGGATTTTTGGACGTTTTCCACAAAACAACCAAAATCAGATTTAGACATCATATCAAAAATGCCCCTCTCTGTGTGTCAGTATTAAAATTTAGTTCAAAATTCAACCAGTAACCATTTTTGGTACGTGCACAAAACATATGGTAGGAAAATATTTTCTATTTTCTACCGCATGGTGCTTAACCAGCGGTAATCGGCAGTTGATATGCGCTGGACGCTTACCGCCCTGTTACCACATGAGACCTTACCACTGTCAATGGGTGGCGGTAAGGTCTCAGGCCAAAAATGGATGTGCACTGGTTTTAATTTTGCCAAATGTCCATTTTTCAGCACATAAAAAAATGCCTTTTTTCCAGGCGCACTGAGAAAATGGACCAGCGCACGTCCAAAACACATGCCTACACTAGCACAAGCCACTTTTAGGTGCACCTTAGTAAAAGGGCCCCCTAGTCAGCTACCCAGTAACTATAGACCGGTTGCATCTATTCCTCTGTTTGCAAAGCTTTTGGAAGGATTAGTTACTCTGCAACTGACAAGGTTGCTTGATCATTCAACCTTCAGCACAGAAACTGTGATTAGTTCCATATTAGATCACCCTAGGTCATTTATTAGTAAAGATAATAAAGCACTTTTACTTCAATTCAATCTCTCCAGTGCTTTTGACCTAGTGGATCATGACATCTTATTGCAAGAATTGAAATCCTTAGGAACAGTAGGTAACGTTTTGAAGTGGTTTCAGGGTTTTTTGAAGTTTAGATCTTAAAGGGCTAAAATGAACAACCTGTCTGATGCTTGGCAAAACCCATGTAGGGTGCTCCAAAGGTCTTTGGCATTTGACGTGGAAAAACATGGCTTTAAAGCCTATATAAATGCTGATGATATTACAGTTTTAATCCCAATAATGACTTCACTATAAATGGAACTACCTAATATACAGAAAAGCACAATGTTAATAGAATCTTAGAAGAGTAATCACAAACTAAAATTCAATATAGGTAAAATTGAATTTTTATTGATTAGTAACAAATTAAATTCACTGGACTCTATTTGGATCAATCAGATGGAATATAAATTCTCTCCAACCATTAACATTTTGGAAGTTTTGATAGACTGTACTCTATCCCTAGAGCCTCAAATCAATTTATTAGTGAGGAAATCATTCTTACTGTTAAAAATACTAAGGAGGATTCGAAAATTGTTTTCAGTAGAACATTTTCAACTCTTAGTGCAGACTTTATTGCTCTCCCTATTGGACTACTACAATATTAAATATACAGGTTGCACTACATTTTTGCTAATGAAATTGCAAACAACACAGAACAAAACTGATCTTTTCCTTAGGTATATTTGATAGGATCTCACATTACATAGTAACATAGTAGGTGACGGCAGAAAAAGACCTGTACGGTCCATCCAGTCTGCCCAACAAGATAAACTCATATGTGCTACTTTATATGTGTACCTGACCTTCATTTATATCTACCATTTTCAGGGCACAGACTATAGACGTCTGCCCAGCACTAGCCCCACCTCCTAACCACCGGTGCTGCCACCCAATCTCTACTAAGCTTCTGAGGATCCATTTCTTCTGAACAGGATTCCTTTATGTTTATCCCACGCATTTTTTAATTCTGCTACCGTTTTCATCTCCACCACCTCCCTCGGGAGGGCATTCCAAGTATCCATCACTCTCTCTGTGAAAAAATACTTCCTGACATTTTTCTTGAGTCTGCCCCCCTTCAACCTCATTTCATGTCCTCTAGTTCTACCACCTTTCCATCTCCGGAAAAGGTTCGTTTGTGGATTAATACCTTTCAAATATTGAACTTCTGTATCATGTGACCCCTGGATAATAAAAGGTTTCAAACATGAAGGGCCTCTTTTACTAAACCACGCTAGCGATTCCCACTCGAGAAATTACATTGCCTCCCCATAGAAGTGAGGGTTTTATTTTACACAAAATTCTATATGATGAGTTACTATTGTATATGTACGAACACTTTATTTTTGTTGATTCATCTAGGCTGAGGAGAAGGTGTACCAATAATCCTTTTGGTTTTTCATCTTTGAAGGATAATTAAAAAACTGCAAATAGGCAAATGTTATTGGCTTTTCAAGCAGCTAAAATTAGGAAGTAGATCTCCAACTTTTTGTGGCAATTCCCTATTTATAATGATTTCAGAAAAAGGTTGAAAACTCTGCTCTTTCAGAAATATGTTTTAGCTGATTTAATGTAATGTATCCTAATTGATGGTATTGTGTATTCCCGAAATTATGTTAACCACTCAGAACTGCGAGATTTTAGCGATGTATAAAGCGATTTTTATGTTATGTTATGTTTCTAGCATAGCAGCCAGCTGGTGCTGTGGGTGCTTGAACATCCCTAATATTGAGCAAACTCCTTGACTATGGAGCTCATTTTCAAAAGAGAAAAATGACCAAAAAGTGGAATAAATCTGCATTTGGGTGGTTTTTAAGATGTTTTTCTATGAAGTCCATCAGAAGCGCTTTCAAATCACAAAAGGCTGTGTTCAAGATCTGCTTAATGGTATATAGAATAATATCCAGCCTATCACCAAGTTACATGACAAACTTAATTGACTTACCAATCAGGAATACTGACAACTCAGCAAGATCATACCTCACCCTCCACTTCCCATCATTTAAAGATATCAAATCGACTCTTGCAGCCAGTTTCTCTTATATCAGCGCCAAAATCTGGAACACACGTCCAAAGGATCTAATACTGAAAGATAACTAATTGATTTTCTGAAGACACCTAAAGGCTCTTCTATTCAAAAATTACATCCCCAAATAGACAGATGGATTGAAAATGACACAATTCAACATCAACCAACCTGGACCCAAATACCTATTTTAACCTGCGAATCGTACATCCTTACCCATAACGACTGGCTGACCAATAGCTAACTCAACCCCAGCGGTCTTGATCCCACTTGACTCTCTTCGCAATCTTCCAACAAGAATCAGGCAAACTGAACTGACCCCCCTAAAGGGGCCACCTAACCTACTATTTCCACGTGAGACCTTGAACCCCTCTCTACACCTATTGATTTGTGAATCCCACCCGACAATTGTTAACCCCACTATTATCCTGCTAACCTCCCCATTGTACCTTCCCATTGTTCTATGTAAGCCACATTGAACCTACTAACTGGCAGGTTAATGCAAGATACAAATGTAATAAACAAATAAATACATAAATAAATAATGGAACAAAACAAAACCATCCAGGACTAAAATTAAGACATTTTGAGCTAGACCTGTTTTTATAATGAATAAGGCACAAAAAGGTGCCCTAAATGACTAGATGACCACTGGAGGGAATTAGGGATGACCTCCCCTTATTCTCCCAGTGGTCACTAACCCCCTCTCACCCCTTAAGAATATGATTAAAAACATTACCTGCCAGCCTCTATGCCAGCATCATTTTCTGTAAGACATTAACTAAGAGCAGATAAACCATCCTTTTCTCTTACAGTCATTTTGGAACCTAAACACATTTTTCAGTCATACAATAGCAAGGATGTGCACCATTCTAAAGGCTGAAGGTACATGATCTATAATAACATTCAAAATAAATCACAAAAGTTGACGTTGGACAGAAAGAATGACAAAATACCTTCCTCTGACCCCACTACAGCACTAGGTTTTGTTGTGCAATTGATCGTATCGACCTCACAACCCCTATCTTCAACTTGGCCTCTTGCCCAATTGGTGGTTTCCCATGGGACAGTCTCAAAGACCAATACACACACAAGGACACAGCTTACGTTAGTAATCTGAGTTAATCTTTAACAATACAGTTGAATATTTTCCTTATTTTTTGTTTTTTTTTTTCTGAGTCTGTTATGCAGGTCTGCATTAGCTTGTTGTGCAACAGAAAGAAAACTAATTTTGTGAAAATTGAAGCCTGCGTGTTACATATGTTTGTTCAATCCATTGCAGCAAGCTCATCCTGACTAGTTTACCAGCTGAAAGTGTTATTTTGTTCACATTGTTATTTTGCAGCAAAACCAGCTATCACCCCCTTCCTCTTCCCCTTTCCCTCTCTCTCATTAGGGCTCTTCTCCCTTTAGCCCTTTCTCCCACCCACTATGGGTTTGTCCTTCCCTCCTTCTCTCTAGAAATGCTGCTTTTCCTCTGTTCATCCTCCCCCTATCACTTCATCTAGAGGCTGTTCCCTCCTTCTGTTTCTTCCACCTTCCCCTCACTAGAGACTTCCTTCACACCACTACAGACTATCCACCCTCTCACTGAGGCCCCATTGCTCAAAAGTAAACACGGGTGCTAGAGGCCATTAGTGTCAGACTATTGCCCACATTTTACCCACGCAGAATGTTCAAAGGCCTGAAGCACCAGAACAAACAACTGCACAGACGAACAGAACAAGTAGCATGCTAATGTAGTCAAGCTCATGACAATGAGTTCATTTTGTATTCCTCCCCAATATTCAAAAATGAGCTCCCAAAACGAAACTGCCTTACTGCTGGAAAAAATAATGCCAGGTCAGAGCAGGCATTAGGGGGTTGGAAGAGAGGATTTCTCATGATTCTTTCTTGAAAATCTGCCTGTTTTGATTGCTTTGGAAAGCTGAAGGAAGCCCATGCAAGCCCTTATGTGCTGGTCGTGAGAAACGAATATATGCGAGTCACAGCAGACCCAAAAGTGAAAGCACACAATGGCATCTATATCTTGCATTTAAATATAAGCATCCAAGCTAAAACAAAAATTTGAAAACACTTATATTTAGGTCGCAGAAAACAGGTGCCAATGTGAGCTCACCATGGAACTCCTCTGTGCATGCACAAAGCTCAGTCCTCCCCAAAAACTCCCTAATGCTCAACACTATGAGTGCGCTTATATTTTCATCTCATTAGCATTTAGCATTAGGGAGTTATTTTTCTGCACTGTTCCGGTGGTATTTTTCGGCGCTGTCCAGAACAGTGCTGGAGTTTTGAGCATCTGGGTCTCAATGCTTTCTCCCCCATTCTCACCCCCCACCCACTCAAATGTTTTCTCCATTCCACCCCATCCTTTACCCATTCACTCACACAATATTTTCCCCTTTCCACCCCTACCCACTCATCTACTCACAGTTTTTTCCTTCATTTGCACACTCACTCATCTACTCGTGGGTGTGGCTTGGATCTCTTTCAGGGAGAGAAAACTAACAACTTATAGCAGCAGCTTCAGAGAGCATTTTCCATCTCACAGATAGGCTGCAGAGAATACCTTCTCCTGCTTTAGACTTAATCCCACCCACCCTACCCCTCTACCCACCCACCCCTAGAGTGACATGTCTTATATAACCTCCCTATCAACCCACTCATTACTTTACCTCACCCATTTCTATTCTTCTATCACCTTCTCCCACTACTGCAACCAGAGTTACACCTAATCACACTGACCACCCTTCAACATCTTCTGTCCTTCTGTGACTGTTCTGTTGTGCTTGACTGCTTAAATATTTTAAATTTAAATGCTTTACTTTTTGTCTATTAGATTGTAAGCTCTTTGAGCAGGGACTGTCTTTCTTCTGTGTTTGTACAGCGCTGCGTACACTTTGTAGCGCTCTAGAAATGTTAAATAGTAGTAGTAGTAGTACTCAATGCTGTTTTCCCCATGCTCACCCCTACCTTCTCACTCACTCACTCATTCACTCAAAACTTTTCCCCCATTCTTAACCTCACCCACTTGATGCTCTGCATCCCTCCAACTAGTGAACTAAAAGTACCTCTCTCTTACTAGAGGCGTTATCTTCTCATGATTATACTACCCCTCCCCCCCCCCCAATAATATGGAAAAAGAAGCATCCTGCATGGAAGATTTATATTTTAAAAAATCATATTCAGAGCTGCCCAGCGTTTAATAAGGTAAATTTAATAAAATTTAATAAGGTACTTTTATAAAGCAAACTTTTCTTTTTCTGTTTGAAAATGTACCCCTATCTGTGCTGTTCATAATGCAAGATGAGTGTGAGAGATGACTCACCAAAGCGGACGCTCCTGCTGAATGTGGGAGACTTGGCAGGTCTGTATCTTGCACACTTTTTTAGGTGTGTACAGTAGTTCGCCATCAAAGTGGTCAAGGCATGAAAACCATAACAGAATTCAAAAATGCTGAGATAAACATATAGGAATCCTGTTTAGAAGGAATTGATCCAAAGAAGCTTAATGGAGACTAGGTGGCAACACTTGTTATTGGGAAGCAAAGCCAGTAATAAGCTGACTTCTACAGTCTGTGCCCTGATCGTGGCTGGATAGATTTAGATGGACTGGAATGAAGCTTTTCAAGGGCTTCAATAATAACTTCAGAAGTTTTAGATTAGAACAAAGACAGTGCTGGACAGACTTCTATGGTCCATGCCCTGAAAAATGGCATGGACAAATCAAGATCAGGTATATATCTGTTGTATCACCTCAAACCTTATGTAATGAGTTTATCTTCTCGGGCAGACTGCATGGATCGTACATGTCTTTATTTGCTGTCATTTACTATGTTACTATGATTGTAAACACTGATAAGCCAATATAAGCATGTAAAGAACAGTTAAACAGGCACTCTGGTAGATAGGTGAATACTAAATGCATTGTCGGTCATGAACTGAAGATGAAGTAAGAAGACAATGAGGGATAGTGGAGAGAACAGACCTGGAGTGAGTGCAGTGAAAGGAGAAATTAAAACTGACATATATGGGAGGAAAAAGGAATGCAGAATTTGGATGTGAGCTTTTTCTGTTCTCTCCATACCAAGAGGCCGTGGTTCATACCTATTAAAATTTAGGGAAACATTATGGGCACACGCGAAGTGGTTAAAAAAATAAGAGGAAAAAAGTTACATATAATATAGGCCTGGACAGCATCCATTCCAAATGTAGCAATGTCTGTGTTTATCTAGTCTGGTGATGATAAAGCATTTTAAGTGCTGGCTGAAGGTAAAGATTTCTGTCAAACTAAACTGCTATTTATTTTCTTCAGAAATGTGGTCCGGCTTTATAAATGCATATGTTGTTCGCTCCCATGGTTACTACTTTAATCTACACATTACATTTGGGTAGCTTAGCATCTCTGTTAATCCAAGCTCAATCTTTGAAGTCATTGCCACTATGTGGATCCTTTGTTGACTCATGCACCCATCCCTTCACGTGTTGGGCATTTCACTTTCCATGCTCTCTTTCACCTGAACACAAACAAGTTACAGAGAAACAAAGAGTTTATACAGGATTTTTTTGAAGCAATAGGACACATCAGGCTGCATGATAGTGGGTGATTTCTTCATAACTCCAGAGAAAGCCACAGGTTGGACTCATAGGCGCCGACTCCGAGCACCCCCAATATTTCGCCGACCGGAAGTTCCCTTCCAGCCCAGAATTTTAAAAGTTCCTCCCTCCGAGTTCCAGGGCCGGCTGGCCGGCTGTCTGTCCCTCCCTCCCTCTGAGTTCCAGGCCCCCCCCCCCCCCCGCCCTTCCATCCCTCCGTCCGTCCAAATTTTAAAACCCATCTTCTTACCTCGTCGGGGTGTTACAGTGGCAGCTGCATGCAGTGAAAAGCGTGCAGGCTCGCGCTTCAGCCTTCCCTCATCTGTCTCTCAGCTCTGGGATGGAGGGGCGGGGGGGGCCCTGGAACTCAGAGGGAGGGAGGGACAGACGGACAGATGGGTGGGGGTGGGGGGCCTGGAACTCGGAGGGAGAGGGAGGGGGGTCTGGAACTCAGGGGGGGGGCTGGAACGGGGGGGAGGGGAGGGAATGCATCACCTGTAAAAAAAAAAAAAAATTCAGCACCCCCAATCATTTTAAAAAGTCGGCTCCTATGGTTGGACTTGTGTCTTCATTCAGCAGAAATGTGCAGAACAGGACACCTGGTATACTAAGTGGAACAGAAGCCTAAGAATGCACATGTTTTAAAACGGGTTTGTTGTAGGACAGAGGTGTCCAACCTAAGCCCTTGCCCAGTCAGGTGTTCAGGAATCCACAATGAATATGCATGAGATCTATTTGCATTCAGTGGAGGCAGTGCATGTACTGTAAATAGATTTCATGCTTAATTGGGGATACCCTGAAAACCCAACTGGGTTGCGACCCTGGAGGAGTGAGGTTGGACACCTCTGTCTTCCCACAAGGTGTCTGGGGTTTTGATAAATCAGCTATATTGCCCATACAGTTATCTTACTCCTCTTCCCATACCATATTGTAGGGGAGGATATGACAGAACATTGCTCAGAGGAACTAATGACCAATAAAGCTTGTTGTTAATAGTGCTCAGTACAACCAAAATAAGTTTATCCTGGTGATTCTCAGTGTCAGTTCTTATAGTACCCAGAAATGGCTGGCATTCAGGGCAATTGAAATATGCTCATTTAACTATTAGAGACCAAACATATGCAAAGCTATCTCCTACACAGTGGATTACCTGAATGCCACACTTCTTTGAAGGCAACAAAGCTGAGAACCGTTAAATAGAGAAGGTGTGTTGGGCAACTACATTCTGCAGATATGCAGGTAACGTATAGCATTCTGAGGCTGATACTCAAAGCCAAGCACAAAAGTGCATAACACAAAAGCCCATAACACAACAGCAACACAAAAAAATGTAAAAGCAATGCTCAAAAAAATCATATGCAAATGATATATATGATTAATTTTGCGCTAACAAACCAAGTGGCCCTTTTACTAAGCTGTGTAAGCGTCTACACATGCCCAACGCGTGCCAAAATGGAGTTACCACCCGATTACCATGTGGCACTTGCGGTAATTTCATTTTTGGTGCACGTCCAATACGCGCGTCTGAAAAATATTTTTTATTTTCAGGCACGTGTAACGGATGTTCGCCAAATGGCATTTGGCGTGCATATGTCATTACTGCCCGGTTACCCCATGAGTCTTTACCGCTAGGTCAATGGCTGGCGGTAAGGTCTCAGACCCATAATGGACACGTAGCAATTTTCATTTTGCTGCAAGTCCATTTTCAGCAAAAATTTTAAAAAGGCCTTTTTTACAGGTTCGCTAAAAAAATGGATCAGTCCACGCCCAAAACCCTTGCCTACACTACCACAAGCCATTTTTCAGCGCACCTTTGTAAAAGGACCCACAAAAGTAATAGGAGAAATGTGTCTGGCATATGCACGCAAAGGTTTTTATGTGCATGCCAGAGAATACCGGAAGTGGAAGCACTCATTAGCACTGTTCTTTTGTGTTTTTAAAGATAAGCCTTTCAAAAATTGTTTGCACTTAAAATTTTTGAAAGACTCATATTTAAGCACAGAAGAACAGGTACCGATGTGTGCTGTCACTTCTTTTTTTTTTTTGCTCGGACTCATGCACATGTTTGTTTCTCACTATAGACCAGTTGCGTCTATAATAATGGAGACACTGGTAACTAAGCAACTGGAGTCTTACTTGGAACAGTTTTATTTACTGCATGGTTCACAATCAGGCTTTCGTATAA
Source organism: Microcaecilia unicolor (assembly GCF_901765095.1). Taxonomy (NCBI): domain Eukaryota; kingdom Metazoa; phylum Chordata; class Amphibia; order Gymnophiona; family Siphonopidae; genus Microcaecilia; species Microcaecilia unicolor. Next base: position 91,043,522 of record NC_044037.1, read on the forward strand.
ACCATAGTACAGAAACTTTGCTAGCTGCACTACTGGATTATGTTAGAAATGTTTTAAGTAGGAAACAAGGTGCCCTTATAATGCAATTGGATCTATCCAGTGCCTTTGATTTGGTGAACTATGCAGTTTTGCTAGAAATCTTGGGTAAGTTTGGTATAACCGGAAATGTTCTGGCTTGATTTAGTGACTTTTTGATCGCGCGGCTTAGTAAACGGGGCCCCTAATGTCATCACTGGAGAAAGAAGGCTATAAGAACTATATATATGCAAATGATATTATTATTATATTCCCTGTCTCTACCAATCTATAAGATGTGTATAGTTCAATTTCCTGCTGTTTTTCACTTATTTCCAATTGGTTGTCTTCTCACTATTAAAATTAAACAAATAAAAAAAGCAAAATTTTTATTAATAGAGACGAAATCGACTTCCGGTTATGCAGTGAGCGAAGCGGCAGCAGCTGTCTGAAGCTCTGGGAACCCCCGCTCCAAATTGGGCAAATAAAAAGTCACATCGCGTACAACGTGTCCTCCATCGGATAAAACTAAGTGACCGGCTGTATGGACAAGTTCGTCCATAAATCCCCCACTGAAATGGCACAGAAAACCGGCACAAAAACGAGGGGAAAAGTTGGAGGCGGAGAAAACAAAATGGCGGACGGCTCCGCGCTAGCGGCGCCGGCATTCACGGAGATACAGCTGGAACAGCTAACAGCAGCGGTGGTTCGCGCCTTGGATCCGCGCTGGGACGCGTTGTCTAAACGTCTGGAGGCCATCCAAACTGGGCTCGATGGCTTGGAGACCAGAACGGGAGATCTTGAGGTGAGAGTGGCAGCGCTCGAAGATGACACCCATGCACAAGGCCCCGATATTGCCCAATTACAACAGCAGCTAGCAGAACATACCGCTAAGCTGGAGGACCTAGAAATCAGGTCCAGACGGAACAACATAAGGATCGTAGGGATCCCAGAACGAATACAAGATAGAAACTTATCAGACTGGCTAGAGAACTGGCTTTCAAAAGAGCTAGCCCTGACTGACTCCACAGGCCACTTAGTTATTGAGAGGGCCCACAGAGTAGGGCGCCGATTGGAAAACTCCCAGCGCCTCAGAGTGGTCGTGGCAAAGCTCATGAACTTCCGACACAAAGTGGAGATACTACAAGGATTTCGCCAGAAAAGAGAATCTTTACGCTTTGAAGGACAGAAGATAATGATTTTTCAGGACTTTTCTCAGAAAGTACAAGAACAGAGACGGGCGTTCCACCCACTTTGTGCGGAATTAGCACAGAAGAATGTAAAATTTGCGTTAATGTATCCCGCGCATTTGAAGATACGACATCAGGACACGTGGAAGCACTTTCAAACTGTGGCAGAGGCGCAGGCCTTTGCAACTGACCAAAAACTTGGCAAAAAGTCATAAGCGAAATATCTGGAGGGCTGAAGAAATGGCGATATATGATTGGACTAAAAGGTGACTGTAAATAATTTAGATTGTTTGGAGGCGAGTGGGGGCATCCCTCTGCAAAATCCGGAATACCAGATCCGTAAGTAGCTTACGGAACAGGAAGGGGTAGAAGAGAGAAGGGAGACCGAGGGAAGGGATAGGTGATGGGGGAAGGGGGGGAGAACTCGTCCGTGTACTGGAATAATAGAGAGGGAACCTGGTTATGGGTGAGACGAAATCGATGTAAAGAGGGTCAAATACAAAGCGAAAGACTGAGGTGGCATGTTTGGCTCAGAAAAACAGTAAAAACTATGATAGTATATAGAACAACCCAAGTGACAAAAACCCTGGGTGGGGACGAGAGCAGCTTAAAAAGAAAACCCAGAGAGGGTGCCAGCCTATTTTATATTAATCAAGCAGCATCATGCTGGTCAGATTAGTGACCTGGAACGTGGGAGGCATTAGTTCCCCCATAAAAAGATCTAAAATATTGACGGAATTAAAGCGGCACAAAGCAGACATAGTGTGCCTACAAGAAACCCGGCTTACGGAGATAGAACATGCTAAATTAAAGAGGTCCTGGGTAGGGGAGAGTTTCGCGGCGACTCCACAAGGTAGGAGAGGAGGGGTAGCGGTATTGTTCCAGAAGGGGCTAAATTATAAAGCTCAATTGTTGGCTAAAGGGGTACAAGGGAACTATATAATTTTGCAAGTGTGGTTACAAGGCACTGAATTCATCTTAGTAGGAATATATGGACCAACGACACATGACCCACAGTTTTATAAAACAATAATAGGTCACTGTTTGAGGAATCACAATAAACAACTGGTTATAATGGGAGACCTTAACATGGTAGCGGATCCCGAGATTGACTGTACGAACCCCATATCCCAGCATTATGCGGGATATAGAGTACAGGAATTTCAGGCCCTTTCTCAGACTCTTGACCTCATAGATGTTTGGAGAACATTACATCCCGGGGAAAGAGATTTTACACACAGGTCTAGAGCCCACGGCACATTAGCCCGATTAGACTACATTTTAGTAGAACGCACAATGTTCCCCCAAGTAAGAACTGCAACTATTGGTCCCGAGGTGATTTCCGACCATGCGTTAGTATGGATAGACTTGGAAATGTTGGCCGACGGGAGGGGAGGGAGAGGATGGCAATTCCCAGCTCACCTGGCCACGGATCCCCAATTTAAAAAGTATTTAAAGGAAAAATGGGAGGACTATGCAGAGAATAATAAAGAACATGCACATAACCAACCCATATTGTTCTGGTCTGCCTCAAAGGCAGTACTAAGGGGGGAAATTATCGCCTTTTGTAGCTTAAAACGGAAGATAAGAGCACAAGCTATACTAAATTTGGAGGAACAAATGAAGAGGGCCAAGCAAAAACACATACAACACCCAACCCGAGTTACATTACAAAATTTGAAGGCTGCGCAAGTGGCACTTAATTCACTTTTACATGAGAGAGAGAACAAATCTGCACTATATTACAAATATAAGTTACAGAGATTCGGGAACCGCCCAGGGAGACTCTTGGCTAGGCTTATTAAAAACTGGGGGGGACCCAGGTCCGTAGCGGCTCTAAAGGATGCACATGGGAATATAATCACAGATAGGAAAGAAATTGGGAAGATGTTCACTGAGTATTTTTCAGCGCTATACTCGGTAGAGCAGGGGCCGGCGAGTAAACACCTCTCTGAGTATCTCAAAAATGCAGGACTAGCTCAGATACCCCAAGAAGGCTTAGATGGGTTAAACAGCCCAATAACATTGTTGGAGATACAAAGGGCTGTAAAATCCCTAAAACGACATTCGGCCCTGGGTCCGGATGGGTATTCTGGGGAATACTACAAAATGTTACCCCCAGACGCGCTGGCATCACTTTTGGAATATCATGAAGAGATAGTAAACACCGGGGAATTTCCCCTACATACAAATACGGCGCTTATCACAATGATCCCCAAACCCGGCAAACCGGCTGATGAAGTTGGCTCTTATAGGCCAATTTCCCTGCTAAACTTAGATGTGAAATTGCTAGCAAAGGTATTGGCTGAGAGATTGGCCCAGTGGCTTCCCATGCTTATAGGCCCAGAACAGGTGGGGTTTGTACGGAGACGACAGGCAACACATAATGTCAGGAAGTTGCTACTTGCAATAGCATCCTGCCACAACATGGGAGAATCTGCTATGGTGATTAGTTTGGATGCAGAAAAGGCATTCGACCTGGTAAGATGGGACTTCCTATTCTCAACTTTAGAAAGTATGGGCATACAAGGCTGGTTTGTACAAGCTGTGAAGGCCTTATATTGTAACCCAGGGGCGAGGGTGATAGTGAATGGAATTAGCGAAGAGGAGTTTACAATCGGGAAAGGAACACGGCAAGGTTGCCCGTTGACGCCCTTGCTCTTTTTATTGGCGCTGGAACCGCTGATTAGAGTGGTGAAAGCTGTAAAGAGAATCGAGGGTGTAAGAGTAGCGAATCAAGAGGTGAAGATTTTAGCCTATGCGGATGATCTGATGATAACTCTAACTAATCCAGATCACTCATTGGAAGTGCTGTTGGAAAGCATAGACCAGTATGGCCAACTATCGGGGTTCAAATTAAACAAAGCTAAATCTTACGTTCTCACACTAGGTCCAGAAACACCAAAAGTTAAGGACAAGACCATGCCACTGCAAAGAGCAGCAGAAACAATTAAATACTTAGGAGTACATATTCCCTCAGACCTTACAAAGCTATACGACCAAAACATACGTCGACTGATCAAAGATACTGAGTTGAGTCTCACAGCTTGGGCCTCATTGTCACTCTCCCTAAGGGGAAGAATCGCGTTATATAATATGACGATTATTCCTAGATGGCTGTATGTACTTCAGACAATACCAGTATATTTAAGAAGGTCAGATGAGAAAAAATTAAATACACTGTTACAGCGATTCTTGTGGCAGGGAAAGAGGGCGCGCCTTTCAATAGAGACATTACAGATCCCGGTGGAATATGGGGGGCTAGGACTGCTTAGTATCAGATATTTCAATGTGGCATGCGGCATGAGACACATTAATGATTGGTTCAGATCTACCCAAGAATATTCCAACACTGACTTAGAATTGCAATTAACGCCGAGGGTACACTTTAGCAATTATTTACATGGGACAGGGGCCCGTATTCCAGTCATACTAAGAGAAACTAGTATTATGCAGACGGCCCGGGCAGCATGGAGATGGGTCTGTCATATGCATAAATTTGCCCCAAATGTAACCCCATTCCTCCCTATATGTGATAATGCAGCATTTATCCCGGGGCAGCTGTACTCAGTCTTTCGCAGATGGGAGAGAAGGGGAATAAAATATGTATTGCAAGTGGTTACAGAAGAGGGACGCATGAAACCCTTTTCGGTCCTGAAGGAGGAATTTGCATTGCCAGATACAGAGATCTTTTATTATGCTCAGTTAAAGCATTATGTGACATCGTTACGTTGGGAACATTTGGCAGAGGACGTTCAAGAAGAACTTTCGGCAGCCCTTTCACTGGAGTCACAACAGAAATTGCCCCTATCCTTTTATCATAAGCACATCAGAGATACAATGCCAGAACCAAACTATAAAAAATTGGAGGCTGACTGGCAACAAGACTTGAAAGTTAACATAACGACAGAAACAATTAAGATATTCGTCTTGACCATTCCCAAGCGCTCGGTATGGGTGGGACACTGGGAACAACAGTATAAATTTGCTTTCCGTCTTTATATACCACCCCGGAGAGCTTTTTATATGGGACTCTCGCCATGGGGAGAGTGCCCCAAATGTGGATCAGATGGTGCAACATTGGGCCACATGTTTTGGTCCTGCAAAGGAATCCACAAATTTTGGAAAGATTTGGTACAGAATATATCTACATTATGGCAGAATAAATGGGAATGTGAACCAACGCTATTATTTGGTCAATTAAGGCTTAGACATCCGATTCCAAAAGGATACAAAAACTTCATCAATAAAGCTATTGTGGTCGCCAGACAGGTCATTTTGAAAGAATGGCTGATGCACAAATATCCCACAGTGATACAATGGCGAACACAGATGATACATTTGATGCGTATGGAACGAATTGGAATCAAGGACATGAACTCGAGTGCAGGGGAAGAATTGCAACAGATATGGTCCCCTTTTTGGAACACTTTGTCAGCACCGGCCAGGAGTTACCTACTGAATTTATAGAGACTTAAAATAGAGGACGAGAGGGAGGGAGGGTTAGGGAGGGGGGAAGGGAATGGGGAGGGATGATGTTTGGGGGGGAGGGGTTAAAGGGGTAGGTAAGGAGAAGGTGGGAGAGGGGGTTGGTGAAAGGGGGGAAGGGGTTTTGACAGAGTTGAATAGGTTAATACAAGTTATGTTGTGAAGTTACATTATAAATTATTGAATATAACAAGTTACTGGTATGTGGCATAGGGAGGGAGGAAGGGAGAAAATGAAAATGATAAGAATATTTACAATTGTACTTTACCTGTTGGTATAGTCTCTCGAATGTCTTTGGGTTTTATACACTATGTTGACCAATGTCAAAATTTAAGTCGATGTTCACCAATAAAAAATAATAGAGACGAAATCAGCCCAGGAAGTGAAATCTAAGCTGACTATTAATGGTTAAAGTTTTATACTAGATCAATCTATAAAGATATTAGGTATTATTTTGGGTAACAGATTGACTTTGGAACTTCACATAAATTCTCTTGTTAAGAACTCCTATTAAGGATTATTCATAAATTTCTATTGATTGACCAGTTCAAACTCGTAGTCCAATCATTGATTCTTAGGTTAAATTATTGTAATATTGTTTACTTAGGATTGCCAGAATACATACTAAGAAAATTACAGATAATCCAGAATGTGGTGGTTCACCTGATCTATTCTTTTAGAAAATCAGACAAAATAATAATTTACTTTATTAAACTCCATTGGCTCCTAGTTGAGGCTAGGATAACTTTTAAATTTGGATGTTTTCTATGGAAAATTACGCATTGATTACTACCGCCTTATTTGATATCTCTTGTGCATTATGTGTCAGATGGAAAATTGTATAACACTCAAAATTCTTTCCTTTTTGATTTTCCAAGCACTAGTAATATTTTGAAGAGATATTTTATGTGTCTTCTTGCTTATCAGGCAGCCAAGTTCTGGAAATCTTTATCTAACAATTTACAGTTTTTATCTTCTCATGATATGTTTCTATTGTTCTCTAAATATGTGACTATGAAATAATGGGTGTTAGCTCTGTTAGGTTATTATTATTTGTTACATCCTAGACCAGTGGTGTGCTGGAGCCGGCTCGCACTGGCTCGCAAGAGCCGGTTGTTAAATTTTCTTCCGGCTTACGAGCCGAGCCGGTTGTTGAAAATAGCGAGCCGGCTCTGGCTCTCCGCCCTCCCTCCTCCCTCCCTCCGGATCCACCTCACCGCCCGCCTGTTTTTTAAATTCTTCGCTTCCAGCGCCGAGTCGCCGACTGTCCTAAGTCCTCCCTTGCCGATTTGCGCTTTAAAAATGACTGCCGAGACTTCCAGAGGCGGCCTCGTGAGACTTCAGCTAAAGTCTTGGCAGCCATTTTGAAGCGTGAATCGGCAAGGGAGGACTCAGGACTGTCGGCAACTCGGCGCTGGAAGCGAAGAATTTAAAAAACAAGCGGGCGGTGAGGGACCGGATCGGGAGGGAGGGAGGGAGGAGAAGAAGAATTCACAAAACAACTCGGGAGGGGGTGGCAGGGGGGAAAAGAGAGTCGCTGCTGGGCATGGGTGGATGGAGGGGGTCGCTGGACATGGGTGCATGCAGGGCAGGGGAGAGGAGGGTACACTGCTGGACATGGGTGCATGCAGGGGAGAGGAGGGTCACTGCTAGACATCTGGGTACATGCAGGGCAGGGCAGAGGAGGGTCACTGGGTATGGGTGCATGCAGGGCAGGTGAGAGGAGGGTAAACTGCTGGGCATGGGTGCATACAGGGCAGGCAAAAGGAGGGTCACTGCTGGACATGGGTGCATGCAGGGGAGAGAAGGGTCACTGCTGGACATCTGGGTGCATACAGGGCAGAGGAGAGTCGCTGGGTGTGGGTGCATGCAGGGCAGGGGAGAGGAGGGTCACTGCTGGACATGGGTGCATGCAGGGCAGGGGAGAGGAGGGTACATTGCTGGGCATGGGTGCATGCAGGGCAGGCGAAAGGAGGGTCACTGCTGGACATGGGTGCATGCAGGGGAGAGAAGGGTCACTGCTGGACATCTGGGTGCATGCAGGGCAGAGGAGGGTTGCTGGGTATGGGTGCATGCAGGGCAGGGGAGAGGAGGGTCACTGCTGGACATGGGTGCATGCAGGGCAGGGGAGAGGAGGGTACACTGCTGGACATGGGTGCATGCAGGGGAGAGGAGGGTCACTGCTAGACATCTGGGTGCATGCAGGGCAGGGCAGAGGAGGGTTGCTGGGTATGGGTGCATGCAGGGCAGGGGAGATGAGGGTCACTGCTGGACATGGGTGTATGCAGGGCAGGGGAGAGGAGGGTACACTGCTGGACATGGGTGCATGCAGGGGAGAGGAGGGTCACTGCTAGACATCTGGGTGCATGCAGGGCAGGGCAGAGGAGGGGAGAGAGAAGAAATGCTGGACATGGATGGAGGGGAGAGAAGAGTGAGGAAGGAGATGAGATGAGGGAAAAGGAAGAGAGGAGAAAAACTGCACATGGATGAAGAAAATAGGCAGAAGCTGAGGACCAGAAATGAAGAAGAAAGGAGGAAAGAAATAAATGGAAAGGAAGCCCTGGAAACGGAGTTAAGAGGACAGATAGCAGCAGAATCGGATACTGGGCCAGCATGATCAGAAAAACAGTCACCAGACAACAAAGGTAGAAAAAAAATCATTTTATTTTCATTATAGTGTTTGGAATATGTTCACTTTGAGAATCAGGCGCTCAACATTAAAAGTTTATATTTATTTATTTACTTATTTATGGCATTTTATCCCACATTAAACATGAATTAGATTGGAACCTGGGATCATTTAATTTTTTTTCCTGGAGAGAGTAATGCATTGCCCCCCTCCCCCGCTATAGCCAGGTCTGCAATTTTGGGGGGGGGGGGCGCAGAGGTGGACGGAGGGGGGGGGGGGGGGCGCTGAGGTGGACCAGGGAGAGAGCCTGTTGTTAAAAATTTACCAGCACACCACTATCCTAGACATACTGTGGTCTAGAGTCTTACTGTAATCCGCTTTGAAGTATGCAAATGGAATTAGCAGACTATAAGAAATTAACTGTAACTAAAACTTGAACAAGCTTCTTTCCGCTTGTAAAAGATGATAAAACCTGCAGTTCAATGTGAAAAATTGACAAGAAATCTTTTCTTCTAAACCTTCTATGCTGCCCCTGATCTGGTGTCATCATTTCCTTCTGTGCATTGCAGCACTTCCGTCTGTGCATTGCAAAGGAATATTTAATGCTTTCACTTTAAATCTTGCAATGGATACAAAATAGCTGCAGAGTTTTGAACCCGCTTTCTGTCCAGGTAAAGTTTTCATGGAAAATAATGCCGAGAGAGTTGAAAACCTCAGTCTAATTGTAGTATCTTCTAATCCTGCCCATTCCCTCTCTGCAGAAAGGAAATGTCCAAGAGCCTGTCTCGAGGGGCCCAGTTAAATGCGGGCTGGGCCTGTTTGGGAAGGCTCAGGCAGAAGGAAAGGTTAAAGGGTAGGGGGTGGTAGGTCTTACATTCGATGGGCTCGGGGCAGAGGCTATTGGTTAGGTTAAAGGATGCATGCCTGCCCACGAGCCTGTCCGGATCAGGGATTGGTGGGGAGGTGGTTAGAGGCGGGAGAGCTGTAAAGCAATAAATGCCGGCCCCCTCCGAGGCTCAGGTGTTTCCTGATCCTCGGAGGTGGCTTTTTCACCCTCCTGCCCAGTCATTTGATTTGGTGGGGCGGGGCATGACTTTTGTGCTGTAGTTTTGTTTTTTAGGTGGAGTGCATTGGGGTTGTCATAGCAGCAAAAACCTGGGCTACAGGAGCAATTGCTCATGGGGGATGAGCCAAGTCATTAAAAGGTGGGTCGAGTGACCCAGAATAAATATGTGGAGGTCCACACACACTAGGGGTCATGTTGTCAGGGCGGAGCCGGAAGAGTTGTGGCAACAGCAAGAAGCGGAAGTTGCTGCTTTGGTGTCGTGGTGAGCAGCGGTTGGTGGGGGTGTTGATGTTATGCCTGTGACAGCTGTAGCTTGGGAGGGGGTAGGTTATTTACTGATGTAAAAATGTTGTAAATGTTTTTAATAAATCAAACTACAGCCTACGGTTATCCCATAATTGTTTGTATGTGAGTTATTGATTCATGAGCGTCAGAGTGCACAAGAGGAGCAAGAAGAAAGAAGAGCAGGGGGCAGGCAGTGAACACGGCTGCACCGGAGATTGCACTGAAGAAGGTTTCAGCTGGCGGGGGTTGGGGACTCCCGCCAGCCAAACCAGGGGCCCGGATGAAATTTGCGGGGGCCTAAGCCCTCGTAGCCCCCCGTAGCTATGCCCCTGGTTTTGTTGACCTACGTCGGCGTTATTCCTGGATATTCAATGCTGGATCATGTCCAGGCTTCAGCATCGAATATCCAGTTTATGCAGCACCGGCTAGCACATTGCCAGTTAAGTCGATATTCAGAATTAACTGGCCATGGGTGGCCATATAAAGATAGGACTGTGTTTTATGTGGTCTCATTTATGTGGTTACCCTGGCTGGTTAGGTGCTGAATATTGGCACTTAATGGCTAAGTGCTGATTCCGCCACCAGAATGCCCCCAAAATAGCAGGCTTTCACTCAGGTACTAACCTTACATTTTCCGTGGCAGTAACTGGTTAACTGCCACTGAAAATTAGCGGATAGTTCAGAACAAACGACTTAAGAGGTCAGCAGCTGTTTCTGGCCTGTTAAATCATTTTGAATATCGACCAGATTGTTTAAGCAAAGCAAAGGCAGACTTGGAAGGACATTTTTGGTATGTCTATATCCGATTTGGGACATTTTAATGAAAAAGCCCCAAAATCAAGTGGCGAACACAGCGTTTTTTGAACCAGAAAAATGTTTATCTTTTTGTTTTGAAAATAGCCTTTTCCTAGACATATTGGGGCGAATACTGAGACTGAGGGAGTTAGACCAGCTAATTCCTGTGGTCGGTGCTGAACCAAGATATTCAATGCTGGGCTGTTTTCAGTGACCGGCATTGAATATCCAGTTTATTTTTGGCCAGTTTAAAGATAACTTAATAAGTCGATATTCAAACTTAGCTGGTTATCTGTAAACCCAGGGCTGGTCTTAGGCAGGGGCAACATGGGCGGTCGAACAGGGCCCCATGCTCCTAGGGGCCCCGCATCTCTGGCTTGTCTGTCCTCCTGTTTCAGAACACCTCCCTATTCTGTACCTTAATGTGCATCTATATTTCAGTAGAGTGGTAGACAGCGGCAGCAATTTTCATATCCCGTCAGCTGCCGAGCCTAGAGCCTCCTCACTGTTGCATCCCGCCCCCTTTTGATGTCACTTCCTGCTTCCGCAAAGGCAGAACTCAGCAGCAAGGAGGCTCTGGGCTCAGCAGCTGACAGGATATGAAAATCACTACTGCTGTCTGCTGCTTTCTACTGATATGTGGTGGATGCTCATCAAGATATGAGGTGAGGTGCGGTTCCGAAAGCTCTAAACCTCCTTATACACTTTGATAAATTATGGCTTACGGTCGCAGGCAGGGGCAGAGGAGCCCAATGAATTGGTCTGCACAGGGCCACGCAATTGCTAAGACCAGCCCTGTTTAAACCTTCCAAAGATATCCCACCTTTTCAACGGCCAAATATGGATGCTAAACTGGCTTTAAAAATAGGTGGCTAGCTAGTTATATTGGGCAATATAACCAGCTATTTGCTAGCCGCTAATCGGGGATATTCAGCGAGGGATAGCCAGTTATTCCCCACTTATTATAGGCATAAAGCCAGTTAAGCACTATTTAACTGGTCAGCAGCTGTTCTGGATGGTTAAATAGCGCTGAATATTGGGGGACCATGCTCACTGCATTTTTCTTTTGTAACCATTTTTGAAAAAAACAATACATCTACTACTACTACTACTTAGGGTTACGCAGCGCTGTACAAATTAACAAAGAAGGACGATCTCTGCTCAAAGGAGCTTACAATCTAAAGGACGAAATGTCAAGTTGGGGTAGTCTAGATTTCCTGAGTAGAGGTGTAGTGGTTAGGTGCCAAAGGCAACATTGAAGAGGTGGGCTTTGAGCAATGATTTGAAGATGGGTAGGGAGGGGGCCTGGCGTACGGGCTCAGGGAGTTTGTTCCAAGCATGGGGTGAGGCGAGGCAGAAAGGGCGGAGCCTGGAGTTGGCGGTGGTGGAGAAGGGGACTGAAAGGAGGGATTTGTCTTGAGAGCGGAGGTTACGGGTAGGAGCGTAAGGGGAGATGAGGGTAGAGAGGTAAGGAGGGGCTGCAGATCGAGTGCATTTGTAGGTTAGTAGGAGAAGCTTGAACTGTATGCGGTATCTGATCGGAAGCCAGTGAAGTGACTTGAGGAGAGGGGTGATATGAGTATATCGGTCAAGGCGTAAGATAAGACATGCAGCAGAGTTCTGAATGGACTGAAGGGGGGATAGATGGCTAAGTGGGAGGCCGGTGAGGAGTAGGTTGCAGTAGTCAAGGCAAGAAGTAATGAGAGAGTGGATGAGAGTTTGGGTGGTGTGCTCAGAGAGGAAGGGGCGAATTTTGCTAATGTTATAGAGGAAGAAGCGACAGGTCTTGGCTATCTGCTGGATATGCACAAAGAAGGAGAGGGAGGAGTTGAAGATGACACCGAGGTTGCGGGCAGATGAGACGGGGACGATGAGGGTGTTATCAACTGAGATAGAAAGTGAAGGGAGAGGAGAAGTGAGCTTGGGTGGGAAGACAATAAGTTCGGTCTTGGCCATGTTCAGTTTCAGGTGGCGGTTGGACATCCAGGCAGCAATGTCGGATAAGCAGGCCGATACTTTGGCCTGGGTTTCCGCAGTGATGTCTGGTGTGGAGAGATAAAGCTGGGTGTTGTCAGCATAAAGATGATAGTGGAAACCATGAGATGAGATCAGGGAGCCCAAGGAAGAGGTGTAGATTAAAAAAAGAAGGGGTCAAAGGACAGATCCCTGAGGAACTCCAACAGAGAGCGGGATAGGGGTGGAGGACGAACCATGAGAGTGTACTCTGAAGGTACGATGGGAGAGATAAGAGGAGAACTAGGAGAGGACAGAGCCCTGGAACCCAAAAGAGGACAGTGTGTCAAGAAGTAGGTTGTGATTGACAGTGTCAAAAGCGGCGGATAGGTCGAGCAGGATGAGGATGGAGTAGTGACCTTTGGATTTGGTGAGGAACAGGTCATTGCAGACTTTAGATAATGCTGTTTCTGTCGAGTGTAGGGGGCGAAAGCCGGATTGCAGCGGATCGAGGATGGCATGAGGACGGCGCGTTCAAGTATCTTGGAAAGTAAGGGTAGGAGGGAAATGGGGAGGTAGTTGGAAGGACAGGTAGGGTCAAGTAATGTTTTTTTGAGGAGTGGTGTGACCACAGCATGCTTGAAGGTGTCCGGGACAGTTGCAATGGAGAGAGAGAGGTTGAGGATATGACAGATGGGGGGGGGGGGGGGGTGATAGTAGGAGAGATGGTGTTAAGTAAGTTGGTGGGGATGGGGTCTGAGGAACAGGTGGTGGATTTCGAGGAGGTTATATCAGGAAAAGAGGAGAAGGAGGCCTGGGTTGGTTGGTTGAGAGAGTGGGTTATAGGATGAAGAGGAGGAGAAGGTTTGGTGGTGAATTCGAGGTTCATCTTCTGGACCTTGTCACGGAAGTAGTCGGCCAGAGATTGGGGAGAGAGTGAGGGGGTGGGGTGGGAGTGGAGGGCACTTTGAGGAGGGAGTTGAGGGTGGCGAAGAGATGACGAGGGTTAGAGCTGAGGGAATTAGTCAATTGGGTGTAATAGTCCTGTTTGGCGAGGAATAGGGAGGACTGGAAGGAGGATAGCATGAATTTGTAGTGAATGAAATCAGTATGGGTGCGAGATTTCCTCCAGAGGCGTTCAGCCGAACGGGCACAGGAGCGAAGGTATCGGGTGCAAGGGGTCAGCCAGGGCTGGGGGATTGGTACGCCTTGTGGGACAGGAGATGGACAGTGCAAGGGTGTCTAGAGCAGAGGAGAGAGTGGCATTGTAAGTGGAGACAGCTTTGTCAACAGACTCAGAGGACATTATGGAAGGGAGGAGATCAGAGATACTAGAGGATAAGGTGGGGGGGTCAACAGCCTGGAGAGTCCTGGAAGTAGTAGTTAATGTTGGGCGAGATTGAGGGGGAGGGTGATGAAGTGTGAATGTGATCAGGTGATGGTCAGAGAGAGGAAGAGCTGATGCACGGAAATTGGAGGGTGAGCAAGTAAAAGAGAGGACGAGATCAAGACAATGGCCAGATTGGTGAGTAGGGGTGATGGAGCTCAGTTGGAGGTTGAAGGAGGAGGTTAGAGTGAGGAACTGAGAAGCGTATGAGTCGGATGGGTTATCAGTGTGTATGTTGAAGTCACCAAGAATGAGGGATGGGAATGAGGGCTCAAGAAAAACGGAGAGCCAGGCATCGAAGTCGGTAAGAAAGGAAGGGAGGGACTTATCAGGGAGAGGCGGTAAATGACTGCAACTCTGAGTGGCAGTGGGTAGAATAGACGGATAGAGTGAACTTCAAAGGATGAGAAGAGGGTGAGACTGAGGTAGGAGGAGAGGTTGAAAACTGCAAAAGGGCGAAAGTAGTAGCCCGACGCCGCCACCGCGGCCAACTGGGCGGGGCGAATGGGAGAAAAGATAACCTCCGTGGCATAGGGCCGCGATTGAGGCAGAGTCGTCAGGGATGAGCCAGGTTTCAGTTAGGGTGAGCAGTTGAAGGGAATGGGAGATGAAGAGATCATGGGTGAAGGAAAGTTTGTTGCAGACCGAGCGGGTGTTCCACAGGGCGCACGAGAAGGGGAGGGAGGAGGGGGGGAGAAGGGGAATAGAGATGAGATTGGAGATATCGCGCAAACGTTTGCATAGATGAGATGAGGACGAGGACAGGTGTGGGGGACCTGGGTTGGGATTGATGTCTCCCGCAGATAGCAGGAGAAGGAGCAAGAGAGTGCGGAGAAGGGTGGGGGAGGTAGGGCGACGAAGGCGACGAAGACAGGATGCGCTTAGGAGGAATGGGGAAGGGTTCATGGCAGGAAGGAGGTGTTGAAAGTTGAGAGCTAGGAAGGAGGAGGAGGACAATAGGGATGGTGAGGTGGTGGGGGACAGGGGTGGGTAGGGTATTGCAGTAGTGAGCAGGACTGGAGAAGACATGGATGGGCAGTGAGATCGTGTGGTATACAGCGGTGGGAGGAGGAAAAGATTAAGGAGGGACAGGGCAAGGAATAGAATGTGAATGGGGGCCATGAG